>NC_138995.1:56459746-57886641 GCF_964341445.2 Mesoplodon mirus
TGGCGCTCTCAGCCGCCAACTTCTCCGCCGTCAGGAAGCCCCCAGCCGCCCCCGCTGCGGCTGCGGCGGCCACCAGCGGGCCACCCCCTCCGCCCGCCCCGCCGCCCGCCCCGGCCCCGAGGTAGCCGTTGGCGGCCGCGGCCAAGGCGAAGGACCCCAGGGCTCCAGGTGGCGGGGGTGGGGGGGGAGCAGCTCCGCCCGCTGGCCCGGCCCCTGCTTCCCCGGCGTAGGATGCCAGGAGATTGGCAGCGGCGGCGGCGGCAGGGTTGGCACCGGCGGCCACGGCGGCCAGGACCCCAGAGGCTGCGGCCGAGTTGAGGCCCAGGCCGAGGGAGTTGGTGTTGTAGCCGTAACTGGCCAGCGTGTTAAGCGCCGTGCTGATGGCCAGCAGGTCGGTGCCCGAGAAGGCAGGCAGGGCGGCAGGAAAGGCTCCCACGCCCGCCAACCCCGCCGGGCCCAGCAGGCCAGAGGCGGCAGCGGCCGAGGCGGCAGCAGCGGCGGGCAGCACATCAGCGGGGCTGGCGTATGGCGAGCCGGTGGGGTTGGAGTTGGCCACAGGGCCAGCCACGTTGGCGTAGCTGATATTCAGGCAGCTGCTGCTCTGGGGATCTTCCTGTACCTTCTGCACGATGGCGCTCACGGCCTTGTGCACCTGCTCCGGTTCACCGCTGACCGTCACCACGCGCTCCTGCAGGTTGATGCCCTCCGGCTTCTGGGACAGCTGCACCCAAGCACCCGACTGTTCCATCACGGCTTTCACTGTCGCGCCCCCCTTGCCGATGATGAGGCCCGCCGTGCTGTTGGGGACGATCAGCTTGGCCTGCGTGGGGAGCCAGAGGGAGGGTCTTTAGGGGGGTAATCGGACACTGAAGGGCAACAATAGCCTAACACCGGCCATCTCAAGTCATTTCCCACCCCTGCGCACGCCCCCTTGATATGCACCAGTATGATTCTACTGGTTAGAAATATTTCCATATTCATTGGTAAAAAAAAAAGGAGCTAGTACTCCATCTCTCCTTAGTAGCCACTCAGCCACCCTGTTCCTGGGACCCCTGGGACCTCCCTTCCATCTGGGACCTCCCTTCCATCCAGCACCTAGAAGCTGAATGACTAACCCAGTGGGAGCCCTCCAGGACCCCTCTCCCAATCTTGCACCGGTGCCCATGTCCTTCTATATCATTAAGTACTCCGACTCCCAGCCCCAGAAAAGGCATCATTAGTCTCGCTTTGCAGATGAGCCACTTGAGGCCTAAGAGGTGAAGGGACTTGCCCCAAGGTCACCCAGACAGCGAAGGAACTGAAATCCGGCCTCATGGATTCCTGCTCCATTGTGCTTTCCATCCTATGTCGTGGTCGCCTCGCTTAAGCTCTTCATTGTTGTTATGAGCTGAATTGCTGTCCCCTCCCACCCCAATTCACATGTTGAAGTCATAACCCCTAATACCTCAGAATATGATTGTATATGGAGATAGGGTCTTTAAAGAGGCATTTAAGGTTAAGTGAGGTCATTAGGGTGGACCCTAATCCAATATGGTTGGTGTCCTTATAAGAAGAGGAGATTAGGACACAGACACACACAGGGGGAGGACCATGTGAAGACAGAAAAGGGGAGCTCCCTGGTGGCCTAGTGGTTAGGATTCCAGGCTTTCACTGCCGTGGCCCAGGTTCAATCGCTGGTCAGGGAACTGAGATCTCGCAAGCTGTGCGGCACGGGCCCCCCGCCTCGCAAAAAAAAGACAGAGAGAAAATGGCTTTCTACAAGCCAAGGACAGAGGCCTCAGAAGGAACCAGCACTGCCGATGCCTTGAGTTCAGATTTCTAGCCTCCAGCACTGTGAGAAAATGAGTTTCTGTTGTTTAAGCCACCCAGTTCGTGGTACTTTGTTATGACAGCTCTAGCAATCTAATATAGTTGTCTTATCTGCAAAATGATGATTAAAAAGCTTACATCAGAGAAGATGGAGAAAATTGGTCACTTACATATGAGAGTCCCCCTTCTCAGTTGTAGAGCAGCCCATCCTTTGCAGCTACAAATTGGATCATTTTAAAATAAATTTTTTTTTTTTTTTTTTTTTTTTTTTTTGGCTGCTTTGGGTCCTCGTCGCTGTGCGCGGGCTTTCTTTTAGTTGTGGCGAGCGGGGGCTACTCTTCGTTGCGGTGTGTGGGCTTCTCACTGCCGTGACTTCTCTTGTTGTGGAGCACGGGCTCTAGGTGTGCGGGCTTCAGTAGTTGTGGCACGTGGGCGCAGTAGTTGTGGCATGCAGACTGTAGAGTGCAGGCTCAGTAGTTGTGGTGCACGGGCTTAGCTGTTCCGTGGCATGTGGGATCTTCCCGGACCAGGGCTCGAACCCATGTCCCCTGCATTGGCAGGCGGATTCTTAACCACTGTGCCACCAGGGAAGCCCCCGTATCAATCCTGAGTCCAGTGGGGGTATTTCAAAACCAAATGTCTCCTTTCACATCTCCAAGAGCATTTTTACACACAAATTCCTCCTTCTCAATCCTTCTCACGTCCCCTCAGACCTGTGGATTCTACCCTCTGAAGCTTTCATCTCTGCCTCTCCTTTCCACCCCCAAGCCAGACCCTGGGGGTGTTAGGAAAATTGTGGGAGTGGTTTTGGTTGTCTGCAGTAACTGGGGACAGATGCGGGCATTCAGTGTGCAGGGTCAGGGATGTTTGCACCCGTAATGTGAGTCAGTTCCTCACAATGAAGAACAGTCCCAGGTCCTGTACGACTTTTGAATGTCCCCCTGGACATTCATGTTGGTGAGAAGTCTGTTTATAAATCTCGCAGCCAGAACTGAGCCCCATGATACATGTAAGTACCAAGTATTTTTTTCTTTTGCACGGTTTTAAGATCTACTGAAATTTCCAGGGATGTAACTATTGGTAAATCAAGGGAAGATTGTACTTTATTTTGTTCTGAATTTTACCAAGAGTCGTTCATTATTTTAGAAAACCATGACATCATGCAAGCTATTATATATAGAATGGATAAACAGAAAGGTCCTACTGTATAGCACAGGGAACTATATTCAATATCCTGTCATAAACCATAATGGAAAAGAATATAAAAGGGAATGTATATATATGTATAACTGAATCACTTTGCTGTACAGCAGAAATTAACACAACACTGTAAATCAACTACACTTCAATTAAAAAAAAGAAAACCATGACATCAGTAGTAATGCCTGTATCATTTAAGTCTCCAATACTACTCTCTGTCTCACTCAGGCCACGTTAGGTGTGAGCAGCTGACTATTTCATTATTTATTCTACTGTGGCCCTGGCTGAGTATTTACATATTAAAATTCACCTTATTTTGTAACAAATAACCTTCCTTTCATCTCTCCTTTATTTGAAAGTCTTATGGGATACAGAAAATGTACATCCGTACAATGGAATATTATTTGGCAATCAATTTAAATGAAATGAAGGATTGATGCATGCTGCAACATGGATGAGCCTAGAAAATATTATGCTGCGTGAACGAAGTAAGGCACAACAGACCACATATTGTATAATTCCATTTATATGAATGTTCAGAATAGGCAAATCTATAGAGACAAAGTAGATTAGTGGTGGCTTAGGGGCTGGGGTGGGGAGAGCTGGGAGGATTGAGGGGTGATAGCTAAGGGGATCAAGGTTTCCTTTTGAGGAAATGAAATGTTCTAAAATTGATTGTGGTGATGGATGCCGGACTCTGAATATAATAAAGCTGTGGAACTGCACACTTTAAATGGGTCAAATGTATTTATGTGAATTATATCTCAATAAAATTGCTAATGGACATATGTACACTACCAAACGTTAGGTAGATAGATAGAGGGAAGCAGCCGCAGAGCACAGGGAGATCAGCTCGGTGCTTTGTGACCGCCTGGAGGGGTGGGATGAGGAGGGTGGGAGGGAGGGAGATGCATGAGGGAAGGGATGTGGGAACAGATGTATATGTATGACTGATTCACTTTGTTATAAAGCAGAAACTAATAAAAAGAAAAAAAAAATAAAAATAAAAAATAGAATAAAATAAAATAAAATAGCTAAAAATCTTATAGGGCTTCCCTGGTGGTGCAGTGGTTAAGAATCCGCCTGCCAATGCAGGGGACAACAGGTTCGAGCCCTGGTCTGGGACGATCCCACATGCCACAGAGCAACTAAGCCCGTGCGCCACAACTACTGAGCCTGAGCTCTAGAGCCCGCGAGCCACAACTACTGAGCCCGCGTGCCACAACTACTGAAGCCCATGCACCTAGAGCCCGTGCTCCCCAATGAGAAGCCCCTGCTCGCCGCAACTAGAGAAAGCCCGTGCGCAGCAACGAAGACCCAACACAGCCAAAAATAAATAAATAAATAAATTAATTAATTAATTAATTAATTTAAAAAAATGTACATCTATAAGATTTTTTAAATTTTATTTATTTATTTTTGGCTGCGTTGGGTCTTCGTTGCTGCGCACGGGCTTTCTCTACTCTTCCTTGCGATGCGCGGGCTTCTCATTGCGGTGGCTTCTCTTGTTGTGGAGCACAGGCTCTAGGCGCGTGGGCTTCAGTAGTTTTGGCACGTGGGCTTCAGTAGCTGTGGCTCACGAGCTCTAGAGTGTAGGCTCAGTAGTTGTGGCGCACGGGCTTAGTTGCTCCACGGCATGTGGCATCTTCCTGGACCAGTGCTCGAACCCGTGTCCCCTGCATTGGCAGGCGGATTCTTAACTACTCTGCCACCAGGGAAGCCCCAGATATGTTTTTTATTTATACAAATAGATATGTTATATATATAATTTCAGAGAGTAAAGTGGGCATAGGAAAATATTTGTAGGAGAAAGGGGACATTGGTTCCCTTCAAACAGGCAAACAGGGCTGAGAAGCACTGCTCTGACATGCTCTGTTCCCTGTTGATCTCTCTGACTTCACTCTTCCCTCCCCCTTGCTGACTCCACTGCACACACACCAGACTCCCTGCTGTTCCTCCAACTTGCCAAGCTCTGCCCAGACTCAGGGATTTTGCACCTGCTGTTCCCTCACCTGGAATGCTTTTCCCCAGAAAAGACAGCTCGCCCCTCTCTTCATTCATTGCACAAATGCACCTCCCCAGAAAGGCCTTCCCTGACCACCTGATTATCAAAGCTTGTCTGTGTTTATTTTGCATCTCCAGCATGGATACCTCCAGACTCCTAACTGCTAACCTCACATCTCTAGTATGATGTTGAGTGGACGCCTCAAACTTAAAATCCAAAACGGAACTCCTCATCTTCCTCCTCACGTGTGTTTCTGCCATGGTGTTCCTCATTTCAGCACATGGAAATGCACCCTTCCACTACCCAGTCCCAACCCTTAGAAGTCCTCTCTTTCCTTTACACTCAGCATCCAATCAGCAATTCTGTTGGCTCTACCTTCAAAAATCTATCCTAGACTATGCTAGATTAAAAGACATTAAGGAGGTATAACAACCAAATGCAACGCATGAACATTGACTGAATCTTTAATAAAAATACTTTATAGGTATAAAAGATATTTGGGGGTAATCTGAATATGGCCTTTTTATTAAATAATATGAATTCAGTGTTAACTTTTATAGGTGTGATAATAGTAATATAAAAACATAGGAGACTGTCCTTGTTCTTGGGAGACATACACTGAAGTATTTAGAGGTGAAGAGTCATGAGATCTACAACTTATTTTCAAATAGATCAACAAACAAAAAACCAACGTGTGTGTGTGTGTGTGTGTGTGTGTGTGATTAGAGATAAAACATGTGTTAACAATTGGTGAATCTAAGTGCAGTGTGTAGGGAGTTGATTGTAACGTTCTTTAAACATTTTCCAAATAAAAAGTTAAGAGAAAAAAAGGCCCCAATACTTCCTTTTTCTCTGTCTTTTCTTCATAATACTTTTCACTCTCTGACATCCTATACATTTTATTTATTTACTTATTTTCTGATTCTCCAGGGAAGAATTTAAGATCCACAAGGGTAGAGATTTGTATCTGTATTGTTTACTGCTGGGTTCTCAGTGCCTAGAGGAATGCCTGGCACATACTCAGCCAAGAGTGGATGAAAGAATGGATGGATGAAAGAATGGATGATGAGATGCCCAAAGGACCAAGCAGGAATGGGACTGGGTGTAGGCAGCCAGGTGCATCTCACCTGGTGGTGGTGGTGGTCTCTGTGCGTGTGTGATTTTCAAATTCAGCCTGATATGAGTTTTACAGATTAACTGGCAATTCTGACCTGTAAAATGTGAAGCGTCCTAGTTTTTAAATGTTGGTAACCACTTCAAAACGTCTAAGAACCACTGTGTAGCAGCCAGACCACCAGTTTGCAGTCCGTTGCACACAAATCCCTGAAAAGCTGCCCTGGACTCTGGAGGCACCTGCTCAGGTTCAGATCCTGGCTCCACCGCTGATTGTGGGCAAGGGACCTAATCTTTTGGAAACTCAGTTTTCTCTTCCATAAAATGGGGATATTCATACCTCTTCCATAGGATTACTGTGAGGTCTAATAGAGATCATGCATGAAATGATGAGCTTGAAATTCAAGCATGGCCACAATTAGCCAGAACTGAGTATGACTGCCCTCCAGATGACACATATTGCCTACCTCTGCCAGGTTACACCAGACTACCTCCCCTCAGTCATGTTTCTGCTTGGTCCCCATGGGCATGTCATCACCCATTCGTTCAAACAAGCAACATTTGCTGAGCACCTACTATGTGCCAAGCATTGGATGCCACGAGAGCAGGCAATTAATATGTGCCCATAGTAGGTACACATGAAATGGTTGTTGTCATTGTTATCCCCATGGGCGGACCTGGATTTAAATCCCACATTGGTGGTACAGCCACTTTGGAAAACAGTCTGGTAGTTCTTCAAAAAGTTAAACGTAGATTTATCATATGACCTACAAATTCCACCCTAGGTGTATACCCAAGAGAACTGAAAACATACATCCACACATATGTTCATTAGCAGCATTATTCATAATAGCTAAAAGGTAGAAACACCCCAAATTTCTATCAATTGATGAATAGACAAAATGTGGTATATCCATACAGTGAAATATTATTTGGCCATAAAAAGGAATGAAGTTTTGTTATATGCTACAGTATGGATGAATCTTTAAAAAAAAATTTTTTTTCGCCACATCACTCGGCTTGTGGGGATCTTAGTTCCCTGACCAGGGACCAAGCCCATGCCCTCAGCAGTGAAAGCGTGGAGTCCTAACCATTGGACCGCCAGGGAATTCCCAGTATGGATGAATCTTGAAGACATTATGCTAAGGGAAAGAAGCCAGACTCAAAATGCCACAGAAATATCATTCAATCTATATAAAGTATTCAGAATAGGGAAATCCATAGACACTAAAAGTAGATTAATGGTGGAAAGGGGCCGGGGCAGAGGCACTGGGGGAATGGAAAATGACCGTTAATGGCTATGGGGCTTTTTTGGGGGTGGTGAAAATGTTTTAGAATTACATAGTGGTGATCAACGCACAACTCTGTGAATATACTGAAACCACTGAATTACACACTTTAAAATGGTGAACTTTACAGTATGTGAATTATATCTCAATACAGCTGTTATTTTAAAGAAATCATTGGAAAAAAAGAAGTCTGACAAGTCAAGGGGATAGAACAGAAAAATGTACAAAACCAGGCCTAAGGGTAAAGAGGTATTTAGTATGTGATACAGCATTTCAGAGCAATGGGGGAAGGAGGCAACCTTTTCACCCAAGGAACTGTGTTCGCCAAGAAATGGTGAAAGCAAATGCCTTCACCTCTCTGTGCTTCCGTTTCCTCATCTCTGACACTGACATAACCACAGCTACTCTATACAATTATTGAGAATATTCAATGACTAAAATGTTCCCTTAGTGCCTGGCACATGGGAAGCCCTCAGAAAACAGTAGCTGCCTTCACGACAGGCCCAGATTGCAAGACCACAGCATCTTAAATCTGCACACGCAGTTCTATAGAATCTCGGATGTTAGAACAGTAGACTGTTAGAATAATACATGTCTAGAATCTTGGAGTCACAGAGCCATAAAACTGTAGGTGTCTTAGAGCCAGAAAGACCTCAGAGACCATCTGCCTCAGAGGTTTGCAAGTCTGGCGATTGAAAAATAAGAATAACAACAGCAGTAACAGAAGCCGCTAACAGTGCTTACCATGTGCCAGGCACTGTTTAAAAGACTTCCATGTAGTAACTAACTTAATTTGAGCAACAACCCTACAAGGTAGGTACTCTTATTAGCACTCTTTATAGATTGGAAAACGGAGGCACAGAGAGGTTAAGTAACTTGCCTAAGGTCACACAGATAGTGACCAGTAGAGCCAGGATCTGATCCCAGGCCAGGGTCCATGTTCAGATCCCCACGCCTTCTCCCCAGAAACTCTGACTCAGTGGCTCCAGGCCACGACTCAGGAATCTGTGTTTTAAGCTACCCAGATGACTCAGATACCAGCCAGGGCTGAGAATCACCGGTCTAGCCCAGAGGTGGCAAACAGGTGATGCTCAGCCCATAGCCAGCCCACAGCCACACAGTGTTTTAAAAAACTGAGCCAACCTTGAAAAATCAGTTGATTTAAAATTTTTTTTTTCTTCTTTTTGCTGTGCGCGGGCCTCTCACTGCTGTGGCCTCTCCCGTTGCGGAGCACAGGCTCCGGACGCGCAGGCTCAGCGGCCATGGCTCACGGGCCCAGCCGCTCCGTGGCATGTGGGATCTTCCCGGATCGGGGCACGAACCCGTGTCCCCTGCATCGGCAGGCGGACTCTCAACCACTGCGCCACCAGGGAAGCCCCTAAAATATTCTTGACTTCTCTGGAAAAATGGGGAAGATGTAATACTCTGTCCCCATTCCCAAATGGCGAGAATCAAGTGAAGCTGAATAGCAGCTGCCCCCTTTAGGGATGGCATGATATCTCTATGTTGAGTCCACAATCCTCAATCCTTTATGTTCCTTTTCTGGATCCTGGAGGCATTTCAATTTATAATCCCCGGTTTGGCCCAGCTTCCCCACTGTAAAGAAAGGGAAACTGAGGCATACAGAAGGGAAAAAGACTCAGAGCAACACAGCAAGTCCAAGGCAGAAAGGGAATAGACCTGCCTCCGGACTCAAAAATCCCATAATAACGACAACGGCGAACATTTTTTGAGAACTTTCTATGCATTAGGCGTACATGATAAGTGCTTTTCAAACGTTAATGAACACTAGCCACTACCCTTAAGTAGGTACCATAATAAATCTCATTTTACATAGAGAAATCAAGTCACCTGCTCAAGGTCACACAGGTAAGAAGTATCAGAGGAAAATTCAACTCAACATCTGATTCCAGAGCCTGAGCCTTCAGCCATTATCTCTCCCATTCTTTGGAGCCCCGGAGTAATAAGGCAGAGGAGAAAGTCCTGGTTCTGTAACCTTTCGACTCCGCTATTTCTGAGTTCCTGTGGCTTAGGTGGTGGAGGGAGGCTCAGGCACAGATGGTGCTGACCCCGTTTTCCCTGCAACATGTACAAACTCTTGATGAACCCTGAGCCCCTAGTGGCCACGACCAAGGCGGAGGGAAGAGGCAATATCCTCGCCTCCCTGCAAACTGCGGGTAAGCTGTGGCCTGCTGGTGGAAAGGGATTTGGGAGAGGCCTGGCAGGGCGCGAGGAGCAGAGATGCTTCAGCACCAAGGACAGCAGCCGCGCTCCAAGCCCCAAGCCCGCAGTCTTTGGGGGCAACGCTCCGCTCCGAAGCATTCTTCCAGAGCTTTCTGCCCACTGTTTCCCCACGAGCTCAGAGAAACCCAGACCCGTGGTCTCCCCCACCTCGGGGCAAAAAAGAATTCCCGGGAATTCCAGCTTCCTTTTACCGAGGCCCTCTCTCTTGTCTTTGTTTTTAGGCAGACGTTAAGGAACCCTCACAAGTGGCCTGTCCGCCTGCCCGGATCATCTCGCCCCTGTGCATCGTGTGCACGTGTATACAGGAGCGGAGAAGGGGAGAGAAAATGGGGAGTTTACTGCAGCCAATCCCGTGCTCTCTTCCTCCTTGGCCCTCTACACAGTCAGGACCGTGCTGCCAGGGGCTTTGCAGCAAGCCCACCTGCCCGGTGTGCATGGTGGTCTTGGCAACGGGAGAGGCCCAGGAAGCGATCGGTCAGCCCCTTGCCACTCCCCGACACCATGGCTTCCCGGTAACTGAGGCAACAGAGAGGCTCTGCCCTCCTTCTTCCATCCCTCCTTGAGAGGGCTGTGTGGGAGAGGGACCCGCCCCCGCCCAATGAAACACCTTTTCTCCAAAATGGTGGCTACTCCTATTCAGTAATTAATGGAGAGAGGGAGTACCGGAGGCTGTTTCTAAAATTTTCTGCCTATGGATGGGGGTGTCACTGAGGTTACTTCCGGTGAGAACAGGAAGTGGGAAGCAGGTGGTTTTGAGAGACAATGGGAAGATGTGGAAGAGAGAAGAGGATGTGGAGAATCCTAGGAAGGAGGAATAACTAAGGGGGTCTGGGTCAGGTTCTCCCAGACCTTCACTCTCTTTCTGAATCAAATCACTCTAAGAGGTCTGGAGCCCTTAAGCTGATTCTCTAACAATAATACTAACCACTACCACGTATCTGACTGGTAAATGTTTTATAGCCATTATCCCATTGAACCCCCATCACAATCCAGCGACGTGGAAGAAGTGTTTTCTCTCAAACCCCACCAGCTTTACAGAGACTCAGCCTCTGCCCCTGCTAACCTGCTTGGCTCTGTCAGGATTCATTGTGGTTTGGGGTTGAAGGATATTGACCACCTCGGGCTTGGTCATCGCTTGTGGGATTTCTCGGACCTTCTCGGCAATAAAGCTGTGCACAGCATTCAAGGCCTCTGCTGTGCCCTGTACCAGGCATACTCGCTCTGTGGTTCCTGTCGAGCAAAGAAGAGAGAGGGCACACTCATCAGACAGGAAGGGGAGCATTCCTGAGAGACAGGCCCCATTTAATGGAAGGAGAAGACTGAGGTCCAGAGAGCGGACCTCACTGGCCCCAGGTCACTTGGTAAGCCTGGGCAAGCTGGCATGGGCTCCCAGACCAGGATGGGTAGCTGGGAGAATGAGTGGAATCCCTGTTTTATTATCTGCACTTCCTCTCCCTCCCTTAAAACAACCCCAAGGGATGGAAGAATGATGCTTAAGTACTTTGCTATGCCCACAGCAGCCCTGGGCAAGGGAGACGGGGCTCAGCTGCCTCTTCCCAGTCCTTGCTGGCTCTCTCGGTTGCTTTGGCAACCATTCACTCACTCCCCCCTCCCCACCTTCTCGAAGCGGAGAGCTCAGGCCTGCAACGGTTGCCACAGTAACTGGAACCCCCTTATCGGTGTGGCTGGCTGGGTCCTCAGCCCACCCCCAGGGGGACTAGGGATGAGGCCCCGTTGCCATGGCAACCCCTGAAAGCCTGCAGCGACGGCCTCTGGGCTTTTGGAGAGGATGGGGAAGGGCTGGGGGATGGGGGAGACAGCAGAGAGGTCTGAGTGCCTGCCTGGACCCACCAGATGGAGGGCTGAGGGGTGGGGGGAGGGCAAGGCTGTGGAGAGGGGAGAGCAGAGTGGGGCAAAGGCAACTCATGGAAGAGTGGAAACGGGGGGATGGAGAAAGCAGGGTGAGGTGGGTGCCTCTGCTGGCGATTCTCCAGATATTGGCTGTGGTTCTGACCTGGGCATCCTTACTATGTGTATTGGGGGTGGGCAGCAGGCAGAAGAGACACTAATTCTGGGTGATGCTGGGATATATGTGTATGGGAGAGAGAGTCTGGGTAACACTGACTGACCAGTGTGAGTACATCTGTGAGGCTGTTTGGGTGAGTGGTGTGTGTGTGCATGTGTATACTTGGGCAGGACTGGCTCAGTTATCTTTACGTATGTGTGTGTGTGTGTGTGTGTGTGTGTGTAAAAGAAAAAGCAGGAGAGACAGAGATACAAACAGACTGTGTGACATAGTGATTCCAGTAAAGACGTTTGTGTGTACTCTTGGGTGGGGGGAAAGACTTTGGGTGTCGCTGTGATGTTCAAGGTTATGTACACTATTTGTGAGACTGAGCTGGGTGTGCCCAAGGGTTTGAGAGTAAGAAACAAAGAATCCCAGGAAGTGGCATTGAGGCTGTACGATGAATGTATAGCACTTGGAGATTGTATGACTGTGTGTGTGTGTACGGGAAAGAGATATCCAGACACCCCTAGGTGTTCAAAAGACTACTTGGATGAGTGGTATGTGGAATGCACATATATGTGTAAGGGTGCGTGTATAGGAAACAGGCAAGACTCTGTGACTGATGTGTGTGAACATGAGGAAGAGAAAGAGACCAACAGGCAGACCCAGGGGTCAGTATGTAAGACTGTTTGGAGGACTGATGTATTTGTGTGTGTGTCTGAGTGTCTGAATTACAGCCAGACAAAGAAGACCCCACCAAGCCTGGCCGGGGTGAAGCTGTGAGTGCCTGGCTGATTTGGACATATTAGGTGTGTAGGGTGTGTGTGTGTGTCTCTTCCCAGGTGGGACTCTCTCTGCAGGACCAGTAAACTCCCTGGGTCTGTAAAAGGTCCTGAGTGTGCGCCAGGCTCTGTGTGCCTGTGTGTCTGGGACACTTGGGGGTGAGTGTCTGGTGTCCTGTGGGCATTCCAGGGTGGCATGCTAGTGTTACCACCCTGACCCCCTGCTTGCCATCTCTCAGCCTGGCAAGCGAGTCTCGCCATGTGTCTGAGTGTCACTGTCTTGGGTCACTGGTGTAGTTGACATCCCCCATCTCCTTTGGGCCGCTGTTCCTCACTCTTACTCCCCTCCACCCCAGAACAATGGCTTGGTCTGAGCCAAGCGTGAGTCAGCGTGCAGGCTGCCTCCGTCTGGGTGTAAATAGGAAAGGGTGTGGGTCAGGGTGGGAACTAGGGGGTGGGGTGGCCCCAGGGAGAGCCTGACTGAAGTGGCCCAGCTCTCCATCTCTGGGAGGCTTCCTTCCAGCTCAGGGAGTCTGTGATCTCACAGACTTGTAGTTCTTAACCAGGGTCCACAGGGGCTTTGGGGGACTCAGTTAAACCCTGAAAGAATATCTAATAATAACAGCTGGTGCTTACATAACACCAATCACCAGGCACCATTCTAAGCACTTTATATGTATTTGTTCACTTTAATACATGAGGCAGGCAATATTACTATTCTTGATTTACTGCTAAGGACACTAAGGCACAGAGGTCTGGGATTTGTCCAAGTTCACTCAGCCAGTAGTGAAAGATCAGGGTTTTGAACCCAGGTGTCTGGCTTCAGAGTCTGGGCTTTTAACCATTGAGCCACCCTGTGCTAAATTTGGGGTGGGTGGAGTGTGTGTGTGTGTGTGTGTGTGTGTGTGGTGGGGAGAGGCATACAATGATTGCAATTCTGCTTTTGTATTTTTTATGGTAAAAAAGAATATGTATGAATTTATTAAGTAGTCACTTAAGATTTTGCACTTGGCTGCAGAGATGTTATAAATCAATAAAAAAATTTAAGAAGTGTATATGTCCATTTTTCTTCTGGGGCTAGGGTCCAGGGCTTCAGGCAGCTCCTCAAAATCAGGAGGAGTTTTAGAATCACTAGAATGTCTGGTGAGCTACACAGAAGACTGTGTGGCTTTCGGCAGGTACCTGCCTCCTCTGAGTCTAAGTTTCTCCATGTATGACGTGGAAGGATTGAATCTGGGGCTTGGGGTTTCTGTATCAAGGGGGGGACACCCTTTGTGTGTTGTACCCCTCCCTTTGGGTAAAGGCCAGGTAGGTTTTTGTTTCATGGAGTAGACACGTGTGTGTGTGTGTGTGTGTGTGTGTGTGTGTGTGTGTGTCAGAACCAACTAGGCCCAGAGGACCCTTTCAATTTCTCTATTATCAGTTTTCACCTGTCCTTTCACCAGCCACACTGAACAAACTAAGCCCCACCCCCAGCCTTTGAACATGCTCTTTCATCTCCCTGGAGCACCCTTCACTGCTCCTTACCTAGCTCACTCTTATTATTCTGGCCTCCTCCTCCAGGAGGCCCTTCCTGATCTCCTCAGGCTGGGTCGGGTGCCCTGTCTGGGCTCCCTCCATCCTCTGGGTTTCCCTGTCCCAGCCCTGACCACTCTAGGTCATCAATGGTGTTTGGTCTATCTCCCCTACTGGGATGTGAGATCCGGGAGGGCTAGGCTGGGGTGTCTCAGTCACTGCTTGTGTCCCCATCTCGGTCCGGTATGGTGCTGGCATAGAGAAGATGCTCAGAGAATATATGTTGAATGAATGAATGAAAGGTATCAGCCAGGAGCGGAGGAACACATGCTTGAGCAGGAGCATCTCCATTTCTTATGTTCCTGTGGGTCCTGGGAAGTCCTAGGGACAGGACCAGGATGTAGGGAGCTGTGTCCTGCATCTCTGAGCCAGGAGCCAGTATATGCTGTATGATCTGGAAGTTCCAATTTGGGGGTGGGGAGCGGGGCTGGCTGCACATCCAGGGGCTGGGGAGAGACGCTGGCTCACGTTGCTTGTTTGAACTTGGCCCAGAAGAGAGGCAATGACTGTCCCATCCTCTGGGGTTCTAGGCTGCCTGGCCAGTGGGATGTGTCACTGAGTTGAGAGGGAATGACATGTGTTATGTCACAGAATGTGATCCAGGGGCAAGGAACCAAGGTCCTTGGATGAAAGTCCCAAGCAGAGGTCTCATCCGTATCTTGTGGGCTAGGGGAGTGAGGGGGAAACTGGGCCAGGGAGGAAGAGAAAAGGGGGTTGTGCCAGGTTCCCTGGACTGTTCTCTAAACCTCTTGCCAAAGCTGCTTAGTTAGATGGGAGGCAGGGGGGTGAAGGGAGGGGAGAGAGAGAGAGAGAGAGAGAGAGAGAGAGAGAGAGAGAGAGAATATGAATTTGTCCTGACCCTCGGCTCCAGCTCTGGTGTTTGACCTAAAAAATCCAAGGGGATTAAGGATGAACTAGAACCAGTGCTGGACCAGAGATGCAGTTCAGGGGGCCTTCCCTGGATTCCTAGATGTCAAAACTCAGGCATAGGTCTTGGGAGGGATATATGAAGGGGTGAGAGATATTGAGGGAGATTACAGAGAGTGGAGGGGCCTGGAAAAATTTATGATTGAAGGAAGGGAGATAGAGCTGGAGGAGAGGCAGAAAAGGGGCTGATTTTGGAGAGAGGGGAAGAAAAAAACACGAGGAAGCTGAGACTTAGGAGAAAAAGAGAAACATAAAAGGAGAGATGGGCAAGCAGGGGCAGAAAGAAATGAGGGGCAGGGCTTCCACGGTGGCGCAGTGGTTGAGGGTCCGCCTGCCGATGCAGGGGACAAGGGTTCGTGCCCTGGTCCGGGAAGATCCCACATGCCGCGGAGCGGCTGGGCCCGTGAGCCATGGCTGCTGAGCCTGCGCGTCCGGAGCCTGTGCTCCGCAACGGGAGAGGCCACAACAGTGAGAGGCCCGCGTACCGCAAAAAAAAAAAAAAAAAAGAAAAAGAAATGAGGGGCAACGCCGGCAAAGAATGACCCCATTGAGGGGCGCTACCAACTACTGCTTGAATGGGTGACTGAACAGAGTTGGGAGAGGAAGACAGAGAAAAATGTGAGAATAAGAGAAGTGGGGGAAAAGGAAAAGATGGGGAGAGAGATGGGAAGACAGAAAGGGAAGGGAAGAGGAGGGGAGGAAGAGGAAAAAGCCAAGACAGACAGACTGGCTGTGAGGCTAAGAGAACAGAGATGGGGGATGTCCAAACGGAACCAGAGAGACACAGCAGAAAGCAGAGCAGGAGGAGACAGAGAGAAGCCGATGGGAATGGAGCCCAAGGGAACAAGAGATGGGAAAGTCAGAAACAGAATGAGAGACACATAAAGAATGACACAGATGGAAAACCAGTGCGACTCAGATTGGGGCAAGATGGGGTGACAGAGAAATCCAAAGGGAAAGAGTGAGGGTCTATGTAACATGCATGGCTGGTCCCCCAAGCCCTGAGGGACACCCTAACACCTGCCTCCTCGGTCCCCCCCCAGCTCCTCCAACTGACCCAAAGGGGCAGGTGTGTGGGAAGGGGCACATCTGCCAGCACATCATGCAAATGAGCTCATGAATATGCAGCAGCCCCATTGTCTTGCCCTGCCCCCACCCCCATCTGCTCAGGCCTGGCCCCTGGGGCTGAGGGCAGCTCTGTCCCCTTAGGGGGAGGGGAGGCCCCCTACCACTCTCACTGCCCCTAGGGCAGCCCTTCCCCCTCCGAGAGGGCCCAGGTGGGAGGGATGGGAGGCCGGAGGAAGAGGGCTGGGCTGGGGCTCACCCGGATAGAAGTCTTTGGACTTGGAGAGCTTGATGGTAGCTCCCGTCTCCTTCTGCAGCTGCACGATGGTCTGCCCGCCCTTGCCAATGATGGAGCCCGCCGCGTAGCTGGGGATCAGCACCTTCAGGAAGTATTCGCCTTCCTCTGCAGGGGCACACAGAGGGGACGGGAGTCAGGGGAGAAGGGTCTTCACCTTTGGACGGTACCTCCAGGGAGGCACTGGCATGGGCTGGGCTAGGAAACCCCTGGGGTCACAGTAACACAGAGAAGCCATGACCAGGAGAATAGCAGTAGGAAAATAAAACACGTCATGATCTTCATTCGCTCATTTATTCATTCATTCCACAAATAATTCCTGAGCACCTGCTACGTGCTTGGCACCGTTCTAGTGAAACAGCCATGAAGAAAACAGACAAAGCTCCCTGATTTCGCAAATAAGGCAAATAAGGCCAAAAGAGTTTTGGTGATTCAGCCAAGAGCTCACACAGCTACACTCTTCTAGAGCGGGGAGACAGACAGTATGTTTTACGTTGTCGGATGGTGGTAAGTACTAAGAAAACAAAAAGAGGCAGGAAAGAGGAAGGGGAGTGTAGGTGCTGCATTGTCAGATCCGATGGCCAGGAAAGCCTTCCCCAAGAACGCGGCATTCTTTGTTCATCAAACATTTCTATAGCACCCAATATGCGCTAGACTCTGTTCCAAGTAATTTACAAATATGAGCTTTTTTTTTTTCATTTTCACCCTGATGCTATGAGGGAGGTACTTTAAAAAAAAAAAACCATTCTACAGATAAGTAAACAAAGGTGAAGAAATTGCTCCCGTTCACATAGCTAGTAGGTGGCAGGGCTGAGATCTGAACCCCACCTGGCTCCAGAGTCCATGCTCTGAAACATTATGATACACTGTTTCCAGGCTGTGGAGGAGGAAACAGAACTTTGGGGCTATGTGGAGGAAGAGCAAGTGCAAAGGCCCTGGGATGGGGTTATGCCATCGTTGTTTGAGTGAGAGAGAGGTGGCCAGTGTTGCTGGGGCTGACTGAGAGAGGAGGAGAGTTACAAGAAATGAGGGCTGAGAGGGTTGGAGGTAGTGGTGGAGTGTTCAGGCTTGTGGACCAAGGTGGTTTTTATTCCAAGTGAGATGAGAGCTACGGGGAGGCTCCGAGCAGAGGAGGGATGTGATCTGTCTTAGATTTTAAGAAGATCCCTCTGATGCTCATGAGGTGAGCAGACTGTGACAAGCATGGGTGGAAGAGCAAGAGGCAACTGCAATGGTCCAGGCAGGAAGGGATGGTGGTCTGACTCGGGGAAGCAGCGAAGGGGGAGGGGAGAGGAGGGCTGGACTCCGGAGAGGTTCTAACACTCACTACTGAGCCGGTGCTCTGCTGAGTGCTTTGCCAGCTTGATCTCATCCATTCCTCACGACCGCCCACTGAGGTGGGTAGAATGAGCTCCATTTTTACATAAGGAGAAACTGAGGCACAGAGCGGCACAGAGCAGTGAAGGTACCGGCCCAAGGGCACCGACAGTTGCTGGGTTGAGATTCAAATGCAACTCTGATTCATTTTTCGCCCATCCATGCTTAACACTTTCCCCTGATGGTGGCTAAAGACCAACGTGCTCCAGGACAGACTCAAAGACCTAGAGGTGGTGAAGTGGCACCAAGGACCCTTTATGGGGCTTTGGTCATTCTTTGTTATGGACCAGTTTTCTTGGTCACGTGTAAAGCCCTTTGTTAATGCAGTCTCAAGGCAAGTGCCTAACCTTTCCCACCTTCTAACCAAACTGTTGCCCCCAGGGTAGACATTTGGGAACTTCCTGAGTCTAAGTTACTTTGTGATTTGACCCGTCCACATTTCCAGCTGCACACCCTCATCTTCCTCCAGATGCACTAGACACATTTTCCTTTTTGTTCCGCAAACTTCCCTCCTCCCTCCCACTTCAGGGCCTTTGCACATTCTCTTTGCCTGGAACTCCCCTCCCTCAGTGAATTCCTCTTGTCCTTCAGGTCCCCCCTCAAATGTCCCTTCTTGGACTGGAACCCTGAGGAGGGGAAGGATTCCTCTGTCTCATGCCTTCGGAACGATGTACCACAGTCATCCAGTGTGGGCCACATCACTGAAGCTCGCGCTTGTGTCCATGGACTCATGCAGCGCCCAGCGCTTGGTAGGCATACAATAAACACTGGGAAAAGGAAGGGACGAGCCAGGCCATTTTGCTTCCAAAGCTTAAGGTCTTAGGCCATCATCCCCCACTGGTTTTTCAACTTTTTCTTTTAAGCAAAGGAAAACTATTTTCAATGTCTCCCGTGAAACTCCAACATTCAGAGCAGATAAAAGAGAAACTGCTCTGTTGAAAGTGGGGGCAGGGTGGGACTTCCCTGGCGGTCCAGTGGTTAAGATTCTGTGCTTCCACTGCAGGGGCCGCGGGTCTGATCCCTGGTGGGGGAACTAAGATCCCGCATGCCGCACCGTGAGGCCAAAAATTTTAAAATTTAAAATAAAAGTGGGGGCAGGACTGGGGGTCTGGGAGTCATGCCCATCTCCACCTGGTCCCTTAAGATTGAAAGTTCTGGGTTCCCTGATGTGTGAAGATGGAGGTATGAGAGCGGGATGTGGCTTTGAAGGCATGGGGAGGGGTCCAGAATTAAGGGGTTTCCTTTAGCCCAAGGCAATCCTCTTAAACTTGCCTAATCAGACCACTAAGCCTATTAGGTAATTAGCCCCCCAGGGTGCCCTTCCATCAATCATCCTGACACCCTCCCCCCCAAATTACTTCCTTCCCTGGGCTCACAGAGGTGGCCCCTCCCCAGCCCTGCCCCTCAACCTGACAGAGATGGGGGGCCAGTTCTCCACCTTTGGAAGGCTCAGAAAGATGGGAAGGTGTTCTCACTAGAACTCCATCCTCTTTCCTTCTTTGATTTCATTCCCCATCTTTTCTCCAGCCAGAGCCACTTCCCCAGCTTCCCTCCTCAAGATGGAAGGTAATCGTCTGCTCTGAAGAAAACTGGGGACGCCCCCCACTCCCCTCCTTCACACTTCCTCAGGTTTTGTCTGAGAATCTCCGAATGAAATGGCAGAAACAGCCCTAGAGTGAGTGCAACTTTTGTCGCTGATGGATTGTGTGGTCTTGGGTGAGTCTCCTCACCTCTTTGGGCCTCTGTTTTCTCATCTGTAAAATGGGGACAGGAGAACGCTAGTTCCTGGAGTTATTATCATTAATGAAATGCTAAACTGTAAAGTACTTAGGAGAGTCTCAGGCACACAGACCACTTGAGAAATGTCAGATATCATCATCATCGTTATTAATATTACCTATTTCATGAACACAGGTAAAGTTCTTATCACAGTGTCTGGTACACAGTAAGTGCTCTATGTCAGAGAGACTTACTGGCAAATGGGGAAATGAGCCTCCAGGGTTTGGGCTTTTGTTAGGAAATAGGAGGAGGGGAGACCCCACTTCCTTCATCACCTTTCCCCAGGCTTCTCCCTGCTTTTTGGAGGAGGAATGTCTTCTCACTGATAGAAACAAGGCTCTGCTTCCACTCACCCTCCCAGAATCCCTGTAACTCTCTTCCTGAATTTGGCCC
This sequence comes from Mesoplodon mirus, assembly GCF_964341445.2. NCBI lineage: Eukaryota > Metazoa > Chordata > Mammalia > Artiodactyla > Ziphiidae > Mesoplodon > Mesoplodon mirus. Next base: position 56,479,608 of record NC_138995.1, read on the forward strand.
TTGTTGTATCCCTCTGTACTGTTATTTCCTTGCTTCTTCTCTCCCTCTTCCCTCCCTCATTCCAACCAATCCTTCCTGAGCATCTGCTACATGCCAGGCCTTGTTTTAGATCCTGGGGACATAGCAGGGAACAAGACAGACAGTCCATGCCCTTTAAGTCCACTCCCTCTTAAAATGTAAATGCATCTATTTAAAGAAGACATTTAAAAATCATTGCTAATAGTCCGAGTTTGAAGGGCTGGTTATATTTTTTTCCTCCCAAAGCACACTGATATAAACTAAAAATGATCCTCCAAAAAAGTTTGTCCGTGGACCCCCTTAAATCACCTTGTGGGCGCTTGGCAGTCCTTATATCAGACTAGTGGAAGTTTGGAGGCCCCTCCTCAGAGGCCAGGGTCCTCCTCTCGCCTGTAGAAGCTCAGGATTCTAAGTCCCAGGAGTCCCCATAGCAGCCCACAGTCTGCTCTGGTCTTCTTCAGAATCTTTTGCATCTCCCACTGTGGGAAGCTCACCTCCCCCAGGAAGAAGCCAGGCTTTTATCTGCCAGCCTGCCTTGTAGCAAAGGGCAGACACGTGACCTCAGCTAAACCCGGAGTCCCCAGACCTCACACATCCCACCCCGTTTGAAAAACCAAGGTTCTGCCTGTGAAAAAGTACTTCCTTCTACCAAAGCAAAATCTAGATGCCAGAACTTTCCACCCCCCCTTCACTTTTCCTTTGGGGTCCAGGCAGCTCCCTCTACACAGGACAGCAAATGAAGATGCCAACTTCAGCGCTCCAGGTTCCCCTCTGCCGCGACTTCAATATTTCCACCTTGGGATCAAGCTGCCTTTCCACTTTCTAGTCAGAGTCTCCGGTCCCCCCTTCCCTTTTGTGCCCACCCTCCTCAGGAATGCTTATAAAGTTTCCCAAAGAGTAACCAATATTCCCCTACCTCCACAAATAATGTTAACCTACCCAGAAGATTTGGGGTGCTATGGGAAGAGTGGCACTTTATACCAAAAGGTGGCTTGGATCTGGGAGACGGGGCAGAATCGGATGCGGCAGAGGTGTTGTTTTGGTTACAGTATATTTCAGGGGGAACCAAAGTTGGGGTGTTGTACTTATGGTTCCTGCTCTTGTCTAGGGGTCGGGGGTGGAAGCATCGGTGTGTCCTGTGGAGGTTTGAGGAGGCTGGGGTGGGATGCTGATATTGTCGTTGGGAGTGCGTGAGGATGTCACTGGTGGAAGACAAGATGGCAGGGATGTGGTTGGGAGTGGGACCCCTGAGGAGGGATGGGATGTTGGCTGGGTGACATCTTTCTGTGAATGACGGTGTTGCCTGTCCATGTAAGAAATGTCATAAAACTGCCTTTGAGTTGTGACATTGTTTCCAAGTGAGAGAGAGGTGGATGGGGTATGATTTCCTTGGGGCGAATCACCACTGGATGGTAAATCAGGAATGTGACATTCCCCGTAGCAATGCTAATGATGATGATAATAATAGTAATAATAATAGCTATTGTTTATTGAGTGCTTACTATTTGCCAGGCCTGATGCCGTGTGCTTCACATACGATCTCACTGAACCCACACAACAGCCTGGAGAGGTAGAGGTGCATCTTACAGTTCCCATTTTCCAGATGAGGACACTGAGGCTCAGAGCAGTGCAAGAACTCACCCGAGGGCCCCACACCAAGCACATGACAGTGATGAGATGAACCCTGGAAGCTCTCATTCTAGGGCTCTTAACCTTGGTGATACTTTGTGCTAAGGATCGAGCATCTTGGGAGCAAGGCCTGGCCGGTGTAAGCTACATGTGGGGTGTGAGGTGTGTGTGGGCGGTGGGGGGTTGCTGTTTCTGTGTATATGGGGCTGACAGAGGTGGGAATACAGTCAGGAGTATGGGGGCCATTCTAGTAGCACCTTAAGAGTTATCATCTGTAGGAATTCCCTGGCAGTCCAGTGGTTAGGACTGAGCGCTTTCACTGGTCAGGGAACTAAGATCCCGCGAGCCACACGGCGTGGCCAAAGAAAGAAAAAGAGTTATCATCTGTACTCAAGGGAGATGCTCTGTTACTGTGCCACCAGACTGGGATTATTTGTTCCTCCAGTGAGTTCCCAACTGGAGTTTCTATCCAACCTCTTCATTCAAGCCCTCCTGTCCTTAGCGCGTCGTCTCCTTCCCAACGGTGTCTGCCTGCCAGTCACAGTGCCCAGAAGCCAGTTTTAACAGCCACCATCTCCTCTATCAGCCCCTAGGCTGGCACCGTGGGTAGGAGCTCAATCTGCCCAGGCTGGCACGACTTGCTGTGACACCCTAGAAAGTCCCTTACCCCTCTGAGCCTTGGTTTGCTTGCCTGAAAATGGGGCTCACTATAGAGTCTACCCATCCAATGGAGCCAGCCTCCTGAGTTCCAATCCTGGTTCTGCCTCTTATTAGCTGACTGACCTTGGGCAAGTTAATTAACCTCTCTGTGCCTCAGTGTGTCACCTGTAAGATGGGTAACATAATCAGATTGTAAGGATTATTAAATGATTGGTCCGTGCCCCGTGTTTTCCCTAATACTTTTGGTGCACTGTGGCACCGTAACTGTCAGCCATTGTTATAATTTATAATTATTATTTATGTATTAGTAGTAGTATCACATCATAGAATGTTGGGAGAATTAAATGAAATATTGCATGTAAGGCAGTAAGCAAGAATACTGGTAGCTGCTATCATCTGTAACTATTGTTATTTCCCCATTTGGCAGATGGCGACGCTGAAGCTCAGAAAAGGCGTGAGGTTGACCCAGTGTCCCACAGACATGAAAATATTATTGGAAGGAGCCGTCAATTTTGAGATGAAAGTCCTGGACTGTTGCCCAGCTCTGCCCCTGAGGGTTTCTGCAAATGGAGGACTGTCCTTTCGCATCTCTGGGCCTCAGTTTCCCCTGGGAAGAGTCTGGAGGAGAGGGTCCCTAAGGGCTCACCCTAGTTTCCCCACAGCTGAAGGAGGCAGGATGCACAGTGGCTGAGCACATGAGCTCTGGAGCCAGGCAGCCCAGGGTTGGAGAGATCCCAGCTTCCCCACCATGAGCTGTGTGAGTTCGGGCTAGTGGCTTCATTTCGCTAAGCCTCAGTTTTCCTCATCTGAAAAAGCAGCTCAAACCATCTCCCCCGAGGGTTGTACTGGGAAATTAACCCATATCTCAGAGCCTGACTCGTAATAGGTGCTAAACACTTGGACCTGACTGTCCTGGCAGCATCGCAGTTAGGTGGTGCTGCTCTGCTCTGAGTGCTCAGATTCTGAGCATCTCAGCCTCTTTAAGAGAAGGATGAGACCTCCTCCCCTCCCCCCCAGCAGGGGTGGGGCTGGACCTCCAGGCTGGGTTCAGGGACCGCCTGGGTACTCGACCCTTCCTAGGACTGGGAATGGCAGTGAGGCAGGAAGGAGGCAAGGATGTGGCAGGGACACATTCATGTGTGTGCTGGGGGTGGGGGAGCAGGAAGAAGGACAGGAAACTCCCTCCCACCCCTCCCCCAACTTCCCTTTCCTCCAATTTCTGCTGGACACCCTCACAGGCAGCCAGGGGTTCCCCATTTCCTATTGCACCTGGCCAGGGGTGGCAGGGGGCTGGGACCGGAGGAAGAGATGGCTCCTGTTCATCCAAGGAGAGGAGGTGGGAGGTCCCCACCCCACCCACTACAATGCCCGAGGCCATCCCTTTCCCATCCGGAGGAAAAGGCCAGAGGAAGCGGAGATTTTGGCCAAGGTGACCGCTGGGAGGGGCTTGTCTGTTCTGGGGTCTCCCTCCTTCCAGGGAGCTAATGGGCTGGGCTCTGAGTCCCCTGACAAACCCTACCTCACGGGTAGACATACACCTAGAGTTCCCAGCTTGGCTTTTATTCTCTGGTACACATACCTCTTCACACACACACAGTGAGGGTCCCTCTTGTCTTACACACACACTCCTTCTGTGTTGTCAAACATGCAGCCATCACACAAACACACACACACACACACTCCCTTGTCACACACACAAACATCCCCACACCAACCATTTCACACACAGCCTCTTGTTACACATACACACACACTTGGGTGTCACACACACACCTTCCCTTTTCCCATCCCTTGGGTGTCACATGTACACGTTCCTGCACCCTGTCACATGGGCCCCCATCCTTCCCTTCCCTTGTTACACACCCTCGTGAATTTCACCACAGAGCCCCAGTCTCTCCCCTGTCATACACCCACCTTCCCTTGTTGCACACACCCCCTCTGATGTCACCGTTGCACACCTCCGTGTGTCACACCCAGCCACAGCCTCTCTGGAGTCACGCCCACACTCTTTTTTTGTCATATACCCACACCAGCTTCTCCTGGTCCCACCCCACCCGGGACACGCCTGTGTCACACACACTGAACTGCCATCCTCTGATCCACACAGCCTCTCATGGCTCACACCCAGAGCCGGCCCATTCGGCAGCCCACACACACCTCCTTGCATGTCACACACACCCTCTCACTCATGTGTCACACTCTGCCACAGTCCCCTCTGGAGTGACATGCACGCACTTGTCACATATACCCTTATGGGGGTCTCAAACACGGACCCCAGCCCCTCGCACCCTCTCATCTCTTACACACACACACACACACACACATACACACACCCTCCTTCCTGTCATATCCATGATCCTTAATGTCACACATCCAGGCCTTACAGGGCTCACACGAACACACACACACACCTGTCCCAGCCACACATTCTCTCACTGAGCTTTACACACCCACCCTTTCCTCTATGTCACCCAACACACCCACCTAGCTTGTCCCCACGCAAAATCCCGCCCATGGCCCACACATGCCTCCCTCCGGGACAACCCTTGCTCAGGACATCCCCAGGGAGGGAGGCTGGGAAGCTCCGGGTCCACAGGCCTCCTCAGCTCCTTCCCCTCCCCCCGCCAGGACACGCCAGCCCGGGAACACCCCTGCCCCGAAAGGGTCACATCACACACCCCTCAAGGACACAGAGACACCCGCCCGGAGGCACCCACGCCCCCCATCCTTTGCGCGCCCCCAAGGACACTTACCACCCCCTCCCCCCCAAGTCCTCTCAGCGCAGACAAAGCTCCCAGCCCAGGGCCGCGGCGAGAGGGGGAAGGGGTCCTGTTCCCTCCCCAACTCCCCTCTCCGTTCCCCAGTCTAGGGAGGGGCGCCCTTCCCCTCCCCAGAGCCCTTGCACCTGCCATTTGGGGGGGAGGAGGCTGGAGAAAGGCGCGGCCCCCTGCCCGCTCCCCCACCCGGAGCCGCAGCCCTTTCTCACCTCCCGTGTTGCTGCGCTTGGTGCAGACCACCTCGGGGGGCGTTTCGAGGGGCCTTTTGCGGGAATCCGGGGCCTCGGGCTCCATGGGGGGGGCCTGGGGCGGCGGCTGCTGCTGCTGCGGCGGCTGCGGCGGCGGCGGCGGCGGCGGCTGCTGTGGCGGCGGCGACGGCTGCTGGGGAGGCTGGGGTTGCGGCGGCGGCGGCGGCGGGGGCGGCGGCGGCTGCGGGGCCGCGGAGGCCGTGAAGAGGCCGTGCACCGCGCCGGCGGCCATCATCCTCATGGTGGGGGGGGCGGGGGACGGGGGAGAGGGAGGGGGAGGGAAGGGGATGTGGGAGGGGGAGGGGGCGGTGGCGGAGGGATGGGGGAGGGGGAACCCCAGAGAGGGGAGGAGGGAGGGAGCTGCTTCTGGGGGGCTGACAGAGCCTGGAGAGCGGATGTGAGCGGGACGGGAAGGAAAAGGGGGTCTCGGATAGGGCCCAGAGAGAACTGAGGGGTGGGGTCTCTCTCAAGATTACGGAGGCCGGGGACTGGCCGCGCCACTTGGGGGGACCGGACCCCCTTCTTTGCTCCCCGGGGCAGAGGGCCTAGCCCCCCCAGACCCTGCCCGGGGCGGGGGGCCGGAGGAACGGGGCCGGAGATGGGAGGCGGAGGCGGCCGCTAGTGGGGACCCGGGGGGCGGCGAGCGCGGGCGGCAGCGGTGGCTGGGCTGGCGGTGGCTGCTGGCCCGAGCATCTTCTTCCCGGAGGCTCCCACAGCGGCCTGGCCCCTCCCACCCGCGCAAGGTCACGCCCATGCAGGTCAGGGCCACGCCCTTCGACGCCCTATTGGCCTGTCCTTGAATCCTGGACCACGCCCCCTGAGTTGACCACGCCCCTCCCCGCAGCTACGAGAGGGACCAGGCTCCCCCAGGCTGCAATAAGGACCCTGGGCTCCTCCACAGCTTCCCCACCCCTCGCCTGTAATGAGCGTTTATTGAACAAGTACTTACCATGTGCCAGGTCCGGTTCTAAGTAAGCACTTCACAAACATTATCACATTTAATTCCTAGAGCAACCGATTCTGTGAGGTACTCCTGTTACCCCCGTTTTACAAATGAGGAAACTGAGCCTCAGCCACTTGACATCACTTGATTGCTAAAAGAAATCCCACTTCACATGTCTCCCACCCCCGACAGCTGGGAAATTGCTCCTCAAATCTTTCATCTATCCCTTGAAGAATCGACACAGTTACTGCAAGGGCTTAGGGGATGGAGTTCAATGAACACCTGACTTACAAAATGTAGTGCTTGAGCCTAGCACCCAACTGACACTCAATTCAATCAATGGCACTTACAAACCTACAAAGTGACAGGCGCTGTCCCAAACACTGGGATACAACAGGGGACTAAACAGACTTGGCCCTTAAAGAGTATTACTATTCACGTCATTAAGAAAACCTGATTTTCATATGACAGATGGAGGCCCAGGAATGTGGAGTGTAGCTTGTCCAAGGGTATATAGGTAGACAGAGGGAAAACTGGGATTCAAACATAAGCCAAGCTTAATTTCAGAGCCCAGAGCCACTGGAAGTAGGGGCCCCTTCCTTAGAATGGATCATTGCTAATATTTAATTTTGTCTGATACATGAATTTTCTTCTCCCTGGATTTCTGGTCTCCAAGGATTCTTTTTCCTTCCTAGGTCAGCCAGAGGCAAGATTAGGCTCAGAGGGGGCCTGGATGGGGGTAATTGTGGCAGCTGGGGGGCCCCTCCCTCTGCTCCACCCCACTCCTGTCCCTCCCTTGCCACGCTCTCAGGTCCCCAGGATGGGGAGGGTAGCAGATGGCCTGGGGTGGATGGGGTGGCCGCCCATCTGTCCCCTCCCCCCCATTGTCCCCAGAGTCAAAGGGGATGGGAGGGGGTTGTGGTCCACTGCAGTCTGGATCCTCCCCCTCCATCTTCTTGGAGGGAGCTGAGGAGCTGGTTGCCATGGAGACAGAGAAGAGGCAGAGGGATGCAGGGAGATACTGGGGTCAGGCAGAGATCCACACCTTAGACCTTCGAGTCACATGTAGTCACACCACACAGGTATATATATCCCAACATCCGTGGAGTAAGGTGTGAAATTCCCTCCAACACACACAGAGTCACACAGGTCCCCCTGCAGACACACAGGTGCACTCAACAATTTTACACAGGCACATTCTAATGTATGAAGAAGACTCACAGGGAATAGGCATACACACACATACACACACACCCATAATGCATAATGCACATTCACTCATGTGAATGTGCATTATGCATTATGCACATTCACAAAGCCACGCCACAGGTTCTTATGCACAAATAGATACATAATCTAATATCTGAGTATGTCCCAGGTGCACCTATTCAGAGCCAAAACAAATCCACACTTGGCCACACACATGATGAGAAGTTACACGTACAGGATCAAAGCTACAAGACATACACAACCTATGTTACATAAGGCATACATGTTAGTGACGTGATATATAGACTGACAAACAGACTCAATTGTGTCTTCCACACTAATTGTGGAATCACACACATTTAGATACATGGCCCATGTAGACTAATGCACAAAATGCATGGGACCTTGCAGGCCACTCAGCAACACACACGGCACACATGGAGTCAGGGTGCTGCTCAGCCCCCACCCTCAAGTCATGCCTGCAGCCCCAGTTCCACCCCCACCAAGCCCTCCCATTTGGACACACACAACAGCACGGTCGGTCACGCACTCACACTCACACACAAACACAAACCTCCTCCTAGATATTTTTAAACCCAGGCTAGTTCTGCTGCTATGGCAACCGCCCCAAACCCATTGCCATAGCAACACAACGTCAGCCTTCCAAGCACCAAATCCTGGGGGATTGCAGGGCCCCAATCAGAGGCCGGTACAGGGGGAGGCTGCACCCTCTGCCATCATCTGTGCCACCCCAGTACCCCCACCCTAGAACCTTTAGGGAAGCAATCACCCTAGGCTGGGCAGGGGCTGGAACCAGGGATACAAGACCCCCAGGCCGAGCTGGAGACAAGGGCAGCTCTCAACTTGCTTTCTCCTCCTGCCCCACGAGAGCTTTACAGAGGGGCTCATGGGACAAAAGTCAGCCTGTACTGGACACACACAAGCCTGGTTTTGAAACCTGGCTCTGCCATTTACAGGCTGTGTGACTTGGGCATGTCCTTACCCTCTCTGAGTCTCCTGTTCCTTAATTCGGAAAATGTCATTGCTGCTGTTACTAACATCCCGAAGGACTATTGTGACTAGGTGGTTAAAAGCCCAGGCAGATCTGCATCTAAATTCTGACTCTCCTGCTTCCTAGCTGTGAGAACTCAGGCAAGGGCCTCCCTTTCTCTGCGACAAACTTCAGGGGCAAATAGTAGTCTAATTACATAGAGATGTTGGGAAGATTCCCAACCAAGGGGTGTGGCCACTGATCTAAGAACTTTACACTTATCTCCCAACTTGTTTAAGTCTTGAGCATGGCTTTATGGGTAGTTACTATTATTATTCCTATTTTGCAGTAAAGGAAACTGAGGTTCAGCGAGCTTGCCTCGGATCACACAGCTACAAAGTTTTGAAGCAAGAGATTTGAACCCAGACAGTCAAAGATGCGTCCTTAGCCATTTCTCTCTCTTGCCTCTCAAAGAGGGGAGTTTGGAGAAGAGTGATAGAATGGTGGATTCTTGGAAATGCTTTCTGGCCTCGGTTTTCTAGCCTGCAAAATGGGGGTTCAACCAGTACTGCTGGCTGGGATGTTGAAGGATCTCTGAGGCAGCTTGCACCTGGAGGCTCTGGGGATGAGCTGGCACAGCTGAGTTCTCTGTGTAGGTGGGGAGCAGACTAGGAGGGGCAGGGCCAGCGGGCGAGTGGGCAGGCTCAGGAAGGGAGGTTGGCTGGGACTCAGGCCCTGCTCTCCTCCTTCCCAGCCTGGTGACTTCAGGCATGGGCTTTCTCCAGTATGAGCCTCAGTCTCACCATCTGTCAACTGGGAATCATTAACAGTGCTTGGGGTGTGGCCGGGAGTCCAAGACCAAAGCAGGTAAAATCACTTGGCATGGGTCCCAGCAAAGAGAGAAATCTAAGCTGATATTAGCATCATCCATCCAGTCTGTACATGGGATTTAGGAGAGGCAGGTCTGTGTAGTGCAGGGTTTGGCAAAATGTTTTGACCCACAGTTACATCATGATTCCAAGGCATATGACACTGAAACAAAAGTTTCTTTTTGTAAAAAATTTTATTTGTATTTTGGCTGCGTTGGGTCTTCCTTGCTGCACGAGGGCTTTCTTTACTTGCAGTGAGTGGGGGTTACTCTTCGGTGCGGTGGGCCGGCTTCTCATTGCGGTGGCTTCTCTTTTTGCGGAGCACGGGCTCTAGGTGCACAGGCTCAGTAGTTGTGGTGCAAGGGCTCAGTTGCTCCGCAGCATGTGGGATCTTCCCGGACCGGGGATCAAACCCGTGTCCCCTGCATTGGCAGGCAGATTCTCAACTACTGCGCCACCAGGGAAGTCCCCAAAAGTTTCTTGAAATCATACTTCACCTATACCTTAGTCTATACTATGTCTATACTATGTGCACAGACTCTGATCTAGTCTAGGCTATTGAAAAATGCTGGTTGATTTCACAGTCCACTAACCAGTTGTGACATGCAGTATGAAAAACCCTGGAGTGAAGGTTACGAGGTGGAATCCTGGAATTGTTGGAGGATTTTAAGCAGGGGAGTGACTTGGGCATCAAAGGGGCAATGGAGGGGAAGGAGCCAGCCTGGGGGCTGGGATTGAGCCAGAACAGACTCCAGGGAGGAGGGGTTCTTTGCCTGGACCCCAGTAGGGGCAGGAGAGATGGAAGGGTGTGATCAGAACCCAACATACAGGGCTTCCCTGTTGGCGTAGTGGTTAAGAATCCACCTGCCAATGCAGGGGACACAGTTTTGAGCCCTGGTCCCAGAAGATCCCATGTGCCGTGGAGCAACTAAGCCCGTGAGCCACAACTACTGAGCCTGCGCTCTAGAGCCTGCAAGCCACAACTACTGAAGCCAGTGAGCCACAACTACCGAAGCCCGTGTGCCCAGAGCCCGTGCTCAACAAGAGAAGTCACCACAATAAGAAGCTCACGCACCACAACGAAGAGTAGCCCCTGTTTGCCGCAACTAGAGAAAGCCCGTGCGCAGCAATGAAAACCCAATGCAGCCAAAATTAAAAAAAAAAAAAAAAGAACCCAGAGCAATTAACGCAGGGTATCGCACACAACGTATAGTAGCTACAAGTGTCAACCCTAAAGGCAGATCCTCACTCATCCACCTGACAAAAAAATTTTTGAGCACTTACTACATGTTGGGCATTGTTCTAGGCACTGGATATATGGCAGTAAACAAAACAGACACAAATTCCTGACCTCATGAGCTCACATTCTGGAGGTAGACAATAAACAAGCAAAAGAAGTAAAACATAGTCTGTTTGAGGATCGTAAACGCCATGAAGAAAAATACATTAAGGAAGGGGGATGAGAGATTGGGGTGCAGGGGAATGGAGGGAGGCTGCAGTTTGGTTTTTGTTTGTTTTGGCCGAGCAACACAGCTTGTGGGATCTTAGTTCCCCGGCCAGGGACCGAACCTGGGCCCTCAGCAGTGAGAGTGTGGAGTCCTAACCACTGGACCACCAGGGAATTCCCTGCAGTTTTAAACAGAGTGACAAGGAAGGCTTCGCTTGAGGGGGTGACATTTGAGCAGAATATGAAGGTTAGGGAGTGGGCCATATGGGTCTCTGGGGGAAGAGCAGGTGCAAAGGTCCTGAGGCTGGAGTGCACCTGGTCGGTTGGAGGAAGAAGGAGGAGCCCAGGGAAGCTAGAGAATTGTGGGGAGGGGAGAGCAGGAGGGATGAGGCCAGAGAGTTAGGCAGGGAACACACTGTATCTGTCTTGAGGGCCACTGTAAAGACTTAGCTTTGACTCTGAGTGAGATGGGCAGCTTGGGAGGGTTTTGAGGAAAGATCTCAGTTGACTTAGGTTTTATCACAAGATCCTTCTGGCTGCACGTGAAGAACCCTATGTGGGGGGCTGGGGTAAAAGTAAGGAGCCCAATGAGGAGGTGAGAAGTGCTGGTGGCTGGACCAGGGCGGTAGACAGCAGTGCAGCTGGGGAGACATCACTGGAGTCCTAGTTCTCCCATGTGACTCTGGGCAAACCATTTCACCTCTCCAGAGCCTCAGTTTCCCCATTTACAAATGGGAGTGATAATACAGCACTCACCTCTCAGGGCTCCTGTCTGGTCTGTGTGCGGCAGAGCATGAATAGCCCTTGACCCAGAATGTGTACTCAACAAACATTGCCTGCTATTGTCACTGATATTATCCTCCAGGCTCCCAGACCAGGGAGGTTCTGTGTCCTGTTCAGTGGGGCAAGGATGGGCTTTGGGAAGGAGGATGAAGAGAGGAGGTCTGATCTTGAGTGATGAACTTATATTTATCTGATCCTTGGGTATATTTGAGTCAGAGAATCTTGGAGCAAAAATTCTTGTGCTGAGGGGGACTTGAGGGTCTTTTATTCCTAATAGACTTTTTTGTAGGATGGGGAAATGAAGATCTGGAGAACAGTTGTATCTTGCCCAGGAGCCCACAGTGAGTTGGGGGCTGAGCCAGGGCTAGACTCCATCCCCCTCTCCTCAAGCATGTGTTCACGATCCTGGCTGCCTCCTTGGTGATCATGGCATCTGACCACATCCCCTCCTCTCCCCGCCCCCGCCAAGCCTCAACATCTTCCTATGACTTCCTACTGCCTCTGGGATAAATTCCAAACTCTCCCAGTCACTCGGGCCAAAAACCTTGCATTCGCCCTTGACACCCCCTCTTTCCCTCACACCCACATCCAATCCATCAGCAAACTTTTGCTGCGGCACCTTTAAATTCCAAGTCTGACCCCGTCTCGCCACCTCTATCAACGTCACCAAAGTCCAGGCCCCCATCGGCTCCCATCTGGACTCCCACAGGGGCCCCTTTCCTGGGATCCTGGCTTCTGCCCTTACCTATCCTTTTGACAGCAGCTGAGCCATCCTTAAAAAAGGCAAGTCAAATCAGACACTGTGCTGTATGCAAGAGAAACAAAAATGGGGTATCTGTAAGAACACTGAGAAACAATATAGATTTCTTGCCTTAGGCCTGGTGGAGGGAGAAGGAGCTTTCTTTGCATCTTTCCACCGCGTGTGGTTGGGGAAACCGAGGCATCAAGAGGTTAAGTCACTTGCAGCAGAGCTTGGAATTGAACTCTGGCAGCCTGGCTGATGAAGCTACCCCCTTAACTTTATCACACTGCCTCTCTTCCTCGGGAGTTCTTCTCTTTTCAGTTGAATTTCTAGGTACACCCTCACCCCTTCCATAACCTCCCCCCTCCCTGGGAACTTCCATGCTTCTCGAGCTTAGAACCAGCATAGGCTGAAGCTGATTCTACACAACCACCTTTGCTGGAATTTAGTTTTAGTAATTTCCCCCCTTCATCTGCCCGCTCCCATAGGCACCCACTCTAGCGTGCTTAGTTTGGGGCTCCCAGTCCTTCTATTCTTTTACAAAGATCCCTAAGTATCATTAAGGTCAGTTTTGTTGTCTGTGTTTTAAATTTGCAAAAATGTCACTGAGCAAAGAAACTCATTATCTTTCTTTCTTTGTGTGTGTGTGTGTGTGTTTTTGTTTGTTTGTTTTGAGAGCTCTCGATGTGGCTGTGCTTATTTCTAGCTCCTGAAGAGTGAGTCTTATAGACTCTGGAGACGCTGCCTGGGTTCAAGTCCCAGCCCGGCTGCCCACTAGCTGAATGACCTCGGGCAAGTTACTGAACTTCTCTGGGCTTTGGTTTCTCTATCTGTAAAATGGGGGTTGTTAAATCATGGTACCTTTCTCACAGGATCGTTGCAAGCTGACATCTTAAAGCATTTAGGAAGCATCATTAAGCATGGCATGAATATCAACTTCTACCTCTTATACTGCTGTGGGATGTTCCAGGATATATTTTCCATTCCACTTATTTAAAAATTTATTTTATTGAAGTATTGTTGATTTACATTCCATTTTTTGAGACTTAATGATGGACATCAAATTCTTTCCAACCCTTTGCTACCTAAACTCCATTCAAGGCTCATCCTCATACACACCTCATTTGGACAGTGGGGAAATGAGGTTGTCTGGCATCCTCAGATTTAATTTCTCAAAGTATTGTCAGATTGTTCTCTGGAAAGGAGACACCTATTAATACTCCAGTGCCCAATGACCTGTTCTTCCACATACTTCTCCAGAACTTGGTGTTCTTAGACTGTCTAATTTTGGCCAATCTAGTGGATTTGAAAGTATTGCTGGGCTTCCCTGGTGGCGCAGTGGTGAAGAACCCGCCTGCCAATGCAGGGCACATGGGTTCAAGCCCTGGTCCGGGAAGATCCCACATGCCACAGAGCAACAAAGCCCGTGCGCCACAACTACTGAACCTGAGCTCTAGAACCCGTGTGCCACAACTACCGAAGCCCACGCGCCTAGAGCCCGTGCTCCGCAACGAGAGAAGCCACCGCAGTGAGAAGCCCGTGTGCAGCAATGAAGACCCAATGCAGCCAAAAATAAATAAATAAATAAATAAATAAATAAAATATTAAAAAAGAAAGAAAACATTGTTTTATGTACTTTCTTATGTAGATCAATTAAGCTTCTCTGGGTTGCTTTAGTTTGCATCTCCGCTCAGAATTACTACAAACTTACCTGTGTGTGTGTGTGTGTGTGTGTGTGGTTTTGAATGCCAACACTTTAATATTTTAGCCACTATCACAGTAAACAAGGGAACATAATAGTACGTCCTTCCTATATCGTGATGATAATTGCCACTGTTTATTATATGTTTACTACATGGGAGGCACTGTGCTAAGGACTTTATCTGTATTAACTCATTTATTCCTCACAAAAACACTATGAGGCACATGCTCCTGGTATCACCCCCGTTTTACAGATGAGAAAACTGACACACAGAGAAACTGCCTAGAAGGAGCAGGGCTGGGATTCAGACCCAGGCAGCCACGCCCATTCACCACCTCACTGCCTCTGAACAAGACGATGCACGAAAAGTACCTGGGGTTTAATGAAGGCTCTGAATGATCACAGCTGTAAAAATGTTACAAATGTTACATTTCACAAATATAGTAATAACAGCATGTCACATTAAAAAAATCATGTTAGAGTGTGTGAAACCCAGAAGGGACTCACCTGGACCTCTGTTCCCCCATCCTGTAAAGGGATAAGGTTGGACATAATCCTGATCCCTATTCGTTTCACAGTCCCTCTGTCTTCCCAAATCAAAGCACTTAGAGCTATTACAGTTGCCTTCCTTTCCAGCACTCACCAGGTACCAGGTCCTGTTCCTAGCTTTTATGTGAATGAGATGGCAGGCAATTCTCACCTAGCTTTTATGTGAATGAGACTGCAGGCAATTCTCACCTAACTCTCCTTCTCATGTGCCACGTGCCATATGCCTGCACCTGCTGAATGTGGCTGGACAAAGACACACAATGCGGTGAGCCTGAGTTTACCGTAATTTCATACTTGGAAGCCCCGCTCATGCCCATTCACTCTCCCACATTCCTGGAAGCATATTTCACACCTTCTCCTCCCTCCTTCAACCTCTACCACCTCCTCTGTGTCCTCACTCTCACCCTTGACCCTGCTGCTGTTTTAAATCCATCAGAAGAGAATTTCCGCAGATTCCCAACATATGTATCCCAGCTACCTGTACCAGAGACCCTATTCTCAGCCTTCCCTCCGGCTAATCATGGGACCCACTCCTAGCCAAGGCCACTTCTTCACGTGTGCACTACATCCCATCCCCTCTTGCCTACTCAGGGATGTAAATCAAGCAATTCTCTCCTCTACTGTATCATCAATTCTCCCCTCTCTTCTGGATCATTCCCATTGGTGTAAAAACACGATGTAATACAAACAAGCTTTATTAACCCCGTCTAGCTGCAGCTCCAATGATGTGCTGCTTTTTACAACAACAAAACCCGCCAAAAAAGTTATCTGTACTAATATCTCCAATTCCTTTCCTTCAGTCCGTCTTGAATCACTCCAGTTAGGGTTTGGCTCCACCACTTGGCCAAATCACCCCTTGAGGTTATCAGGAACCTCCCTATGGCTCAATTGAATAGTTCAGTGCCCTGCCCGCGTGTTACCTGAGCCTTCTCTCAGACAGTCACACCCTCTTCCTAGGTTTATTTTCATCCCTTGACTTCTAAGACACCCCACTCTCATGAATTCCCTCCTATCTCAGTGGCTGTTCCTTCTCAGACTCCTTTGTTGTTTCTTCCTCATCTTTGGGGTCTTTAAACATTGGAGGGTCTTGGGGCTCAGTCTTTGGTCCTCTTCTCTTTTTTTCTCTCCACTCACTCCTTTGGGGATGGCCTCCCAAATTCATTCATCTATCTATCTATCTATCTATCTACTTACTTACTACTTACTATCTATCTACTTACATCTATCTACTTACCTATCTATCTATCTAGGTTGGACCTCACCCTTGAATTCAGACTCGTCTATTCAGCTACCCTCTCAACACTTCCACTTGGAAATCTATTAGGTACCTCAATGCATCCAAAACCAAACTCCCGATCCCCACTCTTCCCCTGCCTCCCGCACCTGCTATTCATCTAATCTCAATAAATGGAAACTTCATCTTGGCAGCTTCTCAGCTCAAAAACCTTGCAATCATTTCTGACTCCTCTTTCTCTTCCTCCCAACACCCAATCCATCAGCAAATTCTGTCAGCTCTACCTTTAGAATAGATGCAGATTCTAACCACGTGTTTCCACCTCCACTGCTACCACCCTCAGAAAAGCCACCATCATCTCTCATTTGAATGATTTTTTGGTAATCTTTTGCTTAAAACATTGTTTTATTGAGGTGAAAGCCACACACCATAAAATTAACCATTTTAAAGGGCACAGACCAAAGGCATTTCATACATTCACAATGTGGTGAAAACATCATCTCTATTTAGTTCCAAAACATTTTCATCATCCCCAAAGGAGACCCCACACCCATTAAATGATTCCCCATTCCGCTCCTTTCCACCCCCCAACTCCAGTCCCTGGCACTGCTAATCTGCTTTCTGTCTCTATGATTTGCCTATTCTGGACATTTCATACAAACAGAATCATACAATATGTGACCTTTTGTGTCTGGCTTCTTTCACTTAACACAGTGTTTCAGGGTTCATCCATGTTGTAGCACGGATCAGTACTCCATTCCTTTTTATAGCTGAATAATACTCCATTGAATGCATAGATCATATTTTGTTTATCCTTTCATCTATTGATAGACACTTGGGTTGTTGCCACCTTTTGGTTATCATGAATGGTACTGCTATGAAGATTCATGGAAAGTATTTGTATGAACACAAGTTTTCAGTTCTCTCGGGTATATACCTAGGAGTGAAATTGCTGGGTCATTAGATAATTCTATGTTTAACTTTATGAGGAACTGCCAAAATGTTTTTCCCAGGTTGTACCATTTTATCTCATTGGAATTATTCTAACAGCCTATTCTTAACAGAGTATGACTGCTCAAGACATGAGTAAAATTATGCCCCTGCTGACCTCAACCTTCAGTGGGTCCCTTCTCACTCAGAGCAAAGACCTCACAATGGCTTTTAAGACCCTACACAACTTGGCTTCTGGATCCCTCTCAGACTTCTTCTACCACATTCTCAGTCACTCAATATTGACCTCCTCACTGTTTTTTTTTTAAAGACTATATTTATTTTTATTTTTTGGCTGTGCCGCATGTGGGATCTTAGTTCCCCAACCAGAGATCGAATCCGTGTCCCCTGCAGCGGAAGTGCTAAGTCTTCACCACTGGACCACCAGGGGAGTCCCCTCACTGTTCTTTAAATGCATCAGGCATGCTCCCAACCTCAGGGCCTTTGCACTCACTGTTTCCTTTTCCTGGCATGCTCTACCCCTGGACCACAAGGCTGGTTCCTTCACTTACTTCAGGTCTCTGCTCTAAGCCAGCTTCGCTGAGACACTTCTTTGACCATCCTGTCCCCTTTACTCTGCTTTAGTTTCTCCACAGCACTTATCACCACCTGACATTTATTTATTTGCATTTTATTGTTTGTCTCCCTTTTACTAGAGCATGGGCTTTTTCTGCCTGTTCACTGAGGTACCTACTCTCAGCACATAGTGTCTGGAATATAAAAAAGTGCCTGGAATATAAAAAAGTGCCTGGAACATAGCAGGTGTTTAGTAAACAGTTGATGAATGAATGAATGCACTGAACTCCATTTACAGATTAAGAAAGCAAAGCTCACAGAAGATGTATGGCTTATGGACAGTCCCAAGCTGGTAAGAGGAAGCCTTGAGAGACTATTTTTTTTCCATACGCTTTGGGATTCTAATCCAAGTCTCTCTGATTGCAAACCCCCAAGTTCTTAATAGGACTCTTTAGTGGACTTTATGTCTGGGCCTCCTAATAACCCAAAATGTTAGTCTTTTAGCAATACTCAATCTAAAGGTGGGAAAACTCACACCCAGGGAGGGAGGGGGTCCCCACAGCCAGTTGGTGGCAGTGTCAGGACTAGCTATTATGCTTCAGGGCAGGATTTCTGGCATTAGCCTCTGGCACACAGTGGACATTCAATTCAATAGATGCATGATGACAGGTATTCAGAGTGGATTTATAGTAAAGCTCACATAAGCTTCAGGGCCCCTGATTTGCATAGGCCCTTCCATGGCCCTAGCAAGGTGTTCCTATGGGCTGATGTTTTTGTAAAATTCGCAAAAGGAAGGTATTTAAAATGCAGCTGGTTAAGACCACTGGTTTTTCCCAGTTCTATGTCCCCCTGTTGCATTTCTCTCTGCCATGGGTGGGGCTGGAGTCACCTTGGTTACTGGATCTAGGTGAGGGGAAGGTAAGTCGAGGATACATTTAGGTCGGGTTCCATGGGACGTTTTGATGTGGTTCATAGACACTTTCAGCTGTACTTAAATTACCTAACTAGTTGTCCTGGTGTCTGGAATGGCTTCCAGAATAATCTTATTGTCCAAGGTGCTAACTCACTAGTTACAAGGCCAGTCTGTTGTGGTATGAATGGTCCTCTAGTGGTCTACTCCAGAAGCACCTGCATAATGAAAGGGAGTCAAGAATTAAAAGGACTGAGCTAGAAGCTAGTCTGTGGAAACATTTTCCAAAACATGTAGCTTACATGAGTTAAACTTTATGAAAGTTTTCACAAATTTCCAAAAAACTTAGATGACATCACCAATACTGACTTGTGAAGCTGAACTTTTTCTAAATGATAATGACTAAAAAAAGCTCCATCAAGTATGCTAGAGGAAAGATAATTTACTTTTCTCTTCTCTCTGCAGATCAGGATATTATGAAATAAGTATAAGCAGCCAAAAAAGTAGGAAACATACCACAGAGGTGTGTCAGGTAGTAAGTTAATAAAAACATTGCCTTATCTTTGGGGATTTTGCAGTGTTTGTGGCATTTGTCAGCTCTTTTAAATATGTACCATTTAAAAGTAACAATAACAATATTAAAAGTACAATAACAATTATTTCATATTCTAAGTAAATTTTCATGTTCATACCCAGTTTTGTGTTAGTGATTTTGTATTCCTTTTCTTAAAGAACGCTCCCCTCCCCTACTCCCCCATCAAATTCTATAAGCTGTATCGTCCCTATTGATGACTCATAAGCCAAAATAGGGGTAGTTTTCAAGCTGTGTGATCCCGGGCCAGTGGCTGTACCTCTCTGAGCCTGTTTCCTTAGTGGCAAAATGGGGATCATAATAGCCCCTACATTGCATGGTTACTGCTAACTATTAATAAGCCAAGGCCTGCAAACTGCTAAGTGCAGGCTTGGAACGCACTGAACGATGACAAATCTCAACCAGTCTTTAGGAACGTTTCCGCAGCTTCTGTACCCGCGGCCAAGACCTTCCTCTGCGCAGGCGCGTCGGACACTCTCCTCCAGCCTGCCCCTCCGCGTGGGCGTGGCCTGCTCGGCCGCAGGGGGTTATGGGCGGAGTCAAAGAGCTACTTCCGGGATTTCCTCCCCTCTCAGAGGAACAACCTTCTTTGTATGACTGGCAGTAGTAACCGGCCAGTAGTGATTGGAGAAAAGACTGACGACCCGACCCATTTCGCAACCTCTCTTCTGAGTTGGCCAATTGCAAGAGTTGGAGGGCGGGTTCTTCGCTGGGGCGGGCTATAGTGACGGGCGTCTGTTTTGACTAATGGGAACTTGGCTGCGAGTATGCCAGTACCAATCAGAAGCGAGAAGGCCGGATCCTGGGGCGGGGCTGGAGCTTCGGCAGTTGAACGGCTCGCGAGGAGGGGTGTCCGTGGAGAAGGTGAGAGGAGGCGAGAGTAGATGGTGTGCGGGCCGGGGTAGCGATCCTGGGGGGAGGGGATGCTCTTGGGGGGAGAGTGGGCTGGGCAGGCAGCAGAACTGGCAGTGTGAGAATCGGGAGGGGTTGCCCTTTAACAGGGATAGAGTTGTGAGGCAGAGGGCAGTATGTGAGGCGGGGGGTGTTTTCTGTTTCGCAGGAGGCTCTTTAAAGGGGGAAGCGTGTAAAGTAGGAGACAGGAGATGGTAAAATATAGAAATGTCCTTGTAAGATAGCCTTGCGATTTAATGGGAGGTTTTAAGGCAGAGGTTTATTATAGAGCATTGTGGAGTGGTGGAAGTCCCTGCCATCAGTTAAACCTTTGATTTGGGTGGAGGGCAGGTGAAGAACAATATTGAGTGAGAACTCCAAGGATGAGGGTGTGCTTTGACGAGGTGTGAAAGCTTATGATACACGTAGCGTTTACTGAGGGCATACTGTGTGCCAGGCACCTACCAAGTGTTTTATGTGAATTAACTCTTAAACTTCTTAACCCTACCGGTGGCTAAGAGTGTGGGCTCTGGCGTTGTGTTGCCTGAGTGTGAATGCTGGCTGGCTTTGCCACTGGCCCTGCCACTAGGTGAGTTGTTTAACCCTCTGTGCCTCGTCTCTTCTCAGTCTGTACCATTCACCTTGTGGCCTCACCCAGTCTCTTGGCTTCATATGCTCTTTATGTAATGATATTTCCAAGTGTCTATCTCCAGTCGGGATATCTACTCTGAACTCAAGACTCATATGTCCAATGGCTGGCTCTTCTCTACTTGGAAGTCCAGCTGACATACAGACTTTAAAAACTTGTCCCAAACTAAATTTGGCGTTTTCCCCCTTCAACCTCCCAACCCAGTTGATGGCATTCCCATCCTTCCAGGTACTTAGGACAGAAATCTTGGAGTTGTCGTTCACTCCTCCCTGTTCTTTCACCCACGTACTGTCTGTCAATCAGCAAATCTCACGGGGCTACCTTCAAAACACATCCAGAATCCAACCGTGTCTCATCACCTTCCTTGCTCTGGCCTAAGCCACCACCTGTCCTTACCTGATCTTTTGCAGTGGGCGCCTCACTGGGTCCCCTGCCTCTGCCCTTGACCCCACGGTCAAGTTAATACAAAAGTCAGATCATGTTGCTCCCCTGTTCAAACCCTCCCATGGCTCCCATCTCACGCAGTCAAAGCCTTTGCCAAGCCTACAAGGCCCCACCTGATCCAGCTCCCCCTCCTTCCTGCTCTCAAATCCCACCAATCCTACTTGCTCACTCTGCTTCAGCCACCCTGGCCCTCTTGCTGTCCCTCAAACATAGCAAATACATCCCCACTTGGGGAATGTACTTGCTGTCCCCTCTGTCTGCATTGAGTTCCCCCAGATGCCTTTGTGGCATCTCCTTCAAGTCTCTGTTCAAATGTCAACTCCACAGACAGGCCCTCGCTGACCACCCAAACTAAAATAGCTCCTGCCACTGGCCCTTCACCACCTGGCTTTACTTCTCTTCATAAGTTTTACCACTACCTGACATATGTTAGTGTTTGTTTATATCCACTGGGCTTCTTAGACGCCCCTCACTAGAGTGTTGGCTCCAAGTGGATCTAGAACTCAGCACCTAGTGCTTAAAAGGTGTTAGTTGTACTGTTCCACCATTACCACCACTTCGTGGGGGGTCTCCCTGTGATAAAGGGCAGGGTTGTTGAGCTGGGAGGGTGTTGGGGTCTAGATGGGATCATAAACTGGGCAGATTGTGGTGGCCAAGGGCAGAAGATCTCAGCTCTAGTTCATGCTGGGGGAGCTTGTGGGAAATGCAGATTCCTGGGCCCACCTCCAGAAATTCTGCTTCTGTAGGTTTTGGACCAGGCCCAGGATGATGCATTGTCATCAAGCTCCCGTGTTGATGCTGAAGGTCTGCGGCCCTCACTTTGAAAGACAGGTCGGTTCAGAGCTTGGGCTGGAACTCTCATCATTCAACTCCTCTTCTGTGGCTGGCCCAATGCTAGGCCATGTTGGGGACTCTGCAGTGATCGAGGCAGCCCTTTACCCAGCCTGGGAGTCAGGGAGGGCTTCCTGCAGGAGGAGACATTGGGGCTGAGACCTGGAGGATGACAAGGAGTGAGCTGAGAGGAGAAGACCTTGCTTGTATCTCCAGTGCCTTGAACCCCGTCTCCTGGCATCGATCATTAATTCACAAGCAGCCCCCGATCTGTGCCAGGCCCAGGGTGCTGAAGATACAAGAATGATCAACATGGCTGTGCCCTCATGAGCTTCTGGTCTGGCAACTAGTCATCAGCTAGTTGCACAGATGGTAACAGCTGACCAAGTGCCAGGCACTGCTTGAAGCACCTTGTATGTATTGACTAATTCAGTCCCCACAATAATCCTATGTGAGGTGGGAACTCTTATTATCCCCGCTTTACTGATGGGGAGAGGCCCAGAGAGGGTAAATGCCTTGCCGGGGGTCACATTGTGGGTTAGGATCTGAACCCAGGAGTCCCCAGCCTGCAGCGTGTACCGTGCTTAAGGTGTGAGGCCACATTTGGATTTGTGCTGGAAGGGAAAGGAGCAGAGAGTTATGGCAGGAAAAGGAGGGTAGTCAGGGAAAGGCAGCTGATTAAGGAGTGAGGGGATGAATGTGCCAGTCCCTCACTGCAGGGTTCGAGGCAAGATGCTTCATCCTCTGTGAAATGGGGGATGGTTACAATACCTACCAGAGAGCAGAATTAAGGGTGAGTCACTGGTTGGTAGGTGTGCATAGTCCTTATCTAAGGCAGAAAGCTTTTGAGGGACAGTGGGGGAGGGTGTCTGTTATCCCAGGGGGTGGTGATGGGCTGCGGTGGGCACTATGGGGGTCTGGATTGTGGGGTGTCCTAAAGGGCTTTGGGGTCCATACATTCCAGGGGGATAATGTGGAAGGTTTTGATCTGGAGTGCAGGGCTAAGGGGAAGGGGCTTCCATCCAGCCCCAATTCACCCACATGGTGGGGGGCGGGGCAGTGAGCTGGGGGCTCGGAAGAGTCACTGAGGCCAGGCCACGTGTATGAAGGTGAGGTGGGGGGTACGCTGTATTGGAGACTCCAGCTAGGTCATGGCTGGCGGGAATATTTGGTGTGGGGCGTGGTGGTGGCAGATGGGGGGAAAACAACCATCGGGTAGGGGCTGCCAGGGGCGGTGATTTACCCATGTCTGGTGTGGGACATGGTGATGTGGACTTGTTTTGGGGGAGCCCAGCGTGGAGGACTGTCAACTCCGGTCCTGGGGTGAGGACTGTGAAATCTGAAATATCCGGGGAGCATAATTCGGGAGGAGGAGCCGGGGCGGTGATGTCACACTGGAAATGGAGAGGGGGTCACCTTAGTGAAAGATGAGAGGGCTGGGGGTTGGAAAACTGAGTGTGTGCACGCGCGTGTGCACTGAAGCCATGATGTCATAAGGCCGGAGAAGTGGTTTCAGGTGTGTGGACCAGAGTGGGGCGCTGGGGAGTCCACCCGGAGTGCACTAGGTGGAAGTGCCGACGTCGCGGGTTGGTAGGGGCGGGGCCTCAAAGGCACTGCACCCCGGCTGGGTTGCGGAGGTCACTAAGCTGAGGCGAAGAGGAGCTGGGAGAGACGTGCGACTGGAACAAAACCAGCGACCAGGATGGGCCACTGGTCGGCGGTCACAGACCGCTGGTTGGAGTCACAGAGCAAGGATGGAGGATGCAGGTAGAAGGACAGTGTCGGCAGTGGGGGCAGGGTGGGGCATGAAGGAGGGAGGGAGTGACTCGGTGCCTGGAGGATCCCAGAACTGGGAGGGGAGGGGGGGTTCAAGGAGGGCTCTCCGAAGGGAAGAGAAGTGGAAAATGGGGGTGGTGGTGCGGGGAGTGTACATAGAATTTGAGAGGGAACAGAATCCAGATGAAATATCAGGGTTACAGAATACAGGCTGAAAATGGGGTGTGTGTGGAGTAGAACCTTGGGCAAATATGCAGACAGAATCCAGGCGGAATAGTGTATGTGTTGGGGGGGACAGGACAAAATTCAAATAGAATATGGGGGGAACCCCAGTAGAACACGGGGGACTGGGAGAAGGGGAGTGGCCAGAATCTCGAGGCCATCTAGGGAATGAGTGATGGGGAGCTGGGGTCAGGAGGGGAGAGTCGAGCTGGCTGGGGAGTGTGGGATTGATTAGAAGAGAGGACGGAGGGAGGAGGGGAGCGGGCGCAGTTTGTGCAGGTGAGGAGGCAGGTAGGTGTAAGGGGAGAGTTGAATTCGGGCAGAATATTCAGGCACTTACTATCTGGAGACTGAGGTGTTGGCTGTGTCATCAGGGCAGTGGGATGCAGAAAGGCCCTGTTATCTAGTGAAGGGCTATGAATGGGGGGCTTATGTAGGGGAGTGGGGAAGGAGGAGGGCAGGGCCGGGTTGGCAGCGGGGATGAGGTGGGGCGGCTCCCCTTCTTCCTCTGCCTCCTCTGGAGAGTTGGGTACCAAGAGTGGGGTGTTGAATGGGGCGGTTAGGCTGCGTGGCTCGTCAAGTGTTCCGCTGCTGTCTTTGGCGCCGTGGTAACCGGGACAGCGCAACCGCTGATTGGCTTGCGGGGTCTGAGGGGCGGGGTGGGTGGGCGGGGTTTAGGACACCCGGTAGGGCGGGGCCAGCGCTGCCTGGCACCCGCACTGGGGGCCAGGGGATGAGGGATATGTTGACATGTGTAGCTGTTTGTTTGCCCGTAGATCAGGAATTATTAACCTCCCCCCTCCCTTCTGAAACCCCAGAGAATGAAAGTACAGTAATGAGAGTGTGAGTGGGAAAAGGTTCTCCAGATTTCATCAGTCCGTCCAAAGCACCAGAGACCCCCTCCCCCAGATAAAGTTAAGAGCTTGGGTCTAGAGGCAGAGACGTGCCTCTCAGGATGGCTGGGGCTCTGGCGATTGTCTTTGGGCATTTGAGAAAGGGGATCTGTGGATGAGCCTGGCGGTGTGGTATTCTGGGAGACTCTGAAATTACTTGCAAAGGTTATGGATCTACTCATTTATCTGGGGAGGGTTCAGAGGTCTCATTAGATTCTCAAAAGCTCAAGGACTCTAAAAAGATTAAAAATCACTGACCTAGAGGGACTTCCCTGGCAGTCCAGGGGTCAAGACTCGGTGCTTCTGCTGCAGGGGGTGCGGGTTCGATCCCTGGTCGGGGAACTAGGATCCTGCATGCCGTGCAGTGGCACGGTCAAAAAAAAAAAAAAAAAAAAAATCACTGACCTAGAGATTCAGGGCTCAAAATATTAAATTTTCCAACATCAGAGTTTAGGAAGGACTAAATTGGGGAAAGTGTGAGGACTAAAGGAGACAGTGGGGAGAGAAGGAGGTCAGGCACTGGAGGAGTCCCCATGATCTGGGTTGGGGGCATCCCTGGGTGGCTCTGTCTTTGCAGCACCTGTGGTACTCTGCACAGGGCTCTTTTTCTCACAGAGCCACAGTTTCCCCATCTGTACACTGGGAAGGGAATGGGCTGGCCTTGTCTCTCTAGTCCCTTTCAAGCTCAGAAACAACAACAAAGTAATAATAACAAGAATAGCGATGACTGGGAGTGGGGATGAAATAGATGAAGGGGATTAAGAGGTACAAACCTCCAGCTATAAAATAAGCCACATAATATGATCATTAATATTGGAATAACTTTGTATGGGGATAGATGGTTACTAGGTCTGTCTTGGTTATCATTTCATAATGTATGCAGATGTCAAGTCACCATGTAGTACACCTGAAACTAACATAATGTTGTCCATCAACTATATTTCAATAAAAAAATGATGATGCTGATATGTATTGAGTGCTTGCTTGGGTCAGGCATGGTTCAATTTCACCAAGGATTTTAACATGATTAATTCCTTTAATCCTTACACCAATCTAAGGAGATGAACGCTGTTATCCTTCTATGGGCTTACAAAGGCCTGCAGGAACATCATCTGGCCCGTTACCTCTCTGATCTCCTCACTTTCCCCCTCTCCTTCCCTCACGCTGACCTCCTTAGTGTTTTCAGAACAAACTAGGTACATCCTGCCTTGAATCTTTGCCTGGCTGTTCCCTCTACCTGGATCCTAATCCCCAGATATTCACCTGTCTTCCCCCCCTCTCTCCTTCCAGGCCTCTGCTCAGCAGGGAGGGGGTGCCCCTTCCCTGACCACCTTAGCTAAAAGAGCAACCCCTACTTGCTAGTATCCCCTTTCCCCACCTGTTGACATTTTTATGCCTCTAACTGTTGCCACCCTCTTGAGGGTAGGGAAGAATCTGGTTTTTCATCATATCCCCAGCACCCAGGATGGCACATGCTTTAAAGATAAGGAATCTGGCTCCAAGAGAGGTTAAGTTACTTGCCCATCTAAGTGCACATAGCTGAACTTGGACAGGAACCCAAGCAGCCTGGGGCTCCCATTCTGAACCACTCCCTAGAATTCATGCTGAGGGTGGAGGCCTACCCTCTCCTCCAGCTCCTCGTAGAACTCACCGTGAGTAGTAGTCCTGTTGGCTGAGAGAAAGTATTTATGCTTACAGCAGACTAATGAAGGAGTTCAATTATTTATTCAATGTAAATGATTTGAGTTTATCATGGATAATCTGTTATCCATGCACTGGCTGTTCTCTCGACTTGGACCACTTTCCTTAGGGATAGCCACTTGGCTTGTTCCCTGACCTTCCTCAGTTCTCTGCCCAAATGTCACCTCCCCAGGGAGGCCTGCCCTTGACCCTCTATTTAAAATCTCTGCCCAGCCTGATCTCAATACTCTGTCTCCATTTACAGCTTGACTTTTCTCCACAAATGTTTAAATAAATGAATAAATAATAAATATATAATGAGTATAAGGATTAATAGATTAATAATCAATAGTATTAATCTTGATCCTCTTATTGGAAATCATATATTCTGTTAACCAGCGTGTACTGGGCATAGTAATGTGCAGGACACAGTTCCAAGTGCTTTTACGTGTATTGTCCAATTCTCATGACAGCTCTATGAGGTAGGTGCCATTACCGTACCCATTTTCCAGATGAGGAAATTGAGGCACAGAGAGGCAAAGGCTCTTTCCTAAGGTGGTACATGGTGGAACCAGGATTCTGGCCTTCCAGCTCCTGAGTCTGGGCTCTCAGCCCCTCTGGGTTTCTGTCTCATTCCCCTCTCCAGCGACACTGGCCATGGACCAGCCAGCTGGCCTGCAGGTGGACTACGTCTTCCGGGGTGTGGAGCATGCCGTGCGGGTGCTGGTGTCTGGGCAGGTGCTAGAGCTGGAGGTGGAGGACCGGATGACCGCTGACCAGTGGCGGGCCGAGTTCGATGCCAGCTGTGAGTGTGCCTGCCTGGGTGGGCTCACTTGTCCTTCCCTGGGATCAGCTTCTCCCAGAAGATGAGGCCAGTCAGGATCCTGTCCACCTGCCTCTTCTACCTGACTAGAAGCTCTCTAAGCTGGGGAGGGGGTGTAGGGCTCATCTCTTGGGCCAGAGGCACTGGTGTTGGGGAAAGGTGGAAAGCTTGGGTGCATTGCCCTTTGGCTGGGCAAGTGGTCAGACCTCAGGAAGGACTTTTCTCCCTACCTAGTCATCGAAGATTTGACTCACAAGACAGGGAACTTCAAACAGTTCAACATCTTCTGTAACATGCTGGAGTCGGCCCTCACCCAGGTAGGGGCCAGGGTTGGGGGCTGGGGGAGCTGTCTGTTCCCTGGGTCTCTGGGAGGGTAGATGCCCACCTGATGTATGCAAGACCCTCTGCCTTCTCTTTCATTGAAGGAACAGGGCTATCGTTTTCTTTTCTTCTTTCCCAAATGTAAATGCCTTATTCTGATTGTAATTCTAATGATAGTCATTATCATGGAGACAATTCAAGTCACAGAGAAATGTAAAGAAGAAAGTAAAAACCACTCCATTCCCAATACTCACTCCTAGTAATATTTTGTTAATATATATATATTTTTGGCCGCACTGCATGGCATGTGGGATCTTAGTTCCCCAACTAGGGATCAAACCCACACCCCCTGCATTGGAAAGCAGAGTCTTAACCACTGGACCCCTGGGGAAGTCCCTTTTATTAATATTTTGATGGAAGTCACTCCAGCCATTTCTGCATTTCTGTATTCACTTGTGAACGTGTGTGTATTTGCAGATCTATAATTTTATATAGTTGATATATTTCCCAAGGTATTCTGCAGCCTTTTAAAAGATTCAACAATAATTCATAAAAATTTAGTCATGTCAGTGGATATAGATAATCATTCATTTCATTTACTGAGCATCTGTTGTGTGCCAGGCACTGGAATACAGCACTAAACAAAAGAGACGAAATTCCTACCCTCACCAACCTGACAGCCTAGTGGGAGAGACAGACAATTGAAAAAAATATATAATGTCAAATAGTTAAAAATATTAATAGGAAAATAGAAGCAGGTTGGAGCTTAGAGTGACATAGATGCTATTTAGACATCATTTAAAAACTGTGAACTACATTATTTCTCTGATTACAGGTAAAATATGCACTCATAAAATTGTGATGATATTAAAGTAATGTGTGACTTAGAAAGTAAGAGTCTAAATTCTGTTTCTAGCCCCCACCTCAGGCTGTTAACATTTTGGTATCTATAGGCAGTATAGCATAATGGCCAAGATCATGGACTCTGAAATCAATAATCACTACCACTTACTACTTGGGAGCCGTGGGCCAGTTACTCCATGTCTTAGTTTCCTTATCTGTAATGTGGGGATGATAGTAGTCCGCATTTCATAATGTTAGGAAAATTAAATGAATTACATGTAAAAAGCTTAGAATAGTGCCTGGCTCATAATAAGTGCTATACAGGTATTGTCTATTTTTATTATGATTACAACTTTTGAGTTTATCATCCTTGTTAGTGGTTGCTTAGTATTCCAGTGTACCCATGCATCATGATTTATTTAATCCAGTGGTTCTCAAGCTTTTTGGTCCCAGCGTGGATGGACCTAGAGAGTGTCATACAGAGTGAAGCAAGTCAGAAAGAGAAAAGCAAATATCGTATAATAAGGCATATATGTGGAATCTAGAAAAATGGTATAGATGTTCTTATTTGCAAAGCAGAAATAGAGACACAGACGTAGAGAACAAATGTATGGATACCAAGAGGGAAAGGGGTGGGGTAGGAGGAATTGGGAGACTGGGATTGGCACATACACATTATTGATACTATGTATAAAATAGACAACTGATGGGGACATACTGTATAGCACAGGGACCTCTACCTAATGCACTGTGGTAAGCTAAATGGGAGGGAAGTCCGAAAGGAAGGGGATATCCGTATATATATGGCTGATTCATTTTGTTGTTCAGTGGAGGCTAACACAACATTGTAAAGCAACCAAACTCCAGTAAAAATTAATTAAAAAAAAAAAACTTTTTGGTCTCAGGACCGCTTTATACTCTTAAAAATTACTGAGGACACCAAAGAGCTTTTGTTCATGCAGGTTTTATCTATCAATATTTGTTTGCCATATTGTAAATTAAAACTGAGAAAAATATAAAGATATTTACAAATTCATTTAAAAATAACAGTAACGGGCTTCCCTGGTGGCGCAGTGGTTGAGAGTCCGCCTGCCGATGCAGGGTACACGGGTTCGTGCCCCAGTCGGGGAAGATCCCACATGCCGTGGAGCGGCTGGCCCGTGAGCCATGGCCACTGAGCCTGTGCGTCTGGAGCCTGTGCTCCGCAACGGGAGAGGCCACAACAGTGATAAATAATAAATAAATAAATTAATTAATAAATTTAAAAAAATAACAATAACAAACCTGTTACTCACCTAAATAACCTTTTTATGAAAAATATTTTCAAAACCAAAATTATTTAGTAAGAAATATAGTGGGGTTTTTTTAAAACATTTTTTGCAAATCTCTTTAATGTCTGGCTTAATAGAAAACTACTAGATTCTCATGTGCTTCTGCAGTCTGTTGTGATATGTCCTGATTGACGTACATGCAGAAAAATCTGCCTCAGGAAGATATATAGCTGAAAAAGGGAGTCCTTTAATAGCTTTTTCAGATAATTGTGCATATCCTCTTCTGCCAGCACATTAAAACTGGACATGTGGTAGTTTCTTAAAGGTTTATCGCAGTGTGGAATCTGAGACCATACCAGTGAACTTTACCTATTCTGTGACATTAAAATCTATTGGTGTATCTTTACTTTGCAGGGATCTTTTACCCATTTTCTAACATCATGCATTTGTAGCATCATTTGTAACATGCATTGGTCATTTGGAAAATATTGGTTCACGGAGTTGTGCAAATCTTCCAAATGTTGACACATTTCATTATACAATATCAGGAAGTCCTATTTGTTAATATCCTCACTGATCTGTCCAGGAAAGCCTTTCAACACTGAGAAGCTATCAAGCACACAGAGGCAGATACAAGTTTTCCAAAATTCTAATTTTCACTTTAAAGTTTGAATTTTATTGTTGGCAACAAATACTGTTAGCTGTATTTTTTGAAGTGACAGGCTTGCTTTGTTCATTTTTGAGAAAATGCTTGCCAAACATTGAAGACTGAATAACCATAGTTTTTGTCTGTCAGTACCCTTTCAAGTAAAAATAGTGTTCCATGAAAAAGTGGCTAACTTAGCTCAAAATTCAATCACACAAGTGCTTTTCCTAGAACATGTCATACCTTGATATGCAGCCGAATGTGTACTTAACATTTTGTCGCACACAGTAGTAAAAATCTGTGCACTCAAGGGTCAAGAGTCAAAAAAATTAATAATTTGGGGCTCCCTGGCGGTCCAGTGGTTAAGACTCCACACTTCCACTGCAGGGGGTGCGGGTTCGATCCCTGGTCGGGGAACTAAGATCCTGCAAGCTGCGCAATGCGGCCCCCCCAAAATTAATAATTTTTACAGGTTTATCAAGGACATTCCTAGGTTTCATTTTCTGTGTTTTTATCTAGTTATTTATTTATTTGTGTGTTTCTCCCTCCTTCCCATCCCCCTGCGGAGACTGCGTGGCAGTGGAATATACAACGGTTACTAGTGCATTTGATGCCCCTGGCTTGCTTTCTGCTAATGGGCACCAGCAGTTTTACCCACCATGACTTTTGCACCATCTGTGCAAATGTCAACACAGCAAAAAAGACAGATGACATCTTAGTAGTATTATGCAAGGTGTTCTGACCCCATGGACTCCCCTGAAAGGGTCTTGGGGACCCGCAGGGGTCTGTGGACAGTACTTGGAAGCCACAGCACTAAGCTGTCTCCTATGGCTGAGCATTTAGGTTCTTTTCAGTTTCTCCCTCTGATGATGTCCTGTGGCAGCCCCTCATGGGGCAGGGCCATCTTGATCACCAGCCTCAGTGTGGAAAAGCCCAGCTAGCCCAAAGAATGAATGGGGCAAGGCCCAGGTGTGTGGGTTGTGTGCTCTGGGTATGGCCACATTGGGTCTTTTGGCAGCTCCTCCCATTCTCTCCAACAGAGCAGTGAGTCGGTTACCCTTGACCTGCTGACCTACACAGATCTGGAGTCCCTGCGGAACCGAAAGATGGGGGGCCGCCCAGGCCCCTTGGCCTCGAGATCGGCCCAGCTCAACTCCAAGCGCTACCTGATCCTCATCTACTCTGTGGAGTTTGACAGGTGGGTACAAGTATACCCACCAGGCTGGTAGCTGGTGGTCAGGTGGGAGAGGACATGGATAGAACTTAGGAACCCCTGGTACCCAGGGCTAGGTGGGGATGTTGCTTAAGCCTAGCCTTTGGAATCTTCAGTGTTGAGGGTTATATCATTTAGTATTGTGTTTGGCTACAAGTATCAAGATAACCATTATCAGTACCTTAAACAATAGTTTATCACATAACGAGATGTCTAGGTAGATGGCTGCTACTCAACAGTTTTGTTAGGGACTCAGGCTCCTTCTGTTTTTGTTTATGTTCTTCCTCATCTTTAATGTGTTGGCTTTTTGACTGCATCCTTATCGCTTCATGGTCACAAAATGGCTGCTGGTTCTCCAGGCGTTGCATCTATATCAAAGCAGGAGGAAATGGAACAGGGCTGTGCTTGTTAATTGTATCAGCTGTTTTTATCAGGAAACCAAAAGTGTTCCCAGAAGACTCCCAACCAATTTCCTGTAGTATTTGGCCAGAAATGGTCACATGTCCTTTCTTGGGTGGATTCTTGGCCTCTGAGATGCCACGGTTCTAATCCTCCTTCTCAGGATTCACTACCCGCTGCCCCTCCCGTACCAGGGCAAACCAGACCCTGTGGTCCTGCGGGGCATCATTCGCTCACTAAAGGAGGAGCTGAGCCGCCTTCGAGGGCTGGATGGCCAGGACACTCGGGACAGCCGGGAAACTGAGATCTGGCATCTGCGGGAGCAGTAAGTCTGGGGGTGGGGGTGGGCGGTTGGGGCTGGGGGGGACACATCCCATCATGCACTGCGGGACCCAGTGCTTAGCACTGTTGGAAGGACAGCCATCCCTCATTCCCCAAATACTTATTCTGAGCCCCTCCTCTGTGCCCACCATGTGTTAATGGTGCCGGGGACACAGCAATGACCGAGATAATTCTGGCCCTGTCCCCTCCTGGGGCTCCCAGTCCAGTGTGGGAGACAGATCTGTCTGCAGACAGTGAAGATTCACCATGGGTGGGGCTGAGGGAGTCCAGAGGGAGACCTGACCCTGCCTGGGAAGGGAGGGGTGTTCCAGGCAAAGGGAACAGCACGTGCAAAGACAGGGTACGAGGCAGGGCTCTGTTCAGTTGAATGCACCTTCACCAAGCGCCTCTCTTGGGCTGGCCCCTTGCCTGCCCATGGTGTAGTGCCAGTGCAGGGGGCAGAGAGACATTGATCACATACCCACCTGAGTATATTGCAAATGGAGATGGGGTTAGGCAGGAAAAGGGAGCCTGTGTCAGGGGAGACTGTGACAGGAACCTGATGGGCATGTTTACCGAGTGCCTGCTGTGTGCTGAGGGCTGTGGAGGGGCTGACTGGGACTGTCTCCATCTGGTGGGGGCCCCACTCATTGGGGAGGGCTAATACTATTTTTAGTAGTAGTAATAATAATACCAGTAGCTATTGTTTATCGAGCATTTAATTGTGCGCCAGGGACTCTGTTCAGTGCTGTATGATTTAACTGATTTAATCCTCCCAAAGTAGGCACTACTGTCGTCCCCATTGTATAGAGGAGGAAACAGGCCCAGAGAGGTTAGAGAATTTGCCCCAGGTTACACAGTGAAGTAATATGGCCTGGCTAGACCTTGAATCCAGGCAATCAGCCCAAGCCACCTTTGGTTCCTCAGCCACTGTGCACTGCTGGCAGCTGCTAGCCCAGGACTGAGCGCTCAGTGCTGCCTGGGAGGACCAGACCTCTCCCCTCCCAGAGAAGTGCAAGCTCGTGGGGCTTGGAGAACCTTGCGAGTCTTCCAGGTGCGTGTGCATGTGTTTCCCAGGATGGCCACAAGGTGGCGTCATCTGCCCTGAGATCCATAACTGGACAGTTGGTTCTTACCTTTCTCTTCCCAGCTTGGAGTTAGGGAGTTTGGGAAGACTCCAAGATTCATTCATTCAGTCATCCAACATTTACTGAGTTCCTGCGGTGTGCCAGGCACACTGCCTGGCCCTACCGATGTTTACTGAGCCATCAGTGCCAGACAGAGTCTAAGCGCTCTTTATAGATTCTTACAACCTTATCAGTAGGTGTTATTATTATCATCCCGCTTCACAGAGATGTGAAGTGAAACTGCCCCAGGTCACACAGCTTGTAAGAAGTGGAATAGAGTTGGATGCCATCAGCCAGGCCACAGAGCCCGAGTTCCTACACAGTGACCAGACAGCTGGAGTGAGGATGCAGACAGAAGACAGATAATCACACTGATCAACGTCAGCTCCACCATGATTGGTGCTGGGAAGGAAACGTACGGAGAGCCAGGAGAGGAGAGAATAGAGGGACATGACAGCCTGGCTGGGAGGGCAGGCAGGCTTCCCCGGGGGGGATGTGATGTTTGGAGGATGAGTGGAGTGGTTCCTGCCAGGAGGGAATTGCGTTTGCAAAGAGCACTATGGGAGAGGGAGGTGGGAGGAGAGGAGGGGAGGGGCGAAGTCTGCTGGAAGGGACCGAATGGGGAAGCTCCTTGGAGAGTGCGGGGGAGCCACAGATTTAAAAAAATGTTTTATTGGGGAAAATGCCAAGCACGCACAGTAGACAGTAGTATAATGCACGTGTACTTGTGCCCCAGCTTCAACGGACTTCAGGGAAGTCCCTGGATTTTGTTGATTTTATCTCCATGGTTCACGTAGTCCCCTGTTCTGTTTATTTCCCGCGAAGTGGTTGTTAAACCTATAGGCTAATCCGATTCAG
This sequence comes from Mesoplodon mirus, assembly GCF_964341445.2. Taxonomy (NCBI): domain Eukaryota; kingdom Metazoa; phylum Chordata; class Mammalia; order Artiodactyla; family Ziphiidae; genus Mesoplodon; species Mesoplodon mirus. Next base: position 56,513,625 of record NC_138995.1, read on the forward strand.
GTTTCTGGGACAGTGCCTTTCTCTGTGGGGCTGTGTATTTGCTACTGTCAGGTGGTGTTGGGACTGAGGGGTTTGGATATTGAGAGCTGGATCCCTGTCCTATAAAGTTCCTATCAGCTCAGCATCTCTTGATGGCTTTCATTTGCATTTCTCTAATTACCGATCAAGAAATGGTGCGTGCCCACCCCAGTGGAGGAGTGAGGATAATGGGACCGTGCCCTTCACCCCGCCCCAGCATTCGCTTTCTACCTCCTCCTCCCAGGGTGTCGCGCTTGGCGGCTGAGAAGCGCGAGCTGGAGGCCCAGCTGGGCAGATCGCGCGAGGAGGCGCTGGCCGGGCGGGCGGCGCGCCAGGAGGTCGAGGCGCTGCGCGGGCTCGTGCGCGGCCTGGAGCTGGAGCTGCGGCAGGAGCGCGGCCTCGGGCACCGCGGGTCCGGCCGCCGAAGCCAGGATTGCCGCCGCCTGGCCAAGGAGGTGAGGGGGCCGGGCGGCCGGCTGGGCGCCGGCGGGTCCCGGACTTTGGCTTCAGTCGGGACCTCTACGCCCCTCTTCCCTCCCGGCAGCTAGAGGAGGTGAAGGCGTCGGAGCGGAGCCTGCGTGCCCGGCTGAAGACGCTGAACACCGAGCTGGCCATGTACAAGAGGGGGTGAGGGGCGCGGCCCGGGGTGGATGGGGCCTTGGAGCTGTGGACCCCGCCTGCAGGTGGGCTCCGGGCGTGGTTGGGCGGGGCCTGAGTGACGGGGCGGGGCCCAGGTAGGGTGGAGAGGGCGGGTAGAGCCTGAGAGTGGGCGGGAACGGAGGGATGGGTGGGGCCTAATGGACCGCATGGGGCATAGGGAAGGACGCACACAGTAGTTGAAAACGATGGGCGGGGTCTGTAGAGAGATGGGCAGGCCTGAGGCGGCATTCAGGAGGATGAACCCGGAGATAGGGACCGAAAAGGGGCGGGGCCTGAGGTCTAGTTGAGCAAAAGGGCGTGGCTAAGCAGGTGGGTATCCGAGTGATGTTTGCCGGCATGTATTGGGGTGGGTGTTGAAACATTGGGAAGGATTTCCAGGGAGCTTTGGGAGACCTCTGGGAGAAGGGCCTGGTGAAAGGATGTGTTAGGATGTAGGGAAGTGACAGATGGGTTTTGAGGGGGCGTGGTTTGTGGGGCTCCGATAGGGGTGGACCCTGGGAGAAGGTATCTGTGAGGATCGTGTAAGTACGTGAATGTTTAGGAGTTGATGGGGGATGGGCCTGGCGTTTTGGAGCGGTGCAGTCCGGGAAGAGGCTTGGGATAGGAGTTGTCGTCGCGGGTGGGAAACTGACAGTGGGCTCTGTGCTCCCAGGAGACGGACTACACCGGTGGTGCCGCCCTCGGCCCGGGAAGATCGGGCTTCGACGTCTCGGGAGCGCTCCACGTCGTGTGGCCGTGGCGCTGCCCGCTCCTCATCCCGGGAGAGCGACCGCGGGGGCCGGGGTCAAGGCCGCCCCGCCCGCCCCTCGCCCTCGCCCACAGGTCTGTGACGACCCTGCTCTGCCCGTGGGAGGAGGTGGATGGGGCTAGAACTGTGGAGGCGTGATCCTATGACTCCAGCCTCCTCTTCTCTCCACACCCCACCCCGACCCGGTCCTAGGTGGTCGCGTGCCCCGTTTCGACCCAACAGCCTTTGTGAAAGCCAAGGAGAAGAAGCAGAGAGCGATCAAGATGAAGTTAGCGCCCATTTTCTCCTCCCCTGCCCATATCCCTGCCCCTTTACCTGACCCTCTGACCATCCATCCCCAACTCCCATCTCCATCACCTGTCATCTGCTCCATCTCTCCCCTTCCCCTGCTCTTGCTTCCCGCCTGACCTCCATCCCCTCTCCTGATCGCCAGCCTCCCCCATCCCCCCGCCCTGCTTATTTGTCTCTCCCACCCCTACCTGGTCTGTGTCTCCGCATGATTTTTCTCTATTTAGGTGTGACCCACGGGGCGCAGCGACGCCCTTTCCCGAATTAGTTGGGTGCACAGGTGGGCGTCTCCTTTCTCGTTCTCCAGGCAGCAGCAGCAGCAGCAGCGAAACCGATTGGGCAGCGGAGGAAGCGGGGACGGTCCATCCACCTCCTGGTCTCGCCAGACTCGGCCCCCCGCAGCCGTGACCGGTCGAGGAGATGCGGCTAACCGCTCCCGAAACCGCAGCTCCTCGGGTAACTTGGGCTGGAGCGCGCGGGACTGGCAGACGGGCTGGGCGGGGCTGTGGCCAGTGCAAGAGCCTCACACTCTCCTTCTCCCTCTAGTGGACAGTTTCCGCAGCCGCTACTCGTCCGCCAGCTCCTGCAGCGAGTTCGAGGGTTTCTCTGAATCCCTCCCTAGAGGGTAAAACTTGGGCTGGGGGAAAGGACCGCCTCCAAACGGGTGTCTGGGGAAACAGTCTTTTGCGGGGAACTTGGGTGATGGAGGCTGGCGCCTTGAAACCAAGGAAGAGGGCGAGGTGGGAGGTGCCACAGACCCCTCCCATTGGTCCTTGATTACTCCGTCCTCTCAGCGTTCGTCGCCGGGGGAAGCCGCCCAGCCCCACCACCTGGAGTGAGTCCAATACGGTGAGTGCCTTTCCTCAGGCTTTGGAGGAGGCAGGGGCAGCGTTAAACCGCCGGAAGCTCGCTGGCCCTTTCTCCCGTGATTCCATTCTAGGGGATCAGGTTGTAAAGGCGGCTCCGCAATGCCTCTGGAGGCAGTGTTTTTTTTTCGCGGGCCTCTCACTGTTGTGGCCTCTCCCGTTGCGGAGCACAGGCTCCGGACACGCAGGCTCAGCGGCCATGGCTCACGGGCCCAGCCGCTCCGCGGCATGTGGGATCTTCCCGGACCGGGGCACGAACCCGCGTCCCCTGCATCGGCAGGCGGACTCCCAACCACTGCGCCACCAGGAAAGCCCTGGAGGCAGTGTTTTGAGACCTTTGGATTGGAGAGGAGGATGGGGCTGAGGTGGGGGCAGGAGACTCTGGTTAGGAGCACCGGCTCTGGTCTCAAATTGCCAGCTCTTGAAACCTGCCTCCCCTTCCTAGAACCTGTGTGGCTCAAGGTAGCTACTTAGCTTCTGTAGCTCAGTTTCTTTATCAGTTAAGTGGGGATGGTAATGGCATTCACGTCTGAGGGTTCTGGTGAAGGTACAAGGAGTTTATTTTGCATATAAGTGCTCAGTAGGTGTCAACCCTTAATTTTTATGAGGTCCTTTGGTTCAGAATTGCCGGTGGGATTTGGGGGGCAGGCATAGAGAGTGCCTGACCCCCTTTCCTGCCACCCCCAGCAACAGAAGCCTAGCCCCCTGGAACGCGGCCACCATCAGAGACGCCTGGCGGATTCGGGGCGCTGGGTCCCCAACAAAGGTGAGCCTGGGACTCCACATCTCCCCCTCACCTGCCCCAGAGCCCGCTGGGATGCTACTGAGGGCAGGATATTGGGCCCCTCACGGACCCCCACAGCCACTCCTGGTCTCACAGAGTACAGCTCGGACCACCAGGCAGCTGACATGGCCGAAATCGACGCCCGCCTGAAGGCCTTGCAGGAATACATGAACAAACTGGACATGCACTCGTGACCTCGGAGAGAGACTACTGCCCCTCCAATGGATTCGGATGGATTCGGCGTGAGGGGCGGGGCTGGTGTGTCCTGGCCCCGCCCAGGCTCCTGCTCCTCCTGGTGCTCTTGGGGTCTCAGGTGTGTGAGGCCCCAATACTACATCTCCCGCAGGCATTGCATTCTGGGAGGGAGGGATGGTAAGTGTGTATTGTAAATAAACATATGTGCCCTTGGGATCCCTCAGCTTATGACTGAAGGGTCGGGGTGGAGTGAGGAGGAATGAAGATTGGGTGGGGAGGGGGTGTAACTGGGACCCGTGTGTATTTCTGGCCATGCCTATGACTGGGCGGCAGATTGGAGTACAGGCTCAGAAAAAACTCCTGCACTCTCTAAAGCAATGTGAGGGGTGGACCTGAGGGGTGGGAGTGAGCAGCTTGTCCCCAGAGGAGTTCAAGCAGAGATGCTGCCCAGGATGTCTTTGGCAGTGTGGTAGAGAGGGGTTGTCTTGCCGCATGGCTCACTGGCCGGGAGGTGAGGACCCCTGAGCTTCTGGTGGTGACATCTCAGCTGACTTGGTGCTATTCCTGTGCTGTGGCCTGAGGCCTCTGGGTTCTGAGCTGTGATTTGGCTTCCAAGCTGGGATCTCTGGGGTCTTGGTTCAGGGTTGGGGCCTCTGGGTTCTGAGCAAGATCAGAGTTCTGGGAGGTTGTAGGGGGTGACTGGGATCTTATGGGGGAGAGAGAGGGTGGGGAGGGGGATGGCGGGACACGGAAATACAGTTTGAGGTTCGCCTTTATTGGGGGAGGGGGAGGCAGTGGGGTTTCTGATGGGGTGGGGGTGGGGGGGTGAGAAGACGGACAGGGCCTCACACGCGGTGGTAGTGTGACCATTGCTGGATGATTTCGTAGAGCTGGTCGTGTCTGCTACACATCCCGGTGTCCTTTGACCTCGTAGCTAGGAGTCAAGAATCCCTGAGCCACGCCGCAAGCCAGCAGACTCTGGGCTGCCCTGATGGTGCGGGACAGGGGCACTCGATCTGTGGGAGGTAGAGGCAGGAGTCAGGTTGGGGCTTCTTCGAAGGGCAGAGGGAGTGTGCGTAGTGCTTCTGATTTTGTACTCTGAGCTGGCCGGTAGGGCCCAGAACCCAGCCTGCTGCCACCAAGCAGTGACCTAACCTCTGTGTGCCTCAGTTTCCTCATCTGTGAAAGGGGAGAATGACAGCACCTGCCCACAGGGCTGTGGGATAATCAAAAGAGTTATTTTATGTACAGAGTAAGCCCTCAGCAAGTGTCAGCTGTCAAGATTACTTCTTATTTGCCCTCATCTGCCCCCAGACCTCCCCAGCCAAGCCACAGCAATAGCTGCCATTTATCAAGCACTTCTTAGGTGCCATGGACTGGTCTAAGAACTTTTATAGAGATGAACTAATCTTCACTGAAACCATGTGGTTGAAAATGGTCTTTATCCAAAAGAGGAAACAAGGCTCAGAGAAGCAGAGTCACTTGCCCGAGGTCACAGAGCTTCTAGGTGGCAGAGCCTCCCAGCAACTACTCACCACGTGGTGCCATCCCCCAGGCTCCATGTCAGCCCCCTAGCTGATGGCTGGACAGTCACTTACCCATGTAGTTACCCATGAAGGAGATGCCGAGGGATATGGGGTTCTAGGTGGGACCTGAGTGGGCGCCCAAGGTGTTCCAGCCCCGGCCCTCATACTGGAGCCTGTCTTCTCCCATCAGGAAGCTGTGGGGATGGGAGGGTGGTCTGGATAAGTGACAGAGGGCTTCCCTGGTGGGGGTGGGGGAGGACTCCCTCCCTGTCCTCTGCTCGCCCCGCCCCGTCCCTGTCACTCACACACGATTTCCCCAACACCTTCCTCCTATCCTCTAATCTTCCACAGTAAGAACAATGACCATGGCCATTGCCATTTGTCAAGCACAGCTCTACATGCACCTTTTTGCATCCTCAACCCCGTGAGGAGTCAGGATTTTCACCCAGGTCTCCGTGACTCCCACCAACATGGTCTGGCTCTCTCCTGCCTCCCTGGAGGATTGGCTGAGCTCTTGATTTGCTGAATTCTCACATGCAGTCCTCGGAGGCAGGCACTGTTGTCATCCTCACTTTAAGCTGAGGAAGCAGACTTAGATTATTTACCCAAGGTCACGTCCTGGACACTAATGCTTCTCAGAACTCTCCACTGAGAAGCTCTTCTGCCCTCTCCCCAGCCTGCTTCCTGCTTCCTCTTCCCTGCTGGGGTACACTTGAGCGACAGGATCAGGGACTCGAGGGTTGGCGCTGCAACCAGACACAAACCCTGGAGCCCCAGCATCTGCCTCTTTGAGGTTTCCAATCCTGGCAGCAGATCTGTCAGGTTCAGTCATTCAACACGTCCTGCTTGAGCGAGTTTGATTTGGCACACTGGAATTAACCAGAAGATTGGCGTTTTGGAGATGCGATATCTGTCACCTCAGTCCTCTGGCTCACAAGGTCACCAAGGATGCACAGAATGTGGGAACTCTAATACTGGGTCCTGAATCTGCCACTTGGGAAGCCAGACTCTCAGAATCTGGATTGAAGAGACTAGAAATACCATAGTGATATTGACCCCCAGGACTGGGCCGGTTATGGTCCTTCCACAGCCCCAGCATCTGGCACAAGCAGTTGGTACTCTCTGTATATTAGCTAAATGGATGCATCTAATTTAAACTTCAAACCCCACCACCTGGTGGGTAGTCAGGAGCCCCATTTTACAGGTGAAGAAACTGAAGCTCCGAACAAGATGCGACAAGGAAGGGGGATTCCAAACATTTGGATCAGACTCTGAATCCTAAACTCTGAGAAACAGACTTCAGTTTGCTTTTCTATAAAGTGATTTAGACCAGAGGCTGTGGGGCCAAGCTCTGCTCTTCATTCCTTCAGGGAAACGCTTAGAATTGGAGTGCCTGACTCTTGGAAAAAAAAAAATGAAGTTGGAGCCTTTGAATTGTAAAATCTTGAGCCAGAAGAGCTGGGGACACCCTTGAAGGCTTCCAGATTTTTCCAAGCAAGGTCATCAGGTTTTCTGGCTTCACCGCAGCCCTGCTGAAGCAGTCTCTAAGCGTGGGACCTGGGAACCTGCATTTCCAGTAAGGTGATTCTGGTGTTTACCAAGGCTTGAGAACCAGTAGAGTCTCTTGCTATAGAAGCCCGTGTGTAGGACCCCAGCCTATTACCCTGGAAAGGGAGCTGGTGGGCATGGGCCTCAGAGGCAGATCTAACCAATCCCTGCCCCTGTTGCTGCCCTCATCCCCCTACAGTCTGTTCACACTGCAGCCAGAGGGAGCTGCTCTTATCCAAGCAGGCTCACATCCCTCTCATGGCTCCTGTCTTAGAGTAGAACGGAGGTCCTCCCCATGGCCCACAAGACCCTGTGCCATCTGACCCTTGCCAACTCCTTCCTCACTTCATATCACTCTTCCCGGCTACCTCCAGCCACCCTGACCTTTGTCCCTCAGGAATGACCCACTCACTCAGCCTCCTGGCCTCTACCTCTGCTGTACCCCCAGCTTATACACTCTTCTCTCGGCTCCCATATGCCGGAGCCGCGTCAGTCACTCTGTTCCTTTTCTCCATCGCTTCTCTCACCATCTGAATTCATCTTGTTGACTTCGCTTGTTTCTCACCTGTTGCTGCCTGCTGGTCTTTAAATCCCTTTGGGCTAGATTCACACTGTTCATGGCTGTGCCCCCATCCCAGCATATGGCGCACAGCCTGGCACATAGTAATAGGCGCCAACAGTCCATGGATTTGGGGGCTCCCACTGCACCACCACCAGGCGGTGTCCTAAGTGGTATTGGCTGGCTTAGTGATGGAGTGGGCCACGACCCCCCTGACTTTGCAGAGGAGGAAGGTGAAACTGAAGCTGAAAGAGGGTGAATGCCTGCTCCAGCGCTCAGCCAGCAGTAAATGGAGCTGGGACGGCAACCCGGCCTGGTGTTTAACGAGGCACCGGACTTTACCAAGGGAATCCAGTGCACAGGACATCTTCCTGTGTATTGGCAAAGTCTGTCCGTTCCTCTGGGGGCAGAGCTTGGACTGCAGCCGCTTCCCCTCCTCCTAGCATCCTTGCGCTGCCTGCACACGCCCAGCCCTAAGCGGCGACCCTGGGGACAAACGAAGATGCTGCGCGGTTGAGTAAGGTGCCCGGGGTGTGGGCCGGGCGGCTCTAGAACGGGGCCCCTGCGGTCTCCTGGTCCCGCGCTCCTCCCTCTGCTCCAGTCCCGTCTCCAGCTTTTGCCTCTCCTCCTCACTCACTCGTAGCCCACGTCGCACCAGCCCAGCGTCCGCACGTGGTAGTGCTGCACGTTCTGGACCTGCTTCAGGCAAGAGGCCGGGGTGTCCCAGGCGCTGCCCGCTGCGTGCGACACCACCGCGTAGCGCACGGGGCCCGTCTTAGGCGCTGGTTGCGCTCGGACGCCAGGGCCTTCCACTCTCTGCGGGGCACGATGGGGATGCAGCTTACCGAGGCTTCTTGAGCCGCTCCGAGGCTGAGGACGGCCGAGGAGGGCCCAGGCGAGCAGCGCGCAGCGGCGGGTCATGGCAGGCAGGGCGCGCGGAGATGGCTAGCAACTCCAGGCTGGCTCTGCCTGGGGGGCAGGGAAGGCCTTGCATCACACCCCGCGGGACTTCCCAGTGGGAACCCAGACTCCGCTTCCTTCTCTGGCAGGGCCCCAACAGGATGCGGTGTGGTCCGGTCCGGAGGGGGGAGACTGTGGTAAAGCCAAGGGGCCCCTCACCCAGCCGAGAGTGGGGGGTGGGGAGAGGCACACAGGCCCTTGGGCACTTCTCCCCGTGGTTTCTGGAAGACCCAGGGTCTGGATCTCTGCCTTGTTTTGTCTCTCCTCTCAGTGGAGCGTTGGACAACTCACCGGGACTTAACATGGGAGGCAGGCGGCCAGGCCTCTTCTCCCATCCTCCTGCAAGGAACTGAAGAAACAAAGGGGCCCATTTAAAAAACGTTTCTCCTGGACCTAAGCCCGATGTCATTTAACCCTTGCAGCAAACTGAAGAGGTGACTAATGGGAAGCCCATTTCACAGTTGAGTAAACTGAGGCCAGAAGAGGGCTAATCACCTTGCTGCCACATGGGAGATAGTAGAGCCTAGTGGTCCAGAGCCCTCATTCAGAGCCAGGCTGCCTGAGTTTGAATTCTGGTGACATTCCAGTGTGTGAGCTTGGGCAAGTGACAACCTTTCTGGGTTTCAGTTTCCCCCACTTGCAAAATGGGACTGATACTATAACATATCTAACTCATGGGTCGACCCCTTAGAAGATGTCTGACTCATAGTGCCACATAAGCATCACTGAGGTGGGGGTGGGGCTTCCCTGGTGGCGCAGTGGTTGAGAATCCGCCTGCCAATGTGGGGGACATGGGTTCGAGCTCTGGTCCGGGAAGATCCCGCGTGCCGTGGAGCAACTAAGCCCGTGTGCCACAACTACTGAGCCTGAGCTCTAGAGCCTGCGAGCCACAACTACTGAGCCTGAGTGCCACAACTACTGAAGCCCATGCGCCTAGAGCCCGTGCTCCGTAACAAGAGAAGCGACCGCAGTGAGAAGCCCACACACAGCAATGAAGAGTAGCCCCCGCTCTCCACAACTAAAGTCCGCGCACAGCAACAAAGAAAGACTCAACGCAGCCAAAAATAAAATAAGTAAATTAAAAAAAAAAAAAACATCACTGGGACTTGACCTCAAATCTACCCTTGGTAGTAAGCTGACAGTTCCATTCTTTTTTTAAAAAATAAATTTATTTATTTTTATTTATTTATTTTTGGCTGCGTTGGGTCGTCCTAACTGTGTGGGGGCTTTCTCAAGTTGCGGTGAGCAGGAGCTACTCTTTGTTGAGGTGAGAGGGCTTCTCATTGCAGTGGCTTCTCTTTGTTGTGGAGCACAGGCTCTAGGCACGCAGGCTCAGTATTTGTGGCACACGGGCTTAGTTGTTCCGCAGCATGTGGGATCTTCCTGTACCAGGGCTCGAACCCGTGTCCCCTGCAGTGGCAGGCGGATTCTTAACCACTGCACCACCAGGGACGCCCCAGGACTCAGGACTTTATCCTCAGGACACTGGGCACCATGGCTGGGTCCCGAGCACAGAAGGAAAGTATTCAGATTTGTGTCTGTGAATACCCCAGTATCTGCTGGGAGGAGGGTGGACAGGAAGGTTGAGACTAGAGTTAGGAGTCCAGGGAGGGTCCTGCTATAGCAGAAATATTTGTGCAATTACCAGAGTCCTAAATGTTTTTTTTACCTATGGGGGCAGGGGTACAGCATGCTCCCCTCCCAACCCCACATCACCCTCTGGTCTCTGGTGTCCTTTCTCCTGCAGCCGCTGAGTAGCTCCAAACAACAGATTGCAACATTTTAGTAGGTTAGATAACCACTCAAGTTGGTCATAAGCTATGTTATTTTTTAATTGAAAATATATAGATTAGGGAATGGATTTCAACAATTAAACACTGTGTCCTGAAACTTGCCCTCAAGGATGTTGGAAGCCACATAATAATGTAATATTTATTTTTTCCCAGAGAGCAGCAGCCTATTGGTTAACAAAATCTTGAATGGAGGAGGCTCAAGGCAAGGGTGGATTCCTCCTTTGATGAGTGCTACAGACTTAGCTGCCCCATCATGTTTTACAGGTTGGGGCACATTGCTCATTACCTTGATTCCATTCACTTCCTGTGATGGCTCCAGGCAGGACAAGACCCAGGCCTGGTTGCTTCTGCTTAAATCTGGAGTGCAGTAGATGCCTGGACAGCAACCAGGGTGAGGGAGAAAGGATGTTTTCTAGGGCAGGGTTAGTGTCCCGTCTCTGAAGAGGGACGAGCCCAGACTGCACTCCAGGCCCTGGAGCCTCGTGTCTCAGGGGAGCTGAGCCACTAAAGGGCAGGAGAGTGAAAGGAGATCAGGACGGGGTAGGGGGGCCTGGGTGCTGGTGGGAGAGCAGTGCCATTTCTGAGAACTGTAGATACCAAGAGCCACTAATTCAACAGCGTTGAGACTTTGGGATGAGATAGCCCTGGGTTCACATCCTGCCTTGGCCCCTTTCTCAAGGTATCAAAAAAGCCTTTGGACAAACTCCTGTCCAATCCTACCACCAGCCCCCTCAGAGACTCCCATCCTACTGTGCCCACCATGGGACTTCCCTGTCTGGGGACAGCTCTGTCTTCTGCAAGAGAGCCCAGATCTGGGAGGGACCTGGCCTGTGTCGACTGAGCCATCATTTGGTGTCGAGACCTGCCACTACTTATGGCTAGAGAAAGTTCTACTTCTGACTTCAAACAGCCATTTGTTTTATTCTCTCATTCTGCTCCCTGAATCCAAGGAAGACACTGACCCGAGGTCTTACTGCTGGTCAGTGACTCAGGCTGGACTAGAACCCAGGTCTCCTGAACCCCAGTCTGGGGGCCTCTGAACATCCCTGGCCCAGCCCATCTAGGAAGGACAGCCTCTGCTCATAGACAGCCCTGGGGAAGACCCAGGTGAACGTTCCCATGTGCCCCTTCTTGGGACTGGCAGAGCTGGGCTCCTGGATGTGAAACCCAGGGCGATGCTGTCAGTTCCTGCTCTCACTGGATTCCCCACTGGCTTCCTTGTTGCCCCAGGAATAAAGAGACTGGATCTTCCTCCTGGCAGTATCTGGGTGTTATTTCCATCTGGCCTTAGGGAGCCCCTCCCAGGAAACAAGCAGGAATGAGGTAGACTTTCAGGTGTCTGGAGAGAAGGTCAGGTATGCAGGAGAAGGGGCTGGGGCTCCCCAGAGCCAGGAGGTTCCTCCTCTGCTGGCTGATGGGGAGGCTACATCAACCCTTTGCACCAGCCATATCCCTGGGATTACAGAAACAGACTCCTGCTCCCTGCGAAGTGACTTCAAGTGATGAAAGAATGGATGATCTGGCTTGACCCAGCCCTGGTTGGATCCTCCACGTGATATAGTGAGTTAAGAGCCTACATGTCGGGCTTCCCTGGTGGCGCAGTGGTTGAGAGTCCGCCTGCTGATGCAGGGGACGCGGGTTTGTGCCCCGGTCGGGGAGGATCCCACATGCCGCGGAGTGGCTGGGCCCGTGAGCCATGGCCGCTGAGGCTGCGCATCCGGAGCCTGTGAGCCTGTGCTCCGCAACAGGAGAGGCCACAACAGTGAGAGGCCTGCGTACCGCAAAAAAAAAAAAAAAAAAAAAAAAGAGCCTACATGTCATAGGAGCGGCTGGAGGAACAGGCTCTAGGCTGTGTCTCCATGAATGATACTCAGGACAGCACCCTTGAGCTGTGATCCAGGATCTGGATGCCCTTGTTTCTGCTTAACGGGTTTTCAGCACCTCAAAGCTATTGCCTAAACTCACGGTTGCTGCTGGGGAAACACCTGGTGACTCCATGGCTGTGATGCGTGACTCCATGGCTGTGATGCCCAGAGCTTCAAATACATCCAGAATCCCAGCTGCAAGGCCATGTGGGAAAGGCAGTCTGAATCTTCCCAGCCTCTGCAGACAAGGAGGCCCTCAGTGGAGGGCAATGATGCCAAGTGTCCTGCCCATTCCTCATGGTTCCCCTTTGACTCCGACTTATTATAACTGCTTATTACAACCCAAAATGTCTCCCATGGCTCAACCGCCAAGTCCTCAGCTGTATGCCTCACCACTCTCTTCCCTCTTCCTGTGCCTCAGCACCAGTGTCTGTGTCCCCCACATCCACAAGTTCCAGGGTTCATGCATGATGGTTTCCGTCTGACCCTCTCCCCACTCTCTTCACGTGCATTCTATTCACTGCCCACGCACCACCCCCGCAGCAGCTTTCAGTTTAAATGTTGCCCTCATGAAATGTCCCTGAACTCTGAGGATGTGGTCTGTAACCTCATTATATCCTGATAGCACCTTGGACGTCTTCTCTTGAGCACTTTTCACAGCTTTTGTGTGTGTGTGGCTTTGTTGTCAAGGAAGACACTTGAGAATTAGAGCCAGTTGTGCTTCTGATACTCAGTGAGAAGGGAATGAGTTGTTTCTGGGACCAAACAGATCAAGGGTTTCAGATTTAGGTGAACCACACCAACCTTCGCTCTGCACGAGCAGCTGGGAATCAAAATCACACTATAAAGTGAAGATACTCAGAGAAAGTATCATTCCAGAAACAGATTGAATTGGTCAGCACTAGAGATGTGGACAGTTCCTTCTGTTCTTTGGACACACACCACCCCCCCATTCAAATGTTTTTACTTTTCTTTTTTATGTGTGTGGAAAAATACACCTAACATAAAATTTACTATTTTAACCCTTGTAAATTGTACAGTTCGGTGACATTTTGTACATTCAAGATGTTGTATAACCATCACAAGAATATTTTCATCACCCCAAAAGGAAAATCTCATACTCATTAAGCAATCACTGCCCATTCCACTGTCCTCCCAGCCCTTATAAATCACTGATCTGCTTTCTGTCTCAATGTATTCACCTACTTTGAAGTTTTCATATAAATTATGAAAGATGTGGTGGTTTGTGTCTGGCTTCGTTCACTCATCACAATGTTTTCAAGGTTCATCCATGCTGCAGCATGTATTGGCACTTCATTTCTTAAGAGAAATAATATTTCATTGTATGGGCATACCACATCTTTTTATCCATTCATCATTTGGTGGACATCTGTGATGTTTCCACCTTTTTCTTTTTTTTTGCGGTACGCGGGCCTCTCACTGTCGTGGCCTCTCCCGTTGCAGAGCACAGGCTCCGGACGCGCAGGCTCAGCGGCCATGGCTCCGGACCTGGGCACGAACCCGTGTCCCCTGCATCGGCAGGCGGACTCTCAACCACTGCGCCACCAGGGAAGCCCAGGGATGGTCTTTTGAAACCAGTAGAGATCTGGTACTGGCATCTTCAGTTCTCATCCACTGCCCCAGCATTCTTTCCTCAACCATCCATATTTCTGACTTTATTCTTTCACAGAGAAAACCACAGTATTTCATAACATGTCAATTGACCTCATCATTTTTTCAGTTCTACACACAAAACATGAAGATACTTACTTTGGATAGAATCTGCTTCGTAAATCTTTCTCTTGTATACCTTTATAAGGCATTACTTATCAACCTGTTTAAGCTTATTTGTCTATATTTTTTTCTAATAATGTTGTGGCTTTTCTTTGTTATATACCATTCTTTCCCCTATCACTTTATGATTTTATGAGGGCTGTGAAGTTGGCATCTAACTAATTTTTAAAAAATTAGTAGCCGTGTCAGATGCTATTTTAAAATACTCCATTTATCTCCATTGATTTGAATTTTATCTTCACCACATAATAAATACACAAATATAAATTAACCAGCTTTTAATTTGTCTTCGGCTTACCTCATATGCATCTGTTTACCTGTGGAATCATCACCCTGCTTTTAATTAACATAGATTTACACCATGCTTTGATTTGATATTAGCATTGCAAGTCATTCTTGCCTATTTTCCCAATCCTACCTTCTCTGCCTGTCTGAGAACATTTTTTCCCCAAAATTCACAGATTTATTTTCAAATTGTATGAAAAACTGGTTAGATATGTTTTTATATATTGCAGCATTTTATTATTTTATTTTTATGTTGTCAAGGAAGTGATATTTTTTTATTTTATTTTTTTTAACATCTTTATTGGAGTATAATTGCTTTACATTGTTGTGTTAGTTTCTGCTGTGTAACAAAGTGAATCAGCTATATGTATACATGTATCCCCATATCCTCTCCCTCTCACCCTCCCTATCCCACCCCTCTAGGTGGTCACAAAGCACCGAGCTGATCTCCCTGTGGGATGCAGCCGCTTCCCACTAGCTCTCTATTTTACATTTGGTAGTGTATATATGTCCATGCCACTCTCTCACTTCGTCCCAGCTTACCCTTCCCCCTCCCCGTGTCTTCAAGTCCATTCTCTACGTCTAGTGCAGCATTTTAAAAAGAAATTCTTCCCATCCAGGAGTATGATCTATTTTACAATATTTGGTAAGTATCTTCCTCAGGGGAGTATTATGTGGTATTGTCTATGGAAGATAAAGTAACAATTGTCTGTCTTTACTCCTGGATTTACACAGAGGACTTTTTAAGAAAGAACTTAATTTGCATAGACATTCCACACCAATGTATGAAAGTAATATCATTTTTTAATCTTTGTATTTTTTTAATTTAAATTTTATTTTATATTGGAGTATAGCTGATTTAGAATATTGTGTTTGTTTCAGGCGTACGGCAAACTGATTCAGTTATACATATACTTATATCCATTCTTTTTCAGATTCTTTTCTTTCTTTTTTTAAAAAATATTTATTTATTTATTTATTTGGTTGCACTGGGTCTTAGTTGTGGTGGGCTCCTTAGTTGCAGCTCCAGGGCTCCTTAGTTGTGGCAGGCGGGCTCCTTAGTTGTGGCATGCAAACTCTTAATTGCGGCATGCATGTGGGATCTAGTTCCCTGACCAGGGATGGAACCCGGTCCCCCTGCATTGGGAGCATGGAGTCTTATCCACTGTGCCACCAGGGAAGTCCCCAGATTCTTTTCCCATATAGGTTATTACAGAATACTGAGGGACTTCCCTGGTCCAGTGGTTAAGACTTTGCCTTCCAGTGCAGAGGGTGAGGGTTCGATCCCTGGTCGAGGAGCTGAGATCCCACATGCCTCAAGGCCAAAAAACCAAAACATAAAATAGAAACAAATATAAAATAGTAACAAATTCAATAAAGACTTTAAAAATGGTCCACATCAAAAAAAATCTTAAAAAAAAGGAATATTGAGTAGAGTTCCCTATAGTATACAGTAGGTCTTTGTTGGTTATTTATTTTATAGTTAGTAGTGTGCATATGTTAATCCCAGACTCCTAATTTATCCCTCCTCCCCACCTTTCCCCAGTGATATCACTGTGAAGTAAAGTGAGAGGTATTAATAGGCTCAAATTATTAAAAAGTGATCAAAGTTAATTTCATGGATAATGAGACAAATCATAATCAGGTGTCACTGGAACGGATGCAATAAGAAGACTGAATCCCTTCTGCGGCATTCCTACCAGAGGTGTATATCCTGTAGTGAATGATGAGAAAACATCAGACAAACCCAAATCGAGGGGTGTTCTACAAAATAACTGGCCTGGGACTTCCCTGGTGGTCCGGTGGTTATGACTCCGTGTTTCCACTTCAGGGGACGTGGGATTGATTCCTGGTCCTGGAACTAAGATCCCACATCCTGCACAGTGCAGCCAAAAAATAAAATAATAATAATAAAATAAATAATAATTGGCCTGCAAGCTTCAAAAGGGTGAAGACCATGAAAGTCAAATAAGACATGACAATTAAATGTAGTGGGTGGTTCTGACTTGGGCCCTGTTGTTATAAAGGGGGACAATTTGTGAAACCTGAATGCAGTCTGAGGCTTAAAAGGTAGTGATGTATCATGTGAATTTCCTGATATTGAAGGTAGTTATGTAGGAAAAGGGGCCCTTGTTTGCAGTAATTACGCACAAAATATTCAAAGGTGGGCTTCCCTGGTGGCGCAGTGGTTGAGAGTCCGCCTGCACATGCAAGGGACACGGGTTCGTGCCCCGGTCTGGGAAGATCCCACATGCCGCGGTGCAGCTGGGCCTGTGAGCCATGGCCGCTGAGCCTGCGCGTCCAGAGCCTGTGCTCCGCAACGGGAGAGGCCACAACAGTGAGAGGCCCACGTACCGCAAAAAAAAAAAAAAAAAATTCAAAGGTGAGGTGATGAGGCATTATGTCGGCCACTTACTCTCAATGGATCTGGAAACCAAAGCGAGGTAATAATATTTACCTTATAGGATAGATGTGAGGATTAAATGATATGATGTGAAATCTTGTAACATTCCTTGGCACATAATATTTCACTAAATTGCAGGTGTTCTTATTATGTAAAATCAAGACACTAAAAATATGTAATCAATGTGACCTTTACCTGTAGCTATTTCTTCACAAACACACACGCACACACTTTTTAGGTATGTATGTTTGAGTGTGTATATCATCACATCCACCAGGGGGCGCGTCAGGCTTAGGTTACGGATTCATTGTTTTTTAGTTTAGGTAGACGACTTGTTCTCATATGCTTTGGTCTCAGAGCGTCTTTATACTCTTAAAAAATGTTGAGGACCCCCAGAGAGTCTTTGCTTGTGTGGGTAATATACAATATGGTGTACTGTTCAACCAGCCTTCTGAAAAAAATCCATGATATAACGTTTCTATGGTGTAAATACTTCACCATGACCCATTTCATGCTATCAAAGTTTTAACAACTGGTACACATGATCCTAAATTTAACAATTCACTCTCCCAAGCCAGTAAGGGCTGGCACCAGTACACCACAGGGTAGTTATTCGTATTTACCTTATATAAATTTAAACTGATAATTTTTAAAGATTTATTTATTCATTGAAAAGTAGCAATGATAAATCCATTACATGTTAATATCAGAGCAATGATATCATCAGACATCACATAGCTTCTGGAAAACTTTACCTTATAGTAGGAAGAAGAGGAAAGCCAATAACATCTTAGTATTCTTATGAGAATAGTTTTGACCTTGTGGAGCTCATGAAAGGATCTCAGAGACTCCCAGGGTGTGCAGACCATACTTGGGAATCACTGGCTTAGTAATATAATATAAAATAATATAATATAATGTAATATATCTTAAATCTATTCAATCCAGTACCCCCTTTAAAAATAATAGATTTTTATAGTATTCCTTTTACTACCAGGAAACAAAATTCATTCACAGCATAACTTATTTGTACATATAATCTCTAACTTAAAATTATTGCAATACGTTATCTGTAGTTTAGAAAAGAAACAAAAGAAAAATACACTCTACAATCCTTTACTAGACATGTGTGTTTAGGAATGAAGCATGTGTTTGGTTTTTAGAAAGGTGGTTTGTGTATATGGCATATATGAGGTCAGCCCAGCTAAGTTCAGGGTGGCTCCTGGAATCAAACAGATCAATATTTCCGCAGTGAAATGTGGGCTGTTTATCCCACCACAGTGGGATAAATATAGATTACCAAAATGGCCCGGGTCGGGTCAGGTTTTGCTGTCAAGTAAATTGTTGCTGACAACAATCTCTCCTTTTCAGAGCTATTTGCATCTTGGAATTTTGGATGACTGATGGTGAGCCTGTAATCTGTGATTAAATATGAAGTGTTCCATTAGGTCAGTGTTCTCAGACACTACAGGGTCAGATGTTCTTGCTTTTGATGAATTATAAGTTTAGATTTAAGGTGAAGAAGACAAGATTCAGTCAAATTTTTATCTTTATATTTGACATTTTGAAATAAAGGCTAAATAAAAAACATTCATATGTCTATTAAGCGAGAAACCAAAACAGAGTGACCAGCTAGATTGTCTGGGATTCAAATACCCTAAAGAGGGAGAATGTCAATGATATGATTCTCTGACATGGTGAGCACTCCTAATACCAACTTTTGCCCCAAACAGGGTATGATCTTCCCTTGATTCACATGTAGTTGCTTTCCTGGAAAATTCAGAGTATATTAAAATAGTGTAAAATTTTTGCTGTTTATATGTAAAATTGGAGCCGCTGTAGCCTAAGATGATCCTTAACAGATTCTTCCTGCACCTACGAACTCGGGCAGGAACCCAGGAAACCCCTCCTGGTCTGGGCTGCACAGTACATTGCAAGAATCTGGGTTCCCTGGCCCTGGCTGCCAAATACCAGAAGCCCTACAGATTTACATACATCTCCCGGGACTGCCCCAGCTACTGAGTCTTGCTCACTGAACCCTGAAGGAGGGATGTGCCAGTGAGGTGGGGGACTCAGGGCGCTGGGAGGGGCCTCCTGACCTCCCAGAGTCGGGCGACAGATTCTCCTGCAGGGGGCGCCAAAGCGCTGAGCACGCGAGCAGGGGACTCCGGCCACAGTGCAGATGCGGGACAGGTACCTGCATGTACACCAACATACACATCAGCATCTGCATAGGGAACCATGACATGCAAGAGACTTTTACATGTGTGTGATTATAGTCGTGTGTGTGTTTCACATGTTTTATTGATGACAAGTGCCCTTATTTACAGAACCCAGATATGTGTCACTATCTGTGTGTGCAACAACATGCATCCACGTGCTAACATCGACAAGCAGGCTCACATCAAGGCATGCTTAAGGCCAAGACATATACCTTGACCATGGTATGTACTGACACGTCTATTTGTCAGAATCCACGTGTTGCTACTGACTTGTGTGTTAATGGCAGCCTGTGACATGACACCTATGTGTGTGACATCAAAATGCACATGGACATGTATGCATGTGGACATGTGGGTAGTGACCATGACTGTCTGAGCCTTGTCTGTGCACCCTCCAGGATGGAGCCCCTTGGCTGGCAGGGGAGTGGAGATTTGGAAACAATAATCCAATCTACCACAGGGTATATTATTTTTTTATTAAATGCAATTTTCAGAAATTACTCTCTGAGCCACAGAGAAGTTAAATAACATGCTCAAGGTCACACAGCTGGCAAGTGATGGAGCCAAAAGGCTGTCTCTAGAACGATATATTGAAACCACTAAACTATAGGAAAATAATGGAGCCCACCTAGTGGGGCTGTCATGATGTTCCAGTCAAAGCAGAACAGCACTGGGCACAGAACCCTCGCCCTACTTACGTCCATCATCTGATTCCAGGTTGGCCTTGGCTTGAGTCTGGAGGGATTTTCTGCCCCTGGCAATGTTCCAGGAATGCCAGCTGAGCTTTATAAACCCATACTATGAGGAGTCAGAGCCAGGGGAAGGGAGAGGAGAGAGAAAATCAGATCACAAGAGGCAGCAATAGAGAGGTTAGGAGCAATTCCCCCCAGTCTTGCGCAGTAGGGAGGGTGAGTCTTACAGAGGTGAACATCAGCAACTAAAATATCTGAGCAGATGTACAGAAAACAGTAGCCAGAGATGCTGACTTGTCAGATTGGGTGTGTGCCTGGTTCTGGGGTTTTGTTGCTGAACCCTATTTCCCTGTCAATAAATCAAGCATTTTTTTCTCCACTATCCCAAAGCCTAAGACTCTACCTCCACGGTGCTGCTCATAGCAGAGCTCCAAGATGTTCTATAAAGGGTGTGGCAGATATTTCTCCAAAATGGCCACAGTAATATTTCCAGTTCCACATGCTCTTCCTGTGGAAGCTTGACCTTTCCCATCAAGAAGTAGAGTCTGGGGACTTCCCTGGTGGTCCAGTGGTTAAGACTCCATGTTTCCAATGCAGGGGGCCCGGGTTCGATCCCTGGTCAGGGAATTAGATCCTGCATGCATTAGATCCTGCATGAAGATCCCGTGTGCCACAACTAACACCCGGTGCAGCCTAATTAATTAACTTTAAAAAAAAGAAGTAGAGTCTATTTCCCTCCACCGGGCAGGACTTTGTGATTGCCTTGATGAAAAGAAGTGACACTGCATGACTCCCAGGGCTAGGTCATAAAGGAGACACAGCTTCTGCCTGTCTCCTCACTCACTCTCACTCTCCCTTGGGGCTTGGCTGCCATGATGTGAGGAAGCCCAAGCAGCTACATGGAAAGGTCACATGTAGATGTTCCAGCCACAGCCCCCAGGTGAGCTCTCAGCTGACAGGCAGCATCAACCACCAGGCATGTGACTGAGGAAGCATCAGATCATTCCTGCCGACAGTCTTTAAGCTGCCCCAGCTAATGCCAAGTGGAGCAGAGATAAGTTGTCCCCACTGAGCCCTGCCCAGATTGCAGATTCATGAGCAAAATAAATCTTGTTTGGGTGGTTTGTTTTGTAAATGAGAGAGCTTCCAGTTCTTTCCAACCTGTGGGGAAAGAGGACTTCATTCAGACGTAACTCAGATGTCATTTTCCTGCTCAAATGTCTTCTAAGTTTCTGTCTCCCTCAGAGTGAAAGCCAACACATAACCTAAAAAAAACTTATCCTGCATGATCTTCCCACACCACTGTCCACTGTCCCCACATCATCTCTCTGATCTCATCTCCCAATCTTCCCATCCATCCCTCTGCTCTAGCCACACTGGTCTCCTTGCTGATCCCTGAACTTACCAGGCAAATTCCACCTCAGGACATTTGCACTTTTTTTTCCCACCGTAGATTAGCCTTGCCCATTCTGGAACTTCATGGAATTGAAATCACATAGTAATTCTCTTTTGTGTCTGTCTTCTTTCATTCTGCATAATGATTTTGAGATTCATCTGTGTTGTATGTGTATCAATAGTTCATTCTTTTTTCTTACTGAGTACTATTCATTGTATGGGTGTACCACAGTTTGTTTATCCATATCAGTATGTTAATATGTTGATGTATGGGTGAACCTCAATATCTTTTCAATCTGTCTCCTCTCCTTTACCCCCATTGCCCCTTCTCTGGCCCAGGCATCTCTTTTTTTACACCCAGATCTGCACACCAGCCTCCTTCCTGTTCTCTGACCTTCAGTCTCACCTCTGTTATCCACTCTCCACATAGCAACCAGAGGAATCTTTTTAAGGCACATATTGTGTTCCTGTCCTGCTCAAAACTCTGCCATGGCTCCCCAGTGCTCCCAGGATATTGCCCAAACTTCTTTCATGGCTTTCAGATCTGGTTTGATCTCACCTGCATGCACCATTCCACCATCACTGCCCACCTCCTCTCTTTACACTCCACGTTGTAGCCACAGGTACCTTTCAAATATCTCAAGGTCCCAAGCTCTTTTTTTGCCTCCAAGCCATTGCATTCTCTTCCCTCTGCCCAGAATACTTTTCTCTCTCCCCGCTCTCTCTTTTTTAATAAATTTATTTATTTTTGGCTGTGTTGGGTCTTCATTGCGCGGGCTTTCTCTAGTTGCCGCCAGCGGGGGCTACTCTTATTGGCGATGAGCGGGCTTCTCATTGCGGTGGCTTCTCTTGTTGCAGAGCACGGGCTATAGGAGTACAGGCTTCAGTAGTTGTAGCTCACAGGCTCAGTAGTTGTGGTGCACGGGCTTAGTTGCTCCATGGCATGTGGGATCTTCCCAGATGAGGGCTTAAACCCGTATCCCTTGCATTGGCGGCGGATTCTTAACCACTGTGCCACCAGGGAAGCCCTCTCTTTACCTTCTTCACTCTTATTCATCCTTCAAGTCTGTTCAGAGGTCTCCTCCTTAGGAAAACTTCTTGACAACCGCCCCCCCCCCACAGGCTGGGTGAGGTGCCTGCACCGAGCTCCCATAGTTCCTGGTGGCTCGGATCACTCTGCATTTTAATAACAAAAAGCTTTCCCCTAAGCTTCAGCTCCAGGAATAAAACTTGTCTCTCCAGAAAAACAAGAACATATCCCCCCTTTTTAAAAAATTAATTTATTTATTTAGTTTTGGCTGTGTTGGGTCTTCGTTGTTGTGCACAGGCTTTCTCTAGTTTCAGCGAGCAGGGACTACTCTCTGTTGCGGTGCGTGGGCTTCTCATTGTGGTGGCTTCTCTTGTTGCGGAGTACAGGCTCTAAGCGTGCGGGCTCAGTAGTTTTGGCTCATGGGCTGTAGAGCGCAGGCTCAATAGTTGAGCTTAGTTGCTCCGCGGCATGTGGAATCTTCCCGGACCAGGGCTTGTACCTGTGTCCCCTGCATTGGCAGGCGGATTCTTAACCACTGCGCCACCAGGGAAGCCCCAAACAAGAACATATCCTTTTAGCAAAAATTGGAAACCGTTTCGAAAAACACATTTCCCATATCACCTTTGCTGCCAGGAACCATCAAGTGAAGTTTAACACTAACCTAGATCATAGATGCCTGGCACATCTGTGTATATAAGTTTTAGTCCTGCTTTAATGTTTGTTTAACAAATGTCAGTTTTCCTTGGGCACCGTAAATCCTCATATTGGCTATCTGCTATGACTCAGATAGCCTCTGCTTCCTCGGATAGGACCTGCTTCTCCTGCAGCCCTTCCTAATTTTGACCTCTCATTCACATATCTCTGTACTGAGGCTCAGGAGATATTCTCTCAGTTTATCAAGATTCTTTTGGGGGTAAGCAGCTGAAATCAACTAATCTAAGATTCTTTTGGGGGTAAGCAGCTGAAATCAACTAATCTAAGCACAAAGTAAATGAATAAAACAATATCTAACAGCAACAGCAACAACCAAAAAACCCATAACGGTTCTAAGATTAAAATGGACTTCAGGTATGGCTGGATCCAGGCACCTAGGTGCTAGTGTTAGGACCGTCTTTCACAAACTTTCATTTCTGCTTTCCTCTGCATTGACATTCAGCATAAAGCCTCTTCTTTCATGGTAACAGAGCCCCATGAGCTCCAGGCTCACATCCCACCATCTTGGCAACTCCAGTAGAAAGAGAACCTCTTCTGTGATAGTTGCAGCGAATGTCTCAGAGTTGGTTCTCACTGGGCTAGATTAGGTCACATGCCTTCCCTGAACCAATCACTGTGACCAGGAAAACAGAATAAACTGGCTAGGTCTAGTCCCTGGAGCTGGTGAGGGGAGGGTTATGGCCAGCCCTATTCAAATTAAATAGACTGAAAGGGGAGAGAAGTGGTTCCCCAAAAGAAAACTGAGTGGGACACTAGGGTGGGCAAAAACCACAGACTTCTGCTATAGTGTCCTCTTCCCTGCCCAAAGCTGCATCCTGAATATTGGTCTGCTATGGATTAGAACCCAACCACCACCAACACACACATACACACACACACACACACACCCTGTTCCTTATCCAATTGTAACACTTTCACCACTCCTTGGTGACCTTGTGCCTCTCCCTTCTTACTTCACTGGTAGAAAGATCATTTCTCCGCTCTTTTGAAAAGTGGGTGTGATTGAGTTTTACATATTTACTTGACATAAACTTGATCACTCACCAGTGAGAACCTGAAAACGGAGTTAGAGAGGCAAGGAGGTGGGGCTGGGGTACAGAGGGTGCCAGACCGGAGGAGTGGGGAGCAGAGGGATTGGGCACGGGATGGAGGGGTGAAGGTGGAAGGAAGGGGCTGGGGACTGAGAGGGAACGATGGGGTACAGAGGGGGGAGGGATTGTAGAACTGGGGTGCGGTCGGGAGTTGGGGGCGGAGAGGAAAAGCGGAGGACTCAGTGGATAGGGAAAGGGAGGAGGCGGAGCTGGGCGACTCAGGAGGCGGGGCTGGGCCACTGGAGGGGGTGGGATTGGAGGTCGGAGGGGCCCACCCGGGGGTAGGAAATGGAGGAGTGAGCCGGGGGTGCGAGTTAGAGGGTGGGGGCTGGAATGAACTAGGTGGGTTCAGAAGTGTACTGGTGTTGGAACTTGGCGGGAGATACTGGGCCAGAAGGCGCGGCCAGCCGACCTTGCTTGCACTGTGCTGGCGACACTGCTGAGAAGTCCGCGGCAAGGAGTGTGGCTGGGGGGGGTGTATTCCACTGCACCCGCCCCCTCGACACACACACACACACACACACACACACACACACCCCTCTCTCTCTCTCTCTCCCCCCCCCGCGCCCCCCCCAGCATTCCAAGTCTTCGTCTCTTGTCCCGCCTCTTTCATGGAAGTGACAGACCGGTCAACCAACCAGAGCTGCGGGCCGGGCGCTGCGCAGCCAACCGCTCGGCGGGGGGAGGAGCTGGGGAGGGGGCTCGCAGGGCAGGGGAGGGGGCTAGGGGCCTCGAAGGGCTCCGGAGCGGCGACTGGCGAGTCATGGCGCTGGGGCTACAGCGCGCAAGGTACTGGGCTTTGGGGGCAGGAATGATAAGAATTGGGGGGGCTCCTCTTCCAGCGACCCCTGAGCCGGGTGGGGAAGGCGCGGGTGCAAGCCTAGGGCCACTCGGGCGCGCGGTTGGAGACACATCCCCGCCGCAACCTCCACCCTAGGGGACTGCAGGGGTGGGGGCATTTCCCCAAGTCCAGGCTGCCACGCCCCTCTAGCCAGGAGCGACATCGGGGTCGTGATCCCAGATTTCCTGCTGTTCCGGGTTCGCTTCCCCTCCTGACTGGGGGTGAAACTCGGGGTCCCCACGGAATCGGGGGTGGTTGCGTTTCAGCAGTTCCCAGGCTTCTGCGGGAGGCATTCTCCCTCCACATACTGACCCTTCTGGCCTCCGAGCCCCCAGAATTGAGGTTGTTATTTGACACCAGACCCCTAGGGTCCTAGGGGATCCGGGGTATCCCCAAATTGAGCCTTCCCATATATAGGGAGTCCCTTGGAATGCGGAGTCAGCTTCTGAGTTCAAGAGAAGAGAGATCCTCCTTAACTGGACCCTCCCTGACCGTCTCCCAAACCTTGAGTTGTCTAGAAATAGGCAGAGATGGCCACCTTTCAGAAGCCACCTTGGGACCCTTCCCGGGGGCCTTTTGGAAGGTAGGGTCACCCCCTTTAAGAACAAGAAAACAGCCTGACCCACTTCCCAAAGTCTAGCCTCCTCCACTCCCACCCAGTCCCTGTGACAGTGGGAAGGGGCACCCAAGCCTTATTTGGGGAAGACTCCAGAGCGGGTGCTGTGCCTGATTCAGTGCAAGCTGTGGGAAGCGCCCCCTGCCGCAGTGCCCAGCTGGGGTCATCCTGGACAGGTGGTGGGTCTCTGTGTTCCCTTCCCAGCAGGTGCAGGTTTGCTGGGGCAGCACAGGGAACTCGTGCTCTGGGTCCACTGCCAGGGGGTCCTATCTGGCCATGTTTTCATGGGACCCCGGAAAAAATCCCACGCCCTTGGTTTCTCCTGTCCAATCTGAGGCGTCCAGGAAGCCTCACCCCCTTCCCTCCTCCCTGGCTTCGCAGGTCTGATTGGATCCTTCCACACCCCCATGTTTTCACTCCCCCCACTTATACACCCCCCAATTCTATTCTAGTCTCTGGCTCTGGGCCTGCCAGGGAACTCTATCCCACCCCTTCTAGGCCAGCCCTGGCCTAGCCCCTCCCAGCACCCCTTCCTGGCTAGGTGGGGGCCCCTCTTGGCTGAGCTGGGGCGCTCCCCACTCCCCATCCAAGGCCAGCCCTCTCCTGTGGTGTCATCTGAGCCCACGCACCACGCACTCATAACTCGCACCCAGATCCCGGCCACGCTTCATCCTCTCCTGCACCCCTAGGATGGCGCTAGTGCCAAAGAGGGTCAGGGTGATGGTGGGTGGGCCCCCCATACTCCCTTACCCCCTTCCCTTCTTCCATCCTTGCCATCCCACTCCAGGCAAGGGTGATTCTTGGGAAGTCCCTGATGGGCATTCGGCCCCGGATGCCCCTCTGGTCACAGGGTTCCCAGAGGACACAGGGCTTTGGGCACAGGCACCCCACTGGATTATCATGTCCTTAGGGATGAGCAGAGTCAGGGGTAGAGAGACTCCCACCGACCCCCACCCCAAGTCCCTTCTCAAACCCAAACCCTCTCAGGCCACCTTGGGGCAATGCCAAGAGGAGTCCCTGCATGTATCAACCTAAGCCCCCGCCCAAATCCTCTACACTTTTTGCAAGACCCCCAGTACCCAGCTGAGTATCAGGAGAGAGAGGCCCAGGAGCAGCCCTGAATGTGGGGAAGGGTGTCCCCGCTTCTCCATGCCTTTGCTCTCGGGTGGCAAGTTCTTCAGGACAGGGAAGAGGTGGGCTTCTCCCTCTCCTGGTTGGGGGGGGCACCAAGCCCTAGTCCCCATTCCCAGGCCTTACCCTGGGGCCTCCCAGCCTGGCTCCACCCCCGTTCTCTACTGGAACACAGAGGAAGGGTGGCAGGGTTCCAGCTGCACGTCCCAACCTGGGCAGAGTGCCAAGGGGACGGACCAGGGCTGGGCATGGGGCCAGCTGGGGAGACTGGCCAGCTGGGGAAATCTGGAGGCAGCAGTGGTGGGACAAGGGGAAGGGACTGGGGCCAATGGACACAGGAGGGGCAGGACAGGGGTCCGTTGGGTGGCACGCCCACCAAGGCATGGCATTTAAGAGCACAGGCCCCCAAATCAGGGCTCAAATTGCAGCTCACCCGCTTCCTGGCTGTGTGGCTCTGTGCCAGCAACTGCTCTCTGAGCCTTAGTTTTGTAGCCTGGAAAATGAGGGTTATACTTCCCCTCCCCTGCACCCGCTCAAGATGAGAAGCAGTGAAGGGACAAATCTTCGGGGCAGGATACCTGATAGGTGAGCAATAAACTGTGTTCAAGTCAGACGGGGTTCTGGGTAGAAGCGGATACGTGGTCAGACTAACAGAAGCGTTGAGCATAGTTGTGCATTGGTGGAGGGCCCTGGGATTACCAGCCTGGTTACTTGGGTGGGTGATGCAATTGCTCAGAGCCTTGGTTTCTGACTCTGTAAAAGGGAGATCACTTTTCCAGGTTCTTAGGGTTTGTTGAAAGGATTTAATGGGGTCTCTAAGCTCATGAGTGTTTGATCCACCAAAGCTATCATTATTCTTAGTATCACTGTGATGTAGTCTTCTTCCCAAGGTGTTGTCTAAATCACGTGTGTACTTGCACACATACACACACCACACCATGGGGTCACCACTGAAGCCCGAGGGTTTCTCCCGCGTCTACGATGCTCCTAAGCCTTCCATCCCTGATGTGGACAAAGGGGAAATAATAAAAGTTGAACCTTTATATAGCACCAACCAATTGCCAGGCCTGGTTCTAAGCCCTTGACATATATTAACTCATTTAATCTTCACGACAGCCCCACGAGTTTGTGCTGTTCTTAGGCTCAGGGGGGCTATGCAACTTGTCCAAAGTCACACAGCTAATAAGTGATGGAGTTGAGATTGGAACCCTGCACCAGAGGAACTAGCCCCGACTCTGTTTAAAGGGAAAGGCCAGAGACCAGGCATTTGTGGAGCAAGTGAGAGGCCACACTTCCTGTCAGAACATCCGGAGAACAGGCTGGGAGCTAGAAGGAGGGTCCCGCTGTAGCCACCAGCTAGCTTCTTCTATGGAGGGAGGAGTGATTTGGCCACAGAGAGGATTATAGAGCCCAGCTGCCCGGGAGGTGGGGGGCCAACCCCACCCCGCAGCCCCGTTCCTGTTCCTACTCCCTGTTCCCTCTGTCTGGGCCCCCAGCTCAGTGAGGCCCGCCCACCCCCACCCTCTGGGCAGGAAGACAAACAGGGCTGGAACAGAACCGGGACAGGAGGACGGAATGTCCCCTGGGCAGAGCGGGACTGGAGGCCCCTGCCCCCCATCAGCCAGGAGGGAGGGGATGAGGGCAACTGCTGGCTCCCTCCACCCAGCTGCCCCCTTCTGTGCCTCCCACCCACTTGCAGTGAGGAGTTCTTTCCCATCTGGAGAGTCAGAAGAGTCCACTCCCCTCCCTCCATCATGCCTCTGGGTGGAGCTGCAGGTCTCCTGCTTGGGGGTGAGGTTAATGCCCCAGAAGTGGCCTCTGGCTTTTAGGAAGGGGCAGCTTCCCCTCCTAGAGTTTTGTGTCCATGGAGGTTGGCGGGGACGTCACAAGAGAGGAATTAGAAGAATAAAGGTTGGGCTTCCCTGGTGGCGCAGTGGTTGAGAGTCCGCCTGCCGATGCAGGGGACACGGGTTCGTGCCCCGGTCCGGGAAGATCCCACGTGCCGTGGAGCGGCTGGGCCCGTTACCCATGGCCGCTGAGCCTGCGTGTCCGGAGCCTGTGCTCCGCAACGGGAGAAGCCACAACAGTGAGAGGCCAGCATACCGCAAAAAAAAAAAAAAAAAAAGAACAAAGGCTTTGGAAGTTCACTGCCTGACTTCAAATCCCAGCCCCACCAGTTAATGGCTTTGTGACTTTTGGGGCAAAAGACTTCACTTTTCAGAGCCTCAGTTTCCCTTTTGTGAAGTGGAGGTCTAAAGTGCTCTCTGCCTAGGGCTTTCTTAGGACTGAATGAGTACACATAGGCTGAGTCCTTACTTAGTGCAATGCCAGACCCATAAATGCTTAGCAACTTATAGCTGCTTATTAATGGTTTTATCAATAGTATCAATATGGATAAGATTACATATACTATACTATATGTAACATACTCTATAATTTTTTTCCCCAAAACTATAATTTGGATTCAGACAGACCTGGAGTTTGACTTTTAAGACAGTGGCAGAAACAGGGAGAAGTACTAAAATCTGGAGCTAAACCCAGGGCCATACAACAGAGGAAACTGAAGAGTTGGGACCAGCGTTCAAACCCTGGCTTCGCTCCTTGTGGGCAAGCACTGCACCTCTCTGTGCCTGGGCTTCATCTGTTCAGTGGGGAAAATGTTATTGCCTTCCTTTTAGGGATGTCTGAGCTAAACGGGTTAATGTAAGTTACACACTTGGCACAGGGTCTGACCTAATAGTAAAAGCTGGATAAGTGGCAGATATTTCTGAAAAAAAATGACACTCATCCTCTCCTCCCAACCCCACATGCAGAATTCAGGCATTTGAAGTGGATTAAAGGGCAGAGATGAGTGGTTAGCCATTGGCCCTGGGGTTGGTTTGCTGTGTCACCCTGGCAGGGCCCCTGTTGGTGGGTCGTTGGACTTTGAGATCTGTACTCCAAGATTCTGAGGACTCAGCTCAGCTGAGGAGGGGAAAGGGCAGAAGAGGGGGTTCTGGGAGGCTGTAGGGCAGGGGGCCTGGGGGGCTGCAGGCATCTTCTTGCCCCCTCCCTTCCCTGGCTCCTGGCCAGCTCTGCCAGCCCCCTCCCAGCCGGAGGCCTCCCTGTTCCCCAGTCTTCCCAAGCCCGGAGAATAAACAGCAGATAAGTCAGGGAGGGGACAGAGCGGCCCTGGGCACGCCTTGGAGAGGAGTGAGGCACCGGAGGGCAGCATGGGCTGGCGCGGGGACAGATAAAACCTGAGGCAAGGAGCGACTCCACAGTATAATCCACCCAGGCCCAGAGAGCTCCGGCAACTCGCCCGGGCCACACTGCGAGGCTAGCACAGTCGCGGCTCTGCCCTCTCTGAACCCGACCCCCATGTGGCAGCAACCCACGTGCTTGTCCCATCCAACTCTTTCCCTTCCCGGGGCGCCGCCAGTGAACGCTGCCCATGCCCGCAGGTCGAGCACGGAGCTGCGCAAGGAGAAGTCCCGGGATGCGGCCCGCAGCCGGCGCAGCCAGGAGACCGAGGTGCTGTACCAGCTGGCGCACACGCTGCCCTTCGCGCGCGGGGTGAGCGCCCACCTGGACAAGGCCTCCATCATGCGCCTCACCATCAGCTACCTGCGCATGCACCAACTCTGCGCCGCAGGTGAGGCCCGCCCCCGGGAATTCCCACCTCAGCAAGACCCCGCCCTCGGAAAGGTACATCCCAGGGAGGCCCCTCCTCCGGGAAGCCTCATCTCCACAAGACCCCGTCCCCCGATGTCTTCCTGGCGAAGCCCCACCCCTCTGGAATCCACTTAGTGGGAGAAGCCCCGCCCCTTCAAGTTCTGGGCCAATCGGAACCCAGTTTCTTAGGGATCCCCGCCCCCTTAGAAGTCTATCATTTGTGAGGCCCCGCCCGTTGGAATGCGCCCTTGGGAAGCCCCGCCTCCTTAGAGTTAGAACCCTAGGGAATAGGAGGCCGGCTAACTCCCTAAGGCATCTGGACCCTTAGGATTTGGTCTCCTGGGAGATCTTCTCGGCTAGGCTTCCTTTCCTTATAATCAATATCCCCAGGAGGCTTCACTGCCCAATATTTAATTACTTGAGAGAGTCCCGCTTCCCCTCCTCAGGTCCCTGGTTCTATTGCTTGTTCCCTTAGTAGCCATCCCCTTGAATTCTCTCCGTTAGAATTCTCTGTAGGACGCCTTCACACACACACACACACACACACACACAAACACACACACACACACACACCCTTGGAATCCCAGGACCCTGAAAAGCTTTTATTATGGGGAAAGTGGACTCATCCTCTGGCATGCTCTGCCCATTAGATTAGAATTCTGCCTCCTTAGAATTCTGTTGCGTGGGAGTCCCTGCTTCTTTAGAATCCCACCGATCTGGAAGGTCCTGCTCCTAGAATTCTGAACCCCTGGGAAGCTTGGCCCCCTTGGAATTCTGACTCCTCCTAGGCCCCGGCTTCTTAGAATTTGGACCCCTGGAAATTTCATCCCCTTAAGATTCTGCCCTCCTTAGAGTTCTATTCCCTTAGGGAACCCCTATCTCCTTAGAATTCTGTAACCCTGGGAGGTTCTGCTCCCTTAGAATTCCAGTCCTTGGTGGTCCTGCCCTCTTCCTTGGACTCCAAGCCACTGGGATGTGCCCCACTCACCTGGAGGTACCTATAAGTTCCTCTGAGTGAAGGAAAGCAGAGGGAGGCTAGCCAGGGTGGGCTGACCGCTGACTAGAGATGCTCCATCCATCCTGGTCCGGACACCAGGGGAGTGGAACCAGGTGGGAGCAGGGGGCGAACCACTGGATGCCTGCTACCTGAAGGCCCTGGAGGGCTTCGTTATGGTGCTCACCGCCGAGGGAGACATGGCTTACTTGTCAGAGAATGTCAGCAAACACCTGGGCCTCAGTCAGGTAAGAGGAGCTGCCTGCTTTGTGCAGGTGATGCTGGGATACAGAGGTGACCAGAACCACCTTAGCCCTATTTTTACAAGGCCCACAGTTCACAGGGGAGACAAATATGTCACCAGACAGGAAGATTCAGAATGGTCAGGGCTGGGGTGGGGCAGCCTAGGGGGCTGTACAAGCCGGGGGTGGAGGGTGGTACCTGACCCAGCCTGGGTGGGAATTGAGGGCTTCCTGGAGGAGAAGACATCTGAGCTAAAACCTGAAGGGCTTAGCCAGTCAAAGGGTATGGCGAATGGATGGGACCAGAGAAGACTGGCAATGTACATGGCCAAGGGAACAGAATATGCAAAGACACAGATGTGAGATAAAACAGCATTTGGGGGAAATAAAGACATTAATCCAAGCTAGGTGCAGAGTGCAATTGGAGAAAGTGAGAGAGAAAAGGCTAGAGAGGACATAATTTAGGACCAAAATAGAAGGTTTATCTCTAGGGCACTGTGGAGCCATGGAAAGATTTTAAGCAGGGGAGAGGTTGTGTCAGAAAGGTGGAATCAGAATTTCATTTTATTTAGAAAGATCCCTCTAGGTACTGCACAGAGATAGAATTAGAGGGAGTGAGACTAGCGGCTGGAAAATCCATAAGGAAGTGGATGCAGGGCCCCAAGTGGGAGAAAAAAGTAGGATTAGGGGCCTGGGGATGGGAAGACAAACAAGAGACACTTAGAGAGCAGAACTAATTTTGGCTGATCCTTACGGCAATACCATTCTTCTTCTTAGCTCACATAAATGGGCTCCACAGTTGGCATCCGTTCCTTTCCCCTGCCTTGTTATGCCACTCTTGGTACCAATTTCTCCGTTAGTTTGAGCTCTTGGGCTCAGAGAGGTGAATGTCTCAAGATCCCAAAGCTAGGAAGTGGCAGAGCTTGGATTCAAATCCAACTACAAGATCTCACTCCTCCCCTATTCAGCATTAGCTCTCTGGACTGTGAGCTCTGTGGGTCCCCTTTCATCTGCGTCATCTCCTCCCAGCACCAGGCTCATTTCCTGAATTGAAATAAGGAGTTGGGTCTTCCGCTTGCACAACAAATGGAATTTGAATAGGGTCTCACCTCAGGGCCTTTGCACTTGCTGTTCCCTCTTTCCGGAACACTCTACTCCAGAGAGCCACCTCACTGGCTTTGTTCAGCAATTTGTGTAAATGTCACTTCTTCAAGAAACTGTCCCTGACTACTTACTGCCTCTAAGATAGCATCCCATCATTTCATCATCTTACCTTGCTTTAGTGTTCTTCATATCACTTAGTATATTGTTTTATGCACGTGTGTTGTTTTGTTTGTTCATTGGCTATCTCCCGCCACTGGCCAGTAAGCTCTGAGAGGCAGGGATTTTGTCTTCATAGTCGCTGCTGTGCCCACACCATGTAGAAGAGTGCCCAGCAAATTACATGCCAAAGAAAGGAATGAATAAATAAGGAGACGGGGGAAATAATCCAGGCTCATGAATTAGGGCAGGATGATGAGGATGGGAGGGAGGAGATGGGTCAGAGGCCCTGGTAAAAATGCTTTTCCTCTAAGACACCCCCTACTTCCCTCCCTCCCAGCTTGAGCTGATCGGACACAGTATCTTTGATTTTATCCATCCCTGTGACCAAGAGGAGCTTCAGGATGCCCTGACCCCCCGGCACAGTGAGTCCTTGGAGATCTCTGCCCCCAGATTACAGAAACTGAGGCTCCATCCTTTTCTTCAGCATTATCTCCTCCCCCTCTGAAATACTGGACCGAGAAAAATGGGATGAGGAGGACGTGGCCCTGCCCCAGGGGAATACAGGGACATGGCTCCACGCTGGGGGTCTAAAGGAGCATAGCATACCCCGTGGAGACCCTCTCTGGGTCGGAAGTCTCGATTTTGGGGATGAGGCTGGGGAGAGGTTGGTAACCAGGGCGCTGGATGGACTGGGCCCTGTCCCAAGCTGCCCGGTGACCTGCTCCTCCCCCCCGCCCCCGGCCCTCCTCAGGCCTGTCCACAAAGAAGCCAGAGGCCCCCACCGAGCGGTGCTTCTCCCTGCGCATGAAGAGCACCCTCACCAGCCGCGGGCGCACCCTCAACCTCAAGGCGGCCACCTGGAAGGTGGGCAGGGCCTGGCCTGGAGGAGGGCGAGGGACCTGCTGGGGCTGGACCTGAGCCCTTAAGTTCTCACAGTGGGTTGGAGTCCGGGAGTCTCCTGGGCCGGGGATCCAGTGGGGCATTCTCAGGCTGGGTCTAGTGCATCCTTTGGGTACCTAGGAGGTTGGGGATCTGGGGGTCCTTGTATCCTTTCTTAGTCTGGGTCTCTGTGAGCCTGGGGCTGGGGGTCCTCAGCATCCTGGGCCTGGAGTCTCCATGGGGTTGGAATCTGGGGTCCTCAGAGCTCCCTGAGTCTTAAGAATCTAGAGATTGTCAGAACCTTCTTAGGTTGGGTCTCTGTGGGGTTGGGGTCTGGGGGTCCTCAGAGCTCCCTGAGCTGGGTCTCTAGAATCCTCAGGGGTTTCTTCTTCTCAGCTCCCTGAGGGGAGGGGCCTACAGGGATATACCTCCCAGCCCCTTGGGTAGCCCTAGGCCCAGGTGCATCATTGCCTCACTCCCTGCCCTCAGGTACTGCACTGTTCTGGACACATGAGGGCCTACAAGCCCCCTGCACAGTCTTCCCCGGCCGGGAGCCCCAACTTGGAGCCCCCCCTGCAATGCCTGGTGCTAATATGTGAAGCCATCCCCCACCCTGGCAGCTTGGAGCCCCCGTTGGGCCGGGGGGCCTTCCTCAGCCGCCACAGCCTGGACATGAAGTTCACCTACTGTGACGAGAGGTGGGCAGGAGCCAGGGGCCCACCCACCACCTGCCAGCCTGGCTCCTCCTCTTCCTTTCTGCCCAAGTTCATTCACGTCTCCTCTCCTACCCCCCAGCTTCTCTCTCTGCTCTGTTTCTATCTCTCTGACTCCATCTATCTGTGTCTTTGTGTGTCTCTCTGTCTCTGAATTGTCTGTGGGTCTTCGTATCTGGGTTCAGACTGCTTGGGTTCAGATGCTGGCTGTGCAGCCTTGGCCAAATGACTTCACCTCTCTGTGCCACACTTTCCTCATCCGTCCTATGCAGTGATAGCAGAACCTACTTTGAACAGTTGTTCTGAGCATTCAGTGAGTTGCATGGTACAAAGCACTCTAGAAGTGCCTATTTTTTAAAATCATTATCATCATGATTACTTTTTATTTCTATTCATTCTTTTTTATCTTTCTTTTTGTGACTTTCTTTCTCTTCCCCTCTCCTATTTCTTTCACGTTCTCTTTTGTCTTTCTTTTCTTTTCTTTTCTTTTTTTAATATTTATTTATTTTTGGGCTGCCTCAGGTCTTAGTTGTGGCACCCAGGATCTTTCATTGCGGTGTGTGGGCTTCTCTCTAGTTGCGGCACGTGGGCTCCAGAGTGCGTGGGCTCTGTAGTTGCGGCATGCAGCCTCTTTAGTTGTGGCACACAGGCTTAGTTGTTCCGCGCATGTGGGATCCTAGTTCCCCGACCAGGGATCGAACCTGCGTCCCATGCATTGGAAGGCGGATTCTTAACTACTGGACCACCAGGGAAGTCCCCTTTTTTGTCTTTCTTTTCATCACTCTTCCAATTTTTACCTTCTCTCTCCTTCTCTATTAGTTTCCTATGGCTGCTGTATCATGTTACCACAAACGTAGTGGCTCAAAACAATACAAATTCTCTATCTCAGTGTTCTGGAGGTGAGAAGTCTGAAATGAGTCTTATGAGGCTGAAATCAAGGGCTATGTTCCTTCTGGAGGCTCCAGGGAAGAATCTGTTTCCTTGCCATGAAAGGCTCTGGACACCTCCTACATTCCTTGGCTCGGGGCCCCTCTCTCTACCTTCACAGCGCATCACTTCAGCCTCTGCCTCCATCATCACATCTAGTCTCACTCTGATCACCTACTCCTCTCCTATGAGGACTCCTGTGATTACACTGCGCCCACCCAGATAATCCAGGATCATCTCCACATCTCAAGCTCCTTAACTTCATCACATCTGCAAAGTCCCTTTTGTCATGTAAGGTAGCATATTCACAGGTTCTGGGAATTAGGACGGAGACATCTTCAGGGGCCATTATTCAACCGGCCACACCCCTTTTTCTATTTCTTACTCTCCCTTTCTCTCTGTTACAACCCTGTCTCTCTCTGTCTTGCTGGCTTCATCCCCGTGTCCCCCTCTCTTTCCTTTCACCCACCCTCCACTTTCGCCAGTTGAACTGACCGGGGTCCACTGCACCCACTTCAGGATTGCGGAGGTTGCTGGCTACAGCCCTGATGACCTGATTGGCTGTTCTGCCTATGAGTACATCCATGCGCTGGACTCAGATGCAGTCGGCCAGAGCATCCATACCTGTACGTGTTCAGGTTCCGTTTCCAGTGCTGCATGGCCCCAGCCAACACCAGCTGCCTGCTTCCCCAAGTCCCAAGGAACCTTCTCTTCCCTGGCCCTTTCATACCCAGCACCCTGCTCCCATGGCCTTCTCTCCCCAGTTGCCCTAACCCCTCCCCATGCCCCTCCCCAGTGCTGAGCAAGGGCCAGGCAGTAACGGGGCAGTACCGCTTCCTGGCCCGGAGTGGTGGCTACCTGTGGACCCAGACCCAGGCCACAGTGGTGTCGGGGGGCCGGGGCCCCCAGTCTGAGAGTATCGTCTGCGTCCATTTCCTGATCAGGTAAGCGGGAAGGAGGTGGGGTGGCTGTGTGTGGTTCTCTTCTGGTCTGCATATGTGTGAACAGGTGTGTGTGTGTATATGCACAAGTGTGCATGTGTATGGTGCACATGTGTGAGGGAATGTGCACAGGTACACGTATGTAGAACACGTGTGACTGACCACACACGTATCTGCATGTGGACACAAATGTGTGTGAGCGTGTAATTTAAACTAAAAGGATTCTATATTCAAGTTAAAATAAGAAATCTAGCTGAATCTTGGGGGCTCTTTTTGGCTTTTTAAAAATTGATGTGTAATTTACATAGAGAAGTTTCATTCTTTTTGGTATACGCTTCTATGAGTTTCGAAAAATGCGTGGAATCGTGTAACCCCGACCATAATCAAGCTATAGAGTAGGGAATTCCCTGGCGGTCCAGTGGTTATGACTCCGCACTCTCACTGCCAGGGGCCTGGGTTCAATCCCTGGTCAGGGAACTAAGATCCTACAAGCCACGCAGTGTGGCCCCCCAAAACTATAGTGTAGTTTCATCACCCAAGAAAATTCTTTCATAGTGAACCCCACTCCACCCCGCAGTCATCTCTGGCAACCACTGATCTGTTCTCTGACTCTAGAATTTTGCCTTTTCCAGAATGTCATGTACACGAAATTCTATAGTATGTAGCCTTTGAGCCTGGCTTCTTTCACTTAGCCTAATATATTTAAAATTTATCTATGTTGAGGTGTGTATCAATACGTTCCTTTTTGATGCTAGGTAATCTTCTATGGTATGAATATGTATGGACCATGGTTTATCCATTCGCCAGTTGGAGGATATTTGGACTGTTGCCTATTTTGGGCAATTACGAAAAAAGCTACTGTAAACATTCTCATCCAGGATTTTGTGAGATCATATGTTTTCATTTCTCTTGGGCAAACACCTAAGAATGGAATGGATGGGTCATATGGTCAGTGTATGTTTAACTTCCTAAGAAACTGCCAAACTGCTTTCCAGAGTGGCTGTACCCTCTTGCATTCCCATCAACAACGTGTGAGGGTTCCAGTTCCTCCACATCTTTGCCAGCATTTGTATTGTCTGTTTTTGTCTTGTTTCGTCTTCATTGGGTGACATTCTAATGGGTGTGTAGTGGTGAATCATAGTGTTTCCCGCCGCCATCATGCATCTTAGAAGTTTTTCACCATGACAACATTGTGACGAGTTCAGCAAATTATCACCTAAGACTGAGACTTACAGCTTTTCTTTGAAGATTATCTTCCAGGACATGGCATTCATTTCTAAAGCCATAGGAGTTTCCCTGGGTCTTTTTTTTTTTTTCTTTTCCTTCCTCCCCTTGCGGTATGCGGGCCTCTCACTGCTGTGGCCTCTCCCGTTGCGGAGCACAGGCTCCGGACGCGCAGGCCCAGCGGCCATGGCTCACGGGCCCAGCCGCTCCGCGGCATATGGGATCCTCCCAGACCGGGGCACGAACCCGCATCCCCTGCACCGGCAGGCGGACTCTCAACCACTGCGCCACCAGGGAGGCCCCCCTGGGTCTTTTTGATCAAGAACAGATTCTATTAGAAAACAGAGGTTGATAACAGGAATATTCATGTAAGTCTTCATACACAAGAAAACAAGGCTGATCATCTTTGGAATGTTCTCTCCTTAACACCCTTTCAAATCAGAATCTTTGAATAACTTGTAGCCTTGGGAAGAAGTCTCCTCACTGTCAGAGCTAAGGAGAGGGGACCCGCCCCCATATCTTCCGGCAAGCTCCTTTTATTCATTATGAAGATTTGCCTTTTGATGGCCAGGTCCTGGAATTTCAATCTGGCGAGTTCAGTTTTACTGGCAGAAAATGGGTGAAGAAAGAATAGGTGTTTACTTAGTAACAGTGAGATGAGAAGCATATGGTATGAATCATGCTTAGTGCTGTGTACACACTGTGTGGCGTGCAGATGCGTGGCTCTCTGTGCGTGCCCAGGTGCTGACACTTTGTAGAATCCATCCCTCCTCTTCCACACCTAAGCCTCCTTCCGTTGCAGTGAGCACGTGCTCCATAAAAATACAACTCACTTGCACGGGGCTCTTACAACATTCCAGGCCCTGGGCTTTGTGCTCACAACCACCCCATGAGGTATAGCAATTATTTTGATCCCCATTTTTGAGGAGAGAAAACTGAGGACCAGAGAGGGGAAGTCATTTGCCTGATGTCACACAGCTAGTAAATGTCAGAGCTGGGTTTTGACCCAAGGTTGGTCAGGAGGCTGCACTAATAACCACCAAACCACACAATCTCTTATTTGCTCAAGCCAGAAACCTAGGAGTCTCTCCTGAATCCTTTTTCTCATTCCTTCCTATCCCCATCCACTCTATCCACCTCTGGGATAGATCTTGAATTTGTTTCCCTTCTCTCTGTCTCCATGGCCACCACCATCTCACACCTTGTTTATAGTATTAACCTCCTGACTGAGATCTAAAGCTGGTTTGGACTCCACTGATCACACAACTGCCGAGGTCAGTGGGCAGGTTCTGAAATACAAATTGGTTCATGTCTCTCCCCTGCTCAAAGCCCTTCTGTGGTTCTCCAGTATCCAGAAGAGAAAGCCCAAGAACCTTAAGATGGCTCATCAGGCCCCGTGTGACCTGACTCCTGCATGCCTCCCCTTATCACTCCAAACTTCAGGACCTTTGCACATGCGGTTTCCTCTGCCCGGATGCTCCTCCCCCTTCCCTCCTCCTCTTTCTCCTGAATGACGCCCACTCATCCTTCTGGTTTCAGCTCAGATATTACTTACTGCGAGACCCTTTCCTGAACCCCTACAGGAGGTCATATCTCCCCATTTTCCCTCCTGGTCCTGTCCTTTTGCTTCAGAGCAGTTAAAACCATTTGTAATTATTTATTTGTGTGTTTAACCAGGCCTTCTTCCTTGATTGCCCTTTTCAAAATTGCATATCTCCTTCTTTGCCTTTTTTTCCCCTAATACTTACTGTCCTATAAAAGTGTGACGTGGGAATTCCCTGGTGGTCCAGTGGTTAGGACTCCAGTGGTTAGGACTCCACACTTTCACTGCTGAGGGCCCAGGTTTGATCCCAGGTCAGGAAAGTAAAATCCCTCAAGCCAGCCCCACAGGAAAAAAAAAAGTGTGACATGAGCCACATATGTTATTTTGAATTTTCTAATAGCCATTAAAAAAGTAAAAAGAGGGCGAAAGTGGGGGCTGAGGGGTGGGGGATGGGATGAATTGGGAGATTGGGATTGACACCTATACACTAATATGTATAAAATAGATAACTAATAAGAACCTGCTGTATAGCACAGGGAACTCTACGTCACTTTGCTGTGCGGTAGAAACTAATACAACATTGTAAAACAACTATACCCCCCCAAAAAAGTAAAAAGAAACAGGTGAAATTAGTTTCAATAATACTTCATTAAATACAATAATATATCACATCAATAATACATTGTTAAATCAGTAATACATAATTAATGTAATTAATAATACACTATTAAGTGTATTATACATTGTAATATAGGTATACGTGTGTGTATTCTAATACATCCAAAAATGTCATTTCAACATGTAATCAATATTAAAAATTAATGAGATATTTTAGATTCTTTTTCATACTCAATTTTTTCAATCTGGGGTGTATTTTATACTGACAGTACACCTCAATTCCAACCAGCCATGTTTCAAGTGCTTCGTTAGTGGAAATATATATTTTGTAACTAGATAGATACGTTTACCAACAAATAATATCTTTTATTGAAGGTCTGTCTTTTCCCACTAGCATTTAAGCCCCATGAGAGCAGCGAGTTTTGTCTGTCTTGTGCGCTGCTGAATCTCCAGCGCCTAGAACAGTGTCTGGCACACAGTAGTTGCTCAATAAACAATGATGGCAAATACTTACATAGAGCTCACCCCGTGCCAGGCACGGTTCTATGCATTTGACATACACTAACTCATTTAGGCCTCACGACAACCTGGGGAGGAGGTACGATTATTATTCCCTCTTTACAGAAGAGGAAAATGAGGCCCAGAGAGGTTCAGCCGTATGCTCAAGGTCACACAGCTCATAAGTGGCAGAGCTGGAATTTGAATCCAGGCTGCTGGCTGCAGAGCCCTTGCTTTTAACCACTAAGTATTACTGGTTGTGTAGGAAATGTCTGTGGAATGAATGAACGCGTGCATTTCATGTGGCATGTATGCATATGTGCGAGCCCAAGCGTATAGAGCATGTGTGCGTATCTGATGTATACACCTGGGTGTATATGGGAGTTCCTGTTTGTGCCTGTAAGTGCCGAGGGTGCATACACGTGTGACTGTGCGACCTTTTGTTTTTCAAGAGGGGTGGGGTGGCTTTGGATGCAGGCTAAATTGGGATGTTTCCAGCTCAGAAGGGGTGGGTGAGGATGGGGAAGGGTCAAAGCGCTGGTAGAAGGACCACCCACATTCTGACCTGGATAGGGCTCTGCAAATGAGATGCAAATGAAGGTCTGGTCCTCCACCCCAGACCCATTCTCCAGAAGCCAATTTGCAGAGAGAACATTTGAGTTGCTTCTGCAGCTACAGACTGGGGAGGGAGGGGGGCGGCAGGAAGGCACGAGGGACATAAGGATGTATTTATAAATCCGTTCCCTTGAATGTGACAAATGCCTATGAATGGAAGCTTCATAAATAAAATCTCTATTCATAAAAATATATCCCCATAAATTCTTCATATTAGGCAACATAAGAATATAGTAAGTGCATATTCCTCATCAATACATTTATAAGAATGTATTTATAAGTAAATATCTATAAAGAGAATATTTCGTTCTCATGCCTTTCACTCTCCCTGCTCTCTGCCCCTCATGGCCCCTCAGTCTCTCCTCTCTCTCTCTCTCTCTACCCAGGCTGTGCTAAATGCCAACTCTTTTTTTCTGCCTTTCCTTCCACAGAGGGAGCTTGGGAAGACACACTTCACTTTCTTTTCAATGCTATTATAATAAAAAGCATTCAACAAAATTTAAATCTTTAAAACAAGTCATTGTGGCAAATTATTTTCTGCACAATGCCCACCAGCCCCCGGATGAGACTGCCCTCCTCTAACAGGACATCATAGGAGGAGGCTGCCAAGCACCCTCCCTGACTCCCACTCCCCTTTCTGCCCTGTACCCCAGCCGGGTGGAAGAGACCGAAGTGGTGCTGTCCCTGGAGCAAACGGAGCGACACTCTCGCAGACACGTTCAGCGGGGCACCCCCTCTCAGAAGGATGCCCCTAATCCTGGTGACAGCCTTGGTATGGGGCAGGGCTGGGGCTGGGAGGGGTTGTGTCCCCAGGATGCTCGGAAGAAAGCCCAAGTGCCTTAATGCCACTCGCTTGGCCCTGTGTGACCTGCTTCCCTCCCCTTCTTACTCTCTGAGCCACACCAGCTTCCTTAGTGCTCTGGGAACAAACCAAACTCTTTCATGCCTCAGGGCCTTTGCACATGTAGTTTCCTTCGCCCAGAATCCCTTCTCTCTTCCCTCCTCCCTCTTCTCCTCTGTCCCCAGGATGATTGCTTCAGTCTTGTTGCTCTCTGCTCTGAATCCTGCTGTGGCTTCCAATCGCCCCCACTTTCCACTTGTTCCGTGCTCCCACTTCACTGTTCTTTGGCTTCCGGTAATCTTGACCCTTCCACGTCTGGCTCCTTTCTACCTCTTCCTTCTCCTCTGCTTAACACCCCACCCCCTCCAATCCTGGATGGATGAGCTTCCCTCCCTGTTTGTTCTTCACGGCCTCACCATCTCCAACCTGTTGGTGGCAACGCATGCTCCTGGGTGTGGTAATGAGGTCCCCCATCTCCTTTCCTTTTTTGGCTTAGAACTGGCTCAGGGCCACATCTTGACCTCCAGGGACCTTAGAATCTCCTTGAGGATCATGGGCCAGTCTTTTCTCCTAACATGACAGCCCCCCAGGCTGAATGTTATTCTGTGCCACCGGAGAACCGGGTCAGTCACGTGCCATGGTCCAGCCATGTCAATTTT
The DNA here is from genome assembly GCF_964341445.2 of Mesoplodon mirus. NCBI lineage: Eukaryota > Metazoa > Chordata > Mammalia > Artiodactyla > Ziphiidae > Mesoplodon > Mesoplodon mirus. Next base: position 56,555,261 of record NC_138995.1, read on the forward strand.
AAATATTAAAACATTTCCCCACCATTGGGCAATTGCTACAGTCCCCAGCCTACTGTGTGCCCTCACTCCATGTTAGCCCCTCCAGGGCAACTGAAGGGCCAGCAGGAGTTCTCCAGGACTCAGCAGCACCGTGAACGGGGTCTATGCTGATCACCTAGTCAGCTGTGCTCCCGGGGGTTGGCAGAGGGCTCTGCCCCTCAGCCTTGGGTGACCATCCTGTGTCCTCCCCATCTTGATGTGTCCTGCAGACACCTCTGGTCCCCGGATCCTAGCCTTTCTGCACCCCCCTGCCCTGAGTGAGGCCGCCCTGGCCGCTGACCCCCGTCGTTTCTGTAGCCCTGACCTCCGTCGCCTCCTGGCACCGATCCTGGATGGGACTTCAGTAGCCGCTACCCCCAGCGCACCCCCAGCCCCACGACGCCCCCGAAGTCCTCTTCCGGTAAGCAGTCCCCTCCACTTCAGCCCTCAGGATCTAGGCTGTTTTGGTCTTTAGCTTGAACCTTGCTATTCTCTGGGCCTCAGTTTCTTCATCTATGTAGTGGAAAGGCTGGGATGAGATGGAGTCGGGGGTTCCTTCAAGACCTAGATTCCAGATTCTTCAACTGTTATCTGGACCAAAACCTAGGATGTTTGGGACTGGCGTGGGTGACCCCCTCATTGCTTGTGACCAAGCATCCAGGTTTTCTGAAGTTTGAATTCAGAGAGTCCAGAATGTCTAATGTCTTAAACTGCACAAACCTGGATTCAAATCCTGACTCTGCCATTTATAGCCATGTTACCCTGGACAAGTGGGGCCTCGGTTTCTTCACCTGTAAAATTCAGATAATAGCAAGTAGCCACCTCATTGGTTATTGTGAGGGTTCAGCGAAATCATTCATGAGAAGCATTTAGAAAGGCTTCAAGAGACCATAACGGTTACTGTTTTCACTTAAGAGTCCAGATAGTCTGACCTTTTTCACTCAGGGGTCCATATTATCTGGTCTTGACTTTCCTTATTCGCCCCTTTGTGACCCCCCCCAAATATCTTCTCTCCACCAGAGAAATAGACTGTGACCTTTGACCTCACCCTTTACCCTTGGGAAGCTGGACTGGGCATTGTTTTCCTCCAGACTCCAAGACATGTAACCCCAGAGGGCCAGAATATCTTGGCCTCAGGCTTTGGTCTCTTGAACCTTTGATGTTTGCTCTGTCAATCTACACCCAGAGGGACTTTCCTGGTGGCGCAGTGGTTAAGAATCCGCCTGCCAATGCAGGGGACACTGGTTCGAGCCCTGGTCCAGGAAGATCCCACATGCCACAGAGCAGCTAAGCCTGTGCACCACAACTACTGAGCCTGTGCTCTAGAGCCCATGCACCACAACTACTGAGCCCGTGTGCCGCAACTACTGAAGCCCGCGCGCCTAGAGCCCGTGCTCCACAACAAGAGAAGCCACCACAATGAGAAACCCGTGCACCACAATGAAGTGTAGCCCCCACTCGCCGCAACTAGAGAAAGCCCACATGCAGCAACGAAGACCCAACAGCCAAAAATAAATAAAATAAAATAAATAAATTTATATATAAAAAAATTTATACCCAGGCACTCAGACTTTGGAACACCCAGGTGCAGAAACTCACATTTGCTATTTGACCCCTTTGGTGTCCCAGCTGGCTGACATTTGACCCTCACTTCTACCCCTGAGCTCAAATGTTTAGACTGCCTTACTGCTTAACATCTCCCAGGCTCAAGATTTCCTTAAGTCTATTCTCTCTCCCCACAGGCTGATCTCCCAGATGAACTACTTGTGGATGTGGAGAATGCACACAAACTCTTTGCCTCTGGGAAAGACCTTGAGGCAGTGGAGACAGATCTAGATATAGCTCAGGTAAGGGCTGGCATGGAAGGAACAGTCTTTACCTCTGGGTTCTGGGTGACATATCTAAGTTTTAGAGAAGGATGGTGGAATGGTTAAGGGGATGAATGGATGGATGGATAGATGGGTCATTGAATTCACTAGGTGGATGATGGTAGAGAGATGGATGGGTAATGCTTAGGTATTTGGATGGATGGATGGATGGACGGATGGATAGGTGATGTATGTTTGGATGGGTAGCTGGATAGATAGACCGTTGAATGGATGATAGATGGATAATGTTTGGATGATTGATGGTCTGGAGAGATAAATGACAGTGGCATGGATCTATTAGCTATATATCACTGTGTAACAAATTACCCCAAAACTCAGTACCTTCAAACAAACATTTATGGGACTTCCCTGGCAGTCCAGTGGTTGAGACTTCGCCTTCCAATGCAGGGGGTGCAGGTTCAATCCCTGGTCGGGGAGCTAAGATCCCACATGCCTCGGAGCCAAAAAGCCAAAACAGAAAACAGATGCAATGTTGCTACATATTCAATAAAGACTTTAAAAATGGTCCACATCAAAAAAAAAAAAACTTAAAAAAAATCCCCAAACATTTATTATGTCACACAATTTCTGAGAATCAGGAATCTGGGAGCAGCTTAGCTGGATGGTTTATTCTGAGTCTCTCATGAGGTTGAAGTCAAGCTCTCAGGGCCATAGTCATCTGGGGCTAGAGGATTCAATTCCAAACTCACACACATGGTTGTTGGCAGGCCTCAGTCCCTCACTGGCTTTGGCTGGAGGCCTCAGTTCCTCACCATGTGGGCCTGCATAGAGGCTGCCTAAGCATCCTCACAACATGGCAGCTGGCTTCCCCCAAGGCAAGTAATCCAAGAGACAGAGAGTGAACCTAAGACAGAAGATGCAGTCTTTTATAACCTAATCTCAGAAGTGACATACCATCACTTCTGCTGTATTGTATTGGTCATACAGGCCAACCCTGGTACAATGTGGAAGGCAGCCACAAACACGTGGGAACACCAAAAGGCAAGGGTCATTGGGATTTATGTCTCTCCGTCACACAAAACTCACTCACCCCCTCCCAAGTCCCCCAAAGTCTCTTCCCACTACAGCATCAACTTTAAGTCTAGAATCTCGTCACCTCAGTCAGGTCTGGGTGTGGCAAAGCACCTCAAATACACTTCCTCTCAATCTGTTGGTCTGTGAACTAAAGAGACAAGTTGTCTGCCACCCACGTACCCAACATCCAGTGATGGGACAGGCATAGAGTAACTGCCAAAAACACTCCTATTCAAAAAAAGGGGAAAGGAGAGCATACAGGTATCACTGGTCCATAGCAGTTTTGAAATCCAGTTGGGCAAATATCAAAAGTTCCTTGGTCAGAACCCATTCTGACTCAAAAACATCCCAGGAGTTTTTCTCCATGGTTCTTGGCTCCACCCTCTGGGCTCTTGGCAATTCACTCTGAGTCATCCTTCCTTTTTCATAAAAAGGTAACATGTATTTGCAGCTGAGTGGTTTTTGTAACCTGCTTCCTGCTTTTAGAACTTTGATGGCCCAAAGTTCTCTTTTCATTTTGTACCATCTCTGTCCCTTTCAGGCCAAGCTGGCAGTGCTTCTGTTCATATAATTCTCTTAAAAAAAAAAAAACTTTGTATGTCTTAAATGAATCTCTTTGGAGTTCACTCCATTAGACAAAAGCCGTACCCACAAATCTCTGAGATAAACCCTTCTCTACCTTGGGCTTCTGTTGAGATGGCTGAGTGACAGTGCCCTGAGGTTTAACAGAAGCCCTATTGTTTGATTGGGAAGACCTATGAGGCACATCCTTAAACCCTAGAGTACCTTTTGTCTGACTGAGGATATTCTAGGCACCACCTTTTGTCTTTCTGAGGTCTTAACAAGGAATTTTATAAACACACCCTGGGCTTAATCTTTAGACCATGCCTTCCTGAGAGTGCCCTTCTTTGCTCAGAAACCATTTCTTAATTTTAGCATCACTTGCCATCTGGGGAGTTCCCAGAGTCAGCCAAACCCAAGGTGAGGGGCACAATCCTCCAGAATGTCAAGTCTGCCCAAGACTTCTGACGTCAGCCACAAGTTTGGGGGTCCCCAGGGCTACCCTCATTTCAGAGCAGCTGCCTACAAATTCAGAGACTCTCGTGGGCTCCCTCAGGTTTTATAATTTACTAGAACTAGTCATAAAACCAAGGAAAGCACTGTATTTATGACTACAGTCTTATTATAGCAAAATAATATTATAGCCAAAGGAAGAAATTCATAGGGTAGAATCTGGGACTGGGAAAGTCCCAAGTTCAAAGCTTTCATGTCCCCAGGGATGGTATTACCCTCCTGTCATTGATGTGTGGAAACATGCATATGGAATACTGGAAGCTCACCCCAGCTTTGGTCTCCAGAGTTTTTATTGAGGTTTCATTGTGTAGGCATGATCAATTGAGTTATTGCCAACGTAGTTGAATTCCATCTCCATCTCCACCTTCCCCAGCACACACACAGATTTTCCGTGGAGGTCAGGCTGATTTCATGTGGCCCAAAGCCCCAGCCCTCAAATCCCATGGTTGGCTTTTCTGGCATGGAGAGTCCCCATCCTGAGTTGTCTTGTCAGAATAAACTATCAGGTGTGGTCCAAGGGGTCCATCACGAGTAGCCAAGACACACCTATCACTTGGGAAATTCCAAGGGTTTAGATGTCACCTCCCAGCAGCCAGGACAAAGGCCAAACCTCTTTTGGGGTAAAATTCTTCACTACACAGGGAGGTTGAGAATTTTCAAGCCCTTCAAACCCCAGCTCCTTCCTGTTTAACATTTCTTCCTTTATCTTTTCTCTCCCTTTGCCTTTTACTCCAAGTAAGCAAGAAGAAATCAGGCAGCCCCTTCAACACTTTGGCTGGAAATCTCCTTAGCTGGATCACCCAGCTTACTAGTTACATTTTCTACTTTCCACAAAACTGCAGGTGACAGTGTTGCTAAACTCTCAGCCACTTCCCAGCAAAAATCTTTCCTCCAGCTTCGGATAACGTGTTCCTCACTTGCCTTCAAGCCCTCAATGGCAGGCTCCTCATGGTTCAAATTTTGACTAATGCCTTGTTCAAGGCAATCTAGGCCTCCTCGAACGGGCCCTTCAAAGTCCTCCAGCCCTTGCTCACTGCCCAGTGCAAAAGCCCCTCTCCCATTTTAGGTTTTTGTTACAGTCACACCCCACACTTCTTATCAAAATCTTATTTGCTATCTATTTCTGGATAACAACTTACTGTAAAACTTTGAAGGTTAATACAAGCGTGTATTACTTCACATACTTTCTGAGGGTCAGGGGTTTGGGAGTCACTTAGCTGGGTGGCTTTTGCTCAGCATCTCTCATGAGGTTGCAATCAAGATGTCACGCCGGGTTGCAGTCATCTGAAGGCTTGACTGGGACTAGAAGATCCACTTCCGAGATCCCTCTCTTGGCTGTTGGCAAGAGGTCTGTTTCTTGCCATGTGGGCCTCTCCAGAGGGCTCCCCTCAAGAGCCAGTGGCCTGAGAGAGAGCACAGCAACACGAAAGCCACAGTATCATTACAACCTAATGTTGGAAGTCACACACCATCATCTCCTCAATATCCTATTGTTACCAGGTCAGCCCTAGTCACTATAGTAGGGGACTAACCTAAGGTGTGAATACCAAGAGATGAGGATCCTTGGGGGCCATCTTGGCAACTGGCTACCACAGAGTCCTTCTACCCATTTTACAGATGAGGAAACTGAGGCTCAGACTCTTGACCTCAGGCACACAACTCAGAAGTGGTGGAGCTGGGACTCTAGCCCGGGTCCACCCAAGGCCAAGGCTCATGCTCTTAACTCCCTCCTGCCCTCCGCAGGACGTCGATGCTCTGGACTTGGAGATGCTGGCCCCCTACATCTCCATGGATGATGACTTCCAGCTCAACTCCAGTGAGCAGCTACCCAGGGCCTACCACAGACCTCCAGGGGCTGTTCCCCGGCCCCGTGCACGGAGCTTCCACGGCATGTCGCCCCCAACCCCTGAGCCCTCCCTGCTGCCCCGCTGGGGGAGTGACCCCCGGCTGAGCTGTTCCAGCCCCTCCAGAGGGGACCCCTCAGCATCCTCCCCCATGGCTGGGGCTCGGAAGAGGTGAGCCACAGTAGAGGTGGGATATAAAGAAGTGTAGAGGGAATTCCCTGGCTGTCCAGCGGTTAGGACTCCGCGCTTTGACTGCTGAGGGTGTGGGTTCAATCCCTGGTCGGGGAACTAAGATCCTGTAAGCAGTGGCGTGGCAAAAAAAAAAAAAAAAAAAAGAAGTGTAGAGAAGGTCCCTGACCCCATCTTTCTCCTGCCTCCTACTTCAGCCTCACCCCTCATTATTCCTCCTACCCTGACCTCTGCTCCAGCCAGGCCCTCAGTGTCCCCAGCACATGTCATGTTTGTTTCAAACTTTATGTCTTTGCCTAGGCTGTGCCTTCCTTCTGGAGCGCCCTCCACTGTTCTCACTGTTTATCCAAATCCCACTAGTCAACCACGGCCCTCTCCTCTAGAATATATTTCTATCTGGCCTAGTAACAATTTTTGTCATAGTTAAGAGGACATTGCCACGGTGTCAGGGAAACTGTCTAGAACTAAGTTCCCTAACACCTTTGAATACCTGTTGAAAGCCATGGACCCTTCCCAAGAAGATTTACACACACACACATAGACACATGATTTCGCATATAATTTCAGAGGATCCATGTCCCCCTTCCAAAGATGTTACACTACTAATACTCAAGTTTTTGCTCTCCAGATTGTAGGCATGTGCCCATTTAGTCCCCAGGGTGGTCTCATTACTATCCTTATAAGGCTTTCATGGATACATCTCATTATTTTCCAAGGCTTTCAGTTTGGAGCTGGATATACAGTGGGTGCCTAATAAAGATTTGTGAAGTGAGAGAGGGAGGAAATGAGTGAATATAGTAGTTGGATGGATGGATGGATGATGGATGGATGGGGGAGTGGGTGGCTGAGTGGATGGATAGATAGGTGGACGAATGGAAGGACAGACGGATGGTAGTTGTATAGGTGGGTGGGTGGGTGGGTGATGGATCACTGGATAGATGAATGGGAAGATGGATTGGCAGATGGATGAATGGATGGATCGGAGGGTGTATGAGTAAAGGAAGAAATAGGTGCTTGGGGGAGTGAATGAACGCTCATCACCTGCTCACACGGGTGCCCACACCTGCCCAGGTTTGCTGGGTTCTGAGATTCTTGCCTGTCTTCCTCCAGGGCCCTGGCCCAGAGCTCAGAGGACGAGGCAGAGGGGGCGGAGCTGCTGGGAGTGAGACCCCCCAAACGGTCCCCCAGCCCAGAACCCGAAAACTTCCTGTTGCCTCCCCTCAGCCTGGTATGTGTGGGGATTTGTGGGATTCGCTGGCCCTCAGAACCCAGCGGGCTTAAACCTAGTTTTTATAGATGGAAAAACAAGAGAGGCAGGGCCTGGCTGAAGGTCAAATGGATGGTCAGCCATCCAGCTAGGGCTAGGACCGTGATCTGCTGGTTCAGGCAACAAGTGTGGAAGGGCTTTGCAAATAGACATAAGTTGGTGGTAGGTGCTAAGAAGAAAAAATAAGCAGGGTAAGGGGGGAAATGACAAGGGTGACTATCTCTAGGAATCTTCTCTGCTCCCATAGAACACTCCCTCCCAAACCTAGCACAGGTCTTGGCCTTGGATTATTAGTGTGGCTTTAAGAGTACAGACACTAGGGCTTCCCTGGTGGTGCAGTGGTTGAGAGTCCGCCTGCCGATGCAGGGGACACGGGTTCGTGCCCCGGTCCGGGAAGATCCCACATGCTGCGGAGTGGCTGGGCCCGTGAGCCATGGCCGCTGAGCCTGTGCGTCCGGAGCCTGTGCTCCGCAACGGGAGAGGCCACAACGGTGAGAGGCCCGCGTACCGCAAAAAAAAAAAAAAAAAAAAAAGAGTACAGACAGTAGAGTCAGACTGACTTGGGTTCGAGTCCCAGGTCCATCACTCAGTAACTGTGAGAGCTTGGGTGGGTGACGTCACCACCCTCAGCCTCAGTCTCCTCATCTGGGAAGTAGCAGATAGTTACATTTCATAGGACTGGCATGAGACAATGAAATCAGGCCCTTAGCTGCTCCTTAGTGGGCTATTGATAAATGGGCGAATAAAAACCAACCAAACAAGAGCAGCACCTCGGGCTCCTCACTCTGAACAGGGCTGTTTTTTGTTTGTTTGTTTGTTTTGTTTTTTGCGGTACACGGGCCTCTCACTGTTGTGGCCTCTCCCATTGCGGAGCACAGGCTCCGGACGCGCAGGCTCAGCGGCCATGGCTCACGGGCCCAGCCGTTCCGCGGCATGTGGGATCCTCCCAGACCGGGGCACGAACCCGTGTCCCCTGCATCGGCAGGCGGACTCTCAACCACTGCACCACCAGGGAAGCCCTGAACAGGGCTGTTTGAATGTGAGAGTATGGTTGATAATATCAACAGCTCTTATTTATTGAGTGCCTACCATGTGCCAGATGCTGACTGCACAAAGTGCCTTGCATGATTATTCAGTCCCTACAGCCACTCTTGAAATATTATTATTATTCTTCACATTTACACATGAGAGGTTAAGCAACTGTATCAGTCAGAGACTGGACAGGAAACAGAGAACACGTTCAAATGGGGTGTTGAGGAGAATTTAGTAACAGGACTGTTGGCAAAGGTGTAGGCATCACCCTGGGGCTAGCAGCACCATCCCTAGCCTGAAGGCACAGGGCAGAGGGGTGGCCACTGGATCCTGGAGAGAGTAGGGTCCACCTTGTGAGAGCTGAAACCTTCCATGGAGGGACACAGCCAGCCCAAGACGACTCAGCAGGGAAGCAGCTAGAGGATCAAATACCCCTTGTCTTCCTCCTCCCACCTGCTGGTACCTCCCGTCATGTAAACCTCAAAGGAGCACACAGAGCAAGGTTGCACGCTGATGGGAGTCCACACGCACAGGTCAGCCTGCTGGGGCACCGAAGAAGGGGAAAACAAGGCTCTGGAGGGACCCACAGAGGACATCTGGGACAGTGACTCACCCAAATTCACACGTCCAATAAGCGCCACTGAACACCACAGTGCCCGTAACCACTGCCCTATCCTGCCTCCTTGGATATGATGATGATGATGATGATGGTGATGATGATGGTGATGATTATGATGATGGCGGCTTTGTCTGTGTCCCCTAGAGTTTCCTTCTGACAGGAGGACCAGCCCCAGGGAGCCAGCAGGATCCCAGCACCCACCTCCTAGAACTGAATGAGCCCCTGGGTGAGTAGCAACCTGGGTAGACAGAGAGGCTCTGGGTCCCCTTCTCCTGTGGGAGGTGCCTTTGATGGCTGAGAGAGGGTGGGATGATTCTGAGGATGGTGGGGGGCTGTCTGTGCCTGGACATGACCTTAGTGGAAACAGGCAGCCCTTCCCTCTTCTCAGGGACACTGTGGGAGGAGAGAGAGGCCCTGAGGGAGGCAGGGGCTGGCCAAAGCTGTCCCTTGAGGTTGAAGCTGAGCCCGGGCCTGAGTCTAGGTCTCCCGAAGCCTGTGTCTGATTGTCCCTTGGTCATTCCCAGCTGTGTGGCTTTGGGAGATAGTTTCTGCTTCTGGAGTCTCGGTTTCCCCCTTCTTGTCAGTGGGGGCCTATTTTCCGTAAGGAAAAACCCCAACGAACTTTTTGGCCCACCCAATATAAGAGTTCATACTTTAAGGAGATGTTTTGAGGACTTGAGGAGATGCTGCCCAGGAAGAGCTTAGCACGAGACCTGTTTCACAATAAATGCTCAAGAAATGTCGCCCTTAAGGTGACACTGGTTCCAGACCACCCCCCCAAACCCTGCAGAGTATGAGACAAGCTGCTTTGTCTGTGTTGCTCTCATCATCTTCCAGCACAGCTATGAATAGCCATAGCTCCACCTGAAACCTGCAGGCATTGGCCATGAGGGAGCTTTCCCAAGCACGAATCTGACCCTGGCCTTCCTCTGCTCAAAGCTCTTCTGTGCCTCCCTAGCACCCTTCAGAGAAAGATCGAGCCCCTCATCTTGGACTCCAGTCTCTGCAGGGTCTGACTGTTGCCTCGTCTCAGACTGCACTCCGCTTCACATCCTCCGTTTCAGCCACAGTCACTATCCTTTAATTCATTCTTTCCTTCATGTGTGTAACAAATATTCACTAAACACACAGTAAGTGCCAGGCACTGTCCTAAGAGCTGAAGACAAAACTGGGAACAAAACACACGGAAACCCCTGCCCTCATAGAGCTGACATGCTAGTGAGGGAGACAGTCCAGAACAAAGAAACAAATGCAATAAAGAGTACATGTGATGAAAAATAGTGCTACTTGGGAAAATAATGTGTGCAGAGGAAAAAGAGTTCTGCGGTGGGGGGATTTCCATTTTAAACAGTAGGATTAGGGGTGGTCTCATTGAGCAGGTGCCATTTGAACAAAGACCTGAAGGAGGTGAGGGAGTGAGTTGTGACAATTTCTGGGGGAAGAGCATCCCAGGCAGAGGGAACAGCGAATGCAAAGGTCCTGAGGTGGGAGTGTATCTGTCTTCTATGGGGAAAAATCAGGCCAGTGTGGCTAAAGCACAGAGAAGAGAGGAGAGAAGCAGATTCCACAGGGCCACTGTGGGGCATTGTGAGGACTCTGAAGTCATCTTGCTTGAGGAGGCTGCCTCAGGACCTTTGCATATGCTGATCCCACTGCCTGGAATGCTTTTCCCTCCATTCTTTGTCTAATTACCACATCCTTTAGATCTCAGATCAAATACGACTCCTTCCACAGAGCCTTCCCTCATTTCCCAAGCTATGGTTTGAAACACTCGTCACAGTCCACATTCACATAGGAGTTTGTTACATTATTTGATTACTGTCTGTCTACTCCTCACAGGGCAGGGGCCTGGCCTGTCTTGGTCACTGTGCTTCACTGTGTGTGCAAGGCTGGGCAGTGGCTGGGCACAGAGCAGGGCCTCAGTACATATTTGTAATTGAAGAGCTAACATTTATCTAGAGCTCATTCTGTGCCAAGCTTTGTGCTAAATCTGTTACATACATGATCCAATTGACGTCCCTCACTGGAATGTCAGCCCTGCGAGGGCAGGAAGTTTCATTTATCCTGTTCACTACTGTGTCCCCAGTGCCTGGCACACAGTAGGTGCTCAACAAATATTTTTTGAATGAGTGAATTCTCATGAATGAAGTAGGTCTAAGTATCCCTGTTTCCCAGATGACCACAGCTCACTGGGCGCTGTTCAAAGCACTTTACATGGATTCACTCATTTACTCCTCACTGACAGCCCTGTGGGAGGCAGGGGAGTTATTTTTGTTAGCCCATTTTACGGATGAGGTAATGGAGGCACAGAGAGGTAAAGTCACCTGTCCCAGTTCATACAGCAAGTAAATAGCAGAGCCTGGATTCAAACTCAGGTGGCATCTGGTTCCAGGCTTCTTAACATCTGGACACCTGAGATTCAGAGAACAGCACTTGCCCAAGATTTCACTCCTATTTGAATCCGGGCATGCCTGCCTCACCAGCCATGCTCTTAACTGTCTGAAGACGGGTTGGGGTGATAACTCCCCACTGGTTTACCTTCCATCTTCCCCCACAGGCCTGGGCCCCTCCCTGCTCTCTCTCTACCCGGATGAGGACACCGCCCAGCCCAGGAGCCACTTTCAGCCAGCGGCAGGCTTGGCCCAGGCCAACTGAGCCAGGTCCTCTTCCCACCTCCCTTCTCCCCCGACAAGAAAGGACGTCAATCATACTCCAAGCCGGCAGCCAATGCACAGGATGGAGGTGCCGGGAGAGGGGTTCCCTCTCTCCTCTCGGTGACCCCCGCCCGCCTCAGGCCTACCTCAGTCCCCACCCCTCTGCCTCACCCCCACTGTCTGGGGGTGCTCCGGGGTGGTCTCAGCTCAGTGACCTCTGGGAGGGGGTCCCTGGCCCCCTCCTGCTTCTCTCAGGACTTCCCTTGGGGTTCTCAGTACCGGTTACCTCATCCTTTTCTCCAATTCTCTTGGCTTTATTTTCGGTAATTAGGGGTGGGGGAGTTTGGGGCTCAGATCTGCATTTCTGGGCTTGGGGGAGTATTGATAACCATAAGCACCTTGCTTTCCATCCATCTTCCTTTCATTCTTATTTTATTTTTGTTGCTTTCACGATATGTTTTTCATCGCTACGAACTGCCTGGGGTCCATTAAGAATGTGGGACTCTGATCTTCCCACCAACTCAGGTGTCAATGGGGACGGGAGGCCTCTGGGCCAGACCTCACCTCCGGCGACTCCTGATTGAGCCCTTAGCCTCCCAAGCGGCCACCCAGCTCTGCCCACCCCTACGCTCTGGACTTCTGCTGGCTCCTGCCTGACCTGGACCCCTACTCCATAGGTGGTCTTCCTATCCCAGGTGTAGCTTCCAACCTCTGCTTGCAGACCATACCACCTCCAACCCTTTCTGGTTCTAGACCACACAGCTTTCGACCTACTCTGGTTCTAGACTATGCCACTCCCGGCCTTCTCTGGTTCTAGGCTGCACAACCCCCAACGTGGTCTGGTTCAGACCTTGCATCCTCCAAACTGCTGTGATTCCGGATCTCACTGTCTTCAGCTTTTTCTCCTTCTGGACCTCACAATCTCCAACTCTATCTTTCTACTTCACGCTCTCCAAAGTTGTCTGGTTCTAGGCCTCACAACCTCCAACTCCCTCAGGCCTAGGACCACCAGAACCCTCTGGTTCTAGAGCTCACTCTCCACCTTCCTCTGGTTCTAGAGCTCACTCTCCGCCTTCCTCTGGTTCTAGAGCTCTCCCCACAGGTCTCCCTTGTTCTCAATGGTGCATGCTCCCACTCCTGCTGATTCCAGCTCTTACAACCAGATTTCTTCTGATTTTGGAACCCCACATCCCCAAGCTTGGAATTGGTTCTAGTCTTCCTGATCTGTAATGCATTTCGTTCCAAATCTAGACTTTGTGATGTCTCAATCATTTTGATTCATGGTGCCCAGCTCATCCCTTTTCAACTCCACACTCGAGACTTGCTTCTCCCATCAAAAAGAAGTAAAATGGGTTTCATGTCTTGACCTTATGGGTTTCATGTCTGGACCTTTCAGAACCAGACACAATGTTCCAGTTCTCTTTTGCTCTCGACCTCATTATCGCTACCACTGACTGGTCCTGGACTATACAACCTTTACACTTTGCAATTTCCAGGGCCCTCTGATTCCAGATCTGATGATCTCCCTTTCTTCTGGTTCTAGTAATGGGCTTCAAATGTCTTCTGATTCCAGACCTCGTCCTATAAATTTCCTTGGTTCTAAACTTCACAATCTCCAATTCCCCCTCATTCCACATCTTATGACTCCAAATGATACCACGTATCTAGAACTCAGCCTTCAAACATCTTCTGATTACAGACCTTGCCTTATAAATTTTTCTGGTTCTAGACCTTACAGCTTTAAATTCCTGATTCTAGACCTTACAACTCCCAAATCCCTCTGGTCCTAAAACTTGGTCTTCAGACTTTTTCAAATTCTAGTCCTTACTCTGTATCTCTGGTTCTAGACCTCACAGCGTCCAAGTGCCTCTGATTTCAGATCCAAATTCTTCTGGCTCTAGAACTCAACCTCCAAAGGCTTCTGATTTTAGGATCTGGACCTTGCCCTGTAGATTCCTCTAGTTCTGAATCTTAAGACCTCTGACTCCCTCACTCCAGACCCCACCCTCCTAACTCTATTCTGGGCTTCCCGCCCAACTCAACTTGCTCTAATTACTACTCTCTGCCTTAAGTCTTCCGATTCCAGATCCCTACCCTCCAGGTCCTTGAGCTAATGGACTTCATGCTCAAGCCTGTCCATTCTCAGTCTCATATCCCTAAAAGTTCTGTCCTAGAACCCCCTCCCTCCCCACCTCAGCCCTCAGATATGTACTTACTATTACTTAACCCCAGGTATCTGGGGAACCTGGGGCTCCCTCACAATCCAGGTGACTTCCCCAGCCGCACAGGCACACGCACAGCCCTATCTGCATATCATGGGGTGGGGAGAGAGGCCAGGGCTCCTCAGTACTCCACCACCACCTGTGTGTCCCCGTCCCCTTCCCCCAACCTTCTTTCGACGATGGTGCTATTCTTGGTCTCCCACAGGAAAAGGCCTCCCTCTCTCAACCCAATTCACCCCCTTTATGGAAGGCACTTCTCACTGTTTTGTCAAGGGATGGCCTGTCCAGATCGGTGCTATGAGGGGAAGGGTCTGACCCCTCCCTCTCTCAGCGGGTGACCTAGGCCCTCTATGGAGGGAACTGTGTGTGCTGGGGGAGGGGAAGGGACTGGACCAGCCATGCTGGCTCTGAAACCCACTGATCTCTAAACCCCCATAAAGATCTCACCTTGGTAGGCACCAGAGCCCTGTGTGTTGACTCATCTGTGGGGTCGCTTCAGGGGGTGTGGGTGCACCGGGTGATTGGGTGTCCATGTCACTTTGTGATATAGGTCTGTGTAACGTTGCGTGTCTGGTGATGTTTTCATTCTGTGTGGGTCATTGTGACATAATTCTGTGAACCTGTGTATGGGGAGGGTTGTAATTCCTCCTACATGTGTTACTGTCTGGGTGAAATGATTCAGCCTTATGTGTGTTTCTTATTACTTTGGATTTCTGTGTTCCTGAGTGTAGGAGGCATTGCGATTTTTTTTTTTTTTGTACCTGTGTGTTGTCTGTGTGGTGTTGTGATTCTGGATGCATGTATGGGACTGTTTGACGGTATAATTCTGTGTACTGTCTCTGTGACATGATTCTCTGTACTTGAGTGTGTGTGTGTGCGTGCGCGCAGGTGCCAAAGAGAGATTTTGTGTCTACAGGTTCATGTGTGGACGGGTGTGCCTGTTCTGTCATGTCACCCTCATAACCCCTCTCCTATGTTCCACAAAGTAATCTTTTCAAAGGAAGAAAACCACTTTTAGGAATTCCTTGGTGGCCCAGTGGTTAAGACTTGGCACTTTCACTGCCATTGCCCGGGTTCAATCCCTGCTTGGGGTGAACTAACATCCCGCAAGCCACACGGTGTGGCAAAAAATTAATAAATAAATAAAAATTAAAAAAAAAGAAAAGAAAGCCACCTTTAAGCCTTCGCACTTGCTGTTCCCTCTGCCTTAAATGCCCTTCTCTCTTCTCCCCTCTCTTCACCTGCTTATCTCCTACTCATACGTTAGATCTTGGTTCAGACATCCCCTCCTCCGAGAAGTCTTCCCTGCCTACCTCAGCTGGGTGAGGTCCTCCCACAACCTCCTGAGAGCTGCCCGCCCCCCCCCCCCATCAGCTCTAGGTACTCTGTCCCACTTTGAGTACTTATAACGGAGTGGATATAAAAAGTACTTACACTGTGTCAGGCCCTCTGTCACTTTACTTGCGTGATCTTATCAAACTCTCCTCTAATCCTATACAATAGGCAGTCATTATCCCCATTTTTCAGAGAATGAAACTGAGGTTCAAAGAGGATGATCACTTGCCCGAGGTCACACAGCAGGGAAGGGCTGTGCTGGACTCGAATCCAGGATCCAAATCCATTATGGCATTCTTCCCACACACACTAAAAAAAAAAAAAAAAAAAATCTCAAAAATCTAACCCACAGCGTAGGCTCTGGAGCATACAGGAACAGTAGAGTAGGAATTAAGAGCACAGGAATTAGGTGGGACAGGTTCAAGTTCTGGCTCTGCCACTTTCTTATTGTATGACCTTGGGCAAATACGTTGACCTCTGCAAATCTCAGTGTCCTTATCTGTAAAATGGAGACGATACTAGTATTTACCTTCTCGGGTGATTGTTGGATGTGGTAGGGTCAGATTGCCAGGACAAGAAGTTTTGGGGGTGGGATAGCTCATGCTATCCCCAGGAGGGGAGCCAGAGCAGAGCCTTAAAGGATTTAGTGCTACAGTTCGGTATTGAGTAGTGGCTGTGGGTTTAGGAAGGATAGTCTGGAACGGTGGACCGTGAATGAAGATTGGGGATGGGAGTGGCATCTGGAGATGTTGCCTGAGGCTAAACTATTCAGGGTCTCTTAGGTCATCGGAAAAAGTCTGGGTTTTCTCCTAAGGGCACTGAGGAGCCATGGAAGGCTGGTGACTGGGGGGTGAGGAAGGAGAAAGGAGATGGTGCACCAAACTTCTAAGCCTAGCTCAGGGCTAGGGGATGCAGGGCACCTTTAATTAATAACTTAGAAACACTGGCCCTTTCTGGTGTTGGTTTGAAAAACCGCCCATTTTTCAGAGAGGGGTAAGTGAGGTCCTAGAGAGGAAGGGAAGGTTTCTTTGTTTAAGGTCACGCAGGTAAACTGAAAGAAGGGCTTGACCCCCGGCTCCGGTTCCGCGTTGGGCATGGTGCTGCCTCGCAGAAAAGCCACACCCACCAGCAGCATTCGCAACCCACCTACCAACGGGAGAAGACGGCAGGGAAATCCCACTTTAAGACCCCGAGAAACTTCTGCGGCTCGGAACACGGAACTTTGGGAGACGGGGCCACGCCGGGCCTTTTTTGCCCGCGCGCCCCTTTTCGCCTTCCCCATTGGCTCATGCTAGGAAGGGCGCCGTCAGGGGGCCCTCTGGTCACCTTCTCCGCGCGCTCTATGGCTAAAGCGCCCTGCGCAGGCGCGCGAAGGGAGCCTTCAGGGCCCGCGCTTTACGACACTTGTGCAGCAGCGGCAGCGGGAACTCGGCACTCCTTCGCGACGATTCGGCCGGGTGCCGCTGGCCGCGGTTGCCAGGGTGGGGGGTCGCTTTGCGGCATGGCGATGGCGGAGGGCGAGCGGACTGAGTGTGCTGAGCCCCCGCGGGATGAGCCCCCGGCTGATGGCGCTCTGAAGCGGGCAGAGGAGCTCAAGACGCAGGCCAACGACTACTTCAAAGGTGCGCCCGCCCTGGAGGGAGCGAAGGAGGGTGGAGAGCGGCCCAGGTCAAGGGGTGCCGGGCCCGCGCGGAACCATGGCAACGAGGAGCGGCAGCCTGGGCGCGGGGCAGGCACTACCAAGTGACTGGGCGTGGGGAGGCCGAGGATGGCGCTACCAAGGGGCGACAGAGGGGCCTTCTGAGAGAAGGGGTGACACCTAGAAGTGGCGTACGGAGCGGGTGCTAAGTGGGGAGATTGAGGAAGGCGCTTCCAAGTATGAAACTGGAGGGGGACGGGAATGAGGGCACTACCAGATGTGAGACCCCAGAGGTGCCAGCTTATGGTGAGACCTGAAGAGGGTACTACCAAGTAGTGACATGGGGCGGAGCAGTGATGGCGCTACCAAGTGGAGAGACACCAAGTGGGGGGGAGGGGGGAACTGTCCCAATAGAGCAGGAAATCATGGGAGTGGAGAATAGATCATTAGATGGGAGGGCAAGGAAGTAGGAAATTTGGGGTTACACCAGGAGAAGGGAGGTTCTGGGAGTAGAGGTGAGGCAATCCCAAGAATAGTATGACTTAGGATCTTGGGAAAGAAAGATGTGGGGGCACCCATTCATTCATTAATTCATTACGTTTATTGAGCATCTGCTATGTGCTAAGGACCATGCTCGACGTTAGGGATGTAGCAGCAGATGAGACAGATGCAGCCCTGCCCTTACATAGCTTGTAATTTAGCAGAAGAATCAGACATTGAGTAAACACACAGATAAATATTAAAATACTTAGAAGCTGTGATGAGTCCTTTGGAAAAACCCCAACAGAGTGTGAAGTAGAGAATAAGGGTTAGAGGCTAGTACTTTAGAGAGGGCGGTCAAGAAAGATCGTACCGAGGAAAGGCCATTTAAGTTGAGAAGGGGAATTGGGAAGGAGTGTCCCAGGTGGGTGGAGCTGCCTGTGCAAAGGCCCTGAGGTCGGGAATGAAAAGAGACTGGCTGGCTTGGCTGGAACTTTAATGAGTTAGTAGGGAAACAGGTACAAGATAAGCTTAGGACAGGGGCCAGTTCATGTAGGGTGTCACAAGTCACTGCATAGACTAGTGTGGATTTGACTCTGCTGTCCAAGAGGAGACACTGAGTAGGTAGATGGGCCAGTCTGGAAGTCTTTGGAGAGGAATTTGGGCATGATCAGCCAATGGGTGGACTGGAACACCCTGGGAATGGATGAGGTCACCCCAGAAGAGAAGGGGCCTAGTACGGAACCTCAAGGGATTCTAATGTTTAGAGCAGAAGAGGCTGAGTAAGAGTGGTCAGTGAGGTGGAAGGAAAATCAGGAAAGCTGAGAGAAGAGAGTGCTTCTAGAAGGAGGGGCTCTATCTGAGGTCGGGTGCTGCCAAAGCGAGCACCAAGCATTGACCATTGGATTTGCCTCCATAACGTGTTGGTGGTAGCCTTGACCAGAGCAGTTTCTAGGGGATGATGGCGATGGTACCCAGAGGGAAGGGCGCTGAAGAGTGAATGGGAAATGAGGAAGTGGAGACAGCAATTGTTGACAAGGGTTTTGACAATTTTGGTTCTGAGGGGGAGTGGAGAAATGGGGGGAGGGTGTTTTTTTTTAAGAATAGAAGAGACTAAGAGTATGGTCCTACAGAGAGAGAGTTGATCCTGCAGGAGAGAGAGGAGACCTACAGCAGCAGAGCCCTGGAGGAGGGGTGGGGCATGGGAGGAATCCAGAGCATTAGTGGAGAGCTGTCCTCTGGTGGGAGCACGAACAGATTTTAAGAGTGGGAAAGTCAGGTCAGGCCGGAGCAGCGAGAAGGAGGTGGGACTGGTGAGAGGTGAGACTGGAAGGTAGAGCTCTGGAGGCAGGTCAAGGACGTGATCCCTAGGGTGGTAGGAAGCCAAGGAAGGTTTGAGGAGAGGAGTGACACGGTCTGATTAGTGCGTTTGAAGGCGATCCCCCAGTGGCCTTGTAGAGACTGGACCCAAGGGCAAGGCTGGAGACCAGGAAGGAGACTAGAATGGTGGACAGGTGAGTGGGGAGGGGGGTGCTGCCCACTAGGCTGGAGAGACGGAAATCGACTCAAGAAATGTTTCAGAGGTAGAATGACAGCAGCCGCCTGGAGAGAGGGAGGAGGGAACCGCAGGCAGGAAGAGCTGGATGACAAAGGCCCAGAGGTGAGCCTGGCACCAAGGAAGTGAGTGGGGCTGGAGTGTAAGAGGCCGGAGGAGTTTATGGTGAGGCTGCGGGCAGGAGCCCGAGCTTTCCACTTGAGGACCCTGAGGAGCCGTGGATGGTTCTGAGTGGGGAAGGACTGGATTGGGTTTGTGCTTCAGAAAGGCCCCTCTGGAGGGGCAGGAGGGGGCGTACGCTGGGAGAGCTGGGAGGAGGCTGGGGCAGGAACCTGGGCAGGAGAGGAGGAAGGCCAGACCAGGGCAGACAGGGGTTCTCGGGATGGAAGTGAGAGAATAGATTTGAGAGATGTTCCGGCGGCTGACTTGACAGAACAGGGTGACTGCCTGGCTTTGGGGCTTGAGGGATCAGGTGTCCAGGACAGGGTCCAGTCTCCAGCTGAGGGTGGTGTGGAAGGTGGGGCTGTTCCTGCAATGGGGCTCAAGAGGAGCAGCAAGTATGGGGGTGATGCTGTGGCGAGGGAAGAATTCTGGGAAACAGTAGGCCGTCAGGAAGGGCTCCTTGCCCTCCAGGACCTGGGATCTGAGCTCTTAGGAGGCCTGAGACTGGGCAGGTAGCCAGCGGTCCTGGCATTGAGCTGGAATGGAGGGGAATGCCCCTTCTGGTCCGGGTCCCTTGCGTTTGGCAGGCAGCTGCAGGCACAGAGCCCCAGTCTCCAGGGCTGGGGGAATAACAATAAAAGGAATAATTACAGCTCGCCTTAATTGAGCCCCCGTGGTGGCCAGGTACACCGCTTTGTTTAATCCTCCCCCGAGCACTAGGCAGGAGCGGGCCTGTTTGTTTTATAGAGGAAGCTGAGGCTCTGAGAAGTGAAACCGCTTGCCCAAGGTCAGAGTGTGTGAGCAGCACAGCCCGGATATCCCCCTTCCTCACCACGTGCTTGGCACCCACGTTCAGAGTCCTTACCCACAGCCTCACCTGGAGCCGTCCTGGCTCCAGTGGGAGAAGAGGGGCCCCAGGGGCTCAACACGGTGGGAGAAGAGGGTCCCCAGGCCCCCCGCCCCCGTCAGCATGGCTGGGTCACTTCTGTGAACTCAGGCCCATTCCAGAGGCCCTGGTGGGGCAGCTCTCTTCCCCTCTTTCTGGGCCTCATTGCTCCCCACCCCCTTCTGTAAAAAGAGAGGGGTTCTATTTGACCCCCCAGGAGGCCTCTGAGTCTAAGAGTTTGTAGACAGGCTTAAGAGCTCAGGCTGCCTGGGTTCAAATCTTGTTTCTTCCTCTTACTTGCTGTGTGACCCCTGGGCAAACCTTAACTTCTCTGTGCCTCAGTTTCCTCCTCTAAAATGGGGCCTCTCTTGAGGATTAAATGCGCTCATATTTGTCGAGCACATAGAGCAGGGCTGGGATCTGGTGCCACTGGGTAGCTGTGTGAAGCACAGGCCCCTCCTCTTTCCTCTGCTCTAGTCTCTTCTTCCTTTCATTTAGTCATTTATTCACTTCTTCTACAAGCCTCTGCTGACCTCTTCTCTGCTGTAGCCACATTTCATCCAGGAGTTCCTTTCACCCTCACAACCAGCCCATGGGGCAGGGCCGACTGTGGTTCCCGCAGTTCAGATGAGCAAGCTGAGGCCGAGAGAGGGGAGGCTGTCTGCCCAAGGTCTCGTGGTCGGGATCCTCAGAGCCAGATGTCCGGCTCCGAGACACCAGGCTCCCCACCCCATGCCGAACGGCCCGGCAAGAGCACTGGCCAGTCGGCCTCTGGAGCCCAGCCAGGAGGCTGGAAGGAGCCCTCGAAGGTGTTGGTGTTCCAGGGAGGGTCAGTCAGACTCGGGCTGCCTGCTTCTGCCCTTGCGTGTTTCTGGGAAGTCCTGGGCTGCCCTCCAGCGCTCACCATCCTGGGGGACACACCCATCACCTAACGGTGACTACCCCATGGGGGCAGGGCTGGGATAGGGGAGCCCAGGGGCCGAGGCAGCCGGAGAGGTGCCTGATCCAGCCTGGGTGTCAAGGAAGGCTTTCCAAAGGAGGTGACATCCGAGCCATTTGAAAGGTTGCCAGACGTTAGCCTGCAGAAGGAATCGCCGTTATATTGTTCCTGGCATCTCCCAGCACCTGGCTTCTTTCTCTAGTGTAGGTGTGTCCTGTCTTTCACTTTCTTTCATTCCTTCCTTCCTTCCTTCAGGAACCATTCATGGAGCCTGGAATCCTCTTCTTCCATTCTTTTCACCTGGCTCACTTTTTCTCCTCCTCCAGGTCTCAGCTCCAGCATCCCCTCTGGGTTGCCCCAGCTGTAAAACACTCTGGGTCATCACTGTCTGGGGGTGGATCTGTGTGTGCTGTGTCACTCCCACCCCCCAACTGGACTGTGAGCCCCAGGAGGGCAGGGCTGGGGGGGCTGCTGTGTCCTCAGACAGGGCAAGGGTTCAAAGAAGTAAGACAAACAGGGCCCCTGCCCTTATGGGGCGCTTAGGTTCAAATTGGGACGATGGATTATAAGCAAACAAAGGAAAGCCATGGTTTATCAGATGGCTCTGGAGAAAAGAATAGTGGGAGTTAGGGCAGGAATTTTCATTTTAGGCTCAGTGTCTGGAGGACTCTCTGAAACTTTAGACCAGAGTGGGCACATAAGTTGCCCAAGGACACACAGCTAGTAAGGAGTGGAGCCAGCGATTGGGCCCAGGCTGCCTGCCCCTGTGTCTGTGCCTGTCTCTATGCCAGGCTCCCACTGAGAGGCCACCTGGTATGGAGGATGAGAGTGGGAGCATTTGGGTCTTGGCCTGGCTCAGAATTCCTGCCTGCCACTTTGTGTGTTGGGGTTTCCCTCTTAAAGCCACGTCTGGAAAATGGGGCTAATGCAACTGTCCTCAGGGTTGCCGTGAAGGTTCAGTGAGGCGACTCATGTACCAAGAGCCCCACGTGGCACCTGGCACATCATGGTCCCCGCAGTTCAGGCACACCTCCTAGCTTCGGCCTCCTGCCTGTTGAATGACCATATGTGCGGGGCCCAAGACAGCTCTGCGGATACAAACTGAGTGTTTGACCTTGAACAAGACCTCTGTGGCTTGCTGTAAAGTGAGCACCAGACGGTGCTTATGCCGTGGGGATGTGAGGATTCCACAGACCGAGATGTAATGTGCAAGGCATGGCCGTAGCTCATTTCAAATAAAATTGACCTTTCCCCTTGGCCAGATGTCACATCCTGTCACTCCACACTTAGAACATTGATGTCCACACCCAGCTCTGGCTGTGGTCTTTGGGATCTGTCCTGCCAGCCTCCCTGCCCTCATCTCCTGCCCTCCCCAAGCTCACTCCACCCCAGCCACACCACCCTCTTGCTGGTCCTGGAACATAATGCTCTCTCACCCCCTTTCCCCCCCAGGGCCTTTGCACCTGCTGTTCCTTCTGTTGGGAATGCTCTTCCTCTGGTCTGGTTTGTCACTTCCTTTGGGTCTCTGCTGAAATATCCCCTTCTTGAGACCTAAGTAGGTTCCTTTTCCTTCCCCACTTCCTATTCTCCTACTAGAACCCCTCTTTGGGCTTGTTTACTTGCTTTGGGGGGCTGCACAACCAAGGGGCTCAGGGCAGACTCACATTTGCTGGTTCACAGCTCAGGTCTGGCACTCAGTAACATATCCTCTCCGGGCCATGGGGAACATTCAGTAAGACCCTCCTGAAGTCCTGGAACAAGTATTGTCCACCTGGGGCCTTGGGGGGTGATGGTTGGGTGGATGGGTGTGTGGAAGTGATTTGGGGTCTTAGGGATTTGGGCCTGAGGAGACAAGGCCTGTGCTAGGGTGGGACAGGTCAGGACAGGGAAGGGGGTTGGGCTGAAGAGACGTTTCTGAGCTCAGCTGTGGACCTCAGTTTCCCCATTTGTAAATTGGGGGACTGGCCGAGTACCCAGCCTAGGGCCTCTTCTGGCTGGGCGGTGGCAGCTTACCTCATTCTTCTCCTCCTCCATCTTCACAGCCAAGGAATACGAGAACGCGATCAAGTTCTACAGCCAGGCCATCGAGCTGAACCCCAGCAATGCCATCTACTATGGCAACCGCAGCCTGGCCTACCTGCGTACTGAGTGCTATGGCTACGCGCTGGCTGACGCCACGCGGGCCATCGAGATGGACAAGAAGTACATCAAGGGCTACTACCGCCGGGCCGCCAGCAACATGGCGTTGGGCAAGTTCCGGGCCGCCCTGCGCGACTATGAGACGGTGAGCCAGACCTCGGGGAGTGAGCCAGCTCCCAGCTTCTGAGCCGGGCGGGTGCTGAGGGCCGGGTGGGGCGGGCTGGGGGAGGACGGCCTCTGTGTGTGCAGCTGGACTAGACGGGGGGAGGTATGCGGAGGCCATTCACACGTTTACTTGCCGCTTGCTCATCCAACAGATGCCAGCCGGGCTCGTAGCCCAGCTCTGCCATCGTCGCCTGGTGACCTGGGACAAGTTACCTGGCCTCTCTGTGCCTTCTTTCCCACATCTGTGAAATGGGAGGACAGTAAGACCTACCTCTCAGGGTTGCCGTGAAGAATAAATGAGCCTCTGCTTTCCAAGTGTTTAGAACGGCCCCTAGCATGTAGTCAGTGTTCTGTTATAATTAACTGTTACGATACTTGTTGCTGTTACTCTTGGTGGACAAGAGGCACACAGCTCTTCTGGTGGAGCTTATAATTCGGAGGAGGGCCAAAAACAAACCCGTCACTGTGAGGGTACACAGGATCGTTGCAGGTGAGGATACGGGCCTGGGAGAAAATAGACTAGGGTGAAGTGCTGCAGAGGGAGCAAACGGGGGACGTGTTTTAACGAGGTGACGAGGGAGGGGACCTAGAGGACGGCAGGAATCCACCAGTTCACTCGCTCATCTGCCACCCCATCGCTCTAACCGCTCTGATGACGACGATAGTGTTAAGGTCTCCCAGAGCGCACGCCCTCGTGCCAGGCACGTTCTACACCCTTCTCGTCAGCTGGCTGAGTGACCTGTGCGTCAGCCCTGTGAGGTGGGAACTGCGATTACTCCCATCGTACAGATGGGGTGACCGAGGCCCAGAAGGCTCGAGTCCCCTGCCCACCAGCACGCAGCAGGCGGGCGGCAGAGCTGGGATCTGAACGCAGGCAGCCCAGCCCTCCGGCCCGCGTCTTTCCCCGCTGGAGAGAGTCGCTCCTTGAGAGTAGGGGTTTTGTTTATTCTGGTCATTGGGATGGTGCTTGGCATCCAACAGGGGCTTAGTGTTCGTTGAACGAATGATCATTCTGCCTCCGTCCCCGCAACGCACCCGGCGCTCCCTCCTTTCATTTCATTCGTCACGCACTCTGAGCAGCTTCTGTTGTGCTGGGAGAGGCGGCAGGGGAGGCTGAGAGCCACAGGCTGCACTTGGAGGGAGCCAGGTCAGACGGATGGGGCTGGCTGCTGGCCCAGAGAGGAGGGCGGCTGTCAGGCCAAGTGCAGGCTCGAGCCAGGCGCTGGGCCGGGGGCACCTGTGTCAGGGTGGGGCAGAGGCCTGGAGGAGGAGATAATTCAGAGACTGAGGGGCGGAATGGAGGAGGGGGCTGGGGTGACCCCCCGGGAGGAGAACGGAGGAAGGAG
Source organism: Mesoplodon mirus (assembly GCF_964341445.2). Classification (NCBI taxonomy): domain Eukaryota; kingdom Metazoa; phylum Chordata; class Mammalia; order Artiodactyla; family Ziphiidae; genus Mesoplodon; species Mesoplodon mirus. Next base: position 56,579,730 of record NC_138995.1, read on the forward strand.
CAGCAGAACAGAGCCCTTACAAGCGTGGGCTCCCAGGCCATTCCCCGGCCAAACCTCTCCCTTGTCCCTTGGCGTCCTCATTTGGAGAATGGTGACAAGAGGAGTGGCCACCTCCTGGGCGGCTGTTGGGCTCTGGTGAAGTGGTGTGCGTAAAGATCATAGGGCTGGAGGGCTCAGTAACTAACTCAGAAGACAGGTGGGGTTGGGTGGGGGCAGGGCTTTCCTGCAGGTCCCCAAATGGGGGGAGGGGCCTGAAGGAGATGGGAGGGGGCAGGAGATGAGAGGAACCCCAAGCACAGGTCTGCGGCACAGCTCTGGCTCAGACTGCGGCCTCGCCCTGCATATTCCATGAGGCTGAGAGGTCACTTGTAGCCGTCTTGTGGGCACACTGCATCTGAGTTTTCTCCCAGGCCTTGCGGATGCCCTGGGGGCCAGGTCACGGCCCATTTCCCTGTGAGGGCTCTGCCAGCAGCCCTGGGGAGCCCCTGCATGAGCCTGAGATCCTTGCCCACCTGGGCCAGCTGCCCACCTGCAGGCCGTCCTTTCTGACACATTTCCTCCGACCCTGGGTGCAGGGCAGAGGGGCTGGGCCCTGGGGTGGCTCCCCGTCCAGAGTCTCTACCTCCAGGGCTATCTTGTGACGTGCTGGAGTTTCACGGGGGATGTGCCCAGGCCCCCTCTTAAGTCATGGCATCCTTGGAGGCGGAACCGAGATGTGACCTTGGTTAAACAAAGAGCCTGAGGCTCTGTCTAACAGCAGCCTGGGCCCTCAGGTGAAGGACCTTTCTTTTCTCAGCCTCAGTTTCCTCACCTGCCTACTCACTGTGGACCTAGCTCTGCTGTGAGCTCTTGATGTGCTTTTTACAAGAAGGAAAATGCGTTCAATCCATTTTACAAGAAGGAAAAAGAGGTCTAGAGAGAGGAAGTCCCTCCTCCAAGGTCACCCAGCAGCGAAGTGGCAGGGCTGAGACTTGACCCCATAGTCCATGCTTGTAATGGTTAGTGGGCCGTGAAGTCAGTGTAACAGTTTGAGACCAGCACTTCTGTCTTCATCAAATAGAATAGAGAAGACAGCAGTTCATTGTGTGGAGGAAGTACGTATATATTTGTGAAAGAGTAGTTTTCATTCATGTGAATACGGATGCATATTAGGTGTGATAAAATATATATTTCTTACTGTGAGTCATAGTCTCAAATTCTGAAGGTCACTCATGCAGGGGCTGGAGGCACCGGCTCCACGGTCAGGACGCCCGGCTATGAGCTGTGTATCTCAGAGCTTTGGATCTTCGGCCTCAGTGTCCTCATCTGTAAACGGAAGAGAACAGCAGAGCCTGCCTCAGGGCCTTGTGAGGATTCGGCAGGAGTAGTACGTTCAGAGTAGGGCCTGGCCCTGCTCAGTACCGGGTGCGCTTCCTCCCGGGGGTGTCTGGGGAAGAGCCTGCGGCCCCCAGGAAGGGCCGTGTGCAGGCACAGGGCCTTGTTAGGGGGCGGGGACCTGGGGGCACTTCTGCTCTCCCTCCAGGGCAGGAGCTGATCTCCACTTTCCATGGGTTCATGTTGAATCCCCCCACCAACGCCCCTCATCTCCAAGCTCATCCTTTCCGGGGGACTCTGGCTCCAGGATTCCCCGCCCCCTTATTGGGTCCTCTTCTCAGAAGATTCCACCTGTGTTCTTTCCCGTCTGTGGCTGGAACTCAGGTGGTGAATCACACGGGCCCGGGCCGGATCTGGGGGACTCCTTCAGCACTCCTCACCCTCTCCTGGGATTTTTGGGGTTTGGTTTGTAATATGGTTTGCATTTGGGTTTCTTCTTACAGCATAGCCCAGCACAGTCAGTTAGCAAATACGTTTTGCCTCGCTAGCCTGTACGAACGCCCGTCCCCCTAAGGTGTGGACGTATGATAGTAACGGGAACGGTCACAGCTGACACCTGACACGGCGCTCTCAGGGGCCGGGTGCGTTGGTGACCTTCGTGCTGTGATAACTCACGTGATCTTCATGACAACCCTACGCAGTGGGGACTCTTACTTTTCCTGATGTACAGGTGAGAAGACCGAGGCCCAGAGAGTAGTCACTGCCCCGAGGTCCCGCAGCCAGGAAGGGACAGCCCGGTCCCAGGCTTGTTGGCATAATCATCACCCTTAGCTCAGGCAGCGTACTCCGATGGTCTCACTCTGATGTATTATGGAAGGAGTGTTGGTGTGACCTCCTAGATGAATTCACTGGAGGGTCTCGACCCGTGGGGTGCAAACCCTAATGTCCTGCTTCCCACTGCCTCCCCCAGACCCCTGGCTTCCTTGGTTGCCCGTGTGCCCCGGGCAGGCATGGCCTCTCTCTGGGCTGCATCCCATCACCTCTACACTGGAAATAATCTTAATGGCCCGCCACACATTGTCATGTGGGTCCCCTGAAGTCAGCTTTTGCTCCCAGACTACAGTCCTCCTTCACCTCAGTTCTAAACCCGAGCCGTTGTGAAAAATAGTCTGGTAAGTTTGGGCAACTCATTTGGTGGCAAAATCTGACCGGGACTGATAGGCCGTTGATGGTCTTGTTTGCCCCCTTGCAGAGCGACTAGAAGTTTCACTGCAGAAACGGGAGTGTTTGTGGTTACCAGGTGCCACCCGGACTTGCTGGAGGTGTCCTGTAACATACAGCACGCGGGTGCACTGTGTCACCTTTCTAAAATCCTAAGAGTTCCCAGTTCCCAAACACGCGCAGCCCCCATGGCTTCACGTGGGGATCACGAGCCTATGTTATTTCATTGATTCGAGTCGTTGTAGTTACTGTCTGTGGATACTCCCAGCTGAAAATACCACTTTTTAAAAGCAGCTTTTTCTTTTGAGAGCATTGTAGCTTCACATGCAGCCGTAAGAAGTAATACAGAGATCCCACTCTCCCAGTTTTCCCAGTGACATATCTGGCATCACCATCAGAATCTGGATACTGACACAGATACAACCCAGATCCTACCTTTATTTATTTATTTATTTTTTAATATATTTTTTTGGGTACACGGGCCTCTCACTGTTTGTTGTGGCCTCTCCCGTTGCGGAGCACAGGCTCTGGACGTGCAGGCCCAGTGGCCATGGCTGACAGGCCCAGCCGCTCCGCGGCACGTGGGATCCTCCCGGACCGGGGCACGAACCCGTGTCCCCTGCATCGGCAGGCGGACTCTCAGCCACCGCGCCACCAGGGAAGCCCCCAGATCCCACTTTTTAAAGAAAAGTCCGGCATTTGCTTCTGACCCAACAGGCCTTGGGACCCACTTGGCCCCTCCAACCTGGAGCAAACGACCTTCCCCAGGAGCGGGGGCCTGGCAGGGTCGCTTCCCTTTCCCAGCCAGGCGGCCAGTTATAGTAGTGGTTGCAGCAGCCCCAGGCCCTGGCACAGGCCTCGCTCGCTGCTGGACCCCGCAATGGGCCTGCTGTTAAATTCTCACGGCCACCCTCCACCTCTGCAGCCTCCCTCGCTTCCTAGAAGCTGAGGGAGGCTGGAGAGGTAGGGCTGCCTGCCCTGGAAGGCCTGGACACAGACCCTGGAGGCCTGGCCCCAGAGCCTGCACTCATGACCACGACGGTGTCTCCCTGGAGGGCGCGCAGGGCACTGTGGGGACGGTGGCGGCGGTAGGGAGGGGAGCACATCCCAGCGTGCCAGGGGAGCAGGGCCTCAAGCAGGGAGAGAACTGAATCCTGGCTTCTCGGGTCAGCGACCTCACCCCTCTGGGCCTCGGTTTCCTGTTCTGTCTAACGGAGATGTGATGACATCCCATGGAGCTGCCCTGGGGCTGCGGTGAGCACGGTACTTGCCCACGACATCGGCCACGTGGTGAGCGGTCCTAGTGCTGCCGCTGCTCCCGCCCCTGTATTCCCGGGGTTGTCGGTGAGCGCCTGCATCCCGCACCCCAACCTCTGAGCTCTCTGAGAACAGGGTGGTTGCTCAGAGGGAATGCTTAGTGGGGCATCCATCCACTCCGGGCATTCGTTCACAGCTGGGACACGACCTCAGCCCTGCCCTCATGGCCATGGCCGCCTTCCAGTGGGGAAGCAGACCCATCTCCAGCAGTGCTCAGGGCTGGGGCGGGCGGGGGGAGCCCAGGGCCCTGTGCGAGCCCAGAGGGGGTGCCTGACCCAGCCTGGGGGAGAGGGGAAAGGGGAGCTGAGACCTGGAGGAGGAGGAGAGGCTAGAAAGTCACTGGAGGTCGAAATGAGGTGTTCTGGGCGGGGGGGCAGCCTGTACAAGGCCTGGAGGTGAGAAGGAGCTGGCGCACTTGGGGACTTGGGAGTTTGGTCTGGCTGGTAGTGCTGGGCAAACAGAGAACGTGGAGGGGTGGGCGGGCCTCTGTGGGCCAGGCCCAGTGGTGGTTTGGACTTTGTCCTGGGGTGTGGACTCGTAAGGTCTCCTTGGTGGGAAGGACTCCAGGGAAGGTCTGGTGCTGCCTTTTTCCCAAGCCTCGCACCGCACCCCTACCCCGGGCGGAGCTGCCTGGAGGGTACCCTAGCCTGAGCCTGCCCCGAACCAGCTTCCTGCCCCCGCTCCTGGCCTGCACACCCATTCTCAGGGGCGTGAGCCACACTGACCCCCAGGGGTTATTAGCAGATGCCTTGTCCCAGGCTTCTGACTCACTCTGGCAGGCTTTCCACCGGGGGGCATCCCTGCCCTTGAGGGCCAGCCCTGGCAAACCCCTTTCGGCCCCCCGGCACAGGAGCTGTGGGAGTCCGCTCCTGGGGAGGCCAACAGGGTGCGCAGGTCAGGCAGGGTCCACTAATAATTACAGGAACAGTTACAGATAACTAAACTGAGGCTCAGAGGGGTGAATTCACTTGCCCAGGGTCCCCCAGCAAGTAAGTAGCAGAGCTGGGATCTGAATGCAGCCCTGCCTGCCTCTCAGCTTGGAGGATCAGAGTTTATAGGAAGAGGGATAGAAGGAAAGGAGAGCAGAGAGGACAGGCTCCTTTTCCTGAGAACCGAGTGCGTCCCAAAGCCGTGTGCCTGCCGCTTCCTCCATACGATCTCATTTAATGAATGCAGCAGCCCACGAGAGGGGCCATTGAAGAGCAGCCTACGCTAATGTGGACTTGACTGCCGCCTGGCACCGCTGCACACACTTCGCAAGTGTTCACTTGTTTAGTCCTCCCAGCCCCCTAGGATAGAAACACTGTCACCTCTACCTTACACAGGAGGAAACTGAGGGAACTCACTTGTCCTGGGTCTCCCCAGTGCCCAAGGTTGAACAAGGGCCACGTCACCACTAGGTGCCCGCTGCTGCCCGCAGAGCCCAGGCTGCGTGCCAGGCCCTGTGTATCACCCCCAACAGCCCTGGCAGGTGGAGCCTGTCATCTCCCCCATCTTGCAGATGAGAAAACTTAGGCTCAGCGAGTCCGGGTTATCCAGCAAGTCATTGCCTCTTCAGATGAGTCTGGGCTGTAAATTATGACTTTGGATCCGGCCCACCCTTTCCTGTCAATCCCACCCCCCTTGGTATTGACTGTAACGGTATCAGTAAAGTGCACCTCGGCCCGCTCTGACTGCAGTGAGGAAGCTGAAGCGGGGCCACTTTTATTTTGATGGTCAGAGCTAAGATTTATTAAGAGCATCTGGGTAGCACGTTAGCACGTTTACCCACCTGGCAGCCCTGTGTGGGCAGCCCTGTCAGGCCCAGTTTGGGGATGCAGAAGTTGAGGCCTAGGGGTGACGCGAGCCCAGGCTCGCCCCCCTAGTGCCCCTGGCCCGGGTGCTCCTCTCAGCAGTCGTGAAGCCCCGGGCCAAGCAGGCCGAGGGCAGCTGTGGCGGCGCCGACCCCGGCCTGGGTGTTGACGCCTCTTTCCTTCCCTCCCCTCTCACCCACCCACGCACCCAGGTGGTGAAGGTGAAGCCCCACGACAAGGACGCCAAGATGAAATACCAGGAGTGCAACAAGATTGTGAAGCAGAAGGCCTTCGAGCGGGCCATCGCAGGTGACGAGCACAAGCGCTCCGTCGTGGACTCGCTCGACATCGAGAGCATGAGTGAGTCAGGCCTGGGTGCCCCGCTGTGCCCGGCCCAGAGCATTCCATTCCCAGTGCATGCTGGGGCGTAGGGGGGATGGGGCTCAGCGGTGCCTCTGGTGCCTGTCCCCACACGCTGTCTGTTGCTCCTTCGCCTGCGCTTCTGGGGACTCCAGAATCCAGAGCTGGGTCTGGAGGTTCCAGGTTCGGGCGAGCTTCCCTGCTGTACCACCCACCCTGCCCTCCACAGTTGCATTCACCCGTCACGGGCCTCCTGTGTCTGGTTTGTCCTTAGGTCCTCTGGGCGCTCAGCTGAGTCTGTCATTCATTCCACAGATGGTTATTGGGCACCTAATAGGTGCCACTGTTCTAGGCACTGGGGATACAGCTGAGAACAAAGCAGTCCCTGCCCTCCTGTAGCTGGTGTCCTAGTGGGGAGAGAGGATTGACTAGTCAGTTAACAGTGTTAAGTGCTATCAAGTCCAGTCGGGGCGAGGGCCCGACCTGAACGGAAGGAGCGGGCCATGAGAGGACCCGGCCGGGGAGTGGCATCTTCTCTCACTCCATCCCCCTCTCAACCTGTGTGTCCAGCGCCGTCTGCCCCGTGCCTGGGAGCCAGGCCCCGCTTCCCACCCTCAAGGTAGCCATGGCCACTGACTCTCATCCCCCCATTCACACACCAGCCATCGAGGATGAGTACAGCGGACCCAAGCTTGAGGACGGCAAAGTGACAATCACTTTCATGAAAGAGCTCATGCAGTGGTACAAGGACCAGAAGAAACTGCACCGGAAATGCGCCTACCAGGTAACGCCCCTGTCGAGGGCTGAACATGCCTGTGACCCCAGGACAGCATCACAGCCGGGCCTGAACCCCATCACGGCACGAGAGGAGAAGGGTGGTACCGGCAGCGAACACTTACTGAGCCTGTAGTGTGCCGGGCACCCTGCAAATGAATTCTTTATTTCTAGCATTTCCATTGGGTTATATTTTTCAATAGCTTTCATCTCTGCCCCGTATGTTCATGCATGTCATTTACCTTTTCTGCTAGATCCTTTAACACATTTTTTTCATAGTTATTTTAAAGTCTCTGTCTGGATATTCCACCATCTCTGGGTCTGCTTCCGTTGTGTGCTCTCTGCGTCTTATAATTTTTTATTGTATGCCAGACATCTTGTGTAAAAGAGTAGTAGCGACCGAGACAAAACTTTCCTTCAGGTAACGGCAGGACCTGATTCTGTCGGGCTGCTATTGTGAGGGTCTGTGTCCATCTCATCTGCAGTTTAGGGGCAGGTCTTATTGGACTTAGTTCACCGCCGGTTTCAGATGTCTTCAGAGTGGAATCGGACTCTCCCGTCAGCAGGGCTTGGGATCTTAGCCCTGGCAAAATCCCAGGGATGTCTTTATGCTGTAAGTCTCCAGCTTCTGGAACTGGAGGAAAGCGCTCTGATTTTCAGCCCCGCTGCCAAGATGCGGTGGCTGGGGAGTTCTCCGCCCTCCAGTCTCACCCCCACTTTTGTGCCTCAGATGGCCTCTCTCCACTACGCCGCCTTGCGCCTCGCCTTCTGGGTGGCCGTGGGAGAGAATCCGAGGGCGAGGGTGAGGGTGGAGGCCTTCTGTGGCGGGGCCCCTCAGGGCTCTGTAATGCCAGCCCACGTAGGCACGAGGGTTCTGCCGGCTTCCCCTCTTCTCAGCCTTGAAGGGTCTTGCCCTCCTGGCGCGCTGCCAGGAGGAATGCAGTCACGGTCCCTTTCTCCCAGGGAAGGGTTTCTCACCGTTACTGTCTGCAGTTTGATTAACTTAGGTTTCTTTGTGTCCTTGCTCTCAGATGTTTCAGGGGTTTTTTTGTTTGTTCATTTGTTTTTGTTTTTTCTTTTGGCTTGTTCTCGTCATTAGGTCAAGAATGACAGTCTTTTACAAACTCTTTACATTCTGACCTGAAGTGGACATCTCCTCCTTTTTTTTTTTTTTTCCAGGCCCGGCTGTGCAGCTTGTGGGATTCTTAATTCCCTGGCTAGGGATTGAACCCATGCCCTGGCAGTGAAAGTGCCAAGTCCTAACCACTGGACCACCAAGGAATTCCCTCCTCTTCTCTTTAACACTCTGTTTTCCCAGCTTTGTATTTAGAAAATTGTCAAGCCTACAGAAGAGTCAAAAGAACAGTGCGGTTAACATCATACCCCTTTCACCTAGGTTCACCGTTAACATTTTGACACATTCACTTCATCTTTCTATGTATATGGGTGTGTATATACACATACACTTTTTTCTTTTTCCTGAACCATTTGAGAATAAGTTGCATCATAATCTGTATCCCCTGAAAACAGGACGTTCTCCTACGTGACTAAGATTTAGTCATCCCACCTTAGTAATTTAGTACCAATACAGTAATACTGACTAATGCAAACAGTCCACAGGCTGTCCATAAGATTTGCAAACTAATACTCTGTGTTTCTAGACAAATATTTTAATTTTCCCCAGTTTTTCCCCCCAGACATTCTTTTTAGCTGTTTTTTTTTTTTTTTTTTTTTTTCAAAATCCAAAATCCGGGGAATTCCCTGGCAGTCCAGTGCTTAGGACTCTGTGCTTTCGCTGCCGAGGACCTGTGTTCAATCCCTGGTTGGGGAGCTAAGAATCCCACAAGCTGTGCGGCGTGGCCAAAAATAATAAAAAAATAAAATAAAATCCAGAATCCATTGAAGGATCAATTACTGCATATGCCCTGCCTTTTTAACCTTTTTTTCATCTAGAACAGTCTCAAGCCTTTTTTGGGAGATTTTTGTGACATTGACATTTAGACGTTTCCAAGCCAGTTGTTTTATAAAATGTTCCACATCTGGCTTCATCCTGTGTGTTTCTTCATGATGCTGATTGTTTGTTTTTTTTTTAACATCTTTATTGGAGTGTAATTGCTTTACAATGGTGTGTTAGTTTCTGCTGTATAACAAAGTGAATCAGCTATACATATACATATATCCCCATATCTCCTCCCTCTTGCGTCTCCCTCCCACCCTCCCTATCCCACCCCTCTAGGTGGTCACAAAGCACTGAACTGATCTCCCTGTGCTATACGGCTGCTTCCTACTAGCTATCTATTTTACATTTGGTAGTATGTATAAGTCCATGCCACTCTCTCACTTCGTCCCAGCTTACCCTTCCCCCTCCCTGTGTCCTCAGGTCCATTCTCTATGTCTGCATCTTTATTCCTGTCCTGCCCCTAGGTTCTTCAGAACCATTTTTTTTTTTTTTAGATTCCATATATATGTGTTAGCGTATGGTATTTATTTTTCTCTTTCTGACTTACTTCACTCTGTATGACAGTCTCTAGGTCCATCCATGCTGATTGTTTTAAGAGAAACCAAGAATCTAGGTTTTCCCATGAAATAATCCTGATGTTTAAATGCCGCATAGGACACTGGGGTCACAGCTTGGGGGCCGCCTGTGTTCCCTGCCAGCACCCGCACAGCCAGGCCTCCCCTGCCCCTTCCTCTCCTCTCCTCTCCCCGCCTCTCCCTCACCCTCAGCCCAGCAGCGTCTCCTGGCCAGTACAGTCTCTCTGGGGCTGGGGTGGGCAGCAGGCCCTCCAGCTGGCCCCACTCACAGCCTGCCCTGCCTTCCAGATTCTGGTACAGGTCAAAGAGGTCCTCTCCAAGCTGAGCACACTCGTGGAGACGACGCTCAAAGAGGTGTGCGCTGGGGGCAGTGTGCGGGCAGGCGGGCCGGGGCGGGTGGCTCCCTGGCTGGGGAGGGGCCACGGAGCTCAGAAACTCACAGACCCACCGGGCTTGGTCTGCCTTCTCTCTCCCTGACGTCTGCCCTCCTCCCCCGCCCTGTCTCTCTCCTCCTGGCTGTCTCTTTCCTCCCCTCTTCATTGCTGTGCCTTCCGCCTGTGTGTTTTGCATGGTTCTTCTCGGTCTGCTGTGACCTCTCCCCCCTCCCCCTCCCCCCTCCCCACATCTCTCTCTGGGCCCCTCCCTCTCCGGTGGCCTCTTTTCTTCCAGACAGAGAAGATTACAGTGTGCGGGGACACCCACGGCCAGTTCTATGACCTCCTCAACATATTTGAGCTCAACGGTTTACCCTCGGACACCAACCCCTACGTATCCTTCTTCGGAAGGGCAGGCCCCTCCCCTGCCCCGCCTCACGGGTGTGGGGTGCAGGAGGGAGAGGAACCCCTGCCTGGGAAACAGGCGTGAGCCTGAGGAGGGAGTGCTTGCTCTGGCACTGAGCGGGGGTGGAGCGGCTGGTGGCCTTGCGCTCTGGGTTCTGGGACCAGACCGGCCAGGGCCAGTCCCCACCTGCTGTGTGACCTGGGCAGGTGGCCAGTGTGTCCGAGCCCCAGCTTCTCCCCAGCTTGAAACAGGGCTGGATGTGTGTGGTACAAGAGCACGTACGTGGGGCGCCTGGCCCTGCCCACACCTGGCTTCCCTCTTGGCTGTGCCGTTTTCCAGCTATGGCTGTGGCAGGTCACTTCACCTCGCAGTTCCTCAGGTTCCTTGTTTGTAAAATGGGGAGAAGAGATAGTGGTAAAGTGGGCTTCCCTCATCGGGCTACTGAGAGGAATAGTGTGTTAATACCTGTGACGTGCTCAGTGGCCCACGGTCCATGCTGAATAAGTATTTGCGGATGTTATGATTGCCTGATCAGTGGCCACTGGGTGGGGCTACCAGGCCTGTGCAGTGTCGGGTGGGAGGGCCTGTGTCCCATTTGCCCTGTGGCTTTGGGCCTATACTGGGGGGAGAGCTGAAGCCGGCTGACCACCTGGGGTCTCCCCCTCTGCCATCAGTTTCCCTGAGGAGCAGACGAGGTTGGAGATCTTAGTACCATCCCGAGGCCCAGAGAGGCCAAGCTGCTGGGCCAGACCTACACAGTGAGGAGAGACGCCCCAAGCCCTGCGGGCATTCTCGACCCCAGGGCAGTGCCGACAGGAGCCGGGGTGTGGAGGGGCTAAGGAGGGATCACTCCCCGCAACCCTTGTTTTCCTTAGCAGGGCAGATATTTAATGGCGACTTCGTGGACCGCGGCTCCTTCTCTGTAGAAGTGATCCTCACCCTTTTTGGCTTTAAGCTCCTGTACCCTGATCACTTTCACCTACTTCGAGGTGAGCTGGAAGGCAGCAGGGTCTGGGGTCAGTGTGGGGACCTGGGCAGAGCCCTCGCTTTTTCCTCTGTGAGCCTCCCATTTCTTATCTAAGAAGTGGGGATACCGGTTGCAGGTGTGTTTGTTTTGTGTCTTCGCTGAGATCATGCGCGGGCCTGCCCTGTGAGGTCGGGCAGGTTGTGCACTGTGCAGCGGCATCACGTTCATGGAGCTCTGTGGGCCCTGGAGAGGACTTGGTCATGGGAGGGCTCTGAGCAGAGGAGGGTCAGGGGCTCTCTCTGGTGTTAAGAGGATCCCTTGGGCCTCCGTTTGGGGAACAAACCAAGGGCTGAGAGTGGGAGCAGGGAGACTGCTGGTGGCTGGACCCGGGTGGGAACAGTGGTTGGATTGGGGCTCACTTTTCAAAGTAGAACCCAGAGTGTTTGCCAGTGGGCTGGATGAGGGTGTGAGAGAAAGAAGGGGTCAAAGGGGGTACTCCAAGGTTTTGACTGGAGCATCTGGAGGGCTGTGGCTGCCACTGACAGACAAGGGGACAGGAAGAGCAGGGTGTAGGCTGGAAGATGGGGAGCTTGGCTCTGGACGTGGCTGTGAGACAGAGATGTCTGGGGGCCCCCGGGGGGCTGTAAAGTATGGGTTCCTCAGCGTACATGTGGTATCGGGCAGGATGAGCTCAGCAGGGAGTGAGGGCCGCAGGCGGAGGACCTGCGTGCTGAGAGGTGGGGTGGTGAGCGGGAGGTGCAGCTAGGAGAGGAGGAGAACCAGGAGGAAGTGAGGGCAGCGGGCTGGGTTGGGGGCTCCTGGGGGCATGAGTGCTGACACCGGACAGGTGCACAGCCAGGTTCGGGGAGTTCTTGCAGCAGGACCTGGCATGTGGCAGATGCTCAGTGAGCGCCTGCTGCAGCCGTGGGGGCCTGGCAGCTTCCTTGTCTCCCCCAAGCCCTGGGAGGGAGGAATGAGGTTGCGGGTGGGAAGATAAAAGCACGGCGTGGGACTGGCCCACAGCAGGCATTCTGCAGGGGGCCTCTTCTTTGTCAATACCTCCCCCTCCTTGGTACTTCCAGCCCAAAACGTACGGCAAGTCCTTCAAGAAGGAGCGCAAGGCTCACAGGGGCAAGGGACACGCCTCTGGTCACTTGGGATCGGGGCCAGGGCTGAACCCAGGCCGAACCCACTCCGTGATGAGCAGTGCAGGCCTGGGCCTTGTGGCCATGTGCCTTCTCAGCCCGTTTGCCCCTCTAGAAAGGGGCCGGGTTTCTGGGAGGGACCAGTGAGCTTCTGTGTGGATGCCATTGGCTTGGGGCCACCGGGCTGTCCTCCTTGGCCTTGGCGGGGTCTGAGCCAGAGGGCACCCGGCGGTGCTGAGGTTTCTCTTTGTCCTGCTGTCGGCCAGGCAACCATGAGACGGACAACATGAACCAGATCTATGGCTTTGAGGGTGAGGTGAAGGCCAAGTACACAGCCCAGATGTACGAGCTCTTCAGCGAGGTGTTCGAGTGGCTCCCGCTGGCCCAGTGTATCAATGGCAAAGTGCTGGTGAGGCAGGCCCGCCCCCGCCGCCGCCATGCGGTGCAGCGAGTCGGAGGGTTGGGGTGTGGCTGGCCCCTGCCCTCACGCTGCTGTTCCCACCTGAACCCCAGATCATGCACGGGGGCTTGTTCAGTGAAGACGGCGTCACCCTGGACGACATCAGGAAGATCGAGCGGAGTCGGCAGCCCCCAGATTCAGGTGACTGGGGAAGGCTGGGGACAGCCCCTCCCTCTGGGGGCTCGGGGGCTCCAGCCCTGCCCCGATGGGCTTTGCGCCCTCGGCAGGAGACAGCAAGGCTGAGCCTCAGTTTCCTGACCTGTAACTTGGGTCAGTGCACCTCCCTCGTGAGGCAGTGCTGGCCGGGGAGCATGAGTGTCCGCAGCACACAGCGGTCATTTATTTATTTATTTGTGAGTTCACCTGCTGCCCCTGGAGTGATGTGATGGGGACAGACAGCAGAGTGTTAACCACACACAGCTGTGGGGAGAGGGTGTTTGTGGAGTGGTGAGGTAGCGGCCGTGGGAGGGCCTCCTGGGGGCACCACGCGAACGCCGACAGGGCGGGAGGAGGAGGTGCCTTCTCGCAGGAGTGCGGCCGGGCAAGCGCGGGGCGCAGAGGGGCTGGTGAGGCCAGACCCTGTCCGGCCTCACAGGTCCAGGTGAAGAGCTTGGTCTTCGTTCCTAGGGCAGTGGGAGCCACAGAGGCTTGAGCAACAGAGGGACCTGGTCAGAACTGCAGTGTTAAAAGCTCCCTCCAGGGACTTACCTGGCCCCAGGGCAGTCCAGTGGTTGGGACTCTGCGCTCCACTGTAGGGGGTTCGGGTTCCATCCCTGGTGGGGGAACTGTGATCCTGCATGCTGCGTGGTGCGGCCAAAAAAAAAACAACAAAAAAACGCTCCCTCCAGCTTTGGGGCCCTAATGGATTGAATGGGGTCTGGCCCCGGGGGGAGGTCAGCGGGGAGGCGGGCAGTGGCTCAGAGTCCTGTCCCACGTGCCCCACGCCCGCTCCGTGGCAGATGGCCCCTCCCCTGCCCTCCGTCAGGCCCTGACGCTACCCTCTGCTCCCTTCCAGGTCCAATGTGCGACCTGCTCTGGTCGGACCCGCAGCCGCAGGTCAGTCTGCCCGGGGCCGTGGCCAGCAGGTGCGGGCTGTGGGCAGAGCGGGCGGGCTGGAAGAGCAGCAGGCACCCTGAGCTCCCTGTCTCCCCAGAACGGGCGCTCGGTCAGCAAGCGGGGTGTGAGTTGCCAGTTCGGGCCCGACGTCACCAAGGCCTTCCTGGAGGAGAACAACCTGGACTACATCATCCGTAGCCACGAGGTCAAGGCCGAGGGCTATGAGGTGGCGCACGGCGGGCGCTGTGTCACCGTCTTCTCTGCCCCCAACTACTGGTACGTCCCCACCTGCCCCACCCATCTGGGCCTGTCTTCTCAGCCCACTGGTGGTTTTCTTTTTTTAACTTTTTGTGATAGAAAATTCCAAGGATACATAAGAGTAGATAAAATAGTATGATGAACGCCCACGTACCTGTCACCCAGGTTCAACAGTTACCAGCTCTCACCACCCCTACCCCTACCGTGGGCTATTGTAAAGCAGACCCCAGGCATTCTCTCTCTACCCGTTGTTGCCCTAGTATATTTCTGAAAGAAGGAAGTCTTGTTTTCTGTATGTAACTGTGATACCACTGTCACACCTTCAAAAGAGGTCACCTGAACCCAGCCAGAGCTCCATTTCCCCACGTCTCTCATCAGTGTCTCATTTTAGTCGATTTCTTCCAAGCAGGACCCAAACAAGGGCCACGTTTTCAGTCTCCTGATCTTCGAGTTGCCTGTTCTTACTGCCCTCCCCCTTGCTGGTTTTTGGTTGAAGAAACCAGAGTCTCTTGTGCTCTGGCCGTTCCATCCCCAGGTGGCCGGGCACCACATTCCTCTGTCCCCTGTGTTTCCTGTTGACTAGAGCCAGGGCACGGTCAGCCTGGAGACCAGGTTTTGGCAAGAGGCCCGCCTCTGGGGGGCTGCCCGTGCCCTCTGCCCATCCTGTCAGGAAGGCCCTCTGCCGGCCCTGCTCCCCGGGCCCTCTTCTCCCCGCCCCTGGCTCCCACATGGCCCTCTCTCCCCCTCATCCCCACTCCTGCCTGGGCCCCCTGGGCCCCTCTTCACCTGGATTCCTCTCTCTTGCCTGGTCAGCCTCTCTGTCCGTCCGTGTCCTTGACTCTGTCCAGGGCTCTTCTCCGTCCCTCTCCCTGCCCCGCCTCCTCCTTGGTGCCCCAGGCCCACCCAGCCTCTGATGGGCCACACCGGCCCCTCTGCCCTTGTCCCCGCAGTGACCAGATGGGGAACAAAGCTGCCTACATCCACCTCCGGGGCTCTGACCTGCGGCCCCAGTTCCACCAGTTCACAGCAGTGGTGAGTCACCCCCTTGGGTCCTCTGCTCTCCCTGGCCTGGGCCCCAGGGGGAAGAGGCTCTTATGAGTGCATAACGGCTCTCAGGGGTAGGGCTGGTTTCTGCATCTGGTGCTCAGAAGACCCTCCTCCACGCACCGCCCATTTCTGTCCATGTCTAACCTGTGTGCCTCTGCTTTCTCAGCCTCATCCCGACGTCAAGCCCATGGCCTACGCCAGCACGCTGCTGCAGTTAGGGATGATGTGAGGCCCACATGGCAGGGCCCCTGCTCCCCATCCGACCCCAGGCCCGGCCCAGGGCAACGTTGGAACCCCCTTTTACTTTGTAAAGTTTGTATTTATTCCCCTTTAGGTTTGCAGAGGGGGTGGGGGGCTGGCCAGATGGTCTGCTCCCTGGACAAAGAAGAAGGAGGTGGAGAGGCGGAGGGTGGGGCACCGAGCGGGCATTCTGGAGGGAGGCCAGCACTGCTGGGGGGGGCGGGGCCCAGAGGCTTCCCCGTCCCCTTGCTTGCGTGGCCCCTCCCCTGCTAAAGCAATAGGTCCCCGCCATGGGAAGACCCGTGGAAGGAGGGTCATCAGGGAGGCCTCACCTGCACCTCACCCGCTCCTGGCAGCCCCAGGGCGGGGCTCGGCTGGGGCTCACCCCCTTCCCGGCTCTTTTATGTCTGTAATTAAATATGTTAAAATAAAGTCATTATTGTAAGTCAGCTTGTCTCCGATGGTGGAGCCTCGGGAGCTTCTGGGATGGGGGTGACCGCTTCATAAAGTCCCATCCCCTCATCTCTCATCTCCCTGGGGCACCCTGGAGCTGGACAGGCCGGTCTTGGGGCCAGCCAGCCAAGCAGCCGCTTTGCCCATCATAGCGGGCTCCTGAGGGAGAGTTCTGCTGCCTGGGACAGAGAACCCCCATCAACGGCTCACGTGCAGGTGGGGAGACCAGGGCAGAGCAGAAGCTGGCAGAAGCTCCTCCTTCCCTCTGCCGATCCCCGTCAGCAAGTGTTCACTGAGGCTGTTCACAGTCCAGCAGGGCAGAGCCCTCTTGGGCAGGCCAGCCTCGGTCCTTACATCACGCAACGAAGCAGACGTCTCCATCCGCCGTGGAAGACTGGAGGTATTTTCTACCGCTTCCCGTTTTATTCTCCATCAGAGGTTACTGTTGAATCCCATTCAGGCTGCTCTCCCCGGCTTGGGCCACTGGAGAGATGTCTGTTTTTAAGTCTGAGCTCTTTTGGATCCACCTTTTCCAGATGACAGCAGATGGAGGGTGGAGTCCGGTGAGGACCTTGACCCCTCAGGTGCCCCCCTCCCCCTCCGCCGGGGACAGAAATGAGGCGATCTCAGTCCTAATTCTGTTTGGGGCATTCAGAGAGGCCCTGCGGGTAGGTCGTCTTCTCCACGGCACGTCGGCATTGCAGTGGATGTGAATGAACCACCTTCCAGGGGGTATGCACTGGGCTGTCCTGAGGCAAATAGGCACGAATCCCAATGTGCCAGTTGCATTTACTTCCCATGGGAAACAAGTGTTCTCTGAGGAGTCCTTCAGACCTCCAGGGGGAATTCGGCAGGCGAGACACCCGGCATCCGGGTGTGTGGTTACTCCTGCTGGTAACCCAGGAGTTCAGGAGTCCCCAGGCCCACCCTCATGTTCAGTCATTCTCTAGAAGAACTCACAGAACCCAGAAAAGCTGTTACACGCAGGGTTACAGTTTATCACAGCAAGGAAAAAAAAAAAATCAGCAAAGAGAAGAGGCACACAGGGCGGAGCCCAGGAGAGATGAGCCGCGGGCTTCCGGTTGTCTCTGCCAGCGAAGTCACGCGGATGGCGCTGGTTTCTCCCAGCAACCATGTGACAACACCACAGGGAAGGTCACCTGGGCCTTGGTTTTCAGGGTCTTTACTGGGCTTGGTCACGTTGGCCACCCATCCTACATGGCTGACCTTAGTCTCCAGAGAGACTAGCTGATGCCGTGTGGCCCAGGGTCCCCAGCATAAATCTCGGGTACATATAGGCCACTCGGAGTAAAAAAAGACCCTTATCTGGGAGGATGTTCCCAGGGCTTAGAGCCCCACCTTGCCAGACCTTTCTTTGGGCGAGGTGAGTCCTTTACTGCACAGCAAACCTTAAAACTCACTTTAAACACACACACACACACACACACACCCCTCCCCCCACCCCTGTCTTTCTCTGTTTCATGGGTTGACAGGGTGGCCATGCAGTTCTCACTTGAAGTCTCAGGCATTTGTGGTCAGGTGGCCTCTGGGCTGGCCTGGCTGGACTTCCAGGATGGCTCACTCCCACGCCTGGCGGCTGGGGCAGGTTGCTGGCTGGGAACCATGGCTGGAGTGCCCACACTGGCCTTCCCTGTGGCCCGGGCTTCTCACAGCGTGGCAGCCGGGGCCCACCAGGGAGCATCCTGGATGCCCAGACAGAAGCCGCGGGACCTCATGACCTGGTCTTGGAAGTCCCGATGCATCCCCTCCCCCACATCGTGTCCGTCGACCAAGTCATCTAGACCGACCCAGATTCAAGGGTCTGGGGAAACAGATGGGAGACACTGTACCAGTCCCCTCCCCAGAATACTGCCTGCCACGCGAGGCCTCACCAAGCCCCATGTTGACAGCACTTTCAGAGGAAGTATTTTAATAATTTACTTAAATTTCTCATTAAAAGTAAATTTATTGGTTGGTCCCAAGTTGCTTAGAATTAACTTTAAGCCCGGAGATGCAATTATTCCTATAGAAAGAGGCGCATAGCTAGCATTTAATTTGTCAGCTGTTCGGTTTGGCTTTTTATTTTAAGGATGACTCGATTCCAGACTGCATACTGCTGGCAGTCCTCTTAAAATACCAACAGTTTCTTTTTTAACTTTGTATTTGGAAACAACTTTAAACGTAAAAAGTTGCAAGAAAGGTCCGAAGAACACCCCTGTGTACCGTTTACCTGGATTCACCCATTACAAAACATTTTGTTCCATTTGCTTGCACTGGTGTGTGTGTGTCTCTGTATGTATCACACACACACTTCTTTCCTGAGTCATTCGAGAGTAAATTGCATGGCGTACCTCATGGTCCTTTATCCTTATGTACTTCAGTGTGTTTTTCCTAAGATTAAGGATGCTTTCTCATAATCACACTACAGTTGTCCACTAGTAAATTTAACATGGCTGTACTATTTGTATTTATCCTACTAACTGTATTCCAGTTGTATCTGTTGACCCGATCAATAATGCCCTGGGTTACATTTAGTTCTCCTGTCTCTTTGGTCTCTAATCGGAAACATTTCCTCAGCCTCTTTATCTTTTATGATATTGACATTTGTGAAGAAGACAATCCTCCCCATCCTCTTTGTTTAAGGAGTGTTTATTTGGGGTCGGTCTGATGTTTCTCCCTGATCAGACTCTGGTGTGGATCTCCAGCCAGAACAATAGTGAGGTACTAAAAAGGCCCTGTATTTGTCATGTGTGTTGCAAATAATTTTCTCCCCCCCCCCCTTTTTTTTAATACTAGTATTATGGTAAAAAAAAAAATCATCATATAAAATTTACTATATCCCAACCTGTCTTTTATCTTTAGGCTTTGCTTGTGGTGTTTTTGCCATGTAAAAGTTTACTTCTTTATTTTTTTTATTTTTCACCGTGCAGCTTGTGGGATCTTAGTTCCCCAACCAGGGATTGAACCCGGGCCCCCCGGTAGTAAAAGTGACAAGCCCTAACCACTGGACCACCAGGGAATTCCCTATTTTTAAGAAATCAAATGTATTGGTTTTTCTGTTATTGCTTCTGGCTTGTGAGTCAGAGTTAGAACACCTTTCCCTCCACCCAGATTTCAGGGAAATTCCCTCAGGTTTCCTTCTGGTGTTTGCACGAAGAGGGTGAGGAAACTGAGGCCACTTGCCCGGAGCACACAGAATAAGCAAGGAGTCAGGATTTGGACCCCCAGGTCTGCCTACCTCCAGAGTTAATATGACCACAGGGCTAGAGGCCCAAAGAATGAGGGAGCCAGCTTGAGGAATTGGAGAATGAACATGGGCAGAAGCAGTTGAAACCTGAGTGTCGGGAAGGCCGGGGTGAGAGCCCATCTGGGGTGACTAAAGGGGCAGCCTCAGGGGGCCTCATGCTTTGCAGCCTGTACTTTAAAAACCAGCAGTCACGGGGACATTGCAACCTTCCCATGTTCGTGGTGGGAATGGAAACTGCCACTGCCGCTGTGGCACACCGTTGAGTAGTTCCTCAAGAGGTTAAACAGAATTACCATTCCTAGGTACGGTCCTGACGCACAGCAATTCCACCCCTAGGTATATGCCTAAAGGAAGTGAAAACAGGTGTTCAAACAAAAACTAGTACACGAATGTTCATAGCAGCATTATTCACTGTAGCCAAAAGGCAGAAATTACCCAAATGCCCACCAACAGATGAATGGATTAAAAAATGTGGTCTATTCATACAATGGAATATCAACTCAGCCTTAAAAAGGAATGAAGTTCTGATCCATGTTACAACAGGACCCTTGAAAACATGATGCTAACTGAAGAAGCTGGACACAAAAGGCCACATACTGTATGACTCCATTGATCTGAAATGTCCAGAAGAGGCAAATCCATAGAGACAGAAAGATTAGTGGTTGCCAGGGCCTGGAGGGCAGGGAGAAAGGGGAGTGACTGCTTAACGGATACGAGGGTTTTTTAAGGGTGGAAATATTTTGGAACTAGATAGACATGAAAGTTGCACAACACAGTGAATGTACTAAATGCACTTGAATTGTGCACTTTAAAATGGTTTAAATGGTAAATTGGATGTTATGTGGTTTTTCCACAATGAAAAATAAATGCATTCACTTTAAAAACAGGGATGCTGGATGCAAATGTGGGGGAAAGAAGTCAGGCAGGGGTTCGGGGGGACACCAACCACACTGGCCTCGCAGAGACCCTGGGCAGGATAGCAATCTGCCCAGACCTGTGGGCTCTCTCCCACCAACATCGAGTTAGGTCTCGAGAGAAGACCTTCAAGGAAACACATCTGTGCAAGCTTCAGTTTCCTCACCTATAAAATGGACACCTTTTCAGGCAACTCAAAGTAATTGCTACATGGCCAGCTCTAAGTACTTTACATGCATGAACGTTTCATTCTTATGCCAACACTATGAATAGACGCACTTAAAAAAATTTATTGAAGTATAGTTGATTTACAATGTGTTAATTTCTGCTGTACAGCAAAGTAATTTAGTTATATATATACATTCTTTTTCATCTTCTTTTCCATTATGAAGTATCGCAGGGTATTGAATATAGTTCCCTGTGCTATGCAGAAGGACCTTGTTTATCCATCCTATATATACTAGTTTGCATCTGCTAATCCCAACCCCAAATCCTTCCCTCCACCCCACCTTGGCAGCCACAAGTCTGTTCTCTATGTCTGAGTCTGTTTCTGTTTCATAGATAAGTTCATTTGTGTGAATAGACATGCTTTTTGATGCCCATTTTACAGATAAGCAAATTGAAGGACAGAGAGGTTAAGTTATGTGTCCCAGATCACACAGCCAGCAAGCAGCAGAGCTGGCATTTGAACACAGAGCTGGGCTCACGTCTGTGCCTTTAACCAGTCTGCAGTAATATTGAGCACTCCCTGTGTCAGGCGTGTTGCAGGCATGAACACATTGGCTCCTCATAACAAGAATCGCCATTTTACAGATGAGGAAACTGAGGCACAGAGTCAGGCAGCAGTTTACCTGAGGACACAGCTAGGGAGGGGCAGAGCTTCTTGAATGGGAGATAATAAGACCTTTGACGCTAATGCTAAAAGCAGAACATTTCGGGGAAAGCTTTTGAGCCCTTTCAGCAAACAAAACAGACAAACTAAATTTTCACGATGATGAGACACAGAATACATAAAGATTTAAGTTAAATAAGAATTCATCCCACCTGGGTGATCTCTTTTTTCTCCTTTTAGGACAGATGGTTTGCAATCTTACCGCGGATAATAAAGGCTCATAAATCCCTCAGAGCTTTGCAATTCTCAAAGCATTTTTGTTAACCATCTGTCCTTGCAAGATTTCTCATTAGATACTTTTGTGACTGTCTGTTCTACAGCTCTAGGGGGCGCTGTTAAGGTCGTGGTGTTCTATATTCATTACAACACCGTTCCAGCAGATGGCAGTAAAGTACCGGGGTAAAGGGAGTACCTTTTCTCTATTCCGCATTTTTTCCCCTAATCATTTGTATGACAGACATATTTCTAATTTGCATCACTTGGTTTCAACTACCAATTTTAACTGAGCCTGAATCAAAGTATTTGGCATTTACCCTTTTCTATGTCCCCTCCTATCTGGGCCTGTTTTCCTGTCCCTAAGACAGGGATGTTTAAAGGAGTTTTCTTGGGACCTCTTTCCCAGAGCTGCCCCATGACTCATGTGGAGTTGGTTTAAAGGCCCTGGCTGCTGGATCCCCAAGCGGCTTGGTGGGCACTCCCCTCCTGACTTTCCCTAGTGGCCCAGCGCCCCCTCTCAGCCCTTCCTAGCTCCCTGTTCTTTCCTGGGCTCCAAACCCCTGTGTCTAACTTGAAGACAGTTATCAGCGTGGGAAGGGGAGGCAGACGGCCTTGGACTGCTGTCAGTGTGTAAAGGCAAAACAGGATTTATACGAGAAAGAGAAGAGAAGGCTTCAGATGGTTTGGGGACGAGTTTTGCTTTTACCCTTTGGTGGTGGGGGGCAAAACGATTATCTAGCAACTAGAAAAGAGCAGGCTTTCTGGGGCCATTAAAGAAAGCCATTTCAGATATTTGGGATTCTCCAGAAAACCTTGAGAGTTTGGCTGTGGAGCATTTGTGGGAGGCTGTGTCTGTGACATCTGCGGTGGCCTCCCTCTGGCAGCGCCCCGTGGCTAGCCCAGGTTGGCTCTATTCCTGTATCCGGGTTTCCTCAAGATCTGTGTTATCTCTGTCTCTGTCTGTAGGTTTCCGTCTAAGTACATCTACATCCATATCTACACTGACAGCTGTATCCTTATCTAGAGCTACAGTCGTATGTACAGCTGCGTCCTTATCTGTATGTATATCTACAATGATATCCAAATCCAATCTATGTCCAGATTTGTGTTAGTTTCCTAAGGCTGCCGTAACAAATCCCCACAAACTGGGTGGCTTAAAACGACAGAAATGTATTCTCTCACAATTCTGGAGGCTGGAAGTTCGAAATCAAGATGTCAGCAGGGCTCTAGGGGAGACTTCTTCCTCGCCTCTTCCAGCTTCTCTCTTCTGGCATTTCTTGGCTCCAATCTCTGCCTCCATCTTTACATGGGCTTCTCCTCTTCTTTCTCTCATAATAACACTTGTCATTGGATTTAGGGCCCACTTGGATAATTCAGGGTGATCTCATCTTTTTTTTTTTTTTTTTTTTTTGCGGTACGTAGGCCTCTCACCGCTGTGGCCTCTCCCGTTGCGGAGCACAGGCTCCGGGCATGCAGGCTCAGCGGCCATGGCTCACGGGCCCAGCCGCTCCGCGGCATGTGGGATCTTCCCGGACCGGGGCACGAACCCATGTCCCCTGCATCGGCAGGCGGACTCCCAACCACTGGGCCACCAGGGAAGCCCTCATCTTTTTCTTTTTAATATGGAATATGGTTTTATTTTTTTATTGAGGTATAGTTGATTTACAATATGTTTCATGTGTACAGCAAAGTGATTCAGTTATACATATATTATTTTTCAGATTCTTTTCCATTATAGGTTATTACAAGTTATTGAATATAGTTCCCTGTGCTATACAGTAGATCCTTGTTGTTTATCTCAGGATGATCTCACCTTGAGATCTTTAATTACATTTGCAAAGACCTTTTTTCCAAATGAAGTTACAATTGCAGATTCCAGGGTTTGGGTTAGGATGTGGACATATATTTTTTGGGGGGGTTACCATTCAACTCACTATAATATATATCTCTCTGTGTCTGTACCTAAGTCTATATCCATACCTCTAACCATATCCTTATCTATATCCATATCTATAGCCGCATCCTTATCTACATCTATATCCATATGTATATCCTTATTTACATTTATATCTATATCATTATATCTATGTAACAGAGGTTATAAGTATACGACCAAATAACAATAGGAATTATTTTTTGGTTGAAGAATCCTAGCTCATTGTGTGTGTGTGTGTGTGTGTGTGTGTGTGTGTGTGTGTGTGTGTGTGTGTGTGTGTGGTCTTATATTTATCCAAATTCTTTCCATTAGCCTATATTACTTTGTAATAAAAAACAAGAAATCTATTACCATATTGAGGAAGACAGGTAAACCTTCACTGTGCCTAAAACTGACCCCATTATCCTCTCATCCCAAGCCTCCTCCTCCTCCTCTTCTGCCCCATCTCAGGGGTGGCTGCCCCGCCCTCTCTGTCATCCAGGGCATGATCCTGGCCTTGTCCTGGCCCCTCCCCTCCCCTCAGCCCCTCCCATACAGCTCTAGGCAGTGACCCTCCCATCTTCCCCACGTTTGCCCCATTTGGGGCTCAGCACCTGTCACCCTGGCCGAGGTTTCTTGGCAAGATGGAGGGTTGATTATGCCCTTCCCCGTTCTAAGCAATTCCATAGCCCCCAGTGTTCCCAGGATAAAATCCCTAGCAGAGCCCACAAGGACCAGGACAGTCTGGCCTCACTTTGCCACAAAGCCCTCACCCCGATTAAACCTAAATTGAAGAATTTGGGTCATATATCTAAATAGATTATTTGGGTCATATATCTAAATAGATTATTTCTTTTTTTTTTCCTGCGGTATGCGGGCCTCTCACTGTTGTGGCCTCTCCCGTTGCGGAGCACAGGCTCTGGACGCGCAGGCTCAGCGGCCATGGCTCACGGGCCCAGCCGCTCCGCGGCATGTGGGATCTTTCCAGACTGGGGCACGAACCCGCGTCCCCTGCATCGGCAGGCGGACTCTCAACTACTGCGCCACCAGGGAAGCCCGATTATTTCATTTTTAGACTTGAAAAAAAAAACAAACACCCTCTGCACCGCATGCTCTGTCTATATGCATGCATTTGGATATAAATATTAAATATGAGGGAGAGGGGATGCATGGAATTCATCAAATTAAAACTGAAACCAAAAAACAAAAAGAAACCTGAAACCAACTCGAACATTAAAAAATAGTACATGGTGACTGGAGAAATGAATAAGGACAAAAAGATAAACTTGAGGTAGCAAGAGTGGCCCAGCATCACTGATCTGAAATATCTGTAAAAACTCAAGTGTTTGGACATTCAAGCAACAAAATCATCTGCTCTGACTTGGCCAAACTTCCCAGAGTCCCTGCTGAATCTCAGCCCAGGAGCCAGCACTCACACAGCGACCTGTGAATCCTCTTCCACACTCCAGCATGTCTTCTGGTGAACACTGGAAAGGCTGCCCTCTGGAGAGGCACTTGCAGTACCTTTGTGTGTGTGGAGCAAACGATTCCACAGTCATTGCCATTTTTCTGTTGTGGAATACACTGCGTAACGTCGGCCTGCCAACCCTGAAAAAATTCAGGTCTTTTCCCTCTGGCTTCAGACAGCAAGTACTTTCTTATATTCTCTACACAAAACTTAAAATGAATATCTTGGGAGTCATCAAATGAAATAATTTGATTAGAGAGTGTCACAGGAATGACAGATCATGGACTTCTAGGTGAAGGGAATCAACCGAGGACTCCTTTTAAACGAATCCACCTTTTACGGTCCATCTGTTTGCTCCATGATATCCTTTGGTTACCAGCTATCTATGAAAAACAAGTTGTTGAAGAAGCGACCATGGTTCCCAGAAGATTCTGTTTCAAATTTTCCTTACAGGGACTTCCCTGGCGGTCCAGTGGTTAAGACTCCGCGCTTCCACTGTAGGGAGCGCGGGTTCCATCCCTGGTCTGGGAACTAAGATCCTGTAGGCTGCGCAGTGTGGCAAAAAAAAAAAAAAAAAAAAGAATGACCTTATGGCTGTGACCTGTAGTCAGAACTCTTCTCTCTACAGATTCTTATTCAAGCCAACATCTTCCCACAATTTATTACTTGCCTCTGACAGATGCTCACACTGGGGTCAAGAAGGTGGAGTTAGTCGTGTCCACTCTGGAGCAGGGCAGACTCCGGCCTCTTCTCTGCCAGCCGCCGCCAGAGGGCGCACTGCAGAGAATTGTCTCCAAAATGGCAGTATCAATTCTTTCCCTCCCTGTCTATGCCTGGTATTTCTCCCATCAAGAGGTGGAGTCTGTTTCCCCTCCGCTTGAATCTGGGCTGGGCTTATGACTTGGCTTGACTAAGAAGTCCAGTCCAGTCAATCACTCCCTTCCCAAAACCCTCTAATGGCTTCCAATGTCAGTTAAGGTCAAAGCCACAGACCTTATGGTGGTCTAGACCTGCTCCGTCCAATAGTGTAACCAATGGCCACAAGGGGCAATTTAAATGTAATTAAAATTAAATAAGATCGAACATCCACTTCCTCAGCCATACCAGCCACATTACACGTGCTCAAGAGCCACACACGTGGCCATGGCTACCGTACCAGGCAAGTATAGAAAGTTCTCTTGGACAGCACTGGTCTACTCACTCTGTCCGTATGTCCCGTCTCAGCTTCATTGTCCACCACTCTCACGTGACTTCAGCCACCCAGGTATCCATGCTGTTCAGGGAACACGCCAGGCATATTCCTGCCTCAGAGCCTTTGCACTTGCTGTTCCTGCTGCCTGGAGTGCCCTTCCCCAGGATATTTGCAGGGCTCTGTCCTTCACTTCGTGTGGGTCTTTCTTCGAATGTCACATTCCTAGGAGGGCTTCCCTGACCGCCTTGTTAAAAATGTAACCCTCCCCGCACATCCCCACTTTATTTCAGACCTCTGAGTGCCACTTGGCACACTAATTTGTTTCTAAACAGTGCACTGACTGTGTTTGTCTGGGGGGTTAATAGTGGGCACTGGGGACACGGGTATGGAAGGCAAAGAGCAAAAAGGGGAAGGTCAGGTTGCCCAAAGATCACGCAGCCGCTGCTCCCGGAGCCCCTGTCCCACGTCACTGCTGCTGCCACCACAGCCTGAGTCCCCCTCCTCCCGCTTCCAACTGCCACCAGTGTCCATGGGCCAGCGGCGGCGGCGCAGCTGGCAGAGGACTCGGGACGGTGGCTGAGGCCGAGGGGCCTCTGCGAGGGGGGAAGGGCAGCAGAGCAGCTCAGGCTCCGCGCAGCGGCCAGGGCGGCTCTGAGGTCCGTCGGGTCCCCCCGGCCCCCGCCGCGTCTCCAGCGCCGTCACAGTGTCCGCCCACTTGGCCGCGCAGATTCTAGTTGTTGAGTGACTGACGGACGGAGTGAACCGCGCGGACTTGGCAACCCGAGCCCAGATGCGCCGGGCGAGGAAGGTGCTAGAACGCTACGCGGGGGTGGGAGCCAGCCGAGGGGGCGCGGGGAGGAGCGTCTCCCGCCGTCTCCGCGCGTCAAAGTCTTACGCTCCCGCCTGGACAGCGCGGCGCGCGGAGCCAGCAGAGGCCCTGCAGCAGCGGGTTGGTCCCCGAGAGGGAAGCCTCGGAGCTGCCGCGGGCCCCGAGGAGGACAGAGGAGATGCGGCGGCCTCTGGCGGGAAAAGAAGGCGGCGTCCCGGGAAAGGCCCGAGGCAGCCGCGGATCCAGGCCCCGCCGGGGCTGCGGCAGGAAGCGGGACGGACAAGCGCAGACCCTCGCGGAGCATCATCGGGGGACAAATCATAAGCTTCCTAGACAAGTACAAGCTTCTCCCCTGTGCTGTGGTGACTGCAGAGCAGAAAAATCAGGAGGGCAGGGGCCTGAGGAGGCTGGGGCGGGAGAGGGTTCGCGGTCATGACCTAGTTAAGGTTGTTCAGAGAAGCCCTCACTAAAAATGTAGGTGGCTTCTGAGCAAAGACCCGAAGGAGGCGAGGGGTGAGGCCGGAGGATGCAGGAGGGAATCGCACTCAGGAGGCAGGAACAACTGGTGCAAAAGGCCCGAGCTGGGGCCGTGGTGATCGGGATTTATTCACATGTAACCCCTGACCCCTCTGGTGCCAGGATTCCTTGCTTGCAGAGGTCCCTGGGGTAGGGAGCAGGTCGCGGCGTGCAGATAGGCCGGGAGCGTGCCCCAGGCTCGGACCTCGAGGAGGCACTGTCTCGACCCTTGACCGGGGCGCCGAGACTCCCAGGGATGTGACTTGGTCCTAGAAAAGCCGGAGTGAGAAGTCAGGACTCCAGGAGCTGAAAAGAACCCCCCTTTCCTGCCATCAGGTTCCCCAAAGCCTTATGCCCACAAGGCCCCGCCTTCCTCATTTCTGGCCCCGCCCCTCACACGGGACGCC
Source organism: Mesoplodon mirus (assembly GCF_964341445.2). Classification (NCBI taxonomy): domain Eukaryota; kingdom Metazoa; phylum Chordata; class Mammalia; order Artiodactyla; family Ziphiidae; genus Mesoplodon; species Mesoplodon mirus. The sequence continues at coordinate 56,607,047 of NC_138995.1, forward strand.
CCGCCCCTCCGTCTAGGCCCGCGGAGATGGTGTCCTCAGGCGAGTTGCCGTAGCCCGTTTATCCACCAGGTGGCGCTCCAAGACCGATGGTTAAAATCGCGCCCGCGGTGGCTCTCAGGGTGCGCCCACGGTCCCCACCAGGCGGCGCTCTAGGACTGGCGGTTAAAATCATGAGGTTGATGGCGCTTCCTGAGCGTTCAAGGTGTGCGGAGCACTGGCCCCCCCGCCCCGCCCCCGTCTTAAGCTCCAAAGCTCCGCCTGTGTTTTGTTTTGTTCATAAATTTATTTATTTATTGCCTGTGTTGGGTCTTCGTTGCTGTGCGCGGGCGGGGGCTACTCCTTGTTGCGGAGCACAGGCTCTAGGCACAGGGGATGCAGTAGCTGTGGCATGCAGCTCAGTAGTTGTGGCACATGGGCTTAGTTCCTCTGGGGCATGTGGGATCTTCCCGGCTCAAACCCACGTCCCCTTCATCGGCAGGCGGATTCTTAACCACTGCACCCCAGGGAAGTCCCTCTGCTTGTGTTTTGAACGCCAGGCTGCAGAAAGTGGACTTTCCTCTAGGGCAGTGGTTCTCAAAGTAAGATCCTGAGATGAGCTGCATCAACTTAGAAATGCGTATTCTCGGGCCCACCTCCAACCTACAGAATCAGAAACCCTGAGGGAGGTGCCCAACAATCTGTGTTTTAAAAGGCTCGCCAGGTGATTCTGATGCACGACCTGTTTGAGAATGCCTGCTGTGGGGTCTGAATCTCCCCTGGAACCCTAGGGTAGCGGTTCTCAGCCCCTGGTACACTGACACATTATCTTCTTCAATCCTTACATCTGAACTGAGAGGAAAGCTCTATTATGATCCCCCTTTCAGATGAGTAAGTGGAAGACCAGAGAGGTTAAGTAAGCAGCCCAGGGTCGCACAGCTTATAAGTGGCAGTGCCAGGGGTGAGCCAGGCTCCAAATCTCTCTTCCAGAAATCTCTCTTCATCTTATCCCCCCAACGATTTCCTCTTTTCCTGTCATACCACCATGGGCCCTGGGGTGGGGGACTCAGGAGGTCTTCACCTGTCACAGGGTGGTATCTATCCCCTCCACGTCTGTGATTCACTGTTTTTCTCCGTGGTGATAGTTGAATGGAGGCTAGGCCAGTCCAGAGAAGTGCTGGTTTGGAGTCAAAACTCCAGTTCTGGGGCTTCAGCCCTGAAAATCTTGGCACATTTGAAACCACAGCCTGGAAGGCACCAACAGGCTGCATTTGGGGACTGGGTCCTGCTGGTGCCATTTGAAGCCCCCTTGGATTAAAGGTAACAGTGAAAGCCCTGTCTCAGGTTACCCAAGGGACCTCCCACCTTGGGGGCCTCACTGGATCCTCATGCTGGGGACACTGAGGATGACAGGGCAGAGAAGCCTGTGTCCACTCAAAGGAGGGACAGAGACTCAGTAAAGGACAAATTTGTCCAGAGTCTCAGGGCTACTCAGAGGGAGTGTGAAGATGAGAACCTTGTGTGTGAGTTGACAAGTTTGTCTCTGAGTGTGTGTGTGTGTTTGCACATGTTTGTGGTGGGTGAAACTGCGTGTGCATACGTCAGTGCCCCAGTGTGGATGCCAGCGTGTGTTTGTGTCTCAACCATTAGGTGTATGTGGGTACATGTGTCCATGTGAATGTGTGTTTGTGAGTGTGTGTATGATTGGGTGTGTATGTCTACCCAGAGAACTGTGTGGGTGTATGTATAGATCTGTGTTGATTGTAGGCTCGTGTGTGTGTGTGTGTGCGTGTATCTGGGCTGACGGGTGTTGGTGCATTGTATATTATTTCATTTCATTTCATTTTTTATTTTATTTTATTTTATTCTATTCCATTTTATTTTTCTTCAACCTGATAAAGGGCATCTCATAAAAAAATACTACATCGTAAACTTCATCATACTTGATTGAAGAGTTTTCTCCTAGGATTGTGAGCAAGGCAAGGATGCCCAATCTTCCCATATCGATTTAACATTGTATTGAAAGTCCTAGCAGGTGCATGGTGGGTTTTTTTTTGTTTGTTTGTTTGTTTTTGCGGAATGGGGGCTTCTCACTGTTGTGGCCTCTCCCATTGCGGAGCACAGGCTCCGGACGCGCAGGCTCAGCGGCCATGGCTCACGGGCCCAGCCACTCCGCGGCATGTGGGAACTTCCCGGACTGGGGCACGAACCCGTGTCCCCTGCATCGGCAGGTGGACTCTCGACCACTGCCCAACCAGGGAAGCCCGGTGCATGGTGTTTTAAAAGGTGGGTAATGGTTTGTGAGTTTGTGAATGAGTCTTTGTGCCTTGGTGTGTGTCTGCATGTCTGTGGCTGTGTGAATGCCTGTGTGTGTTTGTGATTGTGGGTGTGTGGGTGTGAGGGAGGGAGTAAACAGTCTCCTCAGGGAGAACAGTTTCAAGATTAACAAGGGTGGGTCTGTTCATGTGACCAAGGCACAGAAGGACACTCAGCTGGCTTTGAGCAGGGTTTACCGGAAACTGCCGTAGCATGAGTTCCTCTCTGAGCTCCTTGGGGCAGCGGTCCGCTCCCAGCTCCCTGAACTCCTCCCAGGGTCTCTCCCCATCTCTGCTTCCCCCACACCTTCCCACCTTGCAGATTCCCAAATAGGTGAGGCCTCCTGAGTCTGTGGCCAGCAGTTCCCCTCCCTCCAATCCTGGCACTCAAGCCTCCTCTCTGTAGGCTCCAGAGATGGTCCCTGTGCAGTAAGGGGTTAACTCAGTGGGCTTGGCCCCTGCATATTCAAAAAAAAGAACTGGCCTCCTGGGAGGGAACTTCTAAGCCCTAGGAATGTACTGCCTGATAAGAATGTCTTTGTTTCCCCGGGGGCCTTAGGGCAGAGAGTCTATGCTAACAATGCGATTTATGCTGAATGCCTGTTTTTGTTCATGGTGGGGTCTTGGGCCAGGCTGCTGAGTTTGATCTCTGGAGGGGCTGGAGACTGAGTAACCAGGCTTACGTGACCAACCCCCAATAAAAACCATAGGCAGGGCTTCCCTGATGGCGCAGTGGTTGAGAATCTGCCTGCTAATGCAGGGGACATGGGTTCGAGCCCTGGTCTGGGAGGATCCACATGCCGCGGAGCAACTAGGCCCGTGGGCCACAACTACTGAGCCTGCGCGTCTGGAGCCTGTGCTCCGCAACAAGAGAGGCCGTGATAGTGAGAGGCCCGCGCACCGCGATGAAGAGTGGCCCCCGCTCGCCACAACTGGAGAAAGCCCTCACACAGAAACGAAGACCCAACACAGCAAAAATAAATAAATAAATTAATAAACTCCTACCCCCAGCATCTTCTTTAAAAAAACAAAAAAACCACCATAGACACCAAGGCTCAGGCAAACTCTTTAGGATACCTCTAACCCCCTAGAAAAGTCAGAATCACGTCACAGTTTTTAAAAAGTCCCCTAGTTCATTAAAAAATGAAGATGTGTCCGGGAGTTCCCTGGTGGTCTAGTGGTTAGGATACGGCACTTTCACTGCCATGGCCCGGGTTCAGTCCCTGGTGAGGGAACTGAGATCCCACAAACCGTCTGGCCAAAAAAAAAAAAAAAAAAAAAGAAGAAGAAGATGTGTCAGAACATTCTGAGCACACCACTAAACAGTGGTCTAATCTGACCAGTTACATTTAAGGAAGACTTGAGTACACACTACAGATAAAGACAATCACTGCTGTGCACAAGACAGTGAGTGGGCTCAGAAAAAAGTGAGGATTTCTAGTGCAATGCAGGCTGGCCTGGGGCTTGGGTTTCAAGCCTCAGGGTGGCTTACCTGAGTGCGCAGAACATCAGAAACACCGGAGATGCCATTGCTGGGAGAGTGGCTGAAAATGATGGTGCAACACCACGCTGGTGTCTTATGCACCTGGAATGTATGGACTGGGGTCCTTTGGAGTAAGCACAGAGAGAGACAAGAAAAGTTGTAAGTCATAGGATCTCCTTTTTTTTTTTTTTTTTGTCAAAAATAAAATACTCCAAATAACCTCTGTATCTCTATGAGTCCATGAACAATGAGAAAATGTGAACAGCTGTGTCAGGCTATAGAGGTGAGGGTTACAGCGTAGCCAAATCTTGGCTCTGTGACTTGTGTGACCTCAGATGACCTCTCTGGGCCTCAGTTTCCTCATCTGTAAAATGGAGATAATAGTATCTGCCTTGCAGGGTGACTGGGAGACATGTAAAGGGCTTCTAGTAGCTCCTGGCCCACAGTAAGTGCTCAATAAGTACAAAAGTTACTAGTTAACCTGGTTATGCAGGGAAAAGGGGGCATTTATAGGGGAATGGGGTGGGGTGGGGGGTGGATCTAAACCACAAAGGGCACAAAGGGTCACCACCTATGTGATCATGGTTATCCAGTCATGTAAAGTGATGTGTGTGCAGAAGGAAATTAAGCAGAACTACTTTTTAAAAGAAAAACTGTTAAGATGATCCTCTTCTTTTCAAGCTGTCAGAGTCTCTCTGAGCCCACTTCTAAAACTTCCAAAAAAGCCTTTTCTGCTTAAGGCGGTGTATTGGGTTGAAGAGTGTCTTTTAAAAATTCAGGTCCAGGGTGTTCCCTGGCGGCCCCGTGGTTAGGGCTCTGAGGTTTCACTGCCGAGCGTTCGATCCCTGGTTGGGAAACTAAGATCCTGCAAGCCACTCAGCGCGGCCAAGGAAAAAAAAAATCAGGTCCACCCAGTACCTTGGAGTGCAAGGTTGTTTGGAAATAGGGTGTTTGTGGATGTAATTCTTCTTCTTTTTTTTCATTTATTTATTTATGGCTGCGTTGGGTCTTTGTTGCTGTGGGTGGGCTTTCTCTAGCTGCAGCGAGCGGGGGCTACTCTTCATTGTGGTGTGCGGGCTTCTTATTGCGGTGGTTTCTCTTGTTGCGGAGCACGGGCTCTAGGTGCGCGGGCTTCAGTAGTTGTGGCACATGGGCTCAGTAGTTGTGGCTTGCGGGCTCTAGAGCACAGGATCAGTAGTCGTGGCGCACCGGCCTAGTTGCTCCACGGCAAGTGGGATCTTCCTGGACCAGGGCTTGAACCTGTGTCCCCTGCATTGGCAGGCGGATTCTTAACCACTGTGCCACCAGGGAAGCCCTGCAGATGTAATCCTTTAAGGATCTCTAGATGGGCTCCAAATCCAATATGACTGGTGCCTTTATAAAGGGAGGAGATGGGAATTTGGGCACAGAGGAGACACAGAAGAGACAGCCACGTGAAGACAGAGGCAGAGATGGGGTGATGGTGCCACAAACCCAGGACCACCTGGGACCACCAGAAGCTGGTGTGCTGGTCACAGCCAATCACAGAAACAACGGCTCTGGCCACCTGTCATAAACTGGGTGGCTTAAGACAACAGAAATGTATTCGCTTACAGTTCTGGAGGCTGGAAGTCTGAAATCAAGATGTTGTCAGGGCCACGCTCCCTCCAGAGGTTCTAGGGAGGGGTCCTTCCTCGCCTCTTCCAACTTCCGGTGTTTGCAGGTAATCCTGGGCTTTACTGAGTTTATATTACAGCTGAGTCACTCCCATCTCCGCCTCTGTCATCACGTGGCCTTCTTCCTTTTGTATCTGTGTCTCTCCTCTTATCAGGACACCACTCTGAATTTATTTATTAATTATTATTATTATATTATTATTATTATATTAATAATATATTATTATATTATTAATATATTATAGTATAGTATATATTATTATTATATTATTATATTTTATTAAATATTTTGGCTGTGCAGTGTGCAGGATCCTAGTTCTCTGACCAGGGATCAAACCCATGCCCCCAGCAGTGGAAGCGCAGAGTCTTAACCACTGGACTGCCAGGGGAGCCCCTCCACTCTGAATTTAGGACCCACTCTAATCCAGTATGAGCTCATCCTAACTGGGGTTCTGGGTGGACTTGAATGTTGGGGGAACTCTATTCAACATACCACAGCCCTGCTCTAGAAGCCAGGGACCGGCACTGGAAGGACAGCAGTGAACAATCAGACAGACATCCCTGCCCTCGGGGAGCTGATGTTCCTACTGCAGTGTTCAGTCAATAAACAAAGAGACACGTCTTATTAAATCAAGTGCTAAAAAGAAGAATCAAACAGACCAAGGAGACAGAACATAAGGGAGCTGCCTTAGATAGTCAGCAAGGGCCTCGCTGAGGAGGTGACATTTAAGCAGAGACCTGAATGATGAAAGAGAGGGAGCCATGTGGATTCCTGGGCGGAAGGGCATTCCCGAGGGAATGGCAAGTGCAAAGGCCCTGTGGCAGCAATGAACTCGGAGTGTTTTAAGAAGAGCAAGGGGGCCAGTGGGACTGGTGTCTCATCATAGTTTCGTTTGTTTGTTTGCTTTTTCTTTTTGGCTGCGCTATGAGGCTTGCGTGAACTTAGCTCCCCAACCAGCAATCGAACAAACCCATGCCCCCTGCAGTAGAAGCACAGAGTCTTAACCCTGGATCACCAGGGAAGTCCCTCATCATGGTTTTAATATTCATGTCCCTGACAAGGAATGATGTTGAGGATGATCTTTTCATGTGCTTTGGATGAATAGCTATATTTTAAATCTCGTCTTAGTTTGCAATTATAAAAAAATAAAGAAAAAGATATGAGGCTCTTACATCCCCAAACCAAAACATTTTCCTTAACGATGAAAATAGCTAAATTTTACAGAGAGCCAATGAAGTGTCCCGAGTTATAAGAGACTTTTATACGAATCTGTGTATATGAATTAACTCATTGCATCACTAACAACAGCCTTACATTGTTCATTGTAGCACGTGCTTATTGAGCATTTATGATGGGCCATTCTCAGAGTTTTACTTGATTTAACTCCTCTAATTCTCATTTCCTCGTGAGTTGGGTACTAGTCTTATAATTCCTATTTTATAGATGGGGAAACTGAGGCACAGAGAAGTTAATTGCTCATCCAAAATCGCTCATCCAAAATCCCCCATCCAGGAAGTACTGACACTCAGAGAATCTAACTTCAGAGATGGTCCTCCTAATTACTAAGCTCTACTGCCTTAAAAAATTGGGATGGCTACATGGATAGATGATAGAACGAAAGTATCGTTTCCTGAAAATGGCAAGTGTAGAACCGTGCTTGCCTTCTCTCTTTGCATCGTCTGGGAGCTGGTTAAACATCAGACACCCAGGCGCCAGCCTAGAACTACTGCCCCAGGATCTGCTTTTTAACCAGGCACCGAGGTGATCTGGATGCACGTTACCATTTGTGCATTACCATCTGAATTACCAAAAAAAGAGAAAATATGTGTATGGATGAACAAAGGATTTTGTTTTCATTTTGTTCCTGTAAAAAAAAGAGAACAGCATGTGGGACTTCCCTGGTGGCGCAGTGGTTAAGAACCTGCCTTCCAATGCAGGGGACACGGGTTCGAGCCCTGGTCTGGGAAGATCCCACATGCCGCAGAGCAATTAAGCCCGTGAGTGAGCCACAACTACTGAAGCCCACGCGCCTAGAGCCCATGCTCCGCAACAAGAGAAGCCACCGCACTGAGAAGCCCTCGCACCGCAACAAAGAGTAGCCCCTGCTCACCGCAACTAGAGAAAGCCCAGGCGCAGCAATGAAGACCCAACACAGCCAAAAATAAATTAATTAATTAAAAAAAAAAGAGAGAGAGAGAGAGAACAGCACGAGTGGCCAAGAGTCTAATCTCTGGAGGCCTGATCTGGGTTCAAGTACTAAGCTCCCCACTCCTAGGCTGTGTGAACTTAGACAAGTCATTCAGCTCCATGGGCCTCAGCTTCCACATCTGAAAATGGGGCGATGCTGGATGCAGCCCCTTCCCCGCTAGTCGCTGTGAAGTTTTAGTTCTCAGCACAGAGGACTCAGAACAGTACCCAGCCCAGAGCAAGGTCTGCCCATTCCTTGTGCCACTTACATTTTGTAATCATGTATAAATGTACCCACAATGTAACACCTCTGTAATAAAGGGGCCAACTCCCCACCAACCACTTGGCCAGGCCACGCGCTTGTGCGGGATCTTAGTTCCCCAACCAGGGGTCCACCCGGGCCCTCCGCAGTGAAAGTGTGGAGTCCTAACCACTGGACCGCCAGGGAAGTCCCCCGACTTTCTTTTTGAGGTTTGACCATCCACAGCGTTTAGATCGCCTGCCCCATGTCTGGGAAAGCTCATAGAAAAGCCCACTCCCTCCTGTCCTTGGCAATGGTGTGAAGGTCAAGGCTTACAACCCCCAGCCCCACCTACCGTAAAGACCCAACCCACTCACTCCAATTCTGTTCAAGCCACCAGACTGCCTTGTGCCTGCCCTGGACTCTCCAGAAAGATCCAGCATGTGAGTAAGAAACCTTTTCATACCCTCTTGGTGCTTGTGGTATCATAAGTCTCGACATCCCAACTGATTTGGGGTGTGTTTGATCCACCCATCCACAAAACCACCTTTTATGGGGCAACCACAAGAAGACTTCACTATTAAAAATGTGTTGACATCCAGGAATCATTTGTTTTTAATTGACATATATTTGATTTACAATGTCATGTTCATTTCTGCTGTACAGCAAAGTGACTCAGTTATACATATATATGTATTTTATTTCATATTCTTTTCCATTATGTTTTATTGCAAGATATTGAATATAGTTCCCTGTGCTCTACAGTAGGACCTTGTTGTTTATCCATCCTATATAAAGTAGTTTGCGTCTGCTAATCCCAGACTCCCAATCCTTCTCGGTTTTGTTTATAATGACCAGAGACTCATAAACTTGTAGGATGTCATAGCAGGGAAAGAGTTAACTAACATCTACAGCAGTGATTCTCAAGCTGTGTTCCTTGGAGCAGCTGCAGCAGCCTGGGTCCTCTCCTCCCTGGAAACTACTGACTCAGAACCCCAGATAAAGGATGATTAAAAGATGATGATGGTGGGCTTCCCTGGTGGCGCAGTGGTTGAGAGTCCACCTGCCGATGCAGGAGACACGGGTTCGTGCCCCGGTCCGGGAGGATCCCACATGCCGCGGAGCGGCTGGGCCCGTGAGCCATGGCCGCTGAGCCTGCACGTCCGGAGCCTGTGCTCCGCAACGGGAGAGGCCACAACAGTGAGAGGCCTGCGTACCGCAAAAAAAAAAAGATGACGATGGTGATTGTTTTTATTTATTTATTTATTTATTTATTTTTGGCTGCACCGTGTGGCTTGTGGGAATCTCAGTTCCCCAACCAGGGACTGAACCTGAGCCACCGCAGTGAAAGCCCGGAATCCTAACCACTAGGCCACCAGAGAACTCCCAGGATGGTGATTCTTAACCTTAGCTACTCATTGGAATTCCCTGGGGAGCATTTTAAAAATTGGAATGCCCTGGCCACACCCCCAGAGAGTTTGAACCTGTTGGTCTGGGATGGGGCGTAGTAGGCATCATAATTGGAAAAGCTCTCCAGGTGACTCTAACGTGTGACCAGGGCTTCGAACCATTTCTACTGCAATCCTCCAATTTCAGAGGCAAAAAGCTGAAGCCAGATAAGGGAAGAATCTTGCTAAGGTCACAGGGCAAGTTGGTGACAGCAGGAGCAGAACGCAGGAGTCCTGATTCCCCCTCAAAGCTTCCTTTCATTCTATACGGTGGCCCTGGGCCCTGTCGGTGGTGGTGTTGTTTTAAAAGTAATAATAATTATTATTATTATGTGCCATGGGAAGACCGATATGGCTTACTTTGAAGGCTTCTACATTCTTTTTTTTTTTTTAAGATTTTTTTTTGATGTGGACCATTTTTAAAGTCTTTATTGAATCTGTTACGATGTTGCTTCTGTTTTCTGTTTTGGTTTTTTAGCCCTGAGGCATGTGGGGTCTTAGCTCCCCTACCAGGGCTCGAACCCACACCCCCTGCATTGGAAGACAAAGTCTTAACCACTGGACTGCCAGGGAAGTCCCCAAAAGGCTTCTACATTGTTTGAATTAAAACCAATAATCTAACTTTAATAAGCAAAATGTTCTACAGCAAAATGTTTAAATGGTGTATACGTGGCAAAAAGATGGCTCATTTTTCCATGTTTATCGAGGTTTTTCTATAGTAATCATATATTACTTACATCGTTAGATAAAGAGTGTCTATATAAATGACACTGGAGGTAAAAAAACAAAAATAAGTAACTAGGGTGAGGCGGCCACGGAGCATTTTAATGGAAACGCCAGCTCTAGCCAGGAAGAAAAAAAGAAAGATGTACAAATGATTCATTTTTCCCTTCAACCTCTGAGCTCAAAACCTTGCTGGTGTGTGAGTGGGTGGCCCTGGAGGGTGGCCTCATTCCTGAATAAACCTTATTTCAGTTGGAATAAAATCTCTCTAGTCGTGGGTTAGATGTATGTTCCTCATTACCACGACCCCTCTCCTAATGTCCTCCATAGCCCAATTCCTTGCATTTAGGGCTTAAATATACGTCATTTTTAAAAACCATTTTTAATTAAAGTATAGCTAATTTACAGTGTTGTGTTAGCTTCAGGTGTACAGCAAAGTGATTCATATATATATATATTCTTTTCCATTATAGGTTATTACAAGACATTGAATATAGTTCCCTGTGCTGTACAGTAGGTCTTTGTTGTTTATCTCTTTCTTTTTTTTTTTTTTTTTTTTTTTTGCGGTACGCGGGCCTCTCTCTGTGGCCTCTCCCGTTGTGGAGCACAGGCTCCGGATGCGCAGGCTCAGCGGCCATGGCTCATGGGCCCAGCTGCTCCGCGGCATGTGGGATCTTCCTGGACCGGGACACGAACCCGTGTCCTCTGCATTGGCAGGCGGATTCTCAACCACTGCGCTGCCAGGGAAGCCCTGTTTATCTCTTTTATACATAGTAGTGTGTATGTGTTAATCCCAAACTCTTAATTTATCTCCCCCTCCCACCTCCCGCTATCCCTCCTGGTAACCATAAGTTTGTTTTCTATGTCTGTAAGTCTATTTCTATTTTGTAAATAAGTTTATTTATATCATTTTTTTTTAGATTCCACATATAAATGATATCTTATGATATTTGTCTGTCTCACATGCTTCACTTGATATGATGATCTCTAGGTACATCCATTTTGCTGCAAATACCATTCTTTTTATGGCTGAGTAATATTCCATTATATATATATATCTATATATATCTTCTTTATCCATTCATCTGTTGATGGACATTTAGGTGACTTCCACATCTTGGCTATTGTAAATAGTGCTGCTATGAACATTGGGGTGCATGTATCTTTTCAAATTAGAATTTTCTCCAGATATATGCCCAAGAGTGGGATTGCTGGGTCATATGGTAGTTCTATTTTTTGTTTTTTAAGGAACCTCCATACTGTTATCTATAGTGACTGCACCAATTTACATTCCCAGCAACAGTGTAAGAGGACACACCCAAAGATACGTGATTTTTCCCTCCACGTGATATCTTTCAGGCCCACAAGGGAATATGATCTACCTCTCTTCATGTTTACCTCTCTTCAAATTTATTAAATTTGGTTTACCAGTTGTCTTTCTGCTGTGTTGCCATCTTCAAGTAGATATTTATAATGTTTGGCAAACGTAAACATAATTTAGTATTCAAAGAATTTGAAGACAACAATACATATCTTCTTTCAGAAAAATAAATAAAATAGTTTATTGTCTTTTGTCCTTTAGTTAAGGGCTTCAGACAAAAAAGCAGGATTAGTCACCAGCCAAGACTACTATTCTCACCACGTGACACTTTCCAGACACCAGGAAGAAATATGATCAGCGTCCACAACATAAACGAGAGAAGTTTCACCTGACTGTTTTGTGCATTTGGTCTTTTTAAAATGTGCACTTGTACCACTGGGTTCAGATTTTCATCCATGGAACATTCTAGAAAGTAGACATAACATTCATTCCATTGCTGTACCCGAATGAGTAGCTGCTTGTAAAAAACATTTTTTAAAGTCATGGAATATGTATCATGCATACAGACATGTGCCCCAAACACAGTTTAACAAAAAACATAGCAAACTCCATGGTACTATGACCCATCAAGAAATGGTCAATCCAGAAGCCCCACGATGTGTCCTGCTCATCACAAACTCCTCCCTCCCCCGAGGGTAAATCATACCCCGCTTTGTGATAAACACTTCCTTGCTTTTCTATAGATAATGTATGTTTATTACCAAGCTATGCATCTCTCAACACTATAGATTTGACTATTTTTGAATGTTATATTCATGCAATCTTACTGTATAGATTATTTTGCCGTGTGGCTGTTTTTCAGGAAAAATAAATGAAGCAAAGAAAAAGAACATGGGGCCTCCCAGTTTCCTGGCCATGTTTCCTCCCTTGGAACCTTGTTCCTTCCCTTTAGAGAGTGGAGACAGCTGCTGGGTATTTTTTTGTCAGGAGAAAGTTCAGGGCCTGCAGCTGGTGGCTGTAACCTGAGCCCCAGCTCAGATGAGAACACATCTCTCCCCCCAACACATAATCCCAAGGTTTTGTCGATTATTTCCAGAGAGGAAGAGAGAGAGAACTCAGAATGGCCCTGGGAGGGGATAGAGTTGCCAGTTCTGTGGTATTGAAGCATGAGGCTGTATTTTATTTTATTTTTAAAGTTTTTTTTTTTGATGTGGACCATTTTTAAAGTCTTTATTGAATTTGTTACAATATTGCTTCTGTTTTATGTTTTGTTTTTTTGGCCCCGAGGCATGTGGGATCTTAGCTCCCCAACCAGGGATCGAACCCTCATCCCCTGCATTGGAAGGCGAAGTCTTAACCACTGGACTACCAGGGAAGTCCGAAGGCTGTATTTTAGATTCCTGTTCCATGCAATGAAAATGTACAAACCAGACGCAGTGTCTTTGGAAAAGCATCATCGTTTCAAACAAGTTGAAAAGTCACATCTGATTTCAAGCAACGTAGAGACAAAACCTACCCAATGACTCTGCTCAGCCCTCCATTTGAAATAGCAAAAAAATCAGCAAAAAACACCTTACATATCCATCCATAGGGGAGTAGCTAATTAACCTATGTCAGTGGCTGTCACACGTCGCTGACCATGATCCATGGTAAGAAATGCATTTTACTGTGACCCAGAACACACACACACACACACACACACGCACACAGACACACACATATGCCCTATAGAAAATAAAGCTTCCTAAAACATACTACTGCACAAGATGAATTCAGATATTTTGTATTCTGTTGTTTCTGTTGGGAAAAATTGTGCAAGACCTTGAAATGTATTAAAAAGCTGACTGGTGTCTTTGCCGGAAAATCCAGGGTTGTCTGGCACCCTTTTTCGGGTTTTCAGATTCCATGGGGTCTCCGAATCTTTGAGCGCTTTACTCCTCTGTAAACTGCAGATAACAAAGCAATGCAAATGATTGTTGCCCATAGACAGTAAGTGAATTTTGTCTTGGAGAACAAAGTGTTTCCCTCTCCTGCTGGGGGAAAAGCCAGTTTTCTATATACAAAGGAAGATCATTTAAGCTTTCCTAATGGCTTACCTGTGTGTCTGCCCTGTGGCTCTTTCCTTTTGAGCTGGTTGTACTATCTTACCGAGTGTGTCCATTTTATGGTTGTATCTTTTTTTTTTTTCTTTGCGGTACGCAGGCCTCTCACTGTTGTGGCCTCTCCCGTTGCGGAGCGCAGGCTCCGGACGCTCAGGCTCAGCAGCCATGGCTCATGGGCCCAGCCGCTCCGCGGCATGTGGGATCCTCCCGGACCAGGGCACAAACCCACGTCCCCTGCATCAGCAGGCGGACTCTCAACCACTGCGCCACCAGGGAAGCCCAGTATGTTCTTTCATAATAGCTATATATTGCTCTTTTTTGGTGTTCTATAATCAGATTAAGACACTTATTCATACTTGCCCCCTCACACAAATTAGGAAAAGATAAAATAAGTGCTTGTCCAGAAAATCATTCATTTCCCCATCTTGGATAATAATAGTGATGAAAGCTATGTGCTGAGTGAGTTCTACGTGCCAGGCCCTGAGATTCATATGTATCATCCCCAGAATCCTCCCAACACCCCATTTTGCAAACAGAGAAGCTGAGGCTCAGAAAGATGGAGTGATGTGCTCAAGGTTTCCCAGCTCTGAGGTCATGAGCCTGACCCAAGAGGACCATCACTTTAAACGTCCTCCCCTCTTGCATTAGTGTCTGTGGAGAATTTATGGCAAATCCATCCAATAAAAATATTCCCCAAGCCCTTCCTCTGTGTCCGGCCTGTGATGGGGACACAGAGGTGACCAATGACAGCCCCAGCTCTGAGCCCCCAGGATTCACAATCCAGTGGGGGAGACAGACCCATCTCCAGGCAGTGATGACCCAGAGTGTGCAGAGTTGGGACGAAGGAGCCTCAAGGGGGCGCTGGACCCAGCTTGGGCAGTCAGGGAGGGCTTCCTGGAGGAAGCTGAGCCCTGAAGGACAAGGAGGTGTGATCCAGGTCAAGTGTGACCAAGGCTTTGCAGAAAGAAGCCCAGGGCACTGTGAGAGTCCAGAAAAACTTACAGTGAGTGGAGGAATCCAAGCGGAACAAGAAAGGTAAATTCCAGATCCTCCCCAGAACTCCTCTCGGATAATCACATATCTTAGGACTGGCCACGAGGTTTGGTCTCTGGTTGGCAGGTGATGGAACAGAGGAGGAGGGTCTCTGATGAGAGCAGCTGGCAGTCTCTTCCAGGCCCAGCCCTACTCAGGGAGCTCTGTGGATCTTTGTTTTCCCAAATCTACTCTGCTCAGTTCCAGAGCCAGGGTCACCAGGCTGCCCTTATCCTCTTTGGGGTCCAAGTCCCCGGTCAGGGACACAGCAAGCCAGACAGATGCAAGTTCAAATCCTGGCTCCCGGGACTTCCCTGGTGGTCCAGCGGTTAAGACTCCGTGCTTCCACTGCAGAGGTCTCGGGTTTGATCTCTGGTCCGGGAACTAAGATCCCACATGCCACATGGTGCGGCCAAAAAGTTAAAAAAAAAAATCTCACCAAATCCTGGCTCCCCTACAAACTGGATGTGTGGTTTCTGAGCCTCAGTGTCCTCATCTATATAATGGGTTGATAATCTCTAGTCCATGTGCCTGTTGTGAGGGTTAAATTCATATCAGATCACACCTCTGCTCAGAACGTCATGGTGTCTCCCATGTTCCTCTGAGAAAAAGCCAAGTCCTCCCAAGACCTCAGTCCCTCTCTGATCACAACTCCCACCTTCTCCCCCTCCCTCCCTCTGCACCAGTCACACTAGCCTCCTTGCTGCTCCTCAGACATCTCACGATCTCCAGCCCCTGGGCCTTTGCACTGGTTGTTTCCTTGTCTGGAAAGACTACTCCATCTATCTGCAAGGCTCGTGGATTTTATCTGTTTTGTTCACTGCTGTATAAACAGTACTAGAACCATGCTTAATAATAATAATAGTAATTTTATATTATATTATATTAATATAACAATGATAATAGTGATGATCATAATTATTACAAGAGCCCCTAGGCATATTCAAGCGCTCAGCTCCATCCCTGAGGTTACCCTGTTACCAAGTCTAAGCTTGTACTTACTGCTTACTGCATGACGGGTCAGTAAGTCGAGAGATGAATTGATGAGGCAAGGAATAGCAACTTTATTTGGAAAGCCAGCAGACCGAGAAGATGGTGGACTAGTGTCCCAAAGAACCATCTTGCCTGGGGTGGATGTTAGTTTCTTCTATAAAACAAAGAGGGGGAGGTAAGGAGGTAAAGTAAAAAAGGTGATAAGTTATTGTATTTCCTGGTTCCAGCCAGATTCCAGAGGGGATGTATTAATTTCTTCCTTCCTGCAGCCATTCACAGGTAAGTCTGGTCAGGATGTTTCCTGTGAGCTAAACAAAGGTACTTTAGCTTAACGCTCAGGCATGGGAGACAAAGTTCCTGGAGATGGGCTATTATGTATACTTTAAGCTTATAGGCAACATCCCTTTAGTGAATAATTTATAGCAAAAGCAATAAAATACAAAGGTTAAAAAGAAACAGAAACAGATCCAGTAGGGAGTCAGATTTGTTCTTCCTGATTACAACCCCCCTACCTCTGGCCCTTACTTTCTCTGGGTCTCAGCATGCACTACAGCCAGGCCAACAGGGGTTGTCCTAGAAGATGGCTCTCATTGGCTCTGACCATCTGATGATTCTTTTAGCTGGACCAACAAGGAGAGGGAATTCAAGAAATCCACTGGGAAAGCTTGCCAGGATAAAAAGTAAATTCTTGTGGTAAGGCCTGTTAACAAGCAGTGGAGATTTTTGAAAATGTACATGTGAAGAGTAATGGAGGGTGGTGGTGAGAAGGGGACTTGAGCTGTGAATACTCCAACCTTGATTTGACTAGGGGGACCTGAGCTTAGAGAGGAGAGGCAGAGAGAGTACAGGTTGAAAAGTTTCCCTGGAATGGCCACCCACAGGATTTATGGCCACCTGGAGTGACTGGCCTCATTGACTGTCATCAAGAAAAAAAATCACCCTCTAAGGCAGGGGAGGGTGGGCGTCTCTCATGAGTTTACTATTTACCTGTCTACACTGATGAATAAGCACTCCTTTGTTCTGGCTCCCTTCCCAGCACTGCAGACAGAGGCAACCCTCTTTCTTTTGTCTTATTTATTTATTTTTAAAGAGAGTGTCTCACTCTCTGGCTTCAGAGTTCCAGTGGTTGTCCAAATGGCCGGCTCCATTTCCAACCCAGGACAGTCAATGGATGCAGTCATTTATTCATTCAACAAAGAATGATTAAATGTCCCTCTATGGCGAACACTGTCTAGATTCCGGGAATCTGATGGTGAAAAAGACAGGGAAAGTGCTTACCCTTGGGGGCTTCTGTTGTCATGGGGAGTACAACTTTAGATAGTGTATGTACTATCTTTAAACCACTTTGGGAATTGTTTGTTATGCAATGATGCTAACTGATTCACTAATAAGCCAACGTGATATGATAGGGATTTTTGTGAGTGTGTGTGAGGGCGAAACTCCTGCAGTTAGGTAGAGTCTGGTAAGGCTTCTTAGAGGAGGTGACATTTGGACCAAGGCTTGAATGACAAGGAGGGAACCACACAGGGAACAGCAAGTACAAACATCCTAAGGTGAGAATAGTGGAAGATCATGGCTGAAAAAGACGTAAATGAACATGGAAATGCTTCAGTTCTTAAGCTGGGGGTGGGGTGGTGGGTAAACTGGCATGCAGGCACTCATTCTATTATTGTGTATACTTTTTTCATATATCTAAATATTTAATAATGACAGTTTTCTAAAATTATGAGAATAATTATTTAAATAGAGAACAGGGTACATATTTATTTGGTTAAATATTTCAACAAAACAAGGACAGATAGGATGACTTTTTCTAACCAGTTAACAATATGAATTTTACCTTTTAAAAGTTGTAGTACCAGATATTATGAGAACAGTTAGTATTAAAACAATAAAATCCTGTGGGGATGCATTTTACTCTTTCTGTAAACCATGTTAGCAAGAAAGCCGAAAAATAAAATACCAAAGATAGAAGACATTTTCTTTCTTTCCTTAAAAAAAAAATTCATGGAAATTAAAAAATGTAAACGACAGTAGTGAGAATAGTGTAATGACCTCCATCTATAACAATTTTTTTCAGGGTCATCTCACAGCCAATCTTGTTCCTTCTATCCCCGTACCCTCTTGTTTTTTCTGGAGTATTTTAACAATAATTTTTTTCAAAATATAAATAAATTATGGGTATTTGGAAATAGCCTGTGTATTTTTTTTTTTTTTTTTTTTTGCCACACTGCACGGCTTGTGGGATCTTAATTCCCTCTGCAGTGGAAGCGTGGAGACCTAACCACTGGACCACCAGGGAATTCCTATAGTCTGTGTATTTTTAATGATTATATGAGATGGAGAAATATATGTGCAGACTCACATCAGATGCTGAGGTTAGCAGTCTGGGGGTTAGCGGTGACCGGGAAAGCCATGTCACGGGACCTTTAGAACATACAAATTGAAGAAACTCTGGAGCAAGAAGGAGCTCTCACAGCGCAAACTGGATAGAACAAGTCAGATGAGTCACAGAACTACCACGGTGGGTTATTACAACTTACTCAGGAGGGGAAATCTGGGTGGGAGCCCAGAGCCCCTGGACCTCAGTATTCATGGAAATTCTGTGTGTTCTCATTTAAAGTACACAAGAAGACAAAATAAAAACCTAAAGGTGAAACAGAGAGGAAGAGGATGCAAAGGTAATCCTAAAGTGCCAAGATGGGTGAAAGTGTTGGGGTTGCATGGACGCATTGCCATGGAAACTGCAGTTAGAAGTGTTGTCATGGAAACCACAACCAGGACTCCTACCAAAGTTGCTTCAAAACTATTTTTAGATCCACTGGCAATCATCGGTGGTTCACTGATGGGAGAAGGGGCAGGCAGCTGATTCCGCTTACACACACACATACACACTCACACACATATATATACACACGCATATATACATATGTACAAATATATATTTATAATTACCTATACATATAATTGTATATTGTATAGCTAATTATAAATATATATTTGTTTGTTCATATATAAATAACAAATTTAAAGTTTTTCTCTCTCACACATTTATTTATCTGTTTAATATTTTGGAATGTTTAATTAACTCAGAATCTGCTTCTCTGATTGAACCCTGACTGAAACACTCTTAGGCATCCGTGTAGAGAAGAGTTAACTCAACAGGTCTGGGTTGTCCAAACCCCGTACCTTTTTTTTTTTTTTTTGCGGTACGCAGGGCCTCTCACCCCTGTAGCCTCTCCCGCTGCGGAGCACAGGCTCCGGACGCGGAGGCTCAGCGGCCATGGCTCACGGGCCCAGCCACTCCGCGGCATGTGGGATCCTCCCAGACCGGGGCACGAACCCGCGTCCCCTGCATCGGCAGGCGGGCTCTCAACCACTGCGCCACCAGGGAAGCCCCACTTGGCATTTTTTGACCTTTTAATTTTATCCATTTTCCATCAACAAACTCATAACAGCGCCTTGTGCTACCACTAGATTTTAGTACAACTTGCTACACTCTTCTAACAAGAATATCCCATTTGGTAGACATTATGCTACTAATCTTCTTGTTACTTTCCTGGACCCAATGGTTCAACCATCCCAGAACAAACTCCAGGTCAATGGAAAGATGGTATAAGAAGAATTCCACTCAACAGTGGGAGGGCTCCTGGAGCTCTTGCCTTTACAATAAAAACAGTTTACTATGTGTCAGGACCAAATACACATTTTTTACTTATTTATTTATTTATTTATTTATGGCTGTGCTGGGTCTTTGTTCCTGTGTGTGGGCTTTCTCTAGTTGTGGCGAGCGGGGCTTCTTTTCGTTGCAGTGCGCAGGCTTCTCATTGCAGTGGCTTCTCTTGCTGCGGAGCATGGGCTGTAGGTGCACAGGCTTCAGTAGTTGTGGTGCATGGGCTTAGTTGCTCCACGGCATGTGGGATCTTCCTGGAAGTGAAACGGATATCTGGCTATTTGGTCTTGCAAAGGCCAATTCCAAAATGGAATCCAAACAACAGATTTTGGTTGAATACCCAGGCCCACTGCATTTTTCATATGTGATCTCCCCTAATCTTCAAAATTTCCAGATCAGGAAAGTTTTTATTGGTATTCCTATTGTGAAGAAGAGGAAGGAGCTCAGAGAGCTCAAATTTCTTGTTTAAGATCTCACAGTTAGGAAGCCACATTGATAGATGTATCAGTGAGGGCCTGACAAACATGGCAACTCAACCTGAGTCACTGAGGACTGTTTCATTAACTATTAACAAAGGTGTTACCTGTAGGCAGTGAGTTGAGGAAACCAGCAAGGAAAAGGTGAGGCACTATCCCCAGGCTTGAAGGGGGTGGAAAATCGAGAAGTTTCTAGAAACTTCTGGAAATTTCTGGAACAAGGAACTGTAGCTAGCCTATTCTGGCTCTCAACAAGAGCTGTGGCTTTTATTAGGGGAACTCAGGGGGATTGAAGCTGCTGTTTCCTCGCGCCCTCTGCTTTGTGTTTTCTCCTGGGAGTCTTGTTGGCTCAACCCAACAGGAAGGCTGAGGGTAAGAGGGGTAGTTGGTGCAGCCATAGAAGTCAGCACCCCCCACCCCCGTCCCGGAGGCCCATGTTGAGTAGAGAAAGGTGGAAAGACCGGATCCGGGAGGGCAATCGGAGAACATGCAGACCTCGGGCTCGGTGAATAGGTAAACAGTCGCACTCCCACGCGATTCCCCAGGCCCAGTTGCACAGCCCACGCGCTAGCTTGCAACCACCGGTTGCCATGGAGACCGCGGGTACTACGCGGGAGCAAGTGCGCAAGCGCGCCCTGGGACGCCGGCCTCGGCTCAGCGCAGCTGCCTGGAACCAGGCGAGACGCCACCTGACGCGCCCTGTCCGAGCGGGGGCGGACGCTGTCGTCTCGGGCGCTTGGCCCAGAGCATCCGTGCCGGCGTGGCCCGAGCTGGCACCTGGCGAGCGGCTGCATCCCGGCGGCCTCTCCTTGGCCCGTCTGGGCGGTCAGAGGCGGGGCTGCCGCATCCCTGACGGGCTGGCCGAGAGCCCGGCCCCGGGGAGGCCGGTCGCGGTTTTAGGCGATTCCAGGACACGTGTGAGCACCCGGGGCCCGGTTTGGGGAGGAAGGCCTTGGGAAAGCGCGAGGCCTCCTGCAGGCCAGCCTTGGAGGGGGCAGCTGAGAACTCTGAGCCTGGCCGTGTTCCCGGGAATTTGACCTCCCTCTCCTGTCACCTTACAGGATTGCTGTTTAGGGACCGCTGCAGTCCCGGTCCCCGTCGTAGACTCTTCAGTACACGTGGGAATCGAGCTGCCAGGTGTCTACGACCATGGCGGTGAACGTTTTGGAGGACTGGTGCCGGGGGATGGAAGTGGACATCCACAGGTGCCTGTTGGTCACAGGCATCCCGGAGGACTGTGGCCAAGTGGAAATTGAGGAGACCTTGAATGGGGTCCTCTCCCCGCTGGGCCCATACTGTGTGCTCAACAAGATTTTTTTGAGAGAAGAGAATGCCAAAGCTGCCCTCATTGAGGTAGGCGAGGGTGTGAATCTGAGAGTCATACCCCGGGAATTCCCAGGAAGGGGGGGCATCTGGAGAGTGGTCTGTAGGGACCCCACCCAGGATGCTGAGTTTTTAAAAAACCTGAGCGAATTCCTGGCTGCAGAGGGGCGCACCTGGGAGGATGTGGTCCGCCTGCTGCAGCTCAGCCAGTCCCCACCACCCCAGAACCGGAATCAGCCCCCAGAGAACTGGGCAGAAGCTTTGGGGGTGCTTCTGGGGGCGGTGGTGCAAATCATCTTCTGCATGGATGGCGAGATCCGCAGCCGGGAGGAAGCTAGGGCTCAAGAGGTTGCTGAGGCCCAAGCAGTGGCATCCTTGGCCTTGGCAACAGCGAGGAAGGTCAAGAAGGAGCCAGGGTGGGCTGCAGAGGTGGGCTCTGCCTTGAAGATGGAGAACCTGGACGGCTGGAATGACGTGGAAGGTGAGGGTGACCCTCTTGAACCTCAGGTTCAAAAGGCGGGAGCTAAGGCTCGCCCCAGGAGAAAGAAGCAGAAAAAAACTCCCAAGCAGGAACCAGTGCCCTGGAAGAAATCCAGAGGTAACCATTCCCACAGCTCGGCCTTGTTGGAGGATCCTGAAGCTGATGAGGCTGAAAATATGGAGCTATCAGAATATATCAGGAGGAACAAAAAGCCCTGTGTGAAGCAGGAGGGGTCAGCTTTGAAGAAGGCCCTAGCGAAATGTGCCTGGAAGTCTCCCAGCAGCCCGCCCCACGATGCCCAGGCAGAAGCTGCGAGCCCTGGAGTTGCCTCTGATTCAGACCAAGATGGTGGTCCAGAGGGTCCACCAAAGAAGGCCATGGGCTGGGCCTCGACAAAGAGCCCTGCTCCCACGAGGAAGAAAAAGAAGGTGAGCTTGGGCCCTGTCTCTTATGTCCTTGTCGATTCAGAAGACACCAAGAAGAAGCCAGAGATTCCAAAGAAAGGGCAAGGCTCGAGAAGGGATGCATTGGATCAGAAGGCCCTTCGGAGCCCACAGCCTGCTGAGTCACCAGCCTCAACCTCCCAGGGCCCAAAGGCCAAGCCACAAGGCTCTCCTCATGCCTCCAGTGGTGAGAATGACAACAGAAGTCATTTGGGTTGTGTCAACAAGTGGCCAAAGGGGGAGGAACAGCACGGGCAGGTGGGGACGGAGGAACCCAAGGGGACACAGGGTCAAATAGTCGTTGAGGACGACCCCAGTGCAGTGGAGGGAGTGGGTGACACACCAGTTGAGGTTTTAGAGGCTGGGAGCCCTGACCCCCCCTCCTAGGAGCCCCTGAAGGCCAACACTGGGGACACCTGTGGGGACAGGAGGTGGCGGAGCAAACCCACTGACCTGTCTTTTGTTGGTGAGTGTCCCCGTGGTCTTCTCCGGTCACCTGACACTTCATCTGATCCATCTCCCTCAGTAAGAATCGAATAATTTGGGGTTATATTGTTTGTCAAAGTAGGTGGCTTTGAGGGTGAAGTTTTCTGGAGGCCTATTTGGGAGATGGAAATGTTCAAGGACTTAGAAGTTCCAAGGAAGTGAAAAAACTTTCCAGTGACACTTCTCCCTGCTTCCCCTCTTGAGCTGTTCTGATTTAGCCACAGAACCCAGAAAACTTTGATTTCCATCTGCACCTGAGCAGTCGAAAGAAGACCAAGGAAGAAGTTCCAAGTGGGGAACAAAGTTTCTCTTGTTGACTTTTGACTGTTTTAGGGACCCACCCAGTTCGTAGAGATCCAGCTCTCAGAGGTAAATGGTATGTGAGATGTAGGTGGGAGGAATTAGTGTAAGGAGGCGTACCCCTATGCTTTTCTCTGCCAGGCCTGCTTTTTCACCTCCTCCTAGACTCATCTTCAGAGGTTGGAGAGTCACTAAGCAGATTGGGAAAACTCTAAAATGTTCACCTTGGCACATGGGCAAGTTCACTGTTACGTTCATCCATGTTCAGCCTTTCTCCCCCATCCCCTGCTTCCTTTTCTGGATAATCAGCCAACCTCTGCAGGGCCTGTCAGTGTAAAGGGCGGGGCGGCCGTTCGCTCCCTTCTTCCCTTTCTCTGCTTCGACCACCGGGTAGGTTAAGCCAAGATCTTTGCTGCAGACCTGACTTCCTTGCTGCTACTGGTCTGCAATATCCATCCTCCAGTTCTCTAACCAGAGGATGTTAAGGTCCCAAGCATCGGTTTGGGGGAAAAAGACTGTCCACTTAGGCCTTGAAGTGTTTGGTTTTCAGTCCTGTTAATAAAAATGGTACTTGGATTCCCATTTGGGGTGAAACCCTTGCAGGAAGCATGTGGGAGCAATGGGTAGGAAAAGACTCTGGCATTCCTGGCTCCCTGACTCTAATTCCATCCAATACCCCCAAACTCTTTTTGAGGCTGAAGACCAAATCTCACATTCTAGGAAGAGAGAGAAAAATATTCTTTAAAACTTGGCTGTTAAGTTCTGCCTTCTGACTAGACCAGAATGCCATGTGTCCTGGGTGTGCAGGAGTCGGGGGAGGGGCGGGTTACCTGAGCTCAGTGGTTTCCAGATTGTATCCCGGGGAAGTGCAAGCTGTGCTTAAAGAAGTAATCCGAATCTATTTTTTTCATGTATTTAAAGAAAAAAACAAAAAACTGAAAGATGACTACTCGAATGTGTGATAAGCCAAACAAGTCACATCAGAGACTATCAAAATATTACCTTGTGTTCACCAGTTAGCTTGTTTTGGTACAGGTATCCAATTCGTTGATTCCACCACCTATTTGCCTATAATTGAATTTCTTGTAAATGTGACTGATAGGAAAAATTCCAAGTGGGAGAAGTTGGTCCTGCGCATGGCCTGTCATAGAACACTCTGAAAGAAGTTTCCCTTTGTAATTCACATACTCTTGTCCTGCTGTGATACTCAATTGTGTGATGGCAGATGTATCAATACGGCATGCAGTAATTCATATTCTATCAGAGAGAGTTTTAGGGCCTCTCTTCTGGCTTCAGTTTTTGTGATAAAGAATGTGAACAGTTGTTAGATGTTGTTGGTGATTCAACTTTGAAAACAGATTTCTTGTTGACGATTCATTTCAAAAGCCTGGATGAGTCTGAGGACGCAGGAAGAAAGGAGATGGTTTCCGTTTGTAGCTCTTCCCCTGTGTGCATCACGGTTTTCCTTGGGTCTGAGCAAAACAAAACAGAGGAGTGAATTGGCCTTTCAAGGTGACGAAAGCCTCCAGTTCTCCAGCTCCTAATTTCAGAATCAGGTCCATTAGGGCTTCGTTGTGTTAACAAGTTGACACCATGATTAGTAAATGTAAATGTATATGCTATAAAATAAAGTTTAGCAAACTAAGTATCTGTTGAGTCTCTTATAGGTGCCAGTGGTATGGACTGTTTAATTTGAGAAAAAGGTTTCCCCCTGCTGAACAATACACACTGTCCTAGACACCCAGCCCAGCTGTTGCAGACCTGGGTTCAAGCTGCAAGGGTCATCAATTTCCTGTAAGAGAAGAAGTCATCAAGATGTCTCTCATTGCTACATGGCCTGCCACCAATGTGAAAGCCTTCCCCAGAGAGTCTGCCTTTTTTAGAAGTTTCTAGAACAGGTACCTGGTGTTGTGAATTAACCTGAGAAGGCGAGTTTATTTTTAAAAGCAGCTTCCCCTCAGACAGAAGCTTAGGTTTTTCAACAAAAAATCGAGTTAAGTTTCCTCCTGCCCAAGCCCCTCCCCTGCTTGGGACGCCTGAACCAGGGGGCCACTGCATCAGAGTCACCTGATGCACAAGGGACCTGTGCACACCTGATGCACAAGAGACCAAAGGGGAAGCTGGACTTTGAGGACGGGGGAGCTAATTAGGCACTGGAGTGTGCACACATAAAAACCCAGGTCAGAGGTTAATGTATTGGGTCCTTTTCTCCGCCCCTCTGTGGGAAAAGCCATGTTTGGCCAAGATCTTTATGCACCTCCCATGACCAGCCACTCCGTCCGGTTGCACCCAGTCTGTCAGGAAAGGCTGGAAGTGGGAGAACATGGCCGGAAGTGGGAGGAGATCCAGGGATGGGGCTCCGTGGGGTACAGGGGAAGTCAGCTGTCCAAGGAGACCCCTCAGACCACTGCTTGGACGGGGCAGCATTCTGTTCGGGGGTGGGCCTCAGAGCAAGGCCTGGCCACAGGGGCCTCCGGGGCAAGGTGCGCGGTGCTGAGGAGAGGCTTGCACACCACCAGGAGGGCCTGAAGGTAAAGTTTGCTCATCCATTCATGCTTCTGTTTAGCCAGAATTTATCTAGCATGTACCATGGGACAGCCAGGAACAAGACAGAGCCCTACCCTCCTGGAGCTGACATTCCAGCAGGGAGGTGGACCATGCATAGATATATGATGGCGGGTAGGGGTTGGTGAGTACTGTAACAAGGTATAAAGCAGGAGAGGGTCGAGGTGAGTGTGTATGCGAGAGAGAAGAGAGTTGGCTGTTTTGCACAGTGGTCAGGGAGCGCCTCTCTTAGGAGGTGACGTTTGAACAGACCTGAAAGAGGTGAAAGGTAAGACAGACCACTGGCTGGTGGAACAACATCGCCAGCAGAGGGAACAATCGGTGTGAAAGGAGGCGCGAGGGCGCCTGGTCTGAGAAAAAGGAGGCCGGCGTGGCTGCAGTGGAGGGAAGCAAGGAAGAAGTGAGGAGACGACTCAGGAAGGATGGGCTTTGGCTGTAGTCTGAGTGAGTCAGGAGAGGGGAGGGTCGTGATCCAGCTACGATGTTCACAGGCTCCCTTCCCCGTTCCATTCTCCATCCAATTGTTACTCTGAGGAGGAGATTTCTCTGCTCGTGGTTGGACATACGGGCTGTAAAGTGTAATCCTTGATCTGAAGAAGTGATGCTCCACTGTCCAAACCGGTCCAGGTTCTTCTGGCTCTTTTATAGGACTCTGGGCACTTGCATCTTCCACTGAGTGAGAAAAGCCCAGTCTGGAATCAGTGTCCACTTCTGTCAACCTCTGTTTGGAGCCCCGCCCCCCCGGGGTAGCAGCGTCAGCCTCACGTGCCAGCTACGTACGATCAGGCCTTCCCACCAGAGGGTTTTGCCACACAGCCATGTGCAGTCTCTGTCTCTCGTTGGCAGATCCAGCAGTTCTTACTGGCATTTTGTGCCTCAGAGGGTGCAAGAGGACTGGGTCTGGCTTCAGCCCCTCTCTGTATTGCTACAGTGCCCCCATAGCCACTCATTCCATGGCCCCAGGTGACCAACTCAAGGGACCACATGGGGATATCTGCTTGTGGATTCCAGTCACCTTCCAAACCTGGGAGTTCTGAAAGGCACCGACATGTCCTACTTTAACGCACCTCCTAAATTCCCCTAGTGATTTCCACAGGGCTGTTCCCCATACGGGCATCCCTTTATTTATTTATTTATTTATTTATTTATTTTTGGCTGCGTTGGGTCTCCGTTGCTGCGCGCGGGCTTTCTCCAGTTGTGTTGTGGGGGCTACTCTTTGTTGCGGTGCGCAGGCTTCTCGTTGCGGTGGCTTCTCTTGTTGTGGAGCATGGGCTCTAGGTGCGTGGGCTTCAGTAGTTGTGGCAGGTGGACTCAGTAGTTGTGGCACGTGGACTCAGTAGTTGTGGCTTGTGGGCTCCAGAGCGCAGGCTCAGCAGTTGTGGCGCACGGGCTTAGTTGCTCCGCGGCATGTGGGATCTTCCCAGACCAGGGCTCAAACCCGCGTCCCCTGCATTGGCAGGAGGATTCTCAACCACTGAGCCACCAGGGAAGTCCCTGGGCATCCCTTTAATAGGCCAGGTTTCCCATGGCCAGGCCATTGCCCATCACTCATGAGTCAGTAAAAACCAAAACGGATTTTACCACTTTAATTCTTCCACCACCATTGGGAAAACAGCATGCACTTCAGCCCACTGAGCTGATTTGTTTTTACGTCCTTCCACTCTCTTCTGGAGTTCCCTACTAGTAGAATGTAAACTACTAGATGTAAAAGACCAGTAGATGCTGATGGAGGTCATCTTGCCACCATGTATCAGGAAGTGCAAAGGCCTTGAGGCAAGAGTATTTCTTGTGTCGGGGAGGCCAGTGCAGCTGGAGCAGAGTGAGCAGGAGGGGAAATAGGAGGTGAGGTCAGAGGGGGTAGACTTTCTGAACCCAAGGCAATATAGAGGAAAGCAGATGCAGAAGAGAGAAAAAGAGAATATTGTTTGTATTGAGAGCCTGGCTCCAACCATGCCTGAAAGCCAGACTCTTGGACTTTTGGGTTACATGAATCAATAAATACCTTACTTTTTCTTTTCTTTCTTTTGCCTTAGCCTATCCTCTCCTCCCCCAGCAATCTGAATTAGCTTATTTCACGCCTGACATTTTCCTGATGAATGAAACGACGAAAAGGAGTACAATGAAAACTAAATCACCCATCCACCCTAGCTTCCAGAGTTTAGTGGTTTCTTTTGTATCCTTCCAGAGATGCTCTATGTAGATAAAAGATTTACAGCATTTATATGCAGATATATTTTCATCCGCTTTTTCACTCAAATGTACGAATACTATGCACATTTTTCTGGACCTTGTTTTTGCACCTAATATATCTTAGAGGATGTTCCATTTTTCATCATCTGGCTGCCTAGTGTCAGGGTTAGTGGCTTCAGGTACGATTATATCCAGCTGCTCAAAGACAAGTCTCAGGAATCTGGCTCCCCTGCCACTCTAAGCTCTTTTCTGTGTGTTGGTTTCCTTCTCAGGCCAGCCTCTCCATGGCGACAAAGGTAGCTGCCAGCAGTGTAAAGCTATTTGATCCTGAAAGCTCCCAGTAAAAATGGGTGTGTTTTCCAATGGTTCCAGTTACTGGCCCACGGAGGACTTCTGATAGGCCCCCCTGCCCTGGATAACATGTCTAACTCCAAACCAGAGTGGCTATGGGAACATAGTGCCCTGATTGGCCAGCCTGGGTCACATGTCCCTGTGACAGTGGGTGTAGGCCCTTTGATAGACAGCCAGCCCCTCCAGATATCAGTGGAAGAAGGGAGGGACCAGTTTTCAAGAGGGATGCAGGGCTTCCCTGGTGGCGCAGTGGTTGAGAGTCCGCCTGCCGATGCAGGGGACATGGGTTCGTGCCCCGGTCCGGGAGGATCCCACATGCTGCGGAGGGGCTGGGCCCGTGAGCCATGGCCGCTGGGCCTGCGTGTCCGGAGGCTGTGGCCCGCAACGGGAGAGGCCACAACAGTGAGAGGCCCAAGTACCACAAAAAAAAAAAAAAAAAAAAAAAAAGAAAAAGAAGAGAGATGCAGAGAGGACAAAATAGATACCAAATGACTCCTAATAGAGGCTCAAGACAAAGCTTTATTTAGTTCTCCAGCTCAGAGTATAAAGCCTTGGAGAGACCCTAGAGGGCAGGCCACAGGACGGGCCTGGGGGAGACACAGCCTAGGGGAGTGGGTAAGGGAGACAACCTGCTTGAGTTTGAATCCCAGCTTCACTCTCTGACTGTGTGACCTTGGGCAGGTCCCTTCCCCTTCATTTCTTTATCTGTAAAATGGGGCTTATCAACTTCACAGAGTCCTCCCAAGGTGGGAGACTCTACAGTAATGGGTAAGGCTGTTGGGTCTTTAAAATCCTTTATAATAAGCACCATAACTAGAAGGTAAGTAAGAAATATTTTAAACGGGGGGTGTCTTTGGGGAGAGGGATGAGAAGGTGATGGGAAGAGAAGAATTTCTTTTTCACTTTGTTCCTTTTTTGTACCTTTTGTGTTTTTGGCCTTTGCCCATGAATTCTTTTTACTTCTGTAAAATATCAGTAGGGCTGTTTTCTGAGAGGCAGGATGACAGGCCATTTATTTTCCTCCCCAATATTTGTGTTCTATAACCTAAAGCGCATTGACTAAGGTTGCCAAGATAACTTGTTTTTCTAGAGGTTTTGGAATAAAGATTCCTTTGAGATATGAACATATATTTGACATTGTGTTAAATGTGCCATGGGTAGGTGAATTGGTAGCTTTGTGCTGCCTTTTTTAAAAATTGTGGTAAAATACACATAACATAAAATGTAGCAGTTGAACCGTTTGTTTTAAGTGTACAGTCCAGTGGCATTAAGTACATTCACATGGTTGTGCAGTCATCACCCCCATCCATCCATAGAATCTTTTCATCTTGTAAAACTGAAACTCAAACCAATAACAATAACTCTCCATTGCATCCTCCCTCCAGCATTCAACAACCACCATATAAGTGGAATCACTTTATGACTGGCTTGTATCACCTAGAATAATGTCCTCAAGTTTCATCTCTGTCATAGCATGTGTCAGAATTTTCTTCCTTTTAAAAAAGAAGAATGTTTTTCCCGAATAATATCCCGTTGTATGTGTGTATCACATTTTGTTTATCCGTTCCTCCACTGATGGACACTTGGGCTGCTGCCACCTTTTAGCTGTTGCAAATAGTGCTGCTATCAACATGGGCGTATACATATCTCTTTCACTCCCTGCTTTCAGTTCTCTCAGGTATATACCCAGAAGTGGAATTGCTGGATCATATGGTAATTCTATTTTTAATTTTTTGAGGAACTGCCATACTGTTTTCCATCATGCTCCCTTGATTGTTTTGTTTTGTTTTTTTGTTTTCATTTTTGTTTTGTTTTTGGCTGCATCAGGTCTTAGTTGAAGCACAGGGGATCTTCACTGTGGCATGCAGGATCCTCCACTGCAGCACGCAGACTCAGTAGTTGTGGCATGGGGGCTCTCTAGTTGTGGCTCGCGTGCTGAGTAGTTGTGGCGCGCGGGCTTAGTTGCCCCGTGGCATGTGGGATCTTAGTTCTCCGACCAGGGATCGAACCCATGTCCCCTGCTTTGGAAGATGGATTCCTAACCACTGGACCACCAGGGAAGTCCCATGCTCCCTTGATTTTGAAATCCCAGCCCTTTCTGCAAAATTGTAGAAGCAGGGGACCACATGGCAGAAACTTCTCCAGCCCATCTGCCGCCAGTATGCTCCACTTTCACTGTGATAATGATGAGTGAACCTGGAACAGATTTTGCCAGCATAATCTGGCATGACAGATGATGGCTGTGCTTATTGTAAATTTGAGGTGTTCTCCTAATACCCTCTGTTTATGGGAAGGAATGTGAGCGCTTGTTAAATAGTGTTAAAAATTCAACACTGATACAAAAATATATCACTCTTCTTCCAGGCCTTAAGATCTGTTAAATTTGAGCATTTCCGGTAATTGCAGGGTGAACAGTTTTAACATTCTCACAGCTGGAGTAGCCAAGAAAATTCTAAAACAGACCAGGAAAGAGGATGAGCCTTGCGGGTTAGTAAAGATATTATAAAAATATGTTACGAATCCACAATAACAGATAGTGCAATAGAACAGACCGGCAGATCCAGGAATAGACACATAGATTTGGGAAATTTTGTTTGGTGGTTTTGCAAATCAGTGGGAAAAGAGAGATTACTGAACAGCTGGTGTTGTGGCAGCAGTGGGAAGAGAGGCTAGTTACTCTCATAAAGTATAAATTCCAGATGTATCAAAGAATAAAACACAAAAAACGGAAAGGATAAAAGTTGTAGAAGAAAACACAGGCGAATTTGTCCGTCGTTCTGGCGTGAGAAAGATCTTTCTAAGCAGGATACAAACCCTAAGGGCCAAACCAAGGAAGAAATTAATTCATTTGTCAACATAAAAATTAAAAGTCACCCTGTGACAGATGTTGCTATTAAAAAAAAGACAGATGATACACTTGCAAAATGTTTCTAATATATATCATAGTAAAGAGGTAATTTTTTTTTTTTTTTCGGTACGTGGACCTCTCTGTTGTGGCCTCTCCCGTTGCGGAGCACAGGCTCCGGACGCGCAGGCCCAGCGGCCATGGCTCCCGGGCCCAGCCGCTCCGCGGCATGTGGGGTCTTCCCGGACCGGGGCACGAACCCGTGTCCCCTGCATCGGCAGGCGGACTCCCAACCACTGCGCCACCAGGGAAGCCCAAAGAGCTAATTTTTTAACTCTAGTAAGAGCTGGTTCAAGTTAATGAGCAAAAGATGAACACCCTAATAGAAAAATGGGCAAAGCATATGAACAGGCAATTCACTGGGAAGATATTACAAACAACTGATAAATTATGTGAAAAGTAAGCTTACTGCACTCAAGGTGCGGTCAGTGCAAATCAAAACAAGAGAGCATTGTTCACCTGAAGGGTAAACCTTCTTACACATTGTACATACTCCCTCCTGGCAACCATATTAGGGAAAGGCAGCTTCGTAGAGCGTATTTGTTTAAACGGATGCCAAGTTTCTGGAGTTTTTAATCAATATTTGGTGATTACAACTAATATTTTCACAGAACACCAGTGAACCTCTGTTACTTTAACAAAATAATTTGGTGGTGCTACTTGAGTGGTGGGATGCCACATACTTTTAAAATTTTACTTTTTTATATTTCCTCACATTAAAAAATACACCACCACAGACATTAAAAAGCATGCAAACAGACATGATTCAATCCAGACATTAGCCAGTGTGGTCGGATGAACTCATTTCTCCACAGATAATGCAGTGACTTTTTCTACCCATTGTGCTTAGAGATTTGTACTTTTTGCGACAGAACGAGTGACTGAGATCAGAGAGCTGTGATGGTCTGTGCTAACACCACCTGGTACGTCCAGGCCTGTAAAAGTGGCCCCGGAAGTCCTGGGTCTACACAGTGCGTCTCTCCTTCTCAGTTAAGCGTCAGGTGGGACTGTCACAGGTGCCTTGGGTCCTGGCTCTTGTCGAGCCCTGATGGCCATGGAACAGCAAGAGGATGCATGGCAGGTCTCAGCATGACTCCATGGTCCTGGGATCATCTTAGTGGCCGGTGTAAGATTTGGCGTTCTCCTGTGACTTCTGCAATTTTGATGAGGAGAGGGAGGACTTATTAGATAGACTTAGTGGGTCCACTATGAGACCACGTTTCCTGTGACTTCACTTTCAAGCTTCTGGCTCCATTTAATTGAAGTGTATCCTGGGTTTGCAAAGCGAGCTATAGAAAAATTATTACCATATGAGAAGATAGGGAAATTTCTGGGAAAAAAATGTACTGAGTAGGGATTACCACATAATCTCAAAAAATGTAGGTAACACATAAAAATGTAAACATGTATATTTTAATTCATTTAGAAGTATAGTGTCTGTGCTTTTAGCCACTGAAGAGGAAGTGAGAAAAAAGAAAGATGAACTGCAAACTGGGAATAATATTAACAGCATGTATAACACACATGGGCTAATTTCTCTAATTTACCAAAAGCTGATTCAGAATAATAATATGAAAAAGACAACCTGGCAGAAAAGTATACAAAGGCCAGGACAGGCAGTTTGGAGAAAAGAAATCAAGATGACTATTAAGTGTGTGAAAAGAACAACGCTCGACCCCATCCCTATTTTAAGAATTAAAATCAAAAGCAATGAATTATAGTTTTTCACCAATCAGAAATTTGAAAATTGGATAACAACCCACTGCTGGTGAGGCTGTGGAGAAATGGGCAATCTCCTCCACTGTTTGTAGGGAGGTGAATTTGTCCAATCCGGAAATGATCTCAATGCCTGTGGTTTCAGGACTGGTTAAATCAATTATCAGCCATTCTTATGTGCCAGAGGCAAAAGGATTTCTGAGCTATCTTATTAATTTAAGGAAACATTCAGAAGAATGCATATTAAGATCATTTTTGTTTAAACACAAAAGATTTGTGTATAAATGCTGGTTTATGAATAATTTATTTTTCTGATAGTAACAAATAAAGAGTAATAAGAAAGCTATCCTTTTGGGGAGAGGGACTAGGGGAGGAGTAGCAATAAGGTGAGTCTCACTTTTCGTATTTTGTCTTTAAGTACTCTGAATATTCCAACAATGAACAATTCATTCATTCTTTCATTCAAAATAACCAGAGAGGGACTTCCCTGGTGGCGCCGTGGTTAAGAATCCATCTGCCAATACAGGGGACATGGGTTCGATCCCTGGTCCGGGAAGATCCCACATGTCACAGAGCAACTAAGCCCGTGCGCCATAACTGCTGAGCCTGCGTGCTAGAGCCCACAAGCCACAACTACTGAGCCCGCGTGCCACAACTACTGAAGCCCACACACTTAGAGCCCATGCTCCACAACAAGAGAAGCCACCGCACTGAGAAGCCCACACACCACAACGACGAGTAGCCCCCGCTTGCCGCACACAGCAACCAAGACCCAATGCTGCCAAAAATAAAACAAACAAACAAGAAAACAAAATAACCAGATATAGTACAACCACTCTGGGGAACTATTTGGAAGTTTCTTAAGGTTAGCCATACCCTTGCCACATGACTCAGGCAATCTACTCCGAAGTATTTTTGCCCAAGAGAAATGAAAACCTATATCTACCAAAAATGTGTACCTGAACATTCACAGCAGCATCTTGCTGATTATAGCCCAAATCTGGAAACAACCCAAATGTCATACCAATTTTA
The DNA here is from genome assembly GCF_964341445.2 of Mesoplodon mirus. NCBI lineage: Eukaryota > Metazoa > Chordata > Mammalia > Artiodactyla > Ziphiidae > Mesoplodon > Mesoplodon mirus. The sequence goes on from NC_138995.1 coordinate 56,640,465, forward strand.
GTTATCCATAAGTTGATGGACATTTGGGCTGTCTCCACTGTTTGGCTGTTGTGAATAATGCTGCTGTGAACATTCACGTAACAAATTTTTGGGTTGCCATATGTTTTCTCTTGGGTTACCTAGGAAGTGGTTCATCCACTCAATGGAATATTACTCAATGACAAAAAAGAATGAAATACTGATACCCACAACAATATGGACAAATCTCAAGGTTTTTTTTTTTAATTGAAGTATAGTTGATTTACAATGTTTCAGGTGTACAGCAAAGTGATTCAGTTATACATATATATATATATAATTTTTTTCAGATTCTTTTCCATTAGAGGTTATTAAAAGATATTGAATCTAGTTCCCTGTGCTGTACAGTAGGTCCTTGTTTATCTATCAAAGGTTTTATTTTAAGGGGAAGAACCCAGATACAAAATAAATACACATACTAGTCTTAGTTCAGGCTGCTTGAACAGAGTGCCATAGACCGGAGACTTATAAACAACAGAAGTTTATTTCTCACAGTTCTGCAGGCTGGAAATTCGAGATCAGGATGCCAGCATGGTTCTGGGGAGGGCCTCCTTCCAGGTTGCAGATGGCAGACTTCCCTTTGAATCCTGACATGGCTAGGGATCTCTCTGGGGTCTCTTTTATAACGGCACTAATCCCATTCAGGAGGGCTCCACCCTTATGATCTAATCACCCCCAAGACCCCCCACCTCCTAACACATCACCTCAAGGATTGGGATTTCAGCATATGAATTTTAGGGGGACACAAACATTCAATCCATAGCATTACTGGATGAGTCCATTTATAAGAAGTTTTAGAACAGGAAGAACTAATCTCTGGTGGAAAAAATCAGAACCGTGCTTGCTTCAGTTGGGGGAAGGTCTTTGCGAGGGGGTTTGGTGGAATGTTCTGTGACCGGGGTGGTGGTTGCACAGGTATACGTGTCTGTCCAAACTCACCGAATTATACACCTAGAATGTGTGCATTTCATTGTGTGTAAATGACACCTCAATAAACACAATTTTTAAAAAGTAAAGAGGGTAGGGCTTCCCTGGTGGCACACTGGTTAAGAATCCGCCTGCCAGTGCAGGGGACACGGGTTCAAGCCTTGGTCTGGGAAGATCCCACATGCTGTGGAGCAATTAAGCCCGTGAGCCACAACTATTGAAGCCCGCGCGCCTAGAGCCCGAGTTCCACAACAAGAGAAGCCACTGCAGTGAGAAGCCCGTGCACCGCAACAAAGAGCAGCCCCCGCTCACCGCAACCAAAGACCGCGTGCAGCAACAAAGACCCAACGCAGCCAAAAACAAATAATAAATAAATAAAATAAATAAATGTATTAAAAAAAGAAAAGTAAAGGGGGGACTTCCCTGGTGGTCCAGTGGAGTACACACTCCCAGTGGAGGGGGCCCGGGTTCGATCCCTGGTTGGGGAACTAGATCCCGCAGGCCACAATTAAGAGCCTGCATGCCACAACTAAAAGATTCCGTATGCTGCAAGGAAGATCCTGCATGCTGCAACTAAGACCTGGCACAGCCAAAATAAAAATAAATAAATATTTAAAAATAAAAAGTAAGGGAGGTGATTTTATTTTCATCTTTATAGTTCTGTGCACTGAATGATTAACAGCCAAAACCATAACTATGTTGTACACTAAAAGCCACATCACCGTAACGGGGCTGGTTTAACGCATTTTGCGTGTGGTTATAAATCTTGTGGTAAGCCAGCTCCAGCTCACTTTGTGAGCCTGTTTACGTTACCCATCAACGCGATGTGGATTAAGACTGTTATAGCCCAGCATGGGTCTCTGTTTGAAATTCAGGTCTGACACGTCCGTTCTCATAAAACTGTGCATGTGAGTCACACCTCAAGTGTGTGGAAGTCACATTCAGTTCAAGGTCAGGGGGCTCAGACGGAGGGGTGGAGGCTGCTTGGTCCAGTGTGAGGATGCAACAAATCTCCACCCCGGAGGAGGAGCTGTTGGAATGGATTCTCCTGTTGGATCCTGTGACCTTGACATTTCTGAGGGGAAGGTGCTTAGTTATTAAAGGATGTTAATGATTCAAAAGAACCAAATTCCCCATACTTGACTTACAAGCATTTGGTTTAACCGAACCACATCTGACATTATAAAGGCAAACTATTAGGCTTCCCTGGTGGCGCAGTGGTTGAGAGCCCGCCTGCGGATGCAGGGGACACGGGTTCATGCCCCGGTCCGGGAAGATCCCACATGCCGCGGAGCGGCTGGGCCCGTGAGCCATGGCCGCTGAGCCTGCGCGTCCGGAGCCTGTGCTCCGCAACGGGAGAGGCCACAACAGTGAGAGGCCCGCGTACCGCAAAAAAAAAAAAAAAAAAAAAAAGTGCAAAGCCAAACAGCCATGCGATCTCATCATTCACATATCAACGTAACAATAATGCAAAAGTTTAGGGATGCCCAGACTGGCGAGGGCTTGGGGAAGCAGGCACGTGGATTTTTTTTTTTTTTTTTTGATATATTTAAAGTGCTGAAAGGGAAAATCCTGCAACTTAGGATATTCTACTCAGGTGTTCTCTTTGTTTTTTTTGCGGTATGCGGGCCTCTCACTGCTGTGGCCTCTCCCGTTGCGGAGCACAGGCTCCGGACGCGCAGGCTCAGCGGCCATGGCTCACGGGCCCATGGCGCTCCGCGCCATGTGGGATCTTCCCAGACGGGGGCACGAACCTGTGTGCCCTACATCGGCAGGCAGACTCTCAACCACTGTGCCACCAGGGAAGCCCTACTCAGGTGTTCTTAATAGGCTTGGACATTTGTACTTCCTTCTGAGGGCGATGTGGTTCTAGCCATCAAGATTTAAAGTATACTCATCAAACTGTGCTGAGGTATGCCAGGGATGCTGGTTACAGCATTTTTGTAAAAGGGAGGAGGAAACTGGAAACAATATGGTTAAATGATTTATGGGACACCATAGAAAGGAACACTGTGCAGTTGTCAGAATGAAATGGATCTCTGAGTGCTGATTGCCAGGCCATATTTTTAACACCTTTTATTGAAAAGTATGTGTATCCTAAGTGTTCAGCTGGATGCATTTTCACAAATGGAACACACCTGTGCAACCAGCCCCCAGAAAACGCCTAAGCCTCCCCCCACCAAAGTCTATTGAGAGCCCTGCCCATCCCCCACCCTTCCCCACCCCCAACCTCACTCGCAGAGGTAAGTTCTGTCCAAGCCACACTTTTCAGTGAACAAACTGTGCTGCAAAAAAGATGCATTATGATCCCTTTTGTTGAATATTTTAAGAAGGAGTAATAACGCATTGATATTGTTAATACATGCATACAGATTTATTTGTTTCAGGAAGGTACAGGTATTTTGTTAATAGTGATTGCCCTTAGAGTGAGGGACGGGGTACAGGGCAGGTGGAAGGGGTGCAAGGTGGGGACCTTCAGGGTTTATTTTGGTTTCCTGTGCTTTGTCAATTTCTAACCATACAATCATATTGTGTCTTTTTTTCTTTCTTTCTTTCTTTTTTGGCCGCTCTGAGGCATGCGGGATCTTAGTTCCCTGACTAGGCATCAGACCTGTGCCCCCTGCAGTGGAAACGCAGGAGTCTTTAACCACTGGACCGCCAGGGAAGTCCTGTATTAGGTGTTTTTTTTTTCAGTAGTCAATATTCAGCCATAAAATGGCATGAAGTGCTCATACATGCTACATGTGGCTGAACCTCAAAAACATTCAGCTGAGCGAAAGAAGCCAGGCACAAAAGGCCACATATTGTATGATCTCTATATATGAGATGTCCAGAATTGGGAAATCTGTAGAGACAGAAAGTGGATTAGTGGTTGTCAGGGGCTGGGAGAGGGCGAATGGGGTTCGACTGCTTAATGAGTACAGGTTTCTTTTTGGGGTGATGAAAAGGTCTTGGGTCTAGATAGAGGTGGTGGTTCCACTACATTGTGATCTACTAAATGCCACTGAATTGTGCATTTTAAAATGGCTAATTTTATGTCATGTGAATTTCAATGCAATGTTTTTAAGTAGTTAAAAAAAATCTGGCATGTGGATCATGGACCTTTTTTGAGGGGGGTACGGTAGAGGTTCTTCTTTATACTTTACCTTGAATTAAAAAAGCCACAAAGCCAAACGCCCGTGTTAGCTCTGGCTGCTGGGGAAAGTAGCTCTGTTGCAGATCTCAGAAGAAAGCTTTTGCTGTCCTCTTTAGATGTGTATTTGAGTTTTTTTTAATCAACATGTTTTTGGTTGGAAAGTTTTTAGCTTTCCAAGGGTCAGTTTTTAAAATTCCAGCCTGGGCTCTTCCATTCTCACAAAACTGGAAAAGCAAGAGGGCTGGCAGAGAGTACAAATCTGGTCATGCTCAAGTAAAGCGAAGCCATGGGGCCCCCGCCTCAGTGGGAACGTTCTGAAACAAGTGTGAATGTGTAGCTAAAGTCAACGATTACAGCCCACTTTCATGCTCCAGGCGTGTTCTGGGTGTTTCCCCTATGACTTTCACACTTCGATAAGAAATGCGAGCATTTACAGAATGTTCAAGGGCAAAACGCTGAAGTAAAAATTCCCTCCCACTGCTTTTCCGTGATCCTGTATGCACTTAACTGAAGCATTTCCTATGAGGGCAGGCTGAGCTGTTTTTAAAACTGTCAACATATAGGAATAGGGAGGGAAACATCCGAAATAAACAACCGGAAAACAGGGAGATAGATCAGTCATGCAAGGGGATTGGCTCGGATAAATATGAAACTGTATGATGAGCCTGCAATAATTAAAACAGTCCAGTACAGACCGAAGAAAGGGAGAAACAGAGCAACCTAAATCTACGAAGAGTGTTTACAAATATAGGTGGGGTTTCAAATCGGCACAGGAAAGGTGAATTATTCAAAAAGTGGTCTTGGGACAACAAGCTAACTGGGGAAAAACAGCCCACTCCTTACATCAAAATTAATTCCCGACGGATCCAAATGTATAAAATGAAATTGTAAGAGTTGCAGAGGGAAAGATGGGTGGCTCGTTGATCATCTTGGAGGGGAGGAAGCTTGTCTCTTTTTTATTTTTAATTCTTTTAAATTGAAGTATAGTTGATTTACAAAGTTGTGTTAATTTCTGCTGTACAAAGTGATTGAGTTTTATATATATATATACACACATATATATAAATATATACATTCTTTTTAAAATATTCTTTTCCATTATGGATAATCATAGGATACTGAATATAGTTCTCTGTGCTATACAGTAGGACCTTGTTGTTTATCCATTCCATGTATAATAGTTTGCATCTGCTAACCCCAAACGCCCACTCCATCCCTCCCCCAGCCCCCTCCCCCTTAGCAACCACAAGTCTATTCTCTAGGTCCCTGATTCTGTTTCTGTTTCATAGATAGGCTCCTTTGTGTCATATTTTAGATTCCACATATAAGTGATATCATATGGTATTCGTCTTTCTCTTTCTGACTTACTTCATTTAGTATGCTAATGTCTAGTTGCATCCATGTTGCTGCAGATGGCATTATTTTGTTCTTTTTTATGCCTGAGTAGTATTTCATTATGTATATGTACCACATCTTTATCCATTCAACTGTCAATGGACACGTAGTTTGTTTCCATGTCTTGGCTATTGTGAATAGTGCTGCTATGAACATAGGGGTGCATGTATCTTTTTGAATTATAGTTCTGTCTAGATATATATCCAGGAGTGGGATTGCTGGATCTTACGGTAATTTTATTTTTTAGTTTTCTGAGGAACCTCCATACTGTTCTCCATAGTGACTTCACCAGTTTACATTCCCACCAACAGTGTAGGAGGATTCCCTTTTCTCCACATCCTCTGGAGAGGAGGAAGCTTTTCAAAGCTGAGTGGACTCGCAGAGTTCAAAGATCTTATCCCAAATGTAGGCACAGCCAGGGACCCAGCGAGGGTTTCCAGTCTCTTGTAACCTGAAACCATCAAAGAAAAGAGGCTTCTTAGTTACTGTGATTAACAGAAAAGTTAAAATTTTTATACAAGAAAAAAATAACAAAGTCAAAAGATAGTGACAAACTGGGGAAAAATAGAGGTTTCATGCCTCCCTTTACAAAAAACTCACGTAAATGATCAAGAGAAGGAGGAACAGGGCCTCCCTGGTGGCGCAGTGGTTGGGAGTCCGCCTGCCGATGCAGGGGATACGGGTTCGTGCCCCGGTCTGGGGGGATCCCATGTGCCGCGGAGCGGCTGGGCCCGTGAGCCGTGGCCGCTGGGCCTGCGCGTCCGGAGCCTGTGCTCCGCAACGGGAGGGGCCACAGCGGTGAGAGGCCCGCGTACGGAAAAAAAAAAAAAGAGAAGGAGGAACAGCTGAGAAAAATGGGCAAGAGACACGGATTGGAAGTTTACCGAAAAACAAGCGTCCACAGCTAGTAAACACACAAAAAGATGCTCAGAGTCACACTTAAAGAAAAGCAGAGCAGAAACAGTCACAAGGATGGACTTAGAGATCAGGGGAATAGAGCCAAGAGCCTAGAAAACAACCAGGAGATACCACTGTCCACGTATGTGATGGGCAAAAGTTCTAAAAGTTGTGTAATAGCCAGTGTTGACCAGGATGCGATGAAACAGTGTCACTCATTATTAGTGGGAGTGTGAACTGGTGCAAAGGCCATTTGGCAAATAGCTGTCAAATTTTCAAAAGACTTTTGTTTTGGGTCCCAGGGAACCTGCTGCTAGCAGTTTTCTCCTGCTACATCGTCTCAAATATATGCCATAGCTCTCAAGAGGTATTAAAAGAGAGGGTTTGTAAGAGTGGAAAATGAAAGTGATCCAAGGGTCCATCAGTATGGAACTGATTAAATGAACCGGGGTATAACCCTGGGAGGATGGGACACTCTACAGACATTAAAAAGAAATGCTTAGGACTTCCCTGGCGGCGCAGTGGTTAAGAATCCATCTGCCAATGCAGGGGACACGGGTTCGATCCCTGGTCCCGGAAGATCCCACGTGCCGCGGAGGAACTAAGCCCGTGCGCCACAACTACTGAGCTTGCACTCTAGAGTCTGCGAGCCACAACTACTGAGCCCACGTGCCACAGCTACTGAAGCCCGTGCGCCTAGAGCCCGTGCTCCGCAACAAGAGAAGCCACCGCAATGAGAAGCCCGCGCACCGCGACGAAGAGTAGCCCCCACTCGCCACAACTAGAGAAAGCCCGCACGCAGCAACAAAGACCCAATGCAGCCAAAAATAAATAAATAAATAAAATTAATTGATTAAAAAAATTTTTCCAAGTTGTTCTATAATACATCAGTGACAGACATCTAAGCATTTCTTTTTTGTTTTTAAATTTATTTATTTTTGGCTGCATTGGGTCTTTGTTGCTGCGCGCGGGCTTTCTCTAGTTGCGGGAGCGGGGGCTACTCTTCCTTGCGGGGTGCAGGCTTCTCACTGCGGTGGCTTCTCTTGTTGCGGAGCACGGGCTGTACGCACACAGGCTTCAGTAGTTGTGGCGCACGGGCTCAGTAGTTGTGGCTCGCAGACTCTAGAGCACAGGCTCAGTAGTTGTGTAGCTCGGGCTTAGTTGCTTCATGGCATGTGGGAGCTTCTTGGACCAGGGCTCCAGCCCATGTCCCCTGCATTGGCAGGTGGATTCTTAACCACTGTGCCACCAGGGAAGTTCTGGAAAATATTTTTAAAATACCCAGGTGCAGTAGGGCACATGGGATCACATTGGTATAAATGAAAAATGTTATGTGGTTACAAATGGTAGCATATGCATCGATTCTTTTTTTTTTTCCCCTGGAAGGAAAAACAACAAACTTTGAAGACGGATTCTTCTGAGGTAGGGAAATGAGTGGAAGGTGGGTGGGTGTGGGTGTGGGAGGGCTTTACTGCCATCCTTGTCTGTAACTCTCACATTTGAACGCACATTATTTTTTAGAATGCCGACATGGCGAGATAGTAAGACGTTTTTCATTTTCTCTGTATCTCTTTGCATTAAAAAATGACACTGTACTTTAAAAAAAAATGAAATTCCCTGCACACCACATTCACAGATATTGCTAAGTTAACCAGATTTTTCTGCTCTTCTTGGCAGCGTTTCCTGTCGGTTTCTGTACAAATATGTACTTCTTATAAAGTATCTTTGTCTTGGAAGGTGTATCCCTTTGGACGCTGGTTAGTTTTTAAACATTTTTGGTCTGGGCAGGTCCATGCCTGAAAAACTCCACCATTTCTGCAAAGCACATGCCTTGTCACACTCAACGTAATGACAAGTAAACCTTGGGCACTGCTGTTGTGGACAAAGTTCCAATCCCTGAGTAATTGTTCTATAAAAGCCAGTGAATGTGTAACAACTGAGGCGTGATCACATGCTGTGGGGGACACGGGTTGGGTGCCTCCCCGTGACTTTGACATTCAGGCTAAGAAGTGGGAACAGCTGAGATCCTTATTAACTCTAAAATGAAAATCCCCCGCTACCTGTTTGTCCACCTCCTGGAAATTGACATATGCTTGCAGGATAAGCTGCTGAAAAATTGTTACCATATGAGAATAATGGAGAAACTTTGAAGGTAGGGGCAACAGTAATTGACATATGCTTGCAGGATAAGCTGCTGAAAAATTGTTACCATATGAGAATAATGGAGAAACTTTGAAGGTAGGGGCAACAGTAAGCCCTATCAGACAACAAAATGCGACCTAACTGTTTGGTGCCCCCAGGTACAAGATTTTTGCTTTTGATGAAGGCAGTGCTTCTATGCAGCAGGCAAGATGAGGACCAAGCAGCCAAACCTTTCTTTGGAGTGTGAGGGGAATAAAAGCTGGATTTCTATGTTCCTTTCACTGAAATCCAGATGGATCCGAAAGTTAAATGCAAACCATGAAGCCATCAAGCACTCCAAAAAAAAAACTGGTGAATTAATATATGCACTTAGAAGTGGGGGAAATATTTTTCTAAGTGGAAAAACAGGACTCAGAAACTATGAGGAGCAAGCTTGATATATTTGAATTTGAAAGCTTGTATATGATCAAAGAATTGTAAAGTCTAAAAAACTGACAAACTGAATGCCTATATTTGAAATCATTCCATGGATGTGTTCTTTTTTTTCCCTCTATTTCCAAAACCTTTTAATTGATTTTGTTTTTTAACATTTTAATGGTTGTTAAATGAGCTGTTCTCAACTTTCTTTTCAGCAATGTCCCAGCTCTGGTAACAGTTTTTAAACAGCTGTTAGTTCTAATCTTGGTTACACAAATCCAAAAGGATTCAAAGTGGGGCAATGAGGAAGTTGTGTTTTTTCTTAATTTTTGATCAAATTGTGAAATTCTTGTCATTTCTAATCTTGGTTATACAGGTCCAGAAGGATTCAAAGTGGTGCAGTGGGGGAATTTTTTTTTTTTATTATCTGAATTGAATTGTGAAACTCTTGTCATTTCTTACCACAAATGAGAAAGTCACAAGGGAAATACCCTGAATTTGCCAGCATGAAGCCATCTAGAATAGCAAACCCTTGTGTTCAAACTTGTTACACAGTCATTTGTTATAAAGCTGTTATGTCACAAGGCTGAATAAATCCTTAGCAGATGCTCTTGTCATTTTTTGGAGCCTGAGGAATGTGAGGTGGCAACTGCTGGCTTAAACAATCTCACTGGCGAGGACGTGCCAGGGCCGGACTATTCCGATACGGCTATAAGTGTTTTATTCAGTGACAGATATACAAGAGCAATCAGAGCTGCAGAAAAAGGAAGGGGGAAAAAAAAGAAAGAAAGAAAAAAGAATCACTGTGGTTGCTGCCAATAATGTGGTCTTGGCTTCCAACAGATTTTATTTTTAGGTTGTGGTGGCTTGGTTTTTATTTAATAAGGACCCATATAAAGAAGAAAACAAGAAGTGAACCATTAACCTACTGCCAAAATAGCCCCTGTGGACATTTAAAAATAAGGTATGCACAGTGTTAGACATTGAGGCAGTGCAGGATTGAAAATAGAAAGCACCATCCCATCCCACTTCTCCTCCGCCTCCCCTAAAGCCAGTGGCCATAGCACGTTCACACTTCTCCTTCTAAAAGAGAAAAAATGTTTATGTATATACTGGCGCACATCTCTCTATGTGTGTGCGTATGCATGTATTTGTGTATATGTGTCTGTGTCTATATGTCTTGTGTACATGTGTGTAAAAGTATGTATATGTTTGTATGTGTATATAGACGCATATGTATTTATGTGTATTTATATCTGTATACATGGTTGGATATGTACACATGTATATGTGTGCATGTATAAATGTATGCATATATGTTGGTGTGTATGTATGTATGTGTTTTTGTATATGTGATATGTCTGTGATAACAGCAGAAGTAGTCGCTTATATACCACAAGGATCTATTTTTTAATTAATTAATTAATTAAAAAAAATTTTTATTTTTGGCTGCATTGGGTCTTTGTTGTTGCACGCGGGCCTTTCTCTAGTTGTAGCAAGTGGGGGCTACTCTTCGTTGTGGTTCGTGGGCTTATTGCTGTGACTTCTCTTGTTACAGAGCATGGGCTTTAGGTTCATGGGCTTCAGTAGTTGTGGCACGTGGGCTCAGTAGTTGCGGCTCACAGGCTCTAGAGCGCAGGCTCAGTAGTTGTGGCGTACGGGCTTAGTTGCTCTGCAGCATGTGGGATCTTCCTGGACCAGGGCTTGAACCCGTGTCTCCTGCATTGGCAGGTGGATTCTTTTTTTTTTTTTTTTTTTTTGCGGTACGCGGGCCTCTCCCGTTGCGGAGCACAGGCTCCGGACGCACAGGCTCAGCGGCCACGGCCCACGGGCGCAGCCGCTCCGCGGCATGTGGGATCCTCCCGGACCGGGGCACGAACCCATATCCCCTGCATCGGCAGGCGGACTCTCAACCACTGCGCCACCAGGGAAGCTGGGCAGATGGATTCTTAAACCACTGCGCCACCAAGGAAGCCCCACACAGGATCTGTTAAGAAATATCATCAGTTCTACTTTCCGGATGGACACGGCATCCATCCACTTTTTACCCTGGATTGGTCTCCATCTCCTCCCACCTCCCTGCCTGCTCCCATGACTGCCACATAAACCCAATGAAATTTAGATTTCAGATAAACGATTTTGTTTGGTATAAGTATGTCCCAAATATTGTATGGGCCATGCTTATAACTAAAATAATATTCATTGTTTATCTGAAATTAAAATTTCACTGGGCAACCTACCTTTTAATTTATTATATCCAGCAACCTCTAGCCTCTCTATGGAAGATGCCCCACATGCGGCCAGAGGGCTCCTGTTAGCCCCTAAGTCAGATCATGTCCCTCTCTGCTCAGAACCCTGGCTCCTATATCCCTCAGAATCAGAGCCCAAGATCTCATCATGGCCCTACTAACATTACCTTCTACTTACGTCTTTGCCTTCATCTCCCTCCACTCTCCCTTGTTTACTGTGCTCCAGCTGAGACAGGCTGGGACCTGGGACCCTTTGCCGCAGTGCTGCCATGCTTTCATCTGGACACACCCCTCCTCCAGCAACAGAATACAAAGAAACTGTATGGGACTAAAAATAACTGCGTGCATGTGCACTTGGGGCAAATTCTGGACAAAAGATACAAAGAGACCAGAAAGACCCAACTGCCACTTTTGAAGAGCCTGGAGCAAAAGCGGGGGTCGGGAGCAAAAACAGGGTACTGCGCTCGCCCCCTGCACACAACACCACCTAAGGGGTGGGCAAACCACCTAAGCCACCGCTCCAGCCAGACTCCTGGACACACCCCTACCCTCACCCCATGTAAGGAACAAGCTCGCCCCCCAACCCCCTGGCCCCAGGGAGCGAGCCAGCAAGGGAAACTGTTGTTTGTTCTCGCTCCCCCCTGCTGCCGCAGGGACCCCAATAAAGCCTTGCCTGAATTTCTTGTCTGGCCTCTGATCAATTTCTGTTGATCAAGGAGGCCAAGAACCCTGGTGGGTAACGCAGCTACCCTGCTATTCCTTGATCCCAATATGCATAGTCCTGCCTCGGGGCCTTTGCACTGGCTGTTCTGTCTGCCTGAACTGCTGTTGCTCCAGATAGTTCCATGACTTACTGTCTCATTTCCTTTAAGTCTTTGTTCAAATGGCATCTTTTCAATGACACACGCTCTGACCACTCTATCAAAAAATGCCTCCCTCCTCCCCCCTTCTCGTATCTTTAAAACTTATCACTTCCTCACTTACTGTTTTATTTATTTGTTTATTTATTTATTATTTGTCTCCTCCTACTAGAATATAAGCTCCATGAGGGCAGGAATTTTCTTTTTTTCTTTCTTTCTTTTTGGCTGCGTTAAGTCTTAGTTGCTGCACATGGGCTTTCTCTAGTTGCAGTGAGCAGGGGCTACTCTTCCTTGCGGTGCGTGGGCTTCTCATTGCAGTGGCTTCTCTTGTTGCGGAGCACAGGCTGTAGGCTCGCGGGCTTCAGTAGTTGCAGCACACAGGCTCAGTAGTTGTGGCTCATGGGCTCTAGAGCACAGGCTCAGTAGTTGTGGCACATGGGCTTAGTTGCTCTGTGTCATGTGGGATCTTCCCGGACCAGTGCTCAAACCCATGTTCCCTGCATTGGCAGGAGGATTCTTAACCACTGCGCCACCAGGGAAGTCACTCTTTTTTGTCTGTTTGTTTGTTTGTTTTTGTTAACTGCAGTATCCTAAGCACCTAGAACAGTGCCTGGCATGAAGTTCAATAAATATTTTGAGGGTGTGTGTGTGTAATTAATAAATGGAGCCAAGACTACTTGGGTTCAGATTCAAGTTCTCTGCTTACTAGCTGTGTGACCATTGTCAGTTTTTCTTAATCTCTCTGAGCTTCAGTATCCTCTGCTGTAAACTGGGGATAATAGCATGACCCTCATAGAGTTGTTGTGGAGACTAAATGAATGAATGCAGGTCAGGTAGCTTGTGTATGGTAAGCATTATATAATTTTTTATTATTATAATCAGTAGTAGCATTGGGAATGCCAACAGTGTTATTAACCGGGCATCATTCAGGTGCAAATAATAGAAACACAGTTCTAATTGGCTTACATAAAGTAACATTTTCTTAAAAAGGGATTTTATTGGTTAACGTAATTCAGCGATGGTTTGGCTTCAGGCATGGCTGAATCCAGTCGTACGGAGTAATGTCCTCAGAGAATCGTTCTCCCTCTATCTCTAGACTTTTTTGTGTATTAGCTCTATTCACAGGCAGGCTTCCAGCAACTCTGGGCTCCTGTCCTCCCAGATTCATCCAGCGTAAAGAGGAAAGAGAGTTCCCCCCAACCCCAGTCATTCTAGGAAAAGTCCCAGGTTGAGCTGTGCTTGACTGTGAGTGGGTCGTGTGCTGACCCGGGGACCAGAGATAGAGTTCGTGCCACAGGAATCACGTGGAGGAGAGGGAGAGAGGCATGATTTCCTGAGGAACATGAAGGTAGTGTTTCTATAAGAAGGGGTGCCGGCTAGACCAGTGCCCCATTTCACCACATCATCGTTATTAGTATATTTATTACCTGTAATTGTGTTTTCTGTTACTATTTCAGGATTGTGCAGCACGACACAGACTGCTAGTGGTTCTGCAAAACTCTTTCCTTCTTTTCAAGATTTTAAAAAATATTTATTTTATTTATTATCATTTATGTTTGGCTGCGTTGGGTCTTTGTTGCTGTGCATGGGTTTTCTCTAGTTGTGGCGTACGGGGGCTACTCTTTGTTGGGGTGCGCAGGCTTCTCATTGCGGTGGCTTCTCTTGTTGTGGAGCATGGACTCTAGGCACGCGGGCTTCAGTAGTTGTGGTTCGCGGGCTCTAGAGTGCAGGCTCAGTAGTTGTGGCGCACGGGCTTAGTTGCTCCGCGGCATGTGGAATCTTCCCAGACCAGGGCTCGAACCTGTGTCCCCTGCATTGGCAGGCAGATTCTTAACCACTGCGCCACCAGGGAAGCCCCTGTTTCCTTCTTTTGCTGTGCACACCTCTGTAAGACACTTCCCGGCCTCCTTTGACCACATGACTGAGTTCTAAGCAACGGGACCTGAGTGGAAGGGGATTTAAACCTCCTGCTCATGATTCTCTCTACTCGTTCCTCGTTGGAGCCAACTGGAACAGAGAAGACTCCCGGCACCACCTCAGAAGCCAAAAGTTGAACATGGAGGAGCTATAAGGTGGAAGGAACTCGGGTTCCTGGATCACATCTTGAGGAAAAGCATCTGCAATCAAGAACAACCATGACTTTACATGAGCAAGAATAAACTCCTATCATTGTTTGAGCCATTAGACATTTTGGGGGAGCGTGTTTGTTACAGCAGCTAATGTTACCCTGACTAAGACAACAGGAGAAATGAAGTTTATAGTTTCCCCAGGAGAAGTCTAGTTGATGGAGAGATACATATTCCTTTCCCAGCTCTGGACCTAGTAGTCAAAGGCAGGTTCTGGTGTAAAATTCACGGAGTGTCTTTCCAAGGAGGACTGATAGCAACCATCTTCCCTATGTATTGATCACATCAACTTAAGAGGCTGTATTTATTAGGCTATTTTACTTTTAAGCTACAGAAGCTCAGGCTTCTGTTTTAAAAAAAGCTGAATTGGCTCTTGGAAATACAGTGTGGGCAGAGCAGAGTGGGTTGTATTGTTTGTTTGTTTGTTTGGACACCTTTACAACAATTGGGAATATAAATGGCTGTCTCTCTGAGTCTGCCTTCTCTGCATGTCTTTGCCTGTTGGCTTTATCTTTTGAATCTGAGACCACCTTTTTTTTTTCAGGAGAAGCTCCTGGCACATTCTAAGCTCACATTCCCCAAATTCTCATTTTTCCAAAGAAGAATTGAGGCTGTCTCTGGTCTTAAGGTCTGAGAGCCCACCTGTCCCCTCCTGCAATCCTGTCCTGGCATCTCCAACAACTGTCTGTGTAATGCTGAGTATCACCCCATGGTGCTCTGGGCCCAGTTTCTCTTCTGTAAGTCAGTCAGTAAAGAATGTGTTTGACTGAAAGTAATAGAAAACGATAATATAAAAAATATGTACTTATTTTTCTCACATAACAAAAAATCCGGAAGAATGTGGTTTGGTATTGGTTCAATGGTATTGAAGGTATTGGTTCAATGACATCTGATGTCCTAGGTTCTTTGTCTCTCTGCCTCACCATCCTTAGAGTGTTGACTTTCATGATTGTGCCTGTTGCTTCATGACCACAGGATGGCTGCTACAACTCTGACCATCACATCCACAATCAAGGTAGGAATAAGGGGAAAGCCATTTCTGACCCTTATTATCAGGGACACAAAGGTTTACCAGAAGCCTCCCACCTGACTTCTGCTTTCATCTCCTTGGCCATGATGGTGTCACAAGACTGTGAGTAATAGTCAAGGATGCTGGGAAAATGAGTCCCTGGCTTTCAGCCTCGAAAACAGTGGTGGGTAGTGAAGAAGGGGGCTGGGAATGATCTTTGGGTTACCATAGGAACCACTGGAGTTCAGTGTCATGAATGTGATGAAAAAGGAAGAGTCTGAGACAAGGAGGAAACAGAAGTCCTTATGGGGGGTGAGGATGATTCCTTTCTGTGGGGGCTGTAATTTATAGCTGGGGGACAATCCATGGTCAGTTGTGACTCTGGAATCTTCTGTGACAAGGGAGAAGTAACAGAAACAACAATAATAATACAACAGTAATAATTAGCAACTAACATATGTGCCAGGCACCTGCTCTACAAACACAGACTC
This sequence comes from Mesoplodon mirus, assembly GCF_964341445.2. Taxonomy (NCBI): domain Eukaryota; kingdom Metazoa; phylum Chordata; class Mammalia; order Artiodactyla; family Ziphiidae; genus Mesoplodon; species Mesoplodon mirus. Next base: position 56,656,132 of record NC_138995.1, read on the forward strand.
ATTTATTGCTCCAACAAACCCTATGATTACTCCTATGATTATATCCTCACTGGGCTCACAGATTCACTCTTATTCCCCACAGTGTGTTCCCCACTCAGCAGCCAGAGGGAATCTTTAAAACTGAAGTCAGATTATGTCTCTCCTTAGCTCAGAGCCCTCCCACAGCTCCTCCCTCACTCACAGTAAAAGCCAGAGTCCTTGCCGTGGCCCCAAAAGCCTCAGACAATCTGCCCTCTCTCCACCTGTCATCCCTCTGACCTCATTTCCCCCTACTTCTCACCCTGCCAGCCACACTAGCCTCCTTGCTTTTTTCTTGCAAGCTCTAGGCATGCTCCTGCCCCAGGACCTTTGCACTTGCTAAATCCTTCTGCTAAGCTTCTTTCCCGATTTCCACAGGACTTGCTCCCTCGCCTCCTTCAGGTCTCTACTGAGATGTCCCTTTCTCCCCAGGGTCTCCTTGACCCAGTCCCCCAGCTCTGTCAGTTCCTCATTCTTTTTTTTGTGTGTGTGGTACGCGGGCCTCTCACTGTTGTGGCCTCTCCCATTGCGGAGCACAGGCTCCGGACGCACAGGCTCAGTGGCCATGGCTCACGGGCCCAGCTGCTCCACGGCACGTGGGATCCTCCCGGACCGGGGCATGAACCCGCATCCCCTGCATCGGCAGGCAGACTCCCAACCACTGCGCCACCAGGGAAGCCCCAATTCCTCATTCTTGATTTGTTTGCTGCCTAGCACTTACCACCATCTGACTGCCCATAGAGTTTATTCATTTCTTTTGTTTTTCTCCTTCTCCTGAGTGGAAGCTCCCCAAGGGCTGGGGTGTTTGCCTGTCTCATTCATGCTGCATCTCCAGCACTTAGAACAGTGCCTGAAACGTAGACGATGCTCAATAGTATTAGTTGGATAAAGGAATGGTTGATCTCCAGTTTGAAGTTAAAGAGAGCTACTGCTGATTGTGCCCTTACTGTGTGCCAGCGACCACCCTAAGCGCCTCCAATGTATCCATGCACTAAACCTTCATTACACTGCTGTGAGGATTCGGTTATACCCAATTTACAGATTGAGAAATTGAGGCCCAGGGAGGTGAAGAAAGCTGCTCTACCAAGTTTCTGCTACGGTAATAAATTACCACAAACTCAGTGACTGAAAACAATACACATTCATTGTCTTAAATTCTGGAGATTAGAAATCTAAACAGATCAGCAGGGCTGTCTTCCTTCTAGAGGCTCCAGGGACGAATCCCTTTCCCTGCCTTTTCCATTGTATAGAGGCTGCCTGCATTCCCTGGCTCACGGCCCTTCCGTGCCTCTCTCGGAACTCTGCTTCCCTCCTTCTCTGACTCTGACCCTCCTGCTTCCCTCTTTCCTGTATAAGGATCTTTTTGATTCCGTTGGGCCCTCCTGGATGATCTAGGTTACTGTCCCCATCTCAAGATCCTTAACTTGATCACATCTGTGAAGTCCCTTTTGCCACAGGGGGCAACACGTTCCCAGGGTCAGCACAGCAACTGTCCTTGGACATTATTCATCCCATCACAGTTGCTATAGTTACGTTCAGAAAATAATCCACAGCGCTGAGATTCAAACTCGCATCTGGCTGGCTGCAGAGCCCCCGGTCTATCCCACTCGCCATGACTGCGGGAGGAGACCCATCACAGCCCCCACCTTTCTCTGGGGTACAAAGAGAAGCTTCCTGAGCCGCCTCGGAGGCTCTCCAAGCTCTGGGCACCGTGTTCCCTCCGTCCCCCCAGCTCCCCACCCCCTGCCGCTGGGTTCCTGCTCCTGGAATGCAATATGTTTCCTTTGGACTTTGGCCTGTGAACAACCTTCCAGGCCCTTCCCTCCCCCTCAGCCTGGGGATGTGCCCAGGCGGGTTGGAAGGACCGAGGGGCCAGCCGGCGCCAGATTCTGGGCCCGGAGCACAGGGAGGATTTGCAGATGGGCTGGGGAAGGGGCCCCACTTTTTGTGCAAAAACCATGCCCTGCCATGATGCAGGGAAGACTCAAACATACAGCTGCCCGGATTTCACAGAAAACCCAGAACCACAAACCTCAAATGCGTAACCCTCCTGTTTTTCTAGTAAGTTTTCCTCACCAAGCCTGTGGCTGGCGATTCTCCTCTGTCCTCAAACCTCCAAGTGCCCCCACCCATCCTGAATCCCCAACCGCTGATCATGCATCTTCCTTTATTAAGAACAGAGGCGAGACAGGCAGAGGTATTATGGGATAGAATTTGAGTCTGGATTCTGCAGCCCAACTGCCCAACTTCAGAAAGACTTGCCTCTTACCGGCTGTGTGACCTTGGGGAAGGCCCTTCCCCTCTGTGGGCCTCAGTGTTCTCATCTGTAAGATGGGGATGAAATCGTAACTGTACCTACCTCTGAGAATTTTTATGCAGATCCAACGAGTTATATTTGCAAAGTGCTTAGAACAGGGTCTGGTATGTAAGCACTATATAAGTTTTTGTTAAAAAAGAAAATAAAATTAAAATTTGCTTCTTTAGCCTCCCACGGTGAAACCCAACTTTGCCAACATACGCTTGCTTTTCTCTTCTGTCCTTGGAGGAAATGGCCATGCTCCCACCAAAAGCCAGTTCCTTCTCTGCACTGGGGTCCCACCTTCCTTACTGGGGGAAGGCTCCATCTTTCTCTACCTGTTTCACAGTCTCTCTTGCATCATTTCTTGGTTTTTAGAAGCCCTCTTTGACCCCATCTCCAGCTACCACCCCATTCCCCCCTTTCCTCTTTATAGCAAAACACCTTGAAAGAACTGCTACCCTTCCGGTCACTCTTCCAACTCCCTGTGCTTTGATTTCTGTTCCCACCTCTCAAAAAGTACAGGGGCCTCCGTTTTGTAAAGCCAACAAAACAACCGCTTCTCTGCCCTCATCTGACTGCTACCCTTTCCCTGAAGCCCTCTCCTCTCTGTGTTGTTACATTCTTATTTTGAAATAATTTCAAACTTACAGCTGAGTTGCAAACTAGGACCAAGAACTCCTGCATCCCTGTAACATTCTGGCAGGTATGTGTCATCATTCCATCTCTCTCTCTGTTTCTCCCCAGCCCTCCCCCTTTCTCCCTCTGTTATGAGCTGTGTCCCTCCCCCCAAAATGGTATGTTGAAGTCTTAACCCCCAGTAGCTCAGGATGTGACCTTATTTGGAAAGAGGGTGGCTGCAGACGTAATCAATAAAGATGAGGTCCTAGTAGAGTAGAATGGGCTCCGAATCCCATGCGACTGGTGTGCAGTAAGAAGACAGCCACGTGAATGAAGACAGAGGCACAGAGATGTGACACGTGACAGAGGCAGAAATGGGAGTTGTGCAGCTGTAAGCCAAGGAAAGCCAAGGCTTGTCAGCAAACCACCGGAAGCTAGGAAGAGGCAAGGAGGCAAGGATGGATTCCCCTCGACATTGCAGAGGAAGCATGACCCTATTGATTTCAGACTTCCGGCCTCAGAACAGTGAGTGAATAAATTTCTGTTGTTTGAAGCCACCCTGATTGTGGCATTTTGATATGGCAGCCCTAGGAAACTGATACACCCCATCCTCCACTCTTTCTGTCTATATGCATATTTTTTTCTGGACCTTTTGAGAGTAAGTTGCATACATCATGCTTCTTTACCTCTAAATATGTCAGTGTTCACTTCCTAAAAATAAGAAGGACCTTCTCTCACACAACCACGGTAGTTACCAAAATTAGGAAATTCAACACTAACACCACACATTTATTCACCCCGAAGTCCATATTCAATTTCATCAATCATCCCAATCATGTCCGTTCCAGCAACTGTATTTTTCAGCCCGGGATTTAATGTGAGATCAGAAGTTGCATTCAGTTTTCTTCTTCTCATCTCCTTCACTCTGGAGCCATTTCCCATTTTTCCTTGACTTTTGTGACCCTGACACTTTGAAGAGTACAGGCCAGTTATTTTGTGGAATGCCCCTTGATGTGGGCTTCTCTGGTGTCTCCTGGAGGTTGGATTCAAGGATGCACTTTTGGCAGGAATTCCCCGGAAGGGATGCAGTGTCCTCCTCGGTATAGTATAGCGGGGGCGCCTGATTTCAGTATGTCCCACCACGGGGGATGTTTGCTTTGATCACTTGATCAAAGTGGCGTCTGCCAGGCTGCTCTGGCATGAATCACTACCTTTCCCTTTGTAACTCCTCTCTTTGCTTTAAACACACACACACACACACACACACACACACACACACACCTCCCTTCGTTTTGTAAGCAATACCTCTTGAGGATTTCAGTTTCCTAGAAAGGGAATCTTTTAATACCTGCACAGAGAGAACACCCTCCTGCTTTTCTTTTACACGTGCAATTGTCCCATTATATGGATGCACCATGATTTGGCAAACAGCCCTCTATAAACGGGTACTTGGGCCAATTCCAGTATCTTGCTATTCTTCTTTGCTCTTCACACTCTTGGGGTTCTTCTGCCCCCTCCCCTCCTGCGCAATCCCTCTTCCTGATTCCTCCTCTTCTGCCTCATCCACCCCAGGGCCATTTGCTCTCCTTTCTCCACACCCTCTCTCTAGATGATCTCATCCTGCCCCTCAGCTTAAAATACCTCCATGTGCCAATGACTTCTATATTTATATCTCCACCCCATCTCTCCCCCGAACTCCAGGCTTGTGTGTCTAACTCTGTTTGGATGTCTGATAGGCATATCACATTTAAGACCTCCCCAAAAGGAATTCCTGATCTCCCAGCTCATTTCTCCCTAAAGTTTCCCCATCATAGTGAACAGACCCACCATCATTCTAAACATCTGAGCCAAAAATAGAGTCATTAAAATTTTTTCATTGAGGTGCAATTCATGTAATATAAAATTAACCATTTTAAAGTGTACAAGTGGCATTTAGTACCTTCACAATGTTGTGCGACCATCACCTCTATCTAGTCCAAGAATTTTCATCACCCTCAAGGGAAATCCAATACTCATTAAGCAGTCACCCCCCATTCCCCCCTCCCTCAATACCTGGCAAGCACTAATCAAATTTTTTTTTATTTTTATTTTTTTTTTTTGCGGTATGCGGGCCTCTCACCGTTGTGGCCTCTCCCGTTGCGGAGCACAGGCTCGGGACGCGCAGGCTCAGCAGCCATGGCTCATGGGCCCAGCCGCTCCGCGGAATGTGGGATCCTCCCGGACCGGGGCACGAACCCGTGTCCCCTGCACCTGCAGGTGGACTCTCAACCACTGCGCCACCAGGGAAGCCCCACTAATCAATTTTATATCCCTACGGCTTTACCTATTTGGGAGATTTTATATAAGTGGAGTCATACAGTATGTGGTGTTTTGTGTCTGACTCCTTTGAATTAACATCGTGTTCTCAAGGCTCATCGATGTTGTAGTATGTATCAGAACTTCATTCCTTTCTGTGGCTGAATATATTCCATTGTATGGCTATACCACACTTTGTATATCCACTCATCCATCCGTCAGTGGATGGAGCCAGGTCTGTATGAAGGTACGTGGATCAAGGTAGGAGGCTACAACATACTGTATTTAAGAGCTTATCAATTTGATTTATAACGTTTAAATAGTTAACTATATACAACTTAACAACAAAAACAACACAAAGCAATTCAAAATGGGGAAAGGACTTGAATAGACGTTTCTCCAAAGAAGATATACAAATGGCAACAAGCATATAAAAGGATGCTGGACATCATTAGTCATTAGGGAAAAGCAAATCAAAACCACAATGAGAGGGCTTCCCTGGTGGCGCAGTGGTTGGGAGTCCGCCTGCCGATGCAGGGGGCGCGGGTTCGTGCCCCGGTCCGGGAGGATCCCACATGCCGCGGAGCGGCTGGGCCCGTGAGCCGTGGCCGCTGAGCCTGCGCGTCTGGAGCCTGTGCTCCACAACAGGAGAGGCCACAACAGTGAGAGGCCCGCGTACCACACACACACACAAAAAGTAAAGATATGAACATAAAATTTAGAGAAAAAATTAAATTAAATTAAAAATTAAAAAATTAGCTAGCTGTGTGGCCCTAGGTAAGTGATTTACCCTCTCTGATCCTTTCCCTGACTATAAAACACAGGAGCTGCTCAATAAATACTTGTTGAATAAGTGAGCAACTAAATCAGTAAAACAATATATAACACATAAACTGTGGTAAAAATTAAATGACTTACTGAAAAAGAATATATATATATATATAGAAAAAGAATACATATGTGTATATATATATGTATATGTATATAATTGAATCACTTTGCTGTACACCTAATACAACATTGTAAATCAACTATACTTCAATTTAAAAAATGGTTTAAAGAAATTAAATGACTTAGTACAGATGCAGGGCTTAGAATGTTGTCTGGCACACAGCATGCCCTATGTAAGTGATAGTGATGACTCCTTTTAAAAATAGTATTATTGCTGTGGTTATTATATGCAACCTTCAAGATCCCTTCCAGTGTCACCTCCTCCAGGAAGCCTTCCCGGATAAGACCAGACAGGATCAGTTGCTCAGGGTCCCCAAAGCACTTTATGTAGTTTTCTCTTTAAACTTCATGTTTAAAGACATGTCCCAATTAGTATACTCTGTATTCTATGCCCCGCACCAAGGATCAGAACACATTTTCATGATAATTATAGGGTTTTCCTCCCTGGCTGTAAACAGGCTGGCCTGTCCTGTCATAACCACTGGACTCTAAGCTCCTAAAAGTAGAGCTTATTTCATTCACTCAAGTATGCCTAACACGTCGCCCAGAGCCTGGAACAAGGAAACTTCTCAAGCAATCTTGGTGGATCCAATAAATGCACCATTCTGTCACCTGCCTCTCAGTATGTAATGTGCATAAACCCAGGGATATGCAGTGGTGCCCCAAGGATTCATAAATCCATTGCAAATTTTTTTTTGCAAGGAGCTGGTTAGAAACATCTCTATTACAAGTCTTCTTTCCCTAGTTTTATTGAAAAATAATTGACATACATCACTGTATAAGTTTAAGGCATATGGCATCATGGTTTGATTTACCTATATTGTGAAATGATTACCGCAGTAAGTTCAGCCAATATCCGCCTTCTCATAGAGATACAATAAAAAGAAAAGAAAGAAGGAAAGGAAGAAGGAAAAATTTTTTCTCCTTGTGTTGAGAACTCTTAGTACTCTTTTTTTTCTTTTTTACACCCTCATATTTATTTATCAGGTGAACGATACGTTTAAAAATCGTCATTGCCAAGAACTCTTGGTATTCTTTTTTTTTTTAAATTAATTATTTAATTAATTAATTTAGGCTGCGTTGGGTTTTCATTGCTGGGTGCGGGCTTTCTCTAGTTGAGGTGAGCTGGGGCTACTCTTTGTTGCCGCGCACGGGCTTCTCATTGCTGTGACTTCTCTTGTTGCGGAGCACAGGCTCTAGGCGCGCGGGCTTCAGTAGTTGTGGCTTGCGGGCTCTAGAGCACAGGCTCGGTAGTTGTGACGCGCGGGCTTACTTGTTCAGCAGCATGCAGGATCTTCCGGGATCAGGGCTCGAACCCGTGTCCCCTGCATTGGCAGGCGGATTTTTAACCACTGTGCTACCAGGGAAGTCCCTCTTGGTATTCTTTTAACAACTTTCCCATATCTTGTGCAGCAGTGTTAACTAAATTCCTCATGTTGTACATTACATCCCTATTATTTATTTTATTACTCAAAGTTTGTACCTTTTGATCACCTTCACCCATTTTTTTCCACGCTTGACCCCCTGTCTCTGGCCACCACCAATATGTTTGCTGTATATATGAGTTTGGGTTTGTGGTTTTTTTTTTTTTTAAAGATTCTACATATATTTGAGATGATATGGTATTTGTCTTTCTGTATCTGACTTATTTCACTTAGCATTATATCCTCAAGGTCCATCCATGTTGTCGTAAATAGCAGGGTTTCCTTCTTTTTAGTGGCTGAACGGTATTCCTCTGTGTGTGTGTGTGTGAGTGTGTGTGTGTGTGTACGTGTAACATTTTCTTTATCCATTCATTCATTGATGGGCACTTAGGTTGTTTCCATATCTTGGCTATTATAAATAATGCTGCTGTGAACATGGGTGTGCAGATATCTTTTAGTGTTTTCCTTTCCTTTGTATAAATACCCAGAAGTGGAAATGTTGGATCATACGGTTGATCTGTTTTTCATTTTCTGAGGAAGCTCCATACTGTTTTTCATAGCAGCTGCACCAAGTTACATTCCCCATGGCAAATATTTATGACCTTCCCACCATAATAGCTATTGCGTCACTTCTGTTATCTAAATCTCATGCAAATTTCCTTTTAGACAACTCTAACCCAGAGCCACCAGGGGAAAGGTGTTCTAGGATACATAGGCCCAACTTAGCTAAGTTGGACAGAACTAAATTGCCACACAGCCCAGAGGGGGAGAGCAGCCTACCCAAGGTCACACAGCAACTGTATACGATGGAACAGGAAACAAGCCAGGCGACACAATAGGGCACTTTCTTCTCAGGGAACAGCATAGTGTTATATGAGGTTAAATGTTTAGGCCCAGGCGTCAGGGTGCCCGAGGAAGGAAGTCTAGCTTTGTCATTCATTAGCTATGTGGCCTTAGGTAACTGAACTAACCTCTCTGATCCCCAGTTTTCTTGCCTATAAAATTGGGGACATTAATAATACCCCTTCATAGGGTTGTTGTAAAATGAAATGCGTGTGCAGAGTTTAGCATGGTGCCGGGCACATTTTGAGAGCTTGTGGCAGGCATGACTGTGTACACTGTTATTTTCAATTCCCCTGCACTTCTAGGTGCATGGGTCACTGTAATTCCCCACCTCCCGGAAGTTAGGTGTTGTCATGTGACTTGCTTTGGCCAATGAAATATGAGCAAAAGTCACATGTAGCTTCCTGGTGGAAGTATTCAAATGCTGGTGCATGAGTCCCTCTGCTCTCTGTTCCCTTGCTGTGGTAGTCATGGGAGCACACGATGACTTGGAAATAAAAAAGCAGCCTGCATCACTGAGCCACAGCATGAAGGGGGTTGCCCTGAGAGGTCTCTGTGATTCTCTCAGCTCTGCCTTCCTCTGGATGTAGAATTCATCCTCAAGATGCCTTCTCTTATGGTTCCCAGATGGCTTCCTGCAGCTCCCATATTTATTCTTTCACATCTAGGGGGAAAGAGAGGGTATTCTTCCTCACAACTAGTCACAAAACTCCTGAGCATCTTTCTAGTTGGACTAAGTCCATGTATCCAGCCCTTAATCCATCTCCATGACCAGGGAGATAGAATGCACTGATAGGCTTAGGCCTGGGTTACCTGGGTGACCACTTCTGAACCAATCACTGTGGCAAGGGGGTGGGATTATGCTGATTAGTTCAAACCCTTCAGTGCCCATCCCTGGAGCTGGGAGTTTGGAGGGGGTCAGTCTGATACAAACTTATGGCTTTTCTTACTGGGGTGGTAAGAGGAGAAATGGCCATTGTGAAGGTGAACACGTGTGCAGGACATTTATTTTTCCTTTTAAAAAGTATATTTGAAACAGTCACAAACGTACAGGAAAGTTGCCTGTATGGTACAAAGAACTTCCCCCCCACCAACGGTTTGAGAGTAAATTGCAAATCTGGTGCCCTATCATCCCTGAATATTGTAGTGGGTGTGTCCTACAAACAAGGATATTCCACGGTAAAGATACTTTTGTTCCCTTTGATTCATACATTTTATGTGAGACAACATAATAGCCCACATTGCTCCAGCAAACTTTCCATTTATCCGTTTAATTATATCCACATAGATTCATGGATTCTTGTTTTATTTAAGGGGTTATGATCTGTTGCGCTCTTTTTTTTTTTTTTTTTTGCGGTACGCGGGCCTCTCACTGTTGTGGCCTCTCCCGCTGTGGAGCACAGGCTCCGGACGCGCAGGCTCAGCGGCCATGGCTCACGGGCCCAGCCGCTCCGCGGCATGTGGGATCCTCCCGGACCGGGGCACGAACCTGCGCCCCCTGCATTGGCAGGCGGACTCCCAACCACTGCGCCACCAGGGAAGCCCCTGTTGCGCTCATTTTTAATGTTGATGCTCAAAATGTCCCAGATTTGGCCAGTGGGAGCCCTTCAAGCTGGCTCTATGCCCTTCCACCTGTTCTCATCATTCTTTGAGCATTTCCTTACTTTCTGGCCCCAAAAATGTTCCAGGCTCATCTTGTATCTTCCCTGTCCCCCGACCCCTAGAATCAGCCATTTTCTCAAGGGAGAAGAGAGGGTACTTCTGAAGGCGGGTGGCTGACCCCTCACCCCTGAATGACTCCCCTCAGACTCTGATTTAAATGCGGCCAGGCCGGGCCAATGGCAGAGGCGATGCTCTAGCAGTTGCCATGGAGACCGCTGAGCTGCAGAGCGGAAGGAGGCGGTGATGTCATTGTGGGAGCAAGTGCAGCGGCCACATCCTTGTCTTAGCCAGGCCACAGGGCAGTGAGGGTGGCCTCTGGGCCAGCGGCAAGGAATGAGGCACCCTGCCAGCCAGGCACCCTCGCAGGACACCCCGGTGACAGAAGCCCCAGGGCGTTCAGCGGTCCCACATCTGCTGAGACTGACAGGGCCTGCGAGACCTTTGAGGACCACCACCAGAGAGAGGGACCAGCATCTTCATACTCTCTCTGGTGCGGCCTTGCCTAGGACTCAGGATCCACGAGCTAGCCGGCAGACACCCACCCCTGCTTCACACTCTGTAAGTCCCTAGGAATTCCCAAGAGCCCGCTGGGAGGAAGTTTACAGAAGGCTGGACACTGTGCAGCCCTGTGGGCAGGGCCTGGGGCATCTTTGGCTGAGGTGGACAAACTAGGCCCCGTGAGGCCTCTCTCTTTGCCTTGGGAAGGGGTCGTGGCACCCTGGATAACGTTTTGGATTCCCGAGGCAGCTCAGGTGTGCACCATCGGGCACACAGCTGCCTCCGAGAGCTGGGCAAGATGCTTTTTGGCGTCAAGGACATTGTATTGTTGGAGCATGGGTGCAAGGCTCTTGAGGTGGACAGTTACAAGTCTCTGATGATCCTGGGTATCCTGGAAAACTGCAGCCATGAGGAATTCGAAGAGATCATACAGGCCTCCCTAAAACCTCTGAGTAAGTTCGAAGTGGCTGGGAAGGCCTGTGTGGAAGAAGAGAGATCCAAGGCCGCCATCATTAGGCTGGCAGAGGACATCAATTATGCCGTGATCCTCAGGGAGATCAAGGGCAAGGGCAGCATGTGGAGAGTGGTCTACATGCCCCGGAAGCAGGATATTGAATTCCTGACCAAACTGAACCTCTTCCTGCAGAGCCAGGGCAGGACGGCGGAAGATGTGGCCCGGGTCCTAAGGCAGGGACTGTGCCCGACAGTGACGGGCCCCAGAGAGCTTCCTGCCAGAAACTGCTATGAGCCTGGGCCAGGGGAGAAACCGGGGCCTGGGGCCACTGCTGCGGTGGACGGGGTGCCACCTCTGGACTCCACGAAGAAGAGCAAGGCGGGAGATGGCAAGAAAGGCAAGCGGAAGCACAAGGTCGACGACACCGTGCATCTGACGGGAAGCTGTGAGGTGACCTGGGGTGGGCATGGGTGCGGCTGAATGAGGGTGGGCGTCAGCTGAGTGGGTGTGGGTGGCGACTTGGAAAGCTGGGTGCCCTCTGAGTAAGTTTGGGGGATGAGAGCGAATGTGGATAATGCGAGTGAGGATGAGTTACCCAGTCAAGGGAGTGGGTAACTTTTCAGTAAGAATGGGTAACATCTGACTAGTGTGAGCGAAGGTGGGCATTTTTATCTGAGTTAACTTGCGGTGACATCTGAGCGGGTGTGGTTAAGACTTAGTTGAGTGTGAGTCGCTCATCCACTCATTCTACAGATGTGCATTGCACACCTACTATGTCCCAGACACTGTTCTAGGAGCTGGGGATACAGAACGGAGCAAATCCAACACAGCTTTCTGCCTTCACGGCACTCGTGGTGAGTGGGTAGCTTCTGAGTTACTTGGGTACATCTGAGTGCGAGTAGATACCATTTGACCAGAGTGGATAATATCTGGTTGAGTATGGATCATTCATTCATTCAACAAATATTTCCTGGGCAGTGTACCAGACTATTCCAGGCACTGGGAATACAGCAGAGCACAAAACGGACCCAAACCTTGCCCTCGCGGCACTCATATTAAATATTTGAGTAGGTGCGGGTAACATCTCAGTTGCTTTTTGGATACTTCAATACATATGCGTGAGCGTGGGTGCCATTTGATATGTGGGTAGCATCACATCACCTGAGTATATAAGCTCAAGCGGGTAATATTTGAGTAGCTGTGCGCAACACTTAAGAGTGCGGGAGTGGCACCTGAGTATGCGTGTGGGTATTATTTGAGTGGGTGAGGGTAACTTCTGAATGAGGAAGAGTTTCAGAGATCCGCATACAAAGTCTAACAACCCGGAGGCGCCGCGGGACCAGCTGCGCAGTCGCAGTCGGAGCCGAGCAGCGAGTCAGACTGTTGCCATGGAGACCGCGGGCTGCTTGCGGCGACTGCGTAAACACGTGTTTGCGGGAAATGGAAGAGGAGAAATGGGGCTCGGAATTTCAAGGTTTTGCAGAAGGTCTCTTACCAGAGTTGAGGAACAGCCAAGCAGGAAGAACATGTCAGGGAGATCTGTTCTGCGCTCGGGAGAAAGGCCACTATCCCCTTCGCCATACCCGGCGGCCTGATGTTGGGGACAAACCCTCTTGCTGGGTGTGTATTGCGGGGATGAGGCCCAGACCCCCCCCCCCAGCTTTGGGCTCTGCTGGAAATCCTGTCATCGCAAAGTTTAGACCTGTTTTTGTCTTTTATAAGGATGTATCTCGAATGTGCCTGTGGCATAAACTTGTCTGGCGTGGGCTGCTCTTTTGCACGAGACAAGCAGAAACCATGACTGGGAAAGTGAGCTGTCTCCTTGCCACGTCTGAGGACCTCACTGCTCTGTGTGTGACTCTGAGAAAAAGCTGTCACTGTTCTCTACATGCTGGGTCTCCCTTACAGGAATGGTCAGACATGGGACATTTCTGCTCTGATTGGTGCCTGGGGTGAGGGTATGAGTTCTCCCCAAATTAAATCTCAGAAGCTCTAACTTGTGCTCAACTCTCTAAAGAACAAAAGGCAAGACTTCCAGGGAATGGTCAAAAGGAGGTAATAATTAAGAGGTCACCTTCAACAATGATCCATTTACAACACTAACGTATAGTCCCCAAGTCTATAAGCTGAGTCCCCCAGAATGGTGAGAAAAGACCACAACAGAAAAACAACCAAGTAAAATCCAAGTGTCTGTGGGTAGACAGAACACCTGCTCAGGATGTCTGACCTGTGAGTTTGCAAACTTCCATTAGTTCAGGGATTTGCAAAGGTTTGAGTTGAACTTCTTATTTATTTATTTATTTGTTTAAAATTATTTATTTCTTTATTTATGGCTGCATTGGGTCTTTGTTGCTGTGCATGGGCGTTCTCTAGATGCGGCGAGCGGGGGTTTCTCTTTGTCGCGGTGCGCGGGCTTCTCATTGCAGTGGCTTCTCGTTGCGGAGCCTGGGCTCCAGGTGCACGGGCCTCAGCATTCGTGGCTCGCAGGCTAAGTAGTTGTGGCTCGTGGGCTCTAGAGCGCAGGCTCAATAGTTGTGGCACACGGGCTTAGCTGCTCCGTGGCATGTGGGATCTTCCGGACCAGGGCTTGAACCCGTGTCCCCTGCATTGGCAGGCAGATTCTTAACCACTGTGCCACCAGGGCAGCCCTGAACTTCTTTTTAAAAATGTAATTTACACACAGAGAGACAGGCTCAGATTCTTACCTACCAAACTGTAGTGGTGGAGACTCCCCAGTGTATTACGATGGTGGGCATCAGTCATGTCTGTGAATTCCAGCATCCAAACCCCTTTCTTATTTCTGCAAGACTACCCCGTTTTGCCCTGCTCGCAGAGCCAAAAGGTGGAAGTTCTTTCCCTGCACCCCACCTTGGCAGCCAGGATGCAGGCAAGCCTCCCACCTTCAGGCAGTTAGAAACTCCCATTAGGTCCTTGCATTTGCAGCAGGTGTCAAGACAGAGGAATTTTTAGAGTTTTCTTGCTTTGACATGACCTAAGATCTTGAAGACTCTGATTTCTGTCCATTCCCCAAGCTGGCTTTCTACCATCAGCCTTGACAGCATTTGTCTTGTGCAATGGTTGGGATAAAGCTTTTCCTGCCATCCTCACACATGTATGTGAACTTCTTGCAAATGCATCCGTGGTCTAGAAGTTTGTAGCTCTCTACTGATCTTTGTATTCCTTGCAAATTTCCAACCTGGGCATACTCACTGACAGAATATTGTACTGTTTTGTTTCTGTTTCCTGAGAATCTGAGCTTAAATAAAGGTTACACAAAACCTCAGGCAGGGCTTCCCTGGTGGCGCAGTGGTTGAGAGTCTGCCTGCCGATGCAGGGGACACGGGTTCGTCCCCTGGTCCGGGAAGATCCCACATGCCGCGGAGCGGCTGGGCCCGTGAGCCATGGCCGCTGAGCCTGCGCGTCCAGATCTTGTGCTACGCAACGCGAGAAGCCACAACAGTGAGAGGCCTGCGTACCGCAAAAAAAAAACAAAAAAGACCCCAATCTGGTTGCTAAAAAAAAAAAAATGCTCTGAAAATCACTTCTGTGGGTTGCCTGAAGTTTTCCAGGGCTGCATTGTTTTTTTTTTTTTTTTTTTTTTTGCAGTACGCGGGCCTCTCACTGTTGTGGCCTCTCCCGTAGCGGAGCACAGGCTCTGGATGCGCAGGCTCAGCGGCCATGGCTCACGGGCCCAGCCACTCCACGGCATGTGGGATCTTCCCGGACCGGGGCATGAACCCGTGCCCCCTGCATCAGCAGGCAGACTCTCAACCACTGCACCACCAGGGAAGCCCCTGCATTGTTTTTAAAAGGGGTGTTATGAGATCTCATGGCCAAGAGAACACAAAACACACAGCTTTCTTCTATCTCACTGGCTTCCAGTGGCTGATGGGAAAAGTGAAACAATTTATCTGGAATAAAAACAATAACAGCTATCCTGTGTTCCAGGCACTGTGCAGAGTCCTTCATATTCATTAATTCATTGTATCTTCCCATCCCTTGAGGTATGGGACTATAGGTCCACAACCCCTGATTCAAAACCCTCGGGCCAGGTATGGTTCAGAATTCAGAGTGTTGGGTATTAGAAAAGTGATACAGAGACTATATCTTATATTGTGTAATTCACCCCCAGGGGGATTTGGGCAGCTCCCATAATCATATCCATTAGTATTCTAATAGTAGAGAAATATTGACATAAAGTGAAATAAATTAAAACTGTAAATAACCTCATGTCAGTCTAGATTTTGCTTCCAATTTTTTTTCATTTTTTGGATAAATTTTTTGGTGCAAAGCTTTCAGAGCTTTTTGGATTTCAGAAGAGGAGCTAAGTGATTATGAACTATAATTTTATCATGATCATCTTCTCATTCTATGGCTGAAGAAAGCGATGCTCAAAAAGGTTAAGTGACTTGCTTAAGGCCACACAGGAAAGCTCAAAAGAAATTGAAGCCCAGGTCTTTCTGACTACAGTCTGTGCCCTAACACAGATCCCAAGAAAAGGGGACAGGTCACACCACAGAGGGGGGCACATGAGGAAGCTCCAGGATTGGTCAGGAGGCAGAGGGAGAGGGAGGGGGGAACCGTGGACAAGAACTTTATTATGGTTTCTTCAGGGAAGGAATGGGTGAGGCAGGGAAGGCAGGCTCAGGATTGGCTAGTCTGAATAATTTCAGCAGGCTCTGGGGTAAAGGGGCTGTCCCTAGGTGTCTGGGACCTGGCCCTGGAGTGAATAGGGCAGGTGGATGGTGGCCCAGAGTGTGAGGGCTTAATGAAGAAGGTAGTTGGGGGCATGGGCTCTGGATTGGTTGGTTCGTTTGCATTTGAAGAACACGTTCAAGGACAAGCATTGTTCCCTTTCTCTAGGAATTGCCTAACCCTGGGAAGGGCAGCCCCTCAAGGGTCAGCAAGTCCCCGGATGTCAAAGCGTCAGAGTACAGAAAATAAAAGACATGGTTAATACAGTGATAAACATACAACACGGATAACTATCTCTGTAAGTTCATAGTGGAACTAAATTCCTCTAATCAGCTTGCTCATTAGGCAACCTGCCAGTTAAGGCAGCAGAAGCCTCTGTCTGGTGTATGGAGGTTGGAGGTGAGGAATAGTGTTGGACGGATGGCCTGGGTATGAGTCCGGGCTCCTCCACTTCCCAGAGCATGAGCCTGGGCAAGCCTCTTATCCCCCTGTGCCTTGGGTTGCTTATCTGTAAAATGGGGCTAGTAGTAACCTATTTTACCAGGTTTGGGGGAGGAGTAAATCTGTTCAGACATATAAAGGACTTAGCACAGTGGCTGAGAGGGGGAAGCTGTTAAGTGTTGGCCATTGGGATCCTGGATCCAGTGACAGTTGCATTTTGCGTTGACAAAGAATACATCAGTCTTGTTTTAGAGCTCAGATTCCTGAACTTGATAAAAGTGTACCCAGCTCCCACAGCAGACTATGTGTTCTCTGTGTGCTGACAAAAGGCTGCTTCAGAATGGGATGCCAAAAGGCAGACTGGTGAATCCACCAAGGTCATGACCTTCGGAAGACAGTACTCACTGTTCCCTGGCATCAACAGGGCACACAATGGAAGGAGTGTCAAAGGATTTGGAGCTACACAGGCCTGGGTTCAATTCTTGACTCTGCTACCTGTTTAGCCGTGTGTCTTCAGGGAGCCGACTTCACCTCTCTGGGCCTTAGTTTCTTTATCTGTAAAGTGGGGCTAATGCTACCCATGCTGCAGATTCTTTGCAACAGAGAGAGTATACAGCTTGCAGTGAAAAACACAGGCTCTGAAATATTCATAGGAGCTTTAATCATAAAGCTGCTAGAACCCAGATCTCCACTGAGAAGTGAATGGATAAATCGTGGAGTATTCACTCAATAAATGATTACATAGCAACTAAAAGGAATGAACTATAGATACAGCAACACAAATGAATCCCCAAATCATGATGTTGAGTGAAAGAAGCCAAACAAAAAGGACACATTGTTTGATTCTTTTGATATAAAACTCTAAAAAAAGCAACACTTATAGGACAGAAATCAGACCAGTGGTTGGGGGTAGGCAGAGGTGACTGCCATAAACGGTACAAGGGGAGTTTTGGGGCTGATGGAAGGGTTCTATATCTTGATGGTGGTGATGGTAACTCTAAAACTTACCACAATGGACATTTAAAAAGGGTACGTTGTATAAGATATAAAGTATACTTTCAATAAAACTGACTTAATGAAATAAAGAGTGGGGCGGTCTGGAGGTGGGCTGCCTGGGTAAAGTACTTCATTTTCGTGCCTTAATTTCATCATCTGTGAAATGGGTTGATAGTAATCATACCTATTGCTGAGGGTGATCATGAAGACTCAAAAAGATGCTGTCTGAAGATCAAGTGCTCAGTAAGGGGGAGGCGATTTTACAGGAAAGTTCAGTGTGAGATATGTGAATGCCAAAAGTTTCATAGACTCCTGAGAGAAGGGAGGTCTAACCATTGGATCGCCCTCGTGCGAGGCTGGCAACGAGGGGCAGGCAGCAGACAGAAGCTCTGCAGGCTGGGGCGGGGGGCATTTTAAAACATTTCCAAGGTTCCCATCACCCAAAACTGACTCCTGGGGATCAGGACACTGCACAAGAATTCTTTCACTTCAGGAATAATTATTCTTGAGAGACAAGGTCAAGGAATAAAACTCGAATGCTTTAATTTGGAGTTTTCTTCAGTCCTGCCAGAGAGAAGTCCAACATCAAGGTGTTGGCAAGGCTGAGCTCCCTCCAGAGGCTCTAGGGAAGAAGACTTCCTTGCCTCTTTCGGCTTCTGATGACTCCAGGTGTTCCTGGGCTTGTGGCCCCATCACTCCAGTCTCTGTCACCGTCTTCACATGGCCTCCTCCGATTCTGTACCTCTTTTCTGTGTCTCTGTCACCTGCTTCCTCTGCTTCTCTCTTATAAGGACATTCCTGATGGCAGTTTTTGGGTCCACCCAGATAATCCATGGCAATCTCATCTCAAATCTTTACTTACATCTGCAAAGACGCTTTTTCCAGATAAAGCACCATTTTCCAATTCCAGGGGTGAGGACCTGAAATCTTTGGGTAGATATGATTCAACCTGAGAGCCCCCCGCGCCCTTTAAAGGGCTCCTCTATGTTGCTAAAATTGGACAAACCGTAATTTCCGATCTGGCTCTTTGCTGCTATTGTGGTACTTCCAGTTGGTCAAGTTCCTCTAGGGACATTCAGTTCCTCACCTACTTCTGTCCATCCTTACCAGCCATCACCTCTGTCAGTGTCATTTGGGAAGATTTTTAAATGCAGTACCCCACCCCCACCCTAAGACATTCTGATCCAGTAGGTTGGACTCAGGAAACTGGGATTTCTAAAACTCTTCCCAGTGATTCTAATGTGCAACCAGATTTGAGAATCACTACTTTAGAGAAATGTGCCACATGAATAAATGAATGAATGAATGATTCTTTAAATGTATGGCTGCTTTAACTGCCAGCTTTGCTTCCATACTCACCAAAAGCCTTCAGATTTGGGATTGGGGAGGGTGGGAGGGGAGAGCGACCCAATTATGTGGTTGGAGTGTGGGCCACAAGGCTGCTTCCTGCTGTGTGTGTTGAGGACCTACTATGTGCTGTCACTTAACCCAGTGATATCTGGTTCAAAAGTGTGGATAATTTATATCCTGTTCATTCTAGATAGGGATCTGATTTCGGGACATTTAGGACAAATCTGGTGACTGTGCCAGAGTTACAAATGTCACCTGGGAGAGGAGTCTTCGGGGATTGCCCGCCAACCTTGTTCCCTCCCCGCAACCACCACAGGCAACAGGGCAAATAAAGGAGGCTTAAGAGTATGGGGCTGGAGGGACTTCCCTGGCAGTCCAGTGGTTAAGATTCTGCACTTCCACTGCAAGGGGCACAGGTTCGACCCCTGGTCAGGGAACTAAGATCCCACATTATTTAAAAAGAGTATGGAGTGGGACTTCCTTGGTGTTCCAGTGGTTAAGCCTTCCCCTTCCAATGCAGGGGGTGTGGATTCGATCTCTGGTGGGGGAGCTGAGATCCCACATGCCTGCAACCAAGGAACCAAAACATAAAACAGAAGTAATATTGTAACAATTTCAATAAAGACTTAAAAAAAAAAGTAGGAGGCTGGAATCTAAGAATCCTGAGTGATTCAAAGTTCTGCCACTTCTTAGCTGTGTGGCTACCTTTGGCCTCAGTTTTTCTCATCTGAAAAATGGGAATAATACTTGTTTAGGAGGGGTTGTGGGATTAAAAGAGAAAATGCACAGGGTTGGGGGTAAAATAGGTGCTCAAGAAAAATGAATTATTATCAGTATTATTACATTCCAGGCTTGAGGGCTTATGCAAAGATGAAAGCTGTTGAGAAAAAAGAAAACTGAGATTGATCTGCTTGTACTGACATGGAAAGACTTCAAGACATGCTATTAAGTGAAAAAAGCAAGTTTTATAGCACTAGATCTAGGCCAATCCCCTCATTCATTCATTCAACAAATATTTTGAGCTCCGATCAGCACTGTTCTAGATTCTGCAAATTCAGCAGCGAACAAACCAGACAAATATCCCTGCTCTCATGGGGCTAGTATTCTAATAGGGTGAGACAATAAATAAATAAGAAAATACGAGGAAGTGGTAAATGATGTGATGAAAATAATTCAGGATGATGTTAAAAATCCTCATGGGTTAAATTCTAAAATAACCCATGCAAGCATTTCTTTTTTTAGAAAAAGAAGTACAGAGGCATTTAACTGTGGTTACTTTGGGGGGAGAGGCTGGAGGCTTGGGACTGGGGGAGGGAGACTTGGTTTTCATTTTAGCCTTTCTGTAACTTCAGCATTTTCTTAAGTGTGTGTGTCACTTTTATTAATTTTTTTAAAGTGGCAACCAAGTGTAGCTGGGTAGAGAGAGTTGAGCCATGTTTTGTTTTCTTCCTCCATTCTTTTTGGATTTTTCATTTATTTTAAACAAGTATAGAAGCGGGAGCTATAATTATCGTTTTTTTCTGGGGCGGCTGGAGAATCTCGCCTGCCAGAGGGCTGGGTAATCTAAATCACCCACAGCGGAACTGCTCAGGGGTTGGCAATTTTTGTAACAATGCTGAACATTTTAGGGTTTTATTTCTAGGATAATCCTCCCCCCCACCCACCCCCAAACACAATTTTTACCAGTTACAAAACCCGATGCCTCATCTGCGAGGCCATTCCACGTGGAAGCCTTGACTTATCAGAGTTGGATTCTTAAGCCAACAACATTCCTCAACCAGAGGTGTCGCAGAAATTTTTAGTTTCGGACCTCTACAAAGCAGCTTCTCAGGGAAGCTGATTTGTGGGATCAGGCCGAGGGAAGTAATAAGAGGCTGAGAGGAGGGGCTGCCCTGCTCCGCCCTCCGCCTCCGCCCACACTCTCAGAGCGGACCATCGGGAAGGAGTGTGTCTTCCTCGTTGCCATGGAGAACGCTGGGAGGCGGCGAGAGAAATTGTGCAAGAGGAAGGGGCGCAGTGGCGGGAGGCCCGGTGAAGGGGTGACCCTGGCGGCTTGGATGGAGCTTGTGAGAAGGAGGAGGAGAAAATCCAGCGAAGCCTAACGACCCGGCTCTGCAAAAGCAAAAACAACCCGGATGAGCCAATAACTGTGAAAAGGTCTCAGCGAGACCTTAACCATCCCCCGCGCCTCAAGCATCTTTCTTCCTTCCTTCTTTCCCTCTCTCCCTTCCTTCTTTCCCTAAACATGTGCCTGGTTCCTTCAAGAGTGAAATAAAATCACACGTGGTGAGTTAAAGTTACACATGTTCATTTTTATACTTTATATTAAAGTCATTAGTTTACAGGTTTTGTTGTTGCGATTTTTCTTTTAAAAGTTCTAGTTCGTTTTAATTGATCTTCTTTGTAATCCCATGGATGCAATTCTATGCATTGAAAAACTATCCTGAAAAGGGTCTATGGCACAGAAAGGGTTAAGGATTCCTGGACTGGAGGGCCCAGAAGAGGGTAGAGGCCAACTAGTAGTTGGGGGGTCGCGGGCAGTATGACCTTTCTGAAATGATGACGCTTGAGCTGTAGGAGATTGCCAAGAGGAAGAGGGAGCAGAACGTTTTGGGTGTTGGGAGCAGCAAGTGCAAAGGCCCTGAGGTGGCAGTAAGCCTGTGTGGTGGATGAACAGTAAGGAGGCAGGTGTGGCTGGAGCGGAGCGAGGAGGAGACCCTTTGGCCTTCGCATGTGCACACGCTCACACACACACACACGTCAGACTGCTTCAGATTCAAATCCAGGTTCCAATACTTCCTGGCCATGTGACCTTGAGCAAGTGATTTTATTTCCTCTGCTATAAAATGGGAATGATCATCATATTACCTGTCTCATAATGTTTTGGTGAGTTAATTTCATGAGCTAATTCGTAGAGAGCACTTAGAATGATGCCTAGTACATAGGAAGTGCTCCATAAAAGGTGACTATTCTCAGTCACTTCTTTTTGTTCATAGCTGCCTAGTATATCACTATAAGAACAGAGCTGTACAGTCTAGTCAATTCCTACTAATGAACAATTAGGTTCATTTGAGACAGGCTGGGACCTTTGCTGCAGTGCCGCCATGCTTGCACCTGGACACACGTCTCCTCCAGCGACAGAAACAAGGAAACTATACGGGACTAAAAATAACTGCATGCATGCGCAGTTAGGGCAAATGCTGGACAAAAGATACCAAAAAATCCAACTGCCACTTTTGAAGAGCCCAGAACAAAAGCAGGAGGTCGGGAGCAAAAGCAGGGTACTGTGCATGCCCCCTGCACACACCACCACCTAAGGGGTGGGCAAACCACCTAAGCCACCGCTCCAGCCGGACCCCTGGACACACCCCTACCCTCATCCCATATAAGGATCTTCCGCCCCCCACCCCCCGCCCCCGGCCCCAGGGAGCGAGCCAGCAAGAGAACCTGTTGTTTGTTCTCGCTCCCACCCTGCTGCCGCAGGGGCCCCAATAAAGCCTTGCCTGAATTTCTTATCTGGCCTCTGATCAATTTCTATTGATTAAGGAGGTCAAGGACCCTGGTCGGCAACACATTCATTCACTCAAAAATATTTCTTGGGCACTTACTGTGTGCCAAGCCCCCCACTGCGGTTGGTGCAGAAAGACCCTGGTACCAAGGTCTCCACCCACACATCTCGGTATATAGGTAGGAACTGGCTGGTACCACAAGTCACGCGATTTTAAAACGGTAATATACAGTGCCAGTGGCTTTCAAAGGGACTGTCCCATTAGCACGCCCACCTTCAGGGCTTGGCTGGAACCCGCACGTTTAGGATGGCAGGTTTGGGAACTGCTGCCTTAACTGGGGAAAGGTGCTGACGTGGGCTTGGGCTTTGGCGCGGGCGTTGGGCTTGGAAGATAGGGCCCCTGAGAGGCCCGGGGCGCAGCCACACCCCTGTGGGGGAGGGGAGCGAGGGCGTCCCGAAGGGAGTGGACAGCCCCCTTGTCAGTCTTCCCGAGTCCCGGAGTGTAAGATGAGAAGGGGGTAGGTGGGCCTCATCCTGGGGGAAGGCGAGGAGGAGCTTCCTGCGCGCGCGCGCTCCTCGGCATTGAGCGCTCGGGCTGGGAGGCGGAAGGTGCGTCAAGGTCAGCCTGGACCGGGGTGGCAGCCTGCCTAGGGGCGGGAGACCCTCCTGGGGAGCTGGGCTGCGGCCTCCAAGCGCCTCGGCCATATTGAATAGCCACGGCTGAGCCTTCTTTGTCTGCGAAGTTCTCTCCCAAGTTCCAGGCACTTCCCTGGAACAGGAAGAGCCACCGGGCAGCCCCTGTATCGCAGCTGCAGCCGGGACACCCGTTTGCAGCTTGCGGTGGGCTTGGAGCCTCAGGACTGACCTCATCCCGGCTTACGTAAGCATCCTGGAAATTGATTCCCACCAGTCCTTGAGGGGAGCGGGACTTGATCAAGACCAGACTCGTTGCAGGCAGAGAAATTGGGAGGTGAGACTCTCCCGGCGGCGCTGCCGAGACCCCACCCTCACCCCCAAGACTCGGGGCTACGAGTAGTTTGGGCTCATTGCCCCCACCCCAGATTTCACCCTGGAGATTTTAAAGACCCTCGAGAAAAGCCATGTGGGGGGCTGGTTCCCCTGGGGCTTCCTCCCATCCCCCGACTGCCTGATCCTCTGGAGCGTCCCCGACGTCTGCAAAGATGTGGATTTGGACGTCCTCGTGGAAGCCTTGAAGCCTGTGGGGACCTTTAAGAAGATCGGCAAGGTGTTTCGGCGGGAGGAGGACTCCACAGTGGGGATGCTGCAGATCGGGGAGGACGTGGACTATTTGCTCATCCCCCGCGAAGTCAGGCTGGCGGGAGGCGTCTGGAGGGTCATCTCCAAGCCCGCCACCAAGGAGGCGGAATTTCGGGAGCGGCTGATCCAGTTTCTGGAGGAGGAAGGCCGCACCCTGGAGGATGTGGCCCGCATCATTGAGAAGAGCACCCCGCATCCACCCCAACCCCCCAAAAAACCCAAGGGGCCCCGGATGAGGAGAGTCCAGCAGATGGTGACCCCACCTCCCCGGCTGGTCGTGGGCACTTACGACAGCAGCAACGCCAGTGACAGCGAGTTCAGCGACTTCGAGACCTCCAGAGACAAGGGTGACAAGGGCCACAAAGGCACGGGGCGTGGCAGGAAGGTGCGCAAAATGCCTGTCAGTTACCTGGGCAGCAAATTCCTTGGGAGCGACCTGGAGAGCGAGGATGATGAGGAACTGGTGGAGGCCTTCCTCCGGCGAGGGGAGAAGAAGCCCAGCATGCCACCAGCCCGCCGCCGGGTGAATCTGCCAGTGCCCATGTTTGAGGACAACCCGGTGCCCCAGCTGTCCAAAGCGGACAGGTGGCGGGAGTATGTCAGCCAGGTGTCCTGGGGGAAGCTGAAGCAGAGGGTGAAAGGCTGGGCACCGAGGTCCAGCCCAGGGGTGGGCGAAGCCTGGCAGGCCTCTACCAGGTTGGAGAGGGATGGCGCATCAGTGCCACGCAGCGCCAGCCTGGGGGATAATGTGGGAAATGCAGGAGATGGGCAGGTGCCTGAGAGCCCCCCAAGACGGTGGAGGCCTAAGATCAACTGGGCCTCATTCCGGCATCGCAGGAGAGAGGAAGCAGCAGCCAGAGCTCAGGGGGCAGAGGCTGTAGATGAGCAGAGAGTGGAGGCTGTGGGTAATCAGAGGGTGGAGGCTGTAGATAATCAAAGAGCAGGGGCCATAGCTGTCCAGAGGGCAGAGGCTGTGGATAATCAGAGGGCAGAGGCCATGGCTGTCCAGGGGGCAGAGGCTCTGGACAATCAGAGGGCGGAAGACCCAGCTGTCCAGAGGGTAGAGGATGCAGATAATCAGAGGGCAGAGGCACCAGCTGTCCGGGGAGTTGAATCCTCAGCTGCTGGGAGGGCCCTAGGGGTCACCCCAGGATCTAGGACCCGGAAACAGGTCAAGACAGTGAGGTTCCAGACCCCTGGACGCTTTTCATGGTTTCGAAAGCGCCGGAGAGCCTTCTGGCACACTCCCCGGTTGCCCACCCTGCCCAAGAGAGTCCCCAGGGCAGGCGGGGCTAGGAGCCTCAGGGTCCTGAGGGCTGAGGCCAGAGCAGAGGCAGAGCACGGAGAGCAGGAAGACCAGCTGTGAGGAGAGGGCAGGGGGGCCACGGAGGACCTCACCACCTGCCACAGTATGGGCCGCTGAGGGTGTGTCCCTAACTCCGACACTTGGACAGAGATGCTATCTCCACACTTGAAAATGGAGGTACAGCAAGGGCCTGGCAGTGCCCCACACATCTCCATCCAACACCCCTCTCTTTTCTTGTTAAAATTGTGTCTCTCGTGCATTGATTTAATTGTTTTTCACGTGGCTTGTGGGATCTTAATTCCTGGACCAGGGATTGAACCTGGGCCCGGCAGTGAAAGAGCCAAATCCTAACCACTGGACCACCAGGGAATTCCCCATGCATTGATTTTTAAAATATAGACTCTCTAGTAACCCAAGGAATGTAAATAAAAAAACCCATACAGCGGGTTCGGGTTCGCATCACCCATGATTTTAACTTCTTCATATGCAATTCTAGGTGCTCAGCTTGAAAAAGGGAGAGAGGTGAGGGAGAAATTCCTTCCTCTTCTTTTTCTTTGCCCTTTCGCCTGCACACTTAAACTGCCTCCTGGAACTTAAAAAGAGGGTGCAGGTCAACATGCAAATAAAAGTGTTTACAAACTTATTTCTCTGCTGTGGATTCGGCAACTGAAGAATGCCCCAGGGTGATTTTGTCATACCCTTGTGACCCCTCCCCTCCCCCCCTCCATGATGGTGACTTGTGTTTAAGTCACTTTGCTTGCCATCCCCACACTCCCGGGTTCTGGAGGCTTGGTGGGTCCAGGGCCTGCAGTTTACATGCTTCGTCACATCTTGGCTACCAAGTACAGAATCAACATCTGGGAAACGTGGCCAAAACGCGGGTTCTGGAGCCCTTTGTGAATTGCCGTGAATTGCTGGTGCAGGCTGTGCGGCCCAGGAATCTGTTTTGATCAAGGCCCACAAACATCTCCTGGGGCAGCTTGGCTCCTGGACACACTGAAAAAACTTCATTGCCATAGGAACAGGGCAAAAGGTGGGTTGTGGTGTGGTAGTGAGCAGTATACTGTGACTGGCCCTTATAATCGGGAGACATCAGGTTGCTATATGCTGTGGGAGCTGGGGGACATTTCTCTGTGTTGTTTTGTGTCCCCTCACCCAACCTCACTGGGGGAAAAACAGCAAATGACCCTGCCCCCACCTCGATACAGGCAGGAGACAAGGGAATTCTTGGAGGGAGTTCTGAAGGTCACCTGGGTCCTCCTGAGGCTGCAGTCCTGGCCTGAGCTTCTTAGACCTGACTCGGTAGGGCTGTAGGGCTGGTGGGGGTAGGGGGGGCGAGAATATGCATTCCTAAGAAGTTCCCAGGAGACGTGGATGCAGCTGGTTTCAGGACCTTATTTTGAGAACTGCGGCAGCCTGGCCGAAAGTTCAAAAAACAGGCGGAGCTTTGAAGTTTCAAGGCAGTGGACCAGTGCCCCCGCACCTTTAGTGCTCAAGAAGGGCCGTCGTCCCCTTGATTTTAACCATCTGTCCCGGAGCGCCTCCTGGTCGGGACAGTGGGCGCACCCTGAGAGCCACCACGGCGCAATTTTAAGCATCGGTCTTGGAGCGCCACCTGGTGGATAAATGGGCCACGGCAACTCGCCTGAGTTGACGCTACCTCCTCAGGCCTAGTTGTAGCGGGGCGGAGCGTCCTGGCTTGGGGCGGGGCCTACAATAAGGAAGGCGGGGCCTCGTAGGCAACAGGCTTTGAGGAACCGAATAGAGGGAAAGGGTTGTTGTTTTCTGTTTCTGGAGCCCTGGCTTCTTCCTCCAGGCCGTTCTAGGACCAGGTCACATCCCCGGGAGTCTCAGGGGGCCCCTGTCTCCGTTTGAGCAGACCGAGGGGTGGGACAGCTTCCTCCTAGAGGTCCCAGGAAGGGGAGGGGCACGCTCCCGACCTGTCTGCTCGCCTCGACCCCAGGGACCTCTGCACGCTCACAATCTAAACTCTAGTAACGTGGAATCCAAATAGACGGCCACCCCCGTGAAGGCAGGTGGCCTGTTTTGGAGACACGGTCTCCTCTACGCTTAGCAGGGAATCCTGGCACCTGAGCGGTCAAGGGTTACACACGAATAAACCCCAATCACCACAGCCCTGGCTCGGGGCTTTTGCTCGGGCTGTTCCTGCCTCCTGAGAGCGCTTCCCTTGGGGATCCGCCGGCCGTACCCCTCCCCTCCAGCGCTGAGGGGAGTCAGCCCACGGGAGGTGGGGTGGGGGACAGCTGGTGGGACGTGCAGGGGGAGCCACAGGCCCGTGAAGGAGCACTGCCTGGTACTGCAGAGAAAATCCAACACTCTGTATATGAATTGTCCCAAACTGAAAATGTCGCAAATAATTCCCACTCTTTGAAAACACCGTGCAGGCTGAGTGACAGATTCAGTTTCTGGGCACCAGCAGGTGGCTTTGGCCTTGAGGAGCAGGTGCATTTGTACCAGCTACACTTCAGATGGGCAGGGCAGGTGTGGGTCTCTCTCTTCCTTCCCCTCCTTCCTTGATCCTGGTCACCAGAGCCCCGCCCCTCCCTTTCCCTCCCCCAACTCTTTTCCCCTCCCCCAGGAGCAACCCCTCTGCCTCTCAGGCTTCTCTTCCTGGAATCATCTCCTCCCCCAGCAGGGAGGTTCAGCCTTCCTGACTGAAGGCTCAGCTACATCCTGACACCCCCGCGCAGCTGGGTGGCCGAGCCTCCATCACAGAGCCCGGCCCCCATCAGATTGGGGTGGAGGACAGGGGCACAGAGACGCTGGCCAGAAGCATAGTCTGGAAAGAATGGGGCTCTACGAACAGCCAGAAAGAACTCACTGGCACTGCTGGCCTCCCCCGGTGCCCGGTGTCCACGGACACGCTCACCCCTGGGCTAACGCGGGAGACCCAAAGACAATCCCTCTGGGGGGGCCCTGAGACCCCGTCCCATCACCTAAGGCTGCTGCCTCCGCGGGCGCCCGTTACACTCTTCCTTCTTCCATGGGACTCGCTCGCGCCACCTGCAAAGGAGGGACTGAAAGGACAGGGGAGCGAGCGGTGGGCGGGCGCGCACTTTAGAGCTCAGAGCCCACGGTTCAGTGGTTGCCGCCTCCGCGGCGGGGAGGGCCGAGGGGCGGAGCTGGGGCCCCACCGGCAGCTGCAGCTTCGCCTTGGCCTTAGCGGCACATGGAGGGCAGCCTCTTGCCCCGACCAGCCTTCTTCCCACGCGTGGACTTGGAGCCGGCGGGCGGCAGAGCCCTGGGCTGGCCGCCCTTGGCCTGCGCCCCAGCGCCCGCGCGCCCCTTCCTGTTCTTGCTTCCCGCCGCCTCGTCCTGGGCTTCCGTCTCGGGAGGGATGCCCAGCCCGCCGGGGCCGCCGCCTCCCCCTCGGGTTTTGCGGGTCCCCGACGGGGCGGGAGCCGCTGCCCAGCCCGCCCGACCCAGGGCCCTAAAGGCCGGGCGGGCTCGCTTGGCCCGGGGCTTCCTGGACGCGCGGTCCTCGGGCTCCGACTCCTCGCTCTCCATGTCCTCCGACGTCTCCTCCGATTCCCTGTTCGCGCGGGCCGCCCGCAGCGCCAAGACCTCCCCCAGGTTGCCTTTGGCGCATCTGAACCTCCCGCCCTGCCAGGCCTTTTCCTTTTCTTCCTGCGTCACCTCAGCCACCTCCTGGACCGCCAGGAGCACCACTAGCTCCAGGAGGCCGCTCTCATCTTCCTCGTCCTCGCCCCAGCCCGCCAGCGGGCCACCGGGAGCCTTCTTCCCTTTGCAGGTGGTCTGAGGCTCAGCCACGGTGGAGATGCATCCCAGCAAGTGAGCGCCGTCTTTGGCCTTCCTCAGGACCACGGCGTCCACCTGGCGGCCTGCCTCCTCCACCTTCACTCGGGTTCCGGAAGTGTCCTTGGCCATCATAGACAAGACCTCGGGCAGGGCAGCTTTCTTGTCGCTCCAGCCCAGCAACTAGATCACAGAAGCGATTTTCAAACATCTCGTCGCCGGCGGAGTGGTTCGCGGGGCCTGTACAAGCCACAATGGCCACAAACTCAGGAATGTCCACCCCCTCTCTTTCTTGATCCCCGTTTTCCTGAGAGTCGCTTTGGGAGGCGTCGCTGCCCATGGTCTCCTCGTCCGACGCGTCTCTCACTGCGAGTAGGGCCACTAAGTCTGGAATTTCGCTCCGGTCTTCTTTGATGTTCAGGCTGATCGACTCAGCCCCAGGGGGATCTTTCTCCATCTTCCTCTTCTTTGCTTTGTCCGTCACCGTTGCCAGGGCCAAGAACTCGCCGGGACCGTTCCATCATCTCCTTCCCTCTGGAGGGCCCACTTCCTAACAAGCTCCTCCTTCGCGGCGGGCTGGAGGGTGGCGTAGAGCGCGCTCTGTTCGCCATCCCCGCTCAAGTCCTCCTTGGCCATCTCCTCGATCGTGATACCCAGGCTCTAGTCGGAAGAGTCTTGGGATTCCCGCTCCCCGACGTGGATGGCCGCCCTCCACGCCCCACTTCTTGCTCTTCTGGTCAACCTGCTGCCTCTGGTTCTGTTTCTGCGACCCCGACGGCCCCTCCTAGCATCTTTGGCTGCACCAAGAGGGGGCCAGCCTCCCTGACCCCCGGCTCTGACCCCAGAGCCAGGGTCTTCGAAGCGGGGGGGCGGGGAGTGGGCGTGTCCCCGGGGGCCCTGGCCACTGCGGCCCGTGGGGGCCTTTTATCCAGCAGCAAGCGTTTCATCTGCCTCAGGACTCTGGCGCCCTCCGCGCTGTCCTTGCACAGAACCCTCCAGACGCCGTCCTTGCCCGGGATCTCCTTGGAGATGGCACCGTGATTAATGCCCTTCACAAACTCCACCAGGGAGGCCTTGGCCTTCTCGTCCCTCATGGCCCGCGTGTTCCGCAGCCTGAACTTGCCCAGGGGCAGCAAGGCCGGCTTCAGGACGGCTTCGATGGCTGTCTGCCCCAGGTCCTCCGGGATGCCGGTGACCAGCAGGGCCCTGTGCACGTCCACGGCCAGCCCCCTGCACCAGTCCCCCAAAAGGTTCATGGCCACGGTGCCGCCACTGGCGCTGATTGCGGAGCAGGAGGGAGCCCGAGGCAGACGTGGGCTGCGGTCCCCTGTGCAAATGCCACTCTGGAACAGCGCCACGGGGCTTGGAGTTCAGGTTCAGGTGAATGTGGCAAGGCTCGGGGTCCAGCTGCCCCTGGGCGGCAGCGTCAGCCTTTCCCGAGGCCCCTCCCCACAGGGGTCCTAGCATCCGCAAGAAGCTTACGAGTCAAACCCAGGGGTGCCACCGGCCCGGCCCCTCCGCCCTTTGTTCCTGACAGAGGCTGAGTGACACCGCGGCGCCCGGGACAGGTGCTGGAGAGGGCGGCGCCGTGGGCCCCCGGAGCGGCGCGGGTAGGGGCGCCACGCTCGCCTGCCTGCGGCCGGGTCTGGCCTTGCACCGTCTGCTCAATCTCAGCAGTTCCGGGCGACGGGTCTGCTCCGCCCTGCGCCTGCGCACACGGGCTAGCCCCGCCTCCCAGCTGCACCCCATCTCCATGGCAACAGTGCGGGCTGGAGCAGGGGTCGGAGTTGGTGGGGTCTGAGGGGTCGGCTCTGGACGAGCCTGAGGAACGGAAGACTCAGGGGGTAGGATCACCATTAGTGATGAGCCCCAAAAGGCCATATTCACAGGGCGTGAAACAGCAGTCCGGGGGCTCCGAGCTCCTTCAGGGGATAGAGGCCTTCTTTCGGTAAGGACCGGCTTCCTGCAGGGTTGTAATTCCCTTCCACAGTGTAGGTGGAGTTCAGGATACAGAGACGTAAATCAAGGGCTATGAGGGGGAAAAAGTGGTGGTGGGGAATCCCCTGGCGGTCCAGTGGTTAGGACTTCGTGCTTCCACAGCAGGAGGCACGGGTTCGATCCCTGGTCTGGGAACTAAGATCCCGCAAGCGGCGCGGTGCGGACAAAAATAAATAAATAAGGAAAAAAGCCTATGGCCTCCCACGGTGGAACCAGGACTCACTCAGAGTTTTCAGGCCTCACTCAGTGGGGACGGGCTTCAATAAGGGTACACAGGCCTCAGCTGTGAGGTGCGGGCATCATTTGGGGTCCACAGCCCTCACTGATGGGGTACGGGCCTCGTTCAATGAGGCCTCGCTCTTGCAGATGTTTCTGTAGCCATAACGATGAACGTGCAATTCACCGTGTTGTTTTGTTTTGTTTTGGTTTTTGCGGTACGCGGGCCTCTCACTGCTGTGGCCTCTCCCGTTGCGGAGCACAGGCTCCGGACGCGCAGGCTCCGGACGCGCAGGCTCAACGGCCATGGCTCACGGGCCCAGGCGCTCCGCTGTGTGTGGGATCTTCCCGGACCGGGGCACGAACCCGTGTCCCCTGCATCGGCAGGCGGACGCTCAACCACTGCGCCACCAGGGAAGCCCCACCGTGTGTTTTTGTACACAGTTTCTGTACGTGTATGATCCTGAGATCAGACGTGAATTCTGCAAGAAGGCATTTCCGCTGACTGGGTCCGCAGGCCGGGACAGGTGGATATCGTAGCTACTCTAAATACACATCTGCATCACCATCCTTTATAAACCTCCCCCACCTGCAACTGTGTGTAAATCAGGCGCTGTGGTCCAGCTATTGAGTTTCTACTGCTGCTCGCTGCCCTCGCATCGACTCTGGGAAGGTCCCTGGGCTTCTCTACGCCTCGGTTTGCTCCTCTGTGAAATGGCGATAACCATTAACCGTACCTCATAGGATCCTTAGGGGGATGAAAGGTGATGATCCATGAAAGCCCTTGGAACAGAGGTTGGCTCAGAGTTGGTGCTCCATGAACGATGGCTATGGGACTTCTTTCTTGAGAACTTATCATGATATAATCATTTAACATAAATATATTAATTTAATTGTTAAATAAGTATATAAAGAAGGAACCCCAACACTTCCTTTTTTTTTTTAACGTAGGAAGAGTTTATTGCAAGGTTACCATGGAAACTGGGCCTAGGGCAAACCAAACTGCTTACTCACTCTCCTACCTACGCCCTTACAGCTCTTATTTTCCCTGCTTTCCTCTTTTCCTTTCGCCCTCCTGGTCCCCAAATGGATGTTATCCTTCTCTCTAGAGCAGCGTTGTCCGATAGAAATATAATGCGAGCCCCCAAGGCAAGCCACATGCAAAATGTTAAGTTTGCTAACGTCCACCTTCAATAAATAAAAAACAGGTGAAATGAATTTTAAGAACAGATTTCATTTTTTGTATAAATTTGTTTACTTACTTTTGGCTGTGTTGGGTCTTCGTTGCTGTGTGCGGGCTTTCTCTAGTTGCGGCGCCACAGGCTCAGTTGCTCTGCGGTATGTGGGATCTTCCCGGACCAGGGTTTGAACCTGTGTCCACTGCATTGGCAGGCAGATTCTTAACCACTGCACCACCAGGGAAGTCCTGGCTACAAGTTCTTTGACCGCCATCTGGAAGCGGCGTCCACATACCCTTTTCTTGAATCTGAATCTGGACATGCTGTGACTGCCTCAACAAGTATGGCAGAGGTGATGCTATGTGTCTCCCAAGGCCAATTATAAAAGCCTTTTGCCCATTTCTCTTGGAATATTTGCTCTCGAGACCCCCCCTCCCAGGACATTCCTGCTTGAAACTTAACCTCCATGCTGTGAGGAAGCCCGACTCCCATGGAGAGACCAATGGAGGTGCTCAAGTCAACATCTCCAGCTAAGCCCAGTTTTCAAGTCATCCCAGACCAGGCACCAGACATGACTGATGAAGCTTCCAAATGATTCCAGACCTTAGCCATTGGAGTCACCCCAGCTAAGGCACCAGACGTTGTGGAACTGAAAAAAAGCCATTCCCCATTATTCCCTTTCATTATGCTGACCTACAGATTCCATGAACATAATAAAACATTTTTGTTTTATGCCAATGAGTTTAGGGTGGTTTGTTATGCAGCAAAAATAACCAGCACACACCCATCCCATCCTTACTGCTTTGGACAGGTAACTAACCTCTCCGTGCCTCCACTTTTGTCCCTGAAAATGGGGATCATGTTCTCTTAGCGTCGTCAGGAAGATAGGAGAGGTTGTGGCGTGCTCGTGCCCAGCGAATCCCCGCAGCACTCAGCAAGTCCTATTGAGGTTATGAATCAGCGGCCGGTCACTTCCAGATCACCCACAGCTGACCATGACCGCAATGGGGGCAGCTTGCGTAGAGACCACTGCGAGCCCCAAGACCGTGTACCGTCCCCATGCGGTGCCTCGGGCCCCTAATGATCTGTCCCAGCTCACCCTGGCCTCTCCCCGTCCCTCGCTCCTCCACACCCAGTTTTCCCCTCCCTTCCCCTTCCCCCAGAGTTTGCGGAGACGGCAAAGAAGGGGTCCGCTCACAGACCTTGGAGTCACACGGACGTGACTTGAGTCAAGCCAGATCGCCTGGGTTCAGATTCCAGCTCTGTGTGACTCTGACAAGTCATCTGCCTTCTCTGAATCCGTAAAATGTGCACAGTAAGAGCACCTAAACTTGTGTTTAAGTCATCAGAGCGCATGTATTGAGATATATAAATAATAGCTATTGTTGTTCTTGCTGTTAGTGTTGAACCCCAGCACCCCACTTCAGAGCTGAATCAACTTAAGCAAATTATTTCGCCCGCGCACTTGAGCGTTAGGGAAGCGCCTTCGCAGGTGCGTCTTTAAGTAGCGGCCCTGGAGCGCCGCCTGGTGGTCAATGCGGGCGCCGCAGAACTTCATCTACTGCGCGCGGAGCTCCCCACTATTCCCTCCCCGCGGTTCTGGGACCTGGTACATCCCTGAGACGGGGGAGAGTGTTGAGGGAGGGGGTCCCAGGTTCGGGTATCGGATCTATCTCCTCGCGCCGCCCCCCCACAAACTGAAGGGGCTGGTGTTGGAGGTTTGCTAGATTCAAGGTGTGACATCAGGCTCGTGTCAGCCCGTACCACGATCACACTAACACACACAAAACACACACTGGCTCACACACACTCACTTGCATTCACACAAAGTGACACTGACACACACTTGGACTGAGCTACTCTATTCCCTCCTACAAACGTACACACACACACACACACAATTCGCACACACCCAGAGACATACACAGATACCCATTCACTGACACCCCGAGACTCACCCCACCTACATCCACAGAAAGACACACACAGCCCTAACAAATGAAACACATAGATACACTACACATGCCTCAGCCCGAAACAGAAACACCCACATCCTCATCTATAACACGTGAACAAAACCACCAACTCCACAAGGAGACCGCCAGAGAGCATGCAGGGACCAAGCGACGCCTCCCCCCTCGCCCACTCTCGCCCCGCTATTGGAGCCGGGAAGGTTGCTCCTGCCCATGGAGGGACAGATCCCACCCGGAGGGACCCACCAGATTCTCCTTCAGGCTCACCAAGGCCAACCGAACCTGCCCTGGGGTGCAGGGAGCTTGGACCTGCGGGCTGAGGGGCCGCCACCGCCACCCTGAGCTCTGTGTGTGGACACTGGCCTGGAGACTTGGGCCAGGTCCGTGGGAGCTGCCATCAGACTGCCAGACTGGGGAAGACTCCGAGGGAGGATGAGAGTCTGATCCAGCCCCACTCCCGCCCTTCCCAGTCATCCTCCACGTGACATCACAAACTTGACCCTGTCTCTCCTCTCCTCTAAACCTCTCTATGGCTCCCCAGTGCCCTCGGGAGAAAGCACAGTCTCCTCGCCTTGGCCTATGAGGCCCTGCATACTGCGGTCCCGCCCTCCTCCCGGGTCTCTTTCCAGCCTAAAGTATCCTGCTTCCGTGTTAAGCTCTACTCAGGAGTGTCCTATGACTGGCACCCCTCCGCCCACACACACACTAGGCTGTGAATCCCGGGAGGGCAGGGCCTGGGCTGTCGCAGTCACCGCTGGGTCTCCAGTTAGGTGGAAGCAGGTCCTGGGGGCATGTGTGTGGAAGGAAGGAAAGACGACAGGGAGAACGGAACGGAGGGAGAGAGGGAAGAAAGATCTTTAAAATTTAAACCTTTGGTCCATCTTTCTTCTCTGAGCCACGTCTCCCTGTGCCCACTAGAGGACGCTCTGACCCAGCAAATCCCTAAAGCAGCGACTCAGCCTGCTCTTCGTACAAAAAGGTATTACGATACTGAAGAGGATTAATACCAATAACCGCTACTGAAAGCCCTACTGCACCCCAGGACGTGTGCTAAACCCTCCACGTGCCTAAGCCAACACAGCAGCTCAAAGTATCGTGCAAAGGAGGAAAGTGAGGCTCAGAGATGTTGTTTAACTCTCCCAGCGTCACACAGCGCCTAAACTGCAGAGAAGCTTCCCACTCTGGCCTTGGAGACCCAACCGCCCTTTGCTCGTTGGCCACATCCCTGGTGTAACCAACTCACAATTCCCCGTGGACCTGGCCTTGCCTCTTCCCCCACTCGGCCACACCTCATTCCCCTCAGCTCTTCAGGTCTCCTGTCCTCCATCCAGCCGCTGGGGTCTTCATACACCAACCCCCTCAAAAACACTTCTTCCCTTTCCCTACTTCACAGAGGGTCACCTCCTCCCTTCAGACTCAGTGTCACCTGTTTCCGGGAAGCTGGCCCCAATCCAGAATCAGCTCCAGCTCTTCCGACCCACCTCCCCTGAGAATGCAGGCGTTTCCCTCCTAGCACCCGCTTCCGCTTCCGTATGTGACCACCGCTTCCGTATGTGACCACCGAGGCTCTGAGCTCCAGGAGGCAGAGCCTGCCTCGGTCATCACTGCTCCCAGCGACCTGCACAGGTGGGTCCCAGAACAGCCACTAGATAAAAACTGAATGAATGAGTGAATGAAGTCTCTGGGCGAGAATGACTTCAGTGAGCACCAGAAAGCGTGAACGCTCTTCCCCAACCAGTGTTCCAGAGATTCGACAACAGACACCCCCGGCCAAGGAGAGGGCCCCATACTCCCTTTCAGGCCCTCCCCCATCCAGGTACAGTGAGTCTCACTACTGCCCTTCACCCCCTGGGGACAGAATCGCCTGCTTTCCAGCCCAGTATCCACCCCCCACCCTCCCACCCCCGTCTCCTAAGTGATTTGCCTTCATTTCTCCTTGTGGCATCCCCTCCCTCACGTGGAGGGAGCCAGGTGGTTCCTGTGGGAATCACTAACCCTCACTCACCACTCCCCGAAGCCTGGCCAATCAAAGCACTCACTCCCTCTCCAGTCACTGTGATTGGTGCAGGGGCAGGCACATGACCCAGCCGATCCAATGGGAGCTGGTCCAGAGTCTTTGGTTGAATAAATGAATGAAGGGGCCCTGGAACCAACCATGACTGAAGCTAATACAACCTGGACTTTATAGTAACATGAGCCAATGAATTCTCTTTTCTGCTTAATCCAGGACAACTTCCGTTTCTGCACTTGGAACTCAAAGTG
Source organism: Mesoplodon mirus (assembly GCF_964341445.2). Lineage (NCBI taxonomy): Eukaryota > Metazoa > Chordata > Mammalia > Artiodactyla > Ziphiidae > Mesoplodon > Mesoplodon mirus. The sequence goes on from NC_138995.1 coordinate 56,692,172, forward strand.
TCCTGTGTAATATTTTCCCCCTAAAGCATTCTCCAAGCCCCCAAGAAGAAGGGGCACAGGGGCCTCTCAGTACCCTGCCAGACATTACCTCTGGCTCGAAGTGCTGGAGCAGGACTTGAGGGGACCAGGGAAAGGTCTTCCTGACTTCTCAGACCTGGCACCCTCACCTGCCATAGGTTCCTGAGGCTTTTTGCCTCATTCCTGGGGCCCCAGGTCTCATGCCAACAGGGAACCAGTAAAGGCGGCCTTGCTGCCCTGGAAGAAGACCCAATGGCAGGAAAGTTCTCAGTCAGTGTTTGCTGGATGGGCCCACGCTTGCGCAGACTGGCAGCTCAGCCATCAGATGGGCTGAGGAGAAAGGAATCTCTGATTTTATCTCTAATAGTTTGCCCAGATGGAAGGAGGGAATGAACGAATGTCATTACCTGGGGCTCATCCTGCAGCCTGGGGCCTGGGTCACCACCACAGTGTGTCCAGGTCCCAAGTGAGGGGGAGGGGGAGGGGAGGGAAGGCGAGGGGGAGGGGAGGGAAGGCGAGGGGGAGGGGAGGGAAGGGGAGGGACAGGCCCTAAGGCTTGAAGGGGCAGTTCTGGAGGTGTCATGGGCTGCAGCCCTGGATCACAATGGGGCAGCGCTTGGGGTGTTAATGCGGCAGTTATTGAGATATCATTCAAGTGGCCCCCTGGGGGTCACTATGATATGATGATTTGCAGTGGCCGCAGGCCCATGCCATGAGCAGGCCTTGCCCTCTGAGCACCCCACTTGCTCTGATCTACAGAGAAGGTCCCACCGCGGTCCTGGTAGCTGTGGCTGCCCAGAGGGCTGTGAAACCCGGACAGCAGTCGTGCCCCTGAACCAGGCCTGGCCCACTGCTCGGGCTCAGCCTCCATCTAACGCAGCCACCTCGAGGCCCTTAGCCCCACCGGGACACTGACCTGCCACTTGCACTCCCATCCCCAGCCTCAGCTTCAGTCCAGACCCCGCCTCCTGGCCCTAGCCATCAAACTCACTCCAGACCCGGAGTAACCCCGAGTGAGGGCTGGTCACCCCCCATTAAGGCCTGGTCCTCCTGAGACTTGATCCGCGAGTGAGTGGGACTGAGTTTTCTGTGTGAGGCCTGCCCAGTGAAACCACAAGGCGAATATTCTCATTTTCATTGGGTTCCTCAAAACAAATGCTCAGACCCTGGCAACAGCCTAAAAGCGGTTGTCATGGAACTGGCAGTAGCCAGTGGGGGAAGGAGAGGTGCCGGTGCCCGGGAGCCAAAGCCTGCTGCCCACTCTGATGTAGATGCGAAAAAACTGGCAGGACGAAGGGGGAGGGTGTGTGTGTCACACTTGGCTGGAGTGGGAGGGAGAGTAGTGATCCGTCACCCAGGAGGCCCATACTCATGCAGGGGGCTGGCTGTGGACGCGCACAGGGCCCTGCTGGTCACCAGCATCCCGGAGGACCTGGAACAGGCAGCCATCGAAGCCGTCCTGCAGCCAGCCTTCCTGCCCCAGGGCACGTTCAGGTTGAGGAACATGAGGGACGTGAGGGAGGAGAAGGCCAAGGCTGCCTTCATGGAGCTTGTGGCGGACATTAATCACGGTGCCATCCCCAGGGGGATCCCGGGCAAGAACAGTGTCTGGAGGGTTCTGTGCAAGGACATGAGAGTCCTGAGGCAGATGAAACTGTCCTGAGGCAGCTTGCTGCTGCATGAAAGGCTCCCACAGGCCGCAGTGGCCAGGGCCCCCGGGGACTCATCTGCCAATTCAGAGACCCAGGCCGCGTTCCTGGTGCAGCCAGCAAGGCTAGCAAGGGCAGTGGGGGCAGGGGTGGGGTCACAGAAATAGAGCCAGAGACCAAAAGAGGGGCCGAGGAGGACCGCCATTTACCTCTGCAAAAAAGGAGCTGAAGGATTCTTCCATCAGAGCCTGGGCTTCGAGATCGTGGAGGTGGAAGAGGAGGACTTGGGCAGGGATAAATGACAATGCCAGTGCGCTCTACGCAACACTCCAAACGGGTGCAAGGAAGCCCTGCAGAGAGACGTGGATGAGGCAGACAGTCCCCATGGAGTTCTTGGCCCTGGTGACCGTTTTGGACAAAGCCAAGAAGAAAGTGACAAAGAAAGAGCCCCCCGATGTGACCAGCTTGAGCATCACAGAAGCCAGGAGCAGCATCTGCAACACGGTGGCTCTCATGGTCATGAGGGACACACCTGATGAGATGCTCAAGGGCAGTGATGCTTCAGGAGGTGAGTCCGAGGAATGAGGTAACCAGGTCACCAGAAGGGCATGGAGAACCCCGAGTTCTAGACATCTTGGCCTACAGGAAGGATTTCATCAGACATCAAAACCTGCAGGGAGACGTTGAAAATAGCTTCTGTGATCCAGTCGCTGGGCTGGAGCGAAAAGAAAGACAAGAAAGCTGCCCTGCCCGAGGTCTTGTCCGTGATGGCCAAGGACACTTCCGGAACCCAAGTGAAGGTGGAGGAGGCAGGCCGCCAGGTGGACGCCGTGGTCCTGAGGAAGGCCAAAGACGGCGCTCACTTGCTGGGATGCATCTCCACCGTGGCTGAGCCTCAGCCCACCTGCAAAGGGAAGAAGGCTCCCGGTGGCCCGCTGGCGGGCTGGGGCGAGGACGAGGAAGATGAGAGCGGCCTCCTGGAGCTAGTGGTGCTCCTGGCGGTCCAGGAGGTGGCTGAGGTGACGCAGGAAGAAAAGGAAAAGGCCTGGCAGGGCGGGAGGTTCAGATGCGCCAAAGGCAACCTGGGGGAGGTCTTGGCGCTGCGGGCGGCCCGCGCGAACAGGGAATCGGAGGAGACGTCGGAGGACATGGAGAGCGAGGAGCCGGAGCCCGAGGACCGCGCGTCCAGGAAGCCCCGGGCCAAGCGAGCCCGCCCGGCCTTTAGGGCCCTGGGTCGGGTGGGCTGGGCAGCGGCTCCCGCCCCGTCGGGGACCCGCAAAACTCTAGGGAGAGGCGGCGGCCCCGGTGGGCTGGGCATCCCTCCCGAGACGGAAGCCCAGGACGAGGCGGCAGGAAGCAAGAGCAGGAAGGGGCGCGCGGGCGCTGGGGCGCAGGCCAAGGGCGGCCAGTCCAGGGCTCGGCCGCCCGCCGGCTCCAAGTTCACGCGTGGGAAGAAGGCTGGTCGGGGCCAAGTGCCGCTAAGGCCACGGCGAGGCTGCAGCTGCCGGTGGGGCCCCAGCTCCGCCCCTCGGCCCTCCCCGCCGCGGAGGCGGCAACCGCTGAACCGTGGGCTCTGAGCTCTAAAGTGCGCGCCCGCCCACCGCTCGCTCCCCTGTCCTTTCAGTCCTTCCTTTGCAGGTGGCGCGAGCGAGCCCCACGGAAGAAGGAAGAGTGTAACGGGCGCCCGCGGAGGCAGCAGCCTTAGGTGATGGGACGGGGTCTCAGGGCCCCCCCAGAGGGATTGTTTTTGGGTCTCCCGCGTTAGCCCAGGGGTGAGCGTGTCCGTGGACACCGGGCACCGGGGGAGGCCAGCAGTGCCAGTGAGTTCTTTCTGGCTGTTCGTAGAGCCCCATTCTTTCCAGACTCATGCTTCTGGCCAGCGCCTCTGTGCCCCTGTCCTCCACCCCAATCTGATGGGGGCCGGGCTCTGTGATGGAGGCTCGGCCACCCAGCCGCGCGGGGGGTGTCAGGATGCAGCAGAGGGGTTGCTCCTGGGGGAGGGGAAAAGAGTTGGGGGAGGGAAAGGGAGGGGCGGGGCTCTGGTGACCAGGACCAAGGAAGGAGGGGAAGGAAGAGAGAGACCCACACCTGCCCTGCCCATCTGAAGTGTAGCTGGTACAAATGCACCTGCTCCTCAAGGCCAAAGCCACCTGCTGGTGCCCAGAAACTGAATCTGTCACTCAACCTGCACAGTGTTTTCAAACAATGGGTATTATTTGAAACATTTTCCTTTTTAAAAAATATTTATTTATTTATTTTTGGCTGCATTGATTCTTCGTTGCTGCGCGCGGGCTTTCTCTAGTTGCAGCGAACGGGGCTACTCTTTGTTGCAGTTTTCAGGCTTCTCATTGCGGTGGCTTCTCTTGTTGCGGAGCACAGTCTCTAGGCGCGTGGGCTTCAGTAGTTGTGGCACGCAGGCTCAGTAGTTGTGGTGCGCAGGCTTAGTTGCTCCGTGGCCTGTGGGATCTTCCCGGACCAGGGCACGAATCTGTGTCCCCTGCATCGGCACGGGGATTCTTAACCACTGTGCCACCAGGGACGTCCTATTTGCAACATTTTCAATTTGGGACAATTCACATACAGAGTGTTGGCTTTTCTCTGCAGTACCAGGTAGTGCTCCTCCCATGGGCCTGTGGCTCCCCCTGCATGTCCCACGAGCTGCCCCCACATCCCGTGGGCTGACTGGCCCCTCAACGCTGGCCTGGTAGCCCCTGACTTAAGATGATAGGGTTCCCCAGTTTGCTGTCTGAGTAAATCAAAGGCCAGAGGGAACTCTGAGGGGGGACCTGTGAGGGGCTGAGGCTGGTCTGGGCCAGTGTCGGAGCTGCCCCAGGACCTGTCTTTAGAGGGGAGGAAATGCCCCCAGAAAGAAACCACAGCCTGGCCTTAGAGTACCCCCAAGTAACCTGGCCTGGTGCTGTCAGGGGTCAGCACGTGCTGTCCAAGTGAAGACACTTCCGGGTTGTGTCCGCGTCTGTGTGGTGACACGGGCACCAGCCCCCTCTGCCCATCGCAATGTTTTCTCTGAATCGCCATCTCCACCACAGCCCCTCCAGGTCCTCTTGTCCTGGGGCCATTTGTGTATCTGTGTCCAAGTTCCATCCCCAGGAGGTGAGGAACCCATTGTGCCGGGAGGGAGCCCTGCACATCTCGAGGGAGGCACAGGGGCCTGGGGTGGGGGTGTCCCCACAGCCCAGCTGGACTGTCCGAGCCCCACCTCAGGACACCCAGGGGCAGAAGCTGACTCAGGAGGTGCTGCCCCGGTCATGGTCGGAAGTGGCCCCCTCTGGGCTGCAGGGATCTCCCCGGGGACAGAGGGGAGCTGACCCTGGAAGAGGCCAGGTTGGACCTGGGGCTGGGGACGAAGCCCCTTCCTCCCCGGGAGGCTGAGGGACCTTGGGGGCCTGACCCTGGGCTGAGCAGCCTCCGGCAATGTGTGGGGTGGCGAGGCCCCACGTGTGACTTCTCCCTGTGTCACCTGGGATCCTGCAGTCAAGTGAGTTAAGCATCTGGCCTGGTATCTGGGTGCTCCGTGCAATGGGGGAGGGGAGCGTCTAAGGCTGGCTAACAGATGCCCACATGTCATGGCTGATGTGTGGCCAGAACACCCTGGAAATACCCTGTCTCTGTTTTACACCCAGTGTCCTTTGCTTCTTCAGTGCCTGGGCCCCCGCCTGGCCCTTAGCCCAGCATCATCTCATCCTGAGCAAGCCTTGGCCCAGCCCAGCCTTCTCAGGCCCAGAGCAGGGACTGGTTTGCAATTTGGAACCTAAGAAGCCCCACAGTCAAGGTTGATAGTCCACCCGGATCCCTGGTCCCTGGTCCCTGGTCCTTGCTCTAGCGGGGCTTTCAGCCAACATCCCTCTGCTGGCTGGATCCTGGGCATACTGGTTTTATATATTTTAATGTCCCTTCCTCCTCCAGCCATCTTCTCCAGAAGAAGCAGAGTTAGCAGAAAGGGCCAGTCTCCTTCCCAACAATTACCTGGACAGAGGAATCCAGTTGGATATGAGCCTCCCCAGCTGCAGCTATACACACTGACACTTTGGTAAACAACTAGTTAATCAAGAGGTCTGAAATTGGGTGGGCACAGAGAGTGGGAAAATTGAAACATTTAGGGGCTTCCCTGTGGTGCAGTGGTTGAGAGACCGTCTGCCGATGCAGGGGACACGGGTTCGTGCCCCGGTCCGGGAGGATCCCACATGCCGCAGAGCGGCTGGGCCCGTGAGCCATGGCCGCTGGGCCTGCACGTCCGGAGCCTGTGCTCCACAACGGGAGAGGCCACAGCAGTGAGAGGCCCGCGTACCGCAAAAAAAAAAAAATTGAAACATTTAAATTTTACTTCAATCACTACACCTATATGGACCACCTAAAATCATCCTTTTCATCCCTCATCTGATGAGAAGAAAGTTCATCTATCTTTTTTTTTTTTTTTGGCTGTGCTGCACGGCTTGTGGGAACTTAGTTCCCTACCAGGGATTGATCCCAGGCCCTTGGTGGTGAAGTCGCAGAGTCCTAACCACTGGATCACTGGGGAATTCCCATTATTCATCCTGTTTAAAATTCCATCCTTCTCCCCTCTCCTTCTCCAGCTCTGGCTCTGGGACTTGTGGTGGGCTGGGACACATCCTCATTTCTCCTCACCCCCCTCTTTCGGGCTCTGGCTCCTCATGTTGGAATGAGAGAAGGGAAATGCAGGGAGCATGTGTCATGATCAATGTCATGATCCTAGTTGATTTTGTGACATTCAGTTGCTGATGGTCTCATGAAGCGCAGGTGTGGATTCTCTGTGGGTGACTAGAGATGAAGGAGAAAATAATGAAACAAGGTAACAAACTGAGGAGGACAGATTATCTATCCCCCAGGAGGACAATCATCTTAACCCTTGGCTCCTGAGGTATAAAATTAACAGAGCATCTTCCCCAGGAACTAGGATGGGACACCCTAAAGAGTTTGTATTCATCACCTGTTGCCAGGTTGGAAATTGTCCCCAAACCTAGCAGTTTAAAATAACAGAGTCATATCTCACGGTTTCTGAGGGTCGGGAATCTGGGAGTAGCTTACCTGGGATGGTCTCTCATGAGTTTGCGGTCAGGATGTTGGCTGGGGCTGTAGTCATCACAAGGCTTGTATGGAGCCCGAAGACATGCTTCCAAGATGGTTCATTCCCATGGCTGTTGGCTGGAGGCCTCAGTTCCTCACCATGTGAGCCTCTCCATAGGGCTGCTTGAATGTCCTCACAGCATGGCAGCCGGCTTCCTCCAGAGTAGTGATTGCAGAGAGAAACAGCATAAGGAGGCCACAGAGCCTTATGTGACGTAGTCTCAGAAGTCATACAATGCCACTTCTGCCATATCCTACTGGTTAGGAATGATTCTCCAAGTCCAGACCTTACTCAAGGGCAGTAGAATTAAGCTCCACCTCTTGAAGGGAAGAGCATCAAAGAATTTTTGGTCATATTGTAAAATCACCACAGAGATCTTTATCATTTCTTGGCTCATTTTCTGCCAAACCCATAAAAATTAAAGCTGCATTTGCACAGGGGGAGAAATTGTTCCCTTGGTAGTTCCTGGGATTTTCTCCATTGTCCATCACAGCACGTGCTCATGCATATAAGGATTTGCTTGGAACTAAGAGGTAAAATGTATGTAATGGGCTCAGGGGAAAATTCCTTCATTTCTTAACAGCACCTCTGGTTACATAGGAATTCACAGTTTCTGTCCTGTCTAGGTCTAGGGAACATTGAGACAGATAGTGAAATTACAGCAGAGATTCATTACAGGGCAAAAAGGAATCCCAGTGCATCATTAGAAACATTTTCAGGGACAAGTTAAAGAATATTCAGCTAATAGTGATTTAAACATAGCAGGAAATCAAGCAGTGGGAGTTGCTGGGTTTGATTTAGCAGCTCAACAATGTGAATTTCAGAGTGTGCAATTTCCCTGGCTTCTCCTCATAGTCACAAAATGGCTGCAGCAGCTCCAGACATCATATTCATACACCATGTTCAAAGACAGGAAGTAGGGGAATGCAGAAAGCAGGAAATTTCTCCTCCTTAAGGGTAGGAAAGCCTTTTCCCAGAAGCCCCCAGCAGACCTCCTTTTATATCACTTTGACCAGTATGTGATCACATGGCTACCCTCCTGACAAAGGGTGGGGTTGATTAAGGTCAAGGAAGCTCTGTCTGACACCTGAATAAAATCCAGGTTTTGTTAGAAAGAAAGAGGGGCAAGGATAGCTTTGTGGATAGGCAGTAAACAGTATTTCATACATGTTCAGGTTATCTATTGCTGTATAACAAACTGCCCCAAAACTTCATGCCTTAAATCAACAAATATTTTGCACACATTCATCTCTTCTCCATGCGGCATTGGCTAGGGATACCTCTACTGAGAGCTAAGGATCCTCTTCTAAGATGCCTCACCCCTTTGGCTGGCAAGTTTGGGCTGACTGTCACCAAGAAAGCTATTCCTAATCAATACACATACCATGGAATGTGCTATACAAGTGCTTTCCATGCCTGATCTCATGGAATCTGTGCAGCACCCCTATAATGGAGTTACTATGATTTCCATTTTAATGAGGCCCAGAGAAGTTTAGAGCTTTCTGCATCATCACACAAAGGGTGCGTGTCAGAGCTGGGCTCTTTGAACCCAAACCTTCTGGGTTCCAAAGCCTCACCCATTAAGCTCAGTAATTCCCAGCTCTCTGGATGCACTCTGCCTCTTCCTGCCCCCTCCAGAAAGCACATGACAATGAAAGCGGAGCAGAGTGTGGTTGCTATAGAAACAGCTCTGAATCCACTCTGGTTTATAAAATTGAGCGCATCCCGTGCTGACTTGTACTGGGTTAGCACAGGTTACCTATGACCTGCTGGAGACACGTGGTGGGTGGCGGGGGCGTGTGGGGCTGCTTCTGACTCCCGACTCACTGCTGTGACTGTAGGTGTCGCTGTAACAAATACCCCGACATCTCAGCGGCTCGCGGCAGCAGAGGTTTGTTTCTCAGGCGTGTTGTTATACATCTGTGCAGTGGGCTGTGGATATTCCCCATTCTAGAAGCCTAAGGGGCAGCCCTCATTTGGGTGACTTATTCTGATGCTGGCAGGTCAATGGCCAAACCTGCAGCGTCTGTCACAGCTTCCGCTGGCATCGGTCACTCAGCACATCCCCTCACAGCGGGACCAAGGCAAATCACAAGCCGCCCTTGATTCTTTGGAGTCGCCAGCTACTTGGCGACAATCAAGAATGTGCACCCTCCTTAGAGGATCGGTGAACGAATGAACGAGAGAATAATCTAACCCTCCACCGTCACACAGCAAAGGCAAAACCTCTTCCCGTGGGGCTTTTGAGCTCTTGTCTCCTGCACTACTAGGCTGTGCACTTGTCAAGTTTGGGGATCAGATTGTCCTCAACTGAGCCCCTCGCTGCCCTGAGCCTCAACGTCCTCCTCTGTAAAATTCAGCCTCGGGTGTTCTTGTGAGGTTGGGCTGTGATCGTTCATGAAAAGCATTTAGTACAGCCCAGGGCACGAGATAAACCTAAGCCTTGGCTATGAGGGTGTTAGGAGCCGGAGAATGGGATGATGACTGGGTTTGGAGCGCCATCTGCTGGAAGAAGACATAACAGCAGGGCTGCCCAGGCCGGGGACCACTCTGCATCTCAGAACCTCATCTGTAACCATGACCTAACGATGATGCCAACATCGTGAGATTGCTTGAGGACTGATGGTGTTAATGCGTGTAAAATTACTAGAGTAATGGGATGAATTAAAGGTAAGTGCAAATTCTTTATCCTTCTCCCCATCTGGAGGTGGAGTTTATTAGAATGAAGTGCTAGTCACATTGAAGCTGCCCGCTTCTGCTTACTGACTTTTGGAACACTTGCTCTCAGGAAACTGTGTCGGAAGACCCAGCTGCCAAGTTTTGGGAAGGCCGAGCCACATGGAGAGGCTGTGGGTAGACGCTGCAGTTGAGAATCCCAGCTGAGGCACTAAGAGTTTGTTCCCTAAACTACACTATACCATTTGATGGAGGGTAAAGAACCCCACCCAAAACAGATCCTTTGTAGCAGAAGATTTAGATCTAATGGCTGAGGGAATCAAACACTACATATTTGTAATTTGGGCTTACTATGCCCCCAGGAAAGTGAGCAAATCCAGAAGCCTTTTGGGACTGTTCAAAGAAGGACTTCCCAAGAGTATAGGAGGAATGTATGGCTGATTAATAGAACAGTTTCCTGTTTTCCAACAGGAAACTTGGGTATATATGCATGGTGATGAATCACTCATCTTCTGGTGGAATTTTTTTTAATCCTTTTTTTTTTTTTTCCTGGCTGCACGCAGCATGTGGGATCTCAGTTCCCTAACCAGGAATCAAACCCGTGCCCCCTGCAGTGGAATCACAGCGTCCTAACCACTAGACCGCCAGGGAATTCTTGGAAATTTTAAAAAATAATTCTCAAGGACTTACATTCTGCATTGATTAGGACTATGGTTGAAGCTGTTGGCTGCAAGTTCCAAAGGTGCTGATGGGTGTATGTATTTGCTTGAGCTACCATAACAAAGCACGACAGGCTGGTGGCTTAAACAACAGAAATTAATTTTCTCACAATTCTGAAGGCCAGGAGTCTGAGATCAAGGTGTCAGCAGGGTTGGTTTCTTCTGAGGCCTCTCTCCTTGCCTTGCAGGCGGCTGGCTTCTCCCTGTGTCCTCACAAGCTCTGCCCGGGGTGTGTGTGTCTGTGTCCTAATTTCCTCTTCTTATACCACCAGTCCTATTGGATTAGGACCTTTTAATCCAATTTAGGCTCATTTAACTTAATTGCCTCTCTAAGCATCTTATCTCCAAATACAGTCACATTTGGAGGTGCTGGGGTTTAGGACTTCAACATATGAATTTGTAGAATGACACAATTCAGCCCATAACAAAAGGAAACTCTAGCCTGGAGAGACTGTTGACACAAGTATTTCCCAGGCAGGTGGGGGAAAGGTTCTGGTTAAGTTTCAAGAATGTAAGATCCGGGTCTTCCCTGGTGGCGCAGTGGTTGAGAGTCTGCCTGCCGATGCAGGGGACACGGGTTCGTGCCCCGGTCTGGGAAGATCCCACATGCCGCGGAGTGGCTGGGCCCAAGACCCATGGCCTCTGGGTCTGCGCGTCCGGAGCCTGTACTCCGCAACGGGAGAGGCCCGTGTACCACAAAAAAAAAAAAAAGAAAAGAAAAAAAAAGAATGTAAGATCCATACAAACAGGGACCAGTGCCTGATTGTTCACTGCTGAATCCCCAATGCCCTGCACTGTGTGTGGCACAGAGGAGAAAATAAATGGTCGTTGAATGAATGAATGAATGTATGAATGAATGAGAAGCTTGCCTATAAGAGGCCATTTTAACCCCACTGGTTTTGTGTTGATACCTTCTGGAATGTAACTCTTCACCCTGAGGCCATAGTTCCTACAAAGCGTGTTTCAAATGTTTGTAGTGAGAGGGGCTTCCCTGGTGGCACACTGGTTAAGAATCTGCCTACCAATTCAAGGGACACGGGTTCGAGCCCTGGTCTGGGAAGACCCCACAGGCCGCGGAGCAACTAAGTCCATGCGCCACAATTACTGAGCCTGTGCTCTAAAGCCCGCTAGCCACAACTACTGAGCCCACATGCCACAACTATTGAAGCCCACGCTCCTAGAGCCCATGATCCACACTGGAATGAGAAGCCCGCACACCACCACGAAGAGTAGCCCCCACTCACACACAGCAACAAAAACCCAAAGCAGCCAAAAATTAATTAATTAATTAATTTTAAAAAATTTGTGGTGAGAAACTTTATTCATTGCACATTTAAAAAATAAGAAATAGAATGCATCACTCCAGCTGGAAATATTTAACTCCCTGATTAAAGCATCACTAATCCTGTTATAATTAACTCACCTTGTCCAGAAAGTGGGAAGGGTCTCCTGGAGTTAAGAAACAGATCGGTGTGCTTTTTCTCCTTTTATAAGTTTATGTAAATAAAAGGAAAATAAAGTTATAGCAGCTTCATTTTCACATCAGCTACCTGGTCTCTGGATATCTGAGTTTGGGAGCTCTGCTCTAGTGCAATCTGGAGAGGAGCATGGATCAGCAAGGGGTCTTTTGGCTACAAGTTACAGATAGCCAAACTGACAGCAGACATAAGCAAAAAGGATATTTCTTAGCTTTTTAACTAAAATTTTGGAGGAAGGAGGCTTCTGGGTTTAATCAGTCAAGTATGTTATCAAGAACCTAGAATGTTTCTATTCCTCCACTTATTAGCTTTTGCCTTCCAGCTTGTTGCCTTATGGTTACAAAATGGCTGCCAAGCTCCAGGCATCACCTTTTCACACAACAAGCAAAAAACAGGGAGGTGGGGGTGATGAGAGAGTCCTTTCCTCTCATGCCTCTCCTCTTTTATCCAGCAGCGAAAATATTTCCCAAAAGCCCTCAGCACACTCATTGGCCAGAACTGGCTCACTGCATACTGCAGGGGAGTCTGGGAAAGAAGGGAGTTGGCTTTTTTTTTTTTTTTTTTTTTTTTTTTTTTTTTGCGGTATGCGGGCCTCTCACTGCTGTGGCCTCTCCCGTTGCGGAGCAACAGGCTCCGGACGGGCAGGCTCAGCGGCCATGGCTCAAGGGTCTAGCCGCTCTGCGGCATGTGGGATCTTCCCGGACCGGGGCACGAACCTGTGTCCCCTGCATCGGCAGGTGGACTCTCAACCACTGCACCACCAGGGAAGCCCCGAGAGCTGGCTTTTTTAGCTTTTATAGTATCACAGTAGTATGTGGGAAAGGGGCTGGAAGTGATTGTTAGATCAGCCAATCAACATTATTAACGACTGAGGCGAACTCATGCCCACCGAAAAAATAATTTTTATAAGTTTTTTTAAATAAACTTATTTATTTTATTTATTTATTTTTGGCTGCGTTGCGTCTTCATTGCTGCACACAAGCTTTGTCTAGTTGTGGCGAGTGGGGGCTACTCTTCATTGCGGTGCACAGGCTTCTCATTGCAGTAGCTTCTCTTGTTGCAGAACACAGACTCTAGGCATGCAGGGTTCAGTAGTTGTGGCACATGGGCTTTGTTGCTCCATGGCATGTGAGATCTTCCTGGACCAGGGCTCAAACCTGTGTCCCCTGCACTGGTAGGCAGATTCTTAACCACTGCGCCACCAGGGAAGCCCACAAAAATAATTGTTAAACATTAAAACAAAGAGAGAGAGATGAAGCTGTCCCTTCTCTCCTGCAGCTTCACTGGGAGGGTTACTACCTCTTATCATAAGTCCTTCTAAAGAATCAGCTTCGAGGGGACTCCCTGGCTGTCCAGTGGTTAGGACTCTGTGCTTTCACTGCCCAGGACGTTGGTCGGGGAGCCAGTATCCCCGTAAGCCACATGGTGTGGCCAAAAGACAAAAATTAAAATTAAAAAATAAAATAAAATAAAAATCAGCTTCCATAAAGTGGCAGATTGAGAATAATCCCCAAACATCCATCTTGTTTTCCTGTACAGCCAGGAGGCTTGAGTGAATTTTCCTGTTACCAGCCTCCTCCGTTCTCTGTTCAATTTAAGCCTGTCCTTGGAAAGAGAATTTGAACAAGAGGCTGGGAGATTCTCTTAGAAACTGTTGCAATTTCCAAAGAAAAATAACCTCCCAAAGAAGCCTACTTTTCTGATTGGCTGTCTTCTTTGATATTTGTTGCCATGGTGTTAACAAGATTAAATAGTCTATTTTTTAAAGAATAAATAACCATAGGTCTTCTCTATCAAATCAGGAAAAGATTATTTCTATCCTTCCACGAACATTATGAAATAAAGGCCCAAGTCTTTCCTAGACTTGCTTTTTAACAAAGAAATCGAAAGTCTCATCCCAACTAAATGAACAAAAGCGTTTAGCACAACGTCTACTCTCCTGCTAATGGCAAGTATTAATATCAAATCCAGCGCGCCATCTGGTGGTCGGTGAGAGAACAGCAGGACTGTATCTACCTCAAGTCGCCCGGTTTGCGGTATGTACTGTTACGGCAGCCCTAACAAATAATACAACAGGTTTGTTTCTGGTGGTCTTAGACTGATTGGGCCAGAACACCTGACTGCTTTGACCAACGAAATATGACAGAAGTGACATTATGCCAGTCCTGGACCCAGCCTTTAGAGGACAAGCAGCTTCCATTGTGACCTCTTGGAGCCCTGATCTGCCATGTAAGAATTGCAACTACCCTAAGAGCATCCTGCAGTGAGAAGGCCCAGGAGAATCGAAGCTCCAGGCCTGTGAGTGGAGAAGCCATCTTGAAAATGTATCCTCCAGCCCCAGCTGCCTTGGCTGATGCCACGCAGAGCCGAGATGAACATCCAACCAAAGCCTTTCTGACTTCCTGACCCACAAAATTGTGAACTCTAGTTTCTAGGTACTTGATAAGTGTCTGTTGGATCGTTCAATGTATAAACACCCTCCTTCTCCACAGCCACTTTCCTTTGGCTTCTAGTGTCTCTCACTGTTCTTCTACATCACAGCTACCCCTGGTCCTCCTGATGATTCTTTTTTCTCACTTTCTTGAGCTTCCACCCTCCAGAGGTTTTGTGATCTAATCCCAGAAGCGACATACCATTTTTTTTTGCCATATTGTGCTTGTTAGAAGCCAGTCACTACATCTGACCTACCCCCAAAGGGGTATAAATCTGGGCTTCCCTGGTGGCACAGTGGTTGAGAGTCCGCCTGCCAATGCAGGGGACACGGGTTCGTGCCCAGGTCTGGGAAGATACCACATGCCGCGGAGCAACTAAGCTCGTGTGCCACAACTACTGAGCCTGCGCTCTAGAGCCCGTGCTCCGCAATGAGAGAAGTCATCGCAATGAGAAGCCTGCGCACCGCAATGAAGAGTAGCCCCCGCTCGCCGCAACTAGAGAAAGCCTGTGCGCAGCAACGAAGACCCAAAGCAGCCAAAAATAAATAAATTAAATAAATTTAAAAAAAATGAGGTCAGACTGGAGTAGCGTGGGTTCTTAATCCAATATAACTGGCGTCTTTATAAGAAGACAAGGTGAGGATGCGAGGGAAGGATGCCATGTAAAGATGGAAGCAGACAGTGCAGTGATGCAGCTGCAAGACAAGGAATGCCCCGGCCACCCGCAGAAGCTGGAAGAGGCAAGGAAGGATTCCCTTACCGGTTTCAGAGGGAGCTTGGCCCTGCCAACACCTTGATTTTCTTTGTTGTTTTTTAAAGTATATATATATTTATTTATTTGGCTGCATCGGGTCTTAGTCACGGCACACGGGATCTTAGTTGCAGCATGCGGGATCTTTCGTTTCCACGCACGGGCTTCTCTCTAGTTGTGACGCCGGGGCTCCAGATCACGCGGGCTCAGTAGTTACATCGCGCGGGCTTAGCTGCCCTGAGGCATGTGGGAACTTATTTTCCCGACCAGGGATCGATACTTCACCTCCGCAGTGGAAGGTGGATTCTTAACCACTGGACCAAAACCATGAGATAATAAATTTCTGTTGTTTCAAGTCACCCAATTTGTGGTACTTTGTTACAGTAGCTGTAGAAAACTAATACAATAAGGAAAAGAGGGGTGCCAGAGGGAGAGAGAGAGAGAGAGAGATGTGATGATGGAGGTAGAGGTCAGAGAGGGAGAGAATGGAAGATGCTCTGCTGCTGGCTTTGCAGATGGAGAAGAGACTATTACTGACCAGGGTTCTTGGCCTCCTTAATCAATAGAAGTTGATCAGAGACCAGAAAAGAAATTCAGGCAAGGCTTTATTGGAGCCCCTGCTGCAGCAGAGGGGAGGGAGAACAAACAACAGGTTCCCTTGCTGGCTCGCTCCCCGGAGGGGAGGGGGGAGCGAGCTTGTTCCCTATGTGGGATGAGGGTGGGGTGTGTCCAGGGGCCCGGCCCGACGGTGGCTTAGGTGTTTTGCCCACCCCTTAGGTGATGGTGTGTGCAGGGGGCATGCGCAGTACCCTGCTTTTGCTCCAGGCTCTTCAAAAGTGGCAGTTGGGTTTTTTGGTCTCTTTGTATCTTTTGTCCAGAATTTGCCCCAAGTGCACTTGCACGCAGTTATTTTTAGTCCCATACAGTTTCTTTGTATTTTGTTGCTGGAGGAGGGGTGCATCCAGGTGCAAGCATGGCCGCACTGCAGCAAAGGGTCCCAGGTCCCAGCCTGTCTCAAGACCACAAGCCAAGGAAGGCAGGTGGCTTCTAGACGCTGGAAAAAGGTTAGGAAATGCATTCTCTCCAGAGCTTCCAGAAGGAGCACAGCCCTGCTGACACCTTATTTTAGTCGTATATAACCCACGTCAATCACCTCTGCTCCAGAACTGTGAGATAATTCGTACGTGTTATTTTAAGCCACTAAATTTGTGGTGATTTGTTACAGCGGCAACAGGAAACTGATATGGCTGGACTGAGGACAAAGATGTAGGCAGGCAGGCAGGCAGGAAATGTCATTAGAGAGAGAAGCATAGAGACGAATAAGATCAGGGTGAAAGGGTGAAGATGCCGAGAGGGCCTGAGCACGGGGTCAGCCATGTACCATGCACAGACCAGGGAAGGAGAGGCCCTGAGGGAGGCTGGTAAGAAGCCATCAGAGAGATGATCAGAGTGCAAAGGACAGAAGCCCAGGGCTGACCCCTGTCATTCATGTAGACGGGGGTGGGGGTGGGTGGGTATGGAGCTCCCACTTCTCAGGGATGGTCCCCACGTCATCTCTGTGCTGATGTCTTCCCCATTCGGCTCTCGCATCCAGCCCTGCCGCCGGAGCACCAGGTCCCATTGGGCCTTGGCTGCAATTACATGGAAACCATGGGTGATGAGTTCCAAAGGTACAAATGGGAACCTTGAATGGAGAGACTGGAGACACAGTGTTTCCCGGTGAGATGTGGTTAATGCGCCAGTTCCACTGGAAAAATGTAAAATCCGAAAGAGCAAGAACTTGTCTGTTTTGTCCACCTCTGGATTCCTAGGACCTAGGACAGCAGCTCTTGATGGGGCACCCCCCCAAGAGACATCTGGCAGTGAAACCTTTTTGTCTGTCACAACTGGAGTCAGAAATGGAGGTGGAGCAGCGATGCTAAATGCCCTACAGTGAACAAGAGAGCCTCCTGAACACACACACATACACACTCCCCCTAAGAATGATCCTGCCCATGGCAGACAGAATAATGACCTCCCAAAGCTCTGTGTGTCCTAATCCCCAGAACTGAGGAACATGTTAGAATACATGGCCAAGAAGAATTAGGGTGGCAGATAAAATTAAGGCTGCTAAATCAACCTAAATTAGGGAGATTGGGAATTCCCTGGCGGTCCAGTAGTTAGGACTCCCAGCTCTCACTGCCAAGGGCCTAGGGGTTTTTTTGTTTTTTGTTTTATTTTTCGTTACGCAGGCCTCTCACTGTTGTGGCCTCTCCTGTTGCGGAGCACAGGCTCCGGACGCGCAGGCTCAGCGGCCATGGCTCACAGGCCCAGCCGCTCCACAGCATGTGGGATCTTCCCGGACTGGGGCACAAACCCGTGTCCCCTGCATCGGCAGATGGGCTCTCAGCCACTGCGCCACCAAGGAAGCCCCCAGAAGTGCCTAGGTTTGAGCCTTGTTTGGTGAACAAAGATCCCCACAAGCCACGTGGTGCAACCTAAATAAATAAACAAACAAATAAATAAATAAATTCAACTGCATAGGGATTAAAAATAAAACAAAATGGAAAGATTATCCTGGATTATCTGGGTGGACCCAAGGTAATCATGAGAATCCTTAAAAGTGGAAGAGGAAATAAGAAGAGAGAACCAGAGAGATGGCAGCATGAGAAGGACCTGGCCTGATGTTCCTGGCTTTGAGGATAGAAGAAGGGGCCACAAGCCAAGGAAAGCACGTGGTTTCTAGAAAATGGAAAAGGCAAGGAGAGAGATAACAGATTCTCTGCTAAAGCCCTCCACCACAAAAGGAATACAGCCCTGCTGACACCTTGATTTTAGCTCATTAAGACCCATTTTGGACGTCTGACCTTTAGAACTGTCAAAGAATAAATGTGTGTTGTTTCAAGCCAGTAAATTTGCGATCATCTGTCGCAGAAGCCATAGGAAACCAATACAGGCCCCAAATGTCAACAGATTTGGTGTCAAGAGAGTCTAGCCTTGAACAGCACCTGGCATGCAGTAGCTGCTCAAAAGATATTTCTTGAAGGAATGAATGATTGAAGGTTGTATCTAGGGACTTCCCTGGTGGTCCAGTGGGTGGGACCCCGAGCTCCCAGTGCAGGGGGCCCGGGTTGGATCCCTGGTCAGGGAACTAGATCCCGCACGCATGCAGCCACTAAGAGTTCGCCTGCTGCAACTAAGAAGCCCTCATGCCATAACTCAGACCCAGTGCACCCCAAACAAACAAACAAACAAATAAATATATATATATATATTTTTTTTTTTTTTAAAAGAAGGTTGGATCTATACAAATGATTTCCATTTTGTGACAAAAGAGGGTTTCCTGGCTGGTTTCTTAGCCAACAGATTGCTAATGAGAGGTGCCTTTCCACATCATCACCTGTGTTCATTCATTCTGGAATTTCTTTTTCTTTTTTTAAATTTTGGCCATGCAGCATGGTTTGCGGGATCTTACTTCCCGGACCAGGGACTGAACCTGGGCCCACAGCACTGAAAGAGTGGAGTCCTAACCACTGGACCACCAGGGAAATCTCTGGGATTTCATCTTCAACCCTGAGGCTGAGATGACCACAAACTTGGCTTACACGTTTGCTACTGGGAGGTGTGTTTAATTATTGTGTGATCAGGACATAGAACTTATCCCTCAAGTTTGAGATTTAACCCTTCATGACATTGTCACTAATCCAGTTATAATTAAATCACCTCGAGCAGAAAGGCCAGAGAAACTCCTGGAGTTATGAAAAGAATCTGTGTGCTTTGCCTCCTATCATAAGTTTATGTGAGTAAATATAAAATTAAGTTCGAACAGTTTCAGGGTTTTTTTTTTTTTTTTTTGCGGTATGCGGGCCTCTCACTGTTGTGGCCTCTCCCGCTGCGGAGCACAGGCTCCGGATGCGCAGGCCCGGCGGCCATGGCTCACGGGCCCAGCCGCTCCGCGGCATGTGAGATCTTCCCAGACCGAGGCACGAACCCCTGTCCCCTGCATTGGCAGGCGGACTCTCAACCACTGCACCACCAGGGAAGCCCAGTTTCAGGGTTTTTGTAACAGCTTGATAGGTATACAATTCACATGTCAGAAAAATCCACCCTTTTAAAGTGTACTAGTCAGTGGTTTGAGGTGTATTCCCTGAGCTGTTCAGCCATCACCACCATCAATTTTAGACATTGTCATCGCCCGACAACAGAAATCCTGAAGTGTTCAAACAAAAACTTGTACATCAGTGTTCTCAGCAGCATTATTCATGACAGCCAAAAGGTAGTGACAGCCCAAATGGCCATCAACAGATAAACGAATAAACAAAGTACAGTATATCTGTACAATGGAATATTATTCAGTCATAAAGAAGGAATGAAGGACTGATACACACTACTTCTTTCCCCCCACCATCCCCTTCTGGCTCTTTCTCTTCTGGCCCTTTGGACACCCTTGTAATAAATCCCCTGCATTAAATTTCCTCTGCTTGAAACACCTGGAGTAGCTTCTGTTGAGAAGCCATAACTCTACAGAGCTCAATTTCTGTGAGTGTATCTCTATTCCAGGCAGAGCACAGCTGGAAAGGGAGCAAGATGAAGGGTGGTTATTATGACGGTGCCACAACTAAAGACGAATTCTAGGAAAATAGAACTTTTTTTCAACCTCTACCCACTCAGGCTGATCTGGGACAAACACCCTTGTTCAGGGATGTGTAGGGGATGGGGTTGGAGGAGAGGTGTGTGTTACTCTGTGGGCCCCTGAGCCTATGGGCGGAAGAAGGGAACTCAGTGTCTTAGTCTGCTCACGCTTTGATAACAAATACCCTCAACTGGCTGGCTTTAACAACAGACATATATTTTCTCACAGCTCTGGAGGCTGAGAAGTCCAGGATCAAGATGCTGCTTTTTGCCTGTGATGTCAACCAAGGAGATTCAGAATCAGCTCCTTAAAATGCAAGTTCAACTATTAGCCAATGCAGTTTGAAAAAGTGATTTTAAATTTTTAATAAAAATAATGTTTAAAAGGTAAAAAAGAAGGACTTCTCTGGCGGTCCAGTGGTTAAGATTCCGCGCTTTCAATGCAGGGGGCGTGGGTTTGATCCCTGGTCAAGGAACTATGATCACAACGTGCCGCGCAGCCAAAAAAAAAAAAAAGTAAAAAGTAAAAGAGGTGAAGATGTTCTCTCTTCCCTGCAGCTACATGCATAATAAAGCCCATCTAAAGAATCTGCCCCATAAGGAAACAAACTGAGAACACCCATCTGGTTTTCCTGTGCAATCTGGAGGCTTGAGTTCCTGTAACCAACCTGTTCTGTTCATTTAAGACTGTCCTTGAAGGATAAGTTGAACAAAAGAGTCTTTGAGAGTCTCCTTGAAATTTTTGCCATATCTTGAGAAAAATAGCCTCCGAGAGAAATCTGCAATTCTGATTGGTTTTCTTCCTTGATCATTTGTTGCCATAGTGATAACATCATCTCTATTGTTAAAAGGAATAAATGTCGGTTTTCTCTGTCTTTCAATCTGAAGAGGATCGTTGGCACTTTTCTCCCACAAACATAATGGAAATAAAAGCCTGTGAGTCTGCTAGATTTCTTACTTTTAAGGAAGACATTGAGAATCCTGACTCCTTTTTTTTTTTTTTTTGCTGTACGCGGGCCTCTCACTGTTGTGACCTCTCCCATTGCGGAGCACAGGCTCCAGACGCTCAGGCTCAGCGGCCATGGCTCACGGGCCCAGCCGCTCCGCGGCATGTGGGATTTTCGCGGACCGGGGCACGAATCCGTGTCCGCTGCATTGGCAGGCGGACTCTCAACCACTGCACCACCAGGGAAGCCCGAGAATCCTGACTCATTAAGTGAACCAAAGCGCTCAGCCCCTATGTGCACAAATGGCGGTAGCTATGGTCACCGCGGTGGCGGTGAGTTGCAATCCTAACTTCACCAGAGCGCCCGCTGGTGGGAAATGAGAGAACAACAAGTCTGGCCCTGCTAGGAGATCCCCCTCCCCTCCCTTCCTCTTTGGAGCGCTCACCACCACCAGCCACCTGGAGGACAGAGCGAGGACAGAGGTCCCTGCAGATTCTGCAGAAGAGGGAGGAATAGCCTCTCCCTCTCTGCGCACACGCTATGGACACCTACTGTGTGCCAGGCATCGTGTTACGCCTTGCACACTATCCAACATCATTGCAAACCCTTAAGAAGGAAATATGACCCTCCTGCTTTCTGCAGATGAGGACTCCAAAAACAGAGAGGTTAAGTCTCTTGACCAAGGTCACACAGCCAGAAACTGGAGGAGCCATGAGTTATTTAAACCCAGGTCTCTCTGACTCTAGGCAGAGAAATTCAGCACAGAGGAAGTGTGGTGGGATCCAGAAGGCTCCCAATCTACCTTCAAGAGAGATTATCCAGCAAGGGGCTTTCAACATCCAACCGTATAATTGTCCTGGTAAATCGTGGCTAACAGTTATTGAGCACTTGTTATGTGCTATGTTTTTGGCTAAGCACTCATTGAGATACATAATCTCACTAAATCCTCCTGATAGATTTAGGGAGAAAAATTATTGTGCCTATTTCATAGAAGAAGAGACTGAGGTTCAGAGAGGCCCATTAAATTGCCCAAGGTTACACAACTGGGAAGCATTGGAATCAGGATTATGAACGCATGTCTGCCTGGCTCCAAGGGTTCTGCTCTTCTGGACTACGCTATTTAGGAAGAGAGACAGGATCTGGATTTGAGTGTGGCCCTGACTCAGTGCAAAAAGTGCTTTCTGGACCTAGGCACCAACTGTGACATTTTCTGATTATAGTCCTTCTGTATCCAGGGGTTCCCCACCCACGGAGTCAACTAACCTCGGATCACAAATATTTGAAAAAAATTCCAGAAAGTTCCAAAAAGCAAAACTTGAATTTGTTATGCTCCAGCAACTATTTACATAGCAAATACACTGTATTAGGTATTATGAGTAATCTAGAGATGGTTTAAAGTACACGTGAGGATGTGTGTACGTTATACGCACATACTATGCTGTGTTATGTAAGGGACTTGTGCATATCAGGATTTTGGTACCCATGGCAGTGTGTGTGTGTGTGTGTGGGGGGTGGTCCTGGAACCAATCCCCTGTGGAGACTGAGAGACAACTGGTAGTGGCTTAGTTTTTTTGTCTCGGTTATCTTTGTTGTATAACAAATCACCCCCAAAACCTGGTGGCTTAAAACAACAATTATTTATTTTGCTCACAAACCTGCAATTTGGGGAAGGCAGTGACAGTACTCTGCTCCGCATGGTATCACCTGGAGAGCATCAGAATCTGCTTTCAAAATGGCACACTCATGTGAGCTGTCTTCTGGGAGCTCAGCTGGAACTGAGGGCTTGAGGCCTCATTTCCTCTCCACATGGTTCCTTCCTCTGGCTGCTTGAGCTTCCTTACAGTATGGCAGCTGGATTTCAAGAGCAAGCATCCCAAGAGAACAACTCAGAAGTGTGTAGCATTTTTACAAGCTAGCTTTGGAATTACGTAACATCACTTCCACTTTATTGGTCAAGGCCCACTTGGATTCCAGGGAAGGAGACACAGACTCCACTCTTTTTTTTTTTTTTTTTGCAGTACGCGGGCCTCTCACTGTTGTGGCCTCTCCCGTTGTGGAGCACAGGCTCCGGACGCGCAGGCTCAGCAGCTATGGCTCACGGGCCCAGCCGCTCCGTGGCATGTGGGATCTTCCCGGACCGGGGCACAAACCCGCGTCCCCTGCATCGGCAGGCAGACTCTCAACCACTGCGCCACCAGGGAAGCCCCAGACTCCACTCTTGATGCAGGAATGGCAAGGTTCTAGAAGAGCGTGCGGGACGTGAGACATTTTCGTGGCCATCTCCAGAAAGTAAAATCTGCCACACCCCTGAAGGCAGCATAAGGTAGAGGGAAATCTCCCACTTGACTTCACTTTGCCCACTCTCTGGGAGGAGGGGGTGTTTTACTGGGGGAAGATGGGAGGCTGAAGGCCCTTCCTTGGTCTTGGAACCCTAAGAATCCAAGACTTGTTTTGAGGACAAAAGGTGTCATCTGAGGAGAAGGTATCTCTTTGCGGGGATATTTAAGGATCCATGGGCTGGACCTGCCTGTTATTGAATGGCTTACCAAAGACCTCCAGATAACTCAGTGGGTAATTCTGGAAACACCGAGGTCAAGATCCCAGTCTTTGCGGCCAGGCAGGCCAGTGTCCAAACTCCAGCTTTGCCACTATCTGTGTATCTCTGGTCCATTGCCACCTCACTTTCCTAACTTCCTAATCAAAAGATTATCCAGTGGGGGGTCCAAGGAAGACGGAGGTGCAAGGTGTATGGATCAGAGCAGGATCTGGAGCAAAAAGCAGTATTGGTGTTGCTGGCAGGTGCTTCAGGCCCACCGTGGCTAACATCTATTTCCATCGGTGCCACAGCTGCTCCCTGCCCCTGTAGGGGCACAAGCTGCTACTACTGGGTCATCCAGCTTCACAGTCCCTGTCCCCATCAGAACTGCACACAAGCTGGGATGTACGCCATATGAATGGAATAAACTACATCAGTTTAACTCACAATGACAGATGCCTCAAGGTGAAACATGCAATGAGCTTCCAGAGTACAAAGTTATCCCCTCCAGAAATTTAATGTCTGTGACACTTTTGCCAGGGAAGAAAAGAGGGTGGCAGAAATCTGTGCAAATGGTCCCATGCACTGCCGTTTAATGGTCACAGACATGAATGAGGACCCCTGGGAGCATTTTTGCTGAATATGGCCCTCGCCATTTCTGTACTGGGAGAGGGTTAATGAAGGGATTGAGATTAGGCTGTCCTACACTTCTGGGGTGAAAAAGATATGATGAGGGTTTACAATTTATATAAAGACAGAAAAGCACTAGCTATAGCCCTGCTTTTGAAGAGTTCTGTACGTCATTTGGGGACCTCATTGCTTAGACTGGATGGTTTTTTTTTTTTTTTGGCTGCGTTGGGTCTTCGCTGCTGCGTGCAGGTTTTCTCTAGTTGTGGTGAGCAGGGACTACTCCTTTTTTTTTTTAGAGGATTCCTTTTTAAATTTATTTATTTATTTTTGCTGTGTTGGGTCTTCGGTTCTGTGCGAGGGCTTCCCCTAATTGCGGCAAGCGGGGACCACTCTTCATCGCGGTGCGCGGGCCTCTCACTATCGCGACCTCTCTTGTTGTGGAGCACAGGCTCCAGACGCGCAGGCTCAGTAGTTGTGGCTCACGGGCCTAGTTGCTCCATGGCATATGGGATCTTCCCAGACCAGGGCTCGAACCCGTGTCCCCTGCATTGGCAGGCAGATTCCCAACCACTGCGCCACCAGGGAAGCCCCGAGCAGGGACTACTCTTCACTGCTGTGCGCGGGCTTCTCATTGTGGTGGCTTCTCTTGTTATGGAGCATGGGCTCTAGGTGCACAGGCTTCAGTAGTTGTGGCACGCAGGCTCAGTAGTTGTGGCTTGAAGGCTCTAGAGTGCAGGCTCAGTAGTTGTGGTGCACGGGCTCAGTTGGCCTCAGCATGTGGGATCTTCCCAGACCAGGGCTTGAACCCGTGTCCCCTGAATTGGCAGGCGGATTCTTAACCACTGCATCACCAGGGAAGTCCAATACTGGATGGTTCTTGGGTAGCAATCTGTGGAAAAAATTAAGTAATCTAAAGCAAGCAGGGGAAGTCTGATGAGCACTGATATTTATGAAGCACTGGAGTATCTCCCTGCAGATTACTTATTAATTACAAGAGGAAAAAGAGTAACTTTACAGCTAGAAACATCACCATTGCCAGTTGTGGGACAAAATGCATCGTCTGCCTCCAGATAAGATGCACTGAGGGCACAGAATGACTTCTGTGACAGTCTTTCTTTTTAAAAACTATATAACCTGAATCTGGTCGTGACAAAACATCAGACCAACCCAAACAGACATTCTACAAAATAACTGACATGAAATTTCAAAACTTTCAATGTCATAAAACACAAAGAAAGACTGAGGAACTGTTCCAAACTAAAGCAGTATGATAGTTAATGGAATATGTCCTCCTGGCTGGGTAAAATATAGGAAAAAAAAACCTTTTTTTTTTTGCTATAAAGGTCATAATTGGAACAATTGACAAACTTTGATAAAGCTCCATAGATTAGATAATTGTATCATTGCTGAATTTCCTGATTTTGATTGTTGTAACTGTAATTTCATAGGCAAATGTCTTTGTTCTTAGGAATTTCACATTTGAGCATTTGGAGATAATGTGGCATGAAGTCTGCAACTTATTTTCAAATGATTCAGAAAATATATACATAAACGTACGGATGGATAATAATGCCATATTTAATCAATTCTCGGTTGCTCATTTTAACGTGTCTGAATCCAGGCTTCCTCTTCAACAAATGTCAGCCAGGCAGCAGTCCACCTTCAGATGTCACTGGCTCTCTGCTTACATCTAACCTTGTGCATGGGTGACAATGGCTTGGAAGAAAATCCTGGAGACAAAAACAGCTCCCTCTTTAACAAATGCTGCCTCATGATGGTACACAGAATGATATCTTGAGTAGCAATGAGCCTGAGCAAAACGTGAATCTGTATTTACCTAGAAAGAATCCTAGAGAACGAGCTGATATAGTATTAGAACGAGCTTCAATAAGAGGCTGGATTCAAGATCACTTATAAAAAGTCATAATGTCAATACACACCAGGCTGCTAGAAAATTGTGGAAAATTGGATCCCATTCAGATTGTCAACAAAAACTTTAAAATATCTAGAAATAATCCTGCCCAAGTTAGTAGGAATCAAATGAAGAAAATTTAAATGAGGACGTGTCAATTCTTCCCCAAATTAATCCTTAAAGTAAGTTAAGACAATTATAGTTTTTAAAAATCCATAAAATATCAGTTTCACAATATCAGCCTCCCTTATAGCTAAAAGTGGCCATGAACAATATTTAGGCCAATGGGATGTGAGCAGAAGTGATATTTGCAAAGTGTGGGTCATCTCCTGTGGCAAAGAATAGCAAGTGTCCACCAAATTCTGTTTCCTCTTCTTGGGAAAACAGCCATATAGTCTCCCCAGTTTCTCTTGCAGTTATGTCTGGCCTGGGACTGGGTTCTGGCCAATGAAATGCAATCAAAATACATGAGCTACATCCAGGACAAGTCACCACATGATCCTCTGTGTTCTCTCTTTCCCCAAATTCTGGCTGGACAGAGGATCCAGAAGAGAATTTTGAGTATGCAGTGGATAACAGAACCATAAAAGAAAAGGAACTGGGTCTCTGAAGACCATCTGCCTAAAAGGAACTCCCACATTAGACATTGTGTGAGTGAGATATATATACAGTTTTATTGTGTTAAGCCACTGAGACGTGGGAGCTTATTTGTTACAGCATCTCAGATTACTTACCCTAACTACTGCATCTTCTCAGTGACAACCCTAAATGTCCTTCTTTGCCTGTTTTTTACCTTCCTGCTAATTGGGAAGTGGCAGCAACTGTAGCAGCTCCTTAGGTACGTTCGTGGAAGCCACATGTGGATGATGGCAGGGCCAACCCACCAGCCCTGGACGATCTCATGTAGTAATACTGGGGCTGAATCAGCTGCAGGAGATGACTTTTGGAGGAAGAAAGTGAGTTTGAGGAAACTGCTTTGGGAGAAAAGGTTTGGAGACAAAATAGAAATGAGTAAAGAAGGGGATTAAGAATGTTTCCCCATGTCATAGACGACGTAACTTTCCTCGTTTTTTCCAGGAATTTCCCAAGAAAAATCCAAGACATTTTTATGTGGTGGACCTTTTTCCCACCACACACCCCTCTTGCTAACCCGACCCCAGTTTTGTCCAGGTACCAGGTAACAATGTGTTCAAGGAAGGTGTGCCTTGACCCAAAAGGTGAACCTTGTTTGCTCTAAACCTTGTTCCTGTTTGCTAGTGATTGATTTAGGAGTGATCATGTGACCCATTTTGTGCCAATGAAACTTGAAGGGGTTTTGAGAAAAGGTTTATTCTCTCTGATAAAGGGAAATAAAAGAACCTTATTCCATTCCATCCTGACTTCGGTTACTGCCATGGGAAGTAACATCCGGAGCTGTGGCAGCCACCTTGCCACCATAAAGCTATGAGCCTAAAGACAGAAAATATTGAAGATACCAGAGCAGAAGGAGAAAAAAAGTCTGGGTTCTTGGTTGCATCATTGAGCCACTGAACCAGTCCTGATCTGACCCTGCCTCCAGACTATTATGTAAGATAATTTTTTAAAAGAAAACTTAGTGAGGTAAAAAATCACAGATAGGTGACCAATTTAAGGATACTTGGAGCAATCACTATAAAAATGCAAAGAGGTAGAGTTAAAAAAAAAGCAATCTTCAATAGCAACAAGGACACTCAGAGCCCAGATCTTCGTTTCTAACCTAATTCTCCAATAAAAGGAGCCAGGGCTCCTTAGAGAAATGGCTGATTGTAGGATTGGAGCAATAAATATACAAGATGAGTCTGGAACATCCTAGAAAGTAGTAGCCAGAAAGTAAGGAAGTGCTAAAACACACACACACACACACACACACACACACACACACACACACACACACGATGAGGCTGGTGGAATCAGTAGGTCACAATGAGCGTCATTTCTGAAACATGAAATGGAATAGGAAAGAAAATATCAGAGTGCCTTGTCTATAGTAAGACTAAGTTCTGCTTCTGAAATTTTTGTTTCAGACTAAATATATAGTTTCTGAAAAAAATATATATATGAAATATGGCTGGGTTATGATGTAAAATGTGGTTCTTGCTGTGAAGCTCATTCAAAATAATTTGAAAGCCACTTATCAAGGATATAGTTAAGAGTAGAACTGCTAGATTTTAGGAAATGTACATGTTCAACTTAACAGATATGGTCAAATGTCTCTCTGTGACCAAGACCATGGTATGATCCCAAATTCTGTTTCCTGTTTCCTCTTCTGGGGCACAGGAGAAAATACACTTCTCCATCCCTTAGCAGTGAGATGGGACCGTGTGGCTGGTTCTGGACAATGAAATGTGAGCTGAAGTGACAGATGTCACTTCTACTAAGACAATGAAAACTCCCTGGGACATTCTCCAATCTCTCTTCCCCTGCTGTGGCAACATAGAGACCTTCAGGAGAGATAAAAGAGCTTGGGACCCTGAGTCACCACATGGAGGACATCTGTCCTGCAGAGAGGCCAAGACCCTTGGTGGATTTTATGTGAGTGAGAAAGAAACTTTAACTGTGTTAACTGAGATTTTTGCAGCTGTTACTGTACTATAACCTAGCCTACCCTAAATGGGACACTCACTAGGGTCTTTGTATCAATATATTCTCCCACCAGCACTGTAGGAGAATTTCCATCTCCCCATATTTATCTAGCTATTTTAAAAAAATATTTATTGAGCACCTATTATATTCCTGGCTCTGCTTTTGGCACTGAAGATACAACAGTGAACACAATAGAAAGATCAGACCTCATGGAACTTATATTCCAGTGGGAGAATCAAACTCTAAATAGAATAAATAAGAAAAGTATATCATATTTGAGAAAGTGGTCCCACCTATGAAAAAAATAAGGCCAAGTAAAGGCAATTGGGAGTGCTGGTTTACAATTTTAAATGGGATGGTCAAGGTAGGCCATCATTGAGGACGTGTCATTTGAACAAAGCAAAGGAGGAGACAAACCACATAACTATCATGGGGACAGCATTTGAAGAAGAGGAAATAATACAAAGGCTCTGAGGCAGGAATCAGCCAAATGTGTTCAAAGAACAGCAAAGAGGCCAGTGTGGCTGGAACCAAGAGAGTGAGAGACGAGTGTAGGGAGGTGAGGTCAGAGAAATAACAGGGTCACCAGATCGTGGCGTGGATCCAGCAACAGATAGTATTATTGGACTTGGTGTTCGTCCAGCTGATGGATGTGAACTGGGATGTTGATGATAATGGGGTTGAGCCTTAGTTTATTGATCATTCCTAAAGCTCAGATGATTGGAAGCCACTATCAAGATTCTTGCCTGGCTGTAGCATAGGACAACCTGAGGCCTGGAAGTTCAGGTGGTCCCCTGTAAGGTCACTAAGATCATTTCTCAACCATGGAAAGAAGATGCTTTGAGATTAGGATCATCAGAGTTAGCAATTAGGAATACAGGACTCCAGCTGAACTTGAAATTCCAGATCAACAACAAAAAATATATTTTAGTATCAGTATGCTCCATGCAACTTTTGCTCAAAAATATTACGTTTAGCAAAGGAAGCCAAGACTAGAAAAATGCAAGCCATATGATTCCATTTCTACAAAACTCTAGAACAGGCAAAACAAATCCCTAATGACAGAAGCCAGAACAATGGTTGCTTGAGGGAGACAGGAATTGACTGGAAAGAGCCACAAGGGAGCTCACTGCTGGGATGATGGAAATGCTCTACAGCTTGTCTTGGGTGGTGGTTACATGGCGTACACAATTAGCAAAACTCATTGAACTGAACACTTTAAGATCTGTGGCATTTTATTGAATGTAAATTATGCCACGCCTGGAAAAAAATAAGAGTCATACAATTGTCTCTGAACCACTCAGAGGTATGGAAGCAGGACATGCTGATTGGTTTACGCCTGAACCACGTGACCCCTCACTAATGTAGGCATAAGAGCTTCCACCAAAGCAAGGGCAGTAACCAAAAAGGGAACATGTATATGTTTGGCTGTTATAACAAAGTGATCCAAAATAACAGTGGCTTAAGCAATAGAGAAATTTATTTCTCTCTTGAATAAAAGTTTGGCATGGGGATGGAAGGGTGGGTTCTGCTCCAGGCAATCATCAAGGTGCCAGGTGAGTATGGTCACCATTGGTCTCTCATCTAATGCCTACAAGGGCTGTTCTACTAGCAGGCAAGAGGAGAAGAAGGAGGGCATGCCTTCCCCTTTAATGGTATACCCAGAAGTTTCATATATCACTATCCTTTCTGGCCAGAATTCAATCAAATGACCACTCATAACTGCAAGGAAGGTTGGGAAATGTAGTTTTTATTCAGGATGGCAATGTGCCCAGCTAAACTTCTATTATGCTGGAAGACAGGGAAAATGGATAATAGAAGACAAATATGATCTCTCCCACTGGTAGTGTAATGGTGTTTAAGAGTGTGGGGTTTTCAGGCAAACTGCTGGGGATCAAATCCTGACTCTACCTCCTACTGTGTGACCATGGGCTAGCCACTTCACTTCTCTGTTTTTGGTCAAGCTTTCATACCTCTCTGGTCTCATCTAATTCCAGTGGCAATAAAGCAGTTTCATCAGGTGGAAAATGGAAGTAACAAACCCATAGGGATGTTGTAAGAACTAAATAAACTAATGGATGCAAAGCGAGTGGAACGGTGCATGGAACAGAGTAAGTGCTCAAACATGTTAATAGTAGTATATGTATTATTTCATAGGCCTAAGTAATTCAGATGTTAAGGTCTGCCTGGCAGAAATAAAGACTCAGTGACAGGGAGGAGAGAGAAAGGGGGAGAGAGCATGAGCCTGACTTCATTTTGCTTATTTGTTCAGCAAATGTTGACTGGGTCCTTGGCCTTCTCTGTTTCAGGGCCAATGCTGATGACCAAGACAGAGGTTAGCCCAGCTCACATCCATCAGAAAATCTCTGGGTGCAAGTGACAGAAATTCAACTCAAACCAATTTGGGATAAATGGGAAATTCTAATAGCTCATATAAGCAAAATCCTGGCATGATGGTTGTGCAACTGGCCTCAGGAGTACTGGAACCAGGGAAGGGAATGGCAACAGCACTCTCTCACTCCATCTCTTCTTTGCTTCTCCCTGGTATCACTTTTATTCTCCCCTTCAGGGTGGGAAAATGGCCAGACAGTGCCAGACCTATTTCTTCACAGCCTCACGATGCAAAAGGAAAAGGCTTCCTGTCCCCAAACTCTAGATCCAAAAACCTAGGGAAGGACTCTCATTAGCCTACATCCTGTTCCAGGTGGGACATAATGATTGGCGAGTGAGCCATTCCTCAGCCAATCACCGAGAGGGGTACGGGACATGTAATCGAATGGCAGCTCCCATTCTAAACAAGAGAAGGGGAGCGTTTCTGAGCTCCAGTAAACAGTCTCAGCTAACCTTGTCACTCTTTTTCCTCCTATGGCTGGAACCTTAGAACAAGGAGTGCAAGAGTCAAGTGGTCTACAAGACAACAGGACAATGGTTGGGAAGTTTGGTCTCCCCAGCCCAGCCAATCACGGGTCCCTACATTACACCAGGCACCCAATTCAGTCTTTTTTTAATGAATGACTGAATTAACGTCCTGTTCCCAGAGGCTGTCCTGCGACGGCCCCACTTTCACAGACCCTGAGCCAATCAGGAGTGAAACGGGGATAGGGGTTCCGGACACCTGTGGAGGGTGTCTCAGCGTGCACACACCTGTCCCAACGGACAGTACCTTTAGGGGAAGAGAGGAACCTTGAAGACCCCGCCACATCGTAGGGCCCAGCTGGGGGCGGGGCTTCCAGGACAGCATTTTGGATTGCACCATCTTCCATCTGTTAGAGGGGAGAGCCGAGAAAGTGCTTCTGCATCTTCCGCCACCCTTTTACCACTCCCTGACCACGAAGATGATGTATTTGCTTCTCTAACAGTCACACAATTTTCGCCTTCGCCTCATTACGCCTCACAGCTCCACGCAGCCACACATTTCAGGCTGCCCATCACCACCACGCAGTGGCTCGCCCCAGTTTGACGCATTGCAGGGAAGGCCGGACCAATCGGCACCGCGCTCTCATTTCCGCCGTCGCCCGGGCCCAATAGCGGCGCGGCTCACACAGGAACGCGTCACGCGCCGCCGAGCAGTGCCCCTCCGCCGAGGAGAAAAGTAGAGTGGGCACAGGGGGCGGGGCGCGCGGCGACGGAAAGTAGTCCCGCGGCGGGTGCGCGCGCGCGCGCGGCCGTCCACAAACCCAGCCCCGAGCGGGGTGGGAGCGAGAGATCCGCGGGCCCGGCAGTGCGGAGAGAGGCGCGGAGGGATCCGTGGGAGCCGCAGTGCGGCGGCGCGCGGACCGGGCGGGGCGGGGCGCGCGCGGCGGCCGTTGAGGGACCGTTGGGGCGGGCGGCGGCGGCGGCGGCGCGCGCTGCGGGCAGTGAGTGTGGAGGCGCGGACGCGCGGCGGAGCTCAAGCTGCTGCAGCTGCTGCCGCCGCCGGAGGAACCTTGATCCCCGCGCTCCGGACACCCCGGGCCTCGCCATGGTGAGTGAGGCTGAAGGGCCACCTAGGCTGGGGGCTCTGAGGCGGGCGCGGCGGGGCAGGACCCCCGAGAGCGCGAGTGGACCCAGAGTGGGGGGCGTTTGGGCCCCGGAGGGAGCCTCTGGACCCCTCTCTGCCCCCCTATCGAGGGCATTCGAACCCAGAGCGGGACGTTTGGATCCGAAAAGGGGGTTGGGGGTTTCCAAAAGCGACTTTTAGCACCAGATGGTTCTCTAGCCCCCAGAACGGGCACCTGAGCCCTCCAAGGGGGTATTTGAACCCAGGATGGAGCATCTGGACCTTCAGAGGGGAAGGGCTCTTGGACCCCGGATGGGGCGTTTGGTCGCTAAGGTGAGGTGTTTGGATTCCAGGGGGGCGAGGTAAGAAACATTGGCTAGGGAAGGGGGTGATTTGTGCCCTGATAAAGGCTTTGGGTCCTGAGAGGATGCAGGGAAGGGGGATCGGAGGGAAGCTGGGCAGCTGGGGAGCTCCCCGAGATGGGGCCGTGGGTAGCTGGGCCTGGACGGGGGGAGTGCTCCTGGGGGGGTGGGGCGGGGGGGTCCCTTCTACAGATCAGACCCTTGAGGGGAGAGAAGGGGGTTCTCCAAAGACCGACAGTGCAGAGGAAGGAGGAGGAGGGTGAGGTGCAAGCTTGGGGAAGAAGAGCCTGGGGTGGGTGGCAGCCGAGGTTAGGAGATGCTCTGGAAACCTGCAGGGACTGAAGAGGATTGGGGTCGGGGAAGTGGTTAAAAGGGGATGGCGAGATTGCCGGTGCTGGGGGGACAGGGGGCCTCGTGGTTGATGTGGGGGGGCAGCCAGAGAAGGTTCTGCGGTTACTGGTGGGTTAAGGCTATTGAACTGGGAAGGGAGGTTGGGTTTGGAAGTGCGGAGTGTTGCGTTTGGGTCCGTGAGGAGGTGGCTTTCCGAGGTGAGGGGTGGGAGAGGACTTTGGCTTGGGTGGTGGGAGGTGGGGTGGAAGGAGATCTGGGGACATGTTGGAGAAAATGAATGGCGGCTGAGGTGGGCCTCGGGTTGGAGGTGGATGTGGGTAGCTCCCTGGAAGTTTCCAGGGCAAAGCTGGGACAAAGACTGTTCAGTCTGGATGGGGAGGGGGCTGCAGAGGCCGGAGGGAGTGGCTCTCGGGTCCCCTTCCCAGAAAGAATGAAGCTGGGCAGAAGGCACGGGCAGTGAGAGCAGGTGGGCGGAGTTGTTCGGACCCCTATGGCGCACTGACGCTGTAGGAAATGGGGGTGGGAGATGAAAGTTTGGGCTGCATCAAATGAGCCAGCTTTTTCAGCCTTGAAGCTCACCCGCTCACTGTCCCTTTCAGACCAAGAGAGCTGTTCTTTCCGAGCAGGAATGCTGGTTTTCTCATGGTCTCCAGCTCCACGCACCGCTCTGCATCTCCACACTTGTGCCAAATGACAGTGCAGTGCAGTGTGGCGTCGGTGACAATCGGACGCCTGTTCCTGTGGCCTCGGGGTGGGGACTGCAGAGCTTGACTAGAGGAGACCTCCAGAAGGACCCCTTCATCAGCCCGAGGGCCGCTTGTTCTGTTCGGGGCCCTCACTGAGTGCTTCTGTTAATTCACACAGCTGGGGCTTTGAGAGAAAACCAGCAGACTAGTTCTCTCCCGGTCCCTGCTACCCACAACACCCCTAGCCCCCCAGGTTCAGCCTCGGGACCGTGCGCAGCCATCCTCCCTGGCAAGGCTGGGGAGAACAGGCCGCCGCTGCTGTGTATCAGATCTCATACTTGCTGACACAGGCCTCATGGCTCCTCTCGCCTCTACCCCGTTTTCCCCCGGCAGAACCTTGCTAAACGGGCGCCGAATCACTGGCAGGTGCCAGGAGGCCCCCCCGCCTCCCAAATAGGACCCGAGCTTTGGCCCTACTAGTTTCTCTTTCCATTTGTAATCGGCAAGGTATGGATGGGTGGGACAAGTCACTGCTAACTGGCCTTGGACTTTGGCCTGAGCTCTGTGGCTCCTCCTTGGCCCGGGTGAGGGGCCCTGGCCTTGGTTTCTGATCTCATCTAACACTGCTCTCTGGCACTGGCTGGGGGCTGGGGCAAGGCAGAGAAATAATACCCTCTTCCCTCCCCCACCCCAGGATTATTTTTTTTCCTTGTCCAGCTCCTTGCTGGAGCCTAAGATGAGGGACATGGAAGCAGGAGACCAACTGGGTTATTTTGGAGACAGTTGTTGGTGAAAGCTGAAAATCTTCAGCTCTGGAAAGGGAAGAAGCCCTGAGAAGGGCTCCCCAGCGGTGATCAGTTTCCTGGGCAGCAGCCATGCTTTGAGATCTCTACCTCGGAGCTGGGACCTTTCCTTTCCCAAGCAGGGGAGAGGGTCTCCTAACAGGGAGGGAGAGAGTGTGCGATGGGCCCTACAGTCAGAGCCACGCCTATTTGCAGCGACCCTGTAAGAGTGTGGCCGTGCCTCTCTCTCTGCGCCTTGCAGCTTGGCGGTGGGGAGCGGCAGACACCGGCCTTCAGAGCCACTCTGGGCCATTCTGCAGCCTGTGCCAACTGCCTTGCCCCCAGCCCCTGCCAGTGCTGCCCGAAGGTGGTGTGGTCAGGACACGGAGGTCCCCGACTGGACTAGGTTTTTCCATCCAGGCCAGGGGAAGAGACTGAAAGCAGAGGGAATGGCGGCCCTGCTCCCCAGCCTGGGCTCTCCCCTCTGCCTCCTCCCCTCCCTTGGCATCACCTGGCCTTGGTAACCAGAAGCCCAACCTCTGTTCTCACTTTCCCCCAGCAGCTTCCTCGGGTGTCAGGACCTAGGGGATCGGCTCGGGCTTCTTTACCTGTAGAAGCTGGGGGAAGTGGAGGAGCAAAGGGGCCTGTGCGCCTGGGGCTGCCCGGCTGGCGTTCAGGAGCCCGGCAGCCCTGGGTCTTTTTTGAAAGCGATGCAGAAGTAGCTCCATTTGGCCTCCTAACCTTCCCTTTAGACTTTGGACTTTTCCAGAATGTGCATGTGTGGTGTTTTTCCTTCTCTACCTTCCTGCTTCCCCCTCCCTTAGCCATCTCCCCTCTGTCATCATCACTTTGATTTCCCCTCCCGTTCTATTTGGGGCTTGGCCTAAGTGTCTCTTCCCTTAGATTAAAAAAAAAGAAAGAAAGAAAAAAAGAAAAAGGCCATTTGAGACCTGTTCTAATGTGATCGGTCTTCATATTTGGGACAGGGTTGGGGGGTTGTTGCTAGCTCTGGAAACTTTATGGAGAATAATGCAAATACACACAATGGCATGCGTCAGTTTGGGGGGCTCTCAGAGTCAACGCTAGAAGCCCGCTGTAGACGTGGAGCCCCTTTCCCCTAATTGTGAAAGGAATTGAAGGGGACGGTGGTCTGGGGAGAGGGGAGAGCGGTGCCTTTTTGGCAGCATTCACAAAAACCAAGGAAAACTCCTTTTTTGATGCTAAATGTTGGGATTTTTTTCCCCTCTTGGCTGCTCCCCCAGAGGATCCCTATGCCTGGCTAGTTCCCAGCACACCCGTGCGGGACAAGCTAGCCTTTGCTTCTCCTCTGCCCCGCCCCCAAGCCCCGCATGCAGTAAGGGCTGCCTGCCACCGACATAACGAACAAACGGAGTGGCCCTTGGCCAGGGCTGGAGAGGGTTAAAAACTGCAGCGCAGCGGGAGAAGCTGACTTTAGTCCTCTAGCCTCTGCCACCACTGCCTGCTGCAGTCCCCTCCCTGACACCCTTCCTGCCCAAAGAAACAGCGGAATGGTGCCCCGTGCACCAGAGAGTGGGGGGCTGCCCCCCGCCTGAGCAGGATTCTGTTGGGCACTCGGAGCGCCTCAGAGCCACCAGTTAGGAGAATTGTCGCCAGTTGGGTCCACTGTGCTCAGACCTCGTGCCTCCAAATCGGTGACATAGAAACTAGCGAAGAGCCCCCAGACGTCTTCCCTCTGCCCTACCCAAGGACTGGCCTGTTTTGGTTTGGAGCCTTCTAGAGCTGCTTGATTAGGCCTCTAGGGCAACTGCTCCCTTCACTCAGCCTCCTGGGCTCCCGTGCTGTGCTGGTGCAGCTGGGTTGGGTCTGGGGCAGCACTTCTTCCCGCCCACCGTGGCTCCAGAGCACTGGGTTGGATTGGAGACCCTGGAGTCTGGGCGGTGTAATCAGGCCCTGCGTCAGGCCACCAGCCCGCCATGGTCCCCAGCTTCCCGAACCCCCAGACTTTATCCCAGGCCCTGGCTCTGGCCTGACCTCCCTTGCCCAGGTACGTGGATGCCCTGTGGAACCAGCCTCACCAGAGGGGGCCGGGCTGAACAAGGAAGATGTGCCAGCCTGTGGCTAACTTTCTCCTTCCTGCTTTTCCAGGCTGACCAGCTGACTGAGGAGCAGATCGCAGGTGAGCTTGTCTCCCTCCCTGCCCTCCCCCTGCTGCGAGAAGTCCTCTGTATGCCCAGCCAAATCTTACTCCGGCCCCGAGAGGCCGGGAGGAGCGTGTGCCAGATAAACTTGCTGTGTATAAGAGCACAGCACTGCCCCAGTAACACCAGACCTCGTAGTCCTGAGCCCGACCCTCCCCAGACGGCAGGGCTGGTTCCTCTCCTGGCCATGGCTCATCGGGGTCTTTTAATCAGTGGCTGCAGGGTGAGCCCGACCCCTGCGGGTTAGGCTCAGAAGGTGAGCTCCCTGCCTCACTGTGGGGCTGCAGAGCTCCTGGCCCACTTGAGGAGCCGCCCAGGAGATGGCTCGGCACTCCCACCTCCGCACTCGCCTTTGCACGTGCTCGCACTTGCTTTCTCCTGGGCCAGAAGTGCCTTCCCCCGGCTGCTTGCACTGACATGGGCAGCTCCTTCTCATCCTTCGGGTCTCGGCTCCAATGTCACCTTGGAAAGGACTTCCCTGACTCCCCTCTCAAATAGAGAGCTTTCCTTTACTCTCCATCAGGTCACTCTATTTCCTTCACAGCCTTTCTCTCTATCTGAAATTCTTTTATGATGTCTTTACCTGCTGTATCTCCTGTCACTAGATGAGTTCCTTCTTTGGGGACTTCGTATCAGTCCCTGCTGTGTCTTTGGTGCCTGAATCATACTAGCTGCTCTGTAAACTTTTCGTGGCCAAATAACTAAAATGAATGAACAAAGGAATGATCACACGTCTCCCAGTAAGCTAAAAGAAATCCTTGAATCCTATCTAATCCATTTTTGTAGCCCCACTGTCCCCCAAAGCCCTGGAAGTCACAGCGGCAGGAAGTACTGTGTGTTGAGCAGGTTTCCCTGCCCCCCCGCCACACCCCAAGACGGTGCACCGCCTGAGGACAGGGGCCAGCTCTCAGTTAAGCTCCACAGTCATGGGCCCAGCAGCTACCCAACCCCAGCTTTGCTGTCACGTTCAACACGCTCCATGTAACTAGTGCTGAAGGCCCAGCTTCTGAAGTGGGAGGAGACAGGGATGGACTTGCCTTCTCTCCTTTCCTCCCCTCCCAGCACCCCTCCTCCTCCCCCCACACTTTCTGCCTCTAAACTTTGGCCCCCGCTGGCTATGGAGGCCCACCGAGGAAAGCCAAAGGACCCCCTTGTTGTTTAGTGATCAGGAGCGCAGGGCGCCCACGTGACCCCCTCCCCCAAACAGCAGCAAGGCCTCAGCACAGGGCGCTGCCAGCATCCCCGGGGAGGCTTTTATGCTTCTCCAGGGCCCAGGGGCTCGGGGGCAGAGCTTCTCGGCTGTACGTGTGGCTCCTGCCACACTCAACCCCCGCTCTGCCCTCGGGTAACACAAACACATGCTCCACGTCCCCCCCACCACCCCCCGCCCCCCGTCCCCATTAGCAAACTGTCCACCACCTCGCCCCAGCCCACGCCCTGTGGGAATAGGCTGCCAGGCATCTGTTCTCTGAGGGTTTGGGGGTAGGGAGCACCAGGTGCCGAAATGGGCCCAGTGGGAGGGCAGGAGCCACGTGCTTCTCTCCCCGCTCCTGATGCGTCCCCAGCTGTGGCCTTCCCACTCAGTGCCACTAGCGCCTCATCCTCCTGGCTTGGCAGCCATCCCCTCTCCTTCCGTCCCCCCACCTACCCCACGCATCGTCCGTCAGCCGTGCTCTGCTGCCGGCCGCCCCCAGACTCCACCATACACAGCGTTTGGCTCCTCTGGAAACCAGGGAACTGGGCTGGCGGTACCAGTCAGGAGGGATGCCGTGCCGCCCAGAGGCGTCCTGCACCTCCCCTTCCTTTCCCAGCCAGTTGACCTTGGCTGGCATACTTCAGATAGAGACTTCCCTCGGCTCTCATACCCTCCATGACATTGGTCTGTGTCATCATTTGAGGGAGAGGCTGAAGCCAGGGACCAAGAAGAAATGTAGAAAGGTCTAAGGCCACTGTCACCCATTTTCCCCTCTGTCCCCACTGAGCTAGGTTGACAGAACAGGCAGCTTTACCTGGCACAGTCCAGGTGCTCAGTAAGTGTTGACTGAAAGAAGGAAGGGTCCGGCCCTGAGTACAGAGGCGAGAGGCTTGGGCTGGAATTGAAGTCTTGTTCTGGTTTCTTTAGGTGGGCCTGACTCTTTCGGCCTGTCTCCCAAGGTCAGGACTTCCCTGTGTCCTCGGCCTCTGACTCATTGTCTTTCTTCTCCCAGAGTTCAAGGAGGCCTTCTCCCTCTTTGACAAGGATGGAGATGGCACCATCACCACCAAGGAGCTGGGGACAGTGATGAGATCCCTGGGACAGAACCCCACTGAAGCCGAGCTGCAGGACATGATCAATGAGGTGGACGCGGATGGTGAGCCCCGTGGAGCGGGTGGGCAGCCCCACTCCCGGTCACCCTCACGACCACGGGGAGCCTTCCTCCGGTGATGGATGAGCCGGTGTCTCCTGCCAGGGCTCCGGGCTCGTCTCCCAGGGCCCAGGCCCAGAGCATCCCTGCTCCCTTCCCCACCTTGCAGGGAACGGGACCATTGACTTCCCGGAGTTCCTGACCATGATGGCCAGAAAGATGAAGGACACAGACAGCGAGGAGGAGATCCGAGAGGCCTTCCGTGTCTTTGACAAGGTGAGCAGGCCTTTCCCAGAGGGGCTCTGGGACTCTGGCAGAGAGCAGAACAGGTGGCGTCCCAGGATGCCCTGTGTAAGTGGAGTCAGCCCTTCCAGGAGGCCCGGGTCCCAGTGCCATCCCCGCTGCCAACGTGCTCTGCCACCTCAGGAAGCCCCCCTGCCCCTGCTGAGTGTGGGTGACCTGACAGTTCCTGCACTGTGGCCTCTGTCCCGCTGCCCCCATGGAAGAGCCGGGCGAATGCCTCGAGCTCAAAGCTTTTGTCTATCCCCCAACACCCAGGATGGCAATGGCTACATCAGCGCCGCAGAGCTGCGCCACGTCATGACGAACCTGGGTGAGAAGCTGACTGATGAGGAAGTGGATGAGATGATCAGAGAGGCTGACATCGACGGAGACGGCCAGGTCAACTACGAAGGTGAGCCGACCCGGCCCCTGTCTCTGGGCCAGCAGGAGCTTCTGGAACAAGCCCCCAGGTTGGGGTGGGGTAGGGGGTGGGGGGTGCGGCTGGGGGCTGAGCCCCGCTTGCTGGCTGACCTCCTCCCTGTCTGTTTCCCTCCACAGAGTTTGTACAGATGATGACTGCAAAGTGAAGGCCCCCGGGCAGCTGGTGATGCCCGTTCTCTTGATCTCTCTCTTCCCGCGCGCGCACTCTCTTCAACACTCCCCTGCGTATCCCGGTTCTAGCAAACACCAATTGATTGACTGAGAATCTGATAAAGCAACAAAAGATTTGTCCCAAGCTGCATGATTGCTCTTTCTCTTCCTCCCGAGTCTCCTT
This sequence comes from Mesoplodon mirus, assembly GCF_964341445.2. Lineage (NCBI taxonomy): Eukaryota > Metazoa > Chordata > Mammalia > Artiodactyla > Ziphiidae > Mesoplodon > Mesoplodon mirus. Next base: position 56,731,978 of record NC_138995.1, read on the forward strand.
CCATGCCCCTGCCATCTCTTCCTTTTGCCCTTCCCCCTTCCATTCACATCTTCCAAGGCCTGATGCATTCATAAGATGAGCCCCCCAGTCCCCTTAGAGGGGGGGGCCCTGCCCTCCTTCTCCAGCCCGGGTGGCTCTCGTCCGTCTTGGTTTGTTTCTATTCATATGTCCTCTTATATTTTGGGTGCCGGGTGGCTGCCAGCCCTGTCCCGGGACCTGCTGGGGAGGGGCCGAGTCCCTCCGGAGGGCCGGGCAGGAGAGCACGCCTTTCGCTGTTGCATGCGACCAGCCCTGTGATTCCCTGTGCCGATCCCAGCAGCCTGTTGGGGCAGGGGTGCCGAGAGAGGCATTCCAGAAGGACTGAGGGTGGCGGTGTGGGGGGGTTCCAGAGTTGTGGTGTTGACTGGATGTGGCCTAGGAGGGGGTCAAGGGGCAAGTGAGGCTTGGAAGCCCGCATTCTTTTACCACTGGAGGAGGCCGGCTCATAGAAGGGGCCGGAGAGAGTGGACAAGGCTCAGATCCCATTGGCTGCTCTTCTGAAACCATCCGATTGGCTTCCTGCGGTGGGGCTGAGTGGGGCTGCTCCCTGGACCCCCCTGCACGTTGTCCAGCCCATGCTCCTGACGCGATCTCAAGCTGCCCTGTAAATACCTGGTGCTAACATCCCGTGCCGCTCCCTTGTGACGCCCCTGCCCACCCCCATCGAGGTCCCCTCGTCGGAATGGACGTGGGGATGGCCGCTTTGTAATACGCTGGTTATCCTTTCTTTTTCTTCATGCCCCTTAAAGCTTTAATTTTGTCCAACACCATGCTGGGCTAGCTGAGGGGTGGAGAGAGGGAAGATGTGCCCCACCACACTGAAGAGAACATGCCTGCAATAAAACAGTCCCGTCGGCCAGCTGCCCTGGAGGACCAGCGGCCACGGGCAGCTCTGCTTCCTGCTCCGCCGGCCTCTCCCGCTCCCCTGTGGTGACTTGGCTGGCTCCCCGACCTTTGTGCTGTCTCTGTGCCCGCCTTTCCCCTCGCCCACCTGCCTGCCCTCACACTCCCCAGCCGAGAGCATGATCCGTGACCTTGCTTCTGATTTTCGCCTCTGGGACAGTTCAGTCAATGTGGGCAGTTTGGTCATCCGGATTTTTTTTTTTTCCCTGTTCATTTCATCTGCCCTCCACTCCCCCTCTCCAGCCCCAGGTTGACCAAATGGCTTTTCCTGGGACCTGCCCAGCTTTGAGAATCTCTTCTCATCCCCACCCTCGGGCACCCAACCTCCGGGGGAGGGAAGGGGAGGGATGGGGCATAGTGGGAGACCCAGCCGAGAGCTGAGGGTAAGGGCAGGTAAGCGTGAGGCTGTGGATGTTTTCGGAGTGTTTTGGGTTTTTTTTTTTTTTAAACCGGGCAATATTGTGTTCAGTTCAAGCTGTGAAGAAAAATATATATCAATGTTTTCCAATAAAATACAGTGACTACCTGACTCTGCTCTTCCACTCTTGTCTTGGTTTCTGGGCCTGCTGCCTGCACGGGCCTGAAGCCCTTCCCGGGAAGAGCCTGTCCGTGCTCGCTCAGAAGACTTGGCCTCAGCACTGCGCAGCCAGAGTTCAGATCCCGACCAGACTGCCCGGGGGGTTGAGGGCAGGATTCTATCCTGGCAGCGCAGCCCGTCAGCTCTGAGTGCCCGCCATTGGACATCTTGGGACCTGCACGCGTGTGCGAGAGAGACTGAGCCCGCCTTAGTGGGGGCCTGTATCAGTCACACGAGTGACTGCAAGATGAGGCGTGAGAAGGCCTGAGGCAGGTCCGTTGCGTCACAAGAACATCCCAGTTTGGGGGTTGAGGGCGGTGGGCAGCATCAAGCTGGAAGGTGAGTGGTCACCTGGCTGTGCGGCGGGGGAAGGAAGGACATCATCCCAGAGAACAAGAAGGCAGGGTCAGGCCCTGGGGGCCTAGGCCGGGGGCGGGGGAGTCTCGACAGGGTGCTCCGGCCAAGAGGTGACCAGTGTCAAGCGGGCACCCTAAGTGCCAAGTTCTAAGGCGTGGTGGGGAGAAAAGAGGCATGGTCCTGAGCTCACAGCTTCAGTCAGCTCCTGGAGAGGGCATACGACTAAGATTTGAAAGAAAAAGCCCAAAACAACTGCAACCCATAGAAAGCTCCTCAGCTTCCCTGAGGTAAGTGGGGATATGAAAAAGAAAGGAGGGGAGGCCCCGCCCCCAACTACCAAACACTGGTCGATAGACGTCATCTAACATCTGAGCTGCTCTCGCTCAACCAGGGGCTGGGCAGGAGGCGAGCAGAGACAGCTCAGTGGAGTGAAAAGACATCTGCTCACCGTTACCTGGCCTTGGGAGGACGGAGAAGCCTGGCAGGGTTCAAACTCAGGGCTCTTCCTGTGGCGGAAAGGAGACACATTTTCCAAAGCCCCCGTTTCTCTGCCCCCCTTTTCTGCTACCTGGTTGTGGCTCGAAATTGGTGCAGTAAAGATGGTAGAGTGTTGTGGGGAAGAGCTCGGGGTCCGGGGCACTTAACTGTGTGCATGGCCTTGGGTAGACGGCTCTCTGCCCCTGTCTGGAAAGTGGGCTGTGATAACACTGACCTCGGGACTTCCCTGGTGGTCCAGTGGTTAGTACTCCGCATTTCCACTGCAGGGGGCATGGGTTCGATCACTGGTCAGGGAACTAAATCCCGCATACCACGTGATGTGGCCAAAAAAAACCACTGACCGGGTCCAGCCGAGGATTGGTGATCCTGCAGGAGCCAGGCCTGGGGTACAGTGAGCGTCCAGGGGGCATGAGCTGCTCTCCATAGGTGCTTCCTACTCCACAGGCCATCTTCTAAGCTCCGCCTCTGTGATCTCATTGAATCCTTCAAGCAACCATTTGGGCTGGGTGCTGTTAGTCCCCATTTTGCAGACCAGGAAACTGAGGCCCAGAGAAGTGAAGGAACTGGTCCAGGGTGATTAAGCAGAAAGTGACAGAGCTGGAATCTGAACCAGATGTGACCTGAGCAGTCCATGCTCTCAGCTGCCTGGCTTTAGAGTAAATGGTCTTTTTTTTTTTTTTTTTAAGATGATTTCAGGTAGGCCAGAGACAGCCAGTGGGAAGGCTAGGCTGAGGCTGGGGTCACAACGGTGGAGTCTGAGATGAGAGCTGCCTTCTTAGCAGCCAGGATACCTGTGGAAAATTCTGGTCTTATAGCTGTGAAGAAGATAGGTTTTGGTGACTCACAGAATTGGGCTCCAACCCAGCGTGACCATTGCAGTGTCTGTATACTCGCTAAGCCTCAGGTCCCACCTCTGTCACTTCCTACCTGATAACCTTGGAGCAGCGACTTCACTTCTCTGAGCCTCAGTTTACCAGTCTGCAAAATGGAGAATAGTAATTGTCTCTCAAAGGAGGATCAGAATATATTGTGCTGCTTTTTAGACATCGTCTCATTTACTTCTCACCCAGGCCAGGTTGAGTCCTAATAAAATTTAGTATGCATTTATGACATGCATCCTCCCCAGTGGGCGTATGAGCACAAGATAAGTTATCATCAAGAGCTGACAGGAGGGGGCTTCCCTGGCGGTCCAGTGGTTAAGACTCTGCACCTCCACTGCAGGGGCGTGGGTTCAATCCCTGGTTGGGAAGTTCTGCGCTGTGAAGTGTGGCCAAAAAAAAAAAAAAAAAAAAAAAGCTGAAAGGAATGGAGGCAGGGGTCGGGGGGGCAGCTAAAACCTCTAGCACCACACTTCTTGGAAGTGGGTGAGCTGGGACTTGAACCCCAGATTATTCGCTTCCCAAATGCCCACGATTTTAACCACTGCATTGTTTTGCCTGCACTTCTCTACTGCCCCGTCATTTATTTTCCCCCTTGGGCCCTGTGTTTTGACTTTTACTCCCATATGGCCTGCATTATTAAAAAGTCATGACTTTCCTTTCCCATTCTTTATTAATCACAGACACAGAGATGGCACTCTGCGCTGCTAATGACATGGGCAGGCAGGGAGGGGCAAGCAACTGCTGATGCTTGCTGTGGAAGTCATTTCCAACTCAGGCTCACAGATCCTCTGGGCCAGCTCAAAACCTGTCCTGATAAAGTGACTACACAGGGGGACACATCAGGAGGTGCCCAACTGGGGCCCACAGGAGGGAAATCCAGGTTCCCCTCACCTCCCAGAGGGGAGCTCCAATGCAGTGGCTCTGGAACCACTTCTAGGTGTCATTCCCAGTGTGGCCAGCAGGTGGGGCAGTGACCACAGAAGGCCCAAGAGCAGCAACTCCCGGGGACTGGCCAGGGTGTATATGTGTGTGCATGCTTAAGTTCCATCTGTGCTCGAAAGTCAGAAATGAATCAAGAAATGAAGTTACAAGTGCATAAAGTCTCCTTGAGGGAGACAGACCTGTTCCCAGCGTGTCACGTCTTGACCCCAACGCCAGACCAGAGTGGGCGCCTCCCTTTCACTGTGTTCTCGGTACATTCCACAGCTTGTAAATTTGTATTTTTGTGGCTTATTGTAATACATATTTCTGTGATTATTAAATTCTCACCACCACTGAATTGTGAGCGAGGTAGGGCCAAGGCGGTGTCAGTCACTGCTATTTCCCCAGCAGGCACAGAGCAGCCGTGGGTCCAGAGCAGGCTCAAGGGAATGTGTGTTGAATGAATGAATGAGACGAAGGAAAGGAGGCATCAGAGGCCAGAGCCAGAACTGTGAGCACAACAGAAACACTCTTCTTTACCTGGTTCACTTTCTTCCAATCCTCAGGTCCTTGCTCAGCCATCTCCTCCTCCAAGAAACCCTCCCTGATGTCCCCCAAGACTCCACCCTTCCCAACGTCCAGCCCTGCCCACTCTGAACTGTGAGCTCCAGGAGTGCAGGGCCAAGGCTGTCTGTCCCTGCCATGTCCCCAGCGTCTTAGGGACAAAACCTGACATACAGTAAGCCCTCAATCAGAGCCTGCTGAATGAATGAACAAACGTCTGTGCTACAACAGGCGGCAGTGAGGACCACTGTGGAGCCTCAGATGCACTGAAAGCGCCTGAGAGGAGTGATTACGTCTTCAAGGAGGAGGAATAGCCTAAGCAGGAACTTGAAGGGCCAGGGAGCTTTTGACGGATGGAGAAGGGGAAACACGTCTCACGGGAAGGGTGAGCTCAGTGAGCTAAGAGGTGGAGGCCCCAAAGGTCATGGGCTCTTTGGGGAAACCTCGGTTGTCTGCTGTGGCCAAGCAGAGAGTGTGGGAGTTGGCCTCTGGGCAGTGGGAGCCCTTGGAGCTCTGCAGGCAGGGGAGGAACCATTCAGACAGGACCTCCAGACAGGACCATGGCAGCCAGCGGAGAGGCTCCCCGGGCAGTCAGGGGTCAGGAACCAGGCAAGAGAGGAGCTTCCAAATCATCCTGGAGGGGCCGAGGGAGCTGTTTGAAAACCCACGCCCTGGCAGACAGTGTAGACCTCCAGGCCAGAGCTAGTGGGGGTCTCAGATAAACAGTGGGATGCAGAGGAGGGGGCAGATTCCTGAGACGTTAGGCCTGGTGGGTAAAAGCCAGCAGAAAACCAGCTTCAACGCTTAATCCTCTCCTCCCCTTAATCCACATCCGAAAAATAGGACTGATAATGGCACCCACCTTGGGTGAAGACGCTGTGGGTTCTAAAGCCCAGCCCTGCGCTGCCATTCAGCGAATGCTGAGGCCAGAACTGACCCACCTTCCAGGGGCGGCACAGAGAGAGGAGGGAAGCGTGCCCCCCACCCCCGGGGTCTTGCCTGGACAGGCAGCCTTGCCCCAGCTCGACTCCTGCCTGAAACGCAGCCCCTCCATCCCATCCCTTCTGCATGGTCCTCCAGGGGCACCTTTGGGCTGCTTCCCACTGAGGCCGGGCCAGGATCGGTAACAAAGGCCAGACCCCACCTGATGTTTCTTGAACTGTTTTTTGGTTTGTTTTGGTACAAGTCAAATTTTTACTATTAAATTCAAGCAATAGGACTTCCCCGGTGGCGCAGTAGTTAAGAATCCGCCTGCCAATGCGGGGGACACTGGTTCAATCCCTAGTCTGGGAAGATCCCACATGCTGCAGAGCAACTAAACCCGTGAGCCACAACTACTGAAGCCCGCGTGCCTAGAGCCTGTGCTCCGCAACAAGAGAAGCCACCGCAATGAGAAGCCCGCACACCGCAACGGAGAATAGCCCCTGCTCGCCACAACTAGAGAAAGCCCACGTGCAGCAACGAAGACCCAACGCAGCCAAAAATAAATAAAATGAAATAAAATAAAATAAAATATTCTAAAAATAAATGAAAAATAAATTCAAGCGATACAATATTTCTCTGGAAAGATTGCTATAAAAGTTTCTAAACTTCCTCAAATTTTTTTTCAGTATTACGTTTTTTTTTTTATTGTGGTAAAGTACCCAGAACACAAAATGTACCATTTTAACCATCTTAAAAAGTACAATTCAGTGACATTTAGTACATTCACGACGTTGTACAACCACGGCCGCTATCTAGTTCCAGGACGTTTTCATCACCCCAAAAGGAAACCCCATACCCATTAAGCAGTCGTTTGACCTGTTTTTAACTCTCACAGACACCCCTTCAAATGAAACATAATGTCTGGTGGGAAGAAGTCAGAACACTGGAGAAAGGTGTTGTTTTCAAACCGCATTTGCCCAGATGCCACAGACCACCACAATAGCGACGACAATAACGACGGCAGTAACAGTAACGCGTAGTGTGGGCTTTACTCCAGGCCCTGTGCTAACTTGCTTCCCGGGGAAATTATTTAATCCTCAGCACAGCCTTGTAAGCTACGTATTAGATTACGATCACCATTCTACGCAAAAGGAAACCAAAGCAAACTCATCAGCCCAACAGTGATCCGAGCTAAGAAGATAAAAAGATAGACCAGGGACTTCCCTGGTTGTCCAGTGGTTAGGACTCTGGGCTTCCACTGCAGGCGGCACGGGTTCCATGGCTGGTCAGGGAACTAAGATCCGGCAAGCAGCGAGGCATCGCCAAAAAAAAAAAAACCTTGGAACCCTCACAAACTCAGCTCCACCTGCAGGCTGAGCTTTCTCCTGGGGCTGGTGATGGCCCTCTCCGGACCTTGATTCCAGCCTGTGTAGAAGGGCTCTAATAAGAGCAGCCTGGAGCGGGAGGGTGCAATTCACGAGGAGGAGGACTCACTTGAGCCGCCGCTGTTGTCTTTATAGGAAGCTCATGCCTTCTCTACTCCTCCAGCCCTCCCCAGGGGCAGATGTATTGTTTTAACCCTGAAGCCAAGTGAGAAAGGGGAACCCAGGGCTGGGGGTGAGTCTGGGGGCTTTCCCATTCACCTCCTCCCACCAGCAGAAGCACCACTTCCTTTCATGTTCACTCCTGGAAAACCCTTGAATTCTGTACCTGAGGGCAGGGGATGGCAACGAGAAGCGGGGAGGGGTGGATGGCTGGACATCCCCCCAGCAATCAGAAGGGGAATTGAAGGCTGGAAATCACCCCAGAGGAGTCCAGGGTGGGGCTGAGACTGCTCTGTGTCCCCAGCACCTCGTAGAGTCAGTGCCCACTATTTGTTGAATGAATGAATGAATGAATGAATGACATTTTGGTGGCAGTTCCCAGGACACAGGCGGTGAAGTGAGGCTCTACGAGGGGGCATGGGGACAGGCACAGGACTTAGGTCTGAGTTCTTGGGCCGTCCCTGGGTTCCGTACCTCCCACCGCTTTATTCTCTAGCTTCTACCCCAGCCCAGGGCCCCACCATCCACATCTTGCAACTCACCAAGCCATGCAGTTTCCGGGCACCTGTCCAGTGATGTCGCCCACAATGCAACAGTCTCCCCTTCTTCACCTCCCCTGCAGGGACCTGGCCTCCCAAGTCTGATGGGGAATCAGAAGTAAAGGGAAGCAGGGAGCTTGTCGGAGAATCCTGGGCTCCCATGAGGCAAACAGAGGGTGGCTCTTGGAGTGGACTGGGAGAGGGCAGGGCTGTCCGCTGGGGGTTTGGGGTAGGCATCCAGGGCACCCTGAATGAATGAGGATCAGAGCCAGAACCCTAACCAGAGCAGACCTGAGTGCACAGAAGCTGCTGGGAACTTTTCTGCCTTCTAAATATTTAGACAGTGAGATGGATGGGCAAAGTGAGGGCCAAAGCGAGGGCCAGACCAGGCCACCCAGGCCACCGGATATTTTGAGAGAACTGTTCTTTTTATGCTCCAGGATAATTGTTTCCTCTCCCTCTCTCCCTCCTCCCACAGCCCATCGTGGCCACCCTGAAGGAGGAGAAATAGCAGCTGATCACCCCCTGAATCCAGGGGGTCAACATTCTGGCCGGCTGGGCTCCAGGATCCATCTCTGGGCTTGTCCATCCGCAGCCACTGGTCATGTCCCTGAATTTCTGGCTGCTGCTCCCGGAAGACAGGGCAGGAGATCACGGGGCAGATATCAGCAGAGGGAGCAGGCTGTCTCGGACCCCACTTTGGACGGTGTTCCCACGGAGCTGCTGGATGGCTGTAGGACAGGCAAGGGTGCTCCCTGCCCCTCGCCCCAGGCTGACATATGCACCCAGCTCCCATCCTTCCCCCCGAGAGCAGTGGGGGCCCTTGAGCCCTTCCTCCCCGAAGCCGGCTGGGAGAGGGACGTCTGCAAGTCGTCCTGGCCAGGCCTCGGGCACAAGCAACAGAACCAGAGCTTGAGCCGCTGGAAGACGGCCTTGCGGAAAAGGATGAAGACCCAGGGATCCAGGATGGGGTTGAAGGCATTGAAACGGAAAGCGAGGAGGTCCCCCATCTCACTGCTGTCCGGGGCGATGGCCTGGGTGAAGCCGTGGATCTGAGGGCAGAGTGAGGGTGTCAAGCAGCACCCACGAGTTCTCTGCCCCCGCCCCCACCCCACCCTCAGTCCCCTCCCCCCACTTGCTCACTGGCAGAAATGAGGGAGGGGTGGCCTGTTGGGAGGGAAAGGAAATAAGATAAGATGAAAACTAACAAACAAGTGCATCCGGGGAGCAGAGGGAGAGAAAGCCCCAGGCGACAGCCAGCAAAGCCCTAGAGGGAGAGAGATGGGGCGGTAGGGCTGGGTCCCAGGGCTGTGTCTGTGGGTGTCCAGCTTCTCAGTCCTCTGTAACCCCCCAAAGGTTTGACGACCCTCAGATCTAGCCCAGCCCTTGCGTTTTACAGAAAGAGAAACCGAGGCCCAGGGTATAGACAGGATGACTGGGTGCCACAGGACCAGGGTTGGCCCTGCTGCAGTTTGGGAGGGGCAGGGCAGGAGTTCCTGCAGGAAAGGGGCCAGGCCAGGAGATGCCAAGGGCAGACCCATGGGTGGGGCTGGGGAAGTGGGGAGCATGGTGGCGGGGAGATCAGACTCTGGCATCAGAGGAGTCCAGGGTGCAGACCTGCCTCTGTGTGATCATGGGCAAAAGACATCATCACCCCTCCTCTGTAGAAATGGTGACAGGGCAGAGACTTCGTCACACTTCTTGCTAAATGCTTGTGGAATAGATGCATAAGATCATTTTGGAGATTATCGGAGAAAGGATTTCTAAACCACTGAGCACAGGGTGGACAGAGAGCAATGAATGGCGGATCTTATTATCATTGTAGGGGTAGGAGAAGGTTGGTGGGGGGTGGAATTGGTAGGGTTGGGGGGCTAGAGATGTGGAAGCGGGAGACAAGGGTCAGAAGGGGTCAAATGGGACAGAAGCAAATGGGGAGACTTCTCCAGCAAGTTGGGAGTTGTTTGACCCTGGACAAAGCCTCTCATCTCTTCGGGTCTCAGTTTCCCCATCTGTGAAATGGGTACAAACGATGGAGGATGGCGCTGGGCTCTGCCTTCCTCCCCACCGCCCACCCCGATCTGCCGAGGGGACTCACCGTGAGAGGCAGGGAGCACACGGCCATGATGCCCGTCATGAGGGCCAGCAGAATCAGGTGGTCAACCTCGTCTTCGCCCGCCCGGGGGCTGGGGACCAGCGAGCCATGGTGGCGCCTCTGCTGGCGGTACATGCGGCAGAGGCTGAGGGTGACCGAGCCGTTGCAGAGGATGATGGCGGCCACCAGCAGGGCCACGAGGCTGGCGTAGGCCAGCGAGAATGCGCAGCCGCCCAGCTCGGCCGAGCGCATACGGATGAAGCACCAGCTGCCCGGGCAGTACTGCTGGTGTTGGCCCAGGCCCAGCAGGGGCAGCGAGCAGAAGACGGTGCAGAAGGCGTAGATGGCGGGCAGCGCCAGGCGGGCGCGGCGCGGCCCGTCCAGCTGGGCGTAGCGGTAGGGGTGGCTGAGCGCCAGGCAGCGCTCCACGGCCATGGCGAAGAGGATGAGCGTGGAGGCCAGGCCGAAGAAGGTCATGGCGAAGGCGAAGGCATCGCACAGCGCCGGGCGGCCCCGGGCCAGGCCCAGCAGCGAGCTGTTGCGGGCGTAGGCCGCGAACACCGGTGGACTCAGGAAGCACGTGCCCAGCAGGTCGGTGACCGCCAGCCCGGTGACCAGCACCGCGAAGGCCGAGGGGCGTGACCGTCGCCGCGCCCCCAAGATGCCCAGCGCCAGCCCGTTGCCCACCACGCCCGCCACGAACATCAGGGCGCTGGTGGCCGGGCCCACCGAGTCCCGCACGTACGTGAGGTTCCGGCACGAATCCGCCATCCCCGGCCTCCGGCGGCCGCCCGGGCCGGAGGGGTCCCCGGGGTGGGAGGTGGCGACGGAGGGGAGCCGGATCCGGCCCTGAGACGCCCACCACCGCGCTCCCCTCCCCTGGGTCCTCGCTGCAGTTGGAGGTCGGGGGGAGGGAGGGTCCCAGTCAACCCACCGCAATTCTTGTTGTGCGACTGGCTGTCTATTTCTATTTCTCTCCCCTCTGTCTTCCCCAGACTCCCGGACTCTCTCTCTCTTTTTCCCCTATTTCTCTCCTTCCCTACATCTGTCTCTCCGTCTAGTCTTTTCCTCTTCAAGCCCCTGGTTCTTTCCTTCTCTGTCTCTGTCTCTTGCTGTGTCTCTGTCCCCTCCCTGGTCCACCCCCTCTGCCTCCCTCCCTCCCTCTCTCCCGACAGCCGTCTATTCCCTGCTCTGCGTTTCTGCTTTCCCAGCCCCTCCTCACTGCACCTCTGCGGTTTCTCTCAGCTCCTCCTCTGTCCCCCCGCTCCTTCTCGGGGTCGTGCTCGCTGGGTCCCTCTCCGAGTGTCAGCTTCTCCCTACTTCCCTCCCTCCTCCCTCCCTTCCTACTCATCTTGCCTGCTCACCCCGGCTTTTTCATTTCCTCTCTCTGCCCCACGTTCCCCGCCCTCTGCTTTCTCCAGAGGGCCCTGGCCTCCGTCCCGCCTTCCCTGGCACGCTCCCTCCGTGCCCTCTCCCCAAGACATCCATCTCCCGCCTCCCACCTCCCCCTCCCTGTGTCTTCTCACGGTCCCCATCACCGAGCCACCTGCCACCTCGCACACTCAGGACTCTGCCAGCTTTCTTCCCTTCCCAGCGTCGGCCCAGGTGGGGATCACCTGAGTCATCATCACCCTGGAGTTGGGAGCTTGCCAGCAAGGACCCGGGTGGGACCTGAGGGGCACAGCCGACCAGTCTGCAAGCCTGTCTGGGGTGGCTTCTGGCATCTATTCTGGGCTCAGGCCCCCTGGGGTTAGAACATTGCCCAAGGATTGAGAAATGACCAGGAAATTCCTGCCTGATGCAGTGTTTTCCAGGCACAACTGAGCTTTCTTTTCCCTGGACACAGTTCACTCCTTCCATGAGCCCTGGGGAGGGGGTGTGGGGGGAGGAGAGACTTGGCATCTGCTGGTATGGGACCCCCCCCCCGCCAGGATTTCCACTGCTCAGTATCAAAGGGAGCACCCTCCCGCCCTCTTGCCTCTCACCCTAGCACTCCCAGGCCTCAGGCCAAGCTCTGGTGACCTTGACTTCAAGGAATAATATTTTAGCCACAGACAGCCGTCCAGGGCTCCAACACTGCTGTTCCTTAATTCCTCCCACTCCTCTACAAACAAATCACCAGCCGCAGAGCCGCCACCCTCCAGCCAGTGTGAGCAGCCTGTGTGTCCCAGATGCCAGCACAGCGGTCACCAGTCCCTGTTGCCACTGAGCCCATGGCTTCCCACGCAGCCTCCCAACCCATAAGGGCCAGATGGGACCTCAGAGACCTTCTCAGACACCTCTTAGTTTTCAGGGAGTCAGTTTAAGTGCAGAGATGACAAATTCAAGATCTCACTCCATTTGACTGGAGTTTCTGTCCCAATTCGACCACCTCCTTGCTATGGGATAGTCCCAGGCCAGGATGGGAAGCCAGTCGACCTCAGTTTCCTAATCTGTACAATGGGCTTCGTGGGCCTGGTGGCCGACCATGGCCAGTGGCCCATCCCAGACCCCTCTTTGTAACGAGGAGAGATCCTGTGTACATACTGTATCCCATCCAAGGCCAGGAAGGATGCTCCTGACACCAAGGACTGGACGTTGGGCAGCTACAGACTTCCCCTCTCTGTCGCCATGCCACCCCCGCCTCTGTGACCACAATCCCCTCCCCCCTCCCCCTCCTCCATCTCCCTATCACCCATGCCCAGCTGGGGCACCCCCAGCTTCCTCCAGGATGGATGCCCCAGCTCCAGCCACACCAGGGGCTCCGAGAATGACCACTCAGCCCCACTCTGAGGGTGCCTGTGTGTGTGTCTCAGGCCTCCTGGCCACGTGGTACCGCCCTCACTCTCTGCGATCCCTGGCAGAGCAGACGGAACTCAGGAAGTTCTATCATATTAATGAAGGATGATGCCTGGCAGACTTGCGTCCTGTCTCTGCATCAGGGATGTTGCAGGAGTGCTGGGGGAGGTGGGGGTGGAGCTCTGGTTCCTGGAACTTCCCTCCCACTGGCTTCCTGCCCCCACCAGGCACTGCTGAGCGTCCAGGAAGTCCACACTGCTCCCATGCCCAGCGGGGCCTCACACAGGCACCCCCCCAGGCCTCAGTTTCCCCACCTTTGCCGCTGGGGGCTGGGAGCCCTGGCGACCCTGGCATCAGTTCTGTGCTCCAGAGCAGGCAGGAGAGGTGGCAACTGTAACTCATTCCTGAGGAGAGGACTAAGGGTCCCTGGGGTCCATGCCTGTGTTGGACACGCTCACCCCACGACAAGGGCACAAAGTGTTCCCCTTCCACCCGGGTGCCCTGGGGTGAGAGGTCACCCCAGCTGGGCTGGGCTTGGGGTGGCGTGACTTCTGGGGGCGGGAAGAGCTGTGGGAAGGAACTGCTCTGGATGGGTGAGTCAGCACCCTCCCCCTGCCACGAGTCAGGCCTCCCCAGAGGGACCCGGGGGCAGTGCCACAGAAGAGAGAGGACAGCCCAGAGACAACTGGAAATGGACACACAGCACTGGGAGTGGGGGAAGAGCGGGTACCTGAGAGGGGGTGTGCTAGGGACTGTGGATGTGTGAACTTCATGTGTGGGCTTGTGTGACCTAAGCGAGCATCGTATCAGCATAGTGAGTGTGATGTGTGTGTGTGTGTGTGTGTCAGTGGAGGGCATTCTTTCCTCTAAGGTCTCTTTGTGCATCTGTGTCTACTGGTGCGTCCATGCGTGTCTGTTTATTGGGGCCCACCTGCTTCTTTTTTTTTTTTTTTTTTTTTTTCTTTTTTGCGGTATGTGGGCCTCTCAGTGTTGTGGCCTCTCCCGTTGCGGAGCACAGGCTCCGGACGCGCAGGCCCAGCGGCCATGGCTCACGGGCCCAGCCGTTCCGCAGCACGTGGGATCCTCCCAGACCGGGGCACGAACCCGTGTCCCCTGCATCGGCAGGCGGACTCTCAACCACTGCGCCACCGGGGAAGCCCCCCACCTGCTTCTCTATGGCTGTGTTGGCCCACGTGGGTCTCTACGCCTTGATGTTCTTCATCAAATGGCTGCCATGCCCTTGGGATGTTGCTGGAAGGTTAGGGACGGAGCTCACCCTGCCGGCCTCTAGGAAGTCCTCAAACAGCTACCGTTGGTGGTGTTATTCATCCAGCGAACCCTAACCCTCCCACCGTGTGCCAAGGGCTGGGGGCTCAGAGGGTCTCAGAGGGCACCATCTGATGGGGACGCCGTCCCAAGTGGCGTGCAACAAGTGATGGGAGAGGAAGGTCACAGCTGGAGCCTGGACAGGCCCTCAGCTGAGTCATTCCATCTGGGTGGGTGTCCTCAAGAGGGCAAGCACCAACCAGGCCAGGAAATGGGGCGGGGATGGGCTCTTCCACACCTGCCGGCCAGCACCTCCTGCTGCCTGCCCAGGCCTGCCTGACCTAAGATGCCAGCCCGCCCTGCGCCCGACCCTCTCCTGGCTTCCTGGTTTCCGGCCTTCTGGCCCTGCCCTGGGAGGAAGCTGGCCTCACCGCGTACCCCACACACACGCCACCAGCTGCTCACGCCTGCCAGGCCCGCCTGTCGCCTGTGCCCACTCACTGCTGTGAGAAGCCGCTGTGTGTCCATCCTGACCCATCCTTCCTTAGCAGGTCCCAGCCGCTCCAGCTAGAGGCCAATTTTCTCTGCCCACCGCCCTTTTCTCCACCACCAATGGGCCCTTGCCTACCTACTGGCCGCTGTTTCCCTCTCCGGCTCCTGGTGTCTCTGCTCTGTCGCTCCTTTCCCACCTTTGCCTGGGCCGTGCACCTCACCTGAGGTCCCCTCATTTCTGTCCTTCAAAGCCCCCTTTGAACCCCTCCAGCCCCTCCCGAAGTCATCCATCGACTTCTCCCACTCCATCCTCAAGCCCCAACTGACCAGGTGACATCACTTCTCCATGCCGCTCTTCCATGTCTGTAAAATGGGGGTAAACAGAGTCTTTTGGGGGCTACCGTGAGAATTAAGGGAGATGGGGCTTGTGAAAACAGACTCCCAATAATTGATGGCCGTGATTCTGGCTCCTTCTGGCTCTGGGCTGTCCCACCCCTTACCCCCGTTCCCTCAGTGCCAAGCACATGGGTGGGGTGTGGAAGGAGGACAGCTGGGTGGGGCAGCCCCCAGCCCTGGGGTTTGGGGTGAAGTGGGAGAGAACTGCTGGGCGCAAGCACTACCCCAGGCGTTCACTTCTCTGCCTCTTGGCCTTGCTCTGACTCTAGCCTGGGCCTGACCCCAGAGCTGACTTCAGAGGTGGGGGTGGCAGGAAAGAGCAGCGGGTAACCAGAAGCGGGTGCTACGGAGTCGTACCCGCTAATGAGGTTATCTGGTTTGCAGGGTGGTCACCCAGGACCTGCTCTGGCTTCTCCCTTCTGGCTTCTCCTCCCTCCCAGCCTCAGTCTGGGTGCAGGCTCACCCAGCCCCCCTCCTTCTCCAGGCAGACATTTCCTCCCACTCCCTGTCCCCCACCAGGTCGGCCAGCCCAACTTGCTTCTCCCCAGCTTCCATTCCCCAAGACCAGCTCCAAGATCCCAGGGCTCAAAGGATCTAAATCCCAACAGTCCAGGCTCAGGAAATCCTTACACTCCTGAAGTGCCGAGCTCTGGAATCCTAGCCTGACAAGGGGGCTGGACCCCAGCATCCTGGCCCGGTACTGGTCAAAGACTCCAGAAGTCCAGCCCTCCAAGTTCCTGGGATTCTAGATTCCTTTGCATTTCAGGTTCTAAGATGCAAGGATGCTGGGTCTGTGAAATTCCAGAATCCTTCTGGCAACTTCCCTCCCAGCATCCCTCCTCCCCCCACTCCCCACCCTGAGCTCATCCTTGGCCCTTTCTGTCCCCCATCTCCCCTGGGGCTCCCACAGACATGATGCAACCAGACCGGAGCCGGCTGAGAGGTGGAGACAGGAGGGAGATATAATTACAGCTTCTCTTGCCTCAATTCAACAGGAAGCTCAGAGTTGGGACCCAGGGGACCCTAATCCAATGTGAATAATGGAGCACTTGCCAGACGCAGGCACAGTCCCTCTCTGGGGAGGGGAGGCCTGGTGAGCCATCTTCATCCAGATCCAGGGTGCAGTCTCAAGACAAGAGAGAGTGAGGAGAGGGGAGAGGTTGCAAACTCAGTGGCCCTTGGACCAACCAGGTAAAATAATTAACAAAGCCCACAGGTCACCCAGTCTGCATTTCTTTTTTTTTTTTAAATTTATTTATTTATTGTTGGCTGCATTGGGTCTTCACTGCTGCGCTTGGGCTTTCTCTAGTTGTGGCGAGCGGGGGCTACTCTTTGCTGCAGTGCGCGGGCTTCTCATTGCAGTGGCTCCTCTTGTTGTGGAGCACAGGCTCTAGGCTCACAGGCTTCAGTAGTTGTGGCACGTGGGCTCAGTAGTTGTGTCTCGCGGGCTCTAGAGCGCAGGTTCAGTAGTTGTGGCACATGGGCTTAGTTGCTGCTTCGCGGCACATGGGATCTTCCTGGACCAGGGCTGGAATGCATGTCCCCTGCATTGGCAGGCAGATTCTTACCCACTGTGCCACCAGGGAAGTCCAGCCTGCATTTCTTTATTTTCAACAGAGACATGGGTTCAAGATATTTTACCTTTCTCTTCATTCCTCTGTAAGAAGCCTTCAGCACAGGCTCTGTGATAAATAGTAACTGACTCTCAGCCTCCTTAACTGGGAGACAATAGGGTATGGTGGGGACTTTGGCAAACTAGAAGGCCCAGGGCCCATCTCATAGCCTCTGGTCACCCTGCAGGGTTGTGCAGGTCTGAGGTCACCAGCCCTTCCAAATGGAAGAAGCCAGAAATATGGACTTTTATGTGAAGTACTCTTATATAACTGCAGGCTATATAGGTCCTGCAGACCACCGATGTGTGAAGCGGGAAACACAGGACAGGAACCAGGGCTGTCACAGTCACCTGTGTCCCCAGAACAAAGGAAATCAGGAGGAATGCATACACTAATTTGTCTCCCGTAGCCACATATCTCTCTTCTCTGGGTCCCCAAGTTTTTGTGTTTGTTTTTTGGGGGTTTTTTTTGGCCACACCCTGCGGCATGCGGGATCTTAGTTCCCCCGACGAGGGATTGAACCCGTGACCCCTGCAGTGGAAGCACAGAGTCCTAACCACAGGACTGCCAGGGAAGTTCCCTAGGTCCCCAAGTTTTATTATCACCATGTCCCAGCTCAGATGTTCCCTCCTCCAGGAAGCCCTCCCTGACCTTCAAGCTGAGTCAGGCATTCCCTCTGAATTCCCCCATCCCAGCCTTGCCCACTCTGAATCATCACTATCTGGGGACAGGTCTGTCTCTCCCACTGGATTCTGAGCCCCAGAAGCCCAGGGCCAGGACTGTCTCAGTCACGGCCGTGTCCCCAGTTTCAACCAGCACAGGGCCAGCAGTGTTTGGAAGAATGAATAAAAAACAGAGAAAAGTTCAGTGCTTAAGGAGATGGGGGCCTGTGTCAGGGACTAACCAGATGTGGGAAAAGGGGGTGGAATCATTCAGGGGATGAGAAAGGTGGACACTGGGGATTCTAAGAACCTCCAACTCAGGAGGGAGGAGAGAAGAGAGGCCAGCTGAGAGGTTCAGGTAGCGCTGGAGTCCAGTCTTCACCCCATTATCTCCTAGCCAACTTTGGCTTAGTTTCCTCATCTGTAAGATGGGTGTCGTACAAGTAGCCAGCTGCTTTCTGAGGCTGCTGGGTCGATTAAATAAATTCAGGATCGCGGAACACTCTGTGGAGGCCAGAGCCAGGAGCGCTCATTTCCTCCCCTACCGCCTCCGCATCCACAAACCCCGCATAACCTCACGCCCCGCCAGACGCTCCACACACACTCAGAAGGGGTGAGACGGGACACCGGCTCCCCTACGGTGGCCCCAAGCTCTGCGCGTGCCTCAGTTTCCCCGAAAGTACAGGCACCACCACTGTCACCACGTTTATTGGATTCATACTTTGACAGGGGAGGGTAAGCGGTCGGGAGGGTTCAGAGCAGGACGCAAAAGAGGCGCTTGTCGCGGAAGGGGTTCTCTGCGGCGGGTACCGGCGTCACCAACGGGTCGTCTTTGGCGTGAGTCTCGCAGAAGGCCAGGAGCTCGGCCGCCGCCTGTGACACCTGCGGGCACCCGGGTGGAGATGTTCACGCCCCGCCCCGCCCTTTGCCTGGGCCCCTCCTCGGGTCAGGCCCGCCCCTTATCAGACCCCGCCCCCTTGTCCGGACCGCTCCCATTACCCGGGCCCGCCCTTGGGCCCCGCCTTAGCTCTGGCCACGTCCCTTACTGGGCTCCGCCCCC
This sequence comes from Mesoplodon mirus, assembly GCF_964341445.2. NCBI lineage: Eukaryota > Metazoa > Chordata > Mammalia > Artiodactyla > Ziphiidae > Mesoplodon > Mesoplodon mirus. The sequence continues at coordinate 56,750,084 of NC_138995.1, forward strand.
TTGCCTAGGCCCCCTCCCCGGGTTCTGTCCGGTTCCGAAGGGGATCTCTCCACGGCTCCCGGCCCCACTCCCAACACTGACCGGTCCAAACCCCAGCCCCGAAGCCCCCGCCTTCCTCCCCACCCCGACCCAGCACCTTCATACGGTCGATGTTCACCTCCAGCTTCAGCTGTTCCACCGTCTTCCGGGCCTCCGCTATCTTGGCCATGTTGTTGGACATGGCTGCGGCGGGGACAGGGTTAAAAGCCGGCGGGAGTCGGGGCGGAGGGGCAGGCTAGGGCAAAGCTGGATCCCCAGATAGGGATGGCGGTGGTGATGGGACTCAGTAACAGGGGCGTGCGTGGAAGGGCGCACGAAAGGGGTGCCCAGAGGAAGGTGGAGGAAGGGACTGGACAACAGAAGAAAAGTGGAGAGATGAAGATCTGCGCAGATGGGGGACCAAGAAGCCGGCCGAAAGAGGGACAGATGAACAGAGAGGAGAGGGGCAAGTGGAGGGATGGAGGGGTGCACGGATGGGGTACCTAGAGTCAGGTGGAGGGAGGAACACAGAGAGGAGGGGGAAGCCGGGAGGGAAGCACAGATGGGAGGCTGAGAGGCAGGTGGAGGGAGGGACAGAAGGTCAGGGCCACAGGTGTTGGATCAAGATCCAGGGATCCAGGTGTCTTCACCTCCCGGGGATAGAGCATGAGCCAGGAGGGGTCCCTCCCCAGGCCAATTAGCGGTTCTCCAGGGAGAAGGAGGAATTAAGATCACGGCGGGAGGGGCCCAGAGGGGGCCTCATTAGGGCCTTCGCAGCAGCTGCCCCCTCCGCCCCCCTCGGGGAGCCCCCCCACCCCAGCTCTGGCCACCTCAAAGGCTTCTCTTGCTCATTAGCAGCCGGAGAGAGGGCTGGAGAGGGGGGCAACCCAGCCATGAGTGGGAGAGGGGCAGAGGAAGAGACAAAATGACAGAGGCAGAGACTGAGGCACAGGGGGGAATAAAGAGACTGAGGAGGGATAGAAAGATGGAGAGATGGGAGGAACGGAGTGATGGAGGGAGCAGAGAGAGAGGGAGACCAATAGAGGGGTAAAGAAAGGGCCAGAGTGATCCAGGGGGAGGGAAGCACAGAGGGGACGCAGGGACCGAGGGAGGGTAGAGAAGGGGAGATGGAAGGGTTGGGGAGGGATGGAGTGATGGAGTTGGAGAGGAGAGCGAGGGACAAATGGAGCGGTAGAGGGAGGGACAGCGAGGAGGGGGAGAGAGAGGCACAGAGGAGATAAGGGACAGAGGAGAGGACGGGCAGGGGGACAGAGAGAAGGAAGTGGAGGGGCAGGAGGAGAGATGGAGTGACGAAGGGGGACAGAGAGGGGCACATGGAGGGACAGAGGGACAGACGGGCTGATGGAGATGCAGAAGTGTAAAGTCATTCATTCACTCACGCATCCATTCATTCCCAGGCAGAGGAACTAGCTGGCGGGGCCGAGACCGGAGCCTCCTACCTGTTGCTGCTCAGGGCTGGGATGGCGCGCGGGTGGCAGAGGCTGGGAAGCAGCGTCTGGGTCCCCCCTCAGCCCCACCCCGCTCCCTCTCCTGGGGCACAGTCCCTGAGGACCCGCCTCCTCCTGCCGCTGCCACCACCATCCCCTTCGCCCTCGCTGCCTCCCCTCTGTCTCTCTGGGTCCTCTTGTTATGTCTGTCCGTCCCCCTCTTTGTCTTTGTGTTTCCATGCCCCTCTCTCTCCCTCTATCTCTCTCGCAGTCTCCCCTCTCAATCTCTCTCTCTCTCTCTCTCTCTCTCTCTCTCTCTCTCTCTCTCTCTCTCGCACACACACACACACACACACATACACACACTCACAGGTAAAGACAGTCTCTCAAGATGTGCCCCATGCTCTGCTGCATTTATTCCACAGTCACACAAATCTCTCCTGTGGGTCCCAGCCTCTCACTCCATTACATATGCCCTGCCACCCTGTCATATCCCCACCTCAGTGTCACCCCATCCCAGACGACCCCTCTCAGCAAGCGGACTCACACTCACTGTCCCTGGCAGAGAGATGCACAATATCGCGCTGTGTCACACAGCGCTGCACACGGTCTCCTGAACCAGCTGTGCTCAACACACAACCTCCCAGAACGCCACAGTCACACAGCCTCTCAAAATGTCACACGGTCCCTCACAGTCTCTCCGAGTCTGGCCCATCCTCACTGGTGACATCTTACACAACTCAAGAGTGTCAAGTATACACACACAGCTCCGCACAAGATCACACACAATCTCTCAAGATGTCATGCCGAGCCTTACGCAATGTGTCACACACAGCTGTCACCCTCACACCGCAATCTCCTGGTGTCACACACGTACACTTACACACACGAGGTTTCTCTCGTACACCCATCTGAGTGCCCAGGATGCTTGAACACTCTCGAATGCACTGTCATGACACTGGGCCAGTCTCAGTGTCCCACACGATCTGTGTTACACACAGTCCCACCCAGCTTCTCATACGTCATCAGTGTGGCTGACACATCCTCTCTCACACTCACATGGTCACTCTCTCACACCCAGCTCCTCGGCCCCCGGGGCCTCTCACACTGCTTCTCACATCATTACTTGGCGGATCACACTCACTCACTCTCGCCCTCTCTCACACACACAACTCTCCTGTCCTTACCATGTGGCAGGCACACTGTCACACATGATCTCTTGCTCACGTATGGTTTCTCGATGTCACAAACATCCCCCAAATAGTGTCTCAGGGACACCCAACCTCACGGTGTCACACACAGTCACCTATAGGTCATCTCGGTCACCTCACATACACTGTCACACACAACGTCTCGGTGTAAAACACGATTTCACACAGTCACACCCTGTTTCTGGTTGTCACAGAAAATCTCAGAAGGTCACACAGCCACACACAACCTCTGGCGTCACGCGCGATCTCAAGTAGCACACACTCACACAGTGAGTCTCTTGGCGTCACACACTACCTCCCGGTGTCACCCACGGGCGGCCACAGTGTTCTGCTCCAGGCACACCCGTGCGGGCGCGCGCCCTCAGCCTGCGGTTCTCTCCTTAGAGCCCCCTGCGGGCCACACGGGGGCGCCCGCGGCCCGCCGAGCTGTCCACCCTGCCGGCGCCAAAGCCGTAGGAGGCTGTGGAAACCCTGAGGGCAAGGCGCCCCCGCTGTCCGGCTAGGCATGCAGACGCGGGAAAGAGACACAGAAAGGTGGAGGCAGCTAGAGGGAGATCATTGAAGATGGACTGGGACACAGAAATTCAGAGAGGGAGAGAGAGACGCAGGGAGAGACAGAGGCAGAGAGAGATAGGGACACAGAGACGGGAATTTGGAGAGATAGAGACGTAGGGACAAAGAGTGACAGAGACAGGCAGAGGGTTGCAGAGAGAGACAGATATAGAGACGTACAGGGTACAGGAGAGACACACAGAAAAGTACAGAGACAGAAATAGTGACCGAGAAACACAGACACCCAGAGACACAAAACAGAGCGGGGTAGAGAGACAGACAACTCAGACCGCGCCCTCCGCAGGGGACCTGAAGGCGGAGGCGCGTCCGAGGGACCTGACCTCGGGGCCTGACCTCCGGGCAGCCAAAGGGGCGGTGGTTCGGGGCGGGGTTTATAAGGGGAGTGTTCGGGGGGCGGGTCGGTAGGGGCGCGGCCTGGGTGCGGCGTGTCGCCCGAGTGGGCTGCGGGAGGGGCTGAGGCAGAGCCCGGGGAAGAGGTGGAGGTGGGGGAGAGCCTCGTCTCTACTGCACTCAGCCCATTCCAATTCGGTTTTTACCGCTTGAACAGGGAAACGAGACCTGCCGGGAGGGGATACGGGCCGGGGTCCCTGGTAGCGATTTGATAGGGGGGTATCGGACTGTAGCTCCCCTCCCTCCTACCCCGCGGGAGCAACGGGGCCAGGTGGGGGAGGGGAACCAGGCTCACATCTGGAAAGCATCAGGCGCGCCGGACGTGCCAGGGCCCCGGGCCCGGCTGCGGAAGAGCGAAGGGGAGTTAGGGCGCCCCCGTCCCCCTCCCTTAGCGGGGTCGGCCGGCGCCGGGGAGGGGCCTGGGCGTACGCCGAACTTCGGCGCCTTCCGCAGCTGGTTTCCATCAGCAGTTTTGGCCCGGGCAGCCCCCGAGGAGGAAACGCAGCTTAGAGCAGGGAAAGACAGGGTGACAACCCAGTCTCCCCTCCCTCTCTCCGACGGCAGCCAGAGGCTGGGGGCGGGGGAGACGGACAGGGGGACACTGAACGGAGGGTTACCTCTATTTCTCTTCCCAGTTGCGGTCCTTTCCACCCTAGGCATAACCTTAGTTTCCAGATGTGCAATCCTGCCCTGTGTTACACAGGAATTTCCCAGCCTCATGACAGTGGTATTACTAGCCCCATTTTCTGGAGGGAGAAACTGAGACCCTGGATCCGGATTCAGTTCTGACTTTAATTATTCAAGAAACATGCAGTGGGACTTCCCTGGCCGTCCAGTGGTTAAGACCCAGCGTTTCCAACGCAAGGGGCACGGGTTCGATCCCTGGTCGGGAACTAGAATCCCGCACGCTGCCTGGCACTGCCAAAAAAATATTAAAAAAAGAAAGAAAAGAAAAGAAAGAAACGTGCAGTGAACGCCAACACTAATTCTAGTATCGAATACCCAATCCCTATTGAACACTGTCACCCGGATGTCTAGAGTATCTCAAATTCAGTGGTCCAAAACTGAGCTCCTAATTCCACCCGCCAAACTCCTACCACAGTCTTACCCATCTCAGTTGATAGTAAATCTTTGGGGTCAATCTTGACTCCCCTCCTCTTCTCACACCCCACAACTGATCTAGCAACAGATCCAATTAACTCCATCTTCAAAGTCTGTCCACAATCCAGTCACTTTTCACCTCCTCTGCTGCCTCCACTCTGGTCCAGGCACCATGCTCTCCAGCTTGGACTATTATAGTCTCTGCTTACTGGATTTCCAGCTTCTAACTCTGTCTCCCTCAGCCTGTTCCTCACAGAGCAGCCAGAGGGACTCTAACAAAGTCCCCAGATAATAATAGCAAGGGTTAGTGAGAATGGCGAAACTGGAACCCCCATACATTGCTGGTGGGAATATAAAATGATGCCTGCCATTTTAGAAAACAGTCTGGCAGTTCCTCAAAAGATTACAGAGTTACCAGATGACCCAGCAATTCCATTCTTAGGTATCTACCTAAGAGAAATGAAAGCATATGTTCACACACAAACTTGTACATGAATGTTCATAGCAGCATTATTCACAATAGCCCCAAAGTGGAAACAACCCAAATATCCATCAACTGATGAATGGATAAACTAAATGTGGTACATCCAAACAGTGGAGTATCGTTTGACAATAAAAAGAAATGAAGTACTGACACATGCTACAACATGCATGAACTTTGAAAACATTATGCTAAGTGAAAGACGCAGTTACAAAAGACCGCATATTGCAGGATTCCATTTATATGTCCAGAACAGGCAACTCTACAGAGACAAAAGTAGATTAGTGGTTGCCAGGGGCTGGGGAGACTGGAGGATGACAAGTAAGGGGTGCAGAGCTTCTACTTGGGATGATGGAAATTTTCTGAAATTTACTGTGGTGATAGTATAGTCACAGCACAACTCTGTGACTAGAATAAAAGCCATTGATAAGACATTGATAAAAGACATTGAAGAAGACATAAATAAGTGGAAAGACATCCCGTGCTCATGGACTGGAAGAATTAATATTGTTAAAATGTCCATACTACCCAAAGCAATCTACAGATTCAATGCAATCTCTATCAAATTTCCAATGGCATTTTTCACAGAAATAGAACAAACAATTCTAAAATGTGTATGAAATCACAAAAGACCCTGAATAGCCAAAGCAATCTTGAGAAAGAAATACAAAGCTGGAGGCATCATGTACCCTAGTTTCAAACTATATTACAAAGGTATAGCAATTAAACAATATGGACCCAGCAATCCCACTACTGGGCATATACCCAGAGAAAACCATAATTCAAAAAGACTCATGTGCCTCAATGTTCATTGAAGCACTATTTACAATAGCCAGGACACGGAAACAACCTAAATGTTCATCAACAGAGGCATGGATAAAGAAGACATGGTACATATATACAATGGAATGTTACTCAGCCATAAAAAGGAACGAAATTAGGTCATTTGTAGAGACGTGGATGGACCTAGAGACTGTCATACAGAGTGAAGTAAGTCAGAAAGAGAAAAACAAATACTGTATATTACCGCATATATGTGGAATCTGAAAAAAAATTGGTATAGACGATCTTATTTACAAACAGAAACAGAGACACAGACGTAGAGAACAAATGTATGGATACCAAGGGGAAAAAGGGGGGAAGGGATGAATTGGGAGATTGGGATTGACATATATACACTATTGATACCATGTATAAAATAGGTAATTAATGAGAACCTACTGTATAGCACAGGGAACTCTACTCGATGCTCTGTGGTGACATAAATGGGAAGGAAATCCAAAAAAGAGGGGATATATGTATATGTATAGCTGATTCACTTTGCTGTACAGTAGAAACTAACACAACATTGTAAAGTAACTATACGCCAATAAAAATTTAAAAAACAAACAAACAATATGGTACTGGTACAAAAACAGACACATAGATCAATAGACCAGAATAGAGAGCCCAGAAATAAACCCATGCATACATGGACAATTAATTTACAACAAAGGAGCCAAGAATATACAATAGAGAAAAGATAGCTCTCTTCAATAAATTGTGTTCTGAAAACTGAACAGCTACATGTAGAAGAATACACAAAAAGTAACTCAAATGGATTAAATACTTGAAACTAAGACCTGAAACCACAAAAGTCCTAGAAGAAAACATAGGCGGTAAGCTCCTTGACATCAGTCTTGGAGATGATTTTTTGGATTTGAGACTAAAAGCAAAGGCAACAAAAGCAAAAATAAACAAGTGGGACTACATCAAATTAAAAGCTTCTGCACAGCAAAGGAAGTCATCAACAAAATGAAAGGGCAACCTACAGAAAGGGAGAAAATACTTGCAAACCATGCACAGGATAAGGGATTAATATCCAAAATATATAAAGAACTCATACAACTCAATAGCAAAAAAAAAAAAGTCTGATTTAAAAATGGGCAGAGGATCTGAATAGACATTTTTCCAAAGAAGACATACAGATGGCCAACAGGTACATGAAAAGGTGCTCAACATCACTAATCACCAGGAAAATGCAAATCAAAGCCACAATGAGATATCACCTCACCCCTATCAGAATGGCCATCATCAAAAAGACAAGCCATAACAAATGTTTTCGAGGATGCGGAGAAAAAGGAACCCTCGTGCACTATTGTTAGGAATGTAAGTTGGGGCAGCCACTATGGAAATCAGTATGGAGTTTCCTCAAAAAATTAAAAATAGAACTACCGTATGATCCAGCAATTCCACTTCTGAGTATTTATCTGAAGAAAATGAAAACACTAATTTGAAAGGATATATGCACCCCTGTGTTCATTGCAGCATTTCTTACAATAGCCAAGATTATAGAAGCGACCTAAGCGTTCATCGATGGGTGCCTGAATAAAGAAAATTTGAATATAATGCAATATTATTCAGGCATAAAAAAGAAGGAAATCATGCCATTTGCGACAACATGGATGGACAACAAGTGACATAAGTCAGACAGAGAAAGACAAATATCACGCGGTCTCACATATGGAATCTAAAAACAAAAACAGGCACAACACTGTAAATCAACTATACTTCAATAAAAACTAAAATTAAAAATAATTAAAATACAGTCCTTCAGCAAAATAAATAAATAAATAAAAACAAAAACAAAACCAAGTTCATAGGTACAGAGAACAGACTGATAGTTGTCAGAGGGGTGGGGGGGATGGGCAAATGGGTGAAGGGGATCAAAAGCAAATTTCGTTATAAAATAAATGTCATGGGATGTAATGTACAACATGGTGACTCTAGTTGATTATCCTGTATTGAACATCTGAAAGTTGCTAAGAGTCAATCTTAAAGGCTCTCATCACAAGGAAAGGAGAATAAAGAAACAAAAGCCATTGAGCTCTATATTTTATATGGGTGAATTTTATGGTGGTGAATTATGTTTCCATAGAACTGTTAACCCCCTCTTCCCCTCAAAACACCTAAGTCCCTCTTCTGCTCTGAGTTCTCCCATGGCTCCCATCTCTGAAGGAGTAAAAACCAAATTCCTCACCATGGCCCACGAGGCCCCACGGGATGCAGTGGTCCCAATCATTCTTTGCCCTCTTCTCCCCCTCACTCACTGCTCCGGACATGCTGGATTCCTGGCTATTTTGCCAACATACTAGGCACTGTTTTGGCTTCAGCAGTGGCTGACCCCTCTGCCTGGGAGGTTCTTCCCCAAGAGATCCACAAGCCTAACTCCCCCACCTCCTCAGGTCTGTGTTCAAATACCACCCTCTCAATTAGACACCTCTGATCACTCGACTTAAAGTTACAAACTCCTCTCCTCCCCCATCCCTCCCAATTCCGTCATATCTCTGCTCAGTTTCCCCTCACAGTCCTTATCACCTTTAAAAATTATAGAATTTATATATTTATTATGTCAACATCCCCTCCTGCACCCCACCCCAGCCCCTATCCCTGTGAGCAGTTCCTTGTGTATCCGTCTAGAGATGATCCATATAGAAATAGGCTTATAGGGCAATGGCTAACAGCATGGACTCTTAGGCAATCTGAACTTAAATTCTGGCTTTGCTACTTATTGGTTTCAGGTAAGTTACTCAAGAGATCTGTGCCTCGGTTTCTCCATCTGTAAAACGGGCATAATAATCATATCTACCTCCATGAAATTGTGAGGATTAACTGAGTCACTGAGAATAGAGTCTGGCATATAAAATAAGTGCTCATTGAGTGTCAGCTGTCACTTTTTATGATTAAGCACTAAAATCTTAAAAAGGAAGAAAGGTCAGCCATCTGTACTTCAACCATGTTGACCACTGTGTGGCCTGTGTATCCTTAGACAAGTCCCTTCCCCTTTTGGCTTTAGTTGCCCTTTTATGAAACAGAGATGGGGCAAATACTCCCAAGGGCTTGAGAAGCAATGACTTTTCCCGCAAACTTTAAAAAATAACTTTGGGAGTTCCTTGGCAGTCCAGTGGTTAGGACACAGCACTTTCACTGCGGTGGCCCCGGTTCAATCCCCGGTCAGGGAACTAAGATCCTGCAAGCCGCGACTAAGAGGCCGTATGCTGCAACTAAGAAGCCCCCATGTCGCAGCTAAGAAGCCTGCATGCCTCAACTAAGAAGCCCGCGTGCCACAACTAAGAAGTCCGCATGCTACAACTGAGACACAGCACAGCCCAAATAAATAAATAAATAAATATTTTTAAAAAAAGAAAGTAGGGAGACATGCTAATTAAAACAGAACACCATTCGGCCCCCCCCCATTGGCAAAATGAAAATGATTAATAGCATCTCTTGTTTGGTGAAGGAGTGGAAAAATGGGCATCTCAGAAATTGCTGTTGGAAATTTCAAATGAGGGCAGTCTCAGTGGAAGGAAGTGTGACCATGTCAATTAAAAAATTTTAAATGATGGTACTGTAATGACCAAGCAAGTCTATTTCTAGGAGTGGATCCTACAGAAATACATATATGTAAAAAAGAGGCATGTACAAGGACATAACTGCAGTAAGGTCCAAAATAGCAAAGGAACTGAGGAGCTGACAACAGGGTTAGATTATGGGTACCCCCGACCCCATGGAATCGTATGTAGCTACTACAGAGATAGGAAAATACATCATGCAAATTTAGATGAAATGAACAAATCCCTAGAATACAACTTAGTAAAACTGACATAAGAAGAAATAGAAAAGCATAAACAAATAAAATTAAAAAATAGAAAAGCTAAATAGTACTAAACCCTCAGAGATTCAATTAATTAAAATCCTGCCCATATAGAAATCTCCAGGCACAGATAACAAAAAAATTGATAAACAATGCATACATATGGCTCAATTTATGTAAATATGTAGTTTTACCTATATAGAGTATAACTATATGTATATGCATATATATAGTTACATATATTTATATAGCTACAAGATTCATATATGTATGCAAACACATATAGGAAAACATACAAGGATACACATCAAACTGATTATGATGACTTCTGAGAGAAGGCGTTTGGGGCTGTCCCTTTACCTATATTATTTCTATTTAAAATTTTTTTGTTTTTTATTTCTTTATTATTTCCATTTTTATGAAACCATATTTATGACCAAACAAAACCCAACCAAAGGTCAGAGTCATTGAAGTAAAATATTCAATGGTAAGAAAATGCTATTGGGACCTACCCTGGGATCTGCCGTCTGGTTCTGGACACTACCATACCCAAAGCAAACAGTAGTTTCTCAATAAATATTAGTCCAAAGGAAAAGCCCATTTAGCCACAGAAGGAGAGTCCACCACCACGTATGTAACACTGTGCATTTATTTACAAAGAGGTTAGAGAAACACACAGATTCTGGCCCCCCTGTGCACTGGGGAGTCACCATCGTCATAATAAATACAGTAAGTTTAAAAAAAGAAAAAAAATACTGGATCGGAACAACTGAGGGTCATCCTGGTCTCCCCCCACTCCCTCTCACAGAGGGTGCCACGAGATAGAAGCCATTTTCCTTCCCCTCTTCTACCCCCCAATCCTCCGTATCTGTCCAGGGAGGGAGGTGAAAGAGTCTTTCTTTCCAGGTGTTACCAACTCCTACTTGACCCTCAAAACCCCAAAGTCAGTGCTCCTTCCCTTCCCAGGGCACTCTGCAGGCACCGTCTGGGTCAGACACAGAGTCTCTGACCAGGGTGCTAAGGGGGTATCCTAAGGGTCCAGGGACATGGAGGGGGGCACTTTGTGAATGAGGGGGGCCATATCTGGGCATGGAAAGGAGGAATAAGAAGGCTCAGTGAGAGAAATGAAGGGGAACAAACGGACTAAGTGTCTAAATTAAAATGGGGAAATTCAAACTGAATTACCCCTGCTGCATACCATAGTACACCCATAGTACAGATGAAGAAAGTGAGGCCCACAGAAAGGGAACTTTCTTGCCCAAGGGCTGCAGAGCCAGCAGCTGAACTGGGTCAAACAGGGCTCCTCCCCCATTCCTCCCTGTGGTGGAGGGGGAGCCTTTTCAACCAAGACTGCAGAGGATGGGTCAGTGAGGAAGGGTCTTTGGAAGCAGAGAAAATGGTGGTCTTTGGAAGGGAGGTGTAGAAGGGTCAGTGATTGGGGGTGTGATGGTGCAGAGGCCATGAAGGGGGAGCCCAAGCAAACCTCTAAACTCACACTGTAGTCATGACCTTGAGAGAACCCGAACGGAAACGCAATATCTTCTTCTTGAGCGCGTGGGAAGCCTTGATCTTCACAAAGACTTTGGCGGGGCCCGCGGGCGCCCCTCCACCTGCACCAGCCCCTGGCCCGGAGGCCGCGGTGGCTGCCACCAACTGCTGCGGCCACACGAGGCCACCGCTGCCATCGGAGTCGCTGGACGCGGAGCTGAAGGCAGGCGACTCCCCCTCGCTGGCGCTAGATTCACTCTCCCCGTAGCCGACGCCGACGCCGCCTGTCGGGCCCCGGCGTCCGAGGGGCCCCAGGCGCCCGGCCGAGCACTCCGAGTCGCTGCCCGCGCAGCCATAGAGCAAACGGCGCTGAGGAGCTGACGGGGATGGGCCAGGACCCGGGCCTCGGGCGGCGGGACCGCGGGGCCGACCTCGGCGCCCATCGGCAGCGTCGATCTCGGCCGTGGAGCGCCAGCGGCGGCAGGACCCCGCGGCCTGAGCCGCGAGAGTGGGCGCTGGACCACGGCGGGGCCGTGGCGGCCGAGGCTCTTCTCTTTCGGCTGTAGGGTACTTGGGGGGGCCCGGAGGAACCGCGGCGGCGCGGCCCAAAAGGCTGGTCTCGGACTGGGAGCGAGCGGCCTTGCGAGCCCTGGGCGAGCCCCGGCGGCCCGAAGCCTCGGTCATGCGTCCGCGGCGGCCTGCGGCCCGGGGACGCTCCCGGGGTGGGGACTGCTCCACGCTGCGGCCGCGGGTCAGTGGGGGCGCTTTGCGGCGCGCCGCGCGGCCGGGGAGGCCGCGGGTGGCGGCCTGCGCGCCTGGGATGTACTGTGCCTTCACCAGGCGACCCTCGGCCGGGCTGTCGGGGGGCGAGGGGGCAGCGGGCGGTGCGGCGGGCTCGGGGGCCGCCTCCGACTCCCATGGCGAAGCCCAGCCGCGGCCCAAGGGGGCCGGGCTGGCGGAACGGCCCACCGCGCGCTCCACCGGGGGCTCCGGCGCGGACCGCGCGCCTCCGGGGGGCGGGGACGCGTCGGGCGGCCGCTGGCGCACGCTGTTCTGGCGCCGCGGGCCCCCGTCCGCGCCCCCGGGACTGGTCCGGGGCTGGCCCGCCCCCCGGCGGCGGCGCCTGCGCAAGAGCGCCGAGATGTAGCCGTCCAGGGGCCGCCCGGAGCCCGCGGCGTCTGGCGAGTCCGGGGGAGGACGGCTGCACGGCCGCGGGCTGCGCAACGCCACGGCGTGCAGGGGGCTGGGCGTCAGGAAGGGCCCCGCGCGGGCTCGTCGCTCCGCGGAGGAGCAGGCCTCCGGGACCGCAGCCGTCGGGTAGGGCGCCGAGAAGGACCGGGGCACGGCTGCCCGAGCGCCCACCGCCTCGCGTGCACTGGGACTGGCGTCTCCTAGGGGAGGGAGGCAAAAAAGGAAGAGAGGCTCTCAAAGCCCTTCCCCAATGAGCCTAGGAGGGGCAAATTGCCCACTGCCTCTCCTACTCTCCCACTCCCATTAAAAACAAAACACACACACACACACAACCTGCTCTCACCCTTTCTCGCACGCTAGGTTGCGAAAAATCTTCACAGTGTCCTATAAGACCTTGAATGGTCTGTTCTGCATCTGTGTGACCTCCAACTCCTCTACATTTATAGGTTTTCAGCTACACTGTCCTGGATGAACGGGCCAGTCACGCTCCAGCCTCAGGGCCTTTGTACTTGCTGTTCCTGCTGCCTGAACTACTCCTCCCTCAGGGTATCTGCTTGGCCCACTCCCTCACTTACTTTAGGGCGCCACTCAAATGTCACAGTCTCGGTGACGTCCTCTCCGGCCATATTTTCTAAAATTGGAGTCCCCTCCCCAACCCCAAGGGACACGCTGTCGTCCCCTTCCCTAATTTTCTTTTCATGGTACATGTCAATATCTAATATCCCAGATATTTTACTTATTTATTTGTATATTACCTATTTCTCCCTCTAGAATGTCAGCTTCATGAAGACAGTGATTTTACTGCTGTATCCCTCACCCCTAGGATATGTGCTAGGAATGCACATAGTAGGGACTCAGAAACTTACTTGAATAAATGAACAGCAATTTTTGTTTACCTAATGGCTACCATGTGCCAAGTTCAATGTCTTAGGGCAGAGGCTCACTGAATAGTCAAAACTTCCCTATGAAGTAGGTGCTGTCGTTAATCCCATTTTAACAGATGGAGAAACAGAGGGCCAGAAAGAAGCAACATGCTCAAAATCACACAAAAAGGGACTGTTACAGCCAGAATTCGAATCCAGGTTGGTCTGACTCAGACGCTTGTGTTTAAAAGCATCCTCTTATTGTCCATTCCCTGGCTCTCGGGGGCCCAACCCCACCCACCTTACCTAGGGACTTGGGCCTCTCGCTGGCATAGATGCCCCGGGGTTCAGAGGGACCCAGGCGTCCATAGGAGCCAGATCCGGAGAAGCCACTGTCCCCACAGAAGGTCGAGGGTGGTGAGTCCGGACCTCCTGTGGAGCTGGGGTCTTCATAGAAGCCTGGATTCCAAAAAGAAGGGGAGAGACAATCAGGGGGGCCTGAAAGGGGAAACCAGGGGTGGGGAGGGAAGGAGGAGATCAAGAGGCATAGAGTGGGGAGCCTGAGAAACAGGAGACAGTGGGGTGGGGTGTCCCAGGCAGACCCCACTACCTCTAGCCATGCTTACCCGAGCTGCGCCCACTCTCCTGTTCCAGGCCCCCAGACTCCAGGCTCAGGTCTCCCAGCTGCTGGCCCAGGTCCCAGATGAGCCCGGGCAAGGCCTCCTGAGGAGGTGGGGAAAGGAAGATGGTCAGAAGTACCCTCGAGCCCTCTGCCAACTGGTCCCCTATTCTAGGAGCTCATGGGCAGGGTTTCACTTTGGCAGGGAGGCTGTGATTTCAAAAAGGTAAAAGAGTAACCAAGTTCCAGGATCCCCCTCAAGATCTCTGTCCCTTCATCCCATTAGAAAGTCCTCTGGCTGTCTTAACTCTAGTCTCTCATGCTGCAGGCACCTCGTTCCCTCTTAAGTGTGAGTGATAAGCCTTCAGAAGTCCCCATCCCTTGTCCCCTCCCTATCAGCTCTTCCCTCTATCTGGTGCTCATGGCCCCTTAACCCTTATTAGAATGTCCCTCTTTGGGTGTAACTTCAGGTCTTCTTGCTGTAAGGGCAGTTCACCGCTAAAAGTTGGTGTTGCGGACCTAGCAGATCTCTTAGCCATCCATTCATCTGCTTTCTCACAGACTTTGACTCTCCTTTCTCAGATGCTCCGATCTTCCCCCACTGCTCCTTATCACCAATGGAAGGTCCTTCTGCAAGTCTTCCTTAAGTCCTTCCTGCTGCAGATTTTTTAAAAAATAAATTTATTTATTTATTTTTGGCTGAGTTGGGTCTTTGTTGCTGTGCGCGGGCTTTTCTCTGGTTGCGGCGAGTGGGGTCTTCTCATTGTAGAGCATGGGCTCTAGGCGCACGGGCTTCAGCAGTTGTGGCACGCGAGCTCTAGAGCATAGGCTCGGTAGTTGTGGCGCAGGGGCTTAGTTGCTCCGCAGCATGTGGGATCTTCCTGGACCAGGGCTCGAACACCGTGTCCCCTGCATTGGCAGGCGGGTTCTTAACCACTGCACCACCAGGGAATTCCCCTGCTGCAAATTGACTCTTTCCCTCATTTGGGTGACATAGGCTGACCATGACTCATAAATCTTTGCTCCTCCTCTCAGAAAGAATCCCCCCATTGCCTACTGGAAAGTCCTTCTGTGAATCTAGCCTTAGTGGTATTGTACTACAGCGGTGAGCCCCAGCGGGTTCTTTTGTCCCCATCAGGGACCACATCCTCCTCCTGCCCTTGCTCCATTCTCACCCAGAAGCCCCCATTGTCTGCTGCAGCTCCGCATCCCCATGGGAAATTTCGATGGAGTCTACCCTGGATCCTTGCTGCAGGAAAAGACCATTTCCTATCAGATGTGGGTAAATGAAGGTGAAAAAGGTGAAAACCCTTTAAAAGGGGAGTGACTATGACGCGGTGCGGGTAGGGGCTGAGGCAACACAGATGGGGTCTCCAAGACACTAGGACTTAACCCCATTTTGGAAAACAGGGCCAGAGCCAGGAAGAGTCTCACGCGGATCTGGGTGAGGCCAGAGGTGGTGGCAGCCTCAGGCAGACGGTTGACCCTCAGACAAAAGCGGCTTGTCTGGACGGCAGGCGGCAGGAGGGAGGGAGGGAGGGAAGGAGGGAGGAGGGGCTGAGAGGGCAGACGCCCAGCCTTGCCTATTTAGGGCAGAAAGACTGGCCGGCTCCCCCGCAGACAACACCCCCCCCCCGCCCCGCAGCTTCCTACTCCTTTGGCTGCTCTCCTGGGCCCCAGTCCCCGCCCCTCCCCCCTAGAACAGAAGCCCCCATCTGGGCTTGTTTATGGGAGGAAAGTCAACAAATCGTTTCACTTTGGGCTCCTGTCCTGGGTGTACAGAGATGCTCAGGGTAGTGTCATCTTTGAGCAGAAGCCAGGAATGCAGCCGAATTGTGCAGCCTCAGGGTGGCTAAAAAACATCAAGGACCGTCCCCATACCCCATAACCTGTCCCCCACTAATCATGCCCCTGCTCACTCTGCTGGAGCCACACTGGCCTCCTTGCTGTTCCCTGAACATATCACACATGTTTCTACCTCGGTGGGATGTGTTTCCCCAGCATACCTTCCTGGCTCTCTCCCTTGCTTCATTCAGATTGTTACATGCTCCCTTCTCTGACCACTCTTTCCAGAATAGCTCCTCATCATTCTGCACCTGGGTTGCCCTGCCTTCTTTCCAACATAGCAGTAATGACCTCCTGACTTAAAGTGACATATCAGGCTATTTGTTTATTGTCTTTCTCACTATATTGTCAGCCCCAGCCCCAGGAGGGCAGAGATTTTTGTCTGTTTTGTATACTGCTGTGCCTTCCCCCACCTCCATATGTACCCCCGAACCCGCCCCAGTGCCTAGAACAGCTCCTGGCACAAAGTAGGTGCTCAGGAAATAGTTGGGGAAGGAATGAATGAATACCACAGAATACTATACAACTGTTAAAATGGAATGAGGCAATTTCTATATAGAACCATCTCCAAGACCTATCATGGAGTGGAAAAAGAAAAATGCAGAATGTATAGTATAAGGGTGAGTCAGAACTACCTGGGAGTCGTGTTAAAACCTAAATTACTGGGTCTAACGACCTCCAGAGCTTCTGATTCCAGGCAGAAGCCTGAGAATTTGCATTTCTAACAAGCTCCCCAGTGATGCTGCTAGTGGTCCAGCAGGCCACACTTTGAGAACCACTGCCCATAGTCTCTGACACCTCACCCAAGAAACTGGAATCTGAAAAAAAGCAAAGCGAACTCTACGTTTCTTGGTATGTAAGCTGTTTCTGCGCATAGATGCAGAACTCACACCAGGGTGACAATGGTGGTGATCACAGGGGAGAGGGTGCATTTAGGGGGTCAAGGGAGGGATGGGGGGACTGGATGGTAGGATGAAGTGTTTATGGAGGCATGGCTGGGAGCCAAATTGCCAGGGTTCAAATTCAGCTCTGCCACTTCCCAGCTGTGTGACCTTAGGCAGGTTACTTCACCTCTCTGGGCCTTAGTTTCCTCATCTGTAACATGGGCATCATTCGACTCCCTCTCCTATGAGGTTGTTGTGAGGATTAAATGAGTTTAAACAGCAGTTCCTTTTAGGCACCTAATAAATGCTGGCTTTTATTATTACACGAAAGCTATGAATTTCTAACAAGGAAAATATAAAATCATGTTTTACTTGTGTAATTAGGAATAAGAGAAAAAAGATTTTTTTTTTTCCGGTAAGTTCTGCAGGTCTAATTTCAGTTCTTCCACTGCAGGGAAGAGTAGGAGTTTGGAAGATAAACAGCAGAGGCCTCCTCCTCCCCTGTGCCTGGACCCCCCAGCACCCCCCTAGTCTACACCCCTCCCATTTGTAAGTCTGACCTCATTCCTTCCAGCTGCAAAGGGATGAATCTTTAAAAGACCAGAAGGTCCTTGGCCTGAATCTGGCTCCCTGCCTACCCACAATGCCCCTCATGCTTTTTTTGCAAGCCCTTCAGCAAGTGGGCCTGAGGCTCTTTAGCTCAGGCAGGTTTAACGTGAATGTGGTTCGGACCCCCGGAGACCCCTCTGCCCAAACTTTCCCAGACCTTGGCTGCCCCCACTCACATGCCCCTAATCTGTGTCCAATTCCCTTTATCTCTGTTAGGAAGTCCTTCTGCAAGTCTAACTTTAATCCTTCTTGCTGGAAGGGGACCATTTTCCTTGGTGGGAGAGAACAGGACTCCTGCCCCCATTCAGGATTCTTGCCTCTTTTCTCTGAGATACCTCTAATCTTTCCCTTCATCCCCATCATTCCTATTAGAAACGAATCAACTCTGGCTTCCATCTTTCTTGCTTCAAAGGGAGTGTATTCCTGGGAGGGGGGTGGAGGAGTGGAAGGGGTAAGCATCACACAACAGAGACTCAGGGATCAGAGGAGGCTCCCACCCCCTCTTTGGAAGGACCCAGGAACCCCCAACACCAGAGGAGTTTATATTTAGCGCTTCTCTGCTCCTCCCTCAGTGGCGCTGTCTCCTTCCCGTTGCCTGCCACCGCCTCCTCCCTGACGCTGGGACGGAGCTTTGCCTGGAGATTGTGGGGGGAAGAGGCCCCTCCACTACCACCTCATGGGGGAGATACTGAGGGCTGGGGGGTAGACAGAGGGGCAGAGAAGGGGGAGACTGAGGCAGAGAGAGGCAGAGGATGAGGGACAGGGAGGCAGGACACAGCTGGCCCATCCGCATGCCTTCTCCCTCTCCTTGGAGGGGTGGGAGGTGCCTTCCCAAGCCCAGCCAGCTCGGGGTGGGGTGAGCTGCTGAAGGCCCCTACAACGCGTCTCTAACTTTGGGAGGGGGTGAGGCCTCCCACAGCTGTTTCTGTTTGCAGAGAAGAATGTGCAGGGTCCCTCTCCCCGCCGGGGGTGGGGGGGCTGGGGGGGAGGGACTGGGCTTGCAGCCCCAGAGTCTGGCTTCAGTATTCCTCCCCATTCTCCATCTGGGGAGGGGGCAGTCGAGGTCAGTAGCAGGGAGAGCCCCCTCCCCCCACTACCTCGGCTCAGGTTTCCCCAAACGGGAAGCTCTGACCACACACAGGCTTGGGGATGGGATCAGCAAGTGAAGCCCGGGTCTGGGGCCTGGCGGGCTGGGGGGAGGGGAAGAGAGAGGGGGACAAGGATGTGGGGCAGCAAGAGAGAGAGGTGCAGAAATGCGAGAAGGGAAGGCCAGGGAGACAGAGATAGAGAGACAGAGGATTGAGAAAGACGGAGAAATAGACACAAAGTCACAGAGATGTGGCAGTTGGGAAAAGAGTGCAAGAAACACAGGAAGAGATCAGGAGAATTAAGAAATGGCATAGAGAGGGAAAGAGGGGTGATGCTCCTTAAGTCATTCTGGAGACCTCTGCCTCATCTTCCACCATCAGAGCACCCAGGGAATCTAGAAGTCAGACACCCATGCTGCCTCAATCTGCCACCTCTGGGCTTAACCAGGGCTGTGGCCAGGTAGGAAAGGAGGGAAAGTGTCACAGAGGGTCAAGATCACCGTGGGATCCTCAGGGACTGTGAACTTCCTCTCAGGAGCAATCCCTCCCTCAGGAGACCCGAGGATCCCCTCCCCCCTCCCCGCCCCCTCCGGAGATCTCCAAGCACACCAGGACTTAGGGAAGTCTTGGCCCCGGTATGGAGGCCGGGAGAGAGGCATGTTTGGATCCTGCCGTGTGACCTTGGGTGAGTCGTTTGCCTTCTCTGAGACTCAGGGTTTTTTTCTGTATGAAGTGGGAACTATCACCCCCTGTCCCCCAAGCTGCAAGACAACGCCTGCCAAATACTCAGCCTGGGCTTGACACATACTTGGTGCCCAGATGGATTTTCTTTGGGGAAGGGGTGTAGGGAATGGGCCTGAGGGTCCGGCGGAGGCAATGCAGCCCCCTTCCCCAGTTTGGGGGCGGGGAGGCCTGATCCCGCCCGCCGCCCCGACCCTCCAGCCCCACCCCCCCTCCTTTCCCCCTCCTCCCTCCCCCACCCGGACGGGTGTCTGAGCATCCAGCCGAGACAGGCGGACAGACAGACACAGACCGACGGGGGCAGAGGGACGGACGGACAGGCGGCCCCTCACCAGCTGCTCTTCCAGGGCCGCTGCGGCCCGGCGCGCCGCCGCCGCATCTTCGTCCTCGTCGGCGTCCTCCTCGTCCTCGGCCTCGGCGCCCCCCATTCCGGGCTGGGCCAGCCGCAGCGCCTGCTGCACGCGGTACTCCTGCCTCTCCCGGAGCCAGTGTAACTCGCAGAGCCCGGCCAGGCTGCCCTCCAGCCAGCCCCGCAGCCGACCCCTCTCGGGGCTCACCGGGAAGGAGAAGGCCCGGATCATGGCTGCGGCCCCCCGCCCCAGCCCGGCCGGGCCCCGCGGCCACCCCTCTCCCGGTCCCACCTCCCCGCCCCAAGAGCCCGCCTGCCCGCCCGCCCGCTGGCCCGGCTGTCACCGTCTCATCTGCATAGGCGCCCGCCCATTGGGCCGCCCACCCGCGCCTTATCTGCATGGCCGCGCCCCCGGCGACAGAGCAACCATCGCTTATTGGCTGGTACCCTTCCTTACGAAGATGCTTTGCTGTGCACCCGCGCCCCCCAACGCGACGCATGCTCGCAGCTGCCTACTCGCTCTGCTTACTGGCCTCTTCGCCACGCCCCCCTTCTCACCTCCCTTTGGGCTGTGGCCATGCCCCCACGCGTCACCATGAATTAAGTCTGCCCTTGCCCCGATGTCATTGGTCCTTGTCTCCCCTGCAGCTGGTTCCGCCCCCTTGCAGGAGAGGTCTGGCTACCATTGGGCTGTCCCGCGAGAGGGGAAGGGGTGATCTATAAATAGAGAATCTGTCCCCGTGACATTTTGGCAGCTGCTCCTCTCCCCCCACCCCTCGTAACCTTCAGCTTCTGAGGCTGAGCGGGGGGTCGGAAAGGGTTTGAGAGTCGAGTGCCGATTTTGCCTGCTCTTCCAGGAAGCCTTCCCAGACATTCAGCTGTAAAACTAGAGGGCCAGACCACTAAAAATTGGTAATCCTCCCATAAAACTGTGCTTCTAAGCGAGGCCGGCTTCACGGGCATACGACCGGCTTAGAAGGGCCCCGAGCTTGGTTTAATATTCTGCTGTTACTGTCTTGAAATTCTTATTTTTTTTGAAAAGGGGCCTCGCATTTTCATTTTGCACTGGGCCTTTCAAATTCGGTAGCCAGTCTTACGTCTAAGAGTTTAAGATCGGTCTTGTCCCAAATTCTGGAATTATAAGACCCTGGCTGTAAGATTCTATGATTCCACCCGAACAGAATCTGAGCATCTTTTGTCTCCCAGATGCTGTGAGGCTTTGCGCTCACCATTCTACGATTCCAGGGGCCTTTGTTCTACGTTCTAAGAGGCTTTGTTCTCAGCCTTCTAAGATGCTCTGTTCTCAACGTTCTGTGGTTCACAAGTCTGAGCCTGATGTTCGTTTCCAAGGTTCCCTCCTCCCTCCCCTGGCTCCGCGAGTGGGGCTGGCGCCCCCTCAGGCGGCCAGCCAGTGTCACTACGCCGAGTGTGCGTCCCTACAACCTTCAAGATTTAACTTCAAAATTCATACCCATTTCTCAGACAGACCTTGACTCCCTAAAAGCCAGGGCCCAGAAGATCATGTAAGACACTCCCTCTTTTATGATCCCAGGTTACCTTCTGGTCCTGAACTGGAGAGACAATGTTGGTGACTGAGAGCAAAGACTCCAGAACCAGACTGCCTGGGGTGAGCCCTAGCTCTGCCACTTTCTAGCTGTGTGACCTTGGGAAACATGCTTAACCTCTCTGTGCCTCAATTTCCTTAGCTGTATAATCGGAGTTGTAATACTGTCTACCTCATAGAGTTGTTATGAGGATTAAGGGAGATGTTTGTCAAGTGCTTGGAGTAGCACCTTCCATGTATAAAGAGCCACAGAAGGGTCTGATAAATAAGTTAAAAATAATCTAGTGAGTCCCAAGGAGAAAAAATGAGTCTGGGTTTTAGTAGAGATAAACTTTACTTAATCCCCCTCTTGTTTTATTCTTATTCTTATTAATTATTATTATTTACTTACTTATTTTGGCTGCGCCAGGTCTTAGTTGCCGCACGCGGGATCTTAGTCGTGGCATGCATGCGGGACCTAGTTCCCTGACCAGGGATCGAACCCAGGCCCCCTGCATTGGGAGCATGGAGTCTTACCCACTGGACCACCAGGGAAGTCCCCCCTGCCTCTTGTTTAAGACAGATGTAGACTGTCCTTACATTACCTTAATTTACCAACAATGGGGAGATGATCAGGCTGATGAAAGGGGATATGGAAAACTCTCTCTCAAACAAGATTTTCTTAGTAGTAAGTATCTGGGGTGATGTCAGGATTGGTCTTCATCTCTGCTGTTTGTGCAAGACCAGTTGAACCATTTGCTGTGTAAAATGTTGGATCTGGAGCTGACTTAGGGTTCTGGCCATTTGAAGATGGGTATTCCTAGGAAGACAAATAAAAAGAGAATTATTCATGGTTGAATAAGGAAGTAAAACCAAGATTTGAGACCAGAGGGCAGCCATTTGAGAGGGTTCCAAGAAGGAGGTGAAGAGGGATCCTTGGTTGGTGGAGTCAGAACAGCGGCAGCAATTTTGTGGATTTCCTTGTTGGTCTTTTGATGTTGATGACAATGATGTCTACGGAGTTCCTGGGGATGAACCTGGAACTTCCTGGTTCCAGGAAGTTCCTGGGGTTACTTCCAACCGCAGCACACAAGTCCCTTCCCTGGAAACTCCTGAAGAGTTGTCCAAACATGGTCATGAAATCCTTGGAGTTTACTCCCAAGCATTTCGTTTCTTATCCCAAGGTTTCTTTGGATCCTGATGAAAAAGGGGGTTACAGACATCCTGGATCTGCATGATTGTCAGCCTCCACAGGATTTGGCGGATCTCTCACGTTTGTGAGGAGTTGGGGGTTTGACAGGAGAAAGAGTGAATTCTGAGGTATTGATAGAATGAAGGGAAATTGAAACGCTGATAAGGGCTGTGAAGTCACCACGTGTAAATTACGAATCATTGGGGGGCAATCCAAGACTCGTGGAAATAATTGCCTTATTTATTTGAGTGGTCAGAAAACAAATGTTGATTAAAGGTGGAAAACCAAGGAGAAGATGCAGGGACAGGACTGGGACCGTGAGATGAGTCACAAGAGGCGCGACGCCACTGGCACCAAGAGACATTGTCAGTGACATCAGTTGACCGGGATTAGTAATATTGTGATAGCTGGAAAACCCAGGTGAGTTCAATGAGGAGGTGGTTCCTGCCATTATGGTTGTTATGGCATAATTTAAAGTTCAGTGATTACAGAAACTGAGTCCCATGAAGGGTCCATTAGGGAAGTTGTATTGAATAAAAGGAGCACATGAATCCTGATTCATAGACGGTGGGGGCAGGGAGAAATTCCTGTAACAATCGAGCCCTGAGTTGGGAGGGGTGTTGGAAGGGAGTATGTGGGAAAATGCTCAATCCATCTGCAACGATCCTATTTTCCAAATCAGGTCACATTCTCAGATACTGGGGGATAAGACTTTCACATATATTTTGGGGGACACAATTCAACCCGTAACAGACCCAGAAGCCACTGGAGTTGCATTTCAGTCTTGGATGAAGATGAAATTAATGATGGGATAAATGCGTTCTGTGGATAAGGTTTTACCTTCAGGTGCAAGGTCATGTACTAAATAGTATACTTGTGGCTTACATATTTGTAATTTGTCCCCAGATATCTTGCGTCCCTATGGGCAAGGGCACAGGGTAGATATTGGGTGGCAGTGAGTGAGCTGTTGAAATGAACAGAACAGACGAGAAGATGATCCACGTTTTGGATTAGAGAGGAACTGCAAGGGAAAACCAAATCCTTCAAATTTACACTCAGCGTCTGAGAAAAGTAAGTAGGAACTTCAGTGAGTCCTTGAGATATACCTGTGCGTGTATATTGTTGACGTTCCCAGGTGAAAACAAAGAGAGACTGTGAATTGGGGGGTGTTGGAAGGAATAGAGGCTGGCCAGGAAGGTGTATGGATCGGGAGCTCTCGGGAACCAAGGTTTGACTATTTTATTTATGGCCTAGAGGTCTCGGACTAGCCAGTATCCCAGTGGAAACATTGGGGTTCTTCTTGGTTCCCTGACCAGGGATTGAACCCAGGCCCTCAGCAGTAAAAGTGCAGAGTCCTAACCACTGGGCCGCGAGGGAATTTCCAACATTGGGGTTCTTGACAGTCAAGATGGGAGTGTTACAGGGACTGGAGGTGGGTATGAGGAGGCCTTGAATGATGGGTTGAGTGTGTCAGAGCGTGTGAAGGTGGTTTCAGGAGGGACATGAAAAAAATCGATTTCCACTTTAAGAGGCTCAGCCTCTGAGATGCACCCTATGTTTGCTGAGTTGGAGGCCCAAAGAGAATCACGGGTTGGGGTCAGCATATCTTGACTCTGTGGGCCTCAGGGAGAGGTTGATGGTTTTTTTTCTGGGGGGTGAGGGAGATTAGTGATCTAAGATGGACAGTGGCAGTCAGGGACTGGGAAAAATAGGCTCTCTTGTGAACATGAAATGTTAATGTTCCCAACTGATAAAATAAAATATCCCTTCCTGAAAGACTTACTGGAATAATCTGAGTAAGAAACTGTGCTGGGTAGTAAGGGGCCTAACGAGACGGACAGAGAGTGGCTTAGACAATGGTGTGGCAAATTGTGGCATCTCATGGCAATCATTGCTAGGCAGGGGGCTTCTCTGGTGGCGCAGTGGTTAAGCATCTGCCTGCCAATGCAGGGGACACGGGTTCGAGCCCTGGTCTGGGAAGATCCCACATGCCGCGAAGCAATTAAGCCCATGCGCCACAGCTACTGAAGCTCGCGTGCCTAGAGCCCGTGCTCCACAACAAGAGAAGCCACTGCAGTGAGAAGCCCACGCGCCGCAACGGAGAGTAGCCCGCAAGAAGCAAGCCACTAAGAAGCAACGAAGACCCAATGCAGCCATGAATAAATAAATCAAATAAATAAATTAAAAAATCATTGCTGGGCACCGAGGGAGGGTAAGGGGTGGGGGCGACTATGAGATACTTAAGGGGGTGGGGTGGCCCCTATATCTACAAAGCCGGGGCTAGCACATCCATTAATGAGAATGGTCATTTCCCTCTGTGGGTTGAAGGATGTTTATGGACACAGAGGAAAAAGTCTGCTGGGAGTCCCTGAGGAGACTGAATCCAATTCCGTTTTGTATTTTAAAGCTGGACAGTCTCAAATCCAATGTTCCTTTTCTTTACAGTACCTATAGCTGTCTCTATCAAGATTTGGTTTAGTGTTTTGTGATGGCCCTGATAGGATGGACCTTTTTTTTTTTCTCCCACTGTTTAAGTAGCAGGGTCTTAAACTGGATTGTGTGGATTTTTTTTTTTTTTCCCTGCATCCTCATGTTGGGCTCTCTTGGAGTTCTGGAATCAAGGCATTTCTCCAGCTAACATGGTGTTTTTCATCATGTCTCTAATTTTTGGTCTCAGAATGTTGACAAAACTCGTGGCCACGATAGAAGCAGTGTGACTGTCAAGGACCAGGCCTTTCCATACATTTCCTGGACTGGCTCTATCATTGCAGATGGATTTGGGCCTCTGTTGTCTACACTCCTGGATTTTAGACCAGTCAGTTTTAGGAGAAGCATTCAGGATGGAGTCTAAGAGACATTTATTCCCCCATAGTATTGGCTTGGATTATGCCTCAGAGGTGTTCTGGCTCATTTGGAGATCCTCATTGACTGAAGTTCATTTAGCTTTTTCAAACTAAAGAGGTGCAACTCCGGAACCGACCAGCAGATGGACTAATTGATATAAATTGGAAAGACTTGGAGCGTAAGCTCTGGGTACTAGCCTGAATTGGCTGCTAAATACCACCCTGTTTTTATGGGGCTCAGGAAAATCTCTAACTATGGCGTGTAACTCCAAGCGTGACCAAGGTGTAAAGAGAACTTGTCTAAGTGCATCCTCTGATTGCTTGCCTTCAGCTGTAGGGCCAAAACTCCGAGTGAACGATGGGGAGCTAGGGAGCTGAAGGGCAGGGGTGAAAGGAGGAGAGAGGTTCCCTCTGTCTACAACCTCAGGGCCGAGGTGAACCTTAAGAAGTCAGTCAGCTCAGGGACTTCGCTGGTGGTCCAGTGGTTAAGACTCCACGCTCCCAATGCAGGGGGCACAGGTTCGATCCTTGGTCAGGGAACTAGATCCCGCATGCCTCAATGAAGATCGCGCACAACGCAGCTAACACCTGGTGCAGCCAAAATAAATAAATAAATATTTTTAAAAAAGAAAGCTAAGAAGTGCCGCCCCACAGACCCCCAGGCTCCCTCTAGGCGGCCCCACCCTCTTGGGCTCTCCCATTCCAGCCCTCCCCACTCTGGGTCATCACTCACAGGGAAGAGGTCTGTCTCCCCCACTGGATGGTGAACCCCCCTGAAGGCAGGACCTGGGCTGTCTCAGTCACCACCGTGTCCCCAGCATCATCCAGCACAGTGTGAAAAATGGATGAACCAACGAATGAGCACATTCAGTGTGTAGACAAGTCATCGCATCAATTTAAAAGAAAATACCAACTATTGTGTATCAGCTATCTACCATGGACCAGACTTGTGCTAACTGCATTATTAATAGTTGTGATTAGTAGCAATAACACCAAATAAAAAATTAAACCGTTAAGCCATGAGATTACTTGCTTTCCTATAAATCCTTATTTTTGCCTGCACTGGGTCTTTGTTGCTGTGTGCGGGCTTTCTCTAGTTGCGGCAAGCCGGGGCTACTCTTCGTTGCGGTGCGCGGGCTTCTCATTGCGGTGGCTTCTCTTGTTGCGGATCATGGGCTCTAGGTCACGGGCTTCAGTAGTTGTAGCACGTGGGCTCAGTAGTTATGGCTCGCGCCGGCTCTAGAGCACAGGCTCAGTGGTTGTGGTGCACGGGCTTAGTTGCTCCGCAGCCTGTGGGATCTTCTCGGACCAGGGCTTTAACCACCTGACCCCTGCATTGGCAGGCGGATTCTCAGCCATTGCGCCACCAGGGAAGCCCTCGGGAAGCCCCCCTCTGTGTATATATATATATATATATATATATATATATATATATATATATATTTTTTTTTTTTTTTTTTTTTTTTTTTTTTTTTTTTTTGCGGTACGCGGGCCTCTCACTGTTGTGGCCTCTCCCGTTGCGGAGCACAGGCTCCGGACGCGCAGGCTCAGCGGCCATGGCTCACGGACCCAGCCGCTCCACGGCATGTGGAATCTTCCCGGACCGGGGCACGAATCCGTGTCCCCTGCATCGGCAGGCGGACTCTCAACCACTGAACCACCAGGGAAGCCCCCCCTCTGTATATTTTTTACCCCAGTTAGTTCTCCTTCCCAAACTCCTCTCCCTTCAGTGCTCCTCCCCCATCCCTCCTCCATCCCATCTTCTTTCCAGGTGAACTCCATCTGGGTGAACAATAAACTAATGATAGGAGAGTGCGGTGTAGCCAAAGATCAAGGCCATTGGCCCAGGGATGAGTCCGTTTTAATTGCTGGGGAACTAGCTTTGTAAATAACCCCGCCACCTGCCCCCAGCCCCGCCATGCCCCTCCCCCGGGGCGTGTCCAGTTTGGGCTGGAAGCTGCTTCCCCTAGAACAGTCCATCGCTGGGAGGGCGTGGAGGGCCCCTCTCCGAAGACAGGAGGAGAGCATCCCGAGGCAGCCAGGGCGGGAGCACGAGGCCTCAGAGGACACTGATGCGCTCGGCCAGCCCCTGCATCTCGGGGTCCCGGGCTGGGAGGCCCCCGCCGAGCTCCCCGCCGCCTGGCAGCCCCGGCCCGGGCAGTGGGTGCTCTGCCACGAACTGCTCCCAGCGCGCATCGTCACTCTCGTGCGTGATGTACCGTTCGCCCATCTTCCCCTCCAGCTCTCGGAGGTCCAGCCACGTCTGGTACTCCTGCGCGGGGGAGAACAGGGGTTAGTTTGGGTGCTGCACCAAGGGCAGGCAATAGCGGCCAGAGCTTCGCCCCCATAAGATCTGCCCTGCCAGTGAGAAGCCGGGTACGAGGGAAGGTGAAGGCACACCCTTCACGACCTACCCAGCCAATTAGCTCCACCCCCTTCTACAGCCCAGCCAATGGGAGGCTCAGCCACGTTCCACGTCCATGAAAAATGTACCTACCACCTTCACTACCTTAGCAGCCAGTAAGAGATATGGCTCCACCCCTTCCTCTAACCCAGCCAATGGGCCAGCCCCTCCCACTTCGCTCTCAGCCCCGCCCCTGCATCACCTGTAACCAGGGATGGCTGAGAGACTTGTCCACGCTGTAGCGCTTGCGCATCTTCACCTGCAGCAGGTTGTTGATGAGGTCGATGGCTGCACCGGAAGGAGAGAGACAGCTCAAGCCCTGCGGGGTGAGGGGCCGTCCCTCCTAACTAACCTCCCTCCCGTACTTCCTGTCTTCCTGAGCTTCCGGCTTCAGGACCTGCCCCTTGTTCTAACTTATTTAAGGCTTCTTGATGCAACCCAGTATCTTAGCCCTGCCCTTGGCTCACCCTCATACTTGGCTTTGCCCCAAAGCCACGGCCTCAGGACTTCATTTTCCCAGGCCCATCTTGAAGTCGGCAAGGCGCATCACACTACCAGGTCACAACGCCACAGCCCCTATATGCAGAGATCCCAAGATCTGCCTGCTTCCTGGCCCCCAACCCCTGCCACCACATGCTTCTCTGACCTCCACCTGCTCCCAGGTTCCAGGTGTGACTTTGGTCTCAGGGCCGGTCAGTCCTTCTCCTGGACAGCTTCAGAAACCCTCCATGGCCCCGCCCCTCCTCTAGCCATGCCCCTAAAACAGCTCCCTCCATCACTGGATCCAACCCCATGGCCCCAGGCCCATCTCCACCCCAGTCACAGACCCAATACCCAGCAAATTAGCCAAGCCCGTGTTCCTCAACCCTACCCCATGGTCCCACCGCTTCTGCAGGACTAACCCTTTTGGGGTCATAACCCCAAAGACTCCAGGCCCCAGCCAGTGCCTTGGGAGGATCTGTTCCTTCTCTTGGCC
Source organism: Mesoplodon mirus (assembly GCF_964341445.2). Taxonomy (NCBI): domain Eukaryota; kingdom Metazoa; phylum Chordata; class Mammalia; order Artiodactyla; family Ziphiidae; genus Mesoplodon; species Mesoplodon mirus. Next base: position 56,778,574 of record NC_138995.1, read on the forward strand.
ACCCCAGCCCTTTGGCTTTCTCAGGTCTAGTCCCTCTCCTGGTCCCACCCTAGACAAGCCAAGTCTTAGCCCCCAAGGCGGCAAGTGTCTGTCTTAGCGCTGCTAGGGCACTTCCTTTCCAAATCACATGACCTAGTCTAGGCCTGAGTCTAGGGACCCCGGTTCCACACACCCTCTTGAGTCCCTACCCCAACGTCCCAGGTCCTGGTGCCTCCCTGTTTAAAAGACGACCCTCCCCATGCCCTTGCCCCATCACTAGGCTCCACCCTCATGACACCAGGCTCTTTCTTAGGGCCCAACCCTCCTGCGGCCCCGCCCATTCTTCCCACCATGCCCCCACCAGGCGGCCTCGCCCCTCTCCTCGGCCCAGGGGTCAGGTGGGTCCCACACCTCCTGCTGAGATGCAGCTCCAAGGGCAGGCTGGGTACATGAAGGCGGCGTTCTGAATCTGGTCTTTGATGTCCTCGTCTTCATTGAAAGGAAACGTGCCACTGAGGCTGACGTACATGATCACGCCCACTGACCACATGTCCAGCGAGCGGTTGTAGCCCTGGTTGAGCAGCACCTCGGGCGCCAGGTAGGCCGGCGTGCCCACCACCGAGCGCCGGAACGACTTCTCGCCAATGATGCGAGCGAAGCCGAAGTCACACAGCTTCACCTGCGGAGGCGAAGAATAGAGGGTCTGAGGGTGTGTGGAGGTCGCGCTCCCCGCCCCCCCGCAAGTGTACCCCACCACGGTTTCCAGACAAACTCGAATGCTGGTTCGAATCCAGGTTCCTCTGTTCACTACCTGGGTGACCCTGGGCAAGTGACTTCCTCTCTCTGTGCCTCAGTTTCCTCATCTGTACGAGGAGGAGGAGGACGAGGGGGAGCGTACCAATGCCTGTATCAGAGGGCTGCCGTGAGGATTCCATGAGTTCATCCATCTCAAGCTCACAGGACAATAAATGCCCGGCATGCAGTGAGGGGTCCATAAAGGCTCCCTGCCACGAGACCTCTGTCACATCGAGCAGGTCTCAACCTGCTCGTGCCTCTGCTTCCTCTTTTGCACAGTGGAGATGCTAACAGTTCCTACTTAAAGGGTAGGGTGTATGAATTGAAATATATGGAAAGTGTTAGGAGCAGCGGCAGGCATAGAGCGACCCTCGCTGATCTCAGCGGAGGGACATAACTTCTCCCAGCCCGGGTTTTGTCTTCTGGATTGGGAATGTTAACAGCAGCTGCCGCTCAGGCTTCCCTGGGGATTAAATGGGACCGAACATGTAAATCGCTGACGATGGTATCCAGACGGTAACAGGTGAGAACTTACCTTGCCCTTGTTGGGGGCAGTCTAGGGTCAGGGACAGGCTTTAGAGCCAGCAGTATCTGGGTTCAAGGTCCTGTCTGCTGCTTACCAGTCCATGGGCAGCTGCTACCTCTATTCACATACTGTCCCTCCCCTACACAAAACCCTTCTCTGGCTGACTATTGCCCTGAGCCTCTGTTGCCTTCAAAAACAGCCACACCCCAACCCCTGACCCAAATCTCAATGTGACAGCCATGCCACCCTTTCCTAAGATCCTTTGCTCTTTTGACAGACCTTACAATCTTTTCCTTTTCTAAGATCCACACTTTTCTACCTATCTTACAATGGAATATTATATGGCCATAAAAGGAAGTGAAGTACTGACACATGCTACAACATAAATGAACCTTGAAAACATTAACTAAGTGAAAGAAGCCAGTCACAAAGACCACATATTATATTATTGTATATTCCATATATTTAATTCCATTTATATGCAATGCTCAGAACAGACAAATCCATGGAAAGCAGATTAGTGGTTGTGGGTTGGGGGGATGATGGGACTGGAGGATGTTGGCTAAGAGGTATGAGGTTTCTTTTGTGGTGGTGAAAATATTCCAAAATTGATCGTGGTGATGGTTGCACAACTCTGAATACATTAAAAGCCACTGAATTGTATACTTTAAATCGGTGAATTGTATAGTATATGCATTATATCTCAATAAAGCTGTTAAAAAAACCAAAGTACAGATCTTTCTACCACAGGACCTTTGCACAGGCTGTTCCAGCTGCCTAGAACACTTGTCCCCCCAAAAAACTACTCCTTCTTCAGAAAGGTTTTCTCTGACTGTCCACTGTGCTACATAGTTATGTGAGCTCATAGAACTGTGTCACGGAACTCATCACAGATATAATTACATTTTTGTGACAATTTGATCAACATTTGCTTTTCCCTCTATGATCTTTGCTGTCCAATATGGTGGCCACTGGCCACATGTGGCTGCTGAGCACTTGAATGTGGCAAGTGCAACTGAGGAACTACTTTCTATTTAATTTTAATTAATTTATATTTTACAAGGGATCCTAGGGACTTCCCTGGCAGTCCAGTGGTTAAGAATCCGCACTTCCACTGCAGGGAGCATGGGTCTGATCCCTGGCTGGGGAACTAAGATCCCACGTGCCATGTGGTATGGTCAAAAATAAAAAATAAAATAAAAAATAAAATAAAAATAAAAAGAGATTCTAGATTTTGTTATTGGAAAACTTTTAAATATGCTTGGAACAGCTTGGGTGTGTCAATCTACTTTCCCAACGGTTAATTTTATGACATCTAAGTACAAAACCGAGTATTTCTGATAGAAATTTAATATCTGAATTGAGATGTGCTCTAAGTGTAAAATACACACCGGGTTTGGAAGACAGTATGAAAAGAAAGAATATTTCATTAATAATGTTTATGCTGGGACTTCCCTGGTGGTCCAGTGGCTAAGACTCCATGCACCCAGTGCAGGGGGCGTAGGTTCAATCCCTGGTCAGGGAACTAGATCCCACATGCTGCAGCTGAGAGTTCTCATGCTGCAACTAAAGATACCGCATGTCGCAACTAAGATCCGGCACAGCCAAACAAACCAATAAATAAATATATTTCTTTAATTTAAAAAAAACTCCATAATGTTTATGCTGATTGCATGTTGAAATTGTCATATTTAGATATACTAGAATAATTATTAAAGTTAATTTCACCAGTTTCTTTTCACTGTTTAAAATGTGGCTACTAGAAAATGTAAAATTACACATATGGTTCACATTATGTTTCTAGTGGATATTACTGCTCGAAGTTAAGAGTTTCTCATTCATTGCACTATTGACATTAGGGAAAGATAATCCTTTGTTATGGGGCTGTCCTGTGCACTGTAGGGTGTTTAGATGCCAGTAGTAACTGCCCCCCCAAACAGCTGTGACAACCAAAAATGTCTCCAACATTGCCAAATGTCCCCCGGGGGGCAAAATCACCCCCCCCCACTGTAAACCAGTGGGCATAGAGATGGGGATGTCTCTACTTATACCACAGTTCCTAATGCCCCAGCATGGAGCCTGGCACAAAGTAGGCACACAGTAATTTTTAGTTGGTGACCAAAATGAACTTTTAAAATGAAATGAAATAACCACAAAACATAGATAATAAAGCAAAAACTTCACAGGGATCTGGAAGGGCTAAATGAGAACCTGTAAGTAAAGGCCCTTAAACACAGTAGACACACAGTCAACTGTAGCTGTTATAATCATCACTCTTGCTTAATCTGGTTCTGCCCCAAGGGGGTTCTCATCGACTAGTCAGAGGCTCATCAAAACTGTTTTCCTAAGAGACCCACAGAAGAAATTACCAGTGGCCCCCCTCTGATATCTGTTCTCTGCTTCTCCCCTTAATAAAAATCCTGAATTTTTAATGAGCCACATGGTCACCCAGAATGAAAACTACATTTCCCAGTTCCCTTTGCAGCCAGCCATGACCACGTGATAAAGTTCCAGTCAATGGGATGTGAGAAGTGCCCCATGCAACTTCAAAGTAGTGCCTTAGGGAAGGTAAGGGGTGTATCCATTTCTTCTACCCCGTTTCTTTCCTCCCTTCCTCCCACCCCCATTATCTTTTTACAATTGGGGGCGCAGCAGCAGCACATCATGGACCATGAAGACCAGGCAACACCATAGAGAGGCCAGAACAAGACAGCAGGAGCTGTGGTCCCAACACCATGGAACTGCTTTTTCACCCTCAAAATGCTTATGCTGGACCCTACACAAGTGAGAAACAAGCCTCTATCTCATTTAGGCCATTATCTTGGGTCTCTGTGTCTGATTAATTATCTTGATTAATACAATCCCCACCCACCACCAGTATTGGATGGACTTGCCCAAATCAGGAGGAGACATGTCTGACCTGAGGAAATGGGTCGGCTGACGCCAGCAACACATTTTCCGGTTTCAAGTCACAGTGGACGATATTCTTGAAGTGAAGGTGTCTCAAAGCCACCAGGATCTGAGGGGAGGCAACGGAGCCAGTAAGAAAGTTAGAAAGGTCCCTGCCCCAAGATTCTGCCCTCAGCAGCCAGCCCTCCAAACCCCATCCATGCCCCACCCTGTACCCCTAAAGATGCCCCCCAGCACTAGGGGAGGCACTGGAGCACCAACGAAGAATTTCAGAACCCCAGAACCATTTCCATCAGAGATAGGAGTTGGACATATAATTCTAGGAAGGCTGAACTGGAGCAGAGATTTGGGAAGCTCCTGAGACACTTTGGCATGTGGATCATGATGAAAAAGTGCTATGAATAAAGCAGTGGCTTTCAAGGAGGTACTATTGTGTGATTCCATTTTTAAAAAAATATTTTTCAGCCATTAAAAAAATGGAAACAATACAAACAATACCAATATGACATGTTATAAATTAAACGTAACACCTTTAAAAGGTGGGGGGATTGTCGGGCCAGCCTACTAAGGTAGCAAACCCGGCTCCACACTTACTAGCCTGTTGCCTAGGGCAAGTCTCTTAACCTCTCTGGGTCTCACTTTTCTCACCTGTAAAATGGGGGTAATAGCAGTACCCGTCCTCATCAGTTGCTGTGAGCTTTAAGTGAGTTGAGGCATATAGAGAGCTTAGGGCAGTGTCTGGCGCAGAGTAAGCACTCCATGTGAGCTATTATTATTGTTGCTGTTTTTAGTTATTATTCTTGTGGTGGTCTGTTAGCAGACATATTCCTGTGAGTGTTTCAAATAAAACTTTTCCTGCTGTATCTATTAATTCAAGAGTATTCTACGATGGCAAGGTGAGCTGACTTAAAAAAAAAAAAACTGTTACCATCTGTTACCACTAATCTATGGGAGCCATGGTTTTCCTTGATTCTAGGTAACCCAAACAAAATGCCAAATACACCAGAAGTACAGAGTGATATAAGCATGAAGTTGTAATCTATATCTTAGAACTGAAGTATTTGTACTTTCTCATTGTTTTTGTTGGATGATTTTCGAGTATGGAAATGCTATTTGAAAGCTACTGCTGAGGTCCAAGGTCCTCATTCTACAGACAGGGAGACTGAGATCCAAAGATGTGTATGGATATCCTCTTCTACAGATCTTCAGTTTTTTTATTTTTCCAACCCCTAGTAAATGTGGTGAACAAAAGGGGCAGATTGGAAGCTAGACAAACCCAGGTTCAAACCTTGACCAGATTGCTACCTAGCAATGTGACCTTGTAGCTGTGTGACCCTGGGCAAGACCTAGGAACCTCCCTCCACCTCAGTTTCCTCATCTGTAAGATGTGGATTATAGTAATACCTACCTCAAAGGTGGTTGTGAAGCCTGTAAGTTCATGAGGTATAGGGCTTAGCACAGGACTTGGGGTGGGGCAGGCAAGAGGCAAAAAGCAGAAATCTGCAAAGGGAAAGAGAAAGAGAAGAGCACAGGCAAAAAGAGAGGAAGAGATGAAAGACCAGAAAGAGAAACTGCCTCAGTTGCTGAAGGCAGGCAGTTTCCTCTCCCCACCTGAAGTATGGATGAGCCTGCCTCGGTGGGTTTCTATCCCCACCCTTCAAGTCAGCCTGACAAAGGCACACAGCTTGGGAGAGCAAGGGTGCTGGGCCTGGAGAAAGGAAGCCAGCACAGGGGACTTTGCAACCAACAGAGAACATGTCCCAGAATCAGGTGTGGAACCAGCCAGGTGGGAAGATCTTTCTAGGAAGGCTGTGAAACCCAGAAAGTGAAAGTAAACACCATGAACAAAATAAAGAGGAAAAGAAATACTGGGATTAGAGATGGGTACAACACAAGCAGCAAAGATACAGGGTCCTTCATATACAAAGAGCTCTTACAATTCAATAAGAATAATCCAATTGAAAAATGGGCAAAGAGTGCATAAAGCACAGGCCAATAAACATGTGAAAATATGCTCAACTTCACCCATATTTTTTAAACCAGCAAATAAAGCCACATGTAGAATTATTTTTCCACCTTTAAAACTGGTGATTGGGCTTCCCTGGTGGCACAGTGGTTATGAGTCTGCCTGCCAATGCAGGGGACATGGGTTCAAGCCCTGGTCCAGGAAGATCCCACATGCCGCAGAGCAACTAAGCCAGTGCACCACAGCTACTGGGCCTGCGCTCTAGAGCCCACGAGCCACAACTACTGAGCTCACATGCCACAACAACTGATGCCTGTGTACCTAGAGCCCGTGCTCAGCAACAAGAGAAGCCACTGCAATGATAAGCCCACATACTGCCAGGAAGAGTAGCCCCCACTCGCCACAACTAGAGAAAGCCCACCCGCAGTAATGAAGACCCAATGCAGCCAAAAATAAATAAATAAATAACATTAAAAAAAAAAAAAGACTGGTGATTATATTGGGAATTCCCCTGGCTGTCCAGTGGTTAGGACTTGGTGTTTTTACTTCTGTGGCCTGGGTTCAATCCCTGGTTGGGGAACTGAGATCCTGCAAGCCATGCAGCATGGCAAACAAACAAACAAACAAACAAAAAGCCTGGTGGTTATATTATCCAGAGTTAGTAAGGAATGAGAAAATAGACACCCTCAAACTTTGTTGGTGAGAACAAAGATTGAAGAAGGTTCTAGAGGACTTCCCTGGTGGCACAGTGGTTAAGAATGTGCCTGCCAATGCAGGGGACATGGGTTCGATCCCTGGTCCAGGAAGATCCTATATGCCACGGTTCAACTAAGCCCATGCGCCACAACTACTGAAGCCCGTGCGCCTAGAGCCAGAGCTCCGCAGCAAGAGAAGCTACCGCAGTGAGAAGCCTGCGCGCAGCAATGAAGACCCAACACAGCCAAAAATAAATAAATTTATTTTTAAAAAAAGAAAGAGGTTTTAGAGAATAACCGGGCAACGTCTTTTTAAAAAATTTAAAGCACATTTCCCTGGGCTCAGGAGTCTACTCTTCGAAATGTATTCTATTGAAATTCTGCCACCAGAACCTGTCGATGTTTGTAGACAAATGTTCACAGGATGTTGTTTGCAGTAGTGGAATAGTGAAACCAACTACATGCTCAGCAACTGGGGAATTTGGTGCTAGCCGTCATGGGGCACAATTAAGAAAAAGAGGCAGTTCTGCTAACTACACACTGAAATAGAACAGTCTTCCAGGAGCACTGTTAAAGTGAAGAAAGTAAGAAGCAGAACAACGTAGCATTATATATGTGAAATCAGTTAAAATGCATGTGCTTGTGCACGTGCACACACACACAAATAACACAAATTAGTTTGACTTTACTCAGTAAAAGCACAGCTCCTAGGTTTAAATCCCACCAGCTGTGTGACCCTGGGCAAGTTACTTATAAAGTCCCTGAGCCTCAGTAAAATGGGAGTAATAATAACCACTACCACATAGGTTGCTACGAAGATTAAATGAACTAAAACAGTGCCTGGCATAGAGTAAGTGCTCAGTAAAGTTTAGTGACCACATTACTTATCATCCTCATTATCAGCATCCCCCGTCCCAGCCCTGCCCACTCTGGGTGATCACTGTCCAGGGCTGGGGCTATTTTAGTCGCCGCTGTGTCCTCACACTGCCCAGCACGGCTAGGCACAGGGGTTCAGGCAGTGTTTGTTGAACCATTTAATAAATGAATGAATGAATGAGCTCCTCAGAGAAAGGCCTCTCTCCCCTTCCTCTTTTCGTCATGAATAAAGTCAGGCCCAGTGAACCTGACTCATTATATAAAGTAATAAAAAATATAAAATAATAATCATTTATTACTTTTCTATAATATAATTATTACTACTCTATTATTTTCTACTTATTATCCTATTATGTTTCTATTGTTATTACTCTATTATTATTATTCTATTAACTGTTCTATTATAATCTATTATAATTTAAAAATGATCACTCTAATACTTTTTCTATGATTGTTATTATTACTCTATTATTACATTTTCTAGTACTCGCTATTATGACTCCCACCCAAGGTCTTCCTGCCCTTCAGGGGCACACGGCACATGTGCGTCTTGCAGGGCAGGTGGGGAGCCGGGGCGGGGAGGCTGGCGTTGGGCGGGGCAGTGGGCGGGGCAGGCGCACCTGGGTGATGAGGAACTTGGTGAGGCGCTCAGGCAGCCGGCCCTTCTCGCTGGAGAGGATCATCTCCAGCATGTCCCCGTGCAGCTTCTCCATCACCACAAATACCTTCTCCGGGGTCTCGAACATACACTCCAGGTTGACAATCCCCGGGTGCCGCAGACTCTGGGGTGGGTGGGGTGGGGGGCGGGGCGGGGGTCAGAACCCAGGTCACCCGCAAACTTGAGACCCCAGAGGGCAAGCCATAGGAGCAGGCAGACGACAAACAAGACAGATATCCCCGGAGGGTCGGCTGTTCCTTCCCTGGGGGTGTCACTGGGGGAGGGGAAAGGGTTTCCACAGCCCCAGACAGAACCACCCCTCCAGCGCCACCAAGTGTCCAGAAGGATCTTTACGTCATGAAATTCTGGTGAAGGTCCAGGGTTGTGGGAACAAGAGAAGGGGAGCGTGGAGAAATGGGAAGGAGCTTTGTGCATCTGTATCTTTTAAATCCCTGCCCTCCTTCCCTTCCCCAGCCCTTGCCTAGCTGAACCCCATCTCTCCCACCCAGGTCCCCACCCAGCCTCCTCCCTGGCGTCCAGGTTCCAGCCCCACACCTTTTCCCCCTACCCTCCAATAGCAGCCAGAGGGATCTTTCGAAAGTTCACATCTGACCCTGTCCCTTCCTTGCTCAAAATCCTTCCATGGCTCCCCAGCACCCTCAGGAGAAAGCCCATAGGGTGTGACCCCCAGCCTCCCCGCTAGCCTCACCACCCACCACCTTTCTTCACATAAACCATCTAGTAACCTTGAACTCCTTCAAGTTCCTAGAAGACTTCGTGTTCCCTCTCACCTCTGGACCTTTGCACGGGTTGGTCCCTCTGCTCAGAATACCTTCTCTACCCCTTCAGTCTCAACATGCATGGTGCCTCCGCTAGGAAGCCTTCCCTGACTATCCCCAGCCTGGAGGAAGTGGGAAGGGAAGGCCCTTCCTGGGTGGGGAGGGGGGCAGAGCTGGACCATAGATCTCAGGGGTCACCTGCAGAATGGCCACTTCGTTCCGGAGTTGGCTCTCCTGCTTGGTGGGGAAACGCAGTTTGTCGATGACCTTTACTGCCACGTCCCGGCCTGTCTTCCGGTGCTTTCCTGGGCAGGGGGTAGGGGAGATGGGGGATGAGGGGAGCAGGACATTCCAGTCCTGGCAAGAGGAAGCCCCCACCAGAGAGACACAGCCGGAGTTGGGCAGAGGTGGATGAAGGGCCATCATGGGGGCTCTGAGGGGTCCCCAGGAGAGGTGCGAGGGGCGGGGGGGCCCTGGGAATAAAGGTGGAAAGTAAAGACAGAGCTCTGAGGAGGGGAATCTATAACATGGGAAACTAGATTTATAACCAGTCAGAGTCTAGCATCTAGCTCTGTGGCCAATCAGTGTAGAATTTACCTTCCCTATTAATAATGGAAGAAAGTCATTGGCCTTTCCCAGTGAGAAAAGGCGAGCCTGCAACCATCTGTCCCCGGGATCTAGCTTTCTAATCAACTAGAAAAAGTGGTGAGCATGCAGGCAATCAAAGGGAAGGTCTGGGCTCAGGACCCTTTTCTGGGTCAGCTCTTGAAGCATCCTTACCACCATAGACCACTCCAAACTGGCCCGAGCCCAGCACCTCATCCGGGAAGATCTGGTAGACAGTGGCAATGTCCTGCAGGGTGGGGACAGGGAGGGTCAGGGGTGCAAATGGAGATGGGGAGGTCGAGGAGACTAGGAGGGTGGGAGAACTAGGAGGCTGTTTGGGAGGGGGAGGGGGAACACATCCTTGGGGCTGTGGGATGTGGGCAGGGTCTCACCACATTCTCTTGGATTTGGCTGTTAGACACAGAGATGCTCAGAGAAGCTTGTCCTGGGGAGAGGAGGAGGCGGAGGTGAGGGGACCCCACGCTCAAGATCACGTTCACCCATAACTCCACCCTCTGGAGCCAGTAGTCAGGCTACTGACTGACTTGTCCACTAAGAACCTCAGTTTCCTCCTCTGGAAGAATGGAAACAATAAAAAGACCTCTCTCCTAGGGCCAGTGAGAGGAGGAAATGAGACAGGAGCTCAAAAAGTGATGCCATGAATGAGTTCATGGAGCATTTCACTCTGTGATCTCAGCACCAAGTGATGATCCCATTTTACAGAGGAGGAAACTGAGGCTCAGTGGGAAACTCCAAACTGACTCAGGCACCTTCCCCTGCATTTGCCCCACGACTAATCCAACCAAGGTCAGACATTTCCAAAGTCTTGATCCTTCTGCCATTTGAACACCTGTCCCCTCCCTGAGGAACATCCAGCCCTCGCCCCTCAGCCTCCTCCCTGGTCTCCCTGCCCCGTTCCACCCTCTCCTATTTGCCCTCCATAAGGAAGCCAGAGGCATTTTGCTGAAGCACAAACCTGACTCCATCCTTCCCCTGCTCAAAACCCTGCCATGGCCCCCCAGTGCCCTGAGGAGGAAGGCCAAGGCCCTTAAATGGCCTGACAAGCAGAGTTTGGTCCCTCTGCCTCTTTGACTTCATCCCCTCCCTTCCTGTTGTGTGTGTTCCCGACACGCTGGCCTACTTGCTGGGCCTCCGATACAGCAAGTTCTCTCCTATCTCTGGGCCTTTGCATTTGCTGTTTTCTCTGCCAGGAATGCTCTTTCCCTCATTGTGGACTTAGTTAAGTCCTCCTCATCTCTCAGTCTCAACTCAAATGTTACTCCTGGGGCCATGTCAGATTCCTTTAGCACATGGTCTACGTCCCACTTGTCTTTCATACAGGATGATCTGATGAATGTCTGTTACTCACCCTGGACTATGAGCTCCATAAGGCAGGAACCTGGGACTCCCTGATCATCCTTTGCCTCTGCGTGAAAGGATTTCCCACTTCCTTTCCCTTCATTTCACCCCTCTTCAACTTCCAGGTCTTAGCTCAGATGTTGCCTCCTTCAGGAAGCCCTCCGGGACACCCAGGCTGGGTTAGTCACCCCCCTCTGAGCTCCCACAGCCCTCTGGCTCCCCTATCCCAGCCCTGCCCACTCTGAGTCATCACTGTCTGGGAACAGGTCTGTCTTCCTTACTGGACTATGAGCTCCAGGAAGGCAGGTCCTGGGCTGTCTTGGTCATAGCAGTGCCCCCAGCATTATCCAGCACAGGCCAGGCACAAAGGAGCATGAATTAAAAAGTCTGAACTCACAGTTTGGAGGAGTTGGCACCCCTGGGAAAAGACTCAGAAAGGGAAAGTAACATGCCCAAGACTGTACGTTAGGTCTAGGGCTTAATGATTTAGACCCAGGCCTGCTGAGTCCAGAAGCCATATTCTCCACTCTGACATTCCCTGGCTCTTCCCTTCTCCAGGATCCCACCCAAGCCCTCCAAGACCCATCCTCCCAGGGACCCAGGGTGGGGGACTTACTGTGGGGCGCATGGCCTGGGGCACTGGGTGCATCCTGGAGGATGACAGGCATCAGAGCCTGGCGGATGGCTGTTTCCCAGCCCCGGGCAGTCTCGGCCCCCTGCCCGCCGGGCCCCCCTGGGGCTCCGCCAGGGGTTTCGCCCACAAAGTAGGTGGTGTTGGCAGTGACAATCTCGAAGCAGTGTGGGTTGGTGCCTGGTGGCACAAGGCTGAAGTTCTGGGCAGGCTCCACGGCAAGGATTTCAGACAGTGGAATTTCCTGGCAGGACACAGAGCCAGCACCCGTGAGGGCTCCAGGCTGACTCTGGGGCTCTCCACTTACTCAGACGAGCACACAGAGCCAGTGTCATTGCAGAAGGGGCTGGTTTGCATGGAGGGGCCAGGAAAGGCCTCCTGGTGGAAGTTACATTGAAGCAGAGATCGGAAAGGTAAGAAGAGGCCAGCTGGTGGAGGAGTGGGTGGAGCATGTGCAAAGGCACTGAGGTAGAAAAGGCTTGTGTTCAAGGAACATGCCATATCCCCATTACATGGATGGTGCCTGGCACACAATAGGCATGCCATGTTTGATGAATTAATAAAGGATATAAATAAATAAATAAATAAATAAATAAATAAATGAAATCAGGCTAGGGCCAGGCCTAAAGGGCCTCATGGGCCACAGGGAGGAGCCTGAGCTTTGTCTCCAGGGCCTTGGGGAGCCACAGAAGGGTTTAGTGCAAGGTGGGGAACAGTTCTCTCTGGCTGTGTGTGGAGGGTGGATGGGAGAGGATGGGACTGACATAGGAGACCAGGAAGGAGGCAGAGGGGGCCGTGGGAGGAGAGAGGTTGCAGTGTCTATGGGGAGGAAAAAGTGTGCTTTGAAAAGTGCTGAAAGGCAAAGGAAGGGAGGAAGAAAAGAAGGAAAGAGTGAGAAAGAGAGACAGACTTAAGTAGCCAATAAAACCAGGAGACAGAGACGTGGTGGTGGGGATGCTCTTTTAGATAGCGTGGCTTGAGGAAGACGGGAAGGGTAAGAAGGAAGCAGCCATGGGAAGGGTAAGGAAGATGCTCCAGAGCAGGTAAACAGCGAGGTGTCTGGGTTTTATTCCAAGGGGAGCGGGAGCCATTGGAAGCTTGTGATGGTTTTAATGGACTCCTCTGGCTGCTGCGTGGGAGAAGACAGGACAAGGGCAGCAGAAGGACCGGGGAGGAGCCTGGCTGGAATGCAGCGGTGGCATGGGAGGCGGTGATGAATGAGTACAAGGAAAGAATTCAATAAATTAATTATAAAGTTATAATGATAACACACTTATAGTTACTGGGAGTTTAACGGAGCTTAACATACGCCTGGCCCTAAACTAATTGCTCCACGTAGATTATCTCTTTGAATTCTGGCATCAGCCCTGAGGCGAGGACTATTCTTTGAGGCCTTTTACAGGTGAGACAGACACGTGGGGTGCAGAGAGGTGAGGTAACTTGCCTGGATCCCCTAGCTGGAAAGTGATGGAGCTGAGCTCAAACACGGGGAAGGGCGTCCAGGTGGGCGACACTTGCTGATGGGATGGAAGCGGGCAAGCAGGGGTGGGCAGAAAGTGTGATTTGCAGGTATTTGCCTGAAGCAACTGGGAGAGGAGGGGAGAAGATAGTGGACAAAGAGGAGAGGTCTGGGGGATCTGGGAGCCAGAAGGCCCACCTTGTAGTATCTGTTGGTCGTGTTGTTCTGGAAGAGCGTGATGCACTTGCAATCCAGGCGCCAAAAGTGCCGCTTCCTCTGTTGGGAGAGGTGCTTGAGAGACTGAGGTTGTCTGCCCCACATTCTGCTAGGGCTCTGACTCTAATCCCAGCCAACCCCGCCCCTAATTCTAGCTCCGCCCCGCCCCGACCTTGCCTTAGTCCCGCCCCTCCCCTAAATCCTGTCCCTCCCCCTTCATCCCTATAGCCACCCCTCTAATTCTACCTCAGCCTTCAGCATGACCCCGCCCACTCCAAGCCCCAACCGGCTCCGCCCCCTCAAACCCCCGTTCTCCCCAACTCTAGCCCCACCCACCTGACCCCGCCCCACCCACTCACCAGCGTGTCCTTGTTGTTGTAATGAACCACCCAACCCTCTCGTAGCGTCGTGCTGGATTTCCGTGTTGTATGTCTCACTGACTGCACCACCCTCATTAGGGGGATGTACCCCAGGGAGCTGAGGGTGGGGAGAGGAAGGGGTGAGAGGTTACAAGCAGAAAATAGCAGTAGTGCCTGGGGCCACGGCGGGTGGTGGTAGGGGCCTGTTCGGGGCCGGGGGTGTGTGTGGGGGTGTGGGGTGTGTGGGGGAGTGCATCTCTGGGCAGCCAGGGGGTTTTTTGGCCACACTTTTTCCCTTTGTGGTTTCCAGATTTCCCATAATGAGGAAGGGGACTCTTGAGAGGCCCACATTAAGAGGCTGCGTTCCGAAGCCAGGCTGCCTGGCAAATTACCTAACCACTTCGTGCCTCAGTTTCTCCACCCAAAGGGGTTGCTGTGAGAAGTGAAGCCTTTCTTAGGAGTTTAGCACAGTACTTGACACACAGTGGGCCTCCAACAAGTGCTTATTAGTACTGAGCCCATTGATTGTGGAGCCAGCTGTGTGACATTGGGCAAGTGACTCAACCTCTCTGTGCCTCATTTCTCTCATCTGTGCACGTGCTATTATGATAGTGAGGAAATGAAGGCTGAGAGAAATTAAGTGACTTGCCCAACTTCAGAACCAACAACGTCTTGATCCCTGCGCTAGACCTGGACTTGAGAGGCCTTGGCCACTTCTCTTTGCCTCTCTGAGACTCGGTTTCCTCATCTGTGAAATAGGCTGTCTCTCCCAACAGCCCTCCCTCCCAAGCCCTTCAAAGTCCAACTCTGATAGCCTATTATTCCGTTACTAAACACTCCCAGGAAAGACCCTGGGAGAAAGGGATTCTGAGGTTCCAGGTGGCTAGGGCTGGGTGGCACTAGTAAGAAACTCTCGGTGACCACTGTGACCTGAATACCCGTCCCCCCTCTGGCCTCACTTCCCATTCTCTTCCCATCACTCTCCCTGCTTCAGCCATCCCAGGTTCCTTGCTACTCTTGCAACATCCTTGGTTCTACCTCAGGGCCTTTGCACTTGCTGTTCCCTCTGCTTGGTGGCCTCTTCCCCCAGATATCTTCCACACCACTCCTTCCCTCCCCTCCCTCAGATCTCTTTAAAGCTACAACATTTCCTCACAGAGGGCTCCTTTAATGACCCTAAGTAAGATAGCATGTCCCCATTTTCTATCCCCTCTCATTGCCTTTTTAATTTTATTTTTGATAGCAGTTATCAGTATCTTATAATAACCTATAATGGAAAAGAATCTGAAAAAGAATACATATATTGCTCTCTCTCTCTCTCTCTCTCTCTCTCTCTCTATATATATATATATATATATATATATACACTGAATCACTTTGCTGTACACTTGAAACTAACACAACACTGTAAATCAACCATACTTGAATTAAAAAAATTTTTTTCTAAAACATATGAAAAAAAGTGAAAAGGTTCAAAGGATGAGATTAAAAATAAGAGAAGTGGAAATGCAAATATTTTCTTCTCATACCTCCAAATGGATCATCTCTCACCCATCCCACTTTAGAGATTCAAGATTCAAATACTAGGGAGAACTCCTTTTCCATTTTCTGAGCACTTATAACCTGACAAGCACTTTCCCTGCATGATCAAATAGAATTTGCATACTCTGTAAGGCACGTCCTCAGTTCCCAGGAGGAAACCGAGGCAGGCAGAGAAAGGACCAGCAGTTTAAGTGATGGAGCTGGGATCCATCTCTCAGCCTCCAGCGCCCTGTGCTTTTAGCCCTGCTGCTTTCCTGCCACCTCGATAAACAGTCATCCATGGAGGAAGCCAGACCTTGTCCTAGGCACTTGGGAGATGGATAAATACCCTTGCTCTCGAGCACTTGAACTCACATTCTAGTGAAGCTGAAGATTAATTCCATTTCTAATTTTAAATGTGTAATTAAGTAAAAGTTATTATTATTTTTCAGAGCTTCCATGCCAGAAGAAAGCCACTGCCTGTCAGTTCGTTGGGGATATTTTCCTTTCCCCATTTTACAGATGGGAAGACTGAGGCACCAAAAGGAGAAGGGACTTGTTTAAGGCCATACAAATCAATCCAAGGCCAAAATGGTTGAAAGGAAATGGATATTTTCCCTTCCTTTTTAAGATTTAGGGCTCTGGGATAAGAGTTAAACTAACACTTACTGTATACCAGGTACTGTTTTACATACTTGATTTACATTAATTCATTTCAGTCTCGCAACAGCCCTATACGGTAGGTACTACTTTATCCCCATTTTACTGATGAGAAAACTGAGGCCCAGAGAGGTTAATCTCTTGCCTAAGGCCATACAGCAGTCTGGTTCCAGAGTCCATATTCTCACTCACTCTTTGTACTGTCACTTTGCCATATGGACTGTTTCTGGAAGGACCCACCAGAACCTAATCCCACTGGCATCCTCTGGGCAGAGGGGCTGGGCAGCTGAGAGGCAGGGAAGTGGGAGGGGTTGACTATATACATTTTGAGTGACTGTATTACCAGTTCCAATAAAAGAAAAACAATATAAGTTAAAATAGGCTTCCATTAAAACTTGTTAAAAATGTAAATAAGGAAAAAAGTTTAGGTTAAAAAAATAAAGTTTGGATGCTTGAAAAAGTTCGCCTCAGGAACACGGGAAATTTATAAGAACGGGGTGATGTCAACCCATTGTAGGGACGGAGAACGGCCTTCACTGGAGAGGGCCCTGGGTACCTCTGGGCCTTGCCTCCCTCGCCTTCCTCCTCCTCGCAGGCATGGAGAGCATTTTCTGAGTGGGAGCCCGGGACGAAACCCGAGTCATCTGACTCATCCATGAGGGAGCTCTTGTCAGCCTCGCTGAAATCAGTGGCCTCCTCCATCGGCACATCTGGGAGGACAGGGGCATCAGAGGGGCCTCCACCCAGTCCTGCTGCCCTTTCCCGCTCAGCCTCCAGCCTCTTACCTCCGTTGATGAGTGCCTCCCCCAAACAGTCATTAGGGACTCGGGTGGCGCAGCGTTTGTGACAGTTGAACTTGCAATCTGGTAGGAGGACAGGGAACATGGAGTCGGGTGGGAGGGGGAAGAGAGGTCACCTCTAAGGGTTGACCCTTGACCCCTAGCCACCAGTCTCAAAAGAGTTCGCTATTGCTTTTTGGGGCAGGAAAGCTAAATGACCCTTCCCTGGTCATCCCTCCTTTAAGCCACAGTCCTCAACTATGGAGAGGCTTGATTAAATAGAGGAGGGCCAGATGAAGTGTCTGTGGCTTGATAGCCCTAGTACTCTAAGGGTCTAAAGTTCTAACAGTGTAAATATCCGTCACCCTAGATTTCTACAATTATAGAGTGTAATCGCATGTAACACTCTATGATTCTAGACTTCAGGCTTTTGAGGGCGGGGTTTCTCAACCTTTGGCACTATGAACATTTTGGGCTGGAAAATTCCTTGTTGTGGCGGGCTGTTCTGAACACCATAGGATTTTTAGCAGCATCCCTGATCTCTACCCACCTGATGCCAGTAGCACCAGCCCCATATGACAAACAAAAATGTTTCCAGACATTGCCAAACATGCCCCTTGGGCAAAACTGTCCTTGGTTGAGAACCACTGCTTGGGTGAGAAGTTTGAAGACTCCAAGGTTCTGGGCTGCTATACATCAAAAATCCTGGAATTGTATGAAAACTTATTTTGCTAAGGTCCTTATGATTCTAGATTTCTAAGACTGCAGAGTTTGATGTCCAAGTTTCTAGAACTCTACACATCTATGCTTCTACAGTTCTACAGTTCTAGACTGCTAAGATTCTTTGATGTCTGAAGTTTTAAGGTTTTATGTATCTAAACTCTAGAATTCGGTGACTCTACAGTTCTATGATTCTAGACTTCTAAGCCTCTAGAATCTGATAGTTCCAAAGTTCTTGGGTTCTGTACACCCAGGAATCTAGAACTTAATGTCTCTATGGTTCTTTAGCTGTAGACATCTAAGATTCTAGAATTTGACTGTTCTGATGAATTCTAGAATTGGATGGCTCTAACCTTTTTATGGATCTAGACTTCTGGTATTTCAGATTTGATCATTCAAAGTTCCAGGATCTTAGATTTCTAGGACTCCAGAATTTGATGGTTCCAAGGCTATATGATTCTAGACTTCTAAGACTCAAATGTTTGCTTCTAGGTTTCTATTCTTCTCAATTCCTATGGTTTTAAAGTTCTAACATTCTGAGAATCTATAATTTGATAGTTCTAATATTTATGAGTCTAAAGTTCTATGATTCTTTTTGCTGAATCCTATGATCTAGAATTCTTGAAACTTATGTTTCTAAGGTTCTCTGATTCAAGAATTCTCAAGTTCTACGGTTTTAGAATTCCATGCTAAGTATCATATGAATATAGATTTCTTAGGTGCTAGGATTCCAAGTTTCTAATGACTGAGGTTCTAGGATTCCAGAATTCCAAAGGTTCTAGAACTTCAGGATTCAGGGCACTCCCTTTCCAAGGCCCTGTGCTTCTAAGGATCAGAACAGAGACTTTTGTTTCCTGCCACAAGCCCAGCTGAGATCCTAAGCCTCTGAGTGTGTCTGTGTGATGGGGGCTGTTCTGACTCTGTCCCTCGCCACCCCCCAACGTGGGGGGCCCCCGCTGACCTTTGCACTGCAGGCCCTGGCGAAAGAGGCCCTTGAGCAGTTTCTTGCAAGCCTGGCAGACGGTGGGCCGCGTGTAGCTGTGGATGAGGAAGGTGTGTGGCACCTTGACCTTGGACAGCAGCATCTTGTCCAGCTCGATCGGGCGACCGGTGTAGGATGAGGCAGAAGATGAGGAGGACGAGGACGGGGGGCGGCGAGGGATGAGCTCGGTGGTGCTACGGCTCTATCAGATGGCAAGGTGGAAAGGGACACCTCAGCACGTCGTCCCTGCGCCTGGGCCTCATCAACCCCCAACCCCCAACCCTCCCCACCCCTCCCCACTCCCCCAGGTGCTCACCAGTTCATCAGCCATGCTGAGCAGGGACTCAGAGGTGCCGAGGCGCACCGAATGGCCACTGGCCAGAGACGTGGACGACAAGCGTCGCTTGCGGGCCCCGCTGCAGTTGTTGGGGATGCTGAAGGCGCAGCGTTTGTGGTAGTTCAGTCCGCAGCCTGTGTGGGGCGCCCGACGGTCAGAGACATAGCCTCCACCTGACCTGGGCACTAAAGCTCAGCTCCCCACCCCCGCTCCGCCACCTTCTCCTTTTCTGAAGATCTGGAACACAGCAGGTCCCTCAGGATGCCTCTTCCTAGTGTAATTAACGTGAGCGGAAAACTACAAAACCCAATTCAGGCAGAACTGCTAATGGCTGAGAGTCTTCAGGAATAAAGGTTTGGGGAACTCCCCGACGGTCCAGTGGTTAGGACTCCACGCTTTCACTGCCTAGGGCGCGGGTTCAATAATCTCTGGTCGGGGAACTGAGATCCCACAAGCCACTTGGTGAGGCCAAAAAAAAAAAAAAAAGGAATAAAGTTTTGGGCCACCCCAACAGACAAAACACCATGAGCAGGTGAGGTGCTGGCTGAGGGCAAAGGGAATATGGACCAGGCAGTGGAGAAGGGAAGAGAAGGAAGCCACAGCCACGTGACCAGTTGCAGCCGTGAGGACAGTCATAGTATTTCTTCCTTACTTTGTTATGAATGTGTGCGTACACCAGATATTTTTGTTTTCTTCCCTCTTCTACCCCCTTATCATCTAACATGAGATATTAATAATAATTAACTTTATACCGTGATATTCGTTACAGGATATCAAAGGAGAAGAGGGAATATCACACAAGGACATTGTCTTATGGGGAAAGAGAGCATTTTCAGTTGTACTCGGGATGGTTGTATCATATCATGTGGAAGTGTGACTTTGTTCTTTCTTTTCTTTTCTATTTTTAATCCTTGACCATGAAAGAGTCAGGCTTAGCTTGTCATTTCCTACTGGACTTCCTGAACACTTCTCCATACATCTCTGGTGATTCCAAATGATTCCAGGATCTCTTTCTGCAGTAAAGAATGTTCCTCCAGCCTTTGGAAGCTTCCTTCGGACATTTTATGAAGACTGTCTTCTGGCAGCCGGCCTCTTATAGACTTTCCTGCGCAGTAATTCCTCATCATAGGCACTGTCTCAAATGCACAATGTCGCGCTGCAGAGGCAAGCTTGGGGATTGCTGTTGGTGCCACGAGGAGAGTTTCAGGATGGCAAATTGCACACAGGAACCAGGTCCCAGTTTTGGCCTTTAATCACTCACATGCTTCACCGAATTTCAGAATCTCATCTATGGTTCCTGTTACGAGCATCAAGGTAGAATCAAACTCCTGTAGGAAGGCGTCAGTGGCATAAAGTACAGGCATCTGGGCCTCTTTTGGAACCCTATGAACTTGGACCATCATCTGTGATGCTGGGCCGATGAAGTCCATTCGGAGAATGGCCATTAGAACTTGGTGATACCAGGGTTGCTCCATGACAACGGTTACATAAACCAACACTTCAAGAGTTGGATAGGGCATGTGGACGATGGCAATATTGTTAGCAGCATTGAACGCAGTAAACTGGTGTTTTGCAGGCCTGATACAGCTATTAACCCTGGAGTCCTTAAATAATGCCACAAGTATATTTAACTTTTTTTTTTCCGTGCCGTGTGGCATGTGGGGATCTTAATTCCCTGACCAGGGATCGAACCCGCGCCTCCTGCAGTGGAAGCACAAAGTCTTAACCACTGGACCACCAGGGAAGTCCTCCACAAGTATATTTAGGGCTGCATGATAACAACCCTAGTCGATGCTGTGGGTCATCTGGATCACAAGGTATCAGGGACTCCGGATTTCTATAGGAGCATGACAGCCACAAAGCTGGAGATCCTTAGGCAATGGAACATCTGAGAATATGCCTCTAATAGTGGGGCACACTGAACAACAATGGAGATGCAGGTCGTCATCATATAATGGATGGGCTTCATCCGCTGTGTCTAGAGCAGAGCCAAGGCAGGTGTGCGGCCTTCCTCTGCAGGGGAGGCGTGGCCTCAGCATTCCCCCTCAGAAGCATCAAAGACGGGAACAGGGAACCTGCGGATCCTGACCCTTGGGCTTAGCCTTGAGACATCTTGTCTCAAAGGAACACACTGTGTTCCTTTATGTTTTTTAAGTATGATTTAGGGAGACGGGTATGGGCGCCTGTTATGCACTGAATGTCTGTGTTCTCCCCAAATTCATATGTTGAAGCCCTAATCCTCAATGTGACTGTATTTGGAGATGGGGCTTTTAAGGAGGTAATTAAGGTTAAATGAGGCCATAAGGATGGGGCCCTGATCAGTGGGACTGGGGTCCTTATAAACGGAAGAGACATGAAAAATCGCTCTCTCTCCACGTGCTATGTGAGCCCAGGAGGAGATGGTGGCCATCTCCAAGCTAGGAAGAGAGTCCTCACCAGGAACCATATCTTGTCAGAACCCAGATCTTGTTTACACCACCCAGCCCATGATCTTTTGTTAGGACAGCCCTAGCAGATGGAAGTGCCAGGTTGCCAAGAGGTGGACTCTGATGGTCAGCTTTATGTGTCACATCCCCAGTTATTCAAACGATAATCTGCGTGTTGCTGAGAAGGTATCTGGAGATGTGATTCAAGTCCACAATCAGTTGACTTTAAGTGACAGAGATCATCCTAGTTAATCTGGGTGGGCCTGTTTCAATCAGTTGAAAGGCTTAAAGGGCCGAGCTGAGATTTCCCAGTTGGAGAGCAGCTTCATCTCCTGCCTGCTCTCCCTGACGACCCGCCCTGCAGATTTCAGAGTGGCCAGCGCCCACAATCCTGTAAGCCAATTCCTTCCAAAAATCCCTTAACATATGCCTCCCTACAGGCTCCGTTTCTCCTGTTGATCCCTGACTGATATAGGCTCCGCCTTCTTCCCCATCACCCCTGTTCTCCCCCAAAGCTCTGCCCCTTACCACTCCCTCGGAGCTCCACCCCCCAGTCCCCACCCCCAAACGGAGCCCCACCCAGACCCCGCCCTCAACCCAAGCCCCGCCTCCTGTTCCCACCTCCAGTTCCTCCCCCAAGCCCTGCCTCTGGGCGCTCACCTCTCCCTCCGAACCCCACCTCTTAGGCCCCACCTCCTGGCCCTGAGCTCCATCCCGGCCCCGCCCTCACGCCCACTCCCTACCTCTTGGCCCCGCCTCCAGCCCCTCCGCCTCTCACCTTCACACTTGAGGCCCTGGCGCACTAGGCCGAAGAGCATCTCTCCGCAGTGGTCGCAGAAGGCAGGCGCTCGGTAGGAGTGCACCGTGAGGGCGTGCGGGCGGATCTGGAAGTCCTCGAAGGTGGCCGAAGCTGCAGGCAGCAGGGAGGGGCGGATGGTTGAGTCGGGACCAGCGGTGGCCATTTCAGCCTCCGCATGCCCAGGTTTCACACAGTCCTCTCAACTGCAATGTTTGATCTTTCTTTCAATCATTTACTCGCATCCTACATTTCATTCGACCTGGGTTCAAATCCCAGCTCCACCATTGGCCATAACACCTATATGCCTATGCCAGGGACCGGGGAGGGGGAATGGGGAATTGTTTAATGGGCACAGAGTTCCAGTTTTGCAAGATGAAAACAGTTCTGGAGGTTGGTTACACAACATTGTGAATGTAACTAACACTACTGAACACTAGACTTTGAATATGGTTAAGATGGTAATTTTATGTTGCATATATTTTATCACAATTAAAAAAAATTTAATTAAAAAAACACAGGGCTTCTCTGGTGGCACAGTGGTTAAGAATCCGCCTGCCCAAAAGAAAAAAAAAAAAAGACAAAAGACCTGAAAAAGCTAAGGGTCTGGACCATGCAGGTATCTAGGGAAGAACATGCCCAGTATGATAATAGTATCGCCTTATAGTTCTTTTTTTTAAAATTTATTTTGATGAATGTTCCACTTACACTTTTTTATTTCTATTTTTTAAAACTAATTAATTTATTTATTTTAATTTTTGGCTGAGTTGGGTCTTCATTGCTGCGCGTGGGCTTCCTCTAGTTGAGACGAGAGGGGGCTACTCTTTGTTGCGGTGTGCAGGCTTCTTATTGCGGTGGCTTCCTTGTTGTGGAGCACGGGCTCTAGGCGCCCAGGTTTCAGTAGTTGCGGCACGTGGGCTCAGTAGTTGTGGCTCGCGGGCTCTAGAGCGCAGGCTCAGTAGTTGTGACACACTGGCTTAGTTGCTCTGAGGCATGTGGGATCGTCCTGGACCAGGGATCGAACCGGTGTCCCCTGCATTGGCAGGAGGATTCTTAACCACTGCGCCACCAGGGAAGTCCCGTTAATCCAAACTTCTAACTGTCATCCATCCATCCATCCATCCAACAAATTTTACGGAGCATTGCAGTACTCCGGGTCGGGGTGGGGGGGCAGGGGAGGACATACAGCCATGAGTAAGGTACCTCCTACCCCCCTACCCCACCCTCCTGAAGGAACCAAGGGCTAAAGAGTCCTCTAAGTGCTGAGAGCTTGCCCATCCATCAAATGGGAATGGCCAGTGGGTGGACTAGATTTTGGCTGAAAATACAGGTACCCGGGTTTCATCTCACGCCACAGAGTCTGATTTAATTTAGCATTTCATTGGGAGGAGGCACAGGCAGCAAAACATTTTTAACTTTACATCAAAGTGTAACGTAGGTCTAGGAAAGGACATATCAGAAATGCACAGCTCAATGAATTGTCAAACTGTACACGCCCATGTCACCAGCATCCTGATGGATAAATGGAAGTTTAAACCATTGTGCCCCCCACCCAACTCCAGCTACCAAAAAGGTACCCACTCTCTTGGCTTCTAACAAAATAGCGTAATTGTCTTTGTGCTTCGTAAATGGAATGATACAATATGTAGTCTGATGTCTAGCTTCTGTCCCTCAGCATTAGGTGTGAGATTCATCCGCGTTGCCGTGGATGGTTTATGTTCAGTGCTGTGCGAATTCCACAATGTGCAGCCACCACACCTACCCATTCCGTAGCGGTAGTTTGTAAAAAGCTCCCGCGGTGATTCTAATCTGCAGCCAAGGCTTAGAACCGCTGGTCCCTAACTTTAAGAACTAAGTTTCTGGGCCCACCTCCCCTGCCCCTCCTCCCGACACCCCGCCCCCGCTCGAGGCTCCGCCCCTAGGCCTGCCTCGGCCACTCACCCGACAGTACCACCTCCACCAGGTCGCCCTCCTGGATGTCTCCGGCAGAGCGCACCAACTGCAGGAGGTTGGCCGACGTGGGGTCATGTTTGAAGAGCAGGATCTTGTCGTAAAGGCCATAGAAGCCACACTCGGGGAACTGAGGGGCGGGAGAGGGAGGTGGTGACGGAAAAGCTCAAAGCAGCGGTCTGGAACCCTCCCAGGGCAGGGCCGGCTGTTTCCCCCGGAAACTCAGAGACCCCGCAGCCCCTTCTTCCTGCCCGCTACCTCCCAAGCCCAGCTCGGAGCTGAGCCGGGCAGGGTGCCAGGGCCCCAGGTGTGCTGGGAGAGAGCGCTGGCCAGAGTTTGGGAGAGTGGCTCTGGGAGCGTGGGCACCTAGAATCTTCTGGAGATGGAAGGGGGTAGGGCTGAGTGAGCACCCCTTCCCTTATCTCCCCACCACCTCCCGCTCCCCCTCACCCCCAGCTTCCTTCCTGGATCTATTGTTGTCCCTGTTACCTGGCTCCAGGCCCAGCACTGGGGCTGGGCGATCTGGAAGGAGGGGATTTAGGACTCCTAGTTTGGGGGGGAGGGGGGTGTGGAAAGGCTGGGGCTCAAGGGAGCTGGAAACTGGCACGGTGTCCCCCACCCAATGCCTCAAGGACCCAGGTGTCCCGGTCCCCAGCTTGGGGAGGCGGGGCAGGAAATGAAACCTGGTAGAACAGAAAGTGAAACCGCCCAGGTGGAGCCACTGGAAGGAAGGAAAGGGGCCCTACCGCACCTGGACGGGGTGGGGTGGGGGGCAGAAAATAAAACTGCGGTGAGGCCTGAGGGGGTAGGCTGAGGACTTGAGCATCGGATAAAGAACTTCACCCAGGGGACAATCATGCCCTCTCCCCAGCCTGTTTTCCCAAGGAGCAGGCTGAGTGTGTGAGCTGGGCCTGATAGTTTTGGGGTTTGGGGTAGGTGGCAAAGGAAGCTCTATCTGTTCTTGTTGCTGGGAGAGGGTCCACAGGTGGCCAGGACTGCCAGGGTCCTGACTGCCTTGGAGGTCTTTCTCTAAGCTTCAGTTTCCTTGTCTGTAAAATGGGGGAGTTGGCCCTGTTCCTAATGTTTTGTCTGCAGCCCAAAGAATTCATTCCCAGGAATCTAAGAAGATTCTACAATTGGGGTATTTTGGGATTCCAGCATGCTCACATTATAGGATTATACATTCTAGATTCCAACAAATTATCATGATAAGTTTTAGGATTTTAATAACCCAGATTAGTAGTAGTCTAATATTTTAAAGTTCTAGGAATCTGCCAAACTAGGATTCTAATATTTGAATATCTTAGCATGAAAGGATTTCAACGACCCAGCATTCCAGAATTCTAACATTTTTATGCTCTAGGAGTCTAATAACGATGGAATCAAATCTTCCAACATTTTAATGTTTTAGTATTTCAACAACCTCGGGTTCTAATGTTTGAACACTTTAATATCAGAGGAGTTCAGTTACCTAGCAGTTGCATATTCCAACAATTTAGAATTCTAACATTTTAACACTTTTACAGTCCAAAATTCCAACAATAGAGTAGCCCACTATTCCAATTTTTTTTTATTCTAACTTTTAACATTCTAGAATCCAAGCATTGCGTCCCACCTGATTTCCCCTTGCCGTGCTCCCCCAGGCCCCAACCCCAGTGACCCTGGTGTCCAAAGCGAAGAGTGGGGTGGGATTGGGGAAGGTTCGTTTTAACAGACTAGCATTAGAGCTGGGGGGTGGGGTGGACACTGATCAGGAGAGGGGACAGAGACCTCAGAGCCTCTGGGATTTTGAAGAGGCGCACCTGCCCCTCCACACACACTCAAGCCTGGGGGAGGGCAGAGATTGGACTCTGAGACCTCACTTGCCCCTGGCAGCTACTGCAGGCACCCGCACCCACACATGTCACTTGATCGCCACGGCCAGCCTGGCTTCAATTTCTACTGTTTCCACCAAATGGGAGGCCGGGGATAGGCCTGGACAGGGAGGTCCCCCGACATCTGCTGCTCCCACCTGCCCCTTTCTCTCGGCTCCTACACCTCACCCGTCCCTCCCTTCTTCCATGCAGTCTGCAGCAAACAACAACATGCAGGGACATGCAATTTGGGGAGGCCTCTGGGGCACCCCACCCCTGACCAGGCCTCTCTCAAAGGAGTAGTGGGGTGAGGAGGCAACTGGGGGCCAATGCCCCACCCCCACCCCTCAGTCGCCCAAGGCTTATCCCCCTTCTCTCCCTCTTCCTTATACTGGGCTGGAGATCGCCTCTGCCAGCGCCTCCCCCCTCTTCCAGACCTCTCCTCAAGCTAGATGGGGTGAACCCTGGGCCCTCACCTTCTGGTCAACGATGGAGCAAGCCAGCTGCTTCACGTGGGCCAGCTCGGAGGCGGTGGGCAACAGTACGAACTCGCGGGTCAGCCCGATCTGGATGTGGAAGGACACCCCCGAGCCCGGCGCCGGGACATGGGGCAGCAGCGGTGGCGGCGCCTGCAGTTCCAAGCTGCCAGAGGGCGGAGGAGACCCCGGCCCGGGAGAGCCCGGGAGCCCGGCGGGATGGGAGGGGGCGGCGGCCATAGGGCGAGGCCCGGGACCCGCCGCCCGGCGCCCACCCGGGATCCGGCTGTAGGAGCCTGAGCAGGGAGGCTCAGGTCCCTGGATCCGAGGTATCTTGTTAGCTGGTGGTAGGAGCGCGGGGATCCCGGGGATCCGAGAAGAGAATCCTGGCAGGTTGAGGGAACTCGAGGAGGTGGGACCCTGGCAAGTTAGAGAAAAGGAATCTAGCGGATCAGACGCCCGCCCGGGGATTAAGGGATCACAGATGATCAGAAAGGAGAAATCTAATGGTTTGGGGGGCCCAGCGGTTGGGAGATTCCAAGAAATCAGAAAAGAATATCTAGTAGGCCGGGATCACAGGGATCAGAAGAGCCCAGGATCCAAAGTCTCCCTGGAGAAAGAAGGGATTGGAAAGGGAGCAGGTGGAGCCAAGAATCCAGTGGCTCTAAGAAGAGGATCCATATAAGAAGGGAGCTCGAGGGATTCACCAGATCTTGGGGTGGAGAGCAGGAGTCTCTGAGTCGGGGGTCGAATGGATCCCAGGGATCCGACGGCGGGCCTGGGAATGGCCAGAGGGATTCCAAGGGTTGGGGTGCTAAGGCGGGAATCTCACGGGTCTCGGAAGTTGGAGAAAAATTCGGTCGGGGGCCGAGGAGAAGGGGGTGTTACCGGCGGCAGTGGGGTGGCGGGGGGTGGGAGGGAAGGGAGGGTCGTCCGGCGACGGGCGCCGGTGGCTCTTTTCCCACTCCAAAGTTTAATTCGGCGGCTGCGGCCCAGGAGGAAGTGTCCGAAGTGACAGTTCAGTCGGCCAATCGGCGCCGGCCTCGGTGACCAGGCGGAGCCTGATGAGGGCCTGCGGGCGGAAGAGGAGGGCGGGCTTAGCGCCTCCGAGTTGGGGGCGGCACCTCCCGCTCTCGGGTCTGGGGATCTGGGGTGGGAGATGCGGGGAAGGGAGGCGAGACTGATTCCTTCCCAACTCACACCCAAGTCTGGAAAGCTGACTTTTCCCTGAGCTGGAGAGGGAGTGGCAAGCCACCGTCACCCCCACCACAGGTCGCGAGAGCGGAGCTGAGGAGGCGTCTGGCACTTTAAGGACGGGGGGCCGTCTCGCCTGGCCTGCATCCGGCGCCCACCGCTGGGGAAAGGGTGGGAGGCAGTGTCAGGTCTGGCCCGCTCTCCGGCCCGGGCCTGCCTCTTCCCAGGGCGTCACCACACCCGCCCCCGCCCCCCACTCCCGAGCCCATTACACAGGTGGGAAGACCGAGACCTCCAGATGGGCAGAGGTCCTTGCCTCAGGTCTGTCTCCAGCGACCTTGGCCAAAGTGCCAGGAGCAAACTGCAGGGGCCAGGGCTGGGTTACCCGTGTGCGGAGAGAGTCAGGCACAGGGCAGGTGGAGAAGGGGTGTAGTTTCCTTCCATCAGCTCCTCACTCCACCCCAGTGTTTAAGAGGGTGAAGAGCCAAAGAAAAGCCTGGGGGAGCCTGGAAGGACCATAGCGACCAGGGAGGACCACACATCCACACCACTTTATAGATGGAGAGTACATAGTTCTCCTGGGGAAGTGTGCACGTGTCTCTGTGTGACTTTAGGTTGGTGACCTCCCCCCTCTGAGCCTGTTTCTCTTGTCTCTTAGATGGGACAATAATAGGACTGACCCCAGAGGGTCTTCGTGGGGATTAATGAGATGGTTTAAGGGTGCCTACAACACAGCAGCAGCTCAGTAGCGGTGACTGTGGCTATAATGCGCTGAGATAAAGGGGTGGGCATCTCAGGCACTCAGGTGTTTGTGGGTGGGTTTGTTCATTTAGTCTTTCAGCAAGTATGGATTGAGGCCCTACTATGTGCCAGGCCTGTCATAAAACACGTCTCCCAGGGCCAATTCCGACTTCATTTCTCCTCCCCAGCTAATAATGAGTGGCTACCATTTAGTTTACATACAGGAAGCTGAACCCTCAGAGAGGCAAAGTGACTTACCCAAGATTGCCAATCGAGTAGCTACCACCCACTGGCTTCACTGAGGGGCCAAGGCCTGGCTGAGCCCCAGAGGCATCCCAATAGAGATGGGCCACCGTCGCCTAGGCTCCCGACCAGCAGGGCTGGATGGGGGGCATGAGGAACTCACGATGAGCCCACATTCCTGGTAAAGGGCTGTTGGGGGTAGCTGAGGTCGGCACAGTAGCGAATCTGTCACCACATCCGGGGGCTGGCTGGGGCTGGGGAAGGAAGTCTGAGGCTGGAGCGAAACCCTAAACCACCACCTGGGGAAGCTGCACAGAGCCCAGAGGGATGAGGGGGCAATGAGGCCACATGGTACCCATAGCTGGGCTCCTGTCAGCCTCACCTGATGACCATCTGCCCACCTGTGCCCTTTGTCCAGACCAGCGGACGACCACCACAGTGAAATCCTAACATGAGAGTGCACTTCTCAGGCCTTCATCCTTCCTCAAGTGTTCATGGGGCCCTGACAGGAACCAGGCCCTGTTCTGGGCACTGGGGTGCAGCCCTTGATAAGCCAGGAGGTGGGCATTACTGACAGGCTCACTTTACAGGGGAGGCTGAGGCCCAGGGAGGTGCCAGGACTCGCCCAAGGACCCCTGGCTGGTAGGCAAAGAGGCCTCATAGCAAGCAGAGGGAGTCACAAGGGACTGGACACAAATTCTGATTTGTATCCTGCTGGGCCCTGAGCAAGCTCCTCGAGCCCCCACCTCCATCTCTCGTCCTTTGTAACGCGTGCATAATGCTACGCTCCCCACTTTTTCAGGTTGTGGGGACCTAGTGAAATGGCACGTGAAGAGCTCTGAGGGCACAGTCGACTACTGTGATTCAGCCACCGCAGAGAAGGGAGAAGGGAATGGACTCCTCAGGGCGCCTGCAGCGAGGGGTCAGGCACTTGCGTCTCCTCCCCTGGCACCTCCCAGCAGGGCAGAGGTGCTCTGCGCGGGCACGTCCCAGGGTCTCCCGTCCTTCCCACTCCATGTAGGCCCAGGCGTGGGGCAGGGAGAGAAGGGGGGCGTTCAGTACTCTGGGTTAGCACTTCGGCCTCACTGCCAACCATCACACGGGGGGCGGGGGGGATGAGGAGCTGAACCGCCACATCGTTTCATCTGCTAGTCAGGGCTCTGCTGTAGCCCCTGGGGAGGGAGCGCTTAGGGACAGAAAGGAGGGGCACAGGGAGATTCGGTCCTTGCCCCCACTTCCGTCCCGCCACCCACACCCCACCCAAGATCTGGGCCCCTCTGCACCCCCGCCCTACCATGAAACCCCAACCCATCACATCCCCTCACCAAGCTCCACCCACCCCTGGCAGAGCCAGTTACTCCTCCCTGCGAGTCCCCGGTCCCCTCAGTAGTCAGCACCGCCGCCCATCTTACTCCAAAGGGTTTATTGAGACAAGGTTCACAGGCAAGTCCAGGGCAGAGGGGATGGGGCTTATAAACAGGAACCTGGAAGGGGGCCTGAGGGCACAGGGTGGAACCCAAAAACGAGAGTGAAATAAATAGAGGAAGAAAGTGGAGGGTCAGGAGAGGAGACGGACAGACTATCACACAGTGATAACAACATGGGTGGGGGTGGGGCTCCATTAAAATCCCATTTATTTATACAGATATACAGGGAGTTACGGGGGACCCGGGGGACCCCACTCCACCCTCCATGCGCCACGAAGGGGCAAGAGAAGGCCATCTCTCCCCATGGGTGACCCCATGGGGGTTTGGGGGGCTGCCCTTGGAGGAGTGTTGGGGGAGGTAGGGGTGGGCACCTCCCCCGAGGGCATCACCAGCTCCCCAGGCAGTTACTGGCCCTGGCGGTGTTGGGTAGTGTCTGGAAAGCTGTGCTGAGGGAACTGGAGGGGAGGGGGTTTACTGGGCGCGCTCCGGGGTGGGCCAGGCCCGCACCTCCACGGAGGACAGCCCAGCCTGCAGCTGGCTCCAAGGCCCCGGCAGACCCAGAGCAGGGGCATTGGGGGCTCCTCCCGGCACAGCTCCCACCCGGGTCCAGGGAGGTGGAAAGGAGGGGTCAAGGGTTCAAAGAGAGAACCTGGCACCTTCTGGCGTCTTGGAAAAGCTAATCCCTAAGGACACCCAGCCCTGGCTGTACGGCCCCTGAGAAGGCAGCTCAGAGACCTGGAGTGGGTGTCAGGGTGAAGAGAAAATTCCCAGAGACCATCCTGGAGGGCGATTCCTGAAGGAGGCCATGTCCCGGTGGGATGCCCGGGGAAGGACGGGCCGAGGGGAGGGCCTCCTGGAGAAAGGGCCAGTTAGCACCACCAGGCTCCAAGGCAGGCAGGAAGAAGCCAGGCCTTGGGGCCTCCAGACCAAGGCTGGAGTCACCTATGGGGGACAGAAGGGAGGGGAGACTGGACCACGACCTCCAGGGTGCAAGAGGCCAGGCAGCTCCAGCCTCTCTAGGCCCCAGCCCCTCCTCTGAATGCCCAGGGGCTACCTTGGCAGTTCTCACAGGGCATCCTGACTAGGATTTCGGGTCTTGGCACCCTCTGGAAATGCCAGGCGAAGGGGTGTTTGTGAGGGCCCCATCGGGAGTGAGGATGCAGGGGGCTTCTGCCCTCCCAAGCCAAGCCTCCCTCCCATCTGGCCCCTCACCTCAGTCCCACCTGCCCAGCCCCACTCCCCAGCCAGCGTGGAGGCCTGGGTGGGGCCAGGTGGGCATCATACGAAGACCTTGGCCAGGGCGTCGGCGCCCGCGCTGGCGATGAGGGCCTTGCTGGGGTGGCAGGCGACAGCATGGATGGCCTCCTCGTGCTTCTTGCGGTGGGCCGTGATCTCCTGAACGCATGTCTTATTGTCCAGGCTCCACAGACGCAGGGAGCAGTCATGGCCTGTGCAGATGTGGGAGCAGTTGTGGCCGTCACCCAGCAGCTCTGGGTCCCCCCGCCTCCTTGCCCAGACCTGCCCCCCGAACCTGGCCTCGTCCAAAGGCCTGGGAGTTGGGTGGGGCTCGCTCCTCTGCCCAGTTGCCTCCAGATGCCCAGTGTGAAGCACTGCCCTTCTGACCAGCCTATCATCCAGCCATCTAGGCACCGAGTGTTCACTGAGCACCTACTGTGTCCTGCACTCGGGGGCGTGGTGAACAAAACAGGCAAATCTCCCTGCCCCTGTGGTGCTGCGTCCCAGTGTGCAAGAGACAGTCAACAAGAGAACAGGATAAACGAGGCCAGGTGGTCACAAGTGCTGTGAGCACCAGTCAGTCAGTGTGAGGACCGTGTGGCCCAGGGGGTAGGGCAGGGGGAAGAAACTTCTAGGCAGCAGGGACAGCCAGGGGCAGGTCCTGAAGACTGACAGCCTGAGCAGGCAGGTGGGGGGTGGGGGTGGGGAGTAGACTGCGCCAGGCCTTGGGGCCATGAGCCACTGCGGGGAGACCGCCGGACTTAGGCGTTACCGGGATCTGGTGGGCTGCGGTGGGGGGACCTGGGCCCTGTACTGAATTTTTGCCTGGGCCTGATCTCACTGACGGTTCCCTCAATCGGCGTCCTCCCTGGAGACAGCTGTAGCACCGTCCTGGGTCACCCCCGCCCTCCACTGCCACTGCTCACGCCTGTGTGTGCACTCGCTCGCTGACACCCTGGGGCAGGCTCGGTCTGGTCAGGCCTCCGTGACCGCCAGCGCACACCCTTCACCCCCTGGGGAGCTTCAGCCCCCTTCTCCATCCGCCCAAGTCCCAGCCCATCCCGTTGAGGCGCAGCCCCACACTCACTGGGGCTCAGTGCCTTTATCCACAGACAGCAGGTGCACCAAATGCTAAAATCTCTCGTGGGGATTGAGTCAGATAAACCTCAACTTCAATTCCTGCAACCCAGTGGGCTGTGACCAAGTGAAATGACTTCTCTAGCCCCAGTCACCACATCCGTGGAGTGGGAATAACAGTACCAACCTCACTCAAATCCACTGAGCTGATGTGGGGGAGGGCCTACAGCGGGCTCCAGCGCACAGTGCTCTGTTGTCCCCACCCTCGTGGCCGCTGTCATTCCAGCCACGGAGGGGCTCCAGGCCCCTGCTCGGACAGCACTCCCACCAGCTCCCCACCCTCAGGGAGCCCCCGGAGTACTCCCTCGAGACCAGAGCCTGGGTCTCTTCCTCCTCCTCTCCCCCAGCCTGCCGGAAAAGGCACACGCCTCACTCCTGAGGAGCCAGGAGGCTCCCGACTTACTTCCTGACATCAGGAATACGCCATTGGGGTCCACGGCTAGGCAGGTGACTGCATCCAGGTGGGCAACCATGGAGTGCACGGATCTCCCTGAGGGGAGAGAGGGTGGGCAGCAGGTTACTCTCCACTCTGCGCCTTGCCTGAGAAGGTGAAGGGGCTAGAAAGGACACTGAGCCTTCAACGTGGACACCAGGTCTGCCATCTGAGCCTGGTCGACCCCTGCTCCCCCTGAGCACACGTGTAGGGGGGGCCAGGAAGGTTGGGCCTCACCTGTCCGGTTGTCCAGGAAGCGGATGCCTCTGTCGTCATGGGCGGTGATGGTGAGGGGCTGGTTTGGATGACTCACCACCTGGTTGATCTGGGTTGGGCCTGACAGGAAAAGGAGGGAGAGGGGAAGAGGTCAAGGGTGGGAGGCAATCAGGTAGACCGGCACAAAGGTAAGAGGAGAACTACCATCCCATGCCCATCCTCTGCTCAGACAGCGAGCAGGGCTGGGCACTCCGGCCGCTCCCTCCTGGGCCCAGTGCTTCATCTGTGCAATGGACACCGCACGGCCTTGGGGCGAGCAGGAGGGATGACAAACACGAAGACGGTCCTTCTGTTCCACCAAGTGGCCCATGGGCGAGTCCCTCATGACGTCTCTCCAGTCAGCCCCCCCGAGCACCCTGTGCCGTCCATAATGGCAGTGACCGGGACCTGATCTCCGTCGCTCTCAGAACCCCCAAGGGGGCAGGGCAGCCACTTTCCACTGACTGGGCAGCAGGTCACCAAAGCCACAGGAGAAACTGGGGCCCTGGAGGCATTCCTGGGGCCTCCCTTACCGCTGTTCCCCCGGGAGTCCAGTGTGAGGAGGGCACTGCCAGCCTCCAGGTCATACAGGACGGTGTCGCCAGAGCGGAAGGAGGCCACAATGTGGGCAGGCTCGGTGCTGGTGAAGGCCACTGAGGTGGGGGTCCCATGATCTGAAGGCGGAGGGGAGAGAAGGCTGCCTAACGGCCCCACTCTTCCCTGGGTGCGGGGGGCACAGGCCCCCTCTGGGGGCCTCCGGCTCTGTACGGCTCCTGTGCCACCTGTCAGGGTCCCGCACGCCCCCACGTCCCCCCAACTCACCGCTCGCTGTGGGGAAGGTACAGAGGCAGGTTGGGCTGCTGCTGCTGGGGTCCCAGATGCGGACGGTGCCGTCGGCAGAGCAGGAGGCCAGGCGCTGGGAGGTGGGACTGAAGGCCAGGCCCCACACTGCGTCCCTGTGGCCCTCCAGGACGTGGCTCAACACGCTCGGGTCTGGACCCGCCAGAGGGAGAGAAGGGCTGCGTCAGGGCCGCCGGCCCCGGCCGGGACAGCCCAGGAGCACCAGTTCTGCCAAGACGCAGGCACTGAGCTTGAGCTGCCCTTTCGCCCAGCTTCGTCCCCAAATCCTCACGCCCTCAGAGTTGCTCCCGCTCTGACGGCTAGCTGTTCTGTGAAGCTTTTAGGGCTCTGAAGGCGCCCCAGAGTGAAAGCTACAGAAGGGAGGGATTTCCTTGTTCCCTGCGTCCCCGCAGGCCCGCGATAGTGCCTGGCACAAAGCTGCTGCTCGAGACATACCTTTTAGGACTTAGTTAAGGGGACGAGGGACAAGGGTGGCTCTGTGACCCTGGGACCCTTTGCAGCCTGGCCCCTGTGGGTCAGCCCCACCCTCGGTCCCTGCGGTCTTTTCTGCCCAAGAGCATGGCCTTGCCCGGTCTCTCCAAAGCCCTCTGGTCGTTCCCACCACTGCCTCCCTGGTCACTCGAGTCCACACAGGGTGCTCTGGCTGGGTCCTGCTGACACCCGACGTGTGACAACTTGCTTAGCCTAGAGCAGATACTGCCTGGGACTGACCCTTGAGCTCTGAAAGGGTGAGACTATTCTTCAGAAAACAGTATACATTCTCTGAGAGGAGACACAGACCTCTAAACTCTGCCATGACAGCCTGTTGTATGGAGCCATGTGTGTGATCAAAAGGGTTATCAGAAGAGGCGTCAGAGGGCAGGGACACGGACACTGAACAGACGTGACAGCCTGGTCACTTCTCCGCTTAATCTTAGAGGTGGCCCAAGGACACAGCCAAACTCCCTACAGCCTGGCCCAGCCAGAGTCTCCGTCTCACCTGCTCGACCTGCTCCTCGCCGGCTCCCTCCGCTCGACCACGCAGGCGTGGGCAGAGCTGAGCGCGGAGAGCTGCCAAGGCTCACCACGCCTTTGCCGGGGACGCCTTCGCCGGGGCTGGTCCCGGCCCCAAAGCTCCGCCCCAAGCAGCTCCTCTGCGAGAGGCTCCCCCACCACCCCCGCTGCTGCTGGTCTTGTCCCACCCTTGGGCACGTGCTGAATCGCCTTGGCCGGTGCTTCACCAGACCGGGAGCCCTCGGCATGCACACCCCCAGCACCCAGTGTGAAGCCTGGGGGCTTCGGGAACCAACAGGCCCTGGTGGCAGGTGGGTGGGGGAGAGGAAGGCAGGGGAGGGAGCTGTCCTCACCGTAACCGTCGTACGGGTCCATGTTGAGGTCTGGAATCTTCCAGCTATGGATGCGGGCATCCGCCCCACCGCTGTAACAGTATTCACTGTGGCTGCCCATGGCTACTGCCAACACGGGGCCCCTGGAGGATACCAAGTTGGGTGAAGCGGGGAGACGAAAAGCTCCAGGCTCCCCCTCCCCCATGGGACCCTGAAGTGCCCCACTAGCATTTTTCAAGGCTGGCAAAAAGGAATCCAGCGTCTGGACCTCTGGTGGTGCCATCCAGGCAAGGCGCCTGTCCCACTCCCCGTGTCTGTTTCCTCCTCCGAAGGCTGTGCTGAGAACCAGCTACGGGGGCACTGAAAGTCTGCAGAGCGCCAGGAGCGAGGTGGGGTGCGTGCAGAGGGTCACAGGGACTCCGAGCCCTCCTGCCACCCTGGCTCAGCCCCCAGGGTGGCTGCCTTGGGGGGCACTTCCCTACCTGTGAGCCCGGAAGGCATGGATAGGTTCCACGTCTAGCGCGGCATTCCTGGGGGGAGACAGAGGGGCTGGATGTCGCTGGGAGCCCCTCATCACCCTGTCCCCCGCGCCCAGATGCCCTCCCCACCCCCCACCCCGGGGCTGCTGCTCTCACTTCTTGGCTGTGACCGCCTTCTGCAGGTTCCAAAGCTTGAGCGTGCCGTCCTCGGAAGCAGTGAGCAAAGCCGACTGGCTGTGATGGAAAGCCAGGGAGCGGATGCCGTCGTAGTGGGAGCGGAGGGTGAATTTGGGGTTCCAGGTCTTCTTAAAGGCATCCTTGCTGTCAGACAGCTGCGGTGGGGAAGCTGCCTCAGTGTCTGCTCGTCCATCTCAGCCATCCCGCAGACACCAACTCCCAGCCCCACACGGGGCACCTCACAGACTGGCCTCCAGCCCGGCCCTCTCCCACTTCCTCCTTGCCCGCTGTGTCCCCTCACTCACTCAGCAAGTGCCTGCAGTGTGCAGGGCCTGGGCTGGCTTCTGGGGAGGCAAAGGGGAGCCCAAACCCT
This sequence comes from Mesoplodon mirus, assembly GCF_964341445.2. Taxonomy (NCBI): domain Eukaryota; kingdom Metazoa; phylum Chordata; class Mammalia; order Artiodactyla; family Ziphiidae; genus Mesoplodon; species Mesoplodon mirus. Next base: position 56,814,769 of record NC_138995.1, read on the forward strand.
GGGGATCTCACCATGCAGAGGGAGCCTGGGGGAGACACTCAGACCGTCTCCATAGCACAGAGGATCATGAACTGCAAGCAGCACCACGAATTACACACGGACTGAGAGGAGGTAAGGGGCAGCCCCCCTCTGCGGGGGTCAATAAGGCTTTCCTGAGGAACTGACAAGCCGTCAGGACGTAACCAGATAAGGGGGGGGGGGACAGAGGATGGAAACTGCATGTGCAAAGTCCCTGAGGCACAGGCAGCAAGGGCGGATCCTGAGCCTGAGAGGAGGCCTGGGATGCAGAAAGCAAGGGAGAGAGCGGCAGGAGATGAGGCCAGAAGGGCTGGCCAGAGCCACAATAGTGGCCCACGCTCAGGAATGTGCAGCTCATCCCAAGCGACAGGGGAGCCACAGAAGGGTTTAGAGCAAGGAAATGACACAGCTTCTTCGGGCCGCCCCGTGGGGGGGCTCGACTGGGGAAGATAAGAGTGCCTGTAGAGAGAGAGGTAAAGAGGTCCTGAGGGAAGTCTCCCAGGGAGAGGTGAGGCAGACCAGACACTGTGGAGTGGAGATGGGGACAAGCACACAGTGGGGAGAGACTGGGAAGCCGAATCAATAGGCCTCTGAGGGAGAGTCCCAGAGACACCCCACAGGTCCTGGCGGACGAGGGTGCTGCTCTCCAGGCGGGGTACCTGGGGAGGGCCACTCGGGAAAGGAGACTAGCGGACTGTCGGCCAGGCCTCAGCGCTCTGCCCCGAGATGAGGTGTCCCCGAGGCACCCCTTCACCTGGCTCTGTCCCCCAAGGTCACCACTTCTGCCACAGAGGTCTAGGCCGGAGGGGTCTGCCCCCTCCCACGCACGCTGCCCCGTGGGGGTGGGTCTCACCTCGGGGCAAGCAGAGGGGCCCTGCAGCGCGCTCCCTGCTCAAACCCTCCGCTCCGGTCTCGCTTCCCAACACCCCACAGCAGTGTCCTACCCTTGCTGGGATCACTTGAAATCTTGCTAGAAGCTGTGGTAAATGTCCTGCTACAGGAACTTGCTCACACGTGCCCATTTCAGAGATGCCCAGATAGCCAGAGGCCCGGCCACGGATCTCAGGACACTGGCCCTGAGGTCTCCCTTCATTCCAGCCCAACATACCAGATCGGCCTGGTTTTTTGTTTTGTGGCTTAAAGTCACCTTCCCTTCCAAAGTCAGCTCAATTCTCACCTACTGCACAGACTTTCTCACCCGAACCGCCACCAGCCCGAAGCCCCCTCCAGCACCCCCTTCACCCCTGCCTCCTGTCTGCGGTGGGTCCTGGTCTTGAGGTGCGTGGAAGCCCAGAGTGGGAGGGAGCATTGCCGGGAGAAGGAGCCTGGCAGCATGATTAAAACACAGGCGCCAGAGCCTTTCAGGCCAGGCACCTCGGTGACCCCAGTCAAGTCCCACCGCCTGTGTTGGCACCCTCTGTGAAACAGTGAGCTGGCGAATGATCTCCCATCGTCCTTGTGTGTGAGGGGCTGGGCACAGGCCGGGCACATGGTCAGAGCTCTGCCAGTCCCGGCACTGCGCCGACGCCCCATGGGGGCCTGTAGGGGGTGGGCACCCTGAGAACTTACATCACAGCTGAGGTCGTTGTCGTTGGTGACGGTGAGATCTGCCAAGTCCCCCAGGCTCACCTCCCCGCCCCCGATAGTGTCCATGATGAAAACGTCTGAGGAGAAGCCAAAGGAACCTGGTAGGGAGAGGGGAGGGAGGGCACAGAGAGAGGCAAGGAGAAAGAGAGAAAGACAGAGAGAGGCAGAGAGAGAGGTAAGGAGTGAGAAAGAGAGACAGGGAGAGGACAAGATCAAGAATCACAGCTGGAAAGAAAGAGACGGAGAGACAGACAGACAGGGCAGGACAGACAAAAAGAGAGGAGACAGAGACAGACAGACGAACTTTTGGGACAGGGAGGCTGCAGACTAGAGGCTGGGCCTCGACCCTGAGGACACAGAAGCCCTGGGCTTAGCACTGCAGCCTCCCTCTGCCGTGGGCCCCTCAGGACTGGGCCAGGGTCGAGGGGCCTCTTACCTTCGTGGGGCCGGGGCTGGGGTGTGCCGGGAGGTGGGCCGGTCACTTTGGGTGGCAGCCCATCCACATCCCGAAGGTCGGCCAAAATTCCCTGGAGTTTGACCCGCCGGCTTTCTGAAGGGACAAGGCACAGGGCAGGAGTTACTGACTGGTTCACTCAGCCACGTGCGGGCGATGCCTTCCCCACCACCGAGAGCTCTCCTGCAGCTGTGGGGAGGCCGGGAAGCCCTGGGCTCCGGGTAGGGATGGCAGACAGGCAGAGGAGACAGACTGAGGTGGGACCCTCCATGGGCCGCCCTTGCTGGGGCCTCAGTCCGCAGCCATCCTACATGACCCCCGAGGGCCTCGTAGCTTGGAGTCACAGGACAGGAAGCAGCAGCAGCACTGCCCCGTCTGCCTTCTCCACTCTGGGTCTGCATCCTGTCCACCCCGCCCCCTCCAAGGTCCGCCAACAACTGGCTGCTCGAGTGGAGCTGGAGGCCCTGCCTCAGGAAGAGCCGGGCCTGCCTGGGTCCCCGCAGGGGTTTTCCAGGGAAGGAGTGAAGGCCTGGCCATCGTGGTGCAGGCCTCCCGCTCTCCTTGGCCACCGTCCTCTCAGGAAGTGTATCCGTCCGGTGGAGACCCTGGGGCAGGAAGCAGCTGCAGGCGGCTGTGTGTGCCCGCAGTGAGGAAGGTGGGCCAGAAAACCCCCAGCTCACCCAGTTCGTGGTGGGTCCCCTCGCCGGCGCATCGCCGGGGGCCTGGGGAGCCCTCTCCGTCCTCTCCTGAGCCCAGGAAATCAAACTCGTTGATGGCATCCTCTGAGTCGTCCTCCTCGTCTTCGTCCTCCATTTCAGGAACCAGGGCCTTGGATGGCAGCTGGGGCGTGGAGACAACCAGGGGTCAGGGGCTCCTGCATGGGCCCAAGCCCACCCAGTCTCCAGAAACAGAGAAACCAAGCCTCCTGGCCTCGGCCCGCAGGGTCCGCCCCAGCCCCACACTTTGAGGCCGTGCTCCCCCTGCTGGGAGCACTCAGGGCTGCTCCTCACTGGAGGAGCTGCTCCCCCAGCCTGGCTCTGGAAACCCCTTCCGCTCCTGCTGCCTCCAGCAGTGATCCCCGCACAGGGCCCTCCTCCTGGCTTTCACTCAGGCTGTTCCTGCTCCCCCATGCGCCACCCCCCAGCACAGTACTTCTCATGAAAAAGTGTCGGATAATATGACAGCCTGTTTCGGGGGCGAGGGAAGATATATGTGTGTCTACGGGGGTAAGTGAGTGGAAGGAGGTGCTCAAAGTGAGAACAGATCCATGGGTACAATAGTAATGATAATGAACACTTACTGGGCCAGCCTCTCTGGGTTATTCAGTGCACTGAATAAGCTTCACATATGTGATTTCACAACCCCATGAATAATTACTATTGTAATTATTATCCCCATATTACAGGTAAGGAGAACTGAGACTGAGCAGAGTGAAGCCCCTTGCCCAGGTCACCAGGTCCAAGCTGTTCCTTATACACTACCTGAGGTTCTCTAAGTCTTCCTCATAACTTTCTACACTGGCTGAATTTTTGTTTTCTTACATAACAAGCAGGAGCTACTTTTAGAATGAGAGAAAACACCCCAATTCCTCCACTTTGAGAAACAGAGTGCTGGGCGAGTGGACACTGAGTGCTATTTCCCACAGTCGGTCTTAACCAGGAGCAAGAACCAAATCATCCTGTTTTCCTCAATTCACAAGCTTGGACCGAATCCCAGGCTTGTGAATTTAGGAGCAGCATCACACCTGTGTTTCCCCACACGGACACCTTTGAGATGCAGCCTCATGAAGTGACATCTTGCGTATGATTCTTTACCCTCTTGTGGCGTAAGCATCACTGTGTTTTACATAAAGTGCCATCCGGAAGCTGTGTACTTGGCACTTCAAAGGCTGCACTTAAATGGCTTAAGGGAGCTTCAGAATTTTCAAATACAGTTTTGAATCCGAGTTCTGCTTTAAGTGCTTCGGAGACCACTGGTTCCAAACACCACCTCTTCCAGGAAGGCTTCTCCCTCCTAAGTGTTCCCTGCCTGGGCCCAGCCTCAGTCAGACTGTGAATTCCTCGAGGGCATGGCTGACGCCCCTCCTCCCAGAGGCTCAGCATCCCGAGCTGGGTCTGGAGAGTATGAATTTGGAGCAGCTACGCTCAGGCTCAGGCATCGTGGAGGGCCAGCCTCTGGCCTGTGTGGGAGGACGGGGATGGGACGTGAGTGCCTTCCTCTTCCGGCCTGGGAGAAGACCCAGGGTCAAGGTTCAGACAGCCTGCCCAGAGAGATGATGGCAGGGGTCAGTCCACGAGAGGGGCCCTATGCAGTTCCGTCCTGCCGTCACTGCCTGGGACTGTGAGTGCCAGGCCCCTGCCAAGCACTGCTAATACTGCTGCCGCTGAGCACCTGGCCTGGCAGCCACCGTGCAGCCAAGGGCTTTGTACGCATGAACTCACTTTAATTCATTCCTCAACGACCCAGAGACAGGGACTACTTTTTTTTTTTTTGCGGTACGCGGGCCTCTCACTGTTGTGGCCTCTCCCGTTGCAGAGCACAGGCTCCGGACGTGCAGGCCCAGCGGCCATGGCTCACGGGCCCAGCTGCTCTGCGGCACATGGGATCTTCCCGGACCGGGGCACGAACCCATGGCCCCTGCATCGGCAGGCGGACTCTCAACCACTGTGCCACCAGGGAAGCCCGACAGGGACTATTAGCCCCTGAGACTGAAGCCAAGACAAAGAGAATCATGTGCCCACAGTTACAGAGCCAGGCCATGGCCACTCTGGGAGTCACGGGCAGGTCTTCTGAATCAGAGTCTGGTCACTGAAGGTGTGCTGTGTGGAGACAGGGGGCTTGGGGAAGCATGGGACCCCTACATAATGAGCCACCTGACACGGCATGCGGTGACTGATGCAAAGGCCGAAGGGAGTACGCGATCATTTCTATGGGAGGAGCGGAGAGGACTGGGAAGGTTTCCCAGAGGAGGCTGAGGCGAGACCTGCAAAAGGAGTGAAAATCCCAACAGGGGGCAGGAGGGACCAGGCGTTCTGGACCAGGGGAGAAGCTTAGAGACCCCGGACTCAGTGACACCCTGCTTTTCCTGCAACCCCAGTGCCAGTGTGCCGGCTCTGTGCATTCCATTCCCCTCAGTGCGTTCCCTGAGTGCCTGACCCGTGCGGGACCCTGCACTGAGCCATGCCGGGGACACTGGACACAGAGCTGAGGCCAGGACAGACCTGACACCAGACAGGGAGGACCCAGAATGGTCCCGGTCAGGACGGGGGAGCCCACAGGAGCCTCCTGACCCTGTGGGGAGAAGAGGAGCAAGGGCGGGTCAGACAAGGCTTCCTGGAGGAGGGGGGTGTCTGAGGTGAGTCTGAGGAGGGAGGGCTGGAGTTCGGGTGGGAAGGCCGGGTCAAGGAAAGCCCCTGAGGCCGTCTCCCACAGGCTCCCCTTCCTGGCGCGTCCCTCTGCCTGTGACTACCTAGAAGCCCGCACTGGCCCCAAGCTCCTCCACGCCGGGACCGGGCCTCAGCGTCTCCATGTCCTCAGTGCCAGCACAGAGCTTGGCCCAGGGAGGCCCACATGGATGTTTACTGGACAGATGAGACCTGGCCCCACGTAAGGATGGCGCCGTCAGGATGGCGGGAGCACGGGGCTCTGGCAGTTAAGGAGTGGGGGAAATGCGGTGGGAGCTGTATCTCCAGGCCAAGCTGCGGAGATGTGGACTCTACCTTGCGGGCAGTGTCCCTGGGCCTGGGTCCTGCCACCAACAGCAGACTGGACACCTACATCCTCTGAAGTCCCCCCTGGAGTCCCCCGACCTGGCTCCAGGCGGAGCTCTGGGCCCGGCCACATTCCCTCAGGGTGCTGGGGAGGGAACAGTAAAAAACTCGCACAGTCCCTGCCTCGTGGAGCTCACAATCTACTGCAGGAGACAGAGGCAGAGTCACACCAGAACATTTCTCAGTCCGACTGCGGTCAGGCTGGCCCGAAGGAGAGCACACTGTGAGAGGGTGGCTCAGAGCTGGCCTAACCTGGAGATTCAGGAAAGGCCTCTTGGGAACATCTGAGCCCAAGGAGAGAGGATGGAGAGAATGACGGGGGTGCAGGTGGAGAAGGGGCCAGCCCTGATAGAAAAGACCTAGGCACCTCCCAAGGTACCTGAGGCAATGGCACGGCGGGACAGGAGATGGGGACCCAGGGAAGGGATGTGATCAGGACACAGACCAGTCCTTCGAGGCAGCCCCAGAGCAGTCACAGAGGCGCTCTGCTCTGCACACACAGCAAGCGTCCTCTTGCAGAAAGGGGGAGGGGCACCCCTCGAGCTCACGTGCTCACCTTCACGCGCTGCTTCTTGTGCTGCACGCTGTCCAGCTCATCGTCCTCATCACTGTCCTCATCCTCGCAGTTCTGCAGGAAGGGAATCTGCTCCAGCACTGAGCCACCCAAGCGCTCTTTGCCGTCTTTGCCGGCCGCATTCCTGCCCACGACAAGGGGGCAGAGGGGGCATTAGTCCTGCCAGGCGACGAAGCTCAGATGGGAGAGCGCTGAGGCTCGGGGACCAGAGGCTGGACCCGGCTCTCAGGAGTGCCAAGCCCACCCTGACCCCAGAGGAACTTTGACTCTGATCACACACAGGGCTTCAAGCCCAGCCTCTGCCTGACACACCCCAGCTGGAACGCTCACTGGGACCACAGACCAGGCCCAACCCCTCACTGAGTTCTGACCCTCCCTGAGTTCCAGACTAGCCCCCAACCCTGACGGCACGGCCCTGGCATATGCTGAGTCAGGAGAGCTAGACAACAAAGCGCCACTGACTCAGCAGCCCCCGTTCCCACGGCCCGCTCAAACCACAAGCACAGAGCAGGTGAGTGGCGGGGACAAACCCAGCAAGAAAGAGGAACCGGTCACTGCACGGTCACTCGGGCCCCTCACAGCCTGCACTCTCCCCAATGACAGACGGCGCTCCCCTGTCCACCCCGGGCCGCTGTTTAACGGCTCCATCGGGATGACAAGTTTTAGCGAAGGAGGTTATTTTCCAAACCTGACTCCAGGGCAGAAAGGAGGGTAGAATTTGAAGTTCAGATAAATGCCAACAGCCTCCTCTTCTGCCACTGGGCTGATGCCCCAGAGAGTTCTCGTCAACTGCCCGGGTGGATGGCTGCCACTCCGCCGGGTCGCTGTGCCCAGGCTCTCCCCCCGCTCACTAGCTGCCTCAGCCTGGCCTCCCCTGCTGGACCACCCCCAGGGCTCGGTCCTCGGACCTCCTCTCGGCACCATCAACACCCTCTGCCTCAGTGACCGCCGAGTCCCGTGGCTTCCAAATCCGCCCGTGTGCTGGTGAACTGGAGGTACGTTTAGGAGTCCAGCGCCCCCACCCCTCACCCTGGGGGCCAAACAGGCACCTCAAACTCCACTCGCCCTCAACGGCCCCCTTGAACCCCCCCACCCTTCGTCTCCTCCATCTGGGTCAGTGCTGCTCCCAGCTGCTCAGACCACGCCCTTCAGTCACCCCTAGTATCTTTTCCTCTCCTCCCACAGGCAGTCCTTTAAATAGTGTCGGCTCACCCTAAAAATCCACTGAGAAGCGGACCCCTTCTCACCCCTCCACTGCTAATGTCCATCATTTCTCACCTGGACGTCCGCAGGAGTCTCCTACCCGGCCTCCCGGCTCCCACCCCGACCCTCTGTCAGCCTCTCCTTCTCCAAGCAGACCAAGTATATCAGATGATGTCACACCCCTGCTCGAAACCACTGGCTTCCCACAACCCCAGCCTCCGAGCTCCTTCTTGTGGCGCTTGAGGGCCCGTGTGATCCGACTCCTGAGATCTCAGCGCACCGCAGACCACAGCCCCCACGCGCTCACGCCACTGCAGCCACACCGGCTTCTGTGGCTGCTCCCGAACATCCCAGGCCCTGCCCGTCCCGGAACCTTTACACTTGCTGTTCACTCCGCCTAGAACATTCTCCTTCCAGCTGCTTGGGTGGCTTAGCCTCCACTCCATGCAGTTCTCTGCCCAAATGTCACCCCATCCGAAGCAGTACTACTTCTCCCATCACTCTTTCTCACTGCCTTTTATATAGCACCTCACTTCACCACCTATTATTTATTTTGACAAATTACAATTACCGATGAGAGAATGAACAAATGAGAGCTCCCTGGGGGCGGAGACCACATGTTGTGCCCCCCCTCACCCCCCGGTCCTGGCGTGTGGCCCGGGGTCTGCCTTCAGCAGGGGCTCGGTGTTTCCTGGGGAGCACACAGGCCTGAGCTTCACGGGGGGCCGGGCCAGCGGGAGCTGTGATGCCCAACAGCACCAAGGCAACGCCAGGGGAGGGGAACCCAGGGGAACCCAAGACAGAACGTGGACACTCCACAAGGAAGGGACAGAGGAGCCCGCGATACACCCCAGGAAGGAAGCGGCCCCCAGAGCATGGCTGACGTCCTCAGGACGGAGAAGGCACACAGGGATGCACCCGCCAGACCCAAAGGCTCACATCTTTTTTTTTTTTTTTAGCGGTACGCGGGCCTCTCACTGTTGTGGCCTCTCCCGTTGCGGAGCACAGGCTCCAGACGCGCAGGCTCAGCGGCCACGGCTCACGCGCCCAGCCGCTCCGCGGCATGTGGGATCCTCCCGGACCGGGGCACGAACCCGCATCCCCTGCATCGGCAGGCGGACTCTCAACCACTGCGCCACCAGGGAAGCCCCAGGGCTCACCTCTTGATCTGCTCCTCGATCTGTTTCACCAGCAGCGACTCGCCGCTGCTGAGTCCCCCGGGGCCCGGCGTGGCCCTGGGGCCCCCTTCGCTGGGATCCACGGCCCCGTTGAGCTCCAACGAGCGGCCCAGTAAAGAGCGCACGCGCTTGGACCGCATGTCCAGGATGGTGTCGGTGTAGCCCACCTCTTCCAGGTACCTGCAGGGAGGCAGAACCAGGGTGGGTCAGGCGCCTTGTGGCTTCTTCATAAGCTGCGGGGGGCCGATGCAAATTGGGCCAGGCTTTTTGGAGGAGCAGCTTCAGACTATACATCACAATTTCAAAGCAGCACACCCCTGACCCCACCGTTTCCCCTTGAGACTATTTCCAGGGGAAGCCTTTCTACACAGGCACTGTGCTCTCACAGATGCTCGCGGAGACACCACACATACGGGCAAACCAAAACACAGGGGCCAAACTACACGTCCGCTGCTGAGGACTGTGGAGGCAAATGACTGCTGGGACACTACGCACAAGATAAACAGAGCAGAGTGCCAAGGAAAGAGGGCCATGATGAACAGTGGAACAAAAACCGTTAAGTTAGGTGTTCCTTACAATTCAAATGTTTGTGGGAAAAAAAGAATGTGCATGTAAGTATAGACCACACACAAACACACATTTGTATCACGCCCCTCGCTAGGCCTAGAGAGACACACACTAAACTTCAGAGCAGTGACCTCTGGAGAGCGAGACTGGGGATATTAATAGGAACTTCTGGCATTTACTCCACTCACTTCTACAAATGAGCATTTATTACTTCTGCAATTACAAGAACTGAAGCCAGCTGGGACTGGTCTAAAAGCTGAAAATATCTGTGGCTTCAAAAGACTGGAGACAATGAGTCCCATGCTGGTCCTCAGGAGGCGCCTCCAGAGCCTCTTCTGTTGAGCCTGACCCTGTCCCTTTGGGAACATCAGACAGCGCCTGCCTCGGCCTGCTGGCTGGCCTGCTATCTCATCTCGGGCGCCTGTGTGTGTCCGACGCTTCCCCTCCCCACCAGCGGAGGGGCAGGAAAGTGTGGTGCGGAAGGAGTTGGGCTCTGGGGACAGGCTGCCCGAGATCACACCTTAGACCCTCCGCTGATTAGCTGTGACCTTCCATAAACAGATACCCTCTCTGCCCCTTGGTTTTTTCATCTGTGAAAACGAGGGGAATGCTAGCAGTTACACCACATGGGGGTTTATGTGAGGAATCCTTGGGTGCAAAGAGTTTAGCGCGGTGCCAGGCTCGTAACAGGTACCTGGCAAGCATCGCCTGTGATGACCTTTCTGTTGTCACTGTTTGCACACCCTTTAAGCTAGCAATTGCACTCCCAGATATTCAGCTTAAGGAAATCAAGGATATGGACAAGTAACTTCCTGGTGTTTGTCACACTGTCTACTGAAAAAAACACCTTCAACGAAATACACAAGAGACTGGCCATAGGAAGTTATGATTATCCATGTGACAGACTATTATACAGATCTTGAAATGAGGCAACATAACTAATTTATGTGGGAAGATGTTCACAACACTTAGCAAAAGCAATGCCTTATGAAACTGCAAAGGGGGAGCCCTGGCTTTTATAAAACACACACACACACAGGCACAAATACATATCCACGGAAAAGAAAGCATATGTGCCAAAATGTTTACAGGGGCATGAAATTCCTTGGGTGGTGGAATTATGAGTGATTTTTATTCTTTTCTTTCTGCTTCCCTATGTTTCCCAAGTTTTCTAAAACATACACATCTCTTTAATAAAAAACAATTTAACATTACCCCTGGGGAAAAAAAAGGCACAGAGGCACTTGGGGTCGCCTTCCACACGTGCCTTCTGCAGGGAGTCTTCCCTTGCTCTCCCCGACAGGGTAACAGCTGTGGCCAGCAGGGATCCTGACAGCTCAGGGTCCCCAGTGGGGACAGGAAGGACTGTGGAGTCTTCGGGCTTATCTCCCAAGCCAAACATGTCTTCTCGCCCCCCAGCCTCCACCCTGCCCTCCACACACTCACTGTCGGAGAAGCTGTCGCCCCTCTTTCCACACCAGCGGGCTGTTCTCCAGGGTGACTGACTCCACCGGGCCGTTGGAGACTGGAGGGTGGAGAGAAGGGAGGCGGGCTGTCTCGGTCAGGGCACCACCACGCGCCCATCACCTCCTCCATCGACCTTGGAGCCCCTTCCTGAGAGCGTCTGAAGCCTCTCTCTGACCCTGTGCTCCTCCTCTCTAGTCTCTGGGTCACTTCCCAACCATTCCCAGACTATCCTCAGACTCTACTTATGTTATTTTCCCACACGGGAAATGGGCTCAGTTCTGAGCGAACAGGCAGACTCGACCACGTCCCAGCCTGGCTCTGCCACTTCCCGGCTGTGTGGCCTTGAGCACGTTAGTTTACCTGAGCCTCAGTTTCCTCTTCTGAGAAACGAAGTTAATAATCTCAGCACCTACCTCTTGGGATTGTTGTGAGGATTAAATGAGACAATCTGTTTGTTTTATTCATCGAATATTTATCGGGCATCTACTATGTGCCCGGCTAGGTGCCTGGACTACCTCAGTCGACAAAACCCCTGCCCTGGTGGAACTCACACTCTGGTCGGAGGAGTCTGACATGAAGAACAGAGATCACCGTCAGCCTGGCCTGGAAGGCCCTGACCCCGTGAGCACACCACACTCTTCCACGCCTCCGTGCTCCAGTACACCCTTCCCTCTACCTGGAGTGCCTTCCCTACTGCCCTGATGACGAACTGATGCCTCCTTCCAGGAGCGCAGACTGTCGGGCCTTGTGTGTCTGTCTGTCTCACACAGGGACAGCAGGCAGGACTCCCAGCCTTCTTCACCCCCTGCCCCCACTCCCCCGAGCGCCCAGCACAGGACCCGGCAGAGCAGCCCACGGGGGAGGGACGCTGAGAGTGAGACCCAACCCCTCCCCACCCCGGCCGAGCCTGCTTTCTGTGGAGCACGGTGAGAGAGACGTGGCCCATCTCAGCTCTTCTCTGTCACATTCGGTTTTGTTGGGAGGGGGCAAGAGGGGAGGATCGGGGGTGGGTACCTTGTTCCGACAGTTCTGGCTTCTTCTCCCCCTGGTTCAGGTCTGTCCCGAATTTCAATTTGTGATATTTGGCCCTAAAAGATCAAGCGATTAACCAGTGAGAGACGCGGAAGAGTAGACGGGGCCAGCCCCCACCTCGGGAATCCCAGACCCCAGGTTCTCTCTAATCAGCTCTCCTCCCTCTGAAGCTGAGCTGCCCGATTAGGAAGCAGCCCGGGTGGAGAAGGCATCACGGATGGCCTGTGAAGTGCCCACTCTTTGGAGTTAGGCAAACTGGGTTGCTATCCCAGCTCCAGAGTCCTTGAAGAAGTCATCACCCTCCGGAAGCCTCACCTGTACCCATTGGGCCACTGGAAGCGATAAATGAGACAATGAACATATGGTGTTTGGCATGCAGTGGGCCACCACCATTATGAATACTGTTGTCAGTTGTTTACCCCGAATCCCACCCACTATTTCCTGTTCTGTCCCCCTCCTGGAACCATGCAGGACTGGGTGATGGGGAAGAGAACGCTTGACCCCAAAGGCTTGATCCCTGAAGGCAGGACGGGGGACAGCAGGGCTCACCTTTCCTGCTTCAGCGCATATTCTAACATCTTGATCCGCCGCACCAGGTCTGTCTTGAGATTCTCTTGCCCCTTCCTTTCTCCCTGGAGGAAGGCCACCTGAGCCTGTGCGGGGGAGAGAGGGAGACAGGAAGACAGCAGGGCTCAGGCTCACTGACATGTGTCCCTCACTCACTCAGGGACAATCAGCTCCAGCCCTGCCCCCACAGCAACACACAGCAGCCACTTCTTCAGGCGTGAAGACCCTGAGCCAGGGTTCCATGGAGCAGTGAAAGGGCGGCTGGATCTGTCTCCATGTCACCCGCAATGAAACAACTGAAGAGAAGCCCTTAACCCCTGAAATTAAATAGGGACAGCCTGGGCCATTAACAGCCCTGGGCGCCTCCTCCCCCCACTCAGGCAGGTGCTGTCCCTCAGGTTGCTGGTGGAGGTGGCGTGCCACTACTCCTACCAGAGCATCTGTCTCTGGGAGGCGTGGGAAGTTGCTTCTGGCGTTTAGAGACAAGAGCGGGCGGCTCGGCTCGGCTCAGCTCCCGCTGCAGCGCGAAAGCTTCCCCACCCGACCCCCATGGTGGGGACCAACCTTTCCACCGGAGTCTGCCCAGGGTGAGGGAGACGTGCCACAGCCACGACCCAGGGCCCTTGCCAACCACTTCACACTGTCTGCTGGCACGGGCTGCCCCAGTCTGCTCTGGTCTGTCAACAGGTCTTTTGGAGACACCCGGTCAACGGCCTTCGAGGCAGGATCTTGGCCTCTGACCAGGTTCCGGAAGCCCAGTGCCAAAGCCCTGAGCGCAGGGCTCCTCCCTGGCTTCTCCCCAAGGCTCATCTGTTCCAGGCTAGGACCGCCTGAGCTCCAGGCTTGGCTCGGCCACTTACTCGCTGCATGATCTTAGGCAGGTCACTGGCCCTCTCTGAGCCTCCGTTTCCCCTCATGTGTTAAGTTCTTCTCAGTCCAAAGCCTGGCACAGAAGAAAGGCTAACAAATGCCAGCTCCTACCTCTTACTATTTTTATTCTCCCTGTCTGTTCTTCTAGGGTCTTGAAATGGGCCCAGTTCTTTAAGAGAGCTAGGATCCCTCTCAGACCTGAGGCCCATCGAGCAGAGCTGTCTGTGGCTTACAGGCCTCCTGCCCCACAGGCAGCTGCGTCTTCCTGGGGCCAATCCTCACACACCAAATGCTTATTGAAGAACTTCAACAGCTCCCCCAGAAGCCCCCAGTCGCCCCAGATACCTTTTCTAGGTGGTGAACATTCCCAAAGCCTCGCGCTCAAGGACTGTCCACTGTTGGTGGCCTCTCAGACGCCCATGAACACGCCTCTTCCTCGCCTTGGGGCTCAAAGGGCCCTGACCTATCTGCCCCCAGCACTTGGAGCACAGCACAGCCCTGTGCCCCCAGGCCTCCTATCACCCCTGTCCTGCTCCAGGGACCAGATCTCTCCCGCAGATTAGCAGAGAACCAAATGTGCGCTAAGCATTGCCGAGCACTGGCCAGGGCCGGGGGCCAGGGAAACAGGCACACTCAGACACCATTGGTGGCGCCATAAATTGACAAACCCTTCCGGGAGGGCAATCTGGCTATACCCACAAACACGTTCAATGCACACGCCTTTTGCCCTAGCCGCTCCACTGCTAAGGAGTTTACCCCACAGGCATAACTGCAATGGTAGGCTTCCTTGTGGACAAATAAAAAGGCATATACGCATACGAATGTATGACAAAAGTATCACTCATTCATTCATTCACTCCACGAATACTTACTGAGTCCCAGCTATGTACCAGACACAGTTGTGGACAAAGGATACATCACTGAACAACGTGAGGTTTATATTTTAGAGGAGGGTGCGGGGAAACCGACGAACACATAAACACACGTCACAGGTACGCTATGGAAAAGAAACCTCATCTGTCCATTGAGAGAAAGGGACTCCCCCCAATACCTTTTTCTTTCTACACTTTAAATCAATACGTATGTACATAAACACCTAAGGCCAGACAGGCAGACTCACACGTGATCAGTGTCTCGGAAGTGTGAATTTCTGTCCTTTGTGCACCTTCTCATCACCCTGAGGTCTACTCTGCCCGTGACTTGTTAGAAGGTGGGGGGCGGTGGGGAAGGAAAGGTCCATCACCAAATACAAGTCCGGGGTCACGGCCTCCCTGTGCCCTCACCCTTCTGGGCTTCCGTCCGTGAGCTTCTGTTTCCCAGTGCCTGCGCGGCCTGCTGAGCCCACGCACATTCAGTATCTGACACCGGTGACCGCCTGTGACGGGCCAGGTTCTATGTGAGGTGCCGGAGAAGGAACGGAGAAGACGAGTGCCTCCTGTCCCGGCAGAGCCCTCAGTCTGGCTCAAGCGACAGACAGGAGCAGCCACAACTAACACAGGACATGACTAGGACCCTAAAGAGCGAGCAGAGGAGGTTAGGGGAGGGACATCCAACCCACTTCTGGAGTGAAGAAGTGACAGTTCAGCTAAGACCTGAAGGCTGATTAGCAGTCGGCCAGGGGCTGGAGCATCTAGCTGGCCGAGGCCAGAGACAAGGGTGGCAAGGTGGGCTTAAGGAACTCTACAGAGGCCAGGATGCCTGCATCCGAATGTGTAAAAGGGTTAGTGAGGAAAATCAGAGAAGCTTGCAGGCCCGACAAAGGATCGCAGACCATGTGAGCAAGTCTGAAATTCATCCTAAGAGCACAGGGGAAGCTATGGAAGGGTTTTTTAAGCAGAGAAGAGATATAATCAGATTTGCATCTTACAAAGGTAATTCCGCAAGCTATAATGTGGAGAAATGATAGCTGCAGGGGGTGAGGGGAGGGCAAAGCTAAAGGCCGAGAGACCAGTCACAGAAGGAAGCAATCCCAAGAATCCCAGGGAGAAATGACGGGGGCCCAGACTAGGATCAGGCAGGCGGGCAATGAGTGGATTTAAGGTAATAAGGAGGTGACCCTCACCTATGGGGGAAGAAAGTGGAGTCAAGGGGCAGAAAGCAGGGTCCAGAATCACGCTCAGACCTCACACTTGCTCAGCCTCCCGCACCCCCTTTGCCCCATAGCAAGCCCTGATTTCCCTTCTCCTAATGATGATGCAAGAATCTCACTCAGGGGGACTTCCCTGGCAGTCCAGTGCTTAGGACTCTGCGCTTCCACCGCATGGGACACGGGTTTGATCCCTGATCCATCGGGGAACTAAGATCCTGCATGCCATGCGCCGTGGTCAAAAATAATCTCACTTTGCTCTGTGGGCCTCTTCCCAGTTCCTCTGGCAAAGAAGGGAAAAAAGAGAACCAGAAACATGTGGCTGAAGTGTCCCAAGTTGGTGGAATACCACGGAGAGGGGAAGTGCTGGTGGCTAGTCCCTCCTACCCCACAAACACCAGCAGCCACGGCTGCCTGATCTGTTGGCAGGTAAGGCTGGGATCTGGAAGTTTTCTACCCACCACATCCACCCACTGCCACTCTGAGACAGGGCCGCCGCCTCTCCTCCGGCTGTTCCCTTTCCACCCAGGCGGCATGGAAAAAGCTTCCAGAGGGGCCTGAGCATTTCAGCCCTCCCAGGGGCCGCTGATGATTCTCTGTACCCCAACCTTTCTGTCCCAGCCCGCTCCCCGTCCCGGCTCAGTCCCATCTGGCCCTGCATCTCCTGCACTCCACTCGTCCTCCCCAGGGTCTGGGGGGCTCCTGGCAGGGTTGAGTCCCCATGGATCCCCCAGAGCCCCTTGTGAGGCTGGCAGTGGAGATGGGCCAGCTCCATACCTTCTCCACCAGCTGCTCCTACATGTGTCCAGTTCAGGCCCCGCCCCCAAGGTCCCTCTCGCCCTCAAAGAGCTCGCTCCCCTTTGCAGAAGTACCAGAGATCGTGGGCAGAGCCACGCAATCAAAGACTCAACTGCGTCAGTGTGTACAGTTCTCTGTAACCTCCTGCACAAACCAGCCTTCTCTATTAGCCTGGAAGTTTCTGAAGGGCAGAAACCACGTCACCTCCTTCTGGGAATCCCCCTACCTGGCAAAGTCCTGCTTATTATCAACCACATCGATGCCACCTCCCTGCTCCCATCTTCGGGCGCCTCCTGGCAGGACCTCACGAGAGGCTGCCTTTTCTGCTGCTCCCCACACGCTGACTGCATGTGGGTCCTGTGCCAGGAGCAGCTGCACGCAGCTACTTGGAGAAAAGGTATTCAGAGTTTATCAGAAAAATCTGACGCAGTCCAGGCCTTAAAGGATCTCACAGGAGAAGTCACACGTCCCTAAGTGATAAGGGCTCGAGTAGAAGTGTATCAAAAGGGGTGCTGCTGCTGGGACTGTGAACGTGGGGCGACTTGGCACAACTAATCACCCCTTTATAAACACATCTATTCTACCATTCCACCCATCTATTCTGCTGTATACTCACAGGGGAACACAGGGACATTCACTGCAGCCATTTCCGACGGGCAGAAACGGGAAACAACCTAAAAGTTCAGCAAGAGGGCTCAAACTAAATGAGCTACGGTACAGACACCAGTGGAATGGAGTTTTCGATAATAATAAGACCTGTCTCTGCTGATGTGAAAGGAACACAAAGACACATGAGTATGTGGGGAAAAAAAGTCACTGAATGATACATGTAGTATGATCTCATGTATTACACACAGAGTGAATTACTTTCATAGCAATAACAGTGGGGGGGGCTTTCCCTTTCCACTCGCGCACGCGCGCGCACGCGTGTGTACACATCTATAAACGCAGACGCTTCTGAGATCTTTGCATTTTTACTTATGTAACAGAACAAAAGAAAATAAAAGTACAGGGCTTCCCTGGTGGCGCGGTGGCTAAGAGTCCGCCTGTCAATGCAGGGGACACGGGTTCGTGCCCTGGTCCGGGAAGATCCCATACGTCGCAGAGCGGCTAGGCCCGCGAGCCATAGCCGCTGAGCCTGCGCGTCCAGGGCCTGTGCTCCGCAACGGGAGAGGCTACAACAGTGAGAGGCCCGCGTACCGCAAAAAAAAAAAAAGAAAGAAAGAAAGAAAATAAAAGTACAAAGTAAGAGATGCTGGAGCCTAGACAAAGGAAAGCCTAACTGGGTGCTATCTACAACTTCCTCTCAAACGCCAAGAAGGACCACTAAATGCGGGAACAGACACGTTTTCTCTCGTTTGTCTCAAAGATGAGGAAGCGGGGTGGTGAGTGCTGTAGGGTACGCTGGTCTGTTACGAGTGCTGGATGACCCTGGGGAGGCCACTGGGTTTCCTTGGAACAGGCTTCTCATCTGTCCTGGGCATCAGAGAGGTAATAATACATGGGCTTGAAAGCCCACAGACCACCCCTGCCACCCACAGGCTGTGACCCTAGATAAATCACTGATCTTGTCAAAGCCTCCATTTCTTCTTCTGATTATTTTTTTAAAAAGGGGGGTGGTGGTGGAGGAGGGAATAATATCACTTGCCCTCCCAGAATGTTGCAAGGATTAAATGATACCATGTATCTGAAGTGCCTAATACAGCGCCTGGCACATAATATGTGCTCAACAAACAGCAGCTGCTATCATGATTGGTAAGTGAGGGCAATGCCACTGGCCCTGCCTCCATAATGGGGCACTGAGAAGATCTCATAAGATGTACCCTGGGAAAGAGTTCTGTAAGTAGAGATGGGACACCATGGGACACCAAAGCAAGGGGTACTTACATAAGGATTTCTCTCCCACCCCAACTCCAAGCCTCAGCCACCACACAGCTAAGATCCCTATTGGGGTGGGAGAATTGCGGGATGCTCTCTTTATTCATCCTAAGGACAAAATTCTAATCCGGTATTTACTTGGGTCCCCACCTCAACTAGATAGGAAACAGCAAATCAGAAGGGGAAAGACGAGCTGCTAGAAGCAGGTACTGACTTCTGCTAATAACACCCCAGCCCAGGGACCCTTCAAATCCTCACAACTCTGATACCCAGGCTCCTCAGGACACTCTGCCAATCGACCCACACTTCTCAAGGTCACAAAACCCAGTCCAGCCTCAGCCTCTTCCAATCATCATCCGAGGGCACATCCCTCCCCCAAGCTACTCCACAAACCATAGGGTCCTTTCCCAGAAAATTCCACAAACACCTCCCCCCAGGATCCTTCTGAGATGCTTCCTCTGGCTGCCTTCCTGCTCTACAAAATGCTCCCCCTGCCATCCCTGAGGTCCCCCGGATTCCTCCTCACATTCTCCATCCCGCCTCCCATCTCCACCGCTGGACATGTTTGACCCTCCCCCACTCCAGTTCGGGGTTCTCCATCCGACTTCCTACACACTTCCCATCTCAGGGCGGGAGTCCCCACTCCTCCACACCCCGAAAGAGTTTCGGCTCTCAGGCTCTTCCAACACAGATTCTTGAGGCACGTCCTGGCCCCGTCCGTGCTTCCGACCCAGGGACCCCCTCCCCTGCCCTCCCAAGCCACGCCTGCCAGGGCTCCCCAACGTTTCCTCCTCGGAGGGGAGGGCACACATCTTCATCGGGGACCCCCCGACACCTTGCTCTCATCCCCCGAGTCCTCGACACAGCCGTCTTTCAGTCCCTCCTGTCCAAACGCTCCAAAACACATCCGTCCCGAGCTCCCTGACTTCCTCTTCCGACTCACCCGGGTTACCCGCCCCGACCCGCTCTCGTCCCCAACGGATCCCAAGTTTCCCCGACGCCCCCTCTCTCCCACCCGGGGCCCAGCGGGCTCCACCTCCAACGCGCACCTGGCCGGGGACGGAGTGGGAGTCCCTCGGCACCCTTGGAGCTTTTTGCTCACTCGCATACAAGACTCCTCCATCCCCTCTCATCACCCTTTGCTGAGTTCTCTTGGGGTCCCCTCGGGGCCCCGAGGCCACTCTCTCAGGAATCCTTCTGCCGGTCCGTTCACTCCCACTCCCACTTCCAGCCGGTTCTGCTCCCCTGCGCCCCTTCTCTCGGCGGCCGCGGTCCCGGCCCTGGGCCCCCCTCCCGCCTCCAGCTGCCCGGGTGCCCTTAGGACCCCCGTCGGACGGCCCCTCACTCCGTCTCGGGGCCGGTCGCGGTCCCCTACCCGCCCCCCCGGCCGTCCCGGCGGCCATTGCTCCAAGATGGCGGCGGCGGCGGCGGCGGCGGCGGGTGAGGCCGGGCCGGGCCGGGCCGGGCGGGGGGTCGGGGGTCCCGGGGCGGTACTCACTTGCAACTCGGCGCGCTCGGCCTCCCAGCGGGCCTTCTCCGCTTCGAAGCGCGCCCACTCGTGCTGGATAAAGTGTAGGATCCCGGGCAGGCTCAGGGGCTCCGGCCCCGCCGTGGGGCCGGGGCTCCCTCCACCGCCGCCTCCCTTAGCAGCCGGGCCGGGCCCGGGGGCGGGGGTAGAAACTGGGGCCGCCCCCGTCGGGCCGGGGCCCGCGCCGGAGCCCAGCAGGCGGCAGGAGGAGGCGGCGGCGGCGACCGCGGCGGCCGCTCGCTCCTCCATCATGGAGGCCCCGGGGCCGGCCCGCGCGCCCGCTGTGCCTCGCGCGCCTGCGCGGCCGCGCCGACAGTCGCGCGCGCGCTTGGTGGGGGCCGGGGGGGCCGGTGACGGGAACGAAGTCGGATGCGCGCCTCGCCCACTCGGGTCGACCCCGAAGGCGCGCGCGTGGGGGGCGGGAAGGGGCGCGCGCCCGAAGGAGGGCAAACGCGACCCAGGCCCGGCGCGAGGGTTGCCTTTGGGAAGCGCGGGACTTAAGGAGGGGCCGCTTTCTGCCCCCCTCCTCACGCTTCACCCCAAAGAAAGACTCTAGTCCTCTCCAGACCCAAACACCATTCTCCTCGACAATCACTGTCACTCTTTCAGAGACAGAGCGACCACCAACGGTGGTTTCAGCAATGGCCCCATCCAGATTCCTGGCCCAGGTCGGTTGTCATGGTAACACTTCCCAGTCGGGAACACCCTTAGCCTCCCCTCCCCTCCACCTTTGTGGTTATGGAGCTCCAAACCTGTCCTGGCCCTGCACCAGGAAGAGGTTGCTAAGGTAACCCAAGCCCTGGTGGTCCTTATACCCCTACCCTCATTGGTTACTATGGCAACCTCACCTAGCACTCAGGTAGAAAGGACCCCAGCCCCAAGGACACTGCTGAGGGAAACATCTCTTTCCCAACCCCTCCGCCCAGCCACCCAGTTGGCATTACCATGGTAACCATCCATCTCCCCCTTTCCCATCAGTGGGAGGTCTGTGGACCAAACCAACCAGGTGTTTTTATTTAGACGAGATGCTCTGCTGAGGAGTAGTTGCTATGGTTACAAGGCCTGGACCATCCCCAGGGAGGTAAGAAACAAGCAAAGCCAAGTCCTGGTTACTATGGTAATGGGGGCAGTCCCCCTTCCAGTGACCCTAGGGACCAGGCCCACCAAGGTACAGGACATTTTAGGATTGTCTCTCAGGATGGAGTGTGTCTAGGAAAGGGGTTGTCATGGTAACACCTGTCACTTCTAGCCTTACCTTTCTGGACACATTTATGAAAGAAGGGATGGTTATAGGTTGCTATGACATCCTTCCCTTCACTCCTTCCCTTCACAGATGCTTCAGGTGGTCCCTGAGCTTATGAGATTTCAAGAGAAATGATTCCTTGACCTTCTCGTTGCCACTTTTGTAGGTAAAATGAAATTGTGCTCTGTTGTGTGAAATTGGCTGATTTGGGGTTTTCTGGTTTCTCCTTCCCTCAGCAGTGCAGCTGAGCTGGGCTGGAACCGCCCCCCTGGAGCTCCCTCAGCCTGCAACCTAGGAGGTAAGAAGCCCCTCAGTGTCACCTGCACTCACGTGGGAACTGCCCTTGTCCCCAAAGGTTTTTCCACACATCACTCATTTTCTCTATCCATCACATTCCCATTCTACAGATGCAGCAACTGAGGCTCAGGCCAGGTGAAGTCTAGCCTGAAGTGAATGTGGATCCACTTACCTTGTTTTGTGGGCAATGGAGAGACAAAGTCTCAGCTTAACTGTCCTCTCCTCCCCTGACCACCTTATCTCTCTCATGCTCCCTGCTGGTTTCCTGCTCTATCTGTAAGTTGTTTGCAGGGATTTTGTCTGTCTTCCTACCTCTGGAGGGCCTGCCCAACCACTGCCTGGTTCACCCCGTGTCCCCAGAACACAGAGGGCACTCAATAAATATATGTTTGTTGAGTTAATGAGTTGAATTAATTAATTAATGGGCCATATTCAGCTTTGAAAGCACCTGTCAAGTGAGGGCAAGGGAAAGGGGTTATCTCACTGAAGATGGGTTGAAAGTTGGACTGTCTTTGTGGACCCAAAAGAGACAGCAGAGTTTATTGGCTGAAATCACAACACTGGAGCCAGCTTCCCGGTCAAATCCCAGGTCCACCACTTCCCAGCTGTGTGACCTTGGGCAAGTGACTTCACCTGTCTGGGCCTCAGTTTCCTCATCTTTAAATGTGATCATAATGTGAAGATTAAACAAGTTAAGATCGGTAAAATGCTTAGAACAGGAACTGGCACATCAAGATCAGCTAGAATTGTTGATATTATTATGATCCTTCAAATTCACCGTTTCATCCACTTTGCCCCAGTGAAGGAGTTTTGAGTCCTTACAGTTGGGGAAGCCAAGACTGACCTTGTCAGGGTACTAGATGATTCCTCTCTCTCTCTACTCTGGTTCCCTCACCTCCTCATCTGGCTGTCATACCTGCTGGTCTCTGAGAAACTGGCTTCTGTCCTCTGTCCTTTTGGGCACCTCCTGGCCCAGAGTCAGCCAGATAGCGTGTGGTGAGAACCAGGTTCCGGGGGCGGAGACCTGGGTTCTGCTCCCTCTGGCCTTCCTCTCTCTGTGCCGCAGGTTCCCCATCTGAATAACAGGAGTCAGTCATTCGTTCCACACAAATTTATTGAGCACCTGCTGTGTGCCAGGTACTGAGCCGTGTTCTGGGTGTACAGCAGGGAACAAAACAGACAAAACAAGAGACAAGATAAGTAAAATCTACATGAGAACTACTAGGGGAGGAAAATAGCCCAGGGATGGGACATAGGAAGTATGTGGGTGATAGGGAGAGGCATTTTTAAGTAGGGTGGCCAAAGGAAGGGATCACTCTACAGGTGACATTTGAGCAAAGACCTGAAAGCCAGGGGAGAAGGCATGCAGCTGCTACCTGGGGGAGAGCATCCAGGCAGAGGGGACAGCCAGTGCCACAGCTGGGGTCTCCTGGGTGTATTTGGAGAATGGTGTTTGGTGGCCCACGTGGCTGCAGCTGAGCAGGCAAGTGGGAGAGGGTGGGGGATCACGTGGAGCCTTGTGGGTCTCAGCGAAGACTTTGGCTTTTCCTTTGAGTGAGTCTCGAGCCACAGAAGCCTTGAGCAGACGCAGGACAGAATCTAACTGAAGATTGAACAGGATCCTTCTGGGCTCTGAGTGGGGCACAGACCATAGGAGACCAGGCCGAAGCAGGAGGAAGGTCTCTTTAGAATTGTTAGAAGATTCTGAAACCATCTAAAGGTCTCTTCTCTGTTTCTGTGTACCTGAGCGCTAAAATTCTAAGATTTTTAAGACCCTGAAGATTCTGTGGTCCCAACGGTTCCTCCCCCACCACCCAAGTAATGTGAGTTGCCCAAGCTCAGTGGTATTGTCTGTCCCTGTGTGTTATGTGTCCACGGCTGTTTCCCCAGGGCCTAGGACAGTGCATGGTATGTTGTAGGAGTTCCACAACCTGGAAGGATGGAAGGAAGGAGGGATTGATCGAAGGTCCAGAAGGCAGTTCCAAGGTTCTGAAGAATAACAAGTCGCTCTGAAAGTGCAACTCAGACTCTTAAGTGCCATCTGAGTTGGGTCAGAGAAGGGCAAGCAGGCCTGGGATGGGTGAAGAGGGATAAGAGGGCGTTTCTGGAGGGAGAGAGAGAGAGAGGAGACAGGGAGACCAGGGCAGGGCCCCAGGTGCATGGCCACAGTGCAGAATTTGGCCCTGGGGACCTGAGTGGGCTTTACAGACACACAAAACCCCTGCCCCCAGTCATCATCTTTTCACCAAGTGCATTTTCAGTGCCCAGTCATGTGGGAGGAACACAGTGGTGATTGAGACGGTCCTGGCTCTACCCTCCTGGGGCTCACAGTCTAGTGGGGCACACAGAGCCATCCCCAGACAGTGCCAAACCAGAACAGGCAGCCCAGGGGTTCCGGGAGCCCAGAGGGGACTTCTGACTCAGCCTGTGGTTCAGGGAGGGCTTCCTGGAGGAGGGGCCATCTGAGCTAAAGCCTGAGCATAAGTGAGTTCTCCAGGAGAAAACAGGCACAGGGAGAAGGGGTGTTCGAGAGGAGACTCTTCTAGGCAGGAGGAACAGGATACACAAAGGTTTAGAAATAAGATCTGTTTGAAGAAAAGTCCAAGATGGCTTAGGCACAGAGTTCGAGGATGCATGGCAGGAGATGGGGCTGGAATGGTGGCAGGCAAGGGCCGGGTCATACGAGGCCTGGTGGGACTTTGTAAGAAACTTAGACTTTCTCCCCAGGGCACTAGGGAGCCATGGCAGATTCTGAGCGAGAGAGGGAGAGGTCAGATTTGTGCTTTATGCAGACCCCTCTGGCTGCCACGAGGAGGGGACTTAGGAGACCATGGGAGGCTGGGTGGGGATCTGGGTGAACCGGGGTTGAAGGGAGAGCTGTGGGAATGGGGAGGGGGTGGGTCAGAAGTATTTAGGAGGTAGGAAGATTAGCGGGGTCTCTGACGTCCTCCTCTCCGGGAGGGGCAGAACCTATGAAGATCCTTCATGGGGAAACTTTAGTATCTGCTCAGAAGAGAGAGTTAATTATTCCTTCTGTGCTGGAGACCAGCCAAGTCTTCAAGTTGTGATGGGGACATAGAGACAGCGCCACCTGGGGGTTGCTTAGGAATGTGGCCCATGAATAGAGGTGGAGGTGCCCTATGGAGGGAGCACAGCCTCTTTGGATGCAGCCCACTCTACTTCAAAAAAAAAAAAAAAAGATTTTTTAATTGTGATAAAATACACATAACAAAATTTGTCATCTTAACAGTTTTCAAGTGTATAGTTCAGTAGTGTTAACTATATTCATATTATTGTGCAAACAATCTCCAGAACTTTTTCATCTTGCAAAACTGGAACTCTATACCCATTAAACAACAACTCCCCGTTTCTGCCTCCTCACAGCCCCTGGCAACCACCATCTACTTCCTGTTTCTATGAGTTTGACCCATTCCATTAAAAAAAAATTAATTAGTGGCCAACATTACAAACTGGAATAATTCTATGATTTAAGAAAACATTTCTAGCTTTCCTTGCAAAAACTAAAAACATCTGGCTGACCATCAGGAAAGAAATGGCCAGATGGCAGAGGATTTGAGGAAGTGAGAAGGAGGCAGCAGGGGAGGGGCTTGGTGGCCAAGGCTCTGACCCCAGGGCCAGGGTGTGGGGTGGGGGGAGGGAAGAAGAGATCAGGGGTGAGAGCAGGGAATGAATGGGGTCTGGGCATTTATAACTGAACCCGAATCTGAATGAGAAGTTGGCAATGAATAAAAGGGTGGGACTGAACAAGGAAGAAGGGAAGGTGATTCATTGGTTAAAAACTTCCTGAGCATCTGATGTGTACCTGGCTCTGTGCTGAGTAGCCTTAGGTACCCAACAGTAACCAAGACAGGCTCCGGACCTGCCCTCACACAGACTGGGCCCTACTCACTATTGAATTAGAGTGGTAGGCTAGAGTCGGGGAACCCACAGGTCTGAAGGAGCCCAGAGGGGGTTGCATGACCCAGCCTGGGATCAGGGAGGGCTTCCTGGAGGAGGAAATGTCGGAAGTGAAACCAAATAAGGAAAAGGCTGGGAGAGGAAGACAAGGCTGAGGATGGGTTGGGGGGGTTTCTGACAACCAGCTCCAGTCTCCCCTTTCATCCCCGCTCCCCAGGATACCCGGGAAGCCCAGCTAAGGGCCTGACTTCAGCCCCATGCGGCTCACCCGCTGCCAGGCTGCTCTGGCAGCCGCCATCACCCTCAACCTCTTGGTCCTGTTCTATGTCTCGTGGCTGCAGCACCAGCCCAGGTACTCCCCGGCCAGGGGCTCCCGCCGTGGGTCTGCCTCCGGCCCCCGGGTCACCATCTTGGTGCGGGAGTTCGAGGCCTTTGACAACGCGGTGCCAGAGCTGGTGGACTCCTTCCTGCAGCAGGACCCAGCCCAGCCGGTGGTGGTGGCAGCCGACACGCTCCCCTACCCGCCTCTCGCCCTGCCCCGCATCCCCAGCGTTCGCCTGGCGCTGCTCCAGCCCGCCCTGGACCGGCCCGCTGCAGCCTCGCGCCCCGAGACCTACGTGGCCACCGAGTACGTGGCCCTGGTGCCCGACGGGGCGAGGGCCGAGGCACCGGGCCAGCTGAAGCGCATGGCCGAGGTGCTGCGAGCGGGAGGCGCGCGCCTGGTGGCCGCTCCCGTTGCTTCGGCCAACCCTGCCCGGTGCCTGGCCCTGAACGTCAGCCTGCGGGAGTGGACGGCGCGCTACGGCCCGGCACCCTCCGCACCCCGCTGTGACGCCCTGGACGGGGACGCTGTGGTTCTCCTGCGCGCCCGCGACCTCTTCAACCTCTCGGCGCCCCTGGCCCGGCCCGTGGGCACCGGCCTCTTCCTGCAGACCGCCCTCCGCGGCTGGACGGTGCAGCTGCTGGACCTGCCCTTCGCCAGGGCGCGCCAGCCCCCGCTGACCACGGCCCACGCGCGCTGGAAGGCGGAGCGCGAGGGGCGGGCACGGCGGGCGGCGCTGCTGCGGGCACTGGGCATCCGCCTGGTGAGCTGGGAGGGCGGGCGGCTCGAGTGGTTCGGATGCAACAAGGAGACCCCGCGCTGCTTCGGGACAGTGGTGGGCGACACGCCGGCCTACCTGTACGAGGAGCGCTGGACACCCCCGTGCTGCCTGCGTGCGCTGCGCGAGACGGCCCGCTACGTGGTGGGCGTGCTGGAGGCGGCCGGCGTGCGCTACTGGCTGGAGGGCGGCTCGCTGCTGGGGGCGGCCCGCCACGGGGACATTATCCCGTGGGACTACGACGTGGACCTGGGCATCTACCTGGAGGACGTGGGCAACTGCGAGCAGCTGCGGGGTGCCGAGGCGGGCTCGGTGGTGGATGAGCGCGGCTTCGTGTGGGAGAAGGCTGTGGAGGGCGACTTCTTCCGCGTGCAGTACAGCGAGAGCAACCACCTGCACGTGGACCTGTGGCCCTTCTACCCTCGAAACGGGGTCATGACCAAGGACACGTGGCTGGACCACCGGCAGGATGTCGAGTTCCCCGAACACTTCCTGCAGCCTCTCGTGCCCCTGCCCTTCGCCGGCTTCGTGGCGCAGGCACCTAACAACTACCGCCGCTTCCTGGAGCTCAAGTTCGGCCCCGGGGTCATCGAGAACCCCGAATACCCCAACCCCGCACTCCTGAGTTTGGCAGGAAGCAGCTGAAGCTCCAGCACCTGATCTTGGAGTCAGGAGCACGTTCAGGCACAGGGCATTGTCCTTTGTCTTGGTGCTGCTGGCGTTTGGCGGGCGGGCCAGGGATGCCAAGCCACCCTGCTGGGCCCAGCACAGCCTGGGACATCAAAGGTGTGCCCTGCCCCAAATTCCCAGAACCGGGGCTCCAGGGCTGGGGCAGAGTTTTGGAAAGAGAGGGAGAAAGAGTGTAGGTTCTGGGGCCAGACTGCTGTGTCCCAATTTCTCTGCGCCTCGGTTTCCTCCGGGATGCAGTGTGTGCCCTCAGGGTCTAGCACACAAAGAGCCCCAGGACACTTGGCCTTTGGGGTTGCTTCCGCCACTAGAGGGCGCCCTTGTCCTACCTTGGGGCCAAGGCGAATGTAAGCCCGGGACCTCTGTTCCACGGCTTTCACGTCTCTTGAGCCTTTGGTCTTCCCTCTAGCCTCCTGTGCCTGGAGGGACAGGATGACTAAATCCCCTTCTTTCAGAAAACGACCTCCTTCCCTCCTGGGAGAGCGCTGTGAGGTGCATGCTGCTCTTAACCCCATCTTGCAGAGAAGCAAACAGGCTCTGAGGTGCGGCTGTGGTTCAGAACCGGGTTCTGGATCCCGGCCCCCTCCATTTAACTGTTACCTCATTATTTTAGCTCTCTGCACCTATTAGCCACTCGCAAGGCGGGGTAAACAATAGTCATAGCTCACATTTTCTGAGCACTTACTGTGTATCAGGCATCGTTCTCAGTATTTCACTGACTTAGGGATAACTGACTTATCCCTCACCTTGACCCTCTGAGGTGAGAGCTGCTGTTATTTTGATTTCACAGATGAGGAAACAGGCCAGAATGGTAAAGCCACTTGTCCAAAGTCAGACAGCTTGGGAAGTGTCAGAGAGGGGACTTGAACCCTGGCTGTCCGTCTGTAGCCTGCATTGCCGTTGCCTGCTATGCCCCTCTCTGGTGATAGTACCCGAGAGGGGCTTTGGGAAGCCACACAGCTTAGCAGGTAACGCGACAGCAGCCTTCCTCTCGTGATCGTGCCCCTAAGAGGAAATACTGTTTGGGCACGTACCTCCAATAGGTATATTTATTTATAAGTTATATTCAGGTACTACTAGCATTCTGTATATTAGTAATAAGGCTTAAATTATTCCATTTTAAAATTAAAAATAAATAGAGAGGGTTTTGATTACCAGCCTCATCCCAGTGACTTGTCCTGCACACCCCTTGGGTGTATGCACCTGGCTTTGAGACCACAGGCTCTGAAGTGGGAGAGGCCTGGGTTCAAATCCAAGTGCTTCAAATCCAATTCCCACTGTGAACTTGGGCCACCAGTGACTCTGACTCCCTTCACCTTGGCTTCGTACCTGGGAAACAGGGCTAATGGTGACCCTCGCCCCACAGGAGTGCTGTGAGGCACTTGGGTGGTAAAGGGTTCGGGAGTCAGGGCTGGGTGTGGCTCCTGGCTTGGCTACTTACTTTCTTTGTGACCTTAGGCAAGTCACTGCTTCACTGAATGGGTGGCGGGGATTGGTGATATTGCAGAAGCGTGAAGCCCTTGGAGGAGGGGGCTTCACAGACCAGCAAGAGAAGATAAATGCCAATTTGGCCCAGACTCCTGAGACTCAGACATCCGAAGCCTGACTTATAATGCAGCCTCTTTTTAACCACTGAACCTGCCAATGGCTCGCAGTCTGTTGGGTTCCCAGGGAGCATTCTGGAAACATATGGGGATGATTTGGGTTATTTCTGTGATCGGACCATGCTCTTGGCTCTTGGAAGGCATGGCCCAGGGATGGAGATGTCTTATAATATATGCAGGGCACCTCCACACAATGAAGCAGGGTCCCTTGTCACATACTATTTTAAAATGTCCCATTGGGCATTCATGAAGGACGGTGATGTTCAAAATATTTTGCAACTGGTATGGTAATATAAATACATAAATCATATCTGCATCACATCTTAAAATATTTTTTTAATTCTCAAAATAATCAATATTAGCTATCTATATATACATGTTTCTTTAAGTTGTTGCCAAGAACATAAGTTGAAGCTCAAATCACTCTTAAATTATTGTAATGGTTTTGTTTCATTTAGAAATTGTTGGTGTGATTTCTTGATTGGCACAGCTGTATATACGTATATACATAAAATAACATGTTACATATGTACATATGTATATTTAAAATAACCTTGTCTTAGCTGTGGTTTGATAAGGGAACCGCATCAAATGCTTTTAGCAACTTCCCATTAAATTGAGAATCATTAGGACTTGAGATCTCAATAGATAAAGAATTTCTCTTAGCAGCAACTGCAGTGTTTTGGTGTTTTTCTCCTCTCTTTGCTGTTCCTGAACTAACAGCAATTACATCTGAAACTTTTCTAGCTCTTAAAATATTGTCTAATAGTTTTGTCTATTCAATATGTTTATTACCAACTAAGTAATGGGATGACAGAAAACCCATCACAACAACTAACGAACTAATTTATTGCAATATGTATTATTGAATTTTATGCTTTCTCACTCACTCTTATACTGTTCACCAGCCAGAAGTATTTCAATACTTTAACAACCAGCCCATCCATAAGTGCAAACTAACAAAATTTTAGCCTTACTTGGAAACACCTGGTTAAGAATGATTTGAGCCTAGAACCTAACTCTCCTTAGGCAAACACAAAGTCATTTTTGGATGGTTTTCATAGGTTCTGACTTTTCCAGGAAGTGCAACTACCACGTAAGATGAGGGAAGCTTGTATCGTGTTTTGTTCGAAACTTGGCCAAGGATTGTCAACAATATCAGAAAACCACGTTCCACCTGGTTCTTGGTAATTCAACACCTACACCGCATGTTTACAGCCGCGTTAGGAGCTGCCTATGTTTCAGGTGTAAATGTCTCCCTCCTCGGGTTCTAGGAAGGTGGCCCCTCACATTTGCATATTGAAATGCATATTTTAAATTCCTATCCTTTTGTTTCTCCTTTTTCTTACAGTTGGGGCAATGGGATCATTTTGTGTGTGTGTGTGTGTGTGTGAAGTATTTGCTTCTATTTTATTTTTATTTATTTTTATTTTTTATGGAAATATAGTTGATTTACAATGTTGTGTTAATTACTGCTGTACAGCAAAGTGATTCAGTTATATATATATACGTTCTCTTCTTTTATATTCTTTTCCATTACGGTTTTTCATAGGATATTGAATCTAGTTCTCTGTGCTGTACAGTAGGACCTTGTTTATTGGAATCATTTTTAATATCATGTGCCCATGGGTTATATCATCTGTGAACTTCAATTCAGGAGAGCCAAGAGGACTTTCCCAGAGCTGACATTCAAGCCAGCACATGCACTGGTGTGGCCATGCCTGTGGTTTAAACATAGAAGCATTAAATTGTGGGTTATTAATCCATTGGTAAATGGTCACTGCCAAGAGTCCCCTACTATTACCCTTCTGGCTCTCCCTGGGGACCCCCTGGGTCTCCCCCTGACCCAGCAGCCCAGGGGTTAACACTAGGCACAATGGGAGGAAAGGGGGTCCCAGGGACTGTGGGATGAGCCAACGCATTTACCAAGTAACAAGTCTTCCGGGTATCACCCCTGGACATTACAAAATATTTGCTCTGAAAAGTGAATGGCGCTCAAAGACGTGTTTACAAATGCACCTTTATGCACGTTAACTCAAACTGGAAACTACCCAATGTCCGTGAACGCATGAGGCAAACTGTACATCCAGACAATGGAATACTCAGTGATTAAGATGGGTTGGGGGGGCCACGGTGGGGGGGAGGAATGAACTACTGATACATGTAAAACTATGACTAACCCTCAAAAGCATTACGCTGAGTCAAAGAAGCCAAAGCAAAAAGCCATATGCCATATGATTCCACTCATGTGAAATTCTAGAAGTGTCAAAACGAATCCTTAGGGACCAAAAGCAGATCAGTTGTGGCCTGGGCCTGGGAGGGGACGGAGGGAAAGACAACAAAGGAGCACGAGGAAGTTTGGGGGCGGGTAGGAATGCTGTGTGTTTTGATTGTGGTGGTGGTTTTTCAAGCGTATATGTATCTGTCAAAACCCATCCCGTTGTCTGCTTTGAGGGATGCAATTTATTGTATGTAAATTATACCTCAATGAGGTTGACCCCCAAAAAGCAGATGGCGGAGAGGGGCCAAACGGCCTAGAAACATTGATCTGTCACTAGAAGACAAAGCTGAGTCATGACGCTGCCTGCCCGCCAGACTGTCACTCTGAGCTTGAACCCGGGCCCGAGCCCAATCCAAGGCCAGCCCGAGCCCTTCCTCCCATGCCAGGCTCCTTAGGAAAAAGCAAGAGGGGTGTCCCAATAATAGGAGTGGGTGGGGCAGGGGAGATGGAGGCTAGGCTCCAGAGAGTGGCCCTCCAGGGCTTTTTCTTCTGCTCTTATGTAACCTTCATCAGCTGCCTTCGGGTGAGGCGTAACAGCCATTGTCACCAGATGGTGACACCTGGCAGTGCTTGCCCAAAGTCACATAGCTGGTAGGTAGCAGAAGCAGGGTCTGCACCAGGGTAACAGCCTCTTGTAGCGAGGAGGCTCTGTAGCTGGAGCCCAATTCATTCCTTCTGCAAATATTGAGTACCTACTATGTGCCAGGACCTCTGCTGTGCTCTGGACACACAGCTGTGAGCAGGACAAAGGTGGTTTCCTCCTGGAGTGCACATCCTAGTGGGGACAGGGTCTGGGAGTCACTTGAGGCCCTATCAATACCAAGGAGGCTTGACATGGCTCCAGTCTTTCTATATGACCTAGATCAGCATTTTAGGCAAACTAATGGCATGTGCTCAGCAATTTTAAACAATGGAATAGAGTGCTTGCTTTGGCAGCACATACACTAAAATTGGAATGATACAGAGATTAGCTTGGCCCCTGCACAGGGATGACACGCAAATTCGTGGAGCGTTCCATATTTTTCTAAAATATGACACGAATGAACCTATCTACGAAGCACACTCACAAACACAGAGAACAGACTTGTGGTTACCAAGGGGGCAGGGGGTGCGGGAGAGATGGGTGGGAGTTTGGGATGAGCAGATGCAAACTGGTATATACAGAATGGATAAACAAGGTCCTACTGTATAGCATGGGGAACTATGTTCAATATCCTGTGATAAATCATAACAGAAAAGAATATGAAAAAGAATGTATATATATGTGTGTGTGTAACTGAATCACTCTGCTGTACATCAGAAATTAACACAACATTGTAAATCAACTAGACTTCAATTTTAAAAAATGGAATAGAAAAAATTTGGTAAGTGGGAATTCCCTGGCGGTCCAGTGGTTGGGACTCTGCGCTTTCACTGCCATGGCCTGGGTTCAATCCCTGGTCGAGGAACTAAGATCCTGCAAGCCGCACAGCGTGGCCAAAATAAAAAAAAAAAATTTTAATTAAAAAAAATTTTTAGGGCTTCCCCGGTGGCGCAGTGGTTGAGAGTCCGCCTGCCGATGCGGGGGACGCGGGTTCGTGCCCCGGTCCGGGAGGATCCCACGTGCTGCAGAGCGGCTGGGCCCGTGAGCCATGGCCACTGGGCCTGCGCGTCCGGAGCCTGTGCTCCACAACGGGAGAGGCCACAGCGGTGGGAGGCCCGCGTACCGCAAAAAAAAAAAAAAAAAAAAATTTTAAGAAAATTAAAAAATGGGTAAGTACTGTTTGGTGGAATATGGCCCAGTTGTATGTACATATATTTTCTACATAGATTGTACATGCAAAATATTACATATGTAGGTGTGTATCTCTTTAAATAGGCATCCCTCATCATCTAAATCTCATCCATTCTCCCAAAAGCATGAAATAGAAAATTGGGGAGTAAACAGCTATTTCAAGTGAGGAAAATAATGCACTCCTAGCTCCATCCAAAAACCCCAACTGATTTCCCCAAATATCATTTAACACTCCTATTAAACACTTCTGTAACAACCCACTAAGGTTCCTGGCATAATAGAAATCATTGAAAACAATTACTTAATTTATTCAACACTTAATGAACTCATTAGTGGCTATGTTTTTGTGCAATACACAATTTTGCACAGAATCAGATATGAATGATATTTCCCTGCCACACAGCAATGATCAGAAATAACTACATAAACCCAAAAAAGGTGCTAAAGCTGTAACATCTGTAATTGGTGGTGCCTCCAGGCACCTGGCAGAAGTCCACATAGGGACCTAGGAAGGGGGAGAGAATATCAGTCACGAGTAACATGCTTCAACAATGCACAAGACAGGATCCTGTTAGAACAGGTGAGTCCTGACTGGTGTCGTCCGTGTCCGGGACCCAAAGAGAACTGAAAACAGTTGCAGAACAGGTTTTTGATTCAAACAGCAAATTAGGGGTTTAAAACAAACAAAAAAAAGAGCAAGTCATTATTGGGACTATTAGGATAGTGGGAGTTATCAAGGGGTAACTGCATTCCTATGGAGGTGGTTATAGTCGGAAATGAATTGACCACAGGTGGTACAAAATTTTTAACTGGAAGCTAACATACCTAGGGTACATAATGCACACATCTTAAGTGTACTGGTTAGTTTATTTTTCCAAACGTTTACATCTGTGTAAGCATCAGTCATATCAAGATATAGGACAGGGCTTCCCTGGTGGCGCAGTGGCTGAGAGTCCGCCTGACGATGCAGGGGACACGGGTTCGTGCCCTGGTCCGGGAAGATCCCACACGCCGTGGAGCGGCTGGGCCCGTGAGCCATGGCCGCTGAGCCTGCGCGTCCAGAGCCTGTGCTCCGCAACGGGAGAGGCCACAACAGTGAGAGGCCAGCGTACCGCAAAACAAAACAAAACGTTATCTGTGAGATGCATCGTGTTGAGTGTATCAATAATTTTTGTGCCCAGCAGGCTTCCATCGAATGATGATTGTACCAGCTAATCCAATTGATTTGTTTCTAAATTTTGGCAATTACAGAGAGCACCTATAACATTTGTGTACCAGCTTTTGTGTGAATAGGAGCTTTCATTTCTCTTGGGCAAATACCCAGGGGTGGGACTCATGAGCCCCATGGTAAGTAGATATTTTAAAATACACTTTGATATTAAAGTGCCCAGGGTTTTTTTTGTTTGTTTGTTTTGTTTTTTTGCAGTATGCGGGCCTCTCACTGTTGCGGCCTCTCCCGTTGTGGAGCACAGGCTCTGGACGCGCAGGCTCAGCGGCCATGGCTCACGGACCCAGCCGCCCCACGGCGTGTGGGATCTTCCCGGACCAGGGCACGAACCCATGTCCCCTGCATCGGCAGGCGGACTCTCAACCACTGCGCCACCAGGGAAGCCCTAAAGTGCCCAGTTTTTATAAGCAACTGCCCAGTGATTTTCCAAAGTGACTGGACCATTTTGCATTCCCACCAGCAATGCATGGGCTCTGTCCAGTTCCACATTATCAGCACTTGGTATTGCTTTTGTGTGTTGCCATGCCAGTAAGTGTGTGTAGTGGTATCTCACTGTGGTTTCCAACAGTGTTGTGTGTGTATATATATATTTTTATTTTTTGGCTGCGTGTTTTTTGATGAACAGATATTTTATTTCAATGAAGTCCAATTTATCATTTTGTTGTTGTTTGTTGTTTTCTGTGTGGCTAGCACTTTTAGTCAAATTCTTGAAAACATCTGATTAGATATACTTGACAATTTTATTGCTGAAAAACATCCTCTGGAGTAACAGCAGTAACTCCCCTCAGGGCTCCTGGGAGTGTTTCTGTTACTGTGAAGGGAACAGAGGGCCTGGGGACAAGGTGGGATTGTACTGTGGAGAGTCACAGAAGACACACACACACACACACACACGCACGCACGCACGCCCGCCCCCGAGAGCTACAGCCACCAAAATAACCATCAAAGGAGCCAGCAACCTGTCAGAACATCCTTTTGCTCCAAGAGAGAAGAATTTCCCATGGTGCCCTGTGTCCTGAGACACGAGGCCATGCAGGCTCCCAGGATGGGGTGTGGAGGCCGCTACTTCTCCATCTTACTGTTTTCTAGCCTTGGGTGGGGACAGGAGTTGAGGACTGGGGAGATTTGGGGACAGACAGTCACACACACACACAAGCAAACGCATATACCCCAGCAGTGAGGCCTCCCAGATCTCATGGCAGGGAGGGAAGCTGAGGCCTGTGGCTCCCCGACTGTGTGGGCGGGACTCTCCAAGAGGCCCTGTTAGTCCGTTCATCCATGCTGCATGATCCCAATGTCCAAAGCACCCCCCCAATGGGGCAGGGAAGGTCCCTACTGGGATTTACATGACTGATTCCTTCTCACAGGTGTCAGCGTCCCCAGCAGGTCCTGGACAGCGTTTGAGGAGAGGGTTCCCTTCCTCAGTGGGGACCGGCAGCCCAGCCAAGGGGGCCTCACTCTTCACATGGATCAGCTCGGGCACTGAACTGCGGGACTCTGTGCGATCCACGTAATTTTGGAGGAGTCCTGCCCCAAAGGCGTCACCTTCCACGTTGAGGACAGTACAGGACCGGTCGCTGAAGGGGGAACAGTGAGGGGGAAGTGAGGGGGAGGGGAAGGGTCAGGGCCCAACTCTCTCCCCTCTCCCTGCCTGGTACCTTCAAGTCCCCACCATGGCCTCCTTCACAGAACCCTGTTCTACGCCTCTTAGGAGCTCATCCCTCCATCCTCCCAGGATCTCAAATATCCCTTCCTCTAGAACCTTAAATATCTTTTCCTCTAGAACCCCAGAAGCCTCCTACCCACCTTCCTTCCCCTAGAAGCCCAAGTGTCCCATCAGGCTTTCTCTCTGCCTTAGGACCCCAAAGATCTCCTCCCTCCTCCCTGGATCCCCAAAGATCCTTCTTCCAATCAAATACAAGATTTGTTCCTTCTGGAACCTCAAGAAATCATGCCTCCCTTTCCTTGGGGCCCCAGAAGATCCATCAATGCCTCTTTCTTCTGAAATACTAAGTTCTCCCTCAGGCCCTTCTCCTCCCTAGAATCCTCAAGATCTTTTTCCTTCCTCTTTATATAGTTTTTGTGTGGGTGTGTGTGCCATTTAAAAAAATTGAGATAGGGCTTCCCTGGTGGCGCAGTGGTTGAGAGTCCACCTGCCGATGCAGGGGACGCGGGTTCGTGCCCCTGTCCGGGAGGATCCCACATGCCGCGGAGCGGCTGGGCCCGTGAGCCATGGCCGCTGGCCCTGCGCGTCCAGAGCCTGTGCTCCGCAACGGGAGAGGCCACAACAGTGAAAGGCCCGCGTAATGCAAAAAAAAAAAAAAAAAAAAAAAAAATTGAGATACAATTCACATACCATAAAATTCACCCTTTAAAAGAATACAACCCAGTGGTTTTTAATTTATTCAGGGTTGTGCAACAATCACCAGTATTTAATTCCAGAATATTTTCATCACTCCAGAAAGAAACCCTCGTACCCATTAAGCAGTTATCCCCCATTTCCTCCCATCCCCCAGCCCTAGGCAACCACTAATCTACTTTCTGTCTATAGATTTGCCTATTCTGAACAGTTCATATAAATGGAGTCATATACAATGTGGTCCTTTTTGTCCGGCTTCTTTCACTTAGCATAATATTTTCAAGGGTCATAGGTTGTAGTATGTACGTTTGCATCACTGCTTCATTCCATTTTATTGCTGAATAATATTCCATTGTGTGGACATATGACACTTTGTTTATCCATTCATCAATTGATAGGTATTTGGGTTGTTTCCACCTGTTCATTATTAGGAATAGTGCTGTTATGGGGAATATCCCTGGTGGTCCAGTGGTTAAGACTCTGCCTTCCAATGCAGGGGACGCAGGTTCGATGCCTGGTCGGGGAACTAAGATTCCACATGCCTCGGGGCAACTAAGCCCATGTGCCGCAACTACTGAGCCTGTGCTCTAGAACCCATGCACCATTGGAGAGCCCACCTGCCACAACTAAGACCTGACTCAGCCAAATAATTAATTAATTTTTTTTAAAAAGGTGTTGAATTAAAAAAAAAAGTGCTGCTGTGAACATTCACGTACAAGTTTTTGTGGACATGTTTTCAATTCTCTTGGGTTTAAACCTAGGAGTGGTATCGCTAAGACACATGGTAACTCTCTATTTAACTTTTGAAGCCAGACTGTCTTCTAATCTTTTACACTCTTAACAGCTTAATCATGATAGCTAACAATTACGTAGCATTTTCTACTTACTGTTCTAAGTAGTTGTTCTAAGAAAGCTGTGTGTATTAAGTCATCTAATCCTCCAGGAGAAACTATTCTCTCCATTTTACAGATGGAGAAACTGAGACACAGGGAGATTAAGTACTTGCCCAAGGTCATTATAGCTAGCAACAGTGGCTCTGGGAGCCTGGTCTAAGAGTCTGCTCTATTAACCACTGGGACATGCTACCTTTCTGGGGTTCCTCTTGGAACCCCAAAGATCCCTTTCTTCCCTCTGATTGGAACACTCAAGGTGAGGTCCCCTCCCCTTTCTTCTAGAACCCCTTCCTTCCTCTCTTCTGCTCAGAGGCTCTCAATGACCCTCTTGCTCATCCCCTTTCTCAGGAGTACCCCTGAGCCCCCCGAACCCCCGAACCACACTCACACTAGCCAGTCCACAGCCAAGATCAAGGAGATGTCGTGAACCGGCAGGCTGACCGCCTCGAGGATGATGGCCAGAGTGAGGACACCTCCGGCGGGGATGCCCGCGGCGCCCACACTGGATGCTGTGGCGGTGACCCTGGGGGAGGAGAGAGGTCAGGGAGAGGCCGCTCGGTAATGGGAGAAGCTGTGGGGGTGGGGCTGCTCCTCCCATCTCGTGTCCATTCTCAAGGGAGGGGTCAGGTGCCTTGAGGGTCCTAGCCGCAGCACCCCCGCACTCACAGGATAGTGATAATCTTCACGAAGTCCAAGGATCGCTGATTGAGCTGTGCAATAAACACTGCAGCCACACACTGGAAGAGCGCGGCACCGTCCATGTTG
The DNA here is from genome assembly GCF_964341445.2 of Mesoplodon mirus. NCBI lineage: Eukaryota > Metazoa > Chordata > Mammalia > Artiodactyla > Ziphiidae > Mesoplodon > Mesoplodon mirus. The sequence goes on from NC_138995.1 coordinate 56,852,495, forward strand.
ACAGTGGCACCGATGGGCAGAATGAAGCGGCTGATGTGCTTGGCCACGCCGTTCTTCTCCTCCACGCACTTCATCATCAGCGGCAGCGTGGCGGAGCTACCAGGGACCGCAGATCTGAGTTAGCGCGAGCTCACCCGGCCAGACCGACGGGCCCCGCCCACTGCTCAAGCCACGCCCCACCTACCTCCCCTGACCATCCCCTGGACCAGGCCCCGCCCACACAGCACCTAATCTCAGGCGCAAGCTCTGCCCACCAGCCTAGACCTCTGCTTCCCACGACCCCGAGCCTCCACCCACACCCCTTAGCCCTCCCCGGCTCGCCATGCCCTTCTCTTCTCAGAGCCCGAAGGCACTAGGGATCCCACAGAATGGAAGCATTCCAAAATATAGGGAATCTTGGACCCCTGGGAGATTACCAACGGCTACCCCTTAAAATACACATAAAAATTCATAACTAAATTCTAGAATGTCTGAGCGCTCACTGACTCACACCCCTTCCCCATCTCTACCAATAACAGACCTCGACTAAGAATTACTATCTCTTGGGGATGCTGCTATAGGGAGGGTTGGATCCTGAGGGGACCGGGCCAGCAGTGACGGACAAACTACTCAGGAGAGGTGGAAGGAGCTTTTAGAGGTTGGATCCATGGTAAAGCACTAGAGTCCCCCAAGGCCAGGCCTTGGGGTGGGGAGGGGTTCTCAGGAAGGGAGGAATAAATCTCCAAGGCAGTAGTTTCCTAATGGGGGTGGGGGTTCCCTGTACCCAGATCCCATGTCCCTAGACAAAATTTCAGGGGTCTTTAGACATCTGATGCCTGCTCCAGGCCCCTTAAGCTTAAAACCCCTGCCTTGGTCTGCCCCAAGGTCACACCTGGAGGAAGTCCCGAAGGCAGTGGCCAGCGGCGTCATGATGCCCCACAGGAACCGGTAGGGGTTCTTGCGGGTGAAGAAGAAGTAGATGAAAGGCAGCACCAGGAGCCCATGGATGGCGTGGCCAAGCAGGCAGCACAGGATGTATTTGCCGAGACTGGCGAAGAGCATCCCCACGTCCTCCATCTCCACGATCTTGCCGGCCACCAGGAACAAGATGCCCACAGGGGCATACCTAATTACCCAGGAGACAGCTTGCCACCTCTGACCATGTGCCCACCCAGGGCCAGGCATTGTGCTGGGCACATGGCCTGACCGCATTTCTCAGCCTCCATCAAAGTCAGGAAGTGCCCACAGCAATGTGGGCTGAGGTTCGGGCACCTCCCCTGCCATCCTCCAATCTCTCCCATTGAACACAGTGCCGTTGGGAGATAAAAGAAGCTTGGGTGGTTCCATCAACCACTTGGAGTAGAGTCACCCACCAGATGTGGACTTAACACATGACCAGGAAAGAAACACCCGCCGTGCATATCATTTACATATTCTGGGTTTGTTTGTTACAGCAGCTAATATGACATAAACCAATACACTCTCTCACCATGAAAAATAAAAACCGTGGTTCACGTCTTAATGACAACTCCCAGGTATGAAGCGTTTATGATGTACCGAGCCCTTGAACGGGATTGAATCTTCACCACAACCCCACAAGGGAGCTCCTATTTTTCGTCTCTTGCTGCTATCATTGAATTAAAATCAAATAGGTCTGTAAAACAGGGGCCAGAATGCTACCAACCTCATAGGAATCTTGGGAGGATGAAATGAGATGCCAGTTGAAATGAGTTGAAAGCTTTTTGTACACGATAAGTGAAGTCTATAGACTTCCGCTGGGATTTATTATCACCCTCTCCTGGACGGAAGATCCCAGGGGTTGCATGTGTCTCCTAGCCAGGAGGGCTCCCAAGATCACTTCCCTGATTGCCTGATCGCTATGGCTACTTGTCTCCAAACCCCTTCTCCTCTTTAGTTACAGAAGAAAAGCACCATTTCCCAGCCACCTGTGCACCTAGGTTTGGCCAAATGCCCAAGTTCTAGCCAGTCAGATGTGCCCAGAAATTAAACAAGTACTTGACAAATATTAGCTAAGCTTGTTTACTGTAGGCACGCTGTAGGTCAGGCACTGTCCCAAGAATTTTACATGTATTAACTCGTGCCTGGTACTATCAACGCCGTTTTCCAGATGGGGAAACTGAGGCACGGCGGGATAAGTAACTTGTCGTAGGGCACACAGCTGGGAAGTAGTAGCGCCGGGATAGGAACTCAGGCTGCCCAGCTTCAGAGCCTGCTCTTAGCCATACACCAAGTGTTTCTATGAGTTCCACACAGCAGCTTCTTAGATGTCAGCTACCCTGGAATCAGGGTTGGGGTGGGGGGAGATTTGGTAAAAATGCAGCAGCCCTAACCCTGATTACCTCACCTCCTGATTTCTGACCTTCTGACCCAGGGTGGGTCCTGAGAATCAGTGTGACACCATGTGGAGATGAGACAGGGGAGGTAGCAAGGGTGAAGCTGAAGGCCTCTGCACATGTTTTTTTCCCTCATTATCTGAGGCCATTTAACAAAAGCTCATGCATAATGGTGATAATCGTAGCTGACATTAACTGAATGCTCAGTAGGTGCTAGACATTTAAAACTCTTTCTAAGTGCTTTACTTACACCTCAGTCACTCATGTCATCTTAATTATAACCCTATAAAGCAGGCACTATTTTCCATTATTGATCCAAAGGTAAACATTTGATGACAGTGAAATCTCAGAAACTGAGATGCATTAGCCAGGCTGCGGCCACAGCTCAGAGGTCTTTTTGTCACCTTCCAATAGGATCAAGAAGGTTCCAGGATCAGTATTAGCTCTCACGGCATACAGCACTGTCCTCACCTTATAGATGAGGAAACTGAGGCACAGAGAGAGTAAGTCACTTGCCTGAAGTCACATAGCCAGGGAATAGTCGATGCTGGATTTGAATCTAGGCCGTCTGGTTCGAAGGAGCAGACAGAGGATTGCCCCACCCCGCCTCACCAGCCCCTCTCCCACCACTTACCACATGATCCAGGAGACCAGCACCATGGTGGCATCATTGAAGGAGTTGAAGAAGCGGATGAGCAGCTCTCCCTCAGGCCCCAGCTTCCGCAGGGCCACGCCAAAGATGATGGCAAACACCACCAGGCCCAGGATGTTCATACCCTCCACCTCACCCCCCACAGGCACCTTTGGGCAAGAACACATGGGGATGGGAGGGGCCATTCAGTCAACCTGCACAGTGACTGAGGGCCTGTCCTGCGCACTGCTGGGACCCAGCAGAGACAGGACCATTCCCCGGGCCCCATCCTCCCAAGGCTCAGAGTCCAGGTCCAGGGACCACTCAGAGTGGACAGGGCTGGGACGGGGGAACCCAGGGGAGTATGGGAACCAAGGAAGGTTGTGCTGCCAAGCTTGGAGGAGGGGAATCAGGGAGGGCTTCCTGGAGGAAGGGGCTACGACCCGGAGACCAGGGGTGAACAAGGTAAAAGGAGGGGAGGGGTATTGTTACCTCTTCTAGAGAGAGTTAACAATATGCAACAACCTTGAAATGACTCTAACTTAGGCATTCAAAGAACAGAAAGAAATTCACTGTGGCTGGAGCAGAATGGACCAGGCAGAGTCACAGGATGAGGCTGCGTGGGTGGATGGGCAGGGGCAGGACCTCACAGGGGCCCCGGGGACTATGGCGAGGAGCCTAGGCTTTCTTCTGAGGGCACTAGGGAATATGACAGGGCTTTAGGCAGGAGAGAGGCTGGGTCAGGTTTGTGCTCTGGAAAGAATACTCCAGCTGCCAGGCTGAAGGTGGGTGGGAGGGGGTGGGAAGGGAGGGGAGAAGAGGGGCCTGGACCTGAGTGTGGCTGTGTGGACGGAGAAGAGAGGGCACAATGGAGAGTCCAGAAAGGCAGAAAAGACAGAAATTGGGGAGGGGCTTCGGAGAGTTTAAAACAGATTGCGCCCAAATGTTAGAGGACCCAGGGGACTTCCCTGGTGGCACAGTGGTTCAGAATCGCCTGCCAGTGCAAGGGACACGGGTTCGAGCCCTGGTCCGGGAAGATCCCACGTGCCGCAGAGCAACTAAGCCCGTGCGCCACAACTACTGAGCCTGTGCTCTAGAGCCCGCGAGCCACAACTACTGAGCCCGCGTGCCACAACTACTGAAGTCCACGCACCTAGAGCCCGTGCTCCGCAAGAAGAGAAGCCACCACAATGAGAAACCTGCATACCGCAACACAGAGTAGCCCCCACTCGCCGCAACTAGAGAGCGCAGCAACGAAGACCCAACACAGCCAAAAATAAAAATAATAAATAAAAAAGAAGACCCAGAGAGCAGACGAGACCAGGGTAAGAACAAAATGGAAAAACCAAGGTGCAGGGCCCCCCACCACCTTCCCAGCTCTTACCTTCACCTGGGTTCCGTTGAACAATCTCTCCTCATAGGAGGTAGCGTACTGCAGGTGGGGTTGGGGAGAGTCAGCATCAATTGTCATCGAGGCTCCCCCACCCCATCCTGGCACTGACAATACTCAAAGCCCGCCCTAAGCTTCCCTTAAACGTGATCTCATTCCATCCCACCAGCAACCCTGCTGCAGTAAGACTATTCATACCCCCATTTTCCAGAGGTGTAAAGTGAGGCTCAGAGAGGTAAAGGCACTTGCTCAGGGTCACACAGCAAGAATTCGAACCCAGAGGAGGCTCAGAACCCATATTCTCATGAGGGGCGTGGATGGGTTTCATTCAGAAATCAGCCAGGAGCCCTGCAATATGGCCTGTAAATATGTGGGCACGTTCGTTTTTCCAGGCACCACCCAAAATCAGGCACCAAGGGGCTGGAACTGGCTGTCTCCCTCCCTGCCCACCCCCCAACCCTGAGGGACACCCCAGAGGACTCACTGAGCGGAAGGCTGCGGACACCAGGTTGGAGGGGAAGATATTTCTGCAGAGATAAACATGGTGGGGGGGGAGTATTAGATACCACAGGAGGAGGTCAGGGGGGCTGGGTTGGCCTCTTGGGGTGAGGGGAACCTTGGAGGCCCCATCTGTACCCAAATGTGGTCCTCACCCATGCCTCAGCCAGGTTCAGCCAGGCAGAGATGGACCTGGGCCTGCACATCTTTCCAGGGTGTGCAGAGTCTCAGTTGGAACCCTGGGACCCAGGAGGCTGGTGTTCTAGCCCAGAGGGAATGTGGATTGAGGGTGAGGAATGCCAGCTTCCCAAGGCAGGCTGGGGCAGGGTTACGGGGCCTGGCTCCATCCCACACTCAGCACCCTCAATACTCTGGACATCTTGCATCAGCCACTTCCTCCTGGAGGCCTGGGAGGGCTGAGGAAAGGGCTGGCCCTGGGGGCTGCCTGGTGGGTTGCAGGCTGTGGGGAAGATCTGGGTGTGTTAGGGAAGAGGTGGTGAGAAAGTGACAAGGATTGACTGTGTTGTTGTGAATGCGCCTTTGTGTTTATGCAGCCACTCTCATGCGAGGATGTCTGGGTGTGACTAAGTGTGCAGCAGCGTGCATTAAACCCCACTGAGCATGAGAGGGAGTCGGACAGTGGCCCCGTGTGCCTCAGGGCAAGACAAAAATAACAGCCAAGGTGACTACGGGCGGGCGCTGTACTAAGTGCTTTATATAAATCAACTCATTTAATTCTCCTGACAGCCCTCAGGACCCTGCATTATTACCCCCATTTCACAGAAAAGGAAGCTGAGGCACTGACAGGTGAAGAAACTTGCCGTTAGGAAGTGGCAAAACTGGGATTTGAAACCGGCCAGCTGGTGCCACAGTCCGAACCGCTCGGCAACCTCGGATCCTCCTTCTCACAAAGACGTGGGTGCGCAGCTGGTGGTGGTGGTTGGTCGTTTATCGGGTGTTGGTATCCGGTTGGGTGGTGCAGGTTAGTGTTCAGATACGTGTGACCCTGTTCGCGTATGGCCCTGTAGGCACGTATGTGAGTGTGCATGTGCTCCTGAGCTGTGTTTAGGCAGTGTTACACATGTTGGTGCGGTCAGCGGCATCAGTGAGCGTCTGCGTGCCCGTGTCCAGTTGTGTGTCAGTGGCTTATAAAGTTGGGTGGCTCTGAGATGTTCCAGCTAAGTCGCCGAGTGGCTGGCCAAATGAGCTACATGGATTTGGGCACGACGGGGAAGCTTGAACACATAAACAAACTTCAAGTGGGTGTGCCCGTCTGCAGGTCGGCCTGTACCCACCCAGGCCAGCCAGGGCTGGGTCAGGACACAGCTAATCTCCCCCAGCCAGGAGGTGCCCACCCGCTGTAATTTCTGGACACCAAGCCTCCCCCCAATATCGGCCTGCACTGATGCCCCAAGAGACTGAGGGGAACCCTGTTCCGTGACTCATCATTTCCTTCCCCCACTTCCAGGAAGTCCCCAACCAACCTGGAGACACTGAATCAGCAGGCCTCAAAGGCAAGGCCATGTGGATCCAGCAGCCTGCCCTCCTTAAAAGGGGGGAGAGAGCCATTCTTGAGGGCAGGGGAGCAGAAGCCCAAAAGAAAAGAATCTGCTCCCTTTCTGGGCAGCCTAGTGGGAGGGGAGGGCGGCCGGGTACCAGACAGAGTAGGAAATGGGATGGAAAGTTTGTGGAGGTGGCGGGACTTACCTACCAGGAACATAAAAAGGGGAAGCCAGGGTCCTGCCCAGCTGAACTGGGTGGGGAAAAGAGGCCGAAAAAAGGACCTGGCTTTGTCTGGGGGACACGTGGTGTGGGGAACCACGTGGGAAGAGGGCCTGGTGGGGGGTCATTCTGATCTCTTCAGGTCCTGCAGGGGCCCCTTGCCCAGGGCTCCCAGAACTTTTATCCAGACACTGGCCCCATCCTGGGGCCCTTGGCCACCCAAAGATCCCCTTCCAAGTTCCCCTCAGGATCCTCCCCCCTCACAGCAGAGACCCTCTTATGTCCCCCTCAACCCCGCAAAGCATCACTTCTCCCTCTATAAGACTTCCACGCCCCTATCACCCTCCTGTGGGGTCCCGCTTATGTACGCAGGCCCCCATGTTTAGAAATCTCCTCCAGGAGCCTGTTCTCACCCTCTGTACCCTGACCCTCAAGGGGCCAGAGCTCCCCCCCAACTATCCCATCCTGTTTTCCTGAGGCCCTGGGGATGTCCCGGACACGGAGGACCCAAAACCCCCCTTCCGTCCACGTGGCGACTCCGGCCAACCCTAACACGCGTCCCCTCCCCACGAGGCTGAAGCACCCACCCCCTTCCTCCAACCTCCCCACCGGGAGGGCGGGGTCTGACCTCACAAGATCCAGGAACGAATCGAGCACCTCCTTGCTGGGGGCCTCTTCCACGGAGCCCGTGGCCCCGACCGAGGCGTTGATGGCGGCGAAGGCGGCGCCCGGCTGCAGTGCGAGCGCCAAGCCCACGCCGAGCGCCGACGCTAGCAGTGTAGTAACCAGGAAAAAGAGCAGCGCCCAGGCGCCCAGGCGGCCGAGCGCGCTCGGGTCCAGGCTGGCCGCGCCGCCGATCAGGCTGCACACCACCAGCGGCAAGATAATCATCTTTAGCAGGCGCAGCAGCAGCTCGCCCGGGAAGGCAAAGGCCTCCAGGCGCGCTGGGCCCAGCGCTAGCGCGCCGCCGGCCCCCGAGACCCCCAGCCCCAGAGCCACTCCCGCCACCACTGCCACCACTGTCAGCAGCACCAGCAGGTTGGCGCGAAGGCAGCGGCGCACCTGGTCCCCGGAGCCGCAACAGCCGCCTTTTGCCGAGCCGAGGTCCTCTAGGGGGACCAACGCCGAGACACCGTTGGCGGTGGGCTCCGCCGCCGCGTACCCCTTGGGGTCTCCCTTAGGCGGATCGGCCACCATGATGAACGCCCCGGGGTTCCTCAGAGCCTGGAAGCTGGGAGCGCTTGGGGCTCCTTCCCAGGACGCTCTCGTTCCTTAAAACTTTGTTGAGTTAACAGAGCCTGGAGGCTGGAACTTTGGAGGGTTCCTTGGAGTTGTAAGTCCACAGCGCTTAAGTTCCTTGTCTCTTAGAAGCTGGGGTGTTTGAGATTCCCCAGGCTGGGCGCTGGGGCTCCTCTGCTCTTCGTTTGCGCCCGGCGCTGAAAGCTGGGAGGTGGGAGCACCTGGGGTTCTTTACCCTGGGGGTTAGGAATACGGGAGTTTCTCAAGCTGGGACCTAGGGTCCTTGGCTCCGGAAGGCTGAAGGCGCCCAGGCGGCAGAGGTCTTCAAGAGGCTAGGTCCTGGTGGCGCAGATCCGGGAGGCGGGGACCTGGGGTGCCTGGGTCCTGGAAACGGAGAGCTGGGGAGCCTGAGTCTGGGGGCCGGAAGACGGAGCTCCGGGAAGAGGGGGGCCAGGCTCTTGGGTCCAGGCGGGAAGATCCGGTCCCCTGGGTGCCGAAGGCGGTGGCCCGGGATCCCGGGAAGAATCAGCTGTTAGCCGAGACCGGACCTCCCGGGCTCGCCGCGTGGCTCTGAGACTGCTTGGCGGAAGCTGCCGGGATTAAGAACCCGGGGCGAGGCTTGAGAGAACGGGGACAAACCCACCGGTGCCGATTGGCTCGGTCGGGTTCAGGGCCCTCCAGGGCGGGGCTTTGGCTGGAGTAGGGCCAAGTCACCCCGATAGAAGGCAGAAAAACAATGGTTACATTCAGGGGCGGGGTCCGGGTGGGTGGGGGTGGAGGGTCCGAAGGGGGCGGGGCGTTGGGAAGAGGCTTTTCCCTGCCGGAGGATAGGGTATTGTGTTGGGGGCCTTTAAGCCACAAAAGTGCCTGGCGCGAGGGTCTCTAGAAAGTGCCAGGTGATCCGCGGGTCTGCAAATCAATTTAGCCTGAAACTTCTCTTCCTCCCTAAATTCCGGTCTTTTGTCCCTTCTCGTCAATTCCTCGAATGTAAAATACAGATCCCTCACGTGATCGGTGTAAGAGTTAAATGAGATGGAGTGATTTACTTAATAATGTTAATAATTTTCAAAATAAAAGTTCTCAGTTCAGAGCCCCACACGTATCAATTAATGGCAGTTATTATATTAGGATTGTAATCCACTTCCCCCTAGGTACGCAATTTGCAATTCATCCATTAAAAAATTATAATTCAGTTTAATGACTGTGCTAATGCTTTTGCTTTCACCAGATATTTTCTCCTTTTTTTAATTATTAAAAATTAAAAATTAATTAAAAATTTCAAACCTACAAAAAAGTTTAAAGGATTTTAGAGTGAACATCCATATATCCACCACCTAGCGTCTACAATTATTTCACGGTACTTCTATATAAAATTTCTATCCATTCATCTATCTCTCTAGCCATCCACCCATTTACCTCCTTTTGATGCATGTCAAAGTTGCAGATACCAGCGCACTTTCCCTCTAAACACTTCAGTATGTATGCATTTATTAATCAGAGTTCAATATTTCTATGTGGTCTTCTTAGTTCCCTGACCAGGGATTGAACCGACGCCCTGGGCAGTGAAAGCACGGACTCCTAACCACTGGACCGCCAGGGAATTACCTGTCTGCAGTCCTCTTTTTCACAAAATGCACAAACCGTAAGTGACATCTGCTGATTTTTGACAAATGCATATGCCTGATTTCACTGGAATGTTCATAACTGCTTGGTGAGGTTGGGCCCACTATTCTACCCATTCTCCAGATGGGCAAAACTGGGGCTTATGGCAAGAGGAAGTCACTCACCTTGAGGCCACACCTGGGGAGGCTGGGAGTTGCAAGCCTGCCTCTCAAGGCCCTAACCTTAGAGGGAATCAGCTGTGATTGGCTACTCCTCCTGGCAATATTGAAATCCTAATTCCTTCTCCACCTGGCCTGTTCTCTGATAACATATCAGGTGTTCACACTTGCTCAAAGAAGATCGATAGTGATCATCAGAGGCTTCCTTCTGAAGCAGCTGTGGGGCCTTAGGTAAGTCACTGCCTCTATGAGCCTATTTCCACATCTGTAAAATGGGAAGAATAATAGTAGCTCAGACCTCCTTGGGTGCTGAAGAGCAAATGAGATCCCATGTTCAAAGCATTTGGACAGGGTATAGGTCAGCCCTTAATAAAGTTAACTACCACTACTGTTATCGTTATTGTCGTTGTTATTGAAGAACATGGTTTGGGCCCCAACCAGCTCCAGACACTGCTGGGCATTTGTCACTTGGTCACTGCCAGCCCTAGCCCTAGACCTGCTTGGGAAGGAGCTTTGAGAGCTTGTGGTGACACCGTGCAGGATCTGAGGGGCCAAGACAAGCTGAGAATTTGCCCAGGATCTGATGGACCTACCACCCAGGCACCAGTGGCCTTGCAGACCTCCTTCCTGTGTCTCCTGGACACTCTCCCCTCCCAAATTCTCCCAGCTTCCATGCCACCTACTTCAGAAAGCCCCCATTCCCCATTCCACCCTCCAAGTCTGAGGTCATATTCATTCAACAAGCTCACGTTAAACTCCCACGTGCTCGGCTCTGTGCTAGGCACCGGGAACACGGACACTAAAGCCACACAGACATTGGTTCGAATCCTTGCGCCACTACTTACCAGCTAAGCATCAGGTTCTTCATTTGTCCTAGAGTCAGTGTGAGCGTAAATTTGATGGTGCACACGGTGACCCTCGATCAAAACACGAGGGGACAATTCCTGAGCACTCTATTCACTCCACAAACATTCCTCGGGCCCTTACTAAGGGCCAACTGCTGTTTAAGGTTCTGGGGATTCCACAGTGAGAAAAAAATTAAAAATGAAAACCCAGGGGGCTTCCCTGGTGGCGCAGTGGTTGAGAGTCCACCTGCCGATGCAGGGGACACAGGTTCGTGCCCCAGTCTGGGAAGATCCCACATGCCGCGGAGTGCCTGGGCCCGTAAGCCATGGCCGCTGAGCCTGCGTGTCCGGAGCCTGTGCTCTGCAACGGGAGAGGCCACAACAGTGAGAGGCCCGCGTACCACAAAAAAAAAAACAAAAAACGTTATCATATCTTCATTAATCTTTGCGATCAATCCTGTTTTAGTGACTTGGAAGCAGACAGGATAATGAGGTTTGTTGTGGCCTAACCGCAACCTGGGCAGGGATTTGACCTCAGGTGTCTCTGCATCCTCAACCCTTATCTGACACGCCAGCTACCCTGCAATTGGCTCCTCCCCAAGCAGGGACATTTCCTTCAAGGGACCATAGTTTATTCTGATCAGCGTTGGGCCCTCTGTTGGGAGGTGCCAGGGACCCAGCAACGATCAAGACAGTCCTGGCCCTATCCTCTGGGGAAGCACAGTCCAGAGCGGGTGACAGACCCATCCTCAGACAGTGACAACCCAGAGTGAGTGGGGCTGGGATGAAGGAGCCCAGAAGGGATGCTTGACCAGGACTGGGAGGGCTTCCTGGAAAAGGAGGAATCCCAGTTGGGATAGGGAGGGTTTGGACCGAGCCCAGGGAAAGAGTATTATTCCAGGTAAAGGGACAAGTACACGCACAGCCTCAGAGTTGAGAAGGGCCTGGAATGTTCGAAAGCACAGATCTAATCTAGTAACCCCAGTGACTTCCCTGGGGATAAAGTCCAAACTCTTTAGCCAGGCATTTGTCTATTCAGTACTACATTCCTTCAATCATTCAACAAACCACATCTAGTGAACGGAATGCTGAGAGGCATCAAATAGAATGAGACAGATGGGGAAATGGGTGGAGGGCAGGTTTCAGTACCAAATCAGGTGGTCAAGAAATATTGCTAAGGGACTTCCCTGGTGGCGCAGTGGTTAAGAATCCACCTGCCAATGTAAGGGACATGGGTTCGAGCCCTGGTCCGGGAGGCTCCCACATGCCGCGAAGCAACTGAGCCCGTGTGCTACAACTACTGACAACTACTGGGCCTGCGTTCTAGAGCCTGAGAGCCACAGCTGCTGAAGCCCACGCGCCTAGAGCCCGTGCTCTGCAATGGGAGAGGCTACTGCAATGGGAAGCCAGCGCACCGCAGCGAAGAGTGGCCCCAGCTCGCTGCAACTGGAGAAAGCCCGAGTGCAACAACGAAGACCCAATGCAGCCCCAAATTAATTAATTAATTAATTAAGAAATTAAGAAATATTGCTAAGGAGGTAAAGACAAGGTACGGGGTGGGGGGGGAATATAGGACAGGGCACCCTATCACCTGTGGGAAAAAACTATATATAACAACCTCTGTTTCAAATGCATTGATTATCTCTGCAAGAATTTACAGAAACTGCTCAGAATGGGAGCTTTCAGGAAGGAAATCTGTGGCTTTGCAGTTCAGCACTGGCATCCTGAAACTGTCTTCTTGTCTCACGGCTTAGCAGCTGAATGACCTCAGGCAAGTCACTCAATCCTCCAGCCTCAGTTTGCTTGACCGTGAAATAGGGTTAAAGGGTAGCATCTGCCTCCAGGGTCATGGAGGGTGAACCAAGTTCATGTGTATAAAACACTTTGGTTGGTGCCTGGCAAATCACAGCCTCATTGTATTTTAAGCTGTGATGACCCTTTGAGATCAACATTATACCTAAGGGTGAAAGTAAAAAGGTCCTCTTCCTTGAGTTCCCACAGGCTCACAGGCTGGTGTTCCTCCGCAGGAACGTTCAGGCCCCAGGGACCACTGAGCAAAGGAGCCTGAGAGGCCCCAGTTGGGACCCGGCAGCTGGTGGCCAGGCTGGGGGCCAGCAAGCTCCTGGCACCCCTCCTGGTAATCAGGGCCCCCCGGGGATGGAGAAGTGGCCCATGTTGCCAGTTGGGTGACAGGGGTGTGGGCCGGGCTTAGTCTAGTCACTGCCCACCTACAGGGGTGTCAGGGAGGAAAGGGAGGGAGAAGCCTCCAGGACTCAGGGGACCCTAGAATCCCAGAACCTTCAGGAAGTGCAGAGTGGGTCCGGGCCAAGAGGGCAAGGTTTGAGGGTTTGGTTCAGGATTGGCCATGCATGTCCCACCCCCTGCCCTCCTCAGGCTTGGAGAGAGAAATAGACCAACTGGTCTCAGCCAGCTTTCTTCCCAATCAGCCAGACCTCCTACCCAGATTCAGATTTCATCATCAGAAAAAAAAAAAAAAAAGACTCCAGGAAGGAGGTAAGAGGGTCCAGGAGGAGGCTGGGCTGAGCGGTGGGAATCTGAACCCCACAGAGCAAGAAGGCCCTTGCTGGCCTCAGTTTGCCACCTGTGAAAAGGGTATTGTGAACGTTGCCCTCCCTGAGAAGAACGAGTGTCTGACAGCAGGAGGGACTGAGTAAACTCCAGGGCTCCAGCCTTCTCCATCAGACCTGTGAACAAGCCTCTCCTCTCAAATTTGCATTCATGCATTCACCAAACCTTTTCTGAGTACCTATTGTGTGCCCAGCCCTGTGCTGAGTGGTACTGGGGACCCAGCAGTGGCTGAGACGAGCCTTGCTCCCACCTTCCCAGGTTCATAGGTCAGCAGGACAGACAGACAGTGATGATGCAGAGTGAGCAGGGCTAGAATGGAGGAGCTCCGAGGGGAAACGCAGCTTGGGAAGTGGGGTCAGGGAAGGTTCCCTGGAGGAGGGGACATCGGAGCTGAATTTGGAAGGGTATCAGAGCCAGCCAGTGAAGGGAGGAGGAAAAGGGAAGGTATGGGCAGAGGACACAGCAAGGGCAAAGACCTGCAGATGAGAAATTTATGAAACGAAGAATAGTTCCATTTGGTCACAGTGGAAATTGGGGAAAACTGCTGTGAAATGAAGTTGGAACGGTGAGCTAGATCAGGTAGACAGAAATAAAAAGACTGAAGTTAAAATCATTCATTTAGGGACTTCCCTGAAGGTCCAGTGGTTAAGACTCCACGCTCCCAATGCAGGGGGCCCAGCCAGGTTTGATCCCTGGTCAGGGAATTAAGATCCCATATACCCGCAACTAAGCCCGTGCGCCGCAACTAGAGGAGCCTGCGCACCGCAGTGAAGACCCGGCACAGCCAAAATAAATATATAAATAATAAATAAAAATTTAAAAAATCATTCATTTAACACATCTTACCTAAGCGCCTGGCTCTGTGCTGCGTCCTGCTGGGGTCTCTGCGGTGGCCAAGGCGGGTTCTGCCCTGTCCTCATGGAGTTTATCACCTATGTCACTGTTTCTTAAATTTCCCAAGTCTCACAGCTCCCATTGTCTGTTAAAATGCAGATTCCTGGGCTCCAAGGCTACCTTCCAAAGGGAGGCAAGTATAGTCCCACCAGGTGCCCAGAAGGAGAGGAGGATGGGAGCATCGGTGAACAGCCCTGAAGACATCACACCTGCTGATTCTAGAATTCTGCTCCTTTGATTGGAGTCCAAGCATTCTTAGCACAGCCTGGACATCTATATTTTCCAACCTCAGGTGTCAACCGATTAGTAGGGCATGAAATAAAGTAGGGAGTCTCAAGCAGTTAATTTTTTAAAATGTCAAATAGAGCATATTGTACAAGTAATTATTGTATCGCGACATTTTAATTTACATGGGTGTGTGCACACCTGTTCATACACATACTGTGTTGCAAGCAAAATATACATTCTATTGTGTATCAACCGTCTCAAATTCAAAACAGTTTGAAAAACAGTGGTCTGTGGACCCCTGCGTGATTTGCCCCCTCCTTAAATTTTTAGTCCTCTTTTCCTCATATGCCTTTCTCCTCACTTTACCAAGATCTTCAGATTTCCACTCAGGAATCCCCTGAGTTTTCAAGACCCTGAGGCTGGCTCAGGTGTCCCTCAAGGCTCCTCCAGCCCCTTGGACGCCCCCATCCCAGCCCTGCCCACTCTGGGTGGTCACTATCTGGGGATGGGTCTGTGCCCTCCCTTGGGCCAGGGATGGGAACCATCACAACCACCGCTGAGTCCCCCCAGCATTGCCCTGCATGGGGCTAGGCACACAGTAGGGACTCTGGGAATGTGGGTTGAGTCTTTTAGAAACAGGAAGGAAAGGAGGAAGCGGAACACTTGGGTCCATCCGGGCCAAGAATCATGGGAACGTCATGCATTCTGGCCTGGCTGGGAAGCTGCAGCCTGGGGGACTGGAGACTGGCCCAGACCTTCCCTTCCTACATTTCTAATTATTTATTTAAAAGTTGGCTTGTCTGGGCTGCTCTGCCCCGCCTCCCCCAGCTGCAGGCTGTCCAGCCCCTGTGGCTTGTGGTACACCGTGTAACTCGGGTTTCTTGAGGCCCAGCGTGGGTGTGTCTGGCACTGCCCTCCACACCTCCCCCCAGATCCAGCCAAGGCCATAAGAGCTGTTTTCCAAGGCAGTTGCCCCTGCCACCACTCCAGGCCCTGCCCTGGGACCCCAGAGGTGTCCAGGGGCTCGGGTGACCTGGAGAGAAAGACATTTGATGCTTCCAGGGAGACAGGCTAGGCTAATGGGCAAGGGCATGGGCGTAGGGCCAGAGAGATGAGCCCTCCCACTTCTTAGCTGACCTTGGACAAAGGATTCTGCCTCTGAGCCTCAGGTCCTCAGGTCTGAAACAGGATGAAGGTAGTTTCTACCCCAGAGGTGGCAGGGGAATGAAACGAAACCACATGACAAAAGCCCTTAGCATGGGTCTGGACGATGTAATAAGAGCCGGTATATTGGGGAGGCTTTTAATCCTGTGATCATTAGCATTTCCCTTTAGAGAGCCCTGGTCAGAGGCGAGCCAGGCCCCGTGCAAGGGGGAGGCCGAGGGGACGCAGGCCTGCCCTGGGGGTGTGAAGGACGAGGCCCTGGCAGGAGCCAGTTCTGTGGGCAGATAGTCACACAGCGTGTTCCTGGGACTGTGTGGGCACCACCTCTGAGGGCGGCTGGCCTGAAGGCCTAGAACGTTGTGAGTCTGCAGACAATTCCCACCTCTGACTGCCTGGGGCTAGAGACCTGGAGGTCACTCGCCTCGCCTCACCGTGCGCAGCCGGCTGGATCCCAGGAGGAAAGCCCAAAGAGCCCCTGCCTCACTTTCTGAGGGGAGTGAGGGGCCAGCGGCCTGACTTTGAGAGGTGTTAAGAGTCTGCAGCCCCAGATGAGGGCGGTGGTCTGAAGGCCGTTTAACAGTCCCTGGGCAAAGTCCTGCCAGAGCTGGGGGAGAGAGTCAGCACTTGGGGGTGGAAAGGGTAGGGTGAAGGGGGTTACCACCTTGGGCTCAAGTAAGGCCTGGGCCCATGAAATCTGAGGACATGTTAGAAACCTGTGGGTCCAGGGAATTCCCTGGCGGTCCAGTAGTTAGGACTCAGCGCTTCCACTGCCGTGGCCCAGGGTTCAGTCCCTGGTTGGGGAACTGAGATCCCCTGCAAGCTTGGCGGCGTGGCCAAAACAAACAAACAAACAAAAACAGAGAAAAAAGAAAAGAAACCAGTGGGTCCAATGCCCTCTTGGTACAGACAAGGAAACTGAGTTCAAAGACCCGCAGCAAATTATTGCAAGAGCCAGGGGAGGAGCCGTGAGCCATGCCAGCTAAGGCCCCTGGAGGAGGTCGGGTACCAGGCCTGGAAGAGAGAAGGGCCCGAACCATCCAGGATAACAAACCTTCAAGGTCTCACAGCCTGAGAAGGACATCAGGCTACATTCCATCCAATTTTCTTTTTTCAAAGTACCCATGAAGGGCTTCCCTGGTGGGGCAGTGGTTAAGAATCCGCCTGCCAATGCAGGGGACACGGGTTTGAGCCCTGGTCCAGGAAGATCCCACATGCCACGGAGCAACTAAGCTTGTGTGCCACAGCCTGCGAGCCTGCGCTCTAGATCCTGCAAGCCACAACAACTGAGCGTGCATGCCACAACTACTGAAGCCTGTATGCCTAGAGCCCGTGCTCCGCAACAAGAGAAGCCACCGCAGTGAGAAGCCCATGCACCGCAACGAAGAGTAGCCCCGCTCGCCGCAACTAGAGAAAGCTTGCGTGCAGCAACGAAGACCCAACACAGCCAAAAATTAATTAATTAATTAATTAATTAAAAAAACAAAAAACAAAGTACCAATGTAAAAGAATTTTTTTTTTTTTTCTTTTTGCGGTACGCGGGCCTCTCACTGCTGTGGCCTCTCCCATTGCGGAGCACAGGCTCCGGACGCGCAGGCTCAGTGGCCATGGCTCACGGGCCCAGCTGCTCCGCGGCACGTGGGATCTTCCCGGACCGGGGCACGAACCCATGTCCCCTGCATCGGCAGGCGGACTCTAAACCACTGCGCCACCAGGGAAGCCCGTAAAAGAATTTTTGAGTTGAAATTCACATAAAAATTAACAATATTATAGTGTATGACTCAGTGGCATTTAGTACATTCACAGCATTGTGCAATCATCACCTCTGCGTAGTTCCAAATCATCTCATCATTTTCCTAAAGGAAACCCCACACCCATTCAGCAGTCACTCCCCATCCCCTCCCCACAGATCCTGGCAACCATTAATCTGATTTCTGTCTCTATGGATTTCCCTATTCTGGACATTCATACAAATGGAATCATACAATATGGGATCGTGATAGTCTGAGTGTTTGTGTCCTCTGTCTCAATTTGTATGATGAAACCTACATTGCAGCACTATTTACAATAGCCAAGACATGGAAGCAACCTAAATGTCCATCCACAGACGAATGGATAAAGAAGAATGAGATATTACTCAGCCATAAAAAAGAATGAACCAACACCATTGGCAGCAACATGGATGGACTTAGAGATGGTCATTCTAAGTGAAGTGAGCCAGACAGAGAAAGACAATATCATATGATATCGTTTATATGTGGAATCTTAAAAAAAATGATACAAGTGAACTTATATACAAAAAAGAAATGAACCCAAGACATAGAAAACAAACATGGGTACCAAAGGGGAAGGGGGTAGGGGTAAATTAGGAGTTTGGGATTAACATATACACACCACTATATACAAAATAGATAACCAACAAGGACCTCCTGTATAGCAGAGGGAACTATACTCAATATTTTGTAATAACCTATAAGGGAAAAGAATCTGAAAAAAAAAAGATATATATGTATGTAAAAAAAAAAAAACTTAACTCCCCAGGGTGATGGTATTAGGAAGTGGGGCCTTTGGGAGGTGGTTAGGTCATGAGGGTGGAGCCCTCAAGACTGGGATTAGTGCCCTTATAAAAGGGGCTCCCAAGACATCCCTCGCCCCTTCTGCCCATGTGAGGACACAGTGAGAAGTCTACAACCCAGAAGAGCGCCCTCACCCAACCATTTACCCTGATCTTGGACTTCCAGCCTCCAGAACTGTGAGAAATACATTTGTGTTATTCATAAGCCACTCCATCTGTGGTATTTTGTTATAGTAGCAGCCCGAACAAGCTAAGGCAGTCACCTTTTGCATCTGGCTTATTTCACTGGGCAATCCACCCAATATTTTGATTTAACAATAATAACTAACACTTATTGAACAGTTAACTATATCCCAGGTACTACCCCAAGGACTGTGCATGTATTAACCTACCTGAGCCTCTCAATAAGCAGGTGTGTGGGGTTCTTTTATTGTCCTCATTTTATAGTCCAATAAACAGAGGTACAGAGAAGTCACACAGCTGGTAAGTGGTAGAGTCAGGCTTTTCTCTCTCCTTTTTATTTTTATTATTTTTTTTTAGCACCGTCAGCCTGTTTTGTTTGTTTGTTTGTTTTGGCCGAGCCACACAGCATGTGGGATCTTAGTTCCCCCACCAGGGATTGAACCCGTGACCCCTGCAGTGGAAGCGTGGAGTCTTAACCACTGGACCACCAGGAAAGTCCCAGCCTCATTATTTTTGTACTGTGGTAAAATATACATAACATGTTGCTGACACTTTTAAACATTTTGAAGTATACAGTTCAGTGGCCTTGAGCACATTCACAGGGTGGTGCAACCATCACCACTATCTAGTTCTGAAACTTTTTCATCAACCCAGGATTTGATCCCAGTTTTTTTCTACCTCCAGAGCCCAAGCAGCTATTCCTACCTTGCCTCTCAGTTGAAGAATTTAGCATGGGGGCGAGAACTTGTCTTCCCCTTGGAGTTCAGCCTGCAGGATGCTATGCGGCTATCAGGTTGTCCGCTATGCCCGTCCAGGATCTGGGTTTACTAGCACCAGTTCTGGACTGTTTTCTCTGCCTGGAACCTTCCCTTCCACCTCCCAGCTCTTTGCCTCCTGTGACCATGAGGGGGATTTCTAAAGGCAGGAGCTGCCAAAGGGTCCCATTGTGGAAGAGAACAGAACTGACAGGCCAAGACTGGCTTCATGGGATCGTCCGAACTCCTGAAACCAGCTATGCCTGAAGCCAGCCAACTCGATGATTTTTTCACTCAGATGAGCCAATCAATTCCTGATTTTGCCGAAGACAGTTACGCTGGGGTTTTCAGCCTCTTGAAACAAAAAGGGACATAACTGGGACTTCTCTGGCAGTCCAGTGGTTAGGACTTCGAGCTTCCACTTCAGGGGGCATGGGTTCAACCTCTGGGCGGGGAACTAGGATTCCACATGCCATGTGGCGCCAGCCAAAAAAAAAAAAAGGGACAGAACCAGTGGAGTGGGAGCTAGCCTGGTGATTAAGGTGCTGGGCAATAAGTTCCCAGAGAAGGGACAGGCATGAACAAACAAGAGTGGGTGGGGACATGGCCCATTTCAGGGGACAGACAACAGATTATCAAGGTGGCTGCAATGTGGAATTTATGAGGGGTCACAGTGGGGTCATGGTGCAACCTTCCACTTGCAAAAAGAAAGGGGCAAGCCCTGACGATGGGAGGCCTAGGCCTTGGGAGGACCTGAAGGCTTCGTCCTAGGAGCAGCAGGAGGTCATCAGAAGGTTTAAGAAGCAGAGTGATACAATCAAATTTGCATCCTTATTAGAAGCCTCTGCACTCTGACCCATTTGCTGGTGGCTGTGGAAATGGGTACAGCCTCCATGGAAAGGCATTAGGCAACAGGCATTCACGTTAGAAGGTCCCATGCCCTCTGACACAGCAGTTCTTCTTCAAGGGGTTGATTCTGCAGTTATAGTCGCACACGTGGGAAATTAGTGCTGTTTGTGTTTGCAAGAGACTGGATGCCAGCCAAGCAGCCATCAGGAAGGGACCAGCAAAAGACGTTATGACCCATCCATGCAGTTGGAATACTATGCAGCTTTACAAAAGAGTAAGCCAGGGCTTCCCTGGTGGCGCAGTGGTTGAGAGTCCGCCTGCCGATGCAGGGGATGCGGGTTCGTGCCCTGGTCCGGGAAGATCCCACATGCCGCAGAGCGGCTGGGCCCGTGAGCCATGGCCGCTGAGCCTGTGCGTCCGGAGCCTGTGCTCTGAAACCAGAAAAGCCACAACAGTGAGAGGCCCGCATACTGCAAAAAAAAAAAAAAAAAAAAAGAGTAAGCCAGATCTATATGCATTTCGGTGGTGTGCTGGTAAACGTTGAACCATCGGCTCTTTGGGGAGAAAACAGTCCTGATCTGTAGTGTTTGCCAACGTCTGTGGTGTAAAATACTCCCATCACGGCTGATTTTAAGCTTACCAATGTGACCTCACTGAATGCAGAGTTGGAAGATATCCTCAATACCTCACCACGATGTGGGATTTTCGTAACCTCTAGAACAGAGATAGCATTAAAATGTAGTAGAATAGTTAGGAAGTGATCAATTGACTACTTCTCATCGTCTTGTGTAATAGAATGTATTCAGTTGTAAGTTTGTATCATTTAAGTTTTAGTAAAAGCTATGTTTAACAACAGGCTTGCACAATTCCCGGAAGTTTAGCAATCAGCCCTCACAAACTGTTACAAGCCAGCCCCCGCACACCACTGAGACAGCTCCAAGATGGGACAGCACAGCCAATTTATGGACAAGGATCTACAGGACTGTATCTCACCCCCACACACAAACTCTCCGCCTTACTTACTCCTCTCCAGCCTGGATCTGGAACACTTCAGTCTCACACCCACCTCAGGGCCTTTGCACTTGCTGTTCCACTCTTCCCCTCACATAACCACATGACTTGCTTCCTTACCTCCTCCAGGCCTTTGCTCAAATGTCACCTTTATCAAGACTTTCTCTGAGCATCCTGTAAAGAAGTAGAAGCCCTCCTGCCGCCTCCACACTCCAGTTTCTTTGACTGCTCTCTGTTTTATCAGCAGCACTGACTATACCATCTAACCTACTATGTAATGTTAAAATGTACTTGTCATTTCATTTATCGACTGTCTGTCTCCCCCACTAGAATGTCAGCTCCATGAAGGCAGGGCGTTTTGACTGTTTCCTTCTCTGCTGTATCCCCAGTGCCTAGAAGAGTGCCTGGCATATAGTAGGTGCTCAATAAATATTTGTTGACTAAACTTAAGGAAAAAATAAAGCACAGACTATTTACAATAGCCAAGACAGGGGAGCAACCTAAGTGTCCATCAACAGATGAATGGATGAAGAAGATGTGGTATATATACACAATGGAGTACTACTCAGCCATAAACAAGAATGAAACAATGCCATTTGCAGCAACGTGGATGGACCTAGACATTATCATACTTAGTGAAGTAAGTCAAACAGAGAAAGACAAATATCACATGATATCATTTATATGTGGAATCTCAAAAAAAAAAATGATACAAATGGGGAATTCCCTCATGGTCCAGTGGTTAGGACTCAGTGCTTTCACTGTTGGCGCCTGGGTTCAATGCCTGGTTGTGGAACTATGATCCCACAAGCCACATGGTGCTGCCAAAAAAAAAAAAAAAAAGATACAAATGAACTTATTTACAAAACAGAAACAGACTCACACGTGGAAAGCAAATTTATGGTTACCAAAGGGGAATGGGGGTGGGGTGAGGGATAAATCAGGAGTTTGGGGTTAACAGATACATACTACTGTATATAAAATAGATAAACAACAAGGACCTACTGTATAGCATAGGGAACTCTATTCAATATCTTGTAATAATCTATAATGGAAAAGAATCTGAAAAGATATATATATATACATATATATATATATATATACATGTATATGTATATATATATATATCTGAATCACTTTGTTGTGCACCAGAAACTAACACAGCATTGTAAATCAACTATACTTCAATTTAAAAAACAAATAAGTAAAATAAAATAAATAAGGTGCCGAATCATGTAAATAACCTGAATAATATTCCCCTATCTGTATTTACAAATGATAGACTACCTCTGGGAGAAAATCCAAGAAACTGGTGGCCCCAGTGCCTCCCAGGAAGGGCTCCAGGGGGGAAGGGAGAAGAGAAAGCTTTCACTGTATCCTCTCGTGTACCTTTAAAAATCTGTGCCATGTGCCTTTAATTACCTATTAATATTTTTTCAAGTGTTCTATTAAAAGCACCCCCTCAGGCTGGTGTGGGGAGCTGGGCCCTGGAAGAGGGCGAGCCTGGGCCAGGAGGCCAGGGCAGTGACCTGGGAGCGGGGACCGGATGGGGTTGCCAGTACTTCACGGCCTGTTCCAGAAGGTCCAGCTGTGGAATGTTCTACACGAAGCCCTTAGAAGGCTCTGAGAGGGGAGGCCTGTCCCTCAGGCCTGGCTTTTGCCAGCCAGAAAAGCGGGTCTCCCAAAAAGGCACCTTAGCCACCCCCTCCGCCGCTACATAAAAAGATCCCAATAAGATGCCACCTTCTGCAACCGGCCGGTGGATAAAAGCCTCCCTCCTCCTTCCGGCTCCCCTCCCCTCCCCTCCCCTTGCCCTCCCTCCTCTCTCCACCTCCTCCTCCATCCTCCTTCTCCCCCTCCCTCCGCCGGCTCCTCCCTCCAGCCACGCACCACCTCCCCCAGCGCCTCTGAAACACCAGCGCTCTCTCTGCTCCACGCCTTTGCCCGTGCTGTTACCCCTGCCTGGAACTCCTTTCCCCTACTTCTTCACTGGCCCCTGCTTTATCCCAGAGAACTTAGCTTCCTTCCTTCACGTCACAAAGATTTACCAGGCATCGAAGGTCGGGCGCCCTGCCAGGGGTGAGGGAGCAGGCGCTGAGAGGTCACATCCTAACTGGGAAGGGCAGGGCGTAGAGTAGTCAGCAGAAACTAGAAACAAGGGAATTCTTAAAAGACAGTTAAGTGCTGCAAGAATGAGTTGTCTACAGTCGGAAAGAGGAGAAGGAGCCCGCCTGCTGAGGAACTGGGGAACAGCAAGTGCAATGGCTGTTGAGGATGGGAATGAGCTTGGAGAGTTCAGGAATCAAAAAGGCCAGTGTGGCTAGATTTGAGGGAGTGAGGGAAAGTGTCATCAGATGCGGCCGAAAAGGTAGGTTTCCATGAGGGATGTCAGAGACTCTGTGAGGAGCTTGGCGTCTCCTCCTCCAGGAAGCCCTCCTTGACTGCGTCAGGCACACTCACCCTAACCCTATTCACTCTAAGTTGGAGCTGTCTGGTCACAGGCCTGTCTGCCCCACTGCCCTCTGAGGGCAGAGCCAGTCACCACTGTGTTCCCAGCACCGCACAGCACATGCCTGGGTACACAGCAGGTGCTCAGAAAATGCCCTGGTCATCCCCAGGAAGGCTTGCCTTCTCTACCTCCTTGCCTCCCCTCTGCCTATGCCTCTTCCTGACCCAGCCCAGCCTCTTTCATCCCATCCGCAAAGGCTCATCTGGGGAGGATGCCCATCCTCTTTCATCTTATCCTCAAAGGCCCTTCTGGGGAGGATTCCCAGCGCCAGCCACCTCTGATGGGCTGCAGGCCTAAGGTGAAGGCTCTGAAGTGGTCAGATCAAACACCTCTAGAGCTGGCTTTGGGCCGGGCCAGTGTCAGGGAGGCTCCAAGGAGACTCAGCTTCCCAGATTTGAGTGTTCCAAGATGGAGAATGGAAGGGGGGCTGGGCAGCATGTGGAACTAGCCAAGGGGCCCAGTTGTTTCCCCATCATTATAATCACATCACTTCCAGTTTCTGACTCATTTCGTGCCAGGTGCTGGGCTAATTTTTAAAAATAATGTCATTTATTAATTTAAATGGATAAGATCCGGTCAGGGTGCAAAATTCAGAAGCCTCAAAAAGCCTGTGGGAGAAAGTATCTCTATTTCACAATTTTAAAAGGTTGGAAAAAAGCACTCCTCACGTTAAGTGGGGGCAGCTCAATTTTTTTTTTTTTTTTTGGCGTCGAATCAAATTTTTAAACAATGTGAATCTGCTGTCCACCCAGTTACCCTTCCTGGAGGCAACTATCATTACCAGTTTCACCCAAAATGTTTATTCAAAAAATATTTATTGAACACCTACTACGTGCCAGGCACTATTCTATGGGCTGAAGATATAATGGTGAACAAATAGGCTAAAGTCCCAGTGCTCATGGAGCTGATATTCTAAATGGAAGAGACAGATGCTAGACACACAGATAAGGAGACTATGGAGTGTGTCAAAAGATGAGACATTCGGTGGAGAAAAATAAAGAACAGGTGGGAGATAGGGACTAGGAAATCAATTTTTTTGTTGTTTTCTTTTATAGAAAGGTCAGAGAAGATCAAATCGCAGTTTGATGGGGATGATCTAGATTCCTAGTTCGAGAGGAGAAGCAGAGGAAAGAGGGGAGAATGGCTGGAGTGTGGTCCTTGAATTGGCAAGAGGGGAAGGGTCCCTGGGCTCCAGAGCAGTTCATTAGTAGGGAATGTCTGTTTTCCAGAGATGGCCATGACAATCTCTCCTGTCCCACATGCTCTTACACGGTGACCTCAACATTCCTCCTATTGTGTGTGTTTTGTGTGGGATTATGTTTTCTCCCTTTGAACCTGGGCAGAAATTTGTGACTGCCTTGACCTATAAAGTATGGTGGAGGTGAGGCTTCCAAGGCTACATCATCAAATGCCAGGCACTTCCCACTTGCTGTTAGGGCACTCATTCTTGGAACCTATCTGCCATGCTGTGAGGAACCTCAGCTAGCCCATGCAGAGAGACCACATGGAGAGGTCCCATAAAGATGCTCTAGCTGACAGCTCAGCCGAGGTCCCAGCCAGCAACTGCCAGCACCATCTGCCCAGACGTGAGTGAAGACTCCTCCAGCTGATTCTAGCTCCCAACCATCGAGTCACCCCCAGTCTGCAAGTCTAGCCAGCTGAGGCTCCAGACATCAAGGAGCAAAGACAAGCTGTCCTTGCTGTGCCTTGTTCAAATTCCTGACCTATAGAATCCATGACTACAATACAAGGATTGTTTTATACCACTAAATACTGGGGCTGTTTGTTACGCAGCAGCAGGTAACTGGTACCCCCAAATAGTAGAAGAAAAGGCGGGTAGATGAGTAGAGGAGCTGGGGAAGTTTTCTTCTGACGGGTTCTCCTTCCTCAGTGAAGTAGGAAGCAAAGTCCCCACTGAAAGTGGGCAGGAAGGGAGAAGGTGCAGGAGTTTGAGGAGAGAGGAGAAGTTACTAAAAAGTCTAGGAAACAACCCGTGTCCATCAAAGAATGAAGGGATAGACAAAACGCACTACATCCACACAATGGAATACTGGAATATTATTCAGCCTCTCTTTTTGTGCCACCATTATGCTGGCGTGAATGACCAGGACGATGTTCTCAAGAGCATTAACAATGCCAAAATGAGAGTCACATGCCAAGTTCTTGTTAGGCTATGCTCCAAAGTCATTTTCCAGTTTCTAAGTGTGATGATGAAGCATGGTTACATTGGTAAACTTGAAATCACTGATGATCACAGAGCTGGGCAAATTGTTGTAAACCTCACAAGACCATCCCATTAGTTTGGTTTCATCATACTGACGACCACAGCTGGCATTATGGACCAAGAGGAAGCAAGACAAAAACACACAGGAGGGGCTTCCCTGGTGGTGCAGTGGTTGAGAGTCCACCTGCCAATGCAGGGAACACGGGTTCGTGCCCCAGTCCGGGAAGATCCCACATACCGCGGAGCGGCTGGGCCCATGAGCCATGGCCGCTGAGCCTGCGTGTCCGGAGCCTGTGCTCTGTCCGCAACGGGAGAGGCCACAACAGTGAGAGGCCCGCGTACCGCAAAAAAAAAAAAAAAAAAAAAAGAAAAACACAGGAGGGAGGGCTTCCCTGGTGGTGCAGTGGTTAAGAATCCGCCTGCCAATGCAGGGGACATGGGTTCGAGCCCTGGTCCGGGAAGATCCCACATGCCGCGGAGCAACTAAGCCTGTGCACCACAGCTACTGAGCCTGTGCTCTAGAGCCTGTGAGCCACAACTACTGAGCCTGTGTGCCACAACTACTGAAGCCCGCATGCCTAGAGCCCATGCTCTGCAACAAAAGAAGCCACCACAATGAAGCCTGTGCACTGCAACGAAGAGTAGCTCCCGCTCGCCGCAACTAGAGAAAGCCCGCGCACGACAATGAAGACCCAACACAGCCAAAAATAAATAAAAATAAAATTAATTAATTAAAAAAAAAAAAGAAAACACACAGAAGGGAAAGTCCTGAGATTCTTCTTCTAGAGATGTAATACATACAAACATACAGATACAATACCTCAATGGAAAAAAAAATGAAGTGAAATTCTGACACATGCTACAACATATATGAACCTTGAAAATCTTATGCTAAGTGAAATAAGCCAGACACAAGAGGACAAATATTGTATGATTCCACTTACACAGTGTACTTAGAATAGGCACAGTCACAGAGATGGAAAGTAGGATAAAGTTTACAGGCGGGGATTCCCTGGTGGCGCAGTGGTTGAGAGTCCGCCTGCCGATGCAGGGGACACGGGTTCGTGCCCCGGTCCGGGAAGATCCCACATGCCGCAGAGTGGCTGGGCCCGTGAGCCATGGCCGCTGAGCCTGCACGTCCGGAGCCTGTGCTCCGCAATGGGAGAGGCCACAACAGTGAGAGGCCCGCATACCGCAAAAAAAAAAAAAGTGTCTTCCATAGAGCACAGACCTGTGGTTGCTAAGGAGGAGGGGGATGGGGGGAGGGATGGATTGGGAGTTTGGGATTAGCAGATGCAAACTGTTATATATAGAATGGATAAACAACAAGGTCCTACTGTAGAGCACAGGGAACTATATTCAATATCCTGTGATAAACCATAATGGAAAAGAATATGAAAAAGAATATTTATACATGTATAACTGAGTCACTTTGCTGCACAGCAGAAATTAACACAACATTGCAAATCAACTATACTTCAATAAAAATATTTTTTTTAGAAATGTGTCTTCGGGGTGCTTCCCTGGCGGTCCAATGGTTAGGACTCTGCACTTCCACTGCAGGGGGCGTGGGTTCGATCCCTGGTCAGGGAACTAAGATCCCACATGCCGCATGGTGTGGCCAAAAAAAAAAGTGCCTTCTACTGAGCCACTAAGTTTGTGGTAATTTGTTACAGCAGCAGTAAGAAATGAATATACGCATACATCCATATTATTATTTCAACGTGTAATCAATATAAAAATGATGGAGTTATTTTGCATTCTTTTTTTCATATTATTACGTCTTCAAACCCCAGTATGCATTTTGCACTTACCGCAGATTTAAGTTGGGATTTGCCACACTTCAATTATTTAATAGCCACACATGGCTGGTGGCTGCCGTATCTGACAGCACAACTCTGGAATGTGAGATGGTGATAAACAGGGAAGAGAAGGTTAGGAAGTGCTGGTGTTACGCAGGGAGGGGAATAGTTTGGAGCTTTAAATAAAACATTTAAGGGGGCTTCCCTGGTGGCGCAGTGGCTAAGGCTCCGTGTTCCCAATGCAGGGGGCCCTGGTTCGATGCCTGGTCAAGGAGCTAGATCCCACATGCCGCAACTAAGACCAGCACAGCCAAATAAATAAATAAATATTTTTTAAAAAGAAAGAGAAAAACACTTGTGTGGCAAAAAAACAAACCAAAAACCCTAAACAAAGCCTATAGGCAAATGAGAAATGGGGAGAAAATACTGGCAATGCAGATGACACATAAAAGTTTTACATGTATAATGAGCTTTTGTAAATCAATTAAGACAAACACCCCAAAGGAAACGTGGACTAAGGATTTGAATAGATAATTTTCTAAGCAGAAAAATGAAGCAGCTAATACATATATGAAAACTTAGCCTCTCTGCAGGAGGCAGGGTGAAGCATATTCAAATAACGTGGAGGTTTCCTTTTACACCCGCCAAATGGCACACATGTGGAAAAGGGCAGGCTCATATACCACTGATGGCAATGAGAATTGTTACAGCCTTTTTTTGAAAGGGAATCTTGGCAGCATCTACTACAATCAGACATGCATTTTACCCTTGATTCAACAACCCCACTGCTGGGAAAGCACCTCATAGAAATCAAACCTCCGGAATGAGGTAAGGGCTTATATGCAAGGGTGCTCACTGTAGGACTAGAGGAGCAAAAAGCTGGGAATTGAAGACGAAAACCTATCTTTGGGTTGAATAAATGATGGTCCACTCACTCTGTGAACACTTATGCAACCATTCCAAAGAATCTATTCTGATGGGCTTGGTTCAGTGGTCCACAGCCTCAGTCACGTATTAACATCACCTCGGGCGGGATTTTTTTTTGTGTGTTTTTTTTGTTTTTTTTTGCGGTACGCGGGCCTCTCACTGTTGTGGCTTCTCCCGTTGCGGAGCACAGGCTCTGGATGCACAGGCCCAGGGGCCATGGCTCACGGGCCTAGCCGCTCCGTGGAATGTGGGATCTTCCCAGACTGGGGCACGAACCCGTGTCCCCTGCATCGGCAGGCTGACTCTCAACCACTGCACCACCAGGGAAGCCCAAGGGCGGGATGTTTAAAAATCATGATCTTCAGGCCAAACCCTAAAACAGCCAAATCAGTCCCTGGGGGCCAGGGCATCAGTATTTTGTAAAAGCTCCCCCAAGTGATAGCCAGAGAGAAAACTACTGACTTAGAGGGATTTCCTGTGGCGTAAAATAGGAAAAGGAAGCTGCAGAGATGTGAGGACAGAAAAAAAGTTCCCTGTGTATTGGTTTATCAAGCTATGTGCCAGGCACCCCTCTAAGGGTTTAATCCTCATAACAGCTATATGACGTGGGACTGTTATTATCCCCATTTTACAGATGGGAAAACTGAGTCTCAGAATGGTTCAGGCACTTGCCCAAAGCCATGGGCTATTAAGTGGTGGAGTTGGATTTGAACTGAGGTCATCTGGCTCCTAAAACTGTTCTGGGCTCTTAATTGCTAAACTTTATATACATATATATGTATTCAAATATATATTCACATATATTCACATTTTTATATATGTAATATTCCTAGATATGTAATATTCCTATGTGTATATTTCTATAACTCTAATCTTCCTATATACATAATACTCCTCCATATGTTTCTATATATAGTATTTATATGTAATACTCACATATATTTTTACATATAATAGTAAATATATAATATTTGTGCATATTACTATAACATAGTTTTCCTGTGTATAATATTCCTATGTATATTCTTAGAGGTGTAAGATGCCTATGTATTCTTATATAAAGTAATGGTATATAAAATATTATTAAATATAATATTTATATTTGTTTATATATGATATTCCCATATACCTTCATAAATATAATATATTCACTTATATTCCTTCATATGTCTCTCTATATAATGTTCCTATATAAATATTTCCATATATATTTCTATATTTAGTACATTTCTATATATATTCATATATATCAATACATAGTATTCTTATATAGAATAATCCCATATATATAGTATGCTTTT
Organism: Mesoplodon mirus; assembly: GCF_964341445.2. Classification (NCBI taxonomy): domain Eukaryota; kingdom Metazoa; phylum Chordata; class Mammalia; order Artiodactyla; family Ziphiidae; genus Mesoplodon; species Mesoplodon mirus. Next base: position 56,881,942 of record NC_138995.1, read on the forward strand.
GTATTCCTATATACTATACTTCTACTTAAGTAATATTTATATATAGTATGTATATAATCCCTCCCAAGGTTCCCCACCCTGGGCCTGCTCCCCTCTTTGGACTAGAAAGCTTCCAGGCCTTCCCCTCTTACTTCCTCATTCTTTTTTTTTTTTTTTAATTTATTTATTTATTTTTGGCTACATTGGGTCTTTGCTACTGTGCACGGGGTTTCTCTAGTTGCGGTGAGCGGGGGCTACTCTTCGTTGTGGTGCTTGGGCTTCTCATTGTGGTGGCTTCTCCTGTTGTGGAGCATGGGCTCTAGGCACGTGGGCTTCAGTAGTTGTGGCACATGGGCTCAGTAGTTGTGGCTCACGGGCTCTAGAGCACAGGCTCAGTAGTTGTGGCACATGGGCTTAGTTGCTCCGCGGCATGTGGGATCTTCCCGGACCAGGGCTCAAACCCGTGTCCCCTGCATTGGCAGGCGGATTCTTTACCACTGTGCCACCAGGGAAGTCCTTACTTTCTCATTCTTTTATAGGGTGTCCTACAAATTCAGCTCAATTCTGACACTAACTACCTGGAGATAATCTCAGATCCCACAGGTTAAGGGCTCAATCCCACAAGACCATCCCCAATCACAAAACCAGGTGGTCACCAGTGCTTCTGACCAACTCCCTATAAATCAACCCCTTCCTCTGGTGGATCATTTGTTAAAACGACTCACAAAGCTCAGGGAAACACCTACTTGCATTCACCAGTTTATTATAAAGAATATTATAAAGAATACACATGAACAGCCAGGTGAAGAGATTCACAGGGCGAGGTCCAAAAGGGTCCCAAGCATAGGAGCTTCTGTCCCCATAGAACTGGAATATGTCACCTCCAGGCATGTGGATGTGTTCACCAAGCCAGAAGCTCATCAGATCTTGTCGTTCCAAAGTTTTTATAGAAGAGAGGATTGATTTGAGATGAAGAAAATAGAATGTCTCAGAGGAGCTTTATGTAAGATGTCACCATGTCCCTGAGGTGAATAAACTGCTACAGTTAGTAAATGTTTGTGACAGAAAAGCCACAAATCGCCATACACTGGGTTACACATCTTTCACTGTTCAACAAAATTTTGTTTTCACAAGCAAAAATCCATGCTGAGACTTTCAGAATCTAAACTCAAGATGCCATCACATGGTTCTTGTAGAAAGAACATTGCGAAATAAAGGGAATGGCAACTATTTTTTCTGCTCAGGAAAGAGAAACTCCCCTGACATGAAGTTAACAATTATAATAAAACTAACCTTCAAGTACAGTCTTTGGTCATGATGTGAACAAAGTAAAATCTTTCAGAAGATACATTTGCAGATACGTAAAGATAGAATAGTTAAAATTGAAGCAAATAAACGAAATCACAGGGAACTTCATTACTGTTTTAAACTCCACTGATATTGAAACTACTCATTTCTCCTAGACAGTGAAAGTAAAGATAGATTCACAGTGTGAGCCAGGAGATGACTGTTGCCTTTCTTTTTTCCAAATCCTCAATATAAAACTTTAAATTATATTATTTGTGATTAAAAAGGAAAAAAATGAACTGATGGAAAATTCACTTAAATTAAAATGGAGGGCCTCCCTGGTGGCGCAGTGGTTGAGAGTCCGCCTGCCGATGCAGGGGATACGGGTTCGTGCCCCGGTCTGGGAGGATCCCATATGCCGCGGAGCGGCTGGGCCCGTGAGCCATGGCCGCTGGGCCTGCGCGTCCGGAGCCTGTGCTCCGCAACGGGGGAGGCCACAGCAGTGAGAGGCCCGCATACCGCAAAAAAAAAAAAAAATTTAAAAAAAAAAAAATTAAAATGGAAAGTAAACTGGTGTGTGGGGGGGGCAGTTTTTATAAAGCTTTCATCTCCAGTCCCCTCTTCCCCCAATTCCCCCAATTCCCGGAGGTGGGTGAGTGAGGCTGAAAGTTCCAAGCTCCTGATCACTTGATTTTTCTGGTGACCAGCTCCATCCTGAGGCTATGAGGTGACTCCATGCTAAGTCACCTCAGCATAAACTCAGGGATGATCAAAGGTGTTCCTTATGGATAATAAAAGACACTTCTATCATTCAGGAACTTCCAAGGGTTTTAGGAGCTCTGTGCCAGAACCAGGGACAAAGATCAAACACATGTCTTATTATAGCACAATATCCTCCCTTCAAGTCAAGTAGCTGAATCCCCCTCTCTTTGAGTGAGAATTGAGTTTAGTAACTCAACTTGCAATGAATAGAATATAGCAAAACCAAAGGTATGTCGTTTCCTGGATCGGGTTATAAAAAGATTGCAGTTTCCATATTGGGTCCTCTGTCTCTCATCACCTGCCCTGGAGGAATCCAGCTGCCGTGTGTTAAGAGAAAAACTGAGGCATATAAAAATTTTTAACAGTTGAAATCGAGCAAAAATCAATCCCAATCAGGCAATACCAAACTAGAAGTGGTTAGGAGCACTCCACCGACAGGAGCTGGAGAAAGACTTTTGTAGAGAAGACCCGGAAACAAAACAAGGAAATTATTTGATTGCCTGTAGCTTAAGCATTTGCCTTATTTGGGAAAGGCTCATTGGCTGTGATTGGTTGCCCTTGGATTTTGATTCTTACTTCGGACAAAAAATGTTGCCTGCCACTTTAGTAAACAAAGAATGTTGGGACTTCCCTGGTGGTGCAGTGGTTAAGAATCCACCTGCCAATGCAGGGGACACTGGTTATAGCCCTGGTCCGGGAAGATCCCACATGCCGCGGAGCAACTAAGCCCGTGAGCCACAACTACTGAGCCTGCGCTCTAGAGCCCACAAGCCACAACTACTGAAGCCCATGCACCCAGAGCCCGTACTCCACAAGAGAAGCCACCATGATGAGAAGCCCGCGCACCACAACGAAGAGTAGCCCCCACTCGCCACAACTAGAGAAAGCCCACGTGCAGCAGCGAAGACTCAACGCAGCCATAAATAAATAAATAAATAAATAAATAAATAAATAAAAAGAAAACAAAACAAACAATGTTGCCTGCCATTCCAGTAAACATTGAATATTGCCCATCATCAATGCATCAGCCACTGCAGCCACCCCCATGGTGAGCCCTGAGGGGAATTCAGGATGGAGAAAAACAAGATACTGGCCCTAGACAGTTAAGATGCCTATCTAAGGAATAATTTCAATGAGACCAGACTCTTGCATCTTCCCATACTTAGAAAAGCACTAAAATCACTAACTTGAAATGTCTGTTTTTTTGTGATTAGCAGTAATCTTTTTTTTTTTTTTTTTTTTTCCTTTTGCAGTATGCGGGCCTCTCACTGTTGTGGCCTCTCCCGTTGCGGAGCACAGGCTCCGGACGCGCAGGCCCAGCGGCCGTGGCTCACGGGCCCAGCTGCTCCGCGGCATATGGGATCCTCCCAGACCGGGGCACGAACCCGTATCCCCTGCATCGGCAGGCGGACTCTCAACCACTGCGCCACCAGGGAGGCCCAGCAGTAATCTTTTGATGCTTGACTACATGTTGGACTTTTTTTTTCAGCAAAAATTCCTATATATGCTGGCTCCTCCCTTACCTCTTTGGAGAAGTTCCTCAGAGCTATCTGAGAGGCTGTCTCCTGGGCTACCATCTTCAGTAAGGCCCCCGAATAAAATATAACTCGCAACTTTTATGTTGTGTTTTTCTTCAGTCGACATTACCTTGAGGCATTTATGGACTTATATTTGGGTTTGCTTATGTAGGCTGCTAATGTATTTGAGCTACCCCAGTCTAATGGCTTCCTTGTTTAATTAATTTAACACATGTCATAAGGACTCTCAGGAGAGGCTCAAGGGTCCAGACACAGCCACTGCGGAACTGAGGTTTCCTGCCATTCATCACCTGAGTGACCTTGAGAGCCAATCTCCAGCCCCACTTGAGTCTTCGAATGATGGTGGTCCCAGCAAACAACATGACCACAGTCTCTTAAGGGACCCTAAGCCACTACTGCCCAGCTCAGTTGCTCCTGGATTCCTTACACCCAGAAACTGTGTGAGATAATAAACATTTGTTGCTTCCAGTTGCTAAATATAGGGGTAATTTGTTATGCAGCAACAGATAACTAATACATACCTCAATAAAAGTTTATTCCAGGAATTCCCTAGTGGTCCAGTGGTTAGGACTCTGCACTTTCACTGCTGTGGGCCTGGGTTCAATCCCTGGTTGGGGAACTAAGATCCAGCAAGCTGCAATGCACAGTCAAAAAAAAAAGCTTCCATGGCTCCCCAGTACCCTTGAGTCAAAGCTCAAACTGCCTACCATGGCCTATGACTCCACCTCTCCCCTCATTCACCACTTTAGCCCCCCTCTCCCCATGCCTTTTGCACTTTCTAAAGTACAACATCAAAGACCAGACTCAAAGTCAGATGGCCTGCAAGTGATTCCTAGGTCAGCTGCTTACCAGTGCTATGACCTTGGTGGGATCACTTACCCTTCCCTGTGCCTCTGTTGTTTCATCTATAAATTTGGCCCTCTTCATAGGGTGATGGTGAGGAATGAATGAGCTAGCTCGTGCAAAGTGCTTAGAACAAAGTCTGGAAACTAGTAGGTGCTTTTTAAGTCTTTGCTATTATTATTCTTATAATACGGCAGCCAAAAAGAAATACAGTCATTTCCCCCAGATTATGCCACATGCTTTTTTCTTCCTGGTCTTTGCACATTTGCACCCCTCTCCTGGAACTCCTTCCTTATCCTTCTTCCCTTTGGCTTGTGTTTATTCATCCTTGATAGTGCAGCTCAAATGCCCCCTCCTCCAGGAAGCCCTCTCCGATTTCTCCTTCCAACCTGGATGCAATACCCACTCTGGGATCCCTCCGTGGATCCTAGGCTCCCCTCTTCCAGTCCTGCCAGATTTGGGATGGGTCTGTTTCCACCACTGGACTATGAGCCCCATGAAGGCAGGACTGGGAATATCTTGGTCACCTCTGGGTCCCCAGCAGTGCCCAGCACAGGATGGGCATACCGAAAGTACTCAGGGAGTGTTTGTTGAAAAGATAGATAAATCTCCAAAATCAGGGTATGTGTGTATGTGTGTGGTGTAGTGATTACAAAAGCTGTTTTCAGTATTCCAGGCTAGCATGCTTTTTTTTTTTTTCAGCCGTGCTGCGCTGCATGTGGGATCTTAGTTCCCCGACCAGGGATCAACCCTCACCCCCTGCAGTGGAAGCGCAGAGTCTTAACCACTGGATCACCAGGGAAGTCTCATAGCATGCTATTTTCAATCACCAAAATACTGGGGGTTTTTTTGTGGTTTTTTTTTTTTTTTTTTGCGGTACGCGGGCCTCTCACTGTTGTGGCCTCTCCCGTTGCGGAGCACAGGCTTCGGACGCACAGGCTCAGTGGCAATGGCTCACGGGCCCAGCCGCTTCGCGGCATGTGGGATCTTCCCGGACCTGGGCACAAACCCGCGTCCCCTGCATCGGCAGGCGGACTCTCAACCACTGCGCCACCAGGGAAGCCCCAAAATACTGGTATTTTGTGCTTCAGTATTTCTTGGTAATCAGACATTTGCATCATTGGCCTTGAGCTGCACCCAGAGAGTTGCAGACTACCTCATAATTTAGAGGAACCGGGCTCACTCATTCAGAAAGCTTTCTGACCTCATGCCTTGCTGCTAAAAACCTTACAAGTATCTTACTGGTGAAGGGTCACTTTTCCTGGCTCACCAGAGAGGCCAAGCATTGCTTCCTTTTTTTTTTTTAATGGGGGTATAGTTTCAGTTATCTGTTTTATACATATTAGTGTATATATGTCAATCTCAATCTCCCAGTTCATCCCACCCCCACCCCCCCGTCTTTTTTTTTAATTGAACTTTTTCTTCTGAGATCATTGTAAATTCACATGCACTTTGAAGCAAAAATACAAAGAGATCTTGTGTGCCTTTTACCCGGTGTCTTCCTGATGGGAACGTCTTATAAAAACTACAGTTGATTCTCCTTATTGGAGGCAGTGGTGTTCTATAAAGTTACAGCAAACGCTGAATTCGCGAATACTGAACCAACGCTCCTAGGGGAATACGGAGTTAGGTTCCCGCGAAATTCTGGTGACAACATTTTCTGAACCCGTCAATACATAACTTTGTTTTATGTGTTTTTCTGTTTAAAGATACTTTCTGTAATGTACATTGTTGATTCGCTCACACTGAACTCAGGCGAACAACACTACACTCACGCCTGAAGGAAGCTTATATAACATATAAAAATCTTACGCATTTTCTCCGCAAGGCACACCGCAGCCTTCTGGCTCTTCGGAACACTGAGCAGCACCTCAGCACTAGGGCTTGGGAGCCATTTTAAACGGCAAAATCACTAACAAAAAGCACAAAAATGTGAAAAACGTGGCACCAAATAGACCGTGAAAGGGACATTTGTTTACAGTGTGGGAGCCGAACTGAGCGGGCAGAGCCTTGCCTCGGTCGACCTCAGCTGGGAATGCGTGTGTCGAGCGACTCAGTTTCTTTGGCCGTTCTGCGCACGTCTGGAAATGACCTCGAAATTGCCGCCAGTATTGATTTTGGGATTTCTCTGTATTTGCTTTCACAAATAGGAAATCCGTAAACCATGAGGACTGGCTGTTCAGTACCACATCCAGGATGTTGACACTGAAGTGGTCAGGAGACAGACGTTTCCATCCCAAGGATCCTGCCTGGTGCCCTTTTACAGCCAAGCCCACTTTCTTTACTCCCACCCGCCTCCTTAACCCCTGGGGACCTCTAATCTCTTCTCCATTTCCAGAATTTTGTCATGTTAAGAATGTTATATAAATGGACTGACATAGCATATATCTTTGGGGGAATCCTTTTAAAAGTGTACAATTCGGGCCTCCCTGGTGGCGCAGTGGTTGAGAGTCCGCCTGCCGATGCAGGGGATACGGGTTCGTGCCCCGGTCTGGGAGGATCCCATATGCCGCGGAGCGGCTGGGCCCGTGAGCCATGGCCGCTGGGCCTGCGCATCCGGAGCCTGTGCTCCGCAACGGGAGAGGCCACAACAGTGAGAGGCCCGCATACCGCAAAAAGAAAAAAAAAAAAAAAAGTGTACAATTCAATGGTTTTTAATATACTCACAGAGTTGTGCAATCATCACCAGAATCCATTTTAGAACATTTTCTTTACCCCCAAAAGAAACCTCACACCCCTTAGCCATCACTTCCCTCTCTCTCCATCCTTCCCAGTCCTTGGCAACCACCAATCTATTTTCTGTCTCTATGGATTTGCCTGTACTGGAGATTTCATATAAATGGAATCATAGGGAATTCCCTGGAGTTCCAGTGGTTAGGACTGTGCACTTTCACTGCCGAGGACACGGGTTCAATCCCTGGGCGCGGGAAATAAGATCCTGCAAACCGCAGGGTGCAGCCAAAAAAAAAAAAAAAAAAGGAATCATAGGCTATGTGCTAGATGGTCTTTGTGTCTGGCTTCTTTCACTTAGCATAACCTTTGCAAGGTTCATCCATGTTGTAGCATGGATCAGAACTTCATTCCTTTTCAAGGCTGAATAATATTGCATTGTATGGATCCACCACATTTTGTTTATCCATTCATCAGTTGATGGATCGGGCTTGACTCTTAAGGTCTGAAACAGAGTGGAGAAGATGGAGCTCAAACACCATCTATTTTTTTTCAAACTAAAATATTTGTGTTACTAATAGCATTTTGGCATTTTTCAAAATATGTACCAAAATACTGGTTTAGTCATCTTCACTAATCGTGCCACAGGAAATTGTGCTCTGGTGTTTGTTTTAGATGACTGCTGGGAGTTTTATAGCTCAAGGATTTGAAATCTCAAAGACAAATATTTGCTCTCACTAAGTGCAGGTTCTGTTCTAAGTGCTTGGTGCATATTCGTTCATTTAACCCCTCGCAATAGCCCTGTGTAGTAGGGACTGCTATTATTGCCCCCATTTGACAGATGAGAAAACTGAGGCTCGCTCCCAAGGCTGTGCAGCCAGCCAGTGAGTGGGGAAGCTGGCTTTGAACCCAGGCCGTCTGGCTTTGGTGACTTCACTGTTGGTCACAACTCTAATCAATTCCAAAAAGTCAACCAGCATCATGGACATCACGGCATCACTTCCAGAGGCTGACCAATCTGTCATTTCATGATTCTCGTGTTTGAAGAGTCAGCACTTCTAAGGCTGCCTGGACACCAAGGAATGTGCACACGGATGATATGACTCCTGGGATTTGCTTCAAAAATAAATGCAGGGGTGGGCACTGGATGGGGTAGAGAGGGCCCAGGGTGAGCCAATGAGTTGATAACGAAAAACAAACAAACAAACAAAAACACTCAGAACGACAACACATGACAAGAGGATGCTCAATCTTTCGATGAAGACTTTGGCACGGAGACTCCCCAGTCAGTAAAGGCGAGAAGATAGCCCTGGCTGCTGACAGACCTCCTTCAATCCCAGAACTTCCTGGCTGTGTGGCTCCAGCTAAGTGACTTCGCGTCTCTGATCCTCGGGTCCCTCACCTGCCAAGTCGGGGAGACAGTCCTGACCTCCTTCGAGAGGCTGCGTGTCCAGGGCTGACCTGCCATAAGAACTCAACAAGTGGGAAGGTCTTGGGTGGGTGACTTCACCCTCAGCCTCCTCATCAGCAAAATGGGATAGTTGGGCTTCCCTGGTGGCGCAGTGGTTGAGAGTCTGCCTGCCAATGCAGGGGACACAGGTTCGTGCCCCGGTCCGGGAGGATCCCACATGCCGTGGAGCGGCTGGGCCCGTGAGCCATGGCCGCTGAGCCTGCGTGTCCGGAGCCTGTGCTCCGCAACGGGAGAGGCCACGGCAGTGAGAGGCCCGTGCACTGCAAAAAAAAAAAAAAATGGGATAGTCATAGGACCTACCTTTTAGGGCTATTTGTTCATTTTTTTACTTACTATTTATTGAGTATCTATTAAGTGTGATTATTGAATATCTATCCTTTTCAGCATGAAAGAGAGCAGTGAAAAGATAGCTGTCCTTGCCCTGTGGAGCTGACACTCTAGTGATGACACTGTCTATCTATCTATCTACCACGTCTAGTGGTAATAAATGTAGTGGGAAGAAATCAAGAAATAAAATAGGTTCTGAGATAAATGGTGATATGATGTATGGAGACAAGGATAACTATTGTCTTTGGTGAGGTCAGGAAGGCCCAACTGAGGAGGTGACGTTTGAGCAGAGACCTGAAGGAGGTGAGCAAATGAGCCACACAAAAATCCGGGGGAAGGGGGTCCCAGGCAGAGGAACAGAAAGTGCAAAGGCCCTGAGGCAGGACTGTGCCCGGTAAGGTCAAAGCAGAGCCATGAGGCCATAGAATGAGTGAAGGGGAGGGGGAGAGAGGAGGTTAGAAAGGGGACAGGGACCTCATGGGTCGTGCTGACTGAGGCGGAAGCCACAGGAGGAATTTGAGGAGGGAAGTGACATCATTCACTTCCTGTAGAAGGATTCTGCTAGCAGGCAGGGGACTTTCTGTTGCAGGCAAGGGCAGAAGCAGCAAGGAGGCGACTGCCATAGTCCGGGTGGGAGATGCTGGCAGCTGGACCAGGGTGGTAGTTTGAGAGTCAGACTTTGGATACATGTTGAAGGTCAAGCCAACGGGATTTCCTGCTGGCTGGGACGTGAGGTGTGAGAAGCAGAGAAGATGCATGGATCCCTTCAAAGTTTCCGGCCTAAGCACCTGGAAGGATGGTGGTCTCCATGCCACTGAAGGAAATAGGGTACTCAGAGCACTCAGCTCCCAGCCACACATGAGAAAGTGCCCGACCTGTACTATGTCAGTTAAAGAGGATGTTGTCATAAACGCTGGAGAGGGTGTGGAGAAAAGGGAACCCTCCTGCACTGTTGGTGGGAATGTAAATTAATAAGAGTCACTACAGAGGACAGCATGGAGGTTCCTTAAAAAACTAAAAATAGAACTACCATACGACCCAGCAATCCCATTACAGGGCATATACCCTGAGAAAACCATAATTCAAAAAGAGTCATGTACCAAAATGTTCACTGCAGCACTATTTACAATAGCCAGGACATGGAAGCAACCTAAGTGTCCATCGACAGAAGAATGGATAAAGAAGATGTGGTGCATATATACAATGGAATATTACTCAGCCATCAAAAGGAACGAAATTGAATTATTTGTAATGAGGTGGATGGACCTAGAGTCTGTCATACAGAGTGAAGTAAGTCAGCAAGAGAAAAACAAATACCGTATGCTAACACATATATATGGAATCTAAAAAAACAGTACTGATGAACCTAGTGGCAGGGCAGGAATAAAGACACAGATGTAGAAAACAGACTTGAGGACACGTCAGGGGCGGGAGGGGAAGCTGGGACAAAATGAGAGAGCAGCACTGACATCTATCCACGACCAAATGTAAAATGGAGGCTAGTGGGAAGCTGCTGCACAGCACAGGGAGATCAGCTCATTGCTTTGTGACGACCTAGAGGAGTGGGATAGGGAGGATGGGAGGGAGGCTCAAGTGGGAGGGGATATGGGGATATATGTATACATATAGCTGATTCACTTTGTTGTACAGCAGAAACTAACCAACATTGTAAAGCCATCATACTCCAATAAAGATATCAAAAAAATAAATAAATAAAGAGGATGTTGTCAGACAAGGGCAGGATTGCATCACAGAGAAGGAAAGGCAAGGCTGACCCAAGCTCAACAAGACTCAGGCAGGTGTCAGGCATGGAGCCAGTCTTTCACCTAACATTCTCCCTCTGGGCTGGGCTGGCCTCTCCCTTCCCCAGGCCAGAAAGAAATAATCTCTCCCATCACCACCTTGAATTCACTCTCAGCCGTGTTACTGAGGCTCCCACACTCTTCTGCCAGGCCCTCCTTCACTCAGGTCACTGATAACTACAACGGATGGGCCACATCTCAGCTATTTTGAGTGTGTGGCTTGAGGTAGAGATCCAGTCTCCCACCCCATGTGCATAACCTGCCCCCTTTCCCCATCTTCCAGGACTTCTGAAGCTGTTTTCCCCTCCCTCTTTTGCACATTTTCCCATTCTGCTCTTTGTCGTTTTCTTATTGATTTGTAGGAGTTCTTTATATATTGTGGATATGAATCCCTCTGTCAGTTACATGTGTTGTAAATATCTTCTCACAACTTGTGGCTCATCTTTTCATTTTGTTTTTGGGATCTTTTGATGCCCAGAGGTTTTACTTTTAATGCAGTCTTTTATTTTATGGTTAGTACTTTTTGTATCCTAAGAAATCTTTCTCTACCACACACACTGCTAAAGGAATAACAAAGTTCTTTACCTACTCCTTTGGAATCATCTCCAAGGTGAAGAAATTGTGTGATCAATATGCCATCGTTTGCATTAAAAGAGTGGGGGAGGGCTTTCCTGGTGGTGCAGTGGTTGAGAGTCTGCCTGCCAATGCAGGGGACACAGGTTCGTGCCCCAGTCCGGGAAGATCCCACATGCTGCGGAGCAGCTGGGCCCATGAGCCATGGCCGCTGAGCCTGTGCGTCCGGAGCCTGTGCTCCGCAATGGGAGAGGCCACAACAGTGAGAGGCCCGCGTATTGAAAAAAAAAAAAAAAAAGAGTGGGGGAGGGGGTGTGTGTGCATGTGTGTGTGTTCATATTGCTTCTCTAGGCATAATGTATATCTGGAAGGATAACAAAAAATTGGTTATACCAGTTGACTCCAAGGAAGGGAACAAGGTGGTTGGGGGATAAGTATTAAAGGGCACATTTTTTTCACTGTACCCATTTTTGTAGCTATCGAATTTGGAATATAGGAGTACATTCAAAACTGAATTTATTATTATTATTACTATTATTATTGGCTGTGCTGTGTGTGGGATCTAGTTCCCTGACCAGGGATCGAACCTGGGCCCCCTGCATTGGGAGCAGGGGAGTCTTAACCACTGGACCACCAGGGAAGTCCCGTAATTACAATTATTTTTAATGCAGCAGCCCTTCTTAACCTCAAGGTCATAAAACTATTCTCTCATGTTTTCTTCTAAGTATTTTGTCTTACAACCTACCGGGGATGACTTTTGTGTATGATGTGAGGTAGGGATTGGATCTCCTGCCCCACATGGATAACCCACACCTTGCCCCCATGACCTGAAAGGCAACCTCTGTTTTGTATCAGATCTCCTTGGATGCGTGGGTCTGTTTCTGGGCCCTCTGGTTTTTTTGTTAATCTGCTCGTCTAATATTATGCAAATACCATGGTCTCTTAGTTGCTCAGGCTGAGTAATAATGATCTGGAAGACTGCTTAGGCAAGCCCTCTCATATTCTTCCTCAAGATTATCTTGCCTCTTCTTGTCCCTTTGTTTTCCAACATGAATTCGTTTCCTAAGGCCTCTTGAAGAAAGTCCCACAAACTGGGAGCCAAAACAACAGAAACTTACTGGCTCACGGTTCTGGAGGCTAGAAGTCCAAGATCAAGGTGTAGCAGGGTGGGTTCCTTCTGAGGGCTGGAAGGGAGAATCTGTTCCAGACCTTTCTTCTTGGTTTGTAGAAGGCCATCTTCTCCCTGTGTCTCTTCGCTTTGTCTTTCCTCTGAGCCTGTCTCTGTGTCCAAATCTCCCTTTCTTTTATTATTTATTTATTTATTTATTTATTTATTTAGGTCTTGCACTTGCCTTGCAGGATCTTAGTTCCCCGAACTCGGGCCATGGCAATGAAAGCACCAGCTCCTAACCACTGGACCACAGGCAATTCCCTAAATCTCCCCTTCTTAAAGGACATCAGTCCTACTGGATTAGGGCCCACTCTAATGGCCTCATTTTAACTTGATCACCTCTGTAAAGACGCAATGTCCAGGACTTCCCTGGCAGTCCAGTGGTTAAGACTCCAAGCTTCCACTGCAAGGGGGCACAGGTTCCATCCCTGGGGGCACAGGTTCCATCCCTGGTTGGGGAACTAAGATCCTACATGCCGTGTGGTACGGCCAAAAAAAACATAACAAAAAAACAGACCTCATCTCCAAATTAGGTTATATTCTGAGGTGATGGAGGGGGGACTCCAAATTCAAATTCAAACCATAACACAACATAAACTTGATAATCAGTTTCTTAAGAATGGAGAGTTTGGGGGCCTTCCCTGGTGGCGCAGTGGTTGAGAGTCCGTCTGCCAATGCAGGGGATATGGGTTCGTGCCCCGGTCCGGGAGGATCCCACATGCTGCGGAGCGGCTGGGCCTGTGAGCCATGGCCGCTGAGCCTGCGCGTCCGGAGTCTGTGCTCCGCAACGGGAGAGGCCACAACAGTGAGAGGCCCGCGTACCGCAAAAAAAAAAAAATTAAGAAAAAAAAAAATGGAGAGCTTGTTTTTGGTGGGGGGAGGGTGACTACTGAGAGGAATTACATTAACTATAAGATAAATCTCACTCTATCTCTGAAATTCTTTCCTACTTCCTTTCTTACCTTTTGGGGGGATCCCTCTCCAACATCTGTCCCCTCAAAGAGAACAAACAACCTGCCTCCAGCATTCCAGTCTCATCCTACTGCGTGTCTTTGGGCAAAGGGTCTTTCCTCTCGGAACCAGAGTTTCCTTATCTGCAAAGAGAAGCTCATCCTGGCAATGGCAACGATAATGCCAATAGCTATTATACTTGGCAGCGTCGTTCTGAAGATTAAGTGGGATGATGCCTTTAAAAACCTTAGAACAGGGCTTCCTTGGTGGTGCAGTGGTTAAGAATCCGCCTGCCAATGCAGGGGTCATGGGTTCGAGCCCTGGTCCGGGAAGATCCCACATGCTGCGGAGCAACTAAGCCCGTGCGCCACAACTACTGAGCCCGCGTGCTACAACTACTGAAGCCTGGGCGCCTAGAGCCCGTGCTCTGCAACAAGAGAAGCCACCAAAATGAGAAGCCCATGCACCACAACGAAGAGTAGCCTCCGCTCGCCTTAACTAGAGAAAGCCCGTGTGCAGCAACGAAGACCCAACACAGCCAAAAATAAAATAAATAAAATAAATAGATTTTTTAAAAAACAAAAAAAACTTAGAACCTGTGGAGCCTGGAGCAGGCCGGCCAATAACATTTCAGCAGCTTCCTCATTTGGTGGTTTTCTCAAGTTCCTCTGTGTCTCCCAGTTAAACACTGGACTTCCTTGAAAGCCCAGAGCTAAGTCTGGCTTCTGCTTTAATCCACTTGCACCAGGGACTGCAAACACATGGCTCAGTCTAACCACTGGACGTGTTTTCTTTAAAAAAAAAAATTTTTTTTTAAGCAAACATTAAAACACGAGAGGATTTCACATTAAAAAAACCTCTAGGTTGTTGAAAATCAACCATACTTCAATTAAAAATTTTTAGTTAAAAAAATAATAATTGGGTTTCCCTGGTGGCACAGTGGTTGAGAGTCTGCCTGCCGATGCAGGGGACACGGGTTCGTGCCCCCGTCCGGGAAGATCCCACATGCCGCGGAGCGGCTGGGCCCGTGAGCCATGGCCGCTGAGCCTGCGCGTCCGGAGCCTGTGCTCCGCAGCGGGAGAGGCCACAGCAGTGAGAGGCCCGCATACCACAAAAAAAATTAATAATAAAATAATAATTTAAAAACCCTCTAGATTGTCAATGTCTTTTGTTTTCCTTTGGCTGTGCGGCATGCGGGATCCCCGACCAAGGACTGAACCTGTGCCCACTGCATTGGGAGCACAGAGTCTTAACCACTGGATCACTAGGGAAGTCCCACCAATGTCTCTTGAAAAATCAGATCCAGCCATACTGGGCCCACCTTTCCACATGGCAACAACGAGCTGAAGTGGAGTGGAAGCGGAGGTTGGGCTCCACCTCACAAGTTCCACCACCCTATTCAGTCTCAGGGGGACTGGCCCTGGTGGCAGCCGCCCCTCTCCCTCTCAGCCAATGGCCTTGCTTCCCATGTCAAGGTGGAGATAGACTCCATCAGAGAAAGAACTGTCGTGAATTCCAACATCACCTCCACCTGCTTCGGTGCCCGCCCACCCTGCCTTCCCAACTGATCCTAGGAATGAGCCCATGTCCCCTCGTTGCCTGGATCCCCCCTTTATTCCTCCCCAACCCTTGACACTTTCCTGCATTTTCAAGTCCCCCTTGCCAGTTGCACCATTCCCAGCTGCATGAAACATGCTGCAATATTGTCTATTTCAAAAAAAAAAAAAAAAAAAAGCACAATCCCCGTCTCCTTGACCCCGCACGATGCCCTTCCCTTCCAGCCACTGCTCTATTTCCGTCTTTTATAGCAAAACTTCCTCCAAGGGGTTGATCGGGGTTTGCGCCCCATTCCTCCCCGCCCCCCACCCCGCCTCTCTGGAAGCCACTCCTGTGGGTTTCATCCCTCCACTGGCCCCTCTGACCCGCACCTTACCAAATCCAGTGGCTTGTTCTCAGCACTTCTCCTATTTGACTGCTCAGCTTTTTTGTTTGTTTTGTTTTGTTTTTGAAATATACATACCGTAAATTCACCTTTTTAAAATAATTTTTATTAACGTATAGTTGATCTACAATGCTGTGTTTAATTTCTGCTGTACAGCAAAGTGACTCAGCTACATACATATATATATACTTTTTCATATTCTCCTCCACCATGGTTTATCACAGGGTATATATTTTTAAATATTTATTTATTTGGTTGCACCTGGTCTTAGTTGCGGCACGTGGACTCCTTAGTTGTGGCATGTGAACTCTTAGTTGCGGCATGCGAACTCTTAGTTGTGGCATGCATGTGGGATCTAGTTCCCTGACCCGATATCGAACTGCTGGCCCTTTGCATCAGGAGCATAGAGTCTTAATCACTGCGCCACCAGGGAAGTCCCTATCACAGGATATTGAATATAGTTCCCTGAGCTACACAGTAGGACCCTGTTGCCCCTCCATCTCATTGTAATAGTTTGCATCCGCTAACCCCAAACTCCCAGTCCTTCCCTCCCCCACCCCCTCCCCCTTGGCAACTACAAGTCTGTTCTCTATGTCTGTGAGTCAGCTTTTGCCTTGTAGATATGTTCATTTGCATCATATTTTAGATTCCACATATAAGTGATATCATATGATACTTGTCTTTCCCTGTCTGACTTACTTTGCTTAGTATGATAATCTCTAGGTCCATCCATGTTGCAGCAAATGGCATTATTTCATTCTTTGTATTGGCTGGGTAGTATTCCATTGTATATATATACCACATAAAATTCACCTTTTTTTTTAACCGGGGATCGAAGCCGGGCCCCTGCAGTGAAAGTGCTGAGTCCTAACCATTGGACCACTAGGGAATTCCCCAAATTCACCTTTAAAAAAAATTTTTTTATTTATTGATTGATTTATTTTTGGCTGCGTTGGGTCTTCATTGCTGTGCGCGGACTTTCTCTAGTTGCAGAGAGAGGGGGCTACAATTCGTTGCGGTGCATGGGCTTCTTATTGCTGTGGCTTCTCTTGTTGCGGAGCATTGGCTCTAGGCACGTGGGCTTCAGTAGTTACAGCACATGGGCTCAGTAGTTGTGGCTCACGGCTCTAGAGCGCAGGCTCAGTATTTGTGGCGCATGGGCTTAGTTGCTCCGTGGCATGTGGGATCTTCCTGAACCAGGGATCGAACCCATGTCCCCTGCATTGGTAGGCAGATTCTTAACCACTGCGCCACCAGGGAAGTCCCCCAAATTCACCTTTTTAAAGTGAGCGATTCAGTCGTTTTTCATATAGTCACTAGATTGTGCAACCACCATCACTATCCAGCTCCAGAACATTTTCATCGGCCGAAAAAGGAAACCCTGTGTGTGTTAAACAGTGACTCCCCATTCCTCCCCCATCAACCCAGCCCCTGACAACCACTAATGCACTTTCTGTATCTAGGGAGTTGCCTATTCTAGATATTTTCTATACTACATGGAATCATACATTCTGTGGCCTCTTGCGTCTGGCTTCTTTCACTTGACATAATGTTTTTAAGGTTCATCCATGTCGTAGAACGCATCAGAACTTCATTCCTTCCTTTTTAATTTTTCTTTTTTTTTCTAATGTGCTGGCGTGTGGGATCTTAGTTCCTGGACCAGGGATTGAACCAGTGCCCCCTGCAGTGGAAGTGCAGAGTCCTAACCACTGGACTGCCAGGTAATTCCCAGAACTTCATTCCTTTCAATGGCTGGATAATACTCTCTTGTATGGATATACCAGATTTTGCTTATCCATTTATCAGTTGATAAATATTTGGGCTTCAGAAGCATTTTTGTCAGACGATGGGGGTATAAGGTGCATATACTAAAATTCACCCTTTTTAGTGGACACTTCCATTAGCTTTGAAAGGGCAGAAGGTCAGATAACCACCCTCACAATGGAGATATGGAAGAATTCCATCACCCCTCAAAAGTTCCCTCATGCTCCGCTTTGACTGAGCCCCCAGCTCACTCCCAGCCCCTGGAAACCCCTGATCTGTCCTCAGTCACTTGGCTTTTTTTTTTTTTTTGGCCTCGCCACACATCTTGCAGTATCTTAGTTCCCTGACTGGGGATTGAACCCAGGCCCTTGGCAGTGAAAGTGCAGAGTCCTAACCACTGGACCGCCAGGGAATTCCCAGTCACTTCGCTTTAATAACAATGTCGTATGATGGAATTACACAGCATGTAGCCTTCCAGGTTTGGCTTTTCTCCCTCAGCATAAAGATCTGAGATTTGAGATTCATCCACGTTGTTGAATGTATCAGCTGCTTTCCTTACCCATGCTGAAGAATCGTCCATCGCCTGGATGGACCGCAGTTTGTTTATCCATTTAGTTGTTGAAGGACATTTGGATTGTTTCCGATTTGGGGTGCTTATGAATAAAGCCACTGTAAACAGTAACATGCTGGGGTTTGGGGTTTTGTTTTTCTGTTTGTAACTGCAAGGTAAATTTTATTTATTTATTTTACTCATTTATTCATTCATTATTGTGATTAAGCATTATTAAGCTATAACTCACATAGCATTCAATAAGTCCAGTTAAAGCATACAATTCAAAAATACAGGGACTTCCCCGTGGCGCAGTGGATGAGAATCCACCTGCCAATGCAGGGGACACGGGTTCGAGCCCTGGTCCCGGAAGATCCACATGCCGCGGAGCAACTAAGCCTCGTGCGCCACAACTACTCAGCCTGCACTCTAGAGCCCGCGAGCCACAACTACTGAAGCCCGCATGCCACAACTACTGAGTCCGTGCGTGCCACAACTACTGAAGCCCACAGGCCTAGAGGCCGTGCTCCACAACAAGAGAAGCCACCGCAATGAGAAGCCCGCACACCGCAAGTAAGAGTAGCCCCCGCTTGACGCAACTAGAGAAAGCCCGCGCGCAGCAACGAAGACCCAACACAGCCAAAAAAATAAATAAAATTAAATCTTTTTTAAAAAGCCCCAAAAAGCAAAAACAAAAATAGAAAAGACAAAAAAAAAGTGTACAATTCAATGATTTTTCGTATGTTCATGGAGTTGTGCAACCATCACCACAACCAATTTTAGAACATTTTCATCACCTCGAAAAGAAGCCCTGTACCCTCTGGCTATCAACCTCCAAAGCCCATTCTCCGCGACCCTTCCCAATCATTAATTTACTTTCTGTCAACAGGGATTTGCCTCTTCTGGAAATTTCATATAAACAGAATCATACAAAACGTGGTCTTTTATGACTGGCTTCTGTCAGTCAGCATACGTTTTCAGAGTTCATCCACGTTCTAGTACATATCAATGCTTCTTTCTTTTTATGGCTGAAAAAGAATTGATTGTGTGGACATAGAATATCTTATTTATCCTTTCATCAGTTGATGGGCCTATGCATTGTCTCCACCTTTTGGCTACTGTGAGTAACGCTGCTATGAGCATTCATGGACGAGTTTTTGCGTGCACACAGGTCTTCATTTAACTTAGGTTCATATAGAAATTTTGCACATCAGTTTTTATTTCTCTTGGGTAAACAAATAGGAGAGGGATTGCTGAGTCATAAAGTAAGTGTAATGTTTAACTTTATAAGAACCTGCCAGACCATTCCAGAGAACCTGCCCCATTTTGTGTTCCCACCAGCAGTGTGCAAGAGTTCCGGTTGCCCTGGGTGCTTGCCTGCACTCGGTATTTTTTTTTTCCTGGCCGTACCTGGAGGCATGTGGGATCTTAGTTCCCCAACCAGGGATGGAACCCACGCCCCTTGCATTGGAAGCGCGGAGTCTTAAACACTGGACGGCCAGGGAAATCCCACACATTTGGTATTTTTAAATGAGCCATTCTCATAGAGCTGCAATGATCTCAACAGAATTTAACGCATGAATACACTCTCCTCCTGAGCACGCTTTTTTCTCTTGATTCCAGGACGCTGCACTAGATGGTTTTCCTTCTCATTGGCTGTTCCTTCTCTGTTACGTTTTCTGATGTCTTCTCTTTTCCCTGATCTCATTCTGCAGATCTCTTTTGTCTTCACACCTGTTCCCTTGGTGATCTCAGCTGATCTCATGGCAGTAAATAACATCTGGTGCTTTCAAATGTCTATATTCACCCTGGATCTCTCTCCCGAACCCCAGAGCCACACAATCACTGCCTCAGCAGCATCTCTCCTTGGAGGCCCAAGAGCTCAAACTTGACATATTTCCCCCCACTGTCTTCTTGCTTCTGGAAAAGGTGATTGTAGTCTTCCAGATGCTCGGGTTGTAAAATTGTGAGTGATCCCGACTTCTCTCCCACCCTACATCAAACCGTCAGCAAATCCTACTGATTCCACCTTTAAAATGTGTCCAGAATCCGATCACTTCTCTCTACTTCCATCGCCTTGCCCCCACCTTGTCTGAAGCCAGCATCACCTCTTGCCTGGATCATTGCGATCACCTCCTCACTGGCTCCTGGCTCCCACCCTTGACTTCCTGTGTCAGATGTGGCAGACTGTCAACACTCCTTGGCTCAAAACATTCCCGTGCCCCACATATTGTATGATTCCATTTCTATGAAATGTCCAGAATGGGCAAGTCCACAGACAGAGAGTAGATTGTGGATTAGTAGATTACCTAGGGCTGGGGAAAGGGGATGGAGGGATTGAGGGATGATAGCTAAGGGTACTGTTTTTTTTGGGGGGTGATGAAATGTTCTGCAGTGGATTGTGATGACAGTAAAACAACTCTGAATATTCTTTTTTTTTTTTTAATATTCTTAAAAAAAAAAAAACCTACTGAATTGGGGAATTCCCTGGCGGTCCAATGGTTAGGACTCAGCACTTTCACAGCCAAGGGCCCAGGTTTGATCCCTGGTCGGGGAACTAAGATCCTGCAAGCTGCGTGGCAAAAAAAAGAAAGACAGAAAGAAAAACCAACTGAATTGTACATTTCAAATGGGCGAATTACATACCATACAATGTATGGTATGTGAGTTATATCTCAATAGGGTTGTTACCACCCTCTCCCAAACCCTCCAAAAAAAAGTCCTTCCGGATGGCTCTCATCTCACACGGAATAAACCCAATGTCCTCACCACAGCAGGTCTGACCTTGTGTATTCTGTCTTCCACCTCTAATCCTTCTATTTTATGAACATGTCGCCTCCACTGTCCCTTTTGCTCACTCTGTTCCGGTTATACTGGCCTCCTTGCATGTTCTGCCCCAGGGCCTTTGCACTCGCTGTTTCCTCTGCTTATAATACTCTTCCCCTGAAATTTCCCATGGCTCCTTCCCTCACCTCCTTCAGTCTCAGCTCAAATGTCACCTCCTCCAGCCAGGCCCTCCTGACCATCCATCTAGAATAGCAGTGCCGTCTGCCAGGCTTCCTTCTGTCCTCGTTTTTTTTTTTTTTTTTTTTTTTTTGCGGTACGCGGGCCTCTCACTGTTGTGGCCTCTCCCGTTGCGGAGCACAGGCTCCGGACGCGCAGGCTCAGCGGCCTTGGCTCCCGGGCCCAGCCGCTCCGCGGCACGTGGGATCTTCCCGGACCGGGGCACGAACCCGTGTCCCCTGCATCGGCAGGCGGACTCTCAACCACTGCACCACCAGGGAAGCCCTCTCCTCATTGTTTGATTTGCCTCCATTTGCCTCACTTTCTAACATACCAGACATGGACTTGCTTCTTTATGCATTGCCCCATCACCCTCAGGGGACTGAGCTCTCTGAGGGCAGGGGATTTGTTCTGCTCACTGCTGTATCTCCTGGTGCTAAAACAGTGACTGGCACATAGTAGATGCCTGAGAAACATGTGTTGAATGCACAAATAAGCAAACGCTCTCTGCATCCTTCCCTCTGTGAGCCTCAGGTCTGTGTGTCCAAAGGCCTCCTGGTCCTTTCCTGGGTGACCCCCAAGAGCTCACACTCACTCTAGTGGGTTGATGGTAGCCCCCAAAACATGTCCACATCCTGGAGCCTATGAGTGTGACTTAATTAGGAAAAAAATTACATCTTTGCAGATGTAATTAAGTTAAAGATCTTGAGATGAGATCGTCCTCAATTATCTGGGTGGGCCCTAAATCCAATGACCAGTGTCTCTATAGGAGACAGAAAAGTAGAAGATGCAGACATAGAGGAAAGACCATGTGAAGGTGCAGGCAGAGATTGGAGAGATGCAGCCACAAGCCAAGGAACGTCAGGGCCATGAGAAGCTGGAAGAGATAAGGAAGCATCTTCCCCCAGAGCCTTCAGAGGGAACACAGCCCTGTTGACACCTGGATTTCAAATTTCTGGCCTCTAGAACTGAGACGGAATCAATTCCTCTTGTTCTAAGCCACCTACTTTGTGGTCATTTGTTACAGCAGCCTTAGGAAGTTAAAACACTCTCCATGTTCTAATAACCTTGGCATATTCCTCCAACCTGCTCTTTCCCATCTCAGGAAGGACCTTACCTCCCACCCCGTCACCCAGCCGAAGATCCAGGCCTCAGCCTGGGTGCGCCCCTGTGACACCCTCACCCCTCCAGGGTGGTCAGTCTCAAAGTCCTGTTAGTTTAAGCCACCAAGTTTGTGATAACTTGTTACAGCAGCAACAAGAAACGACTACACTGTTGGGAGTGACTGTATCTAGAAGGGAATGCACCTCCCCAAGCCTCAGTGTCCCACATGTAAAATGACAATGATTATAGTCAGTGCTCACCGTTCACATCTATAAACATCTTTTCTCTCACAGGGCTTTGCACACAGCAGGCACTTGATGTCTGTGCAGTGAATGCATGCTTACTGATGGGAGGTACCACCCTAAACTGTCCCGGGATTAACTCATTTACTCCTCAAGAACACACCATGAGATTAAAAACCATAGTCGACTCACTTTCCAGATGAAGAAACAGAGGCAAGAGAGGTTAAGTGACTTACCCCAAGGTTGCATAGTGTGTATGTAGCTGAGCTGAGACACAACCTACCCCCTGCAGTTGGGAGACTGACGCGAAGCTGTGTCACATTAATGGAAGCGGACGGGACGTGCCTAGCATTCTCAGCTCTGCCAAGGATACCAGTCATGGCTGCAGCCAGCGGTCATCACTCTGCCCTCAGTGGGCATGGGGGGAGGGGGCACAGCCCCTCCAGAGGGCACTAGAAACACATGGGGGGAATTCCCTGGTGGTCTAGCGGTTAGGCCTCGGCACTTTCACTGCCATGGTGCTGGGTTCAGTTCCTGGTTGGGGAACTAAGATCCCAGAAGCCACACGGTGCAGCCAGAAAGAAAAGAAAAGAAAAAAAAGAAATATGCAGGAGTGTTTTCTGTTGTCACAAGTGATGAGGGCCACTCGGTACTGGCACTTGGCAGATGGAGGTGGACAGTCGTACACAGTGAAGGATCTTCCTACCCCAAGTGCCAGCGATGCCACTGCTGAAAACCACTGAACACTGGGCCCAGCGCCTGCACCTCCGGCCTAGTGGGTAAGAACAAGGGTTCTGGAGCCGCCTGCCTGGGCTCAAAAGCAACTTGGTTCATCTGCAGACTCGCCACGTGACCTTGAACGAGTCTTGTAACCTTCTCTGAGCTCGGTGATCTCCTCTGGAAAATGGGGCTAACAGTCCCTTCCTCATCATCTTGTGAGGATTAAGTAAGGTACTACATGTCAAGGCCCCGAACAGCGCCTGAGAGACATCGGTGTTGGCCCTGAGCATCATTGTTTTAGTAGCAAGTGCTCAGTGTCGAGATCCGTCACCGCTTCCAGTCCCAGCAGCCCTCTGTGGGCAGAAACGGGTGGGAAAGCATCTGCACTCCCTCAGCACGAGCAGTTCGTTGGGGTTTGTGTGTGTGTGTGTTTTTCTTTTTGACTGCCCTGCACAGCTTGTGGGATCATAGTTCCCCGACCAGGGATTGAAGCCAGGCCCCCTGCCGTGAAAGCTCAGAGCCCTAACCACTGGACCACCAGGGAATTCTCACAAGGAGTGTTTGTTGACTGACTGCCTGATGCACTGACGGCAGGGCGTCCGGAGTTGCCCCTGGTTCCCAGGGAAGATAGGCAAGGTCTCAAAAGACACGAGGCCAGGCGGGGACCACAGGTTTACTGGGGGCTCCACGCACGCACTCACGGCATCACATGACAATGGCATGGTTACTTGGTACACGCAAGTGGCCTCCGCCCACAGCTGGGGCCCAGAGGCCGTGGGGGGCGGCCCCCTCCCTTGTGGCCCAGACACGGCTGGGTGCCTTCCTCCGGGGTAGCTGAGGGATGGGGCCGCTGGGGTGGACCCCGGGCCTGGAAAGGGGAAGGGAGCAGGCTCGACCCGGGGCAGGACGGGGGGCGGGAGGGGCCGGCCCGCCGTCACTCCAGGGACTGCAGCATCAGTAGCTGTTTGAGCACCTTCGTCTGGCTGGTCTCTCGGATTTCGCCGGCCAGGAACATCTCGTCCACGACCGTGTAAACCTGAGTGAAGGGAGGGTGAGGGGAGACCCTGGTGTGAAAGGTGGGGAGACCCCCAGGATGCTGGTCTAAACCTTGGGAGCTGGGAGCTCTGATGCCCGACGGCCAGGAAACAGACCCCCGCAGAGGCACCGGGGCAGCTGCGGGGGTCCGGCCCACCCCCCCTTGCCCCTCCCCCTTCTCCTCGTCTTCACCAGGAGGCCCACCTTGTAGAAGTTGAACACCAGGTCCAGTTCACAGACGTTGTGGAAATATTCGTTTAAGACCTGGGAGAGGAAGACAGAGGTGGTGAGAGATGGGCAGGGAGAGAGAGACACACACACACACAGACAGGAACAGAAGGCATCAGAATGAGACGGCAAAAAAAAAAAAAAAAAAGCAGAGAGAAGCTGAGGAAAGGGGAGAGACAGAGACCAGAGGAAATATCGAGGGGGGCAGAGGAAGACAGTGGCCCTCCGCACCCCGCCTTTGAGGGGAGGGCAAGGAGGGCCCATGCAGCCCAACAGAGGGGATGAGGGACAGCGCCCGCCCGCCTGCGCACCTCCACAAAGTTGTGGATGGCCTCCAGGTAGGCCAGGTTGTTGTCGTTGACATCCACACAGATGCAGAAGTAGAGGCCGGCGTAGCGTCGGTAAATGATCTTGAAGTTCCGGAACTGCGGGGCAGAGAGGCAGGTAGTCAGTGACAGGGCGTGCCCAGGACCCAATGTGCTGGGCAGGGTGGAGCCAACATATTCAGTCCTGCGTTCCACATGTGGTCCCTGAGGCCCTGCTCTGTGTCTGGCCTTGTGCTGGGGACACAGTGGTCCTGGCCCTCCCTGCCTAGGGCTCACTGTCCAGTAGAGACAGATTCATCCTCAGTCATCCCCTGAGTGGGCAGGGCTAGACTGTGGGAGTCCCAAGGGGGCAGGCAGCTGACCCAGGATGGGGGGCTGGGAGGGCTTCCAGGAGGAGGGGGCATCTGGACTGAGATCTGGAGGATGAGTAGGAGTGAACAGGCAGGAGTGCTTTAGGCAGAGGGAACAGGCTATGCAAAAGCCCAGAGCCCAGAGAGAGAGGCAGGGGTGTTCCACGGTGTCCATTCTCCCCTTTCTGTGGCTCCCTGTTACCTCTGGAGAGAGTCAAACTCCTCAGCCTGGAACTAATCTACTCAATCATTCCACAAACACTGCCTGAGTACTTATTGTGTGGCAGGCTTTGTGCTGGGCAGTGCACACTCACCACCTGTAACCAAGACAATCTCAGCCTTGCCCTTAACTGAACCGTAATACAAATATTACTACCTTATCACATACACACAATCCACGAATAAATATGCATGAACCAGGGACGCAGACTCTAATTTTATACGCATGTGTAAGTAGATAAAGCGATAGACACATAGAGATATGCAAACTGGCTTGCAAAGCTCCATGTCTTTGGCCAAAATCTGAAAAATCCAGCCTGGCGTGTGTGCGTGTGTCGCCACCTGGTGGCGACTGCAAAAGCCAACACAAGTCCCTGATTTTTTTCTTTTTTTTATAAATTTATTTTTATTTATATATATATTTTTCACTGCGTTGGGTCTTCGTTGCTGCGCGCAGGCTTTCTCTAGTTGCGGCGAGTGGGGGCTGCTCTTTGTTGCAGTGTGCGGGCTTCTCATTACGCTTGGCTTCTCTTGTCGCAGAGCATGGGCTCTAGGTGCGTGGGCTTCAGTAGTTGCAGCAAATGGGCTCAGTAGTTGCAGCTCACAGGCTCTAGAGCGCAGGCTCAGTAGTTGTGGCACACAGGCTTAGTTGCTCCATGGCATGTGGGATCTTCCTGGATGAGGGCTCAAACCCGTGTCCCCTGCATTGGCAGGCAGATTCCTAACCACTGCACCACCAGGGAAGTCCTCAAGTCCCTGATTTTTATTTATTTTTTTCCTACTGTATCCTTTTGTTAATTCCTATACTTTGAGTATGTTTTCTAACTTTTTTCTTTTTTTTTTTTTTTGGCCACGCTGCTCAGCTTGTGGGATCTTAGTTCCCTGACCAGGGATTGAACCTGCACCCTTGGCAGTGAAAGCACAGAGTCCTAACCACTGGACCGCCAGGGAATTCCCAGTATGTTTTCTAATATTATTACAGTAGTTCCTGCACATAATCCATGGATTAGTAAGAATATATCAAGAATAAACCTACCTAAGGAGGTAAAAGACCTGTAGTCAGAAAACTATAAGACATTGATGAAAGAAATCAAAGATGACACAAACAGATGGAGAGATATACCATGTTCTTGGATTAGAAGAATCAATACTGTGAAAATGACTGTACCACCCAAAGCAATCTACAGATTCAATGCAATCCCTATCAAATTACCAATGGCATTTTTCACAGAACTAGAACAAAAAAATCTTAACATTTGTATGGAGACACAAAAGACACTGAATAGCCAAAGCAATCTTAAGAAAAAAAAGAGCTGGAGGAATCAGACTCCCTGACTTCAGATTATACTACAAAGCTACAATAATAAAGACAGTATGGTACTGGCACTAAAACAAAAATATAGATCAATGGAACAGTGTAGAAAGCCCAGAGATAAACCCATGCATCTATGGTCAAGTAATCTATGACAAAGGAGGCAAGGATATACAGTGGAGAAAAGGCAGTCTCTTCAATAAGTGGTGCTGGGAAAACTGGACAGTTACATGTAAAAGAATGAAATTAGAACACTCCCTAACACCATACACAAAAATAAACTCAAATTGGATTAAAGACCTAAATGTAAGACCAGACACTACAAAACTCTTAGAGGAAATCATAGGAAGAACACTCTTTGACATAAATCACAGCAAGATCTTTTTTGACCCACCTCCTAGAGTAATGGAAATAAAAACAAAAATAAACAAATGGACCTAATAAAACTTAAAAGCTTTTGCATAGCAAAGGAAACCATAAACAAGATGAAAAGACAACTCTCAGAATGGGAGAAAATATTTGCAAATGAATCAGTGGACAAAGGATTAATCTCCAAAATATAGAAACAGCTCATGCAGCTCAATATCAAAAAAAACAACCCAAACAAAAAAATGGGCAGAAGACCTAAGCAGACATTTCTCCAAAGAAGACATACAGATGGCCAAGAGGCACATGAAAAGATGCTCAACATCACTAATTATCACAGAAATGCAAATCAAAACTACAATGATGTATCACCCCACACCAGTCAGAATGCCATCATCAAAAAATCTACAAACAATAAATGCTGGAGAGGGTGTGAAGAAAAGGGAACCCTCTTGCACTGTTCGTGGGAATGTAAATTGATACAGCCACTATGGAGAACAGTATGGATGTTCCCTAAAAAACTAAAAATAGAATTACCATATGACCCAGCAGTCCCACTACTGGGCATATACGCAGAGAAAACCATAATTCATAAAGACACATGCGGGGGACTTCCCTGGTGGTGCAGGGGTTAAGAATCTGCCTGCCAATGCAGGGGACATGGGTTCGAGCCCTCGTCCAGGAAGATCCCACATGCTGCGGAGCAACTAAGCCCGTGCGCCATAACTACTGAGCCTGAGTGCCACAACTACTAAAGCCCACGTGCCTAGGGCCCGTGCTCCGCAACAAGAGAAGCCACCTCAATGAGAAGCCTGTGCACCGCAATGAAGAGTAGCCCCCGCTCGCCACAACTAGAGAAAGCCCACGTGCAGCAACGAAGACCCAATGCAGCCAAAAATTAATTAATTAATTAATTAATTTTTTTAAAAAAGAGACACATCCGGGACTTCCCTGGTGGTGCAGTGGTTGAGAATCCGCCTGTCAGTGCAGGGGACACAGGTTCATCCTTGGTCTGGGAAGATCCCACGTGCTGTGGAGCAACTAAGCCCGTGCACCACAACTACTGAGCCTGCACTCTAGAGCCCGTAAGCCACAACTACTGAGCCCACATGCCTCAACTACTAAAGCCCACGCACCTAGAGCCTGTGCTCTGCAACAAGAGAAGCCAACGCAATGAGAAGCCTGTGCACCGCAATGAAGAGTAGCCCCCGCTCGCCACAACTAGAGAAAGCCCACGTGCAGCAACGAAGACCCAATGCAGCCAAAAAAAAAAAAAAAAGACACGTGCACCTCAATGTTCAGTGCAGCAATATTTACAATAGCCAGGTCATGGAAGAAACCTAAATTCCCATTGACGACAGACGAATGGATAAAGATGTGGTACACATATACAAAGGAATATTACTCAGCCATAAAAAGGAACGATATTAAGTCATTGGTAGAGATGTGGATGGACCTAGAGACTGTTGTACAGAGTGAAGTAAGTCAGAGAAAAACAAATATTGTATATTAACGCATATATGTGGAATCTAGAAAAATGGTACAGAGGAACCGGTTTGCAAGGCAGAAATAGAGACAGAGATGTAGAGAACAAACATATGGACACCAAGGGGGGAAAGGGGGTGGGGGTGGGATGAATTGGGAGATTGGGATTGACATATATACACTAATATACACTAACATATATACTAATAGGTATAAAATAGATAACTGTACCTGCTGTATAGCACAGGGAACTCCACTTCGCTGAACAGTAGAAACTAAAACAACTATACCCCAATTTAAAAAATAGTAATAAAAAAATTAAAGAAAAAAGAATATATCAGGGTGCTAACTCTACTTTTTTTAAAAACTGATACAGACACATGATCCAATGTTTGAAGGCCCCTGCTCTGGAGTTGAGGGTTCAAGACAGGAAGCCAAGAGGGCAGGAAAACTTGATCTGGAGAAGTTACCAACTGACTGTCATAGCTGGCGTGGCCTTGGCAGGATCTGACCCTGAGCATCGCTCTTCTTTTCTTGAAATTCGCCCTTTCTTGCTGTCACCCTCCCGGCTCTTTCCTGTCACCACTGTGTCACCAGCACTGCCCTGCACAGGGCTACATGCTGGAGTGGGCCTGGATTGGGAGGAACCTCAGATGGTCAGGCCCCCTGTGACAGCTGCACCTGACCAGCCAGCCTTTCTGGCTACTTCTGTCTATTCGGGCCTCCCTGCCCCTCTCTGGGTCCCTCAGTTGCTGCCGTTTCTAGCCCTCAGTGTGGGACCCACCCTGCGCCGGCAGCAGGATGCCCCAGGAGAGCGGGCATCCCTTGACCTCCCCACTCCTCTCCCCTCATCCCCTCCTGGACATCTCGGCTGGGATGAGAACAGACACCTCAGTGCTGATATTCACCACAACCTTCTTCCTGAGTCGGCCCCATCCGAGAAAGTGACAGCGCCCCCTACTGGTGGATCCATTTTCTTTCACACACCTCATCCAATCTTTGGCCCTTCAGTTGGCTCTACCTTCAAAACGCTTCTCTGCACCCCTACTGCTTCCATGCCAGTGCCAGTCACGAGCATCTCTCACCTGGACCTCAGAGGTCACCTCCTGAGCGGTCCCCCTGCTTCTTCTCTTGCCCCCTAGAGAGGGATCCCTAAAGCCTAAGTCAACCCATGTCCCTCCTCAGCTCAAAACCCTTCCGTGGGCTTCCCTGGTGGCGCAGTGGTTGGGAGTCCGCCTGCCGATGCGGGGGGTGGGGGTTTGTGCCCCGGTCCGGGAGGATCCCACGTGCCGCAGAGCGGCTGGGCCCGTGAGCCATGGCCACCGAGCCTGCGCGTCCGGAGCCTGTGCTCCGCAACGGGAGAGGCCACAGCAGTGACAGGCCCGCGTACCACAAAAAAAAAACACCAAAAAAAACCCCAAAAAACAAACCCTTCCATGGCTCCCGTCTCACTCAGAGCAGGAGCCCAAGTCCTCACCATGGCCCACAACGCCCTGTGCCCTCTGCAGTGATCTCATCTGCTCCCACCATCCTCCCTGGCTTACTCCACCTCAGATACACTGGCCTTCTTGCTATTCTAGGAATGCCCCCCCCCCCACCCCGTACATTCCTGCTGCCTCAGGGCCTTTGCACTTGCTGTTCCCTGGGCTTGGAATGTTCCTGTTTCAGGTATCATTTCCTTCCACTCCTCAATTCCTTCAGGTCTGGGCTCAAATGGCCCCTCTTCAATGAAGACCTCCTAACCAAACCATTTAAACCTGCGTTCCAACCCCTGCTGTACAAACCCCAGCAATTCCACCCCCCACAGCTGCTTCTTTTTTCTCCCTGACACCTATCACCACCTGATACACTGTATCTTTACTAACAGTCTCCCACCCACTAGAATGTCAGCTGTCAGCTCTCCAAGGGCAGGTACTGGGTCTGTTTCGTCCCCTGCCGTATCACCAGTGCCTAGAACAGTGCCCGGCACACAGCAGTCCCCTGATTAATATTTGTTGAATTCTACAGGACAATCAGCCTGGTCTCTTGAACAGGCTAATCCCGTGGGAATTAAAGGTGGAGGCATCTCAATAAACAGACCAAAGAGACATGGAAACCAAAAGCAATGCCAAGATCCTTGACTGGCTTTGGACAATCAGTTTTGATGATTTGGGGGAAATTTAAGTATTGATTGGGCATTAGAGTAATAGTAGTAAGGAAGTATGACTCATTTTATCAGGCCTGATGATACTTTGGTCATGGAAGGAAGTGTCTTTATTTTCTGAGATGTATCCTGAAATATTTAGGGATGAAACGTCATGGTCTCTGTAACATATTTTTTTTTGGCTGCACTGCACGGTTTATGGGGTCTTAGTTCCCCAACCAGGGATTGAACCCAGGCCCTTGGCAGTGAGAGTGAGAAATCTTAACCACTGGATCGCCAGGGAATTCCCCCGTGATCTCTGTAACTTAATGGAAAACACTACAGCAAGGGATGGTTCATTATACCATTCCCTACTCTTGTGTGTTTGAGCATTTTAAGTTTTTAAAAGGCACCAGAAAAAAAAAGTTGTTCGGCCGAAAAAAAGAGAAGAAGGTAAAACAAAAATGCAGGACTTCCCTGGTGGCGCAGTGGTTAAGAACCCGCCTGCCAATGCAGGGGACACAGGTTTGAGCCCTGGTCCAGGAAGACCCCACATGCTGTGGAACAACTAAGCCCATGCACCACAGCTACTGAGCCTGCGCTCTAGGGCCCGCGAGCCACAGCTACTGAAGCCCATATGCCTAGAGCCCGTGCTCTGCAACAAGAGAAGCCACTGCAATGAGAAGCCTGCTCACCACAACGAAGAGTAACCCCCGCTCGCCGCAACTAGAGAAAGCCCGCGCAGCAACGAAGACCCAACGCAACCAAAATTAGATAAATAAATAAATAAATTTATAAAAATAAAAACAAAAGCAAACTCTTAATACTATGAAATCTGGGTAGTTTGCAATCGACTTCTCTCTTGTTGTACTAACCTGTAGGCCAGAAAATTTTCACACTAAAAATTACCCCAAAAGGAAGGAAGACGGCAAGCATGTTGAGTAAATGAATGTGGGAAGGAAGGAGGGCGTGAGGGGTTATTGCCATTAGAGGATGGGCAGGAGGCTAGGAAGGAGGGGTCAAAAGGAAGCAAGGGGGCTTCCCTGGTGGCGCAGTGGTTGAGAGTCCGCCTGCCGATGCAGGGGACGTGGGTTCGTGCCCCGGTCTGGGAAGATCCCACGTGCCGCGGAGCAGCTGGGCCCGTGAGCCATGGTCGCTGAGCCTGCGCGTCCGGAGCCTGTGCTCCGCAACGGGAGAGGCCACAACAGTGGGAGGCCGGCGTACCGCAAAAAAAAAAAAAAAAAAAAAAAAAAAAGGAAGCAAGGGAGTGGGGGGGGGCATTTGGGTCGGGGGTTGGGTGGGGGGTAGTTTCCCGTCACCTCCACAAAGTTGGTGTGTTTGGCATCTCGGACAGTGACCACAGCGTGCACCTCCTCGATCAGCTTCTGCTTCTCATCGTCATCAAACTGCATGTACCATTTGGCCAGGCGCGTCTTGCCTGCCCGGTTCTGGATGAGGATGAAGCGGATCTGGGGGCAGCAGGAGGAGGAGGGAAGGAGAGGGGTGGGGAGGGCGGGTCAGTGTTGGGCCGCCCTGCCCAACAGCCCCACCCATCCCCACAGGGGAGACAGGGCCCACGTCCCTGCAGCCTGTCTTCCAAGGGTCTCAGCCACGCCCTAGAGCCCAGCCAGGTTGGCCTGGCCACACGCTCCTGTCCCAGGTCCTTCCAACACCCCTGTGATTTCTCTGGCCAACTCTGCAGTCATTTCTAGGGCACTAAGTCCCAGGCTCCACCAACTCTCCTCTCCCTGACCTTGGACAAAAGATCCGCCCCTCTAAGCCTCAGTTCCCCATCCCCCACCCCGGCAAAACAAGTTTCCATAGAAGACCCACTTTGTCAGGGTGTTCTGAAGGTTAAATAAGTTTATAAATTTAGTCTAGTAGCTGGCACTAGCAGGTTCGTTCGGTGTCGGCTACGATCATCATCAGTGATGGCTAGGAAATGTGTTTTTATGATTCTGAAAAGCCAGCTCAACTCTCATAGGGCTACTATGAACACTGAACAAGTTGATCTCGGAAGTGCTTTGTATAGCGCCTATTACATACTGAGTGCTCAATAAAATTAGCTATTATGACTGAGGCATTTGACCAAGTGGCTAAGAACACAGACTCCAGAGCCCGAATGAATCCTGGCACTGCTGGCTGTGTGTCTGCAGGCAAGTTACTTAACCTCTCCGGACCTCAGTTTCTCCGTCTGTATAATGGCTATAACGAGAGTACCTCCCTCAGGAGACTGTTGCGTGAGTTATTAAATACAAGAGGTATAATACAATGACTAGTACATACTAAGTGTTATACCAATATTAGTTCTTAGTAATATTATAATTCATCGGCATTTGCCTTTGAGAAAACCATGGCCCAAGTTCACGTAGCTAGGAAGCCTGCCTTTGGGCTCAGTTCTGTTTGAGATGGGCATGCTTATGCCCGTTTTATAGATGAAGAAACTGAGGCTCAGAGAAAGGAAGTCTCACAGCCAGAAAGCAGAGCTGGGAGTCCAAAGGCTTTCCTCTGAACCCCCTTACCCTCACTTGTGGGAGCCTCCACCCACTGGCGAGAGTCCGCTCTCTTTCCTAAGCCTCACTCTCCACACACTCCATCCCTCCTCCCCCAACCAATCAGGCTGCACAGAAACAGGATATTACACTCTCCTTCCAAGAACCCCTTCTGCTGAGCCAGGGAAAACCACTTCCTCGGGCAGGGGTCCTGGCAGGCAGGGAAAGGGCGTGGGGTGGGAGTTGGGGGGACCCACGCCACACAGCCACAGCCTGGGGGCAGAGCCAGAGATAGATGGGGTATCTAGGGAGGAGAGACATAGAAGCCAGTCTACACAGCTGAGGGAGAGCTCTGCCCCTTACTCCTAAATTCCCTCACACACCTCTTCCTGTTTCTCCCCCCAATTAGAATCTCTCCACCTCAGGGAATCCACAATGAGAAGTCCCTTCCCTCCTGTATCCGCGCCCCTCTGATGTCCCCTCTTGATGCTCCCCAACCTTCTCTGTCTCCAAGCCCCCTACCCTGGAGTTGTTCCCTTTTGACTCCCGCTTTCTCCGTTTCAGTGCCCTCTGTCAGGTCGCCCCATCCCGATCCCCGGGGAGGGGTGACAAATCCAATGCCCAGTCCTTGTTCCCAAAGCCCCATCCCCACCTCTCCCACTTCCATGCCTACTCCCTATTCTCCAAGACCCCTCCTCTTGCAAAGACCTACTCCATTGCTCCCCACTCATTTCTAGCATTCATCCCCTACGCCAAGGCTTCTCCCTTTTACTGCACACTTTCCCTGACATTGAAGCCCCATTCCCGACAGTTGTCTACTTCCCGTCTCCAGGGTCCAGTCTCTTCCCCTTGAGACACCTCTCTCATCAGCAGTATCCGGCCCAGTTCCAGCACCCCCTCCGCCTGCAATGTCAGCTTCCTGCCTCTAGAGACCCCCTCTCTCCTATCAGAATGTCTCCCATTCTTCAACTCTCCTGCCACGCTCCCAGAGTCCTCCTCTTAGGATGTCCCCTCCCCACCTCCAATTCCTTCTGCCCATCTCTGAGATCCTCCCTGATCTCTTGCCTCCCTGTTTCAAAACCCTCCAGCCACCTCCAGTGTCTCCCTCCCGCACAGCCCTCTCCCCTTGCCACCTGGTCTCCAAAGCTCCCTGGCCTCGAGAGCCCCGGTACACTCCAGCGCCCAGAACCACCTCCCGGTTTCCCCCTTCCCCGGCCTTCGATCGGCCCCAATCCCGAGAGCCCGCGCCCGGCCCAGACCAGACCATCGCACCGCAGCAGGGGCGGCTTGTCAGTATCCCACCGAGTCTCCAGTACCTGCACGTGGACCCACCCTTCCCCCGTCCCCAGCGTGGGCGCGCCCCCGTTACCATGGCGACCCCCGTCCGGACCCCAGCGGCCCCGGTCCCGCGGCTTCTGGGCGGCTCCGGCTCTGGCAGCTGTTGGGGGACCGAAGGCTAGAGCGGACTTCCGGGAGACGAACTCGCCCGCCCTCTCGCGCACAGCCCGCTGGGAATTGTAGTCCGAAAAAAAAAATGGGTTCGCTTGTCTGGGAGGCAAGCCTGGGAAAAGAGCCGGTCTCGCTTCCCAGCATGCTGCGCGACTGTCCTTTTCCTACCGCACGGTTCGGACTCCAAATGCATGCTGGGAGCCGTGGGCGAATTGTAGTCCTCGGAGGACTACAATTTCCGACATGCTTGACGGCCAGCGAGGCGAGCGCTGCATCCTGGGAAATGTAGTTCCTCCAGCCTCCCTCCACCTCCCCGCGAAGGCGAAAAGGACAAGCTGGGAATAGTTGTTTTAAATAAGAAACTGCGTTGGGGGAGCTAGAAATGTAACTGTCTTTCCGTGTTCACCCAGTACTTTGTTTAAAATGTGTTGAGTGTTTTCTGTGGGAGACAGTGGTTTAAGAGCATGAATTTGGAAGTCAGAACTGTGTGCAAATCCTGCCATCGCATTTCCTAGCACTTTGGGTCAGCAATTTCACCTCTTATCTCAATTTCTTCATCTGTAAAAGAGGGGTGATCAAGGGGTAACCTCAGTAGGGTTGTTGTAAAGCTTCGGTAAGTTTCCAAAGTACTTAGCACAGTGCTCAACACATGGTAAGTGCTCAATAAATATTAAAGTCATGAATGTTCACTGTTAACATACATCAGGTAATAGGCGTCTTCTTACTTCCTATCCAGAGGTACACCTGCCTTGTTTCAGTTACCCAAACAGGCCAAGTGCTTTCCCACCTCAGTGCCTTTCCTTTGCGCTGTTCCCTGGAGATCCTTCCCCCATTTATTTGCTGGCTGACCTCTTTTCTTCCTCTAGCTTAAACAGCACCTCCACAGTACTATATAGAGGACCCAACATACAAAAGTCCCCCTCTTCGACCCCTCAAATTCTCTAGGTCAGCAGTTAGTTTGATTTTTTGAAGCCTTTTTACGACTGTTAATGATTTATTTGGGGTGTGTGGGTCTGTTGTCTGGGTCTCCCCTTAAGTCCCTGTTGAGAGCAGGGACTCTGTCTATTAACTGTATCTACATCACCTAGAACACGGTGGCACATAGTAAGCACTCAGTAAAGGTATTGATACTGAGGGGACACTTGCCCTAATAAAAACAAACCATATCCTAGAACAATGTAAATTAAAAGTGTAGTATTGGCAGAAGAACCAACACATAGCTATTGAATAATTGCAAGGGCAAAAAGAGGTCAGAGATCATTTCCATCTCTTGCACTGCTTTATCTCCAACAGGGTTGGGACCAGGATAAGGTAAGCAATGTGCCCAGGGTGAAAAATTTTAAAAGGCACTCACTCGGGACTTCCCTGGTGGTCCAGTGGTTAAGACTCCATGCTTCCGATGCAGGGGGTGTGGGTTCGATCCCTGGTCAGGGAACTAAGATCCCATATGCTGCGGGACGCAGCCAAAAAAAAAAAAAAAGTTAAAAAGGCACTCACTCTTAGGTGGTGACCCAGCCCTTGCAGGAGCCTGAAAGTGAGCACCTGGTTTGCCTCCCCTTGCTCCCAGCCTTGATCTCCAGTGCCCAGCTCAGTGCCTGGCACAAGTCTGGTGTTTGTTTGATAAACATCTGCTGAATGAATTAATTAATAGGTTTCAAGAAAACAGACATGTGTAATGCTAAGTAAAAGAAGTCTTACACGAATGAGTAGTTACTATGTGATTTGTTTGAATGACTATGAAGACTAAAATTGGTAAAACTAATCTATGATGTAAAAACAGGAACAGTGATTGTCTCTGTGGGCAGGGGGCTAGAAGGTGAGGATTATGTTGGACTTGGCATAGTAATATTCTATACTTTGAAAGAGGTTTTAGTACATGGATGTAGATATACATCAAAAATCAACAAATGGTACACAAGATTTGTGCATTTCACCTTACATAAAATTTACCTGAACAAAAATAGTCAGTAAATATTGAGCTCTATTTGATGATATGCATATTGGTTTGTTTTTTGTTTTTTTTGTCTTTTTTGTTTTTTTTTTGTTTTTGGCCGCGTCGTGCAGCATGCGGGATCTTAGTTCCCCAACCAGGGATCAAACCCGAGCTCCCTGCAGTGGAAGCGCGGATTCTTAACCACTGGACCACCAGGGGAGTCCCTGAAATTAACTTTAAAATATATCAGAAAAGTAAGTTAGATTAGTGGATTGATTAAAGGGTAGAGAGGTGAAAAGAAAAGAAACAAAATGATAGAATCTAAATGCTGAGTATATGGGCATTCACTGTGTAAAACTTTCAAACTTTATGTTTGGAAATTGCCATAATAAAAGAAAGAAAAAAAGAAAAGAAAACAGACACTGTCCCCACCCCGACGTCATTCATGGTCTAGCAGGGGAAATAGACTTAAATGACATATGCAAATAAATAACAAATTACTGAGCAAATAACAATAAATATTTCTTACCTCACACAGCTTCTGTGGGTCGGGAATTTGGGAGCAGCTTACCTGGGTGATTCTGGTTTGGTGCCTCTCATGAGGTTGCAGTCAAGATGTCAGCTGGGGGACTTCCCTGGTGGCTCAATGGTTAAGACGCCGCGCTCCCAATGCAGGGGGCCCGGGTTCGACCCCTGGTCAGAGAACTAGATCCCACATGCATGCCGCAACTAAGAGTTCACATGCCACAACTAAGGAGCCCACCTCTCACAACTAAGACCCTGAGCAACCAAATAAATAAATATTAAAAAAAAAAAAAAAAAGATGTCAGCCGGGAATGCAGTCATTTGAAGGCTCAGTCGACTGGCCCGGAAGGATCTCCCTCCCAGGGGCTCACTCATGGGGTTGGCTGATTAACGCTGGCTGTTGGCAGGAGGTCTCAGTTCCTCGCAGGTGGCCCTCTCCACAAGGACACATGAGCTGTTTTCCTCCAGAGTGAATGATCCAAGAAAGGGCAAGGCCAGAAGCTGCAATATGTTTTATGACCTGGCCTCAAAGTCACACCCTGTTATTTCCACATTATCTTATTGGTACCCGGAACTGCCCTATCCAAGGTAGGAGGGGACCTGAATACCAGGTGAGAATCAGCGGGGTCCATCTTGGAGGCCTGGCTACCACAATTGCTTAAAGCAGAGGCACCTAGCCTAGCTGAGGAGTTAGGGACAGAGCTAGGCAGAGTGTGCAAGCAGGGAACAGACCTTGTCTCTGCTGTCAAGAATCTCATGGCCTGGGTGGTTTGGAGTCTGAGTCTGTCTATATCTATGGAATATAGATATAGACAGAAAGGACTAGTCCCGGCACTTCCTCCTTACTACAG
This sequence comes from Mesoplodon mirus, assembly GCF_964341445.2. Taxonomy (NCBI): domain Eukaryota; kingdom Metazoa; phylum Chordata; class Mammalia; order Artiodactyla; family Ziphiidae; genus Mesoplodon; species Mesoplodon mirus. The sequence goes on from NC_138995.1 coordinate 56,919,334, forward strand.
AACCTGGAAAGACCCTTTCCTTTGAGGTGTCATTTCAACATGCTTGTCATAGGGAAAAATTGGAAAGAGGCAAAATATGCATTGATAGGGGAAAAGTCAGCTAGTTCATATGCAGTCACATAACAAAATATGTGCATTCAGGTAAATATACAGAGAAGTCTGGAAGAAAACACGTTTCTGGAAAGGCGAGGGGATGGGGTTGGGTTGTCCAAGGAGACTGCATCTTACCTGGTGTATTTTAAAATTTTGTAAGCACAAGAAATTCATGTATTATTGGTAATTAAGAATAATTAAAAGAATATATAACACAGTTGGAAGTGGGCAAAAGATTTGAACAGCATTTCACAAAAGATGCTATTCAAATGGCTCATGTATATATGAAACGATGCTCAACCTCATTAATCAATGGGATAAGACAAATTAAGACCACAACTGGATACCACTACACAGCCATTAGAATGGCCAAAATTAAAGAGATGGACAATATCAAGTGTTTGGGAAAACGTAGAGCAGCTGAAATTCTTCTACATGTCTCTGGGGATGTAAATAGGTGCATCCACTTTGGGAAACTGGTTGAAGTATACATGCATACCCTGTGACCAGCAATTTAACTCTCATGTACATACCTAGCAGGAATGAATACAAATATTTACCAAAAGACAAGTTCTAGACTGTTCAAAGCAGCGCTATTCATAATAACCAAAAAGTGGAAACTACCCAGATGCTCACCAACAATAGAATGTATAAATACATCGTGGGTTCTTCACATAGTAGAATACTACACAACACTGAGAATGAACTATCTCCATTTACACAAAGTAATGTGGATAAATCCAACAAACTATGTTGATCAAAAGAGACCACTTAATTCCATTTATGTAAAGAATTAAAACAGGCAAAACTAAAATAAGCATAGAAATCAGGATGGGGGTCTCCTTGTAGGCGGAAGAGGAGTGACTGGAAGGGGACGGGGTTGGGGGGCTTCTCAGAGATTGGTCACATTCTGTTTTTTTATCTAGGTGCTGGTTACAAGGGCATGTTCTCTTGGAATATTCATCGAGCTGTACACATGTGATTTGTGCACTTCTCAGTGTGCATGTTTTATTTTATTTTTTAAATTATTTTTTAAAATAGGATCTCTCTCTCTCTCTCTCTCTCTCTTTTGGCCGTGCCACGCAGCATGAGGGAACTTAGTTCCCCCGTCAGGGATCAAACCCGTGCCCCCTGCAGTGGAAGCGCGGAGTCCGAACCCCTGGACCACCAGGGAATTCCCTCCATTTTTAAAGTTTATAAAAATTGGGAGGTTCATCATCCATCCTTCCATCAGACATTTAGCGTGTGCCCACTACGTGTCAAACACTGGCCAGGCGCTGGGATTTTGCACTGAGCCTAGACATCCCCGCCTCCCGTTCCTTCCTCGTGATTGGCTTCTCTTCCGGCCAATGGCGGAAGAGTTCACCTCTCTTTGACATAACAGCCACAGCATCAGCTAGCTGCAGCTTCCTCAGTTCGGTTTGTAGGCGGCGCTGTGAGCTCACCGACTCCTTGGTCAAGCTGAGACCTGGTCCTCACCCTCTGATTCTTTCTGACTCTGAGGAATGGAGAGAGAATATGCTCCAGCACCTCCACCCTCTTTGCAGAACCCTTTTGTGGATTTTTCTGCCTGTGCATCTCCCTGATGCGGATCCAGATCCCCAGGTCCCGCCTCACACCTACTCCAGCTCCACGGTTGGTGTGACCTCCAGTCCCAGATATTCGGGCCTCTAGGTCCATGCTTGGGAAATCTTGACAGTGGCCTAGGCCGGCAGTCGGTACCTCTCTCTGTCAGCTAATTGTTTACTCGCTTGTCTATTTATCCTGGAGTGGAGGTTAGCCGGGTGCGCGGAGGCGGCTGCCCCCAGGGAAGCCTGCTTCCTGTGGTTGGCTTGCTCAACTAACACCCGCCCTCTTGTGCACTGGAAAGAAATGCAGAGCTGGGAAGGCCCTCCTTGATGGTTCCCTTCGTTCATCCAGGGAAACACTGCCTGAGCCCCTGCCTTGTGCCTGGACCTGTGCTAGGAACATCAACGTTGATTGGGACATCCCCACCCTGTCCTCATGGGGCTCACAGTCCAGTGGGATAGAAAGACCTATCAGTATAGGGGAACCACCCAGGGGTGGTCAGGGCTTTGCTGGAGGACCCGAAGGTGATGTGGAAGCCTAGAGGGCGACTGGCAGGGCCTCAGGGAGGACCTCCCGGAAGAGGGGACATCTGAGCTCGTATCTGAAAGAAGGAAACGAGTTAGTCATTAAACAGGGACTGTGTCTTGGCTACCATGCCTGCAGTGCCAGCCATCATCCCCTTTGTTTAGAATTAGATTCATTCATTTATTCATTAGCAATTATTTATTGTGGGCCATTTTCCAGACTGAGGAACTAGCCAGAATTCCTGCCTTCAAAGGGCTCACACATAAAATGGTGATACCAGGGACTTCCCTGGTGGCGCAGTGGTTAAAAATCTGCCTGTCAATGCAAGGGACACGGGTTTGAGCCCTGGTCCGGGAAGATCCCATGTGCCACGGAGCAACTAAGCCCATGTGCCACAACTACTGAGCTCGCGTGCCACAACTAGTGAAGCCTGTGCGCCTAGAGCCCGTGCTCCACAACAAGAGAAGCCACTGCAATGAGAAGCCTGCGCGCTGCAATGAAGAGTAGCCCCGGCTCTCCGCAACTAGGGAAAGCCCGCGTGCAGCAACAAAGACCCAACACAGCCAAAAAAAAAAAAAAAAGAAAAAAAATGGTGATACCAATACAGAACTTCAACCGCTGATGGAGAGCTGTGAAGAAGTACTAGGTATGCGGCTATCTGACCCCAGTTGTCTGGGTTTGAATCTCACATCTGCCACTAACTAGCTGTGTAACCTCTCTGTGCCTTAGTTTAGCAGAATAACAACTCTAACCTACTTGTAAGGTGTTCTGAGGGTTAAGTGAGTTAATATGTTTAAAGTGCTTTAGAATGTTGCCTAGCATAAAGTACCCATTTTAATAAAAATATGAGGGTTAGGCCAAATCTGCGAGGCCACCCTGAAGATGTGACTTCGAGTGAGACTTGAATGATAGGACAGGGTCGATGGGCTCCAAAAGAAGGGGAGAGGGGCATCTGGATGCAGAGTGAGCCCAGGCTTCTCTCTTCTCTAGGTGCTCAAAATTTTCCCAAAGATTGGAAGGACCTAGAATACGGCACTGGAGTTATAAACACATATTAATTTGAAGTAGGGGAATCCGATGTCCCTTCTCCCCAGTTTTTCTGGGGAGAAAATTTCCCAAGATTGGAAGGACCTAGAATACGGCACTGGAGTTATAAACACATATTAATTTGAAGTAGGGGAATCCGATGTCCCTTCTCCCCAGTTTTTCTGGTGTTCTCAAGTGATAGATCTCAAAATCAGTTACAAACCATGGCTTGCAGTGGCGCCTAAAGAAAATCTGGCCCACGCATTGGAATTGTTTAGCCCACAGCGCTAAAAACAAACTTTAAAAGAGTCATGAACGGGGACTTCTCTGGCGGTCCAGTGGTTAAGACTCCCGCTTCCACTGCAGGGGGCACGGGTTGGATCCCTGCTGGGGGAACTAGGATCCCGCATGCCACGTGGGGCGCCCCCCAAAAAACAAGTCATAAGCATCTAAAAATCAAATTTCATGCATTAAAAGTGTTAAATTAAAAAAAAAAGGGAGTCAATGGAAACGACCATCATCAGTAATCAGAAAACCTTTATTTGATAGGATGCTTTAAAACTTGAGCACACTTCAATTTTATTTTATTTTACTTTTTTATAGATTAATTTAATTTATTTATTTACGTATTTTTTGGCTGCATTGAGTCTTCATTGCTGTGCGCGGGCTTTCTCTAGGTGCTGAGAGCGGGGGGGCTACTCTTTGTTGCAGTGCAAGGGCTTCTCACTGCGGTGGCTTCTCTTGTTACGGAGCACAGGCTCTAGGTGTGCAGGCTTCAGTAGTTGTGGCACACAGGCTCAGCACTTGTGGCGCACGGGCTTAGTTACCCCGCGGCATGTGGGATCTTCCAGGATCAGGGCTCGAACACGTGTCCCCTGCATTGGCAGGCGGATTCTTAACCACTGAGCCACCAGGGAAGCCCCACACTTCAATTTTTTAAAAAAGCATTGAGATATGACCTCAAAAACAAAACAAAACTTGAGCGCATGTAATTTTATTTATCAGCGTTTATAGAGCAAGGCATGATTTTCAGCGCTTTACAAACAGAACTCATTTAATTCTCCCTGCAAACCTTACTAAAGAGCTAAGATTATCATTCCATTTTTTAGATGAGGAGACTGAGTAAAGAAATGAAAAATGCAATAAGAAGAATAGCTTTTCTTTCTGCATTCCTTAAATATTGACTGGGCTCCCAGAACGCTCATCTTCCAAGACCCGTACTTCCGGAGGGGTCCCAGAGGAACCCCTCTTCAGTTCAGAGGAATTCAGGGGTTACAGCGGTGCCCCTTCCCATCACTACTCTTTCCCCTCCGGGCTCCCGAACTGACATTTGATTTGCAGTCATTTACACAATGCCGACTTGGAGGCCAGGGCTGCATGCGGGACCAGGCCCTCGCGCCTCTTCCGGGATCAGGCGATCAAGAACCCAAAGCAAGTTGTAATAAGCCACTCGTTACCTGCAGATTTTCTTCTCTGCCAGGAAAAAGAGCACGCGCTCCTCAGCCCCGCCCCTTCTTCCGGATCGACGAATTGAGGCTCCTATTGGGCTAAGGCGGGCCACGCCTCTTCGTGTTCCCCAATTAACTCCTCCACTGGGTGCGCTCCCTCCTCCTCAGCCCCGCCCCACCGCCCCAAGTTACGTCGCTCCCTCTCTCCTCCTCCGTTTTCCCCGGGGCTGAGCTCGCGCGGCAAACCCACCGCCCCTTGCCTCTCATTGGCTGGTCAGGTCCCGCGCGAGCGGGATCGCGCCCTTCGCTCCCGCCCCCAAAGCTGGGCCATGCCTCTCCCCTCCCGCTTTCTTCAAGAGCCAGGGCGAGGAGGGTTTCGGCTGCTTCTGGCGCGCGCAAGGGTGCGCGCGCCTCTCGAGGACCACTCCCTCCGCCTCGTGCGCGTAGCCGCGGCTGCTGGCACCCCCTCCCGCGCACGCGCACTTGGCCACCCCAGTCCTCTGCCCGGTCGCGGGTAGCCTCGCGCTCTGTCTCGAGCCGCAGCCACCGCACTAGCGGCATTTCTTGGGGGCGCACGCGCACTGCGCCCTCCGCACCCGTTCCCTGGACGCGGCCGATGCGGTGGCAGTGAGTCCCTCGGGCGCGCACGCGCTCTCGCTTCTCCTTCGCCACGCGCCGGTTATCCCCTCGCGGCGCGCCCTCACGGGCCGTTATCCCCCTGCAACTGTCCCCGCGCCACGCACGCGCAGCAGCGAGGGGGAGCGCGCGCGGGAGCGGCGGCCGCAGGAAGGAGGCGCCGCCGCCGCCATTGCGAAGGAGGGAGGGAAGGAGCGAGCAAGGCTGGTCCGCCCTCCCCCTGGTTCCCGCCCCTCCCCCTTCCCCTCCCCGCCCCCCGCCCCGAGGGAGAGCCGCGGAGCGGCGGGAGGAGGAGGTGGAGGAGGCGGAGGAGGGAGCCCGCGAGGGAGGGTCCGCCCGGCCCCCCGCCGCCGGAGCTGCCGCCGCCGCCTCAGCTACCGCTGAACGAGGAGCAGCAGAACATGGCGCCGGGGCCGCCGTCGCCGCTGCCGGGATCCCAGAGGCCAGGGCCGCGCTGAGGGCGCCCAGCTGGTGAGTGCGCGAGCTCCCGGGCCCCGGCGGCGAGGCCGGGCGCCGCCCCGCTGTGGGGTCCAGGGGGAGGCGGGGACGGCGGGGCCCGGAGCCCGCGAACAATGGAGGAGCCGGAGGGGGAGGGGAGGGAGCGGCCCCCCAGCCCCCCGGGCCCCGCCGGCCCCGCCGCTTCGCGCTGCGGCCCGGCCCGCCGGGGCCCGTCTGCCCTTCGGACTTGCCCCTGCCCGCCCAGCCCTGCTGTCGCCGCGTCTGCCCCCACCCTCCAACCCATTGGGATCTCGGTGTCTGCCTCGGCCTCCCCCCCCACTCTGCTCCCAATTCTGCGCCTCCCCCTTCCCTCTTCCGCCCCTCAATGATGCCCTTCGCCCCTCCTAGACTGCAATGCTCAAGGGATCCACCTCCTCAGTGACCCTTCCGCATCCCTTAATTCTGGACCCGCACTTTGAGATTCGTGATCCTTCTGCCTTCTTCGATTCCGCTTTCACCACCCTGGATGTCCCCTTCTTTGACCCATCTTCTGTTACCCTCCGCTGTTTCACCGCCAGGAGCTGTCCCTCTAGGACCTGCGGTTCCACCTCCTTGGTGATTCATCCAAGACCCTGTTCGTCTTGGCACTGCTGCTCCTAGGTCTTCTCCTTGGACTTAATTCCACGTCCCTCTTGGGCCCTGCTGCCTGCTGACTAAACCTGCTCCCCCCACCCCGCATACCCCTGGACTCTCTGACCTTCGTCTGCCTCAGTTCAGTTCCCTGCTCCCTCTCGGACTCGGATGCACCATGCTCGCCTCCTACCCTGCTCAGACCTTGCTCCCGTCTGCCATTCAGAGCTTTTCCTCTCTTCCAGACCTTTCTGCCTCCCCACTCTGCCCCTCATCCAATCTCAGATCTTGCTGTGCCCTCCAGCCTGCTTGCTTTCAGACTTTGCTTTCCATGAGGCAGCCTCCTCCCCCTTCTCTGACCCTGCAGCTCTCTCGTTTCTGCCTTTCACTTCTCTGACCTTTCTCCCGAACTCAGCCTCTCCGCAGCCTCAAGCCCTGCAGTCCCCAGTTCTGCCCCAGTGTTCTCTTTGCCGTTTTCTCTCTTCCCCACCTCCTTATTGGCCCTCTTTTGAGCGGTTCGATTCATTTGCTCCGGCTTCCTTTGACCTGTCTCCCCTTCAGTATTTCTCTGTGTAAGACCTGCTTCCAGCCTCTTTCTCCAAGTCGTGTCCTCTTCACTTGGGCCCTTCTTAGATTTGTCCTTTACCTCACTGAACCGTCGATAACTTGTCTCTGATCCATCACCCCCTTCCCTTCCCGTTCTGCACCTCAGACTTGCCCCGGATCCTTCTTGCACCTGCTCTTGCGTTTGTTCAGTTCCGCCCCATGCTCTCTGTTTAATGCTTTCCTCGCAGCTCTGCCCCTTTTGGAGCTGTCCACTTGTCCACCTATTTTTTGGACCCATTTTAACTTCCTTACTGCTGTCCCCTGTCGGTACGGTCCTCTTTAACTCTGGTCGTCTTGTGACTGCCTCGCACCTCTGTTGCCTCTCAGTTCTAAGTTTTCCACCTGATCGTCTATCCCCCCACCATTTTGATTCAGCCCTCAACCTCCACTCTCTCCTTGCTCGTATTTGTCCTCCCCTTTTTGCCCTACCTCCTACCCCCTTGCTGAGTCTCCTTCCCCCTGCTCTGCCCAGTATAGAGATGTTTCCCCAACCATTCCTACCTGTCACTCCCCCCACCCCAGCTTCCTCTTAGAGCTGTCTCAGTTTTGGGCTAGAGTCTCCCTCCCTTTTGTGATCCCTCTTCCAGATCTGTTTTTCATTGCCTTGTTTTCTCCTTCATCTTTTCTTGCCCCTTGTATCTTGCTAGGCTTCTTCTCTTCCCATTTAGTTCCTGTCAGATTTGTTTCTCCCAGCTCCCCTGCTTGACCTGCGCATTCCCACTGGGTGCTTCCCTTCCTCAGGCATGCCTTTCTCTGGTCTCCATCCCTCAGCTTTGGAGGGGAAGGGGCTGGGTTGGGCCTCGGCTTCTGCAGGCTCAGGTTTAGACTGCAGATTCTCTCAGCTCTCTGACCCTGAGGGTTTTATCTCGAGGGATCCTGTGAGATCTGAGTAAATAGGTGGGGGTTGGTTGATTGGTTACTGCTGAGTCTGGGAGTGTCTCCCCCCATCTCCCCCATTTCTGCCAAGGTTAGTGGTGGTGGGGGTAGATCTCCTTTCCACTGCCCCGCTTTCTTTCCCGCTCCCATATGGCTCCCCAGCCCCTTCGGGTCCCTGGGCTTTGCAGTTTTGTGTCCTTCGGAAAAGGAGAGTGCAGCTGCTCACAGGTCTGTCTTCTCTTTCTCACTTTCCCTCCCTCCTTCTCTGAGCTATTGAGACAGTCGTGCCCCCTCCCCGCTTCACCTCCAAGCCAGCACCCTTTGGGAGAAGTTAGGAGTACGCTTTTTTGTTTGTTTCCAGCTGACAAGTCATACATGTGTTTTACCTTCGTCTGGGGAAATGCCAGTTCTCGAGTTCTCCCCAGTCCCACGGGGGGTTGTGGTCGCACTTGGTGTTTAGTGCTGTGGGTCTGCAGAAGCTGCCAGTCTTGACTTCTCTAATGGCCTCTGGTTTGCTTTGTGACCTTCGGGAGGGGTGGTGGAAAGTGGGCTTATTTCTTTTTCACCTCTGCTCCAGGAAGGATTCAGCTCCCTGGTCTTCAAAATGGTGAGGGCCTGGGTTTGGAAAGCTCTTTGCAGTTGTTTGTTGAAACGGAGTGCCAAGTGTCACTTAGATTTCTGCCCTCTGGTATTGCAGGCGCTCCCAGCCACAGGAGTTGAATGCTTATAGGTAGATCTATGTTTGGGAAAGGGAGGGGGCTCATTGGTGTACCAGGAGTATGTGGGTGGACCCTGACACTCCCCCAGCCTTTTGACTGCCCTGATTTGGTAGAGTGAGAAATGGGTGCCAGGAACTGTCTGATATGATTGGGTTTTTGGTTTATTACCTGCGAAATGTACCTTTGCTGCCTTTCCCTTGAGCTTCAGTGATCTTATGTTGGGGGTAGGGTTTAGTAAGTTCATTCAGAGGAAGAGGTGGTTTTTACAGAAAACCAGACAAGCGTTTTCCTTCCTTACCTTGGGAGAAGGAAGCTTTTGCATGTTCTAGGTTTATTTATTTTATTTCTTAAGTAAATCAAAAGCCTGATTTTTTTTTTCCCCCTGTGGCCTAGGGCAATTGCATATTAAAGCAGCCATCAAGCTGTGAAGGAGCGTTTACAGGAAGGAATTTATTTCTTAACTGAGCTATAATCAAACTTTGTTTACTTCAGCACTTATTTAGAATAGTTCTGTGTGAATGCATGTGAAATAAAAAACATTCACTGTCATCTACAGAATTGAACCATTGACTCATCAAATGTTAGGGCATTTGTATGTGAGACGGTGAGGGGGGCTGGATAGTAGATCCATATGGCCCCTTTAGTTTCTAAGTTCTTAGGGCTTTAAGTTTTGTGACAAGCAGAGTCTGGTAGTTGTAATTATCTGTGGCATTTGTCTTCACCGTTATTGACTTTAAGAATTTTGGTTCACTTCTGTTAGTTTCTGTTCATTTCTGAGTTTTGGCCTTGTGAACCATGATTAATTCTCTGAATTTGTTTGAGTTTATGTTCCTCATGTTGGTATAAATAGTTGTTTTGTTTTTTATTCTTAATGTGGACGTGGCAGCTGATTAAGAATAAAAACAACTGTGTATGCAGTACTGCTTAAATTCGTGTTCCAGGGTTTTAACATCACTGGCAGCATAGAAAGTTTCTGCGTGCCCAAAGCTTACGTTTACATAATAGGAAGAGAGGAGACAGAAGAACAAAGAGCTGATTTTTCTTCCTAAACTGGTAACTGATGTTCCAGAGCTTGTCAGATTTCTCTGATGGTAGCAGAGGCTCCAACTCCTGTATCAACATTTGCTTTCATGAAGGAATTGGGTGCTACAGAAATCTGAGGTGGTAGCCTTGGCCTTCTGGAACATTTATTGTGCCAGTTGGGGGTGGGGTGTGGAGTGGGGGATGGCGGTAGACCACTGTTTTCGACCTAGTAATATGTCTTCAAGGGCTCTTGCCCTGCCTAGAAAGTCTTTGTATTACTGGCCTGATTAAAGTTCCTGTCTTTTTTTATACTAGCCTTTCTTTTTGGCTTTGTCCCCCCTCCCTTACCCTCTGCCCCTTTTTTCTTGCCATGATGAAGGCCAAAGATTTAGGACAATAAAAAGATCAGAAAATAGTCATTCCTCTTTTTTTTTTTTTCTTTTTTGCGGTATGCGGGCCTCTCACTGTTGTGGCCTCTCCCGTTGCGGAGCACAGGCTCCGGACGCGCAGGCTCAGCGGCCATGGCTCACGGGCCCAGCCGCTCCGCGGCGTGTGGGATCCTCCCAGACCGGGGCACGAACCCGTATCCCCTGCATCGGCAGGCGGACTCTCAACCACTGCGCCACCAGGGAGGCCCAGTCATTCCTCTTGATACTGGACACATGCAAGTTGTCCTTGTGCAGATCCATGGGCCTGATGGTGACTTTTGACAAAGGACAGTCTGGGAGGAGTGAGGGTTGCATAGGTGACTGTAAACTACAGCCTCATAGGTGTTTGGTCAGTCTGTATGTGATGAGGAAACGCATCAGGTCAATACAGTTGGAGATTGAAAAGATGAGACTAGTTGTCTGTTTCCCTCTAGTCTTGTCTGCTTTCCCCTCTTCCGTCTGCTGTGGTGTTCTGAGAGGTGTTAGGTGTCTTGTAGGGCCTTCCTGTGATCTGCTTTGACTCTTGTCATTCACCAACTGGCAGTCTAAACAGTGTGTTAACATACTCAGTCACTGTGACATTTTATTTATCATCTAGTTCAGTCGTTTAAAATTTCTTTTCCACACTATATGAAATAGATAACTTGGAGATTCTCTGCTTGAAGAGGGAAGGTGACCAGCAGAAAACCCTTGGGTTTGGAACAACAGTTTGAAGCTCAGTGTGCCTCGTCTAGCCTCCTCATTTACAGTTGGGGCAATGGAAAGCTTGCAAGGGGCATGCTGACAGGCTTCCTGTTATAGTTGAAAAAGTAATGGGCATACGGGTAGGAGACCTTCTGGTCTAGGCCTTAACCTAATTAGAGGGACACTTGGACAGAATGCTTTACCACTCTGGCCTTCACATTCGTAGCCTGAAGTCTTGTGTGCCATTCAGCTCTGATTGTAGATTCTCGCCCTGGATCACCTACCACATCAGAGCTGGGACTGGGACTGGGCTCCTGGTGCTACTCTTAACCACTGCACCCCTCCCCGCCCCCCCCATCAAATCCTGTAACCCAGAACGGGCCAGGCAGTGGGGGGGCTCTTTCCCCAGGGGATGCAGTAAAATGAATTGGATTACCTTTGTTGTATGCTTTTTCATAAATAAACACTTGCCTCTTCTTCAGGCATTCACATGAAGACTAGTTTATAATTTGGGGAGAAAGGGGCATCCAGATTGTATTAACTACATAACTAAAACCATATACCTCTTAAAAACAATATGGAATTTTTCAAGCTGAGTCATTGTTGACCTAGGCTCTCAAATAGCAGTGGTCTGAATAGCACTTGAATGCTGGTATTAAGAAATGCAAACAAATCATTCATGTTCATCTTCCTGAAAGTTTATTTCAATTTAATTTTTGATACTATGCTTTATCAGGCTTCATCTGTGAAGAATTCTTGAAAATAATACTTGGCATCTGTCAGTCTAATCTTCATTTATTTGCTTCGCTGATGTTAAGAGACACCATTAAATTGATATATTAGCAGAGAACCAGCCATGAAGCATCCTCACAGGAAAGTAATATTTATTTTAGTCAAAAGTAGCCAGACTTGTCTATCTCCTTCATCCTTTTTGAAATGAGCATTTTCATTTTATGAAATTTGTGGCAGTTGTGATGTTGCATTATGCATCTATAGGTATTTCATACTTTTTAAAAAAATTAATTAATTTATTTTGGTCACACTGGACGACATGCGGGATCTACATGCGGGATCTTAGTTCCCTGACCAGGGATTGAACCTGCGCCCCCGGCAGTGGAAGGGCGGAGTCTTAATCACTGGACTGCCAGGGAAGCCCTCATACTTTTTTTTTTTTTTTTTTAATTATTTATTTGGTTGCACCAGATCTTAGTTGCGGCTTGCCAGCTCCTTAGTTGCAGCACGTGGGCTCCTTAGTTGTGGCTCGCGAACTCCTAGTTGTGGCATGCATGTGGGAACTAGTTCCCTGACCAGCGATCGAACCTGGGCCCCCTGCATTGTGAGCGCGGAGTCTTAACCGCTGCACCACCAGGGAAGTTCCTACTCTCATACTTTTTTTGCTCTCCTAGTGTCTGCCTTCTTATTTGGAAAATGTTCTCTTGCTAATCACTATTGTAATATTTGCGTTTGGTAATCAAACTTGAACAATTGAGAGGCAGCTTCCTATGGCATAAACAAAGTTGAATTGGTAAGAAGAAACCTGGGTTCTAGCCCTGGCTCTGCTGCTTACTAGCTGAGTGACTTTGGCCAAATCATTTTCACTTCTCTGGGCTACAGTTTCTTCATTAGAAAAATGAAGGGATTGTACCAGTTGGTTCCCATTATTTCCCATCATACCTAGCAAAATATCTTGTACATAGTAGGCCCCCACTACATACATGCTGATTGAAGCCAAGCTGGTGCCAAAGACTTTTTTCTTTTTTTGGGGGGGAGGGGGGGAGTTGGGGAGATGTGTACACTGACCATAATGGCTATTTTTAGGCTTGAAACTCTTAGATGGCATGCCCTCTTGGTCAACATTTAATCCCTGTACATACATACACACATATATCATAAGTGTCTTGACCAGGGCTACACAGCTAATAGATGCTAGGGCTATGTTATAAATCCATGTCTGTCTGATTCTAAAATTTGTGTTTATGTTATTAGACTGCCTTGCCTGCCTGGGATGTAAGAATAAGCTGTATTTCTAATCCCTTGAGGAATTCATAGTCAGTTATAAACAATTAACTATATATAATAATATGGGGTGGGGTGAGGGAAGTAAATGTTCAGTAGACTATTATTAATTTCTAGCTGCTTTGGAGGCAGTCCCATATTAATCTTAAAGATTTTCATATTCAGAGACTGAACACACATTAGGTTCCATATCACAGTATTTTAAAAGGAATCCACAGCCACAAGTACCAGCTTGTCTTTCTAGTCAGCATATTGAAGAAGTTGAGCATTTTATTTCTGACCTGGATTCACACCCAGGTATAACAAAACTGTAAGTAAATTTGTCTAACAGAAATAAGATGGAAATGCTTGGTCACGTAATAGCCTTAAATCTATATTTCGGGACTTCCCTGGTGGCCCAGTGGTTAAGAATCCGCCTGCCAGTGCAGGGAACATGGGTTCGATCCCAGGTCCAGGAAGATCCCACATGCAGGGGAGCAAGTAAATCCGTGCGCCGCAACTGCTGAGCCTGCGCTCTAGAGCCCGCAAGCCACAACTATTGAAGCCCGTGCTCTGCAGCAAGAGAAGCCACCACAATGAGAAGCCCACGCACCGCATCGAAGAGTAGCGCCCCCCCCGAAGCAACTAGAGAAAGCCCACGCACAGCAACGAAGACCCAGCGCAGCCAAGAAAAAAAAAATCTATATTTTCTTTGGCAAATAGAAAAGTATCTGAATAGCTCTTAATTGATTTTCTTCTGAGAAAACTCTCTAGACAACTACAAATGTATAGATAAAAATATACTTTGCCCCTTGTTTGTGTGGAGCTCCCTATAATACTTTTTTTTTTTTTAATTTCAATTCAGAAAGTTATTAAATAATGTTGGGGTGAGAGAGTGTTTTCCAGCTACAGTTAATAGCCTCCTGAAGAGTAAAAAAAAATATTGTTGCATTGTACTTCTTCCCATCTCCATTTAAAAGAAAGGTCAAAACCGAGTCTTCATCTGTTGCAGCCTGCACTGCTTAGGAATAAGACAAGGAAAATGATTACTGTTAATTGCCACGGGCAATTAAAAAGGATTCTTTGTTCAGTAACAAATTGATTGTGTACAAACGAAAGTCAGCACTGCATTAATACAAGATTATTAGATTCTTGAAATCAGCATCTTCAGCTAGAGTGGCTTTCACTTCAAGGGAATTGTGTCACTGGGAGTAGTGTACCTAAATGCTTGGTGATTAAAAGTGTCACTAGGTCTTGGACTTCCTTGGTGGCGCAGTGGTTAAGAGTCTGCCTGCCACTGCGGGGGATGCAGGTTTGAGCCCTGGTCCGGTAGTATCCCATATGCCACGGAGCAACTAAGCGCATGTGCCACAACTACTGAGCCCGCGTGCCACAACTTCTGAAGCCCATGTGCCTAGAGCCCGTCCTCTGCAACAAGAGAAGCCACCGCAATGAGAAGCCCGTGCACCATAGCGAAGGGTAGCCCCCACTCTCCGCAGCTAGAGAAAGCCCGCACGCAGCAACGAAGACCCAACGCAGCCAAAAATAAATAAAAGTATCACTAGGTCTTTATGTTTCAGAAATGCTTATTAAGTTTCTAGGTGGAAGACTGGTAGATGCTGCTTTTGTAATATCATTTTTTTTTTTTTTTTTTTTTCTTTTTGCGGTATGCGGGCCTCTCACTGTTGTGGCCTCTCCCGTTGCGGAGCACAGGCTCCGGACGCGCAGGCCCAGCGGCCATGGCTCACGGGCCCAGCCGCTCCGCGGCATATGGGATCCTCCCAGACCGGGGCACGAACCCGTATCCCCTGCATCGGCAGGCGGACTCTCAACCACTGCGCCACCAGGGAGGCCCTGTAATATCATTTTTAACGGACTGATATCATTGAATATTTTAATGCTGCTGATATATAGGAAATTTCTTCCACTGATTGGTCAGTCAGTTGAGGAATGCACATAAAACCTTTGATAAATGAGGAAAAAGGACCCTGACTGCTGCGGGAGTGGGTTATGGCACATGCCTGGTATTAGTCAAGAGCCATGAAGGCTTAAAAATGGTCAGTTGAGCTAAAGTAGTTGTGATTTGATGTTATACATGTATATACAAGGAATACATATTTTCTTATGTACAGGTTCCCTTAACGTTTTTTCTTTTTGTTTACTTTTCTTTTAATTAAGGAGCAACTTACATGTAGAAAAGTACATAAATCTTAAGTGTACATTTCTGAATTTTCTACATCTTGTACAGACCCCTTTTTCGTATGATGGGGCATAATTTCCTTTCCACACAATTCTTCATAAGTTGGAAACTGTCTGAGAGTCTCTATCTGTAAGGCAATTCAGTCATGACTTTAATATACAAATGTGAATGTGTAGGATCATATTTATAACTTTTCCAAGTTTGTTTGAGGTCATATACCTGGTAATGAATGGGATAATCGTGATCTCGTACAGATTACAAGTGTCGAAAGCATCTTGTAATAACAGATCTTTCCTATTTGTGTTGTAATTCCAGAGTTTTTGGGTCTCTGTTTACTTGGAATTGAAAGGAAATAGGTATGGTCACTGCTGTGACATCATGATGGGACTGTCAGGCACGCAAACTGGTGTGAACTTTCTGGTAAGCAGTTTGGCAATGTTTTAAGAGACACAATCCTTGATCTAGTTATAGGTATCTATATGGACCAAAAACTAGAGATGAGGACCACGATTTTATACAAAGATGTTAATTATAGTGATGTGTATTGGAAAGAAGAGAAGCAATCTAAATGTCTTAACTTTAAGGGAATGGTCACTTTATGGAAAAGTCTGGAGTCATGTAAAAAGGATGTTTTTGGAGAATTCTTGACATGGGAAAGTGCACACAAAATAAAATTAAGTATGAGAAAAAAGCAGGATATAGAACTATAAACAGTGTGGTTCCAGTTATTTTAAAATATATATGGGAAAAAGTGGAAGAAATATGCCAAAGTGCTGTTAGTATTTATCTCTATGTTGTAGAATTTTGAGTGATTAAATTTTTTTTCTGAGTTTTCCCATTTTCCATAATGATTTTACTGTTTTTTATTCAGAGGAAAAAAAGGTTAAACAATTTTTTTTTTTTTTGGCAGAGCAGTTGTATTATGTTTGGTTTTTCTTGAAAACATATGAAGGAAAAATGGAGCTGAAAAGCAAGAAATTAGTAATAGTGAGGTCTGTTGGACTCTAGTACCTGTGAAGGAAAGGCAGTTACCCTTTCTTAGCACAATAATTGCGTTAATTATAGCAGTATTACCAGTTAATAACAACAGTATGCTTACTGAGTGCCGGGAGACTCCTGAGCGTTCCCTCATGTTCTCCTCACCGCAGTCCTCTGCTCTGAGGTAGGTGGTATTTCATTTTCTAGTAAGGGAGCTGAGGCTTCCTGAGGGAACCTACCCAAGGCCACAGGGCTGATAGGTCCCTGAGGCAGTCTGGTTCAGAGCCTTTGCTTGGAGCCCCTGCTTTCTGCCACTTTCTCTGGTGTGCTATACACTTTACAGAACTGATTTTACCCCAGAGATGAGGAAGATAAAAGTCTGCTTCATGGCTGATAGCTGTAGCTATACCAAGGTGTCCCCCACCCCAACCATGCTTGTTTTAAAGGAGCCATGAGTACATTACTTCTTCCTTTTCTTGGTCAAAATCAGGAATGGACATGGAACTAGTTATATCTTCCCTTTTATGGGCCAAAAAATTCTTTAGATCAGATTTAAATAATTCTATTTATTTAATATAGTTGATTAATTTTACTTAAATATTTAAATAACTTAAATAATTAAGGACTATTAAGCAGAAGAGGGAACAAACTGGTTCTCTGAGCTCCAGAGGCTAGAGGTGTATGGAGACAAGTTTTATTTTTCCCTTTTCCTCCCCATTCAACCAGTGTTTGGGTGTCTACACTGTTGAGAGTACCAGCTGTACACAACATGCCTCCTCCTCTCTGAGAGTTTATATGCCATTTATAAAACAAAAGCAATTCTTCCCTTACAGGTGACACAAGGAACACCCTGTTTCTGTACCAGAAAGTAAAAAATTTAGAAGGCCAGTGGCCTGATTTTTTTTTTCCCGATCTTATCTTTAAGAATTAAGTGCAACTTAACATTTCAACACAAGAATGCGTTGACTAGGAAGACAGGTATCATCTTATTATGAGAAAGAAAGTGGTCCAAGTTTTATCTTGAATACGGAATAATTTGGAAATTAAAAATTTTATCTTATTTGTTTTTTTTTTTTTTTTTTTCTTTTCTTTTTCTTTTTTTTGTGGTACACGGGCCTCTCAATGTTGTGGCCTCTCCCGTGGCGGAGCACAGGCTCCGGACGCGCAGGTTCAGCGGCCATGACTCACGGGCCCAACCGCTCCGCGGCATGTGGGATCTTCCCGGACCGGGGCACGTACCCGTGTCCCCTGCATCGGCAGGCGGACTCTCAACCACCGCGCCACCAGGGAAGCCCCTTCTTCGTTTTTATTGTTGTTATTAACAGGACATTTGCACACACATATATCTGTTTATTTATTGGTCGTTCTTTCTTTCGCAAGGGAGAGCATCGAAGACCTGATGTTCATTTGCAGTGTGAGGTGTTTACATTTAGACATGAGGAAGAAATTGCAAAGTAGCTTAGAAGCTCCACAGGGTTTTCTTGTTTTGTTTCCCTGTTTATTCTGTGAACCCATCACATTTGTCCTAGAACACGTCAGTAGGAGCACAGTATTTGTTGAATTAAAGATACGATTTTTTGAGAGAAACCAGGAAAAATAAAGTCTCTGGAATCTTTTAGTCCTTAAATTCTTGGGTTTCTTCAAGTGATGTAAAAACCCTTTCTGCCATTTTCATTTTGCTTCTTACCAACTTTGTGACCTTGGACAAGTCATTTATCTTGAGTTCTTGTCTATAAAACAGGCCTAAATACCTATTCTGCCTTCTACAAAGGCTTTTTGTGTCCAGATTTTTTTTGGAGAGCTAAATGCCAACAGTGGATGTGGAATTCTGTAACATTGGACAGTCTTTCAGTTTTCTGGGAGGATGAAAAAGCACAGTTTGATTAATTAAACTGTTTAGGTAGGCCAGCATGTTAGAGGAAGCCTGATGAAGTTTTGAATCAGTAGAACAGCACATGCTATTGGTCTGTAATCTTGTAACTCACCCCAGGTAGCAGCCAATTTTAGGGCCTTAGCAGGGTCTCACACATCTACATGTTGTAGGTCATAGGCCAAGTAGCAGTTGTTGAGGTCTGTTTAGTATTCACAGTGTTAGCACTGAGGCCTCAGTTACTCTTTCTCCCATCACGATGCATGGCCTCGGGTCGAGTCCCAGTCCCACCCCTTGCCAGCTCTGCACCCTCAGACAACACACTTAAACTTTGGTGCGTTCAGGCACCTCATCTATAAAAAGGGGAATATCATAGTGTCTACTTATAGGGTCACTGTGCAAATTAAAACAGATAGTGTGTTTAAGAAGCTTAAGGTCACGCCTGTGTCATGGTAAATGCTCTGTAATGTCATTATTAGTGCAGTAGTTCCAGACTTGGCTTTTACAGACCAGTTGACAATATGGCGGTGGGAAAAAAAGTATTAATTTACCAATTTTTAGTTTCATCAGGGAGGACATTAAAAAAAAAGAAAGAAAGGGAAACTACTTCGTTGAAGAAAAAGGACCCACTATTAGAATAGAAGACAGCCATTTTCTCTTTTTTGGCCACGAGGCTTTCGGGATCCTAGTTCCCCAACCAGGGACCCCTGCAGTGGAAGCGCAGAGTCTTAACCACTGGACGGCCAGGAAATTCCCAAAAGATAGCCGTTTTCATGGAAGTTGGCAGCTTTACGTGGACATACGTAGGTGTATGTTTCTAATTCTCATTTTTACATAGACTGGAGAAAACTGCCACAGGCCAACACGAGTAGTATGTGGACAGGTATTAAATAGACAGATACCTGTCTCAGTTCCTCCATTTATTGTCACCTTAAGCTCTTCTCTGAGCCTTAGATTTCTCATGGGTAAAGTAAAGATACTAATAGCTATCTCACAGGGTTGTTTTGAGAAACCGGTGTAATGTATGAAAAATGTTTGGCGTATAGTAAGTGTTCAGTTGATAGAGCTTGTTATTCTCAAATGATTAGTTGAGTATTAAGCCAGTTAAGCGAAATCCCCTGTGCTTTGTGCCACTGGGAATTCCGAGAAGTAGGGTATTGTGCTTGATTGCAGAAGTTTCCTACAAAGGTGTCCTCTTCATTCTTTCCTCTCTCATTTATTCTCAACAAGTCACTGGAGACACTAAACAAAAACCTGACTGTTGCTCCCCTGCTTTAAAACCTTTGGTGCTTTTCTATGGTCTGTAAGATTAAGTCCAGATCACTAGTGTGTTCTATGGAATCCTTTATACGCTTTGGCCCATCGTGCCTTCCCAGTCTCCAGAACACGCTCTGTTCTTTTTCTGCCTCTGTGTGTTTTTTTAATTTATTTATTTATTTATTTATTTTTGGCTGTGTTGGGTCTTAGTTGCTGTGCGGGCTTTCTCTAGTTGCAGGGAGTGGGGGCTACTCTTGGTTGTGGTGCGTGGGCTTCTCATTGCGGTGGCTTCTCGTGTTGTGGAGCACAGGCTCTAAGGTGTGTGGGCTCAGTAGTTTTGGCTCACGGGCTCTAGAGCACAGGCTCAGTTGTGGTGCCTGGGCTTAGTTGCTCTGCTGCCATGTGGAATCTTCCTGGACCAGGGCTCGAACCCACGTCCCCTGCATTGGCAGGCGGATTCTTAACCACTGCACCACCAGAGAAGCTCTGCCTCTGTGTTTTTGATGAAGCTGGTTCCTCTTGAGAGTTCCCTTACCTATCCTCTGATTGGTGAATTTCCTGCTCATTCTTCAGCATCCTCTCAAGTGTACACTATTGAGACCTTTCTTCCTGGGGTTTTTCCTCAGCTCTGTTCCATTAGCACTTTGCTGGTGATGTTATACATATCACTTTTTTTGTGTGTGTAGTGATATGTTTGTATGGTTCTGAATCAGCAGTCACAAAACACCCATACTGTTCCCTTATCCCTGTCCCCCAGCCACCCACTTGTCCCCTTTGGAGACATCAGTGTTCTACCGGAGATTTTTTTTTTCCTTCCAGAGATACTTTATGCACATATAAACAAGCAAATAGAAGTATGTATGCATTCCCCCCCCGCCCCCTTTACATGAATAGTAGCATACTATGATTACTGTTCCGCATCTTCCTTTTTTCCACTTAATATTTTGGGAGATGTTCAGTGTTAGCACAAAGGAAGCTTCCTTGTTCTTTTTTTACAGCCTCGTGGTATTCCACTACACAGATACACTGTAATTAGCCAGTCTCCTGTTGATGGATATTGGATTTGTTTCCAGTTCTTTGCTTTTGCAATCAGTGCCGTAGGGGGAAACGTGAATATATGTCATTTTGCACGTGTGAGATTATACCTGGAGGAGAAATTCCTAGAAGTAGAATAGTTGTCTTCTACTACTACTTCTTTTCTTTTTTCCTTTTTTTGGGGGGGCTGCCATGGCTTGTGGGATCTTAGTTCCCTGACAAGGGATTGAACCCGGGCCACTGCAGTGAAAGCGCCGAGTACGAACCCCTAGACCACCAGAGAATTCCTGTCTTCTGCTTCTTAAAGCTAGGAATTTGTTTTTAAAAAAAAAAAAAAAGCTAGGAATTTGTTCTTTTTTGTTTTTCACTTTTCCTCATAAAGTGCCTAACTTGTCACTGGTGCCTAATTAATGCCTGAATGAAGGATAGAATAGTCCAGCTGGTAAGCCAAGATGGATTTTTGAAAAAAACTGGACTTTGATATCCTAAGTCCTGATATCAGGGGTCCACAGCTAAATCCTAAAGCTTGCCGAAGTTCTGGCAGCTGTCCCCCATGGCTTTGGGTGTTATAATAGCCCATAGGACATGGTTGGAAGATGTCTG
The DNA here is from genome assembly GCF_964341445.2 of Mesoplodon mirus. NCBI lineage: Eukaryota > Metazoa > Chordata > Mammalia > Artiodactyla > Ziphiidae > Mesoplodon > Mesoplodon mirus. The sequence continues at coordinate 56,939,973 of NC_138995.1, forward strand.
TGTAGCTCGCTCAGCTTGGGACAGATGGGACTTTTCAAAACCCCTCTCCCAATATGACAGTCAATACAATATCCCTCTTCCCTGTGAGCTCACCCCTAGGGAAATCCTTTTACTCTCCACCAAATGAAACTAGGTCCTCAGAGACTCCTGCAGTAATAATAGCCAATGCTTCTTGAGTCCTTTCTATGTGCTAGGCACTGTTTTATGCACTTTACATGTATTAACTCAAGGAATCCATGTTAACAGACCTCGGAAATAGGTACTGGTACTATTCCTGTGCCCATTTTACAGATGAGGGGACTGAGGGCAGCATGTGTTTAGGTAATGTAGGTGGATTCAGAGAAAAGAGAGTAAGAAAAAAACAGCTGCCCCTTAGAAAGTACCAAATTGTTACACAGTTTTACCGGCTGGTTTTGTGTGTGTGCTCTCTTTTCTCTCTCTGTCTCTGCAGTTTCACCTTAATTATTGACCTTGATTATTGGGAAATGTTTCTCCCACTGAAGGGTATTTGGATGAACATGGTACATTCTTTCGTTTGTCCCCTTGATCCCTAGTTTAGCTTACCTGTTAAAGATTTCCAGAATGATCTAGCAGTTAATTCCAGTTCCATTTTCTGCCCCTCCTTTTTAGTGAGGTCCTAATTGGACTTTATAATTTAGTTTTTTCATCTAATCTTGTCTTAGCAAAATACAATCAAAGCCTGTTACCCAATTCTTTCTGTTATGCCTCCTTGAAAAATTTGCTTTTGATTTTTGGGGAATAGCCCTGGGAATTTTGGTATTGCATGATGTTCAGGGGGAAAGCCAGTGGCATGTGTTGTGTGTCATCAGCCAGCCTGGAATGCTCACTTTAATAACCATGTCAGATGCATGTCTTCCCAGAAACCTTGCCCAGATCCTTTCTCTACTTCCAAGCTCTGAATCAGCATCAGGGCTTCTTTTAGATCAGCCCTGTCTAATCACCTCTGTCCTTTACAACGGCCACCAGCCGCGTGTTTCTACATGAAATGTAGCTAGTGGGAATGAGAAACAGAATTTTAAATTGTATTCAATTTTGATTAACCTTTAAATGGGCAAAGCATTAGGGAGTGCAGATGTAGACTGTATCCTCCACAAGGGAGAGATTCTTCTTTTCCTCCCTCTCCTAACTCTGACATAGGACCATACTTCGTATGTATTTAATGAATGTTTGATAAATAGCCCTCAGATAAATAGCTGAAATATGTAAAGAAAGTTAAAATATTCCTTAAATTCTACTTCCTAGGAGTAGCCATTTTTAAGAATTGTGTTATAGTTGTAGAAAAAATTGCCAGTTTTCATTGGCATTTCAGTGATTTCTGCAAAGAATTCATCCTTGATTCTACAAATTGAAATTCACCAGGGTTGTTGTAGGTTTGGGAATTTTCGGAGATGGAGGCTTAAAATAAATATAATAGAAAGGGTCATACATTTAATAGAAGTATGACTAATATTGGTCAGGTAGCTTTATGAAGATTGTTGTGACATAATGGAATTCTGTCCTAATGACTAGAGTCCTTAGTGAACATCTAAGAGGATGAATCATCATTCTTTCCACTTCCATATCCCAGATGATTTTGCTGGCATTTTGTTTTGAGGATAAGTCGGGTGTTCCGGTGTTTTTGGCTTGATTCCTTCTTGAGATGATTGGGGTATTTGAAGAGAGAGAGATTTAAGGATTTATTACTTGCTAGCAAGACTAAAGAAGCAGAAACGGATCTGCTGTCATTTCTTTTCTCTTCCATAGTGGAAGCAGCACCATGGGCCAAGGTCTTTTTGTAAAGGGGGAGGCTGTGTGTGTGTGTGTGTGTGTGTGTGTGTGTGTGTGTGTGTGTGTGTGTGTGTGTGTGTGTGTTTCACGTGCATACGCTTTTCCCATGTAAAGATGTCACTGATTTAGTTTTTATTAAATTTCCTTGAATCCCTAATGGTTTTCCCTACTCCAAATCATTTGTTTTTGGGAACTTCCATTCTGTTCTGAAATGATGTAGTATTTACATTGTAAGTGGGCTGGTGATGTTGGGGCCTAGCGAGGCATGGATAGAGTGATGAAAAATGATAAAACTGTGGTGCTCAGGAGTAAAGGAAGGAATTTTTTAAAGTCTTTGAATTAAGTGGAATGTGGCATTGGATCCTGGAACAGAAAAGAGAATTAATGGAAAAACTGAAACCCAAATAAAGTCTGCAGTTTAGTTTTTTGTACTGGAGATAATTTCTTTGTTTTGACACGTGGAAGTCTAAAATTATTCTGAAATAAGTTTGAAGAAAAAGCCAGGAAGAGCAAGAGCATTTAAGGGCCGTGGGTTCACTAAGCGGGGTGGGGTTTACATAAATTTAGATTCTATAAGGGCCTTCTGGGACCTCTGCCTTTTCTCTGTCCACTTCCCTCATTAAACTCAGTGTTCCAGCCACGTTGGATGACTGTAGCTCTTCCAGAGGTCCTTGCTTCTGACTCTTTTCATATACTGTTTTCTTTTTCATGGTATATTTTCCTGCCGCCCCTTACCCCCAAACAAACCAAACCAAACCAAAACCAAAGCCAAAACAAAACCAAAAACAACCCCCACAAACAAACAAACAAACCAAAAAAACAAAAACACAAAACTTAACTAATTCCTTTTAATTCTTTAGGTCTGCCTTAGATTTCACTTCCCTCAGAAAGCCTCCCCTGACCTGCAGTGGTCAGCCCCTTGCCTGAGTTCATCCCTGACGTGGTACTTACTACTCTGTGTTCTGATTGTCTGCTTTCTTCTCTCTTTATCCAACTACGTCTTAACACCTTGAAGACAGGGGCTGTGCTTTTCGCCATTTTATCTCTAAGCATATAACCCAGGAATCTAGGCATCATTCATGTTCAGGAAATGTTTCTTGAATAAATATCTTTACAACAAGAAACAAGACTCCTACTCACACCCCGTCACCCTCTCAGACCCCACTGGCAGTTTCCCTCATTCCTTTAGGGGGATGGTGGCTGTACTTTGCTGTATAGTGGCATATATACCATAGATGGCCAAATCCCTGCCATAGAGAGAGAAATCAGGACTATAGAGATGAGAAAGCACATTTTTAACAAACTTAGTCTTGTATTTCAAGCTCCCAGGGGTCCAATTCAGGAAAATATTTTGTTTTAAAATCTGCTAGTTATGTACCAGACTATCTTTTCCTGCACTACATTAATTTATATCTCACTTTACACTAAGAGATAACACGTAGGTTGTTTTAAATCTGTTCTTTAAGTAAACCATTATCTAGATAATTAATATTGTCAGATACGACGCCTGCTTTTGAATTTCTGACATTCTATTTGGGGGAGAACGAACATGCTTACCCCACAGTTTTTTACTGTGGCATAATAACATGAATCAGGTAGCGAGAGTAGCGCCCTTCGTTGCGGTGCGCAGTGGTGAGACATTGCCAGTGCTAAAGCTATTACCTCTGTCTTCAGTTTCCCTTATGTCGGTATGACCTCAAACGAACAAAAAGGTTGATGAATTTGGGTTGCATCTAGTTAGACGGGGCTTAGAGATGCGGATTCTAAGGAAAAGTTACGAACTCAAGGGTCTATGGACCCTTAAGGGATTGAGATCGGGGAATATCCATGATGCTGTCAAGAGTATGTGCTGGATTTTGGTTCTGTTTATTTTCTGTGAAGAGAGGATCTGTAGCTTTCTTTTAATTCTCAAAGGAATCCCTGACCCAAAAAAGATTAGAACTACTGGTTTAGAGTAACACTGACACCCATGGCCTCATTTTGTCTCCCTTTTATTTCACCGTTTTAGATTGGGCACTGCGTTTTGTTTTTCCCTGATATTTATTTGGAGGCGTCTACTGTTGAACATCTAAGGGAGGGAGGAGTGTGTTAAGTTTTCTTTTTGGAAGCTTGGTTTATGGCTCTTAAGCCTTCATGTATTCTCTCATTGTTTAGTAAAAATGTCTTTGTATTTGAAATATGATTACTACTTTGCTAGGTCTAAGTAGCTGAGCAGTGGTCATATAAAGATGAAAATGGGGACTTCCCTGGTGGTGCAGTGGCTGAGAGTCCGCCTGCCGGTGCAGGGGACACGGGTTCGTGCCCCCGTCCGGGAAGATCCCACATGCCGCGGAGCGGCTGGGCCCGTGAGCCATGGCCGCTGAGCCTGCGCGTCCGGAGCCTGTGCTCCGCAACGGGAGAGGCCACAACAGTGAGAGGCCCGCATACTGCAAAAAAAAAAAAAAAAAAAGATGAAAATGACTAGGTTCTGGCCTTAAATAGGCTTTCAGTGATATACAACGTAAGCGCTCAGAAATGGTAGCTAATAGTCTCATGGGAACAACTGTCGTGTAGTGTCATGGCTATAGTCTTGGAAGATGTGTACGGGGTAGAATAGGAACATGAAGGGAAAATTATCCAGACTTTATTTTATTGAAATTTCACCGTTGGGGTTTCCCTGGTGACACAGTGGTTAAGAATCCACCTGCCAATGCAGGGGACACGGGTTCAAGACCTGGTCCGGGAAGATCCCACATGCCACGGAGCAATTAAGCCCGTGCGCCACAACTACTGAGCCTGCGCTCTAGAGCCTGCCACCCATAACTACTGAAGCCTGTGCACTTAGAGCCTGTGCTCTGCAACAGGAGAGGCCACCGCAATGAGAAGCCCGCACACGACAACGATGAGTAGCCCCTGCTTGCCGCAATTATTGCATGCAGGGGTGTAACATAGATGAGGTGCTTAGGGTCATTGACGAGCTGGAGAGGCAGTTGGAAATACAACAGTGACTGAGGTCCAAGCTGTGACACACGCATTCACGTGGAACTCTTTTAAAGACTGTTGACACCGTTTCCCCCCTTCTGTGGACAAGGTTCTCTTTGCCCATAGTCACTCAGCACGCATTTATTGGCCACCTGTACGTAGGGTGTGTAATACTGGACTGGAACCTTTGACTGGACTGTTTGCGTAGTAGGAGAGGGCAGTATCTTTTGATCACTCCCCATAATCAATATGGTGACAAGGTCCTTTTTGCTGGGAGGCAGTATAGATGGCCTTTGGAAGTCAAAATGCCCGAGTTCTAAACCCAGCTCTGCCATTTGCCAGCTGAGTAGCCTTGAGTCAGGTCAGTTGATCCCTCTGAGCTTCGGTTTCCTCTGAGATATAACTATTATGTCGGACTTTAGCATTATATGCTGCCTATCAGCCGCCTTGCCGAGGGCCTGAACGACGTAGTCAAGCCCAGTAAGTAGAAGCTGTTTTGTTACTAGCTGATGGAGATTATAAAACTTGGAGAAATTCTCTCATTTTATTTATTCACTAAAGATAATTACTACATCACTCAGAAGAGAGATTCTACATATGTGAATGGGAGGAATTGGGTACTCCTGGTTAGTATTAGAAACTGCGATTATGTCTTTTTTTTTTTTTTTTTTTGGTTAGTCCTGTTTGTTCCATAATTTTTACTAGCGAAAGGTTCTTAACCTGGGTTCCTGAATTTTTTTGTGTAAGTGCATTTTTCTGAGAGGGAGGGTCCATATTTTCATCAGATTGTCAAAGGGATCCTTAACTGCCAAATGATTAAGAATTGGTTAATTGACCTATTATTAGGTCAGTATAGAGTCACAATTGGTACCCTTGATCTGAAATTATCCATTATAGTAAGATATTACTGAGAGAACTTTTCCAAATAAAAAGAACGTGAGGAGGATATAGAGTGAATACTCAAAAGCTTTTGGGTGCTACCCTTATCTATTTATTTATTCTTCAAGCTGGGAGGAACTGGGGCAAGTAGGAAAGGAAGAGAGGTATCAGAGGGAGTAAGAATCCACCTGAAGAATTAAATGCCAGCTTCTTGCCCACATATTCCACAGACTGATTCTAGGTCATCACTCAGCCTCCTCTTCCCTCTACTGTAACTTCCAATGAGGCTGAATCATTTGTTTTCTTCCAGACATGTTTTAAGGTTTTATCACCTCATGTTGGTCCCTCTGCCTAGACTCTCCTTTCTCCCATAATTTGCAGGTCCAGTTCTCTGTGCTTCAGAGCTTCTTCCTGATGCTGCCTTTCTTTAAATTTATTTATTTTTATTTATTTTTGGCTGCATTGGGTCTTTGTTGCTGCACGTGGGCTTTCTCTAGTTGCAGAGAGCAGGGGCTACTCTTCATTGTTGTGTGCAGGCTTCTCATTGCGGTGGCTTCTCTTGCTGCAGAGCATGGACTCTAGGTGCGCGGGCTCAGTAGTTGTGGCGCAGTAGTTGTGGGCTCAGTAGCTCTGCGGCATATGGTATCTCCCCGGACCAGGGCTCGAACCCATGTCCCCTGCATTGGCAGGCGGATTCTTAACCACTGCGCCACCAGGGAAGCCCGATGCTGCCTTTCTTAATTGTCATCAGCTTATACATCCCTTGAAAGCACTCACTCTCATTCATCTTTTGTCCTCCAGAGGCACAGTCCTTTGTATGGAGTTAGGCACTAAAGTGAAGAATGATGCATAAGATGGAACCTTATATCTGCTAAAGGGAGGAAAAAGATACAGGTTAAAATTCTGAAAACAGAAGCAACCTAAGTGTCCATCATCGGATGAATGGATAAAGAAGATGTGGCACATATATACAATGGAATATTACTCAGCCATAAAAAGAAACGAAATTGAGTTATTTGTAGTGAGGTGGATGGACCTAGAGTCTGTCATACAGAGTGAAGTAAGTCAGAAAGAGAAAAACAAATGCCGTATGCTAACATATATATATGGAATCTGAGAAAAAAAAAAAGGTCATGAAGACACAGACCTACTAGAGAATGGACTTGAGGATATGGGGAGGGGGAAGGATAAGCTGTGACAAAGTGAGAGTGGCATGGACATATATACACTACCAAACGTAAAATAGATAGCTAGTGGAAAGCAGCCGCATAGCACAGGGAGATCAGCTCCGTGCTTTGTGACCACCTAGAGGGGTGGGATAGGGAGGGTGGGAGGGAGGGAGACGCAAGAGGGAAGAGACATGGGGACATATGTATATGTATAACTGATTGACTTTGTTATAAAGCAGCAACTAACACACCATTGTAAAGCAATTATACTCCAATAAAGATGTTTAAAAAAATTACTGAAGGGCTTCCCTGTGGCGCAGTGGTTGAGAGTCCGCCTGCCGACTGCAGGGGACACGGGTTCGTGCCCCGGTCTGGGAAGATCCCACATGTCACGGAGCGGCTGGGCCCATGAGCCATGGCCGCTGAGCCTGCGCGTCTGGAGCCTGTGCTCCGCAACGGGAGAGGCCACAACAGTGAGAGGCCCGCGTATCGCAAAAAAAAATTACTGAAAACAGAAAAAATGATCAGATGCCAGTGTGAGTTCTGAGTTCTGGGAGGGAGTTTGGGAAACCCTTTTATAGCCTCAGTGACAGCCTGGGTAGGGAGAAGAACCCACCCTGAATTAGGAAGCAGGAGTGTGGGGAATAGGTAGCCAGCATTATGGCCTTGGCCAGGTCATATCACTTCTGGACTGGGGTTATCTTCTCTGGAAAGTGGGCTGGGCTTTTTGAATATGTAATAGTGATGCTGTTGATGAGCATCTGCTATGAGAATATGGTAGGGAACAACCAGACAAGGCCCCCTGCTTCTGTTCCAGTAGAATGTATTGGGTGGGTTAGTCCCTTCATCAGCCTTAAAATTCTGTGATCAGGAGGATGGGGCACCAATCTCTGCTTGGGATTGTTGTGAGGATTAAATGAGAAAGTGCTGTGAAGATTATAAAGTGCTCTTTCTTATTTATCAATATTTTGAGTACCCTCCACCCCCCTGTCTTTGACCTATAACTTAAACAGATTAAAAATGTTTAAAATGTGTATGAAGGTCACTGCCAGCATTTTTACATTAGCCAATCCCCAGTGAGGTTTTCATGCCATATTGTAAGCACATTAACATAGGAAGATTGAATAGAGGCTTTTTGCACCAGTAGGAGTATGAACTAATGATCCCAGGGTTTAGGTAGAGTCAGGCACTTAATTCTTTCCATTATAAGTGAATCCCTTAACAGGATTGGGATATAGATTTGTAATACCATCTTCCCCAACTAAAAATGTATTTGAGGAGAGTACATTTACTTATAAATGTTTCTGAGTTTTTTCTACATTAGGTTTGCTTCAGCCTTTTATTTGAGTTCTGTTTTTTTTCCCCCTAAAGATTTCAGGCTGTCTCTTAAATTCTTTATTTATTTATTTTTGGCTGTGTTGGGTCTTTGTTGCTGTGCGTGGGCTTCTAATTGTGGTGGCTTCTCGTTGCAGAGTGCAGGCTCTAGGCATGCGGGCTTCAGTAGTTGGGGCGCGCGGGCTTAGTTGCTCCGCGGCATGTGGGATCTTCCTGGACCAGGGCTCGAACCCGTGTCCCCTGCATTGGCAGTTGGATTCGTAACCACTGCGCCACCAGGGAAGCCCTGTCTCTTAAATTCTTAAATGCAATTTCATGCTGGTGAAAGCTGCATGTTGGGGAAAATCAAACTTCTCTACGATATGGGGCTTTTGACCATAAATTCAGGAGACAGTTTTTCTTCAAGTGCTTGCATTTTGTGGTTAGGATGAAATTTTTTTTTTTTTTTTTTTTTTTTTTTTGCGGTACGCGAGCCTCTCACTGTTGTGGCCTCTCCCGTTGCAGAGCACAGGCTCCGGACGCGTAGGCTCAGCGGCCGTGGCTCACGGGCCCAGCCGCTCCGTGGCATGTGGGATCTTCCCGGACTGGGGCACAAACCCGTGTCCCCTGCATCGGCAGGCGGACTCTCAACCACTGCACCACCAGGGAAACCCCTAGGATGAAAATTTTAAAGCACAACTCCCTTGTCTTTAAAATTGTCCCAGAACCCTCAAAACAGAGAGCAAATGATGCAATTAGGATGCAATCCATTGCCTGTGGGTTTCAAGGGAAATCATTTTCTACACAATTCGGAAGCTCATGGATAAAGTCAAGATTCCTTTTATATCTGGTGAATTTTGTCAAAAATGACCTGATAAGGTGAGATTCTTAGCGTGAGGTTAGAGTCTTTGAGTGTTAAGCAATGCTGTGAAATTTCTAAGATAGCTCTGATTTATGAATAAAATGTCACTTTTGATTCATTCTTTGAGATGTTTCTCTTCTTTTTTTCCTTGAAACTTTAAATGGAATTGATTTTGTTTACACTATGCTGTTGTTTCTCGCTTTTGGTGAAAGGAAAGACTTCCATCATCCTTTCCTGCTGTCCCCTGTGTTACGTCTTATTCTGCTGTTTGTGAGTTCTTGGGATGGAGATAAAAGATGAATTTTTACCTACCCGCTGATTTTTTAGTTTAGATATTTTAATTCCTTTAAATTTGAGACTGGCTTTCTTTCCATAGAATTTAATTTTATGATTGTCCTTATTGGGGGCCAACCCCCTCAGGATTCATACGAACACAGCTGTCTGATCAGTAAGGAAGATGCTTCTTCCAGAGCCTTGAAAGAGTATTTCTATAAATAGTGGAGTCAGATAATTACTTCTTTTTTTTTTTGGTGACTTTTCAGGTGTACTTGCTGTGTGAGTAGAAATCAATTTTTGCAATGGGTTGAGGGGAAAAAATGAGGTTAAATTCAAGGGCAGAAACTTATAGCATCTTCTCTCTTACATTGTTCGAGAACTGAAGAAAGGTGCAAGTTAGTGTTTTCTCACAATTTAATGCTCAGATGACTGAAGTCATATTAATTCTTAATTGCAAATTACTGAAGTTTAAAGACAACCATTTTCCATCAAGTCTCATTTTGGAAATGGTCTTTGTGGTTAAAACCACGAGAGACATTCTGTTTCTTCTGAGTCTTGGGTGACATCAGTGTGCCCACTGAGGAGACGGCATATTGAATCCTGACCTACTTTCCCTTCCCCAGTGGGTTTAAGAAGCCGTGAGACAAGGTATGTAATAGTACTTTGAGCAACATAAGGTGCACACACATTTTTATGGGGAGTATATTATTAAAGTTCTGCCTCGAGGTAGATAAAAGCCTGTTCCTCTTATAGTGGAGAGCTCTGCTGAAAGAGCAAATGGATTATAGCGATCGTAGCTTCTCTTTTCTCCAGAAAGCTCAAGCTGCACAGCTGTTTTTGTTCATTCAGTCTTTGCAACACTGCAGTGTTGGGGTTAAGCCATGTGCATAGGCTTCAGAAGCAGGCAGCTAGGGCCACACGAAGTTGGGTGATTTAGAATGAGTCACTTGACCTCTCTGAGGCTGTTTTCTCATCTGTAAAATGGGGATTATAATAGTACCTGACTTGGGTTATTGTGAAAAATGAAATGAAATCACATATGTATGTTGTTTATTTGGTACTGTGCCTGGCTCATGAATATTTGCTATTATTACTTGTATGAAAGAGAGATGACTAAATGGGAAAACAACTAGTGTAGGCGTGTGTGTGTATTTAAAGCCAATTCTAGTGCATTTTCTGTTCCATCATTTACGCCACATACTGTGCAGTGGGAAGACTTCATGTTGGCATGGGACTCCTGCGCTGTCCTTTTATTTCTCACCTGGCCCCAAGAAGGCCTTCAGTAAATGTTAAATAAGTGATGAGCCTGAAGCCCCTCACTGTGAAGTGCTGGCTTAATTATCAGAGAAAGGTGTGATCTCCTGTGGTAATTGCTAGATACATTTTTGTATATTCCATTTTGTTGAGAGTTGATTATCTATGAGGCATTCAGTAAATCCCATTTTATCAGGCCTTTTCATTTTCCAGTCTCTGAAAGGAATTTATTGCGCCTAACACTTGGAAAATGTTTATATTGGGTTGTACAGCATGGTTTCCTGTGGTAAGGTTGTTAGAAGTAATAATGGACTAGCTAAAAATGTTAAAGCATTTATCTGTTAGGTTTGTTGGCAGATGAAGTATGAAAATGACAACAGCTGATGGCCCAGTTTCATCAGTCAGCCTGGAAATCAGTGAGAATCAAGCTTCTTTGTGCTCTGGTTGGAGGTTATATCTTCTCTAAGGTTTCCCTTTCATGAAACATTTTTTTGTTAATGGAAAACTGGGTCAGCAGATGATGTGATGAAGGGCCATAGGTGTGGTTTTAATAATTGTTAACCTCCGGAGTTACTGGGTTTTTATTTAGCCTTTTAAAAAATGTACACTCTCTAGCACTTCTTACCCTTATCTAGGTTTAAAATAATACCTGAAATTGAATTTAAGATAAGACTGTCTAAGTGGCCTCTGAGCAGGTTGAAAACACGGACTTTCAGGAGCTGGAGGCTTGCATCTGCTCTGGATTGATTCAGTTCTTCATCCTGCTAAGAAAGGTGAACTGTGTTCTGGGCAGTTTTTTGTAATGGGGTTTTCAGCTAGATGTTTAACAAAAAAATAGAGACCCTCATCAGAAGTAGAGGTTTGAGGGTGGCTTCGGCAAAGAGGAGGCAAAAGTCCCTGCCTCATGTGCCAATTGAACTCCTCCGCCTTCCTTCCCTAGTGGCTGCATTTCAGGACTTGAAAGAGCTTTGGAATCCTTTGTTGAGTGCTTTGGATGAGATTTGTATTCAAGTTGCTTTTTAGAACTAGGCTATTTGCTTGGCCTTCACCCCCAGTCTCTGTGAATCCCACAGCTGTATAACAGACATCAGTCAGACACCAGACATCTAAGAAGTACCTCCTGTGTGTGAGGTTCTGGGGAGACATAGAAGGAAACATAGAAGGATTCTCTCTATTCCCTAGAAACTCAGTAAGTCAAAGAGAGAAGCGATACTGACTTCCTTTAAAAAAAAAAAAAAAAGTACACCTAAATAAATATACAGCTAAACTAGCATTTTAATCTTTTTTTTTTTTTTGCGGTACGCGGGCCTCTCACTGCTGTGGCCTCTCCCGTTGCGGAGCACAGGCTCCGGACGCGCAGGCTCAGCGGCCATGGCTCACGGGCCCAGCCACTCTGGGCATGTGGGATCTTCCCGGACCGGGGCACGAACCCGTGTCCCCTGCATCGGCAGGCGGACTCTCAACCACTGCGCCACCAGGGAAGACCTAGCATTTTAATCTTTAGAACTCAAAAATGACACTGTAATATACCTAGGGAGACATTTTCTAGGATTTCATTTTATGAAATTAAAAAAAATCGGTGGTCTTCCTTCTTTCACCATTTTATGTTTTATTTTTCATTTAGTTGATATTTACTGTTTTTATTTCTTCATTATCTGCTGTTGGATCAGTTATTGTCCAATCGGGAAAGTGGGAACCGCTCTAGATACTTCAAGCAGAGAGGGATGTGTTACAGAGGTGGTGGAAGGGCTGGAGGAGCAAAAGGAGGAAAGGAGGTGTGGGGGGGGGAGCACAAGGGAGAAGGGGGTTCTTAGCCAAAGATCAGAAAGCTGCCTTTGGGCTGGAGCCCAGGAGTCTGCACTCACAGGTGAGCTTGGAGCCATATTGCCACCGTTCAGCAGGAACCCAGAACCCAGTGCTCCGCTGATGCCGCTAGAACCTGCGGTGTGGGTGCAGCTGCCTGCAGTCCTCCACAGTTGCTCGTTGCTGCTGCAGACATAACCAGAAGCAGGAAAAGTGTTGTATCCCTCTTCCTGCCATCCAGTCTCTAGCCTTTGGCAGATTCTTAACAGGAAGCCAGCTAGCAAAGGGGTCTGGGAAATGTAGTTTGCAGGCTTTCAGTTCTGGTGATACAGAGAAGAGTATATTGTCTGTTACCCTTTGTTAGAATATGACTCCAGGAGGGCAAGGATCTTTGTCTCTTTTGTTCGTTGCCGTATCCCCAGTGCCTAGTGTAGTGCCTAGTGTAGTGCCTGGCACAATAGTAGGTAATTTACAAAGGCTTAGTATTTTTTTTGTTGAATGGTTGAATGAGAATAAGTGAATAGGGGCACCCAGAGAACTGAATAAAGGCCACAGTGGTTAGAGTCCAGTGAGAAAGAAGTAGAATGGTGGAGATGAGATCACATAGGGATGTATAAGAATTTGGGGTTTTATTAGAAGGGCAGAGGGAAGCTCTGAGGGGTTGTAAGCAGGAGATCAGCAAGAACAGATCTGTACTTTAAAAAGATAATTTGCTACTCTACAGAGTATGGATTGCAGAGAGCAAGAGTAGGGTGGGAAGGAACACTTGATGCTGTAGGGATGTAGCTTCCCTGGATGCAGATATGTTTTCTTTCTCAGCTGTTGAATTTGAGTGTCTGTTCCAAGGGTAGGGGTTGATTGTTATCAGTCTGATTATAATTGCATGCACTTAGGTTATCATTAGCCCCAAGAGACCTACCTGTCTCCTTGAAGAACATCATTGTCCAGGGATCCTGCTGACGGAAGAAAGCTGTCAAGACAGCTTGGCTGTTATATGCCATTTAACTAGTTTGTGTCTGTGTGTGCCTCCCCTCCCCTCCCTCCCCTCTCCTCTCCTCTCCTCCCCTCCCCTCCCCTCCCCTCCCCTCTGTGAGATTTAATGACCTAGTTAGGGAGAAAGTCCAGGCCTCTTGGCTACTCTCCAAGTGTTCTTCCACTAAAATGTTGATATTACCTTTCTCAGAATTCTTCTGAATCATTTGCAGGCACTGTAAGTGGTTTTTTAAACTTTGATTTTGCCACTTTAAAGACTGTTTGTACTAGTACTTTTCGCTGTAGGAATTTGAGTTGCTTTGGTTACTTGAGGAAGGCCTTTTCACTTGCCTTTGCTGTTTTATATATATATATATATATATATATATATATATATATATATGAATTTATTTTATTTTTGTCTGCGTTGGGTCTTCCTTGCTGTGAGCGGGCTTTCTCTAGTTGCGGCGAGTGGGGACTACTCTTCGTTGCGGTGCACCGGCTTCTCATTGCAGTGGCTTCTCTTGTTGCGGAGCACAGGCTCTAGGCACATGGGCTTCAGTAGTGGTGGCCTGCAGGTTCTAGAGCGCAGGCTCAGTAGTTGTGGTGCACGGGCTTAGTTGCTCCGTGGCATGTGGGATCTTCCCGGACCAGGGCTCGAACCCATGTCCCCTGCATTGGTAGGCGGATTCTTAACCACTGTGCCAACAGGGAAACCCCGACTTTGCTTTTTAAAACGGAGTTGAGTAGCCTGTGATAGGTAGGAATGTTTCTGCCTCCTGACGTGTTAGTTGGCAAAGTAGTAGAGGCAGCCCTTAATAAAGGTCACTTTGGAAGAATATTATTTAGGTACTTAGCATTCTTGGCATTCTTGTGGAATGATACAGGTTTATGGCCTTTTTATTAAGTTCTTAAAATCGAATGGTCTTTAATTAGAAACAAGCACATATAAAACTTTGTGACTCCAGACAACACTGGTTTTACTGTATTAGATTGTAGAGTGTGGTTTGCGCCTGTAGGAATATGGGTTTTGGAGGAGGAATCAAGAAGGGGTGTGAAAAGGCTGTATCAAACACATTCTAGCCCTGTCCAGGCCATTGGTGTACTGAAGCCTTAACTGTGTGGAATGTGGACATACAGCTTTCAAGCTCAATTGCCTTTTGATTGCTCCTGACTAGGCTTTTAGTTCTCATGATTCAACTGGTTGAGTTGAGCTTTTGTTAGATAGTCAATATGGAAAATGGAGTTCAGTAGCTTAAGTTTTTTAACTCATGTAATTATAAGACTTGGCAAGCCATGGTTACATAGATTTTAATCGTCATCTTTGAAATGGTCTGCTCTAATGTTTTAAATAAGACAGTGGAGGAATATATACATTCAAGGACTGACAAGTTATTACAACCACCCCCGCCCGCCCCCCATCCAAAAAAAAAAAAACAGTGAGAGAAATCCCACCATACCGTATATGTATTGTGTAAGATTCTTCACTGGGCAAAAAGGCTCAGGTAAGTGTATATCATCTCTTCATCCAAGTGTAACTCAGGATGTCCTTAATGAGGAAGACCTGAAGGGCTGGTGTGTTTGACAGAGCATTTTGGTATAGACACGTTATATAAGTTTACAGGATGACACCTGTGCTGTTTAGGGGAGTTGATAGCCAGAGGGATCATCCTGTATGGACACCAAAATTAAGCCCCTGACAGGCTCTCTTAAACACAGTGGGTTTTCTGAGCAGAAAGGTGAAATAGCAGTTGGATTGCAGGAGCAAGTGAGTGGTCTGAGGAGTTGGGAAGATACGTGCAGAAAGTGAAGGAGCTTGGGTGAGTCACCTCTCTTTGTTACCAAACCCTCTCTCCCTTCTGCAGACTATAGTAGTCACGTTAGCCATGTTAGAGAAGCTTTCATTTAAGCATAGCTGATGTTCTAGGTAGTTAAAGTCAGTCTGCTGACAAGGTTTTAAAATGGTGGTATATTTTTCTATTCCGTTCTTTCTAGTGTGAGTTAGAAATCAGTAGCTATTTCTTGTACACCGATTTTAAGACTTTTCCAAAAGAAAGTAGCTGTGATATGTTCCCAGGGCCATGTGTAACCTGGGGAGTGGGAGGTGAGGTCAATGAGGGAAACAGTCATTGGGTTTATGTTGGGATGAAACAGTGTGAGCGTTCTGTGCACAGGTAACTGAGAAAGGTATGTTGTTACCTAATGTAAGTATATTTTTGATAATTTGAATTCAGAGACATTGTTTTCTGAATAGCAGCCAAATACATGAGGTCAAGGTGATTTCCTCTTGTAGGTAGGACAGCTGTCATGGAAGAGTAGGTTGAACCTGTTTTCCTTCTTAAGTATGAGGGCTGAAGTAGTGGTAAGAGATGACTCATTAGTTTTCATGAAAATTACTGGCCGAGGACTTTCAAGGAATGGTGGTTGATAAGGAGGAACTAGTTACTATTCTGGTCTGTTATCTAAGGGAAAATCATGAAGCTAGCATTTTATAGAAAATGCCATTTATTAAATTCCTTATATGACTACAAGTGTTTTCTTAGTTATTTTTGGACTCCTCACCAGGACATGTTACTTTTATAGTTTGAAATTTATCTTGAAGTAATGGGTAGTAGATAGGTGCTATATGGAACATACAGCAGAAGCTCATGAAAGTATACATATGATGAGGGACAGAGGTTGTTTTTGTCCCCTTCCTGATCATTTTGATTCTCGGATTTCATTAACCTTATCGTCTCTGCCACCACCCATGGCAGAGAGTGGTGTGTAGAAACAGCCCTGGGGTGGGGTGGAGTGGGGAGAGGCGGGAGAGGCCCTAGCACAGGTCTGATGGCAGCTTCTGTGACTTCCCTTTTCCTCTTCAGCTTCCTCATCTGTTACCTGAAGGAGTTGGCTGGCAGCTCTCCACAACTCTGCATTCAAGGGGCTTTCATTTGGAGAGACAACAGATTGGTTCATCTAGAAGTCTTTTTAGTTGTTAATCCCAGGAAGAATCTTAGGAATTTTTTTTTTGGCCAGTTTTCTTCAGATTTTGCTTCTTATTTATCTGCCCTTTCCCCTTGGCCGACTCCCTTGACAGTGAGACACAGGGTCATCGGTTTAAGTATGGGAAGGAAATTATGGCCTTGAGCACAGTCAGAAAGAATCTGGCTCTCAGGCACTTCCTGTGAGCCACCACTAAATTACAAAGACTGAGCCCTGACAAGGCTTTTCAAAGGGGCATCTTACACCACCACTGTGTCAGCGTTTCCGTCATAAGCAGTTGTTTTTCATGGTGCTTATTATGACCAGGTTTGAAGTGGCCTTTACACAGAAAGCATTTACCCAGTAGGGTGAGGGTAAAATAGCAGAGAGAGATATGGAGGGAGGGGGAGAGTACAAAGATTGCTTTCAGAATTCCCTCTTTCAGCCCAGAGTGACTATGCCATTCTTGCTCAGAATCCTGGGAGTTCCTCGGAGGATGAAGTCTAGACTCTCCTTATTGTGACAGGGCCCACCGCAAAACAGGTTTGCCCCCGACCTCTCCCACCATACATACCTTATGCTTGCCGTTCCAGTTCTCTGGCCAGGAGAGCATGTTAGAGCAGGAGGACAGGCCTGGGGGACTGGGGAGGTGTTTGACCTGGGCCTGTCAGACGGGGCACCATCCCTTACTAGCCGAGTTGTTTCCCTTCTCTCTGTCTAGGTAGTCACTAATCTGCATAAGTTTCCTGAATGAGAAGAGAAGGGAGCCTTTGGGGGACAGACAGGAGACTCTTTTTGACTCGTCTCTTGGCAAAATCTTGGGAATTAGACCACCAAATGTCTGTTTATTAAATTGGTTTTTGAACCATGAAGTTTTTTGAGCTTTTTAAAAAACTACAGAAGTTGAAAAAAATTTTTTCTTTATATGTGGAATCCCAACATATAAAATAGATCAAATTGAGTTGCTCTGTTTTAAGGCCGGAAGGTCTGGTGTTCCACCTGTTCAGCCTTCTCCATAGCCCTGAAGATCTGCCAGTTACATCCGGGGCCCTCCAGGGCACTGCTCCTTAACTGTTCTTCTCATTGGTACGTGAGGATTAGAGTCACCTGTTTGACAGGACCCCAGGCAGAGGCCTAGTATACAAGGAAGAGAATGTATCCCAGTGGTTGAGAGAGGCGTGTGTTCAAATCCCAGCTCTACTTCCTAGCTATGTGAACCTGTGTTTCTTCATTTCTCTGAATTGTATCCTTTTTTAAAAACTGTAGAGAAAAGTGTGTAAAGCATGTACAGTCTGAACAATTATGAAGTGAATACCCTACCCGTGTAACCAACCCAGGTCAAGAAATAGAACAGAAGCTCTGCTCGTATCCTTTTTCTATCATACCTCCTTTCCTAGCCTCAAAGTAGGAACCTGAAATATGCTTTTCAGATAGTGAGGTGATAAATATTTGAGTAAGAAATATTTTTCATAACACGTTTTTGTTAATAGTGCCTACGCGTAACATCTCATTCAGAAAATCCATTTTGTGTTAAATGTATTAATTCATAAATCCATCACCTCTAGAAGATAGGGATAAACACCTCAATTTAGCAGATTTTCAAATATGATGAATTGAGCCTAAGGCGTGATTTTGTGCTAATTCCAGGCTCCTTCCCATGTTCTGTCTTGTAACTGTTCATTTTCCATTTCTCTCAGACCTCTGCTTTTAACTTTATTTGAAGCAAGGCAAGTATATAAGTAAGTGTGGAGGGTAGAAAATGGAAAGGAGAAATATAAGTATCAGTTTACTAGTGTGAGTCCTAAATAAGTTCTTTAATCTGTGAATTCAAATTGTTCCCTACTAAGATTTGCTGGATTTAGAAGTTGTTCTGTTATGCTTCTCTGTGACCATTGTTCTTGTCTTCAGTCCAGGTGAATTAAATAAAATAAGACCAACCGTTCTTTAAAAAGTTCATACATGTGGCATAATTTTTATTACTAGCAGTAGTCTGCTTTAGGACTGGCAATTTATAGAATAATGCAAATGAGTAGTGAGGAATAATTAGAGATAATGGGCTGAAATCCTCATGTCATCTTAGACTGCCACCAGGGGAACAGAATAGTAAGGCTTACTGTTGGACTTGAAAACAAGCCGACCTATTTTTCCCAATTGACAGAAATGCCTGTTTCTTCCTCTGCAAGACACATTTGGCTGGACGGTACCTCCACTCTTGTATATTCAGATAAATTTTTTTGGAGAATGTTCTTTCAAAAAAACTTTTTTTTTTCTACTGAACTTTTTAAAAAACTTGAATAGATCAGAAGTGCTCAGAAGCAACGGCTGAGATAATTTTATAGGTTTTCTTTACCATTTCAAAAATCAATGTAAAATTGGCCCGAATACCAGGAAATTCAGAGGTAAGATGTGGCTGTGGGGTTTTTTTGTTTGTTTGTTTTTAAACATCTTTATTCGATTATAATTGCTTTACAGTGGTGTGTTAGTTTCTGCTTTATAACAGAGTGAATCAGCTATACATATATGTGGCTGTGTTTTTGTATCTTGGTTTGGTAAGAATCTTAGCTCACTGTATTAATTGTAGATAGGCTGTGATACCAAGGTGGATTCGAGTAATTTCAGTTTCCAGTTGGCCTTGGTGTTACATTTCCTTTGGCGTGGAATATTTTTGCGGGTTATCAGAAATTGTATGTTGTTGCTATTGTTCTTAATATAGGTAACCCAGAGAAATTGTGCTGCATCAGTGAGAAAGATTTCTCAGCCTTCACTTTTGTCTTTGTTTATAGTTGCTTTGATCAGATACCCTGATCAGAACTCCAGAGTTACCTGAGAGAAAGCTGCTGAGGATAAAGTTTAAGGAAGTGCTTTTGCTGAAAGCAGCTCCCTTCATTCATCAGGGGAATTTGATTTCATCCTGTGAATAACTTGGCTTAGAAATTTTGTTTCTTTGGGACCGGCTTGTAGAGTTCTGCATGAGAACTGTGTCATGGTGGAAAATGGGCTATTTGCTTTATTCTGCGTGGGCTGGCTATGATGGTAAGATAACGTAGCTGTGTTTTTCTACGCTGGAATTTGAGGTACCTTTACCAGGGTTTGGGGGGAAAATAAATCAGGAGGTACATTGGGACTTCCCTGGTGGTCCAGTGGTAAAGAATCCGCCTTACAGTGCAGGGGACATGGGTTGATACCTGGTCAGGGAACTAAGATCCCACATGCCACAGGGCAACTAAGCCAGCGCGCCACAACTAATGAGCTCTTGCGCCTCAACTAGAGCCCACGTGCTGCAAACTACAGAGCCCACGTGCCCTGGAGCCTGCTCACCACAACTAGAGAAGAGAAAACCCACACGCCGCAACTAGAGAGAAGCCTGCGCCCTACAACGAAGAGCCTGTGCGCCTCAATGAAAGATCCCGCGTGCCGCAGTGAAGACCCCGCATGCTGCAACTAAGACCCAATGCAGCCAAAAATAAATAAGTAAATAATAAATCTTAAAAAAAAAGGAGCATTAAGAGACATTTGTAAAAATTATATATGTAACGTCAGAGAATCTTTCATAGCTGTTCTTTAAAAAATTAACTTTGGGGGGGCTTCCCTGGTGGCACAGTGCTTGAGAGTCTGCCTGCCGATGCAGGGGACGCGGGTTCGTGCCCCGGTCCGGGAAGATCCCACATGCTGCGGAGTGGCTGGGCCTGTGAGCCATGGCCACTGAGCCTGCGCGTCCGGAGCCTGTGCTCCGCAACGGGAGAGGCCACAACAGTGAGAGGCCCGCGTACTGCAAAAAAAAAAAAAAAAAAGTAACTTTGGGCCAAATTATTTTCAAAATAGACATCTGAGTTATCAGTCCTTGAAAATTGTTTTTGACCCCTTTGTGTTTTCTTCATTGGGCCCTCTGGAGAGTGCTGTCCATTGCATAGCACATAGTAAGAGCTGAGTGCACATACATACCCATTGTCCAAGAATGGCCCATCTGTTGTATGAGATTACATGTTTCAAGACCAGATGGTTAAACACTTACATCAGTCTTTCCAAAGGTCCAGATGACCCATTTCAGAGATTTCCTGTACCCAGAGCCCTGGGGATATAGTAAGATTCTGTGGCTTTGAGGAAATCCTCCCTCCTACGCTAAACAGGAGTAGGTGTATGTAGCCTGTGCTAGTGGGAGCAACCACCAGTACTATTCCGGGCAGATATTTGCGTTTGCTTCCTTTGTAAATCCGTGGCTTTTTGCCCCTTCCCTACCATGTTACTTGAATTTGCATTGGACTGAACGGTAGAAATATAATTGCCATATTCAAATGGTGTTTTCTTTCATGTAAGATGATCATCTCCTTAGACCGTGTTAATTTGTTAGTTGAGGAGTTGAGGTAGCAGTGTTACCAACAGTAAGTGACACTGGTGGGATAACAGACTATTTTCACGTTAGCTTCTCACAGTAAAAATACAGTGTGTCCATAGTCTGAGCCCTGCTGACCTTCTTGCCTTCTACCTTCCATGCACGAAAACTCTGTGCCAGTCAGTATGTCCCAAAACGTATCTGCTGCTGTTCCATTTTGGTCACCGTCATTCATACCCTTTCATGCCTTTAGAATACCTGGGCCATCTCTCCAAGCCCTGCCAGTCTTTTATGTACCAATTCAGATTTTACTTCTGCTCTGACACCATTCCCAGTCTATCCCACCATTCCCAGTCTATCCCAGATCTGAATGATCCCCTCTTCCTTTCTCTGGATCCCAGGAAATGATCGATGCCATTTATTGTCTGTGATCTAATTTTTTTTTTTTTTTTTTTTTTTTTTTGCTTTACGCGGGCCCCTCACTGTTGTGGCCTCTCCCGTTGCGGAGCACAGGCTCTGGACGCACAGGCTCAGCGGCCATGGCTCACGGGCCCAGACGCTCCGCGGCATGTGGGATCTTCCCGGACCGGGGCACGAACCCGTGTCCCCTGCGTCGGCAGGCAGACTCTCAACCACTGCGCCACCAGGGAAGCCCTAGTTATTTTTTAAGTTAAAATATTGTATCTCTAGTAAATTATTAGATTCTCACCAGCAAGGACAGGGTCCTGTTTCTTCTTTGTTTCATCACATTGTCTTAGATATAAATATGTATTTGATTTGGTTGATGGACAGTTCAGTTCTTAATTCTAAGGATTAGAGACAAGAGCGATACAAAAATGGTTAACGTCTCTGAAACATTAGGAAGGAAGGAGAGAACTTAGCTGCTCTGTAACTGGGGCCATCAAATGGCCTACCTTTCTCTTTTGTTCAGTGTTAGAGGCTGTGTTGTGCTTGTTAAGTTTGATGTAAGTCATTTCAGACGTAGTCATTTCAAGATACTTCTCATGCGGTAAAGAGATGAGCAAAACAAGGGCATTTCTTCACGTTTCAATAGAAATCACAGAGGAAGTGAAGACTCCCTCTGTATTTTGGTGTCAGATTTATAAGTGTGATAATTCCTGTTTATAGCTGAATACTCTGATACATCATTTGTGCACATCACTAACTTGAAGGTTCTGTAAATTTATTTGGATTTCACAGATGAATGAATTGGATAAACGAGGACCTTGGATTCCACTTCCAACTTTAATTTTTTTGTAAAGGAAAACAAACAAAAACCTTAGGAAATTTTACTTTAACATTTAATAATGTGAAAATAGAAACATTGGGTTTTTAAAGACTATTTTGTTTAAATTCAGTGGTTCAGTAGACCAGAGAGTCGTATTCTCTTCTTACTGGCGCTTTTATATCGCATCCTTCCTGGCCTGTTTGGAAAGTAAATTCCTCTGAAAAATTCTTAAGGAATCTTTCTTACAGGGAAAATGCTTCCTGGTTAGATCCCTTCCTTTTGTTCTTCCCCTCCCCTCTGTAGAGCAGTGAGTCTTACCATGTATCTACTTAATGCAGACATTTAAACCAGCTGCTGATGGTAATTCATAGTTTTGAAAATCCATTCAGAAATTTAATGTGTTCAGAAGTATGAGGTATTAAGGACATTTAGAAAATGCTCTGCTTCCTGTTAAATTAAAATGCATATTTCCATTCCTTTCTTCTGTTGGAATTAAGAAAAATTCTGGTGACAAGGATTTTGCTTCCTTTGCTGGTAGGTCACTGTGAAATTATTTCCTTATATTATCCTATATATAATTATTATACAGTGTTATATTATTATTAGTTTGGTGGTGTTCTGTACATGGTGGTTCAAAATGAAATGCATTTTCAGAATTTGTTGGCTAGTCTCACAGGCAGAGAGAGTAGTTTTGGTTGTGAAAACTGGTGGTATGTAGATCTGTGTCTTAACAGGGCATTCTAGATCACAGAGCCCAGAAACATTTCCTCTTGGGGGTGGGGGTAGGGGTGTGAGGTTGCGGATGGAAGGGTGAAGCACACAGTGAGCTGCTGAACTTGAGCAGTCATAGTAATGCTGGATCACAGTGGCATTTCTGTGTCCTATGAAATGTGTACTATCTTGGGAATGTTACCACTTCTTGCCCTGGGTGTTTTGTAGAGGTGTTAAAAAAGAAAACACCCCTCCTCCTACCTTCCAGTTGAGGCGCTCTTTGTGGAGCTACTGTCTTGGTTAAACAAGTCAAATAACTCCGGAACCTTGGTGACAGGTTCTAAAAAAGCTCTCAGATGTTTGCATTATGGTTTTGTTTTTTTGTTTGTTTTTTTGATGTGGACCATTTTCAAAGGGAAAATCGAAAGTTATTGAATTTGTTACAGTATTGCCTCTGTCCTATGTCTTGGTTTCCTGGCCTCAAGGCATGTGGGATCCCAGCTCCCCGACCAGGGATTGAACCTGCACCCCCTGCATGGGAAGGCGAAGTCTCAAGCACTGGACCGCCAGGGGAGTCCCTGCATTATGTTCAGCCTATATTTGTGACAAAGAATTGAAAATACTCCTGGAGTATTTTCCTTCCTGGAGAAGTGGACTTATGGCTTCAAATGTGAAGCTAAATGTTAGGTTCTGTGTTTTTATTTTTCTAATACAAGTAGCTCAGTAAAGCTTAAAGATAAAAGGAGTTACTGGGTTTTTTAAAATTAATTTTTAGATTTTTTGGCTGCATTGGGTCTTCACTGCTGTGCGTGGGCTTTCTCTGGTTGCGGCAACCGGGGGCCACTCACCGTTGCGGTGCACAGGCTTCTCACTGCAGTGGCCTCCCCCATTGCAGAGCACAGGCTCCAGGAGCGTGAGCTTCAGTAGTTGTGGCACGAGGTCTCAGTAGTTGTGGCACGTGAGCTCTAGAGCGCAGGCTCAGCAGCTGTGGCGCGTGGGCTTAGTTGCTCTGCGGCATGTGGGATCCTCCCAGGCCAGGGCTTGAACCCATGTCCCCTGCATTGGCAGGCGGACTTCCAACCACTGTGCCACCAGGGAAGCACGGAGTTACTGTTTTAAAGAATACTTTTTCCTCCTCTATTGTAACTTTTCAGTTTTAAAAGGATTAGCATTGGCAAATTATTAGAATGGGTGTTCAGATTTTGCTGTTTGAGCAGCTCAGTTGCCCACTAAGAACACCAGTTCCCATCAGATTTACACTCTGAAGACATTGCGAAGTCTTGGACATGCCCTGTCTTCTACTTTCTCTTTCTTTGTGGCCTTCAGATCATTAAATTTAGTGACTCAGCTAATTTTTTTTACCCACCTCTTAGAAAAGTTGAACGTGTTTGTGACCAAGCACTTAAGGTTATTTCCTTTAAACCAAGTGTTTGAGACGTTTTTAGATTTATAACAGTCTTTGTTTACCATGTAATTCAGTCCAATTGAGGAACTAGTAAAACTGCATTATCCAGACATCAAAGACAGACATGTAAGAAGAGTATACTTATACCAGGGAAACTGTTAGGTTTCTAACAAGTGGAAAGTTACCAGGTGTCCAAAAATTAACCACTCCCATGCCACCTAATTCTCATTTCTTGTAGCTTTTTTAGTTCAGCCAGCAGCATTCTGAGTTTAAAATATCAGTTGCTACATTCTTGAGAGTTGAGAGTGTTTTCTTTTCTTTAGCATCCTTCAGATAACTGAGACTTTGGCTTGAATGGACTAAATAGAATATCCTGCCATAAAAAAAAAATGTAAGTAACAAGGTGTTGAATGGACTATACATTTTAGTTTAGTTCAAAATTAAACCAATATCTTTATTTCTTGAGGTGTAAGAGCAGGTTGGGGTTTTGTTTTCCTGAGATTTCTGTGAAGAGGTAGATTATTCGGCCCACTTTACAGAGGGTAAGTGGGATGATTTGCCAGCTGCATGCAGCAGTTGCTTGAAGTAGGACCTGTGTCGCCAAGTTGCATTTCAAGATTGGTCAAGTGGGTGGCCTTGACTCTTGCCAGACCCTGGGATGAGGAATGATAGAGAAGGGCTCTGTTAGGTGAGCACCCTTGACTTTCTTAAATCTTTGTCAGCATTCCTACCTGAGACTCTGTTAAAGCCTCATTAAAACAAAATTGTAGGGACTTCCCTGGTGGTTCAGAGGTTAAGAATCCGCCTGCCGATGCAGGGGACACGGGTTCGAGCCCTGGTCCGGGAAGATCCCACATGCTGCGGAGCAACTAAGCCCGTGCACCACAACTACTGAGCCTGCACTCTAGAGCCCACGAGCCACAACTACTGAAGCCCGCATGCCACAACTACTGAAGTCCATGCGCCTAGAGCCTGTGCTCCGCAACAAGAGAAGCCATCGCAATGAGAAGCCCGCGCACCGCAATGAAGAGTAGCCCCTGCTCGCCGCAGCTAAAGGAAGCCCACGCGCAGCAACCAAGACCCAACACAGCCAAAAATAAATAATAAACAAATTAATAAATTAAAAAAAATTGTATATGTATACTACAGAATAGTGTGCAAAAAGCACTTTGATTTCATATAAATCTTTCCTTTTCAGGTATTTCAGAGGATGTGTGTAAACATGCTTTAGATGTTCATAAGCGTCTTATAATTTTACTTATGTACGTAATCACCTAGGGAAGTGGGGGATGGGGAAGGTTGTTTTTTTTCTCTTTCCCATAGCTATCCTGCTTGCTCCTCCTGAAGTCTGGAGCTTGGCTTCTATAGGAGCATGCCACTAGGTTATCTGGAGGCGATTACTTACAGGCATTGAGATTTCTCTTTTGAGAAATGGTCAAAGAATTTTTACATACCATCTAGCCACATTTTGTCTCCATAGAGGGTTTGGCTTTCTGGGTTATCAAAGGAAGACACGGATTTTTGGGAAAAGTCTTTGACCTTTCAGGGTTATCATCATAGGGGACAGTTGTGTTCTCCCATTTGTTGCCCCCTTGTATCAGTCAGAATAACGTATGGTGGTCTGACTTCCTGTGGCACTTCTTGTGAGATAGGCTCACAAAAAAATATTAAGGTTGTGGAAATGCTGGGTTCCTACCAAGCATAAATGAGATTCAAAAGAAAATTGCTGTTTATTTTAAATTCTCTTTGGAGTGTCTCAGGAGACTGTTCATTTGGCTACAGGTTCAGCAATTGCACAGTTATATTTACGTGTGTAAGTAGACTGCAGTGCAGTATAAACTGTAGCAACCAGAAGAACATTTATGTAGCGGCAGCCAAAGACTACATATTTTACTTATTTCAGCTGGAAAGCTGCTAAAGACTTTGTAAGACATCATCATAACATTTTATGACTTCAGCTATTCAAACTTTAAGTCCTTTAAGGTGCCACTTCACAGCCACAGTCTGTGACTCCCCATAGCTTTTGGGGAAGAATCGAAGCTCTTTGAAAGTGGCTTAATCTGGTCCCTGCTTACTTGCTAATGCATCTCACCCATCTCCTCCCCATACACACTTAAGTTCAGCTGGTTCTCCCATGGGCAATGAATGCCCTTTTCTGGAGAGAGAGGAGTCTTCACATTTCAGCACCTCTACTTTAGGTCTCACCTGAGATGGAACTTCCTCCAGCAAGGCTTTCCTAAATCTAAAAGGCTGGGTTTGGGGACCCTTTTTTAATAAGCTCTAATAGTCATTCATTTATTCATTCCTTCAGTAAAGATTTGTGTCAAACATGTTCTCGTAGCTTGAGGACACAGAGTGAAGAAGGCAGGGGCAGGCCTTACCCTCACAGAGCTTACGTTCTTGTCAGGGAACCACCCCATATTCGTACCCTTCAAAAAAACAAACAAAAACACCTTTTATTTGGAAATAATTACAAACTTAGAGAAGTTGCAAAAATTAAAATAGCACAAAGGAATATCCTGTACATTTTACCCAGATTCACCTGTTGTTAATATTTTACCTTGTTTGCATTCTTAGTCTCTCTCAATATATAGGTGTGATTTTTTTTGGACCAGTCACATACATTATGGTCTTTTCCCTCTGAATACTTCAGTGTTTATTTCCTAAGAGTAGGGCTTTTCTCTCACATGATAGTTATAAACTTCATAAATTTACACTGATAGAATACTTTTATCTAATTCCATTCATAGTCCAGTGTTATTAATTGATCTAATGATATTCTGAATAGCCTTCCTCCTCCTGCCCCTCCACCCCCACCCCATACAGAATTCAGTCTAGGGTCAGATAATTGCATTTAGTTAGGATGTCTCTGTAGCCTCCTTTAATCTGGAATATTTATTTACATTCTCTGTCTATTATGACACTGATTTTTTTTTTTTAAGTACAGAAATGCACCCCCCCCCCCGGCTGTAGTAGAATCTTGCTCATTTTGTGTTTGTCTGATGTTTCCTTGTGATTAGGTTGAGGTGGTGCATTCTAGGCCATCATACTGCATGGTGATGTTGTATCCTCCTGGGGTATCACATCTGGAGGCCCGTGATGTCCTTCTGGCTCTTTGGTGGTGATAATTTTCATTACCCAAAGTGTTGCCCAGTATCTCCACTGTGTAATTAGTGTGGTTTGTTTTTCTTCTTCCATTTGCAGCTAATAAGTAGTCTATCAGGAGACCTCATTTCTGCGCAAAATCCTGCTCCTCATCAAAATTTCCCCCCCTAGATCAGCATCAAGTGATGATTCTTGTCTGATCCAGTATTATGAACTCAAGTTCCTACTTTTGCAGTGGATTGTAATTCACTACTGTACTTAATTATTTTGATGTTCAAAGTGTCCCAGATTTGACCAGTGGGTGCCCCTTCAAACTGGCCCCTGTGTCCTTGTGAGGTACCCTATCATTTTTTCAAGCACTTCCTTCCTTTCTTGTACAATAAAATGTTCCAGGCTCATATTGTACCATCCCTGCCCTAGCCCTGGAATCAGCCATTTTTCCAAGGAGCTTGCAAGCCCTTGTTTTAGCCCTTAGCACACTGCTTATTTATGTGTCTTCCTCCATTAGATGACATTGTACCTCTGAGGGTACACAGATATCAGTCTTTTTTTTTCTTTTTTTAAAATAATTGTAAACTGCCTTGCTTTGTAGATTGCCTTTAGTACAAATGCTTTGGTTATTTCACCACTTCTTACATTCTTTGCTGTTGGCAGGTTCTCTTATTTATTTATTTATTTATTTATTTATTTATTTATTTATTTATTTATTTATGGCTGCATTGGGTCTTCGTTGCTGTGCACAGGCTTTCTGTAGTTGTGGCGAGCAGGGGCTACTCTTCGTTGTGATACGTGGCCTTCTCATTGCGGTGGCTTCTCTCGTTGCGGAGCATGGGCTCTAGGCATGTGGGCTTCAGTAGTTGCAGCACGTGGGCTCAGTAGTTGCGGCACATGGGCTTAGTTGCTCCGCGGCATGTGGGATCTTCCCGGACCAGGGCTTGAACCTGTGTCCCCTGCATTGGCAGGCGGATTCTAAACCACTGCGCCACCAGGGAAGTCCAGATGTCAGTCTTATTTGCTCCTATGTCTTTACCCAGCTTAAGGCCTTGTACATTTGATGTTTACTATAATTATTTGTTGAATAATAAAATTGATTTTTCCTATTGTTTGGTGATTAAAATTGGTTTCAAAATTATGATGCTGATTGTTTTTCTTTTTTCCTCCCCCACCTAGGAAGAAATGTTGGCTATTTGGCGATGAGAAGTGGCAAAAACTCACCTCGTACTGGTATACAAGCACGATGAGATCTGACACTTTTGCTTCGTGGGCAGCCGGCCCCCACTGATAATGTGGGGAAGCCATTGGGTCCACTGGAAAACACTAATCTGATCTTGGAAGTAGCTGATTGTGGCAGGATGTGTCGACGATGATGATGGCAAGAAAGCAAGATGTCCGCGTTCCCACCTACAACATCAGTGTGGTGGGATTGTCTGGGACGGAGAAGGAGAAGGGCCAGTGCGGCATTGGGAAGTCTTGTTTGTGCAACCGCTTTGTGCGCCCGAGTGCTGACGAGTTTCACTTGGACCATACCTCTGTCCTCAGCACCAGTGACTTCGGTGGGCGAGTGGTCAATAATGACCACTTTCTCTACTGGGGAGAAGTTAGCCGTTCCCTGGAGGACTGTGTGGAATGTAAGATGCATGTTGTGGAGCAGACTGAATTCATCGACGATCAGACTTTTCAGCCTCACCGGAGCACGGCCCTGCAGCCCTATATCAAGAGAGCTGCTGCGACCAAGCTCGCATCAGCGGAAAAACTCATGTACTTTTGCACTGACCAGCTGGGGCTGGAGCAGGACTTTGAGCAGAAACAGATGCCAGATGGAAAGCTGCTAATTGATGGTTTTCTTCTTGGTATTGATGTTAGCAGGGGCATGAATAGAAACTTTGATGACCAGCTCAAGTTTGTCTCTAATCTCTACAATCAGCTTGCAAAAACAAAAAAGCCCATAGTGGTGGTCCTGACTAAGTGTGATGAGGGTGTGGAGCGGTACATTAGAGATGCACATACTTTTGCCTTAAGCAAAAAGAACCTCCAGGTTGTGGAGACCTCAGCAAGATCCAATGTAAATGTGGACTTAGCTTTCAGCACCTTAGTGCAACTCATTGATAAGAGTCGGGGAAAGACGAAAATCATTCCTTATTTTGAAGCTCTCAAGCAGCAGAGTCAGCAGATAGCTACAGCAAAAGACAAGTATGAGTGGCTGGTGAGTCGCATTGTGAAAAACCACAATGAGAATTGGTTGAGTGTCAGCCGAAAGATGCAGGCCTCTCCTGAGTACCAGGACTATGTCTACCTGGAAGGGACTCAGAAAGCCAAGAAGCTGTTTCTCCAGCACATCCATCGCCTCAAGCATGAGCATATTGAGCGCAGGAGGAAGCTGTACCTGGCAGCCCTCCCACTAGCTTTTGAAGCTCTTATACCCCATCTAGATGAAATAGACCACCTAAGCTGCATAAAAGCCAAAAAGCTCTTGGAGACCAAGCCAGAATTCTTGAAGTGGTTTGTTGTGCTTGAAGAGACCCCGTGGGATGCCACCAGCCACATTGACAACATCGAGAACGAGCGGATTCCCTTTGACTTAATGGATACGGTCCCTGCAGAGCAGCTGTACGAGGCCCACTTAGAGAAGCTGCGGAACGAGAGGAAAAGAGCTGAGATGAGAAGGGCATTCAAGGAAAACCTGGAGACCTCTCCTTTCATAACTCCTGGAAAGCCTTGGGAAGAGGCCCGCAGTTTTATTATGAATGAAGATTTCTATCAGTGGCTAGAAGAATCTGTATACATGGATATTTATGGCAAACACCAAAAGCAAATTATAGACAGAGCAAAGGAAGAGTTTCAGGAGCTGCTTTTGGAATATTCGGAATTGTTTTATGAGCTGGAGCTGGATGCTAAGCCCAGCAAGGAGAAGATGGGTGTCATTCAGGATGTTCTGGGGGAGGAACAGCGATTCAAGGCGTTACAGAAGCTCCAAGCCGAGCGTGATGCCCTTATTCTGAAGCACATTCATTTTGTGTACCACCCAACAAAGGAAACATGCCCCAGCTGCCCCGCCTGTGTGGATGCTAAGATCGAGCACTTGATTAGTTCTCGGTTTATCCGACCATCTGACCGGAATCAGAAAAATTCACTTTCTGACCCCAACATTGATAGAATCAACTTGGTGATCTTGGGCAAGGATGGCCTTGCACGAGAGTTGGCCAATGAGATTCGAGCTCTTTGTACAAATGATGATAAGTATGTAATAGACGGTAAAATGTATGAGCTCTCCCTGAGGCCAATAGAAGGGAATGTCAGGCTTCCTGTGAACTCTTTCCAGACACCAACGTTTCAGCCCCATGGCTGTCTCTGCCTTTACAATTCAAAGGAGTCTCTGTCCTATGTGGTGGAGAGTATAGAGAAGAGCAGAGAGTCCACACTGGGCAGGCGAGATAATCATTTAGTCCATCTCCCCCTGACCTTAATTTTGGTTAACAAAAGAGGAGACACCAGTGGAGAGACCCTGCATAGCTTAATACAGCAAGGTCAGCAGATTGCTAGCAAACTTCAGTGTGTCTTTCTCGACCCTGCTTCCGCTGGCATTGGTTACGGACGCAACATTAACGAAAAGCAGATCAGTCAAGTTTTGAAAGGACTCCTGGACTCCAAGCGTAACTTAAACCTGGTCAGTTCTACGGCTAGCATCAAAGATCTGGCTGATGCTGACCTGCGAATTGTCATGTGTCTGATGTGTGGAGATCCTTTCAGTGCAGATGACATACTCTTCCCTGTCCTGCAGTCCCAGACCTGTAAGTCTTCCCATTGCGGAAGCAACAACTCTGTTTTACTTGAACTACCAATCGGACTGCACAAGAGGCGCATTGAACTGTCTCTTCTTTCCTACCATTCCTCATTTAGCATCAGAAAAAGCCGATTGGTCCATGGGTACATTGTTTTTTATTCAGCCAAACGTAAGGCCTCCTTGGCTATGTTACGTGCCTTTCTTTGTGAGGTGCAGGATATTATCCCCATCCAGCTGGTTGCCCTCACTGACGGCGCTATAGATGTCCTGGATAATGACTTAAGTCGGGAACAGCTGACTGAGGGGGAGGAGATCGCTCAAGAAATCGACGGAAAGTTCACAAGTATCCCCTGTAGCCAACCCCAGCATAAACTTGAGATCTTCCACCCATTTTTTAAAGATGTGGTGGACAAAAAGAACATAATCGAGGCTACTCATATGTACGACAACGCTGCCGAGGCCTGCAGCACCACAGAAGAGGTGTTTAACTCCCCCCGGGCAGGCTCTCCGCTCTGCAACTCAAACCTGCAGGATTCTGAAGAAGATATCGAGCCCCCTTCTTATAGCCTGTTTCGAGAAGACACATCACTGCCCTCCCTGTCCAAAGACCATTCTAAGCTCTCTATGGAACTGGAGGGAAATGATGGGCTGTCTTTCATCATGAGCAATTTTGAGAGTAAACTGAACAACAAAGTACCTCCGCCAGTCAAACCAAAGCCTCCTGTCCATTTTGAAATTACAAAGGGGGATCTGTCTTATTTAGACCAAGGCCACAGGGATGGACAGAGGAAGTCTGTGTCTTCCAGCGCCTGGCTGCCCCCAGATGGGTTCGATCCTTCTGATTACGCCGAACCCATGGATGCTGTGGTCAAGCCAAGGAATGAAGAAGAAAACATATACTCAGTGCCCCACGACAGCACCCAAGGCAAAATCATCACCATTCGGAATATCAACAAAGCCCAGTCCAATGGCAGTGGGAATGGTTCTGACAGCGAAATGGACACTAGTTCTCTAGAGCGAGGACGCAAGGTATCCATCGTGAGCAAGCCAGTGCTGTACAGGACGAGATGCAGCCGGCTGGGGAGGTTTGCTAGTTATCGAACCAGCTTCACCGTGGGGAGCGACGATGAGCTTGGGCCCATCCGAAAGAAAGAGGAGGATCAGGCATCCCAGGGTTATAAAGGGGACAGTGCCGTCATTCCATATGAGACAGATGAAGACCCAAGGAGGAGGAATATTCTTCGCAGTCTACGAAGGAACACTAAGGTAAGACACGAGGTTGGGAATGAGTTATAGGAGTGGCTTGCACAGTGTCTTGGTAAGAGTTCATTGATGATGATGAAGATTTTCAAGGACAGCTTTCTCTGGTAAAAAACTGCCCTGTGGGTGTGTGTTGTGTGTGTGTGTCTTTACCCTCTGACTTAGCATTAAAAAATAAGCAGTGTCTCAGATAGCTACCACTGGTAGCTCTCAAGTGGTAAGGACTTGGGATAGATGGCCCTAGTTGTCTTTGTCCAAAACAATAGTTAGGTAATTACCAAAATGAGCAGATCATGCAGAACTTGTCAGTGTCCTGACAAACAGCCAAGCCAGTGACAGTGTGCTTGGCCTTTCTTCACTGAAACAGCAGAACCCAGAATCACAGTCCTCAGTCTTTGACTGAGAAACAAACATTTCATCCGTACATCTCTTAAGTGCTCCTTTTCCCCCTTGCTGATCTGTAAAGGTTGCTGCATTTTAGATCAGGAAAAATTAGATGGTTATTTTATTTGCACACATAAATCAGTGAAGGGTCTTCAAGTACCTAAATGAAAAATAATCTTGTCTCTGTGAGTTATAAACCTGTCCCGTGTTTGTAAAATTGGAGTGCCCTCCAGCTCCTTGAGTGAGTTGCTGCTGCTATCAGTGAGAGCTTCGGATTTGATTTAGGAACCACAGGTGGGGCAGGAAGGGGAAAAGAAAGAAAAAGTAAACCATGTGTGTTAGGAATGTCAGGCCTGCTGTCGGATGTAGAGGAAACAGCCCCAAATGTGGGAGCAAATGAAGTCTCTTTGTCTTGCGTGGAATTGCGCTGTGCAGGCCACTGTGCCCTGTCCTTTTGGGCTTAGGCTTTGAGATAGAAAAGGTATTTCTCAACTTTATTTTTTCCCCATTTAGAGTAGGGGAAATAACTTTTGTTTTTCAGAGAAAGACATCTTGGTGAGACACCACAACAGAACTCTGTCAACAGACTCTGTTACATGCGGGCCCGCCCCCAGCATTGTGTATTATCTGGAGGCCAGTTCTGCAGCTCATATTGGTTAAGAGGGTCCTTGGAGATGGAGGAACATGGCGCCATGGCCCTCACAGGGAAAACCTGCTCACTTTGTGTTCCCTGATAGCATACAGCATGCTTCTCGATCACCACTGGCCAGAGCTTCCAGAATTTTCTTACCTATAGAATTTCAGAAAGGGCAGGGCAGTATCATTGTGTGTTCTGTTCCCCTCCCATTCTGAGCTGTGTATCAATAAATATCATAGGCATTCTTCTCTTTGCTCTGCCTGTGGTTTGCTTTTACATTTCTATACCTTTATCTGCCTGCAGTATTTTGTTCTCCAAGTTAGCGGGCAGACCAGTGGAAAGCAGTTCTTATTAGGAAGCCAGAAAGTAGCCTGACCAGCCTGCCAGTATTTCCCCGGAGCTCTCCTGTTTGATGATACTGGAATCCAAACATTTTGAACATTTTGGCTTTCTTCTCTTCCTCCTCCACTCCCAGGGAAGACTGTTGCCAGCACAGCGTATCTAAACGCTGACAGTCTTTTAAGTGTGGAGGTGTCTGCACACCTGGGAGTTAGGAAGGTAGCATAATACCACATTGCGAATCATAACGGGTTTTCCGACTTCAAGCTACATTTTTAATACTGTTGAAAATAAAGCTTTGAAAACACATTCCCAAACAAGCTGTGCTTTAAAGAGTAGGCTCAGCAGAGAACAGCTGGTTACAGGGAGCCTCTGAGATAGCCACCTCCATGCTGGTAATGAGTGCCTCCTAACCTAGAACTGCCTCACGCTGGGTTGCTGGGTCAGCATGCAAGAAGTGATCGACTTCCCGTCTATCTTGGTTATGTGGGCCACACCTCTCCTAGTCAGATAAAAATGATACCTCTGGCCCAAGAGCAATAGCGTGCCAGAAGTCATTTAGGAGTATCCTTTGGAAAGAGTGAGTAAAAGGTGAAATTGTCTTTTCCTGCCTTGGAAAATGGTGCCTTAAAATGAGCATAGCTGCTTTGTCATCCTAGTGCAGAGATAAGCAAAGTCTTCATTCTGTTCCTGGTTGGAGCAAACCTCCTATTAAAATTTGCTGCCTTTAAGAAATCAGACTGACACTTGTTTACTGGAAAAGCAAGGTACCATGGGGCAGCGAATGCCAAGCCAGCCCCTACATGGGGGATTTGGCCTTTGATTTTTATTGGCATGACAAAGCAGTACAGTATTTATGTGAAGTGAGGGGAGAGCCATTTGGTAATGGAAAACACACTTCGTTCCTCCTGCATGCCACACACCACTGGGGAAATGGCACAGACCCGTCGTGCCCAGACCTTAGCACCCAGTTGAGGCAGCAAGACCTACACAGCTTCTGAAAATAGGGGGTCTGCCTAAGAGGGTGAGGGGAGGGGGTCTGTGCGGGGCAGAGCAGACATCCTGTGCTGGGGGTGGTTAAGGTGGTGCAGTGTGTGGTGATCAGGAGCGCTGGGAATCAGAGGGCCTAAGTCAAAACCCAGCTCCTCCTCTTCCTTACTGGGCCTTTGGGCACTTGATTCACCTCTCCACGTCCCTTCTGCAAAAGGGACAACCTTAGTAGCACCTTTCTCATACGGTGTGAGAGATGGAATGAGATTGTGCCTGTAAAACACTGAGCATAGTGCATGCTGGATAAGCATTAGTTATTATTATTTAACTTGACCTTGAAGAATGAGTAGAATTGAGGAAGTGGTGTGAAGTAGGGAAAGGCTTGAAGGTGAAAATATGCATGTTGTATTCAAGGATAGGAGAAAACTGGTCTGGTCTAGCTGAGAGCTTGAGGGACCAGCATTGTCCCTCCCTTTTGTATAAGTTTTAACCCTGTGTGTTACTTGGCTGCTTTCTCCGCCCTTACCCTAGCGACAGCCCTAACAACAACCAAAAAAGCTATGCTCTGGGTACCTGTTGTGATGTGGAGAAAGAGAAATTGCTCAGTGCCCTTGGCTAATATGCTAGATTAGCTCCTTACTGTAAAATTGGAGTTGTGAGGGAATGGCTTTCATTTCTACTAATGAAAGTGCAAACTGTAAAGCAGCTGACTCTCATTCTGGGTCCTTTTCCCAGCTGAACCATTTAGTAACCCACCCTCATAGTGGGAGCCTTCCGCACTCAGCTGAATGAAATTGAAAATCTACGCTTGCACTTCAGTGGGGTCCATGAATGGATGCTTTGTCTGTAAAGAGTTGTCGTTGCACATGGTCTCTGTCTCCCAGTGCCATGCGTTTGCAAAGATGAGATCAGGACCAGCAGGGTCTTATTTTAAAGCCAAAAAACAGGCTGGGGTGCCTTGCTCCACACAATGTGCTGTTTGGGCAAGCTCAAATTGCTGAATTCGTTGTGCTTGACCACAGATTTAGAGAAGACATTACTGGCTATTTTACCCTTCTATCTGATGTGCTCTTATTTTGTGTTTTTTTTTTTTTTTTAAAAGACAAAAACAGAATGATAAAGAAAATCTTTCACTCACTCTAGCTACCACATGACAAGACAACCTATTGAAAAGCAAACCAATTCAATCACGCATTGTTTGGTCTATAAGGCACCAAGTAACCAGTTTGACAGTTTGTGTCCCCCCCCACCCCCCACCCCCAGTGAATTGGCTTATTTCATTGGATTCAGTGAATTGGCTGGTTGTTGTGGCTTTGTGTGGACACAGCTCTCATTTTGTGAGGCCTAGAACGGAGTTAAAGTTTCTAGTGTGAATAAAAACCAGCTGGGGAATTGGACTGCTCGCTCCACAGGGAGGGATGTTGCATTTTGACAAGCTGAATGGTATGAAATATGAGCTCTTTGTAACCTGCTCGGGAAAGACTGTCAGTGTGCGCTTCAGAAAAGGCTAGCCCTGCCCCATGAGCTCTAAGTGCAGATAAATACCTTGGTCTTAAAAGTGGGGTAGGGGCGCTGACTTGACCTTGGATTTTCTGATTCCCGAAAGAATTTTATCTTTTAAAGGAAGTACTCTTGCTCCAAAGCACATGTTCATTCATTCTTTTAGGAAGGAAACATTCAACTCCACGCACGGGCATTTCCTGAGCACTTGTGTGCCTGGTGTTGCGCTAAGTATCATATGTGTGGTAGTTGCGTTCATCTAGTTTACCGTTAACAGAGAATGATAGATTTTATACATGTATTTACGTGCATTTTGAATGTTGCCGGAGTGAAGGTACAGGGTGCTAAGGAATTGTATAGCAAGGAGTTTTACCCTCACCTAGGTATCTGGGAAAGCTCCCAGGGGAAATGATACATAAAGCTGAGACTTAAAGGGTGAAGCAGGCAAAATCAGTGAAGCTGGAGGCTTCCTGGGTCGAGCTTTTGAGAAAACAGTGTGGGACTTGGAGCTGAAAAAAAATGTGGCATGTGCTAAGACTTGAAAGAGACCTAGAGTGGCTACTGTAGAGGGTGAGGGAGAACTGGGCAGAATAACAGAGGGCTATGGATCCCATGTGAAAGATTTTGTACTTTCCTACATTTATTGAATACCTACTGTATGCCAGGTATACAGTACCAGGCATTTTCACATCAATTTTTCATCTATTTCTCTGAACAATCTTAAGGAAGTGATTTTTTTTAAATCCTGGTTTTAGAGATGAGGAAACTGAGTCTCAGTGCCCCCAAATTAGTGTAGTTACTGAGTGGAGGAGTTGAGATTTTGGAACCCCAGTCTTCTGACTTCTGCTTCCAGTGGGTTTTTAGAGTCCCGTCTCCAAGAAAGATGGTAATATTCAGTAGCCAGGCACACAGTTGGAGTACTCAATCAATCCAGTCAATTTGTTCATTTTAGACAAAGGACTTTGGTTATTATCTAAAAACATCTATTTCCCCACACTGCCCCCTAAGAACAGCGTGGTGCTGTTTGTTTCTAGCTTCAGTGTCTACTTGAGTAGAGGACAAAAAAGGCATGGAGACACTGAAATAGCAACTGGAACTTTGAGAAATTGTTTTGAACTGGTGTCACTCAGTTCTCAGTTTATTTTAAGCCCAAAGAACTGCTGTAGTTTGTTTTTGGTGACAAAAATAGGCTATCTTTAACTATCTGCTTTAGCTTAGAGCACACCTGTTCTTTAAAAAAAAAAAAAAATTACAATAGGCAACCCAAATCTATTTTTCAAAGAACAGAGAATTGCTCTGATCTTCACTGGGCCAACTTGTTCTCCCCTACCACCTAGTGATACTGAAATATCTTTGTAGGAACTCAGTTTATTTCAGCTCGAATCAGGGATCACCTCTACTTCCATAGAGAAAAGCCTTCTGAGTACTTTTTATACAGTATTTGAGAGGAGGCTAGCAGGTAAAAACTGACCCCCACAGCTCTGGAAAGTCCAGATTCAGTGGGTGTCGAACCAGGCAGGAATGTTTATAAACACTTCCTGGAACTAGTGGACCCTCCTCCCTGCTTAGCCCCCTACTGCATTGGCTATTCGGCCTGAGAAGGCAACAGGGATTGACCCAGATGCATGCCTTTATAGGGCAAAAAGCTATGGTCTCAGTTTATTTGGGTGCCTGTGAGGGGATAACATGCCTTTCTTTTCCCACCATGCAAGAGGGAGGGTTAGGGATGCTAGGAGACTTCGTGCTACTTCCTGGTTCATCCCTAAATAAAGATGTTCCAAGTTGGAGGGTGACGGGGTCATAGTACTAACTGCCAGCTTGAAGGAGACAAGGCTAAGCATTTGTGCTTTCATAATAGACTTTGCCAGTCAGAACAGATCCATCCCCAGGTTTTCTCTTGAACTTGGGCTTAGATTTTTTCAGAGCCAGAAGGGGGAGCACCAGTCAGCCAAGAATACATTTGGGACATGAGCGAGTAACTTAATTGAAAAGGTCCTTTTGAAGCTGTGTTGGAAATACGAGGGAATCATCACCAATCAGAAAGCTGTAATGTTGAATATAGAATGCAAGCAAACACTTCGGGGGAAACCTAGAGTAATGTAGTTTATGGAATCTTTTGGTTTTTCTAAGATTCCTACCAGTTACAGTTAGTTCAGGGTGTGCCACTCTACAACTTGGCAAACCATGTGTGTGACCCTCTAGGGCTTTGCTTATATCAGTTTCACTCTCAAGAGGGAGAATTGCCCCATTCAGAGGACACTGTCCCTATTCCAGACTACATTCTGTATATGGCATTCCTCCTTAAAAACAGAAACGCAGACTTGATTCTGTTTTTTTATTTGCTTTATTAGGTATGTTACCAAGCATTTAAAAGGCTGTGCTAGGTGGTACAACTCCAGTGACCACGTTTTCTGACCCTAAAATTTGGCTAAGTAATTTGACATGGATAAGGATATTTATGTAGACGGGGAGAGAATATTTGAAGTTGGCAGTTTAGGATCACTGAATAGCTGTACCTGCTGTTTCCATAGAAGATAGAATATTCTTTATCCAGAAAGAGTGGCTGACCTCTCCTTTGAGGCTGTGGGAGACTTTTTTTTCTTTGTGACTCAGTTGGTTTTTATCTGATATCTAGATCACCTTTGCTTGCTGTAGACGTATATCTTCTCTAATACCCATTAGACTGTAAGTTCATTGAGGGCGAGAGATGACTTTAGTATTAGCTCTGCTGCTAGTCTGTTAGGTGACCTTGGGTGTAATTCATTAAAAAGGAAAAATGCCTAGATTCCTGCACACTGGAAACTTAGCCCATTAGGAAAATGGTCATATGTGTATGTAGATGACTATCCCTTGTTCAGTGCTCACAGAGTGATACAGGGAATTCATGACCTCATCTGTTTTTTAAAACGGAGTCTGTGATATACTACTGTCAGTATGAACATGACGTTCTGAACCTCACCTCACATCCTAGTAAGAGCAGACCAATGTTAGAAGACGAAAAAAATACTCTGGTACCCACAGAGATAGTCATCATCTCAGCTAAACTTGAAAAAAATATAAAGAAACATTGGCCTTGTACATTATTGGAAACTGTTTTTGTTCAAGAAATTTATTGAGTGTCAATTGCACATCAGGCTCTGGAATCCAGTCATTTTACAGGCTGATAGAAGGGGTCCTTCTCTTGGCTGTTACTTATTCTTTGGCTGGCATTCTAAGCATTTTCTTGCCGCGTGGACTTGGAGGAGCTGTGGAGTGGGCGTACTGTCCCATAAGCAGGAGTTTCCCCTTTATGCTCTTGTTTCAGAAAGGCCAAGAGGCCAGAGGCAAATTCCAGTCACCATTTCTCCCCAGTGCAACACTGGCATAAGCTATTGGTTTATTTCTTTGTTTCCTTTGCCACCTGGTTCGTATCAAGACTAAGAATCAGGCATGTTTTTAAGGAAACTGTGAAGTAAAGAACAATGGACTATGTTATTTATTCAAAAAATATCTATCCAGAGGACAAGGTGAAGATGATTTGAGCTGACCCAGTCCTTTG
Source organism: Mesoplodon mirus (assembly GCF_964341445.2). Classification (NCBI taxonomy): domain Eukaryota; kingdom Metazoa; phylum Chordata; class Mammalia; order Artiodactyla; family Ziphiidae; genus Mesoplodon; species Mesoplodon mirus. The sequence goes on from NC_138995.1 coordinate 56,979,423, forward strand.
TTTATGTCAGCGGTGTGTTTCATCATGGAGATAGTTCATGTAGGGGGAGGAACGTGGGGCTTTGACATTCGTACATCCCTGGACTCTGAATCCTGGCTCTCTCAGTGCTGGGTGTGAATCTGTCTGAGCCTTTGTTTTCTCATCTGTAAAATGGGGTTAACAACCCTTCCCTCGAAGGGTGGGTGTGAGGTTTCAGATACCCGTGCAGAGCACCCAGCGCAGTGTGTCTAGCACGCGGCCACTCGTGATTAATCACTGTGATTTTCCAGTTGGCGCCCAGTCAGACTCTAAACTTAGACGTGCAGATGTGTAGCTTGTTCTCAGGGCTTGGTTTCCTCTGGCTAGATGCTTTTTTCAGTTCAGCCTGCTAATGAGTGAGCCCAAGAGAAGACAGATGCTGGGATGGTGTTCTGTTCTTCTCTCCAAGGACCTGCTGCTGAGAGTGCGCCACTGACTCCCTAATGAGTGACACATATCTGACCTGGGACTGAGACAGCCAGCAGGCCACTCAGAAGAATGGCATTTCCATCTTGACATGTGCCCAGTAACCCTTCAGATGCCTGAGGTGTTGCTTGTTATGTCAACAATCTGGTCCAGTTCTTGGCATGCACCACAAAGTCTGATTTCCTTCCTAGGAAGGTTTAGAATTAGTTGTGCAAGAATCCCTGCCTGATTTTGTGACACCCTAGAGAGCCTTCAGTTATTTCAAGGAAGTATTTTGACATTCTGTAAAGCAGAGTTTGTTTAAATCTTAGAGAGAATGAGAATTAATATCCATGTCATTCAACAACGGGAGTTGATGCCGTTGCCAAAGCTTACTCTCTGTTTTGTAAGTTGAAGTGCTGAACTAGGTTAGATCTTACTAGACTCTTTGAGGTGAGAGGGGTAAGAGCAGCTCTCTGGGACTTCCCTGGTGGCGCAGTGGTTGAGAATCCGCCTGCCGATGCAGGGGACACGGGTTCGAGCCCTGGTCCGGGAAGATCCCACATGCCGCGGAGCAACTAAGCCCGTGCGCCACAACTACTGAAGCCCCCCCCCCCCGCGCGCCTAGAGCCCGTGCTCCGCAGCAAGAGAAGCCATTGCAGTGAGAAGCCCGCGTACCCCAACGAAGAGCAGCCCCTGCTCGCCGCAACTAGAGAAAGTCCGCGCGCAGCGACGAAGACCCAACGCAGGCAAAAATATATAAATAATTTTTTTTTAAAGTTACCTTTAAAAAAAAAAAAGAGCATCTCTCTCATTTAGCCTTCCATCTGACAGCAGCATCTCCTTGACAATGAGTATGGCAGGTAGGTTGCAGCCTCTGCTTTGAATACTTACAGGGCAGTCCTTTCCTTTTTAAACAGCTGGGGTTTTTTTGTTTTTTAGATTTCTCTGGCCAAAATTGCCTCTTTGTCTTCCTCTTATCTCTCCCAACAGGACTCTACAAAATCGTCTGCTCTCTTTTCATGAGATAGTCCTGTAGCTATTTGAAATAGCTCTCATCATGCCCCATTCTTCCCTTGCCCAGCTTAAAGACCCCTGGTATTTTATGTGAGTCTTTATTACCTTTAGAAGTTCTTCAGATTGTCAGTGTACCCTTAGTCATTTATTTAATCATTCATTTATTTATTCTGCATATCCCAAGAACTTTCAGAGGAAGGTAATGAACCATAGTGGTTAAGAACGTAGGCTTTGTAGTCAGAACTGACTTGGGCAAGTAACTGAATTTTTCTGGGATTCAGCTTCTTCATCTGTAAAATGGAGTTTTAACACCCATATTTACAAATCTGTTGTGAATCTGGAATGAAATAATACGTATAAAGAATTTAAGCAGGGCTTCCCTGGTGGCGCAGTGGTTGAGAGTCCGCCTGCCGATTCAGGGGACACGGGTTCGTGCCCCGGTCCAGGAAGATCCCACGTGCCGCGGAGCGGCTGGGCCCATGAACCATGGCCGCTGAGCCTGCGCGTCCGGAGCCTGTGCTCTGCAACAGGAGAGGCCACAACAGTGAGAGGCCCGTGTACCGCAAAAAAAAAAAAAAAAAAAAAAAAAAAGAATTTAAGCAAGGATCCGGTGCTTAGTAAGTATTCAGTTGATGGAGGCTAAATTTTCTAGCTAACTTAGACTGTTAGAACACACCTCATTATCTTGCTCTAGTATTGAGAGGGTGGAGGAAGTATGAGATTAAAATTCATTGTCTGTTTACTAGAACTATGGTCAGAAGGCATTATAGTGATTGGAAGTAGCTTCCTGGCAGCTCTCTTAAAGTTCCCATTTTTTAAAATTCCATAACAGCAGTTTATTTGGAAGCTTCGAGGTTTTATTGAAGAAGAGTGCTATTGTTATGTTAGTCTTGACTGGCAAATGCTGCCTGGTTGGGGTTGGCCAAAAGATAGTCGCTTAAATCCGGATGGTCTTCCTTGTGTGTTCAGATTCTTCAGCTGACAGTTTCAATGGTATGGCATTTTTAAGAGAGAGCCTCACTTGATGCATTGTTACCGGTTGCTACAGTGTGTAACAGTGGAAAACACTCAGCCCTTCTCACATTGTTGGGCAACTGCTGCGCTCTAGGCACTGAGCCACTTCCAGTACATCATATCATTTCACCCTCAGGACCACCTCGTGAGGAGGGTACTGTCCCCAAGGTGCTAAATTACTTGACCAAAGTCAGAGAACTTCTCAGTCAGGATTCAAACCCAGGTCTGTTAGATTTGAAAGCTTAAATTCTTTATGTTGTACTTCATGTAAGTAGAAGATGCTAGGGAGAGTCTAGATTGGTTAAATTATTTCGTGTAAAGATAAATCATTAATTTACTTTTCCATACTTCTTTGGTAAAAAGTGTGAAATCAGAGCCTGTTTGCCTCAGGCAGTCCATACAGGGGAGAGAGCAGCGGACACTCCCTGCAGCCTGAGAGGCTGTGTCACTGGTTTTACCAGGAGCAGGCATATTGCAGCGACAGGCTTTGTGGAGTGCATGTTCTTCTCTGGGACCCTCGGATCCATTCACATTGCATTACAGTCCTCCATACCAGATCAGTTAGCGGGCTGTGTGAGGACCGGATCATCTTTGCCTTTGGGTTGTCATTTCAGATAGTGTCAACCAGCAGTCCAGACATGGCCTCGTTCCTTCTTTCATGTACAGTTTATTCTCAGCTGTTTGTTTTTTTTTTTTTTTTGCCACTTGTTTGCACAGGAAGTCCTCAGCGAATTTCAGACTAAACAGGAAGTGATTTGTTCTCATATAAAGGGGGTACCAAAAGGAATGAGGATGAGCAGGATAAGGAAAGGGAATGGTTGACCCCGACCTAGAAGCTAGATAGCTGTCCTCTTTAGTGGATTTTATGCAGAGATCCCTCAATACTTTTAAGTTTTAAGTTGGGCATATTTGTAAATAAACCTGCCCTTCTAAATTAGTCTCATTAACTTGCAAATGAAACTGAATTGCTGGAGATACACCTGCTCCATTTACCTTGATTCTATTTGGTTATCCTCCTCCTTAGTAGATATTTTAACAAAAGCCCAAAATTTGAGGTGTATTTCTGTAGCTTTAGGAAATTTACCATTGGTTTAGAGCATTTTTTCCTCCTCATGTGATCTTCAAAATAAAAGGATTGAATAATTTTGCAGCAAAATATCTCAATAATGTTTATGAGCGTGGGCTTTGGAGACAGACCCTCCTGGGTTTGAATCCCAGCACTGTCACTTGTTAGTTGTGTCACGTGAGACATTTTTCCTTGGTAAAATGGAATGCCATAAGGTCTAATAGAAACAGTATCTGGGACTTGGCTTGGTACGTAGCAGCGCTCAAGTAGTTGCTGCTGCTGCTCCTACTCCTACTGCATGAGGAAGGTGACTGCGAGGAAGGAAAAGACAAAGAATTATCTTATTTGTCATGTCTGATTAGTTGGTTTTACCCTTTCCTAATGCAGAAGCCATTGGGAATTAACCCCAGGCTGATGTATCAAAGGGAATTCTTCTCTTGGGCTTTCAGCAGAATGCATGCTTTCTTTTCTCAAAGGAGGAAATTATTAGTTTTCAATTCCACTTTTTCAATCTTTTGAAAAGATTTTAGCCATCCTTGAGTGTATAGTATCTATTATCTGTATGGAATGTTTGGAAAGCTTCCTGTTTACTCCATTGTACCCCTGACAAAGGATGCTGGACAGTCATCTCATTGTTATTAAATAAACATGGCCTGCTTCTTATAAACACCTTTGTTCTGATAATGCAGTTTCACACCCAAGGTGTGACGATACTTGGAGGAATGAGATGAGTAAGTGGGTCTCTTTATCCTGCTTGGAATCTTTCTGACAGTTTCCACACCACTGAGAGTTCCCCTCTGGAAGCCTTACTGAAGTTTGAGTTGTATGTTGAGAATCACTTTGTTTTTGTGCTTTCTTTTCTCTTTCCTGGACAGAAACCAAAGCCCAAACCCCGGCCATCCATCACAAAGGCAACCTGGGAGAGTAACTATTTTGGGGTGCCCTTAACAACCGTGGTGACTCCAGAGAAACCGATTCCTGTATTTATTGAGCGATGTATTGAGTACATTGAAGCCACAGGTAAGTGTTACCTTGGAGCCGATTACAGCTTTCCCTGTTTACAGGACGCTTTCTAGAGGGCTAAGCCATCTGGAGATCCTGGAATTATTTCTTGTTTCCGTGAGATGCTTTCTGGGAAGGAGCTGAGTAATCCCGACAGCTGTCAGACTTGTGGATCCTCCATCTTCATGTAGTCTTGAGGCTGTCGTGCAAGATGTGTTAGGCCTTTCAGTGTGTGGGGGCAGTCCTGTGTCAGGACTGCAGTTGCGGCTGGTTAGAATACCTTTTCTATGGTCCCGCAGCTCCCTGTCATAGCATGCAGCCTGTTTGTCCCCTACAGGTCTCTCAGCAGGGAAAGGGTTTTATTTATCAGTGACTTCAGCGCTGTACTGGACCCAAATGGTAACACATTTTGGTTTAATAAAAGGAATGTGTAGATAGATGGCCATCGATCAGGTGCCTGAAATTCATATATTGCTAGAATTTTTTTCCTGCAGTAAAAAACCAGCCAAGATGCTTAGATATCATCTAGTCAAGCAGCTGCATTTCAATTCCATTGGCAACTTGGTGTTATCACAAAGGCTGACTGTCTTAAAATTTTCTGTATTGCTCTTGAAATGTTAAAATTTTACCTGTGTTAAAAACACTTATTTTGTTCATTTAGAGCTCCCATAACGTGTCTCCTTGACATTTCTCTTTTCTTTTTCTTTTTTTTTTTTTTTTTTTTTTCCTTTTTGGCCATGCCGCATGGCTTGTGGGATCTTAGTTCCCTGACCAGGGATTGAACCCAGGCCCCGGCAGTGGAAGCTCACAGTCCTAACCACTGGACTGCCAGGGAATTCCCATCCTTGGCATTTCTTTTGTAACCCCCGGAGCTTCCAGTTTCATGTCATTGTTTCCCTTGATTTCCTCCTGGATACTTTCAAAACTGATGAGCTTTGAGGAGGTGGTGTAGTGGGCACATGGTTATGTGGACCCTTGAGCATTAAGAGGTGAGCTCAAGAATATAGGCTGCTACTAATTTGAAACCAAGGTAGGGATTATAACCTCCCTATGTGTTCTTTCTAATTCCGCTATTACCTGCAATGATATTAAGTATTGTGTGGTGTGGACAGCCTACCAAGTTCTGCTAATAATTTCAGCAGCATCATGTTAAGCTGAGTGGTGGTGTTCATATTTACTCAGGATGTGCCAAATCAGGGGAAATGGGTTTCAAATTGAAGCTCTCTAAAGACTCTGTAGTTATTTCCAGGGTTTTCTCAGTAGCACACCAGGATTGAATCACAGTAAGCACTTGGCATAATCATAGCAGATCTGTAGTTTCTTTAGACCATCTGTAGCCAAAGCCTTTTGTCAGTGTCCATCTTCTTGACATTGGTTTTATATCCATTTCTTCCTGGCACCTCTGCCTTGGGCAAGGAGGAAATCTTCAGGAAGAAAGTTTGAGTGACTCAAGCCTCTCCTTGTTGACCTAGCACTTCAAGAGATAGTTTATATCATTTGGGGGGTCCCTAACTTTAATTTGAAGTGATTTCAGATTTATAGGAAAGTTACCAAAATTTTAAGTTGTAAGAAATTGAAAGTTACAATTCCCAGGTTCCTTAAATGTTAACATTTTACCACATTCCCTGTATCGTGTGTGTGTGTATCTTTTTTTCTGAAATGGTTGGAAGTTGCAGATATGATGCACCTTTACTTCTAAATACTTCAGTGGGTATTTACTAAAAACATTCCCTTTATGTAAGCACTATGCAGTTATCAAAATTAAGACATTAACATTGACCCAATACTAACCTATCTAATCTGTAGACGTTTTCATTTCATCATTGGTCACATTAACATTCTTTTTTTTTTTTTTTTTTTTTTTTTTTTTGCTGTATGCGGGCCTCCCACTGCCGTGGCCTCTCCCGTTGCGGAGCACAGGCTCCGGATGCACAGGCTCAGCGGCCATGGCTCACGGGCCCAGCCGCTCCGCGGCACATGGGATCCTCCCAGACCGGGGCACGAACCCGCATCCCCTGCATCGGCAGGCGGACTCCCAACCACTGCGCCACCAGGGAGGCCCCACATTAACATTCTTTAATAGCAAAAGACAAGATTTTTTTTGGTCCAGGAGCTAATCTCAGACCACATTAAATGGTACATTTAATTATCAAGTCTCTAGTCTCCTTTAATTAGGACAGTTCAGTTTACCTGTTTTTCATGGTCTTGATAATTTTAAAAAATACAGATCAGTTATTTTGTAGGAGGTTCCTCAACTTGGATTTTTTTTTTTATGTTTCTTCACGATAGGTTCATGTTTGTACTTGTGGCAGTAACAGCAGGGAAGCGAGGCTGTGTCCTTCTCGGTGCGTCATACCAATTGGCTTGTGTTGTCAGTTTGTCCCATCACTGGAGATTTTCTCTTTGATCCCTTGATTAAGGTAGTGGTGTCTGCCAAGCTTCTCCACTGTAAAGCTACTCTTCCCACATTGTATGAAAAAGTATTTTGTAGGAAAATGCTTTCAGACTGTGTAAGTATCTGTTTTCTCCTAATATTTTCACCCACTAGTTTTAGCATCCGTTGATGATTCTTCCCTGAGACAATGATCATGCTAATTCCTTCTTTTTTTTTTTTTTTTGCGGTATGTGGGCCTCTCACCGTTGTGGCCTCCCCCGCCGCGGAGCACAGGCTCCGGACACGCAGGCCCAACGGCCACGGCTCATGGGCCAAGCCGCTCCGCGGCATGTGGGATCCTCCCAGACCGGGGCACGAACCCGTGTCCCCTGCATCGGCAGGCGGACTCCCAACCACTGCGCCACCAGGGAAGCCCTACTTCTTCATTTATTAGTTAGGGTTCTCCTGTCAGGGTGAGCTGCCCTTTTCAGTGGGCTCCTTGACTGGCTCACCTGTGGTAGCACCAAATGCCTGAATTTTACCTGCATGCCCCTCTCGCTGAGCACATCGGTGGGCTTGATCTACCATACCCACCTTGCTTCTCTGACTCTTAGACTGTGATTAGCTTTTTTTTTTTTTTTTTTTTTTTCGGTATGCGGGCCTCTCACTGTTGTGGCCTCTCCCGTTGCGGAGCACAGGCTCCGGATGCCTGGGCCATGGCTCACGGGCCCAGCCGCTCCGCGGCATGTAGGATCTTCCCGGACCGGGGCACGAACCTGCATCCCCTGCATCGGCAGGCGGACTCTCAACCGCTGCGCCACCAGGGAAGCTTTTTATTATGTGATTAGCTTTTTATTATGTCCACTGCCTCTCCTCTACCTGTGCTTCTACAGGTGTTCTTCTACCTGTGAATCCTTTCAGGTGCGAAGACCTCTTCAACCCTGCCCCCAGTTCACTACCAGCCACTGCTGAGCTGCTGCTTCTCTTAAAGCTCTGTTAGATTGCACCACTGCTCACCCTGACACCCAGAAGCTTGGAACTTCAGGGTCCTCTCTGACTCATCTAATCCGTTGCCAAGTGTGTTGCTGTCCTTTGTCATCTCTTGGCTCTGTCTCCTCCACTTCATTTCCACTGCCCCACTGTCACCCTCCTTCTCAGTCCATCCTGATTACGTGGCATTGCCTCCACTATAAACCTCTTCTTGCTTCCTCACTGCCTACCAGATGCCGGCGCACTCTCGACTCCTCCCTCCTACGCACACTGCTGCAGTACTGTTATGCTGTGGTTGTCTGCCTGCCTTCTCTTCCTCCCTCCAACCCTCCCTCCCCATTCTTTCTGTTTTATACTACCACAGGCATTAACTTTAAAATTGTTTTACAAGAATACACACCATGTATTAGAAGGATATGGCCAGAGCAGAATTTCTTTGTGTTTCTCTGCTTTGCGTATACCCTTCGTGTGGTTTGAAATGTGTCCCACGTTCCTCCTTGCCTCTGGAACTTGTCCTCATTCTTCAGGACTCTTCCACCCCCAGCAGCACTTTGAATGTAACCTTCCTGGTAGTTCTTCCCGGCACATTTCAATCTTGAGAACAGGATTCTCTGTTCTCCTTGTCTCGGAGAACCTGGCACACAGTACACATTAGTTGTTGATGGAATGATTGGTTTTCAACCTGGAATACCTTAATTCCATTGTTTTCTTTTTCTTTCTTTCCTTTTCCTTTTAAATTCTGGTCATATGCTTCCCCTTATTGGCATTAGTTTGTACTTTTATAGAATTTCAGGAAAATAATTAGATGTGGTATCTGTGAGCTTAATGTGTATGTTGGGGGCAGTTGTCTTTTGTGTACTCAGTTTCCTAAAAGAATTTGTTTTCCTCTTCATAAAATTAAAGGATGTTCATTGTAGAAATTCAACAAAAGGCAAAAACTGAAAAAGAATTTAAAGATTCATTATCTTCCACTTAATGAAAACCACTGTTGATATTTTGATGTATTTCCTTATAGTCTTATTTCTCTGCATGTGTATAGGTTTTTAGTTTTACATAATTCAGAATATGAGGTATTATAGTTCTCAAAAAATTTTTAGCATAACTCAGATGAGGCTAAAGAGCCCTGAGTTTACCAGCTTACCTACTCCCGTTTTCCTGCAGAAAAAAGAACTCAGTAACTAAGAGTTATGTTGGAGGACCATTTTTTGAGAACCATTACTTTTTAAACCAGACATTATTTTGTGAGCATGTTCCCCTGTCATTACTCTGGGAAAATATGACTTCTAATTGCTGTACAATGTTCCATTAAATGGCTGTATCACAGATTATTTAACCATTCCCCGTTCTTAGGCCCCTGTAGCATTTTCTCCTGATGTACTTAAAATAAAACAGATTCACTAGGAGAGGCATTTGGGAAGAGTGATACAGAGCTTCAGGTCTGCAATTAGACCGCATTTAGAATCTTTGTTCTGCCACTTGCTCATCTGCAAACTGAGGGTGATGACAGGACTTGCCTGCTTGGGCTGCCAAGGTTCATGGGGACTTGCACGTCGGGCGCCGAGTGTGGCGCCTCGCACACGGAAGTGCTCAGTGTGTGCTGGTCATCACGGTTAGCTTCACCCGTGGTACATTCGGTCTTCCTTCCTATTGCCGGTCAGACTTTACCGAGTTATGACCTTTTTCTTTTCTCCCTAACTTTTAAATTTGAAAGTGGTAAAATCCATTGAAAGAGTACTACAGTAATCACCCAGTATTCACCAGTGGTTAACATTTTTCCACATTTGCTCTTTCTCCCCATAATTTGTATTGTTTTTTTGTTGTTTTTTTAAAAATAAATTTATTTATTTATTTTTGGCTCTGTTGGGTCTTCGTTTCTGTGTGAGGGCTTTCTCCAGTTGCGGCGAGCAGGGGCCACTCTTCATTGCGGTGCGCAGGCCTCTCACTGTCACGGCCTCTCCCGTTATGGAGTGCAGGCTCAGTAGTTGTGGCTCACGGGCTTAGTTGCTCTGCCGCATGTGGGATCTTCCCAGACCAGGGCTCGAACCCATGTCCCCTGCATTGGCAGGCAGATTCCCAACCACTGTGCCACCAGGGAAGCCCCCTGTATTGTTGTTAAACCATTTGAAAGTGAGCTGCGGACACCATGTCACTTTACTTCTAAAAGTCTCAGCATATATCCCTAAGCTTCAGGACTTTCTCCTCTATAACTACAATAACATTATCACTTTTAAGAATATTAGCATTAATTCAAGAGCATTTCATATAGATCTATGTATAAATGTACTCAGTTGACTTAAAACGGTCTCTTATAGCTGAGTCTTTTGTTCTAGGATCCAATCAATATTCACAGTGCATTTAGCTATTGCCTCCTTAGTCTGTTTCAGTCGAGAACAGTTCTCTCTGCCTTTTTTTTTTAGTGATGACCTTTTTTGAAGTGTCTAGACAGTTGTCGTATAGACTGTACCCTTGTGTGGTGTGCTGTCTGTACCTCTCCAGTGTCCTCAGCCCCCTTCTGACGCCACCCGTAGCCACTTCCTCATGTGGCTCCTGTCTGAGCCGAGGGCTGGGGCTGCAGACACAGGGCCCAGGGCAGCAGGACTGCTGCCTCCCTCCCTGGACACAGCACGTCTGTGAATTGGGCACCGGGACTCTGAGATTCTGGTGACTGGCTGAATGAATTAGTCCGTCAGGTGTTTTCCCCGGCTCTGGCTGCTTTCTGCTGAACTTGCGCTTTTCTTAGGGGAAGCCTGTGCTGCCACCTGCCCACCCATCCCATCTTTCCCTCTCTTACTCATGGTAGAATAGCCACAGGACCCAGTTTCCATGTGGTAGTCCAGGCAGTCACTTCTAACCAGTTAGGGATGATATTCCAAATAAAACTTGTTTGTCAGGACTGCCCCACGCAGTTCAAAGTCAGAAGTCATTGTGTCCCTGTTTTTGTGTCCATCTCATGCACCTGGGCACTGTGCTCATCCTGGCAAATAAAATATTGCATCATCACTTTCAAGGGCAGTGCTTGGGAGTTCATAGTCCTGCCGGCCATGGCTAGGCCTTTCATGCCTCGGGGCCTGTGTTGCTACCCACCTGCCGCTTCACAGCCAGTGTCACAGTAGAAATCGAACCAAAACCTTGCAGTAGAGAGGAAATGGTGTGACCGTTATGAATTGGGATGACTTAAACCATACCATCACCTTAAAAATATTTTTTCTGGGACTTCCCTGGCAGTCCAGTGGTTAAGACTCTGTGCTTCCAATGCAGGGGGCACTGGTTCATTCCCTGGTCAGGGAATTAAGATCCCATGTGCCGTGCAGCACAGCTAAAAATTAAAAAAAAAAAAATCTTATTATAAGAGTAATATACTTGCTCACTGTAAAAAAATTAATCATTATAAACATAGGTAGATGTTATATAGGTATATAACAAAGTGAAAGTCCCTTATAATCCCAAGTCTCCGGAAGTAATCTGCATTAATAGTTGTATTATGTTTCCTGCTAATACTGTCCCCCAAAATGTTTAAAAGCATGAGATCACGTACTACGGTTCCACAGCCTGTTTTTTGTTTGTTTTAATTTAACACTGTGTGTCTTGTGCATCATCTTTTAAAATTTCATCTCCAAGCCAACTGCATTTTAACCTTTGACCTGAGAAGAGGGTGGCAAGAGTTGGGCTCACCGGGGGTCTCTGGGAGTCTGGGAGGAGAAGCTTTGTTTGCAGCCATTCTGCCTTCCAGGGGTGGCCGGTTCCTGTCCCATGTTTTGTGAGTAAATTGCTGACTCTTCCTAAACATGAATCACAAAGAAAGGATTGCTGCCTTGCCTCAGAATGTGCTGCTCCTGCTGTTACCAGGGCTCTGTTGGAGCTCCTCCCCCACATTCTTAGGTTAGCTCATAACATTGTGGGTGGAGATTGGTTCTAGTTTGCACCTGTTTTTTGTTTGTTTAAATTTTTTAAAAAATTATTTATTTTTGGCTGTGTTGCGTCTTCGTTGCTGCGCGCAGGCTTTCTCTAGTTGCAGCGAGCAGGAGCTACTCTTCATTGTGGTGCACGGGCTTCTCATTGCGGTGGCTTCTCTTGTTGCGGAGCACAGGCTCTAGGCACGGTGGGCCCAGTAGTTGTGGCTCGTGGGCTCTAGAGTGCAGGCTCAGTAGTTGTGGCGCACGGGCTTCGTTGCTCCGCTGCATGTGGGATCTTCCCGGACCAGGGCTCGAACCCCATGTCCCCTGCGTTGGCAGGTGGATTCTTAACCACTGTGCCACCAGGGAAGTCCCTGCACCTGTTTTTTTTCCTGAGCTTTCTGACCGGTTCATTTATCCTTTTTCCATATTTTCTAAAATTGGAATGTGTTCAAGAAATGGCCAGTAGGTAGAACAGCTTTCAGATTGATTTGCAGATGCTTTTAGCCCAGCCCAGGCCCAGGGACAGCCTCTGTGCTTTCTGTGCTAATAAGATATTAGATTTCCACTTTCTCAGCTCTGGTTACATGGGAAGGCTGGAAAAGGGCATGTAACTACTGCAGCTGCTCTGGGGTCACCATGGCAGCGGGGTGGGAGGACTGACTGGGGGTCAGATTTGACTTTGTATTTCTGGTTAGAAAGCTTTTTCTTCCAGTTTTCATCCATGTGGAAAATTGGTCAGGGCAGTAGAGTCACTGCTCCCCTGTGATAGCAGCGTGACTCCTCAGTGAAGGAGAGCATTGGCCGAGCCAGTCTGAGATCTCTGATGTGTGGCAGGAAGTAGGAATATTCAATTCTGGACAGTTTATCTCACTGGAGTTGGGGTGAGGACTTACTTTTAGAGCCTACTCACAATTCTCCTGAGAATAATTTCTCAGGATAAGTACGCTATCTTTACACCTCACTATGGCCACAAAAGTAAGGTTTTACACACCGAGCCTCTGGGCCAATTTTGAGTCAAGGCTTCCTTCCCGAAGTTGAGGGGAAGTATCCACATCCTACAGCATAGAAACTCCCCGAAGGAGCTTCTTCCAAGTGTCCCTCCTCCCCATCCCGGCAGGTCTAGTATCCTGGAGGCTGAATGCCTAGTGCCCTGCTCATCTGGGCTCTGCTGCATGTATTCCCCAGGCCCGCAGCCTCTCTTGTCAGCCATTTAACTAAGAAGAGCATTCTCTAGGAATGATGTCTTTGAATAATGTGTGAGACCAGACCTCCTTGGTCCCTCTTTCTGTGATTTTTAACCTTTTTCTTTTGGCAGTGAGAGGGGGCAGGGTGACAGTGGCAAAAATCATTTCACATCCAGCCATCCTTTTCTGAATTGCTTTGCTTACTGAGAGGTGACCAATCCCCAGCACCTCTAGCAAGTGCCACAGAGGGCTGAGAATAGGAATTGTTCCCAGGGAGAAGTAGTTTCATTTGGACAGAAGGCCCCTCTTTTGCATCTTAAATTACAATGTATTCAGACCATACCATATACATAATTGGTAGACCATGGTTTTGTTAGTGCATCTTGCTTTCTTTTGGTCCCTGTAGAGTGAAAAGCTCCCTGTAGTCAAGGAGGCCTGCAGCTGTTTAAAATAATAATGCCAAAGATGGTCTGCCATCACGTTAACTTTCCCCATTTTCTATTCCTGACACATTTATTGAGTGCTTGCTATGATCCAGGCATTGAACTGGGCACTTGGCATGTGTGATCTCATTTCACAAGAGATTGTTTTGTTGCTGTAAGAAGCCAGATGTGGGAAGGTGGCCCTTGGGAGGCAGTCAGGGTACATCACGGTCTTTTATCACTGCAGGGAGGACCTCGGTGTCAATAAAGTGCAGGGTTGGCTTGGCTGGGGAGAAGGTGGCAGCATTTGTATTCTCCTCCCCTGCTCTCTGAGAGGAATCCTACCCCACAGTCTGGTAACAGAACCAGGACCCTGCCTTTCAAGGCCGTGCCTGCCTGGGCACAACATTGCCCCTGAAGTTCACATTTATTTTCAAAAGCCCTTTGCTGGAGGGCCTGGAATCGAACCACACTACCCTGCATTGGGGTTTCAGTGCCTGCACTTAGCGGGATTTGTATCGCAAGAGGGGCTTTTTCTTTTTCTTTTTTTAAAGTTTTTTTTGATGTGGACCATTTTTAAAGTCTTTATTGAATTTGTTACAGTATTGCTTCTGTTTTGTGTTTTGGTTTTTTGGCCACGAGGCATGTGGGATCTTAGCTTCCCAACCTGGGATCGAACCCACACCTCCTGCATTGGAAGGCGAAGTCTTAACCACTGGACTGCCGGGGAAGTCCTGAGAGGGACTTCTTCTGTCTGCCTTCCAGGGGCACTCCTTGGTGGACAGCAGAATCAGGTCAAGCCTGACCTCTCATCTCTGATGGAGTGGGAGAATCCAGATACAGCACCAAGTGGTTGTAGAGAGAAAGAAATGTCCTGATAAGTCGTTAGTAGGTTTACAGATATTTAGCTTACCATCTTTTGGTGGGGGGGATGGATGGATGGCAGATTCTGTTCATTCAGCAGATATTTATTGGATTAATTTATTAATATATTAATTAATGCTAGGCATTGTGTTGAACTAAAGTTGCCCTCATGATGACCAGGGGTGGGGGAAATAGACATAATCACACGAATGAATAATTAATTCAGGCAAGGAACATTATTGGATTTTAAAAATCACTGGAGAGGGCTTCCCTGGTGGCACAGCGGTTGAGAGTCCGCCTGCCGATGCAGGGGATGCGGGTTCATGCCCCGGTCCGGGAGGATCCCACATGCCGCGGAGCGACTGGGCCCGTGAGCCATGGCCGCTGAGCCTGCGCGTCCGGAGCCTGTGCTCCGCAACGGGAGAGGCCACAACAGTGAGAGGCCCGCGTACAGCAAAAAAAAAAAAAAAAAAAAAAAAAACTTAAAAAAAAATCACTGGAGAATAAAACGACTGACAGGACCAAGTGACGATATGGAGCAGTTAGAACCCTCACCGCTGCTGTTCAGGTGAGTAAACAAACTGGTCCATCCATCCCCTGGAATACTACTCAGGGGCCAAAAGGAATGAATTACTGCTACACACAGCAACAGTGTCGGGTCTCAAAATCATTACATGCTGAGAGTGATAGAAGCCAGACACAGAAGACTACAAATTAAGATTCCATTTATACATGGCTCTGGAAAATGCAAACTAATCTATCGTGACAGGAGGCAGGTCAGTGGTTATGGTTGCCTGGGAGCTGGGAGTGGCAAGAAAAATTGCTTGCAGAGGGGCATGGGAAAACTTTGGGGGGTGATGGGAATGTTCCTTATCTTGATTGTGGTGATGATTTTACTCATGTACACATACTTCAAAATTACCAAACTGAATGCTTTTAATGGATACAGTTTATTGTTTATAAATTATGCCTCAATGGTTGATTTTTTAAAAATCACTGAGGAAAGGTGTTGAGGGAACATGATATTTGCATGGTCTCAGAATACCACCCAGCACATTAATTACTAATTACAAAGGAGAAATGTACCTTTATAATGGAGAGATATGGGGGTTACCACCTTAACAGAAGGTGATCAGGACTGGCACCCCCAGTAGCTGTTCAGCCTAACATTATGTGCCTTGTTGCCAAAAATATTTAATCTGAATCTTATCATGAGTAGATAATCAAACAAATCCAGAATGTGATACATTTTACAAGACAACTGGTGTGAACTCAATAAAAAGGTCAGTGTCATGAAAAAGAAAAATGTTTGGGGGCCTAGTGCAACTTCTGTGTTTATAACCCGAACCCCTTTCCCATTCAAGTAGCCAGGTGTTAAGTCCATGAGCTTTTGAGTCACCTCTAGCGTCCTGACTTTCCCACACAGTAGCTGGCCTTAAACTGTCTAAGCCTCATTTTCCTGTTCCTTCAAATTGGGAATAAAAATAATAGCTCCTTCAAAGGGAATTTTTTAGAAATAAATGAACTCCTGTTTGTAATGTTCTTAGCATAATGCCTAATACGTAGTAATCACTCAGTCCATGTCAGCCATTATTTTGGTGGCTCATGTTACTGATTTACTGCGGTTGTGGAAATCCAAATAGGATACTTACCCAGAACAGTAGTGGATGACATTAGACAATGTCTGTAGGCAGGGTTTTTTTTTTTGTTTTTTTTTGTTTTTAACCGGATGAGGAGGCAACAGAATCAAGCGTTTTATTTATTTTTTCATTTATTTATTTTTGGTCACACGGCCTGCAAGATCTTAAGTTCCCCAACCAGGGATTGAACCTGCGCCCTCGGCAGCAAAAGCACGGAGTCCTAACCACTGGACCGCCAGGGAATTCCCTGTAAGCAGTTTTTAAAAACTTCTCATCGAAGTATAGTATCCATTAAGAAAATTGCACTCATCATAAGTACAGCTCAATGAATAGCCACTAACTGAATACACCTGTATAACCAGTACCCAGACCAAGAAACAGAAGATGACCAGCTGCCTGCAAAACTTACCACCCTGGCTTCTGCCCCTGGCTTCTGACAGTTACAGAATAGTTTTGCCTGCTTTTGTACTTCAATAATGGACTCATACCAGATGCATAGTTGTGGTCTAGCTTCTTTCTCTCAGCATTATGTCTGTGACATTCATCTGCAGGTGGAACTGTAAACCCCCTCGTAGTTGTGTGGTTCATTCATTCTCATTGCTGTATACTGTTCCATCATGTGACTAGTCCACAATTTATTTATTCATTCTACCCTTCGTGGATATTTGGGCACTTTCCAGTTTGACGGCTGTTAGGAATAGTGCTGCTGTGAACATTCCTGTACATGAATATTGGTGCAGGTATGTGCACTCATCTACTTCAGGTATATACCCAGGAGTGAGGCAGTTTTTAATAATTAATTTTAACATGTTGAACATGTTGGTTTAAAAGATGTCTTGAAGCACATATCCGTTCCTGAAGGGCAGTAAGCCTATGAGGCTGAGAGCTAAAGCAGTAAGAGGATCTCTGCTACCTGTTTATGGCTTTGTGTTTCCTGTCTTTTAAGGGGTGAGGGGTCGTTCTGGCGAGGGTGTATGTGGGTGCACAGAGCTGTGTCATACATGATTTTAGCAGCTAGATCATTCCCGTTTGCAAAGTGTGCCTGGCTGGAAGAATCTTGAATTCTTCCAGTACCTTGTGGTGTAGCCCTTTTCTCTGCTGGGG
Organism: Mesoplodon mirus; assembly: GCF_964341445.2. Taxonomy (NCBI): domain Eukaryota; kingdom Metazoa; phylum Chordata; class Mammalia; order Artiodactyla; family Ziphiidae; genus Mesoplodon; species Mesoplodon mirus. The sequence continues at coordinate 56,996,419 of NC_138995.1, forward strand.
CTCTCCTCGTGGTTCTGAGTTGAGACTGTGGTTAGCACAGATCTTGGTAACCCTATGGTTTTTACTTGATGGGCTATCATGGGGCATTGCTCTCTGATTCAGTTTTGGCCATTTGTAGCACAGATAAGTAGGTGTTCTTATTGACACCTACCAGTGAGACTCTAAAATGAGAGGTTCAGCCCTGTGGGCAGTTTGTGAGGGGAGGAAGGGTGAGGCAGAGTCTGGAAGCGAAGCTCTTCCCCCAGTGTGTCTGAGTGTGAGTGTGGAGCCCTGCAGCCGTGGCTGGAGATCAGCTTGTCTGCTTTGTTCACAGGTCAGAGGTGGCCCACGGCTCCTCTGCGCAAATGGAAGCCCTCTGTAAAAATGCTCTTTGACAGAATACTTAGAGCTGTGACCTTCTTCCTGATTGAGCTCGTTTGCCCGGGTAAATGAGCAGAGTGCTTTCTGCGTGGCAGATTTAAATTTCACCACTAATTGAGGGTAGCATCTTTGGGGAGAAGCGCTTGCCATTAGATCAGAGGCCTTTTGGGAGACAGCCTGGCAACAAGCACATCAGGGCAGATTAAGGCAGGGGGTAGAGATGGGGAGAGGACAGAGTGCAACTGTTATTAGTAACTGGGGGACGGTCCTCAGAGAAGCCAAGTGAGAACTTCTGCCATGTGCCTGCGGGGACTATGCACATACGTGTTGCATATGTTTTGAGGGCCTTTTTTCCCCTTTTTTCTTGCTACTGACTAATCTGTGCAGGATGAACCTGGAGCCAAACTGCCTGGATTCGAATCTCTGTTCTGCTGCTTGTGAACAAGTGTTTAACCTCTCTGTGACTCAGTTTCCTTGACTGTAAGATGAGGATAATGATAGTACTTTGAATCATTGTGGTGATTCAATATGTTAAAAACCTTATAACAGTACCTGGCAGGTTGTAAATGATCAATTAGCATTTGTTGCTGCTGCTTTTAGCACTGACACTAAAGTGCATCTTCCACTCTAGTTGGGCCTCTCAGCTTGCTGGAGCCTCATTTGCCAAGCCCTGCTGTCCGCTAGGCTTGGTTCCCCTCCCCCTGTGCAGAGGCCCCTCACCTTCAAAGTCCAGCCCAGGCTTCTCCCTCCAGGAAGAGTAGCCCACTGACTCCCTCCCCTTTCTGAGTTTCAAAGAGCTTGATAGCCAGGTGGGTCAAGCATAGACTTTGGAACAGGTCATACCCCGTTCAGAGTGCCAGCTCTGCTGCTACTCTTCTCAGTTTCACCGCCTCACACCTCTGAGCTCTGTGCTTCCTCTGCAAAATGCAGCTAACGATAATACCCACCTTGTTAGGGCTGTGAGGGGTGAAGGAGATCGTGTATAAGATGCTTGGCCTGGCACATGCTAAACACTCAGGAAAGGGGAGACCTTGTCATTTTGTGGTGAAATCTTCAGTATTAACTTCTTGCTTGTCCTCTGATTATTTCGTGAGTTGGTATTGATTCCCTGTGTAGATGTTCACCCCTTACAGTCAGGGATGTTTGTTACATGTTTTAGATCTTCTCCATGCCTATTCGGCCTGTGATAAATACTTGGGAATCTTTTTTTCTACAGAGCCATCTTCACCTCCATATAAACTCACTCTTTTGATAACTCTGTGCATTTATTTCTCTGCCTGATTCCAGAGTGCCAGAGGACTGGAGTGCGTCGAACTGTGAGGATCCTGTCCTTTTCTCATTCATTCAGTTTATAGATAATCGGGCACCTTCTATACTGTGTGCCGTGCACTGTTCAAGATGCTGATGATACAATATTGGAAAAACGAGATAAAAATCCTTGCCCTCATGCACCGTGCATTTCAGTCTTGTGGGGGAGACAATGACAAACAAAATATAAAGAATCTTAGTGATTAGTGCTTGAGAGGAACAAAATGAAGCAGGAGAGTGGTATGTGAAATGTCTGGGGCGAGTGTTAAAATTTTAGATATGGAGGGCTGGGGGAGAGTGCCTTTTGATGTGAGCCTGAAGTAAACGATGGAGGGAGCCATGCGATTACCCAGGGAAGAATCTTCCAGACAGGACAGCAAGTGTAAAATTCCTGAGCCTGGAGCATTCCTGGTAAGGACCTTGGCTTTTACCCTGAGTGAGGTCAGAAGCCACTGGAAGGTTTTGAGTGAAGGGACAGTAATTGGCCTTTGTTTAATAAAATAAGTCTGACCACTGTGTGGAGAACAGTTGTGACCCTCGAAGACTGAAATGCACTTGATCCAGCTGCCTTTCTGCAAATCCTCCTCCGTTCTGCCCTTCCTTTCTCTGCATATGTACCCCGTCTTGCATTATGCTGGCATGGGTTCACCTAGACCCTTCGTTTAAACCTGAAAGGGTAGAGGTGTATAACTCGGCATAGGAGGGCAGCCTGGATTAGAGCCAAAACTGGAAGAATGCAAGAAATGGTAAGCAGATGGGTTAACTCATCTTTCTTCGCACTTTTCAGTTTCATGCCTCCATGTCTTTGCTCATCACTGTTCTTACTGACTCACATGTTGTTTCCCCTCCCACCTGACAAATCCCCACTCTTTCTAAACCTTCCCTCTCTAAACATGCCTCTGTCACAGCAGGTTTTCCCTTGTGTTAGGGTTAAATGAAGTCAGAAGGGTGGGCCCTGTCTAATAGGGTTAGTGTCCTTATAAGAGGAGACATGAGAGAGGTCTCACCAGAAACCACATTGGCCAGCACCTCGATCTCGGACTGCCCAGTCTGTGGTGTTTTGTCATGGTAGCCCAAGCAGAAGAATACAAGTGGCAAGGTGATTGATTGATGCAGGCATCAAAACTCCTGAGATCCTTAAGTATGGGCTGATCCTTCCTTCATTTATGCATCCCCATGGGGCCTAGCTCCCCAGAGACCTCAGTCAGGGATCTTTGTGTTCACATGACCAGGACAGAACAATTGGGTCAGTAGGAATGGGAATTGAGGCAACAGAAAGTCAGAAGGACTGAAGCTGGTGGAAGAAGACGTGGAAGAGTATCACTTGAGAATCCTGGTCTAAAAAGATAAGCTCACTCTTTTGTGTTGTACCTGGCTCTCAGGTGGTTTATTTGTTTGAAATGTAAGATGACTTGCGTATCAGACAATTGAATCCCCCTTCTTCAAACAGAGATGGTGCAAGGCCTTGTGATTTCACCCCAGTTTGCGTTCTTTCACCCTTGGCTGGAATCCTTTGTCTATTTAAATTTGGTGGCCTCCCAACAGTTTAAAAACAAACTCGCACAATTTATCTTTTCGGGGAAGCTGCAGTTTGGTTGAAACAAGACCTTTCTAGCATGTAGCTCCTGATAACTGCAACTACAATCAGTGTTTCTGTTTTGTGATCTATTTTTTGTGTTTCAAAAGCCACAACAGAAAACTCTTTCTTCTTTTGTGGTTGTCAGGAGCCAGCATTGGGGTTGTGGCAGCAAGAGAGTGTTTTTGTGGAAACCTAATCCGTAATGAGGTATTCCACTTCCTGGCCCGGGCGCTCTGTGAAGAGCGTGTATGCCTTGATAACCCATGAAGGGGGTGAGGGACCCCAAATCTGGGTAAATTCAAAATTCTTCTGAGCCTTGAAAAATGTAGGTCATGTAGTAGTTGTTGTTGTTATTGTTTTAATAAGAAAAGGTGAAAATACCCAATCTGAATGGAATTAAATATAACAATTACGGATTCTAGGAAGCCCCTTGGTTCTAAACTGCCCCCATCCGTGTGGTAACAGCTACTGGGGGAAGGATTGTGGGGCAGTACAGTAAGTGTAGGTGTTAACAGTAAGTTAGCCTAGTGTGGAAAATATTAGAACGGGCCGAGGTGCACATCACCAGAGGGAAGGAATGTGGTAATGGCTGTTTTAACAACAGTACTGAGGAGGGTAATTAACAGTAAGGAGGCCCCGTCCTAAGCTGTTCATGAGCATTATTTCGTTTCTTCCTCACGGTGAGGAGTTGTCCCTTGCCCACACACAGCCAGCCTTTCAGCAGCCTTCTTGGCAGCAATTACGTAAGGCCGACAATATCTTTCTAATCTGAACATCACTATTTCATATTTCCTGTGTTTGGGGTAAGGAAGCTCTATCCTCAGAGTGATCTTTGATGGGAAGGACTTACATAGCATTTAAATAATATAAGCAAGGGCTTCCCTGGTGGCACAGTGGTTAAGAATCCACCTGCCCATGCAAGGTTGGAGCCCTGGTCCGGGGAGATCCCACATGCCGCGGAGCAACTAAGCCCGTGCGCCACAACTACTGAGCCCGTGTGCCACAACTACTGAAGCCCATGCGCCTAGAGCCCGTGCTCTGCAACAAGAGAAGCTCCCGCAATGAGAAGCCACCACAATGAGAAGCCCGCACACCACAATGAAGAGTAGCCCCCGCTCGCCGCAACTAGAGAAAGCCCACGCGCAGCAGCGAAGACTCAATGCAGCGCCCCCCCCCAAAAAAGAAAAGAACAACCCCCTGGAGTCAGTTTGCTTGGATGCCAGGCTTAGTCCTGCCACCTCATTAGCTCTGTGATCTGGGGCAGGTTACTTACCCTATCTAAGCCTTAGTTTCCTCATCTATTAAATGGGGGTGCTGATAAAAACAGTATTTTGATATATCCAAATATTCTCTTTAGATTTAACCAACTGTTGCTGAGCATTTGAGAAGTACTTATTTATAGCTCTCAACATACTAATCACCAGTGACTTTTAGCTGTTCTTAACACAGACCGTCTAACACTGCTATTCAGGTGGTACCGTGCTTCATCCTTTTTTTCCCCAAAAGTCTGATTTAAACTAGCTTAGATGCTTTATTCATCCAGATAGGCTTTCTCAGTTACTTCAGACTTGTGAAGCTGGGCCTAGTAACCATTTTGGTATGGTGGCAAGGTGATAGATGGCAGGCATCAGAACATCTGACTCTGGGTTCTGGATCTGTTGCTCACTCATTCAGGCCATGAGGATGTTGATAGAGCATGTTCAGTAATCCAGAAGACAGTGACTAGAACATGGCCCCCTGCCGTTAGGAGTCAGGAAATGAGAGTGGGGGAGGGGTGTGCCTGTGTTCAGGACTATGAGAACCCAACAGGGGAGCTGGAGTCACCTCATTTCTCTTATCCTTAATTTCTTCAGTGCAGGATGGAGGTAATATCTGCCTTACAACTACGCTACATGGCGTGTGATAGTGAAGATCAAAGAAGAGACACATAGAAGTATTTTTAGATTATGAAACTTTGCAGCTCTTCTTGTCTTGAGGTGTGTTGGTCTTATAATTTGAAAGGTAGAAGTAAGGCCTTCAGTTACTCTTGAATAGGTATGTGCTAGGTGCTGTATCTCATGTAATCTTTACAGCAGCCTTGTGAGGTAGACCATCTAATAATGCCATAAAGATTAGAGCTGGGGGCTTCCCTGGTAGCACAGTGGTTAAGAATCCACCTGCCAATGCAGGGGACACGGGTTCGAGCCCTGGTCCGGGAAGATCCTACATGCTACGAAGCAACTAAGTCCGTGAGCCACAACTACCGAGCCCGTGTGCTGCAACTACTGAAACCTGCACGCCTAGAGCCCGTGCTCTTCTTTCAAGAGAAGCCACCGCAACGAGAAGCCTGCGCACCACAACAAAGAGTAGCCCCTGCTCCCCACAGCTAGAGAAAGCCCAAGTGGAGCAACGAAGACCCAGCACAGCCATAAATAAATAAATAAATGGATGGATGGATGAACGAATGAATGATTGAGTTTTTTTAAAAAAAAGAAGATTAGAGGTGATTGGTAGCTGTGCCTTCCCAGGTAGGGAGCAGGGTGATCACAACTTTGGTCTTACATCTTGCATATCTTGCCTATTAAGAGGTTGTCAATTTAATCATGACCAGAACTACAGCAGCTCCCAGACTTTTTGATTTGGTGGACTAGTACTGTTACCCTCAGCATTTTGGGGGTGACAGAGGGTTGCCAGCTTTTTGTTCTGCCAAGCAAGGATATTAAATTTTTTTAAAATATCTTTTATGACTGTTATTTCATAAAAGTGAGAATACTTCATCAACCTCGAAGTAGTAGGAAAGATGATTTCAAAATATAAGCTAGCCTTCTGTTAATTTTTTTTTATCATGTGTTTGGTGTAATATGCGGGACAGTAAGCAGTGAAAAAGTAAGTCTCCCTCTTAGCCTTCTATCCCAGTTCCCCTAAACTAGCAAACTCCCTTTGTCTGTGTATAAGTTGCAGATATCTAATTGTTTGATTTATTTATGATCTTTGTTTTTTATAGGATTCATTTATTTGTTTTTACAGTTGAATTTTTTTATTGTTTCTTTTGGCTTCTGGGCTTTTGATATACTCACTTAGAAAGGGTTACCCCACTCCAAGATTATTTTTGAAAGTCTACCATAGCTTTTTTTCTAGTGTTTTATGGTTTTATTTTTATCTGAAATTTATTTTGTGGAAGATGCAACATTATTTCAGGTGTGACAGCATTATTTATTGCATCTTCTACTGATTTGAAAGCCAATTGTATATATTACAGTATACACTACTGAATTCCAGTATGTATTGGAGTGTCTTTCTGAACCCTCTCATCTCTTTGATCTAGCAAACTAGCTATCCATCCATCCATGTGCCAGAACTACACTGTTCTAATGACTGAGTTTTATAGGTAGCCACTTAGGAATTATCTTGGCTTTTCTTGTTTAATTTTCCATATGAACTTCAGAATCTGTTTAATTTTTAAAATAAGCCTTTTGTAACCCTTAAGTCATACATTAACTGTTGATATCTTTATGACGTTACATTTTCTTTTTTGTCTCTCAGTATTTTAAACTTTTCTTCATGTAGCTCTTGGTGGCTTTTTTTTTTTTTTTTTTTTTTGGTTGCACGATGAAATGGACTAATAGGTGTGTGTCTATATAGATGAAGACTTTTGATTTCTACATATTAATTTTGTATCCAGACTCCTGACTTGAATATTTAATTGCTTGTAATAATTTTTCAAATGATTCAGTTGGGTTTATTGAAATGTAATATACATATAATAAAACTCACCAATTTTAAGTTTATACCCAATGAGTTTTGTTTTTTTAAATATTGATTGATTGATTGATTGATGGCTGTGTTGGGTCTTAGTAGCGGCACACAGGGTCTTCGTTGTGGCATGCGGGATCTTTCACTGTGGTGTGCGGGCTTCTCTCTAGTTGTGGCACATGGTCTCTGTAGTTGCAGCACGTGGGCTCTCTACTTGCAGCAGGCGGGCTTAGTGGGGGATCTTAGTTCCCTGACCGGGGATCAAACCTGTGTTCCCTGCATTAGAAGGCAGATTCTTAACCACTGGACCACTAGGGAAGTCCCACCCAGTGAGTTTTGACAAATGTGTATAGTTTTGTAATCATTGCCACAGTCAAGATATAGAGTTTCTTGGGGTTTTTTAGGTAAATCATGACACCTATAAATATTTATCATTTAACTTCTTTTCCTCATGTTTATTCCTCTGATTTTTTTCCGCCTTTGGACTAATTATATTGGCCAGTAGTACCTCCAGGACAATATTATATAATGCTAGTAATAGTGGATTTTCTTACCTTGTTCCTTGTTGGCTTTGGGATGAGACAGGAAAATTTTTTTTTTCATTTTTAAGGACTTACTTATCCATCCATCCTTGTTTACTAAGAGTTTTTTGGTTTATCAAGAGTGGAGTTAAATTATATCAAATATCCTTTGAGCTTTTGTAAAGATGTAGTCATTATAATTTTTCTCTTTTGAACTATTTGGAAATACATTAAATTAATAATTTTCTACTGTTGACCCACTCCAGGGCTCCTAGAATAAATCATACTTGGTGTGATATACTGGGAAATAGATTATATGGTCTCTGTCCTCAGGTTCTGGCACACAGCTCCTAAAACCCTTGGAATCTCTGGACAGGTGAGTGTCTTTTGTAGGCTAATGAGATGACTGGTGACTTAGGGCCCCTAGATAGATTCAGGATGGGGCTGGTCACCAGAAAGACCCAGGCACGACTAGAGGGTTGGAATTTTTTAGCCCCACCCCCGAACCTCTGGGGAGGGGCAAGTGTCTGGAGAGTGAGTTCAATCACCAATGGCCAGTAAGTTTAACCAGTCATACCTATGTAATGAAGCCTCCATAAAAACCCCTAAATGATGGAGTTCAAAGAGCTTCCTGGTTGAGGTGCTGGGAGGGTGCTCAGAGAGGGCATAGAAGCTCCACGCCTCTTTCCCTACACCTTGCCCTATGTGTCTCTTCCATTTGCCTGTTCCTGAGTTGTATCCTTCATAATAAACTAGTAATATTAAGTAAAATGTGTTCTTGAGTTTGTGAGCTGTTTTGGCAAATCATCAAACCTGAGGAGGGGGTCATGGGAACTCCTGATTTATAGCCTGTCGGTCAGAAGTACAGGAGGCCTGAGACTTGTGACTCGTGCCCGAAGTGGGGGCCAGTCTTGCTGGGACTGAACCCTTAACCTGGGTGTAGTTAGTGTCAGAATTGAATTGAATTGTTGGACATCTAGCTGGTGTGCAGAGAGTTGGAGAACTGGTTGGTGTGAGAAAAAACCCACACACATTTGGTGTCAGAAGTGTTGTGAGTAAAAACAGGCCCCTTGGTTACAGAATATTATTTTTAAATGTGCTGTTGAATGCTGTTTGCTAATAGTTTTTGCATTAGTGTTCGTAAGTGCGGTCATTCTATAGAGATTTTTTTTTCCAATTGAATGTTCAAAAATGTTAAGTGTCTTTATATTTAAAGGGCAGTATTGCTGTATATAAAATTGGGTTAGCCTTTCTTTCCTCGAGGACTTTATGGACACAGTTCTGCTATCTTCTAGTGTGGGCTATGCATGGGAGAAAACTGAGGTCAGCCTGTGTTTTGCCTAAATGCCTTGAAGATTCCCTTCCTTCCCTCCCTCTCTCTTTTTAAAGTTTAATAAGTTTACCAGGACATACCTTATTAATTGAATTAAGTCAATTTTTCCTGGAACCATAGTGAGCCCTTTTAATCTGTATATTGAAGTCATCCTAACTTTGGTTCTACATGTCCCTTACAGGGTTTTCAGCAATGTCGTTTCTTTTTTTCTTTTCTTTTTTTTTTTGTGTTACGCGGGCCTCTCACTGTTGTGGCCTCTCCCACTGCGGAGCGCAGGCTCAGCAGCCATGGCCCACGGGCCCAGCCGCTCCGCAGCATGTGGGATCCTCCCGGACCGGGGCACAAACCCGTGTCCCCTGCATTGGCAGGCGGACTCTCAACCACTGCACCACCAGGGAAGCCCAATGTCGTTTCTTTCCCATGTGTTTTTGGTTTCTGTAATGGAAAAAGATTTATTCTTCTCTTCTACTTCCCTAGCTCTGCCCTTAAGTGTTTTATCTACTTTTGTTGTCTCGTCTTTTCTTAGTGTATCTCTGCTTTACACATTGTTTCATAGAAGAGATTGTGTGGTTCATTTGTTTTTTATTTCATGGGAATATATTTTTATTTACTAATGGCAGCATGTTGAGGGGTTTTCTTGGTTTTTAATTTTTTGGCTGTGTTGGGTCTTCCTTACTGCACATGGGCCTTCTCCAGTTGCAGCAAGCAGGGGCTGCTCTTCATTGCGGGGCCCAGGCTTCTCATTGCGGTGGCTTCTCTTGTTGCGGAGCACGGGCTCTAGGCGCGCAGGCTTCAGTAGTTGTGGCTTGCGGGCTTTAGAGTGTAGGCTCAGTAGTTGTGGTGCATGGGCTTAGTTGCTCCAAGGCATGTGGGGTCTTCCCGGACCAGGGCTTGAACCCGTGTCCCCTGCATTGGCGGGCGGATTCTTAACCACTGTGCCACCAGGGAAGTCCCTAATGGAAGCATTTTTGGATGAATGTTCTTTGCGATTGGTTTTTCTTGTGGGGTTTTTTGAGGTTTTTTGTTTGTTTTGTGTTTTTGCTGGTAGTTTTGTGCTGGTTCCTTTTTTTTTTAAATTGTGATAATATATATAACAAAGTTTACCATCAATCATTTTTTAAATGTACAGTTCAATATGTACTAAATCCTTTTATAAAATTGTCATTCATCTTTGATTGAGGCGATTCCTTCCAGTCTAGCAGTCTGTAGAAAATTCTTTTGGGAAGGGGCTAGCCTAGCAGGGGTTTTTCTTGAATATTCTACTAGCAGCCTTTCTTGCCCTCAGACATCTGGAAATGGCAGTTGTAATGCCCCAGGCATTCTCTGTCACCCTGCCTCCTTGACAGACTGCTTCCTGTAGGTTTGACTTGTGTATATGATTCTTCATGCCTTACTGGGTCTGAGGAAGCCTCAGTCACCAGTCCCTGAGCCAGTTCCCACTGTTAGAAACAATGGATTGCTGGTATTGCCCCCTTAGAATGAAGCATTTACTTTTTAGAAGTGGACTTGCATGCTTTGTCTGACATCTGTAACAACAGGCGTTCTCTCTCATCGCTTTCCCACACCCTCGTTTGACCTTTACAGCATTTGGTGGTTCTTACTCACATATTGGGGTTTGGGGTCACAGATGTCTCTAGTTTTGTCAGAGACGTGATGTTTCTGTTTCTCATTCTCCTGGTTGCTTTTGTGTGGTTCTCTAGTGGAGAAGGGGTAAAGTCTTCATTCTGCCATTTTAAAATGAAGTACAGTCTTCTAACTTTAATAAATTTAGCTTTCTGAAAAACTCATTTTTTAAACAGTCCTTATTTTTTGCCTACTCATGAGAACTTCCTCACTACCATTGGTTGGGAAATTGCTGCTTTTGTGTCATTTAAAGGTAATCTGATCTTGTTGAGGGAGCGGCTTGAGGGGTTAGCAGAGAGGGATGTGTTTAGACCCTTTCATGTGTTCTCTCCATTAGCCTATTTCTGTCTCCCTCTGATTTTATGAGCATTTCAGTTAGATCTCTGTGCTCGGTTACCCATCTTCTTGTGTGTATATATCACTCTGCTGAGAAGCTTGAGAAAGCTATGTCTCCTTTATGATCCGGCAGCGTGTGCAGCAGGAGTAAATGCCGGCCGGTCCCGTCACCAAAACAGGAAGCTCTGTGAGTTTGTAGGTAACAGACCCAGACAGACCCTTGTGGCTTCCTTAGGTCTTGTAGTATGGAGAATTTCGTAGGTTTTCATTCTTTAGTCTACATAAAGAAAGATCCTTTTTAGAGAATAGATTTTATTTTTCACCCCAGCCTTAATTATTACTGTCATTTCTTTAGCTAAATTCTTCTTTTCCAGCTGGCCATAGTGTATCAGTCAGATGAGGCCAGCTTACAATTTCAATGGCTTAAAAGAGCAAAGATTTTTTTTCCACTCATTTATGGTATTTGTTCTGGCAGCTTTGCTCTGCACTGTCCTTACTCAGGGACCCACTGATGGAGCAGCCACCCTCTTGAACGACGCTAGGTGCGAAGGGAAAGAAATTTCTGGAGGATCTCATTCCAGCAATTAAATGTTTCAGCTTCACCTCACTTCTGCTCACAAGTCACTGGTCAGAACTGGTCACATGACTTTACCCAACCACAGTGGGAGCAAAGGAGTTTAGTCTTCCTTGTTCCCAGGAAAGGGGAGTGGGACAATGACAGAAGTACTAATTAAGGACAACCATGGCTACCTGTCAGTTGTATCAGCAGAGTTGGCAAGCGTTCCATTTAGAATTTCTGGTGTTTGAATTTGTACGTTTTTCTTTTAGCATACCAGCGGATTGGAATGTCTGTGCCCAGCTCTGCATAGAACTTCCTGAGTGATTTTGCAGAGGGAAGAGGTTCTGAGCTTTTCTCTCTTCTGCATGATCTTACTTAATCCCCATAGAGTCTTATGAGGCGGAGACTATTATTTTCCTATTTTAATGGTGAGCTGATATTGAGAAAAATTAAGTCATTTGCCCAAAAGTGGCTTAACTCATAAATAGAAGATTCAGCTCAAATGTTGATCTATTTAATTCCAGAACTCAAGCTCTTAATCTTTATATCTTAAGACCTGAGTGTCCCCAACTTTTAAATGGGAGGCTTATTAGACTATCTTGTCTACAACGGCCTTGCTGACTTAAAAAAATGCCTGCCTTCCTAAAACTAGCATAACAGCCCTGGTTGTCTGTGCTTTGAAATGCTAGCCCTGTTTACAACATTTGGCATTTCCTAGAAGCAAGGAACCAAAGCCCAAATAGTTTTACAGTGGAAGTCTTGATATGGCAGAGAAACACGATTCATGGCAACACAAACTATACTTCTCTTGCTTGATTGTAGCATGGACCTTGGCAGCCAGAAGTCATGGTGGCTTGATAGTTTCTGATCAAAATGTCGAGGGCCAGCATTCTTCGTGGGTGGGGATATGTGCATAGCAGTAAGTCAGGTGCTTGCTTTGGCCTTCTAAGTAAATCTGGCAGTTGGGAGACCAGCTTTTAAAATAGGTTAAACTTGGGCTTCCCTGGTGGTGCAGTGGTTGAGAGTCTGCCTGCCGATGCAGGGGAAACGGGTTCGTGCCCCGGTCTGGGAAGATCCCACATGCCGTGGAGCGGCTGGGCCCGTGAGCCATGGCCGCTGAGTCTGCGTGTCCGGAGCCTGTGCTCCGCAACGGGAGAGGCCACAACAGTGAGAGGCCCACATACCGCAAAAAAACAAACAAACAAACAAATAAAATAGGTTAAACTTAAGACTTTTTTTCACTAGGCCCTAAGCCTAAAGGTTTCTACTCCTTTTTTTTTTAAAGTGTTTGTTGTTCTTGTTGTAAAATAGGTACTCCTTGTTAAAAATAATCAAAGGCAGAATGCTTAGAATTTGGTGCACTCGTGTACTGTTGGTGGGAATATAAATAGACATAGCCATTAAAAAAGATAGTTTAGCAGTATCTGTTAAAAATGTAAACCTCTTACGTTCTCAGTCCCAGCCACTGGCCCTTCTGGGAATTTATCGTCCTATGGAAATGTTTGTATATGTGCACACAAAGGTATATACAAGGATGTCTGTTAATAGAATAGTGCATCTGTACAGTGGAGTTCTAGGTAGATGTTAAAAAGATAAGGTTTATCTAGCCAATATGGGACTGTATGTCCGTGATTTATTGTAAGGTGAGAAGACCAGGTTGCAAAATTATGTGTGTAGTGTGATCCCATTATAAGGCGGAGTAAACCTATGCTTATGTCAAGGTATATTCTTATGACTTGGTGTGAAAGATGTCTGAAAATGGCAAGGGTTTCAGGAGTGCCTCCCAGGTGGCTCTGGGAGGGGAGGGAGATTTTTGATAGGGGTAGTGTTGGAAAATCGGCCTTTTACTGTTTACTCTATACGTAATTGCTATATTGTATGAAAAGAAGTTTAGCAATAAATGTATATTACTTTAAAAAATTAAACTGTATAGAATTGTTTGAAGTGGAAAAGTAAAGTTGCTTTCTCATTCCTCGTAGATATCTGCTGTTAGGAGTTTGAATGGTTCCCTTGCAGAGATTTATTTTCTGTGCATATACATATACATATACATAATAAGCATCACGTGCACAATGTGCTTATACACAGTTGGAGCAGCACTAAGCATACAGTTCTATGGCTTATTTTTTTCCACCTAAAAAACATGTTGTGAACCTTTTCCCATATTGGTCGGTATAAACTACTTACTACAACTACCACCGCTACTTTTTCCTCTTCTGCCTCCTCCTCCTCCCTTTCACTGCATAGTATTTCTTGGTCTGGATATATCATCATTTATTTGCTGTTGAGGGACATTGTTTCTAGTCTTTTATTACAAACAGTACTGCAGTGGATATCTGTCTATAGGCATGTGTATGCACACTCAAACACAGGTGTACAAATATATCTGTGGGATAAATACCCCAGAGTGGACTGAAGGGTACGTTTTGTGTTTTGATGGATATTGCCAAAATACTGTTCAGTGTATAAGGGTAGCACATGTTTTTAAAATGATCATACGTTAGAATTGCAAGATGCCTTAAAAATCATGTAGTTCAGGGGCTTCCCTGGTGGCACAGTGGTTAAGAATCCGCCTGCCAGTGCAGGGGTCACGGGTTTGAGCCCTGGTCCGGGAAGATCCCACATGCCGTGGAGCACCTAAGCCCGTTTGCCACAACTACTGAGCCTGAGCTCTAGAGCCTACAAGCCACAACTACTGAAGCCCGCACGCCTACAGCCCATGCTCCGCAATAAGAGAATCCACCGCAATGAGAAGCCCAAGCACCGAAACTACAGAGTAGCCCCCGCTCGCCGCAACTAGAGAAAGCCTGCGCGCAGCAACGAAGACCCAACGCAGCCAAAAATAAATAAATAAATAAATTTATTTTCAAAAGCTCATGTAATTCAACTCTGCGATATGGGTAAATCTCACGAACGTGTGGAACAAAAGAAGCCAGAGACAAAAAAATATATACTGTATGATTCTGTTTATATAAAGAAGAAAAACAGAAAAACTTACTTGTGCTATTATAAATTAGGACAGTGGTTATCCTTGGTGAGGAATAGAGACTAGAAGGGGGCTTCTGGAATGCTGGAAATGTTCTGTGTCTTGGTCTGGGTGCTGTTTACATGGTGTGTTCAGTGTGTGACAATTTATCATTTTACGCTTCTCTATAAACTTAGAAATGTGTATTATACTTCAGTGAGAGTTTTTTGTTTTTTAAAGCATCTAGTCCAACTCTGGTTTTATCGATTAAGACCCCAAGAGTTGAAGGCTTTCCTTGCTCTCCTGCCAGATGCAGATGAGGTTTCCTGAGAGCCTCATGCTGGCTCTGGAGCCCCGACCTGTCTTGCCAGTATTGGACTGGTGATGCTGCTGGCACTCGGAAAGCCTGTGAACGTGTGACAGAGTCTCTCACCTTGAGGCCCTTGAAGAATGATGGTGTGTCTGAGAGCCAGCTGCTGTGTCAAATGGAGTTTCTGGTTTTACAGCGCACGCTGCTGTGTTTGGGAATACCCTAGCACAGGCCTCACACACCCAGTCGATAAGACGAGCTCAGAAGGCTTACAGCTGAGGAGAAGTCCAGTTCTCTGTCATGCCAGCCGCCTCTCCCTCGTGATTTCTTCTCCTTGAGCTGCTTCTCCTTGCATCCTAATCTGTACTTTCCACGGCTTATTTCTGATTGTTTTCAGGCCAGTCCCTATTTTAGATCATTTTATCTTTTTCAGTAAAATTGTTTGTTTAAAGTAAAAAAGAAATAGATTTCTGTTGTATCCTTCCTGGCCTGCTTTAGGAGGGTGGTGGGGTGGTGGATTCCAAGGAATTGTTTTGTGTGGTATGTGACTCCAGGATTTTCAGCATCCAGGATTCCTTTATTTTGCTGTGGAGATTCTATCTGGAAACTTTCTGTGAGTCAAAGCATAGTTGGGTTGTTTGAGCATTTCCTGTGGTCAGAAATTTTCCTTGTGGTCAAAAAATTGATCGGAGATTAAGATGTCTTCTGAGCGCTTGCTGGCATGCACATACCTATTGACTTTGCTAGTAGCACGTGTGTGGGGGATGTCCTGTTTGATCATGAGTTAGAAATAATGGCTAAATTACAAGAGCCAGCCAGCCCTCTTAACATAGTACAGTCTTACTATCATGGCCGAGTCCATGTCCTGACAATACCAAGAGATTGATATATGCAAATTTAGGTAAGTATGTAAAGTCCAGCATGGCCACCTCTTAAATCTTAAACATCCCTGACACATGGAGGAAATGTTAAAGGTAGTTGCTGATCTATTCTAAAGGGGGCACTGGTAAATACAATGCTGGGGTAAGACATTCCAGATATGATATTGAAGAGACACCAAATTGGTAAGTCCTTATTTTGAACCAGATGGAGCCTTCTGTAAGTGGGCCCTCTCAGTAGAAAATTCTCATGTTGGACTTCACTCCAAGCCCCTACCCCACCTCACTACTTTCTGCCCTTTTGTTTCCCTTCACCCTCTGCTTCCTTCCTCCACTCTGGCCTCAGCGAATCAATTTGTTATCAAAGATCCAGCTTGAATTATGCCTTCTCACTGATTGGCCATCCTTACTTCTGTTGACCTCGCCCTCCCTCTTCTGGACTTCTGTGCCAGTATTGTCTGTGTACTCTGCTTAGCAGTCACATGTTCTGCCTTATAGCTTTTCTTTTATTATCTTTAATTTGATTGCACTTTTCACATCTTTACCTTGTCTGCCTAAATTGTCACCTCCTGAAAGGATATGACAGTGTTGGTGATTTTTATATCCCTAGTGTAGTGTCACCCAGGTAGTATGCTTTCAGTAATGATTTATTGCTGTGATACCCTGTTGCCCAAATACCACCATGTGTCATATCATCAGAGATGCGATTACTATAAATAGAAAATTCAATTGCTAATTTATTTTGCAAACTTGAGCAGGTGGCATCTTTCTTTGTCTTCCTTTACACCATAGGTCACTCTCCACTGAAAAACTGTGTGACAAAATTATTTTCAATTTCCGACTGACTCAGCTGACCCTCTGGATTTAGGGTAGTATTTGCTTGTCAGGGCAGTTTCAGTTCAGCAGAAGAGTTGATGTGGTTTGTTGGAGCTTAGTGGAAGAAGATTTTACCTGGGTTTTAAGATCAATATGTGAATTCTTTGAAAAGATAGAATAGGCATAAGCCAACATGAACCCAGGGTGAGACTATAAAAGTCTCAAAAACTTGCAGAAATGCATAGTCTTTAAGTCTTTGGTAGCCTGTCCAAATATGAAGCATGGATCTAAATTTTTATTCAGTTATCATAGTACTACCTTTTGTATCATCTCCTGTGTCTTGTGACAATTACTTTATCAACCATTAAATCCTAAAAATTGGGTCTTTTCTAAGATGTTTGTTTTACAGATTTCACTCTCTTGTTTTTATACCAAAATCATGGTTCGTGAATTCTTATTTTATAATGTGTTCTAATAACTGGTAGAATTAATCATTTTCAACTCTTTACCAGAATATTCTATAGCCTCACAGTATCCTAAAAGAGTAATTAAAAACCTGTTATATGCCAGTTCCCCTTACTTAGGTGCTGGAGGTTCAGCGATGAATAAGACAGTTCACATTTTCCTAGCAGGGCTCTCAGTCTAGTGAAGATTAGAGTCAAGACCAAGTTAGTAAAGGAAGTAGTTGGCAGCAAAGCTTCCATTTTTCTACAGCCCCATTGCCTAGCTTATACGCCCAGCAGCCACCGAGGTCTACAGGGTAACCTTCCAGCCTGCCTCTGTGTGATATTTTTTATGGGATCTTTTTTTTTTTTTTTTGCAGTACATGGGCCTCTCACTGTTGTGGCCTCTCTCGTTGTTGCAGAGCACAGGCTCCGGATGCGCAGGCTCAGCGGCCATGGCTCACGGGCCCAGCCACTCCGTGGCATGTGGGATCTTCCCGGACCGGGGCACGAACCCGTGTCCCCTGCATCGGCAGGCGGACTCTCAACCACTGCGCCACCAGGAAAGCCCTATGGGGTCTTTTAAAGATAGTTTTGCTACTTTTTTCTTTTTTTACAAAGTATCTTAATATGACTTTTTTGAATTATTTTCTTCAGTGCATTTAACCATTCCATTGAGATTTTTTTTTTTAATATATTTATTTATTTATTTATTTGGTTGTGCCAGGTCTTAGTTGTGGCATGCGAACTCTTAGTTGCGGCATGCATGTGGGATCTAGTTCCCTGACCAGGGATCGAACCTGGGCCCCCTGCATTGGGAGCATGGAGTCTTAACCACTGTGCCACCAGGGAAGTCCTCATGCCGTTGAGATTTTTATTTGGTTTATGTTTAAAATGCAGTTCAACATCTTTGTGTAGTGTATGGTCTTTCAATTCAAGGTCATGATGTCTCTGTGTATTCTTTTCTCTTCATTTTTCTCATAATTAGTCATTGTAGGTTTTTTTAATTTATTTATTTATTTATGGCTGTGTTGGGTCTTCGTTTCTATGTGAGGGCTTTCTCTAGTTGTGGCAAGCGGGAGCCACTCTTCATCGCGGTGCATGGGCCTCTCACTATCGCTGCCTCTCTTGTTGCGGAGCACAGGCTCCAGACGTGCAGGCTCAGTAATTGTGGCTCACAGGCCCAGTTGCTCCACGGCATGTGGGATCTTCCCAGACCAGGGCTCGAACCCATGTCCCCTGCATTGGCAGGCAGATTCTCAACCACTGAGCCACCAGGGAAGCCCTGCAGTTGTTTGTGTTTACTTTCTAAGGTTGATGAGGTCAAGTGTAATGAATGTTTGTCAACCTGTAAATATCTGGGCCTATTGAGTACAAGACGTTTTCAATGCTGAGGAGATCCTGAGCCTAAGGCCAGGTCCCATTGGAAAGAGAGCTACATACATGGAAGAGGAAATTAATAGTTCACAGCAGTGAGTTTGCCTCAAGTCCGTGAGGCTGAAATGTTAGGTGGAAGTCAGGGAAGGAAGGAAATTCTTTGAGCTGGCTTGATACTTGTCTGGGCTGGGGGCTTGGCCTGAAAGATAAGTTGGATTCTGTAACAAAGGATGGAGAAGAATCTTCTAGGTAGGGGAGGTGGACTGAACAAGATTCAGGTGTAGAGGTGAGAGGTGCTGTTGACCACATAGCTATGTTGCCCTAGAATCCTTTGAATGTCAGGTTCTGGCATTTAGACTTGGACAGGGGTTTTCAGTTTGTCTGTCTCGGATCCCTAGGATTCTAAGGAAGGTTTTCTGTGTGGAAACGGGGAACGCAGGCCACTAGGATTCTGGGTCCTTCACCCTTAAAGTTCAGTTTAAGGTTTTATTTGGAAAAAGGATTTGGTGCTCTTGAGAAAGGTTATCAACCCTTGTTATCATCAGTGGGAAGGCAGGGTTTGAAGGTTTTTTATCTGAGAGAATTCGCTGAAGCTCTTGGAGGGCACTCCCTTGTTACCTTCCCATATCAGTCAACCTAGTCAATCAATGCTGTTGTTTTTACCACTTGAGTGGGTCTTGAATCTGGCCCCTGCCACTGCAATTAATCTCACTGTCTTTCTGGTTTATGATCGTAGCCTCTTGGTAATTGGTCTTTCTCCTTCTGGTCTCATGTCCGTTCAGTCCTTTAGCCACACTGCTGCAAATATCTTTGTAAAATGAATGAGATCACATCACCTTCCCACGTTTAAAATTCTTCATGGGCTTCCCTGGTGGCGCAGTGGTTGGGAGTCCGCCTGCCGATGCAGGGGACGTGGGTTCGTGCCCCGGTCTGGGAAGATCCCACATGCCGTGGAGCGGCTGGGCCCGTGAGCCGTGGCCGCTGAGCCTGCGCGTCTGGAGCCTGTGCTCTGCAACGGGAGAGGCCACAACAGTGAGAGGCCCGCGTACAGAAAAAAAAAAAAATTCTTCAGTGGCTCTCCATTACCTCCAGGATAAAGTTTAAGGCTGTTGCCAGCAAAACCGGCCCCTGTCCATCATCTAGCCCCACCTCTTGCCATTTTCATCCACGATGATAAACTTCAGCCGCACAGATTAGAGCAGCATGCCGCTTCTTAAGCTTTTGTGCTATTTCTCACCCGCGGTACCTTTACTTGCCGTTCCCTTTCAAGAGTCCCCTCCTGGCGTCCTTCCCTGGCCTACCCTCTGAGCCAGTGCCCACCACCCTGTGTTCTGTAGTGCTCTGTGCAGTGCTCTGTGAACACTTACCCTCTGGACTCTGATTGTCTTCCTTCCTCAATGGATCCTAAGTTCCTTGAGGGAAGGGACTGGGTCTTCATCATTGTATCCTCCAAACCAAGACACAGGGCTCTAATAAATGATTATGAACGAATGAATGGTGTAGAGACATTCAGAAGACCTCTTTCCTCAAAAGTGCCATTCAGTGGAAACGTGGAATTGTATCTAAAGAAAGGGAGAAGTAAAAAGATGCATATAATACTAAGGTCTTGAGCAAGGTTGCAACATCTGAGTGAGAACTAATTTTCCTGTGTTCTTAGTGCGAGGGGTAGAGGGTGTATTGCTAACAGTCCAGGGAATGTGAAACTTTCGAGGTAGGATACTTAAATAGAGGGTCTCAGAAGGAAGGGAGCTGCGAGTCAGCAGAGCAGGGGGAAAGAAAGCGAGTGGGTCAGGCTGCCTGGGCTAACGGGAGGCTTGGTGTCCCGAGGGTGCGGCTGGCCATGAGGATTCAGGTGCACCTTTTCTGAGTTGGGAGAATTGTCTATAAATCACTTTAGAGTTTAGAGTTCAAAAATAAGGGAATTCCCTGGCGGTCCAGTGGTTAAGACTCGGCGCTTTCACTGCTGTGGCCCGGCTTCGATCCCTGGTCGGGGAACTAAGATCCTGCAAGCCATGCAGCACGGCCAAAAAAAAAAAAAAAAAGCTGTTATAATAATTATGATGATAATAATAAATGGAGGATAGGTGGATAGATGTTTTACCCCAGGGGATTTGGCACTTAAAATTTTTCAGTCCACTGCAGCCTGTATCAATTCAGAGGTCCTTAGAGCAGAGACCTGCTCTGACAAAGATTCCTCATTACCTGGTGATTTCTCTTCTCCCTGATGCACCCTGGGACTGCTTGAGCTATTGTTCAGCTACCAGGAGCAAGCAGAGGCTGGGCGGAGACAGCGTTGGAGTCTCCGTGACTCTAAGTGAACATTTACATCCAGGCTAATCTGAGCAGCAACAGGCAGACTGTTAGCGAACACTCTTCCTTCAAGGATGTAAAGACAGAGAGCTTGACTGTCTAAATAACAGTTGAATGAATTGTTGTCTGTAGGGTGTTGTCAGCCTCAAAGAAGCAATCAGTTTTCTCTCCTTGCCCTCTGAAACAGATCTACTTGTGCCATTGTTAGATCTCTTTGCTACAAGTATTCTTGGGTTGGATTTGGCTTCTGAGTTTATCTCCATTTTCAGGAATCCTTCCCTGAATACCCATCCTCCCACCTGCCGAAGGCAAGGTAAGGTGTCCCTACTGGCAGAACCAGTAGGCTGTCTACTCCTGGTGTGCAGCCCTGTTGTCACCACTCTGCATTCATTGTCTTTGTCACTTTGCTGCTTTGTTTCCTGCAACGCTGCTACACTAAGGAACTCAAGAGCAGAGACTGTCTCTGCTTTGCCATCACCTGGCACAGCACCTGACGTGCAGTAGGCACTTGGGTATTCATTGAAGGAATAAGTGATTTTTTTTGTCCCATGTACTAAATCAGTTAGATTAAGGCAGATAGGAAATAGTCACTAGATGCAAGATGAATTCTTGAGGATTGATCACTTAAAGATCTCTTCTTGGCAAGTCTGTCTACACTTTTGCTCTTTCTGCTTCTCTCTTTCCCTGCCCAGGCTCTTAAATTGATTGCATAAAATTTTGTTTCCCTTTGAATGCTGTAGGGTGCTGCTCCAAACTCTTTGGAGTTTACGTAAATATTTGTTGTTTAAGGGACCTAGTATGGTTAGAGCAGGGAAATTGGGGAAACGCAGATTCGCAAACCCCTGGAAGCTGTGACTTGAAGAACTGTGTGGGTTTATTTTTACTTAGGGGCACATAACCTAGGGACTGTGGATAGGCTTCTGGAGGCCTGTGAACCCCTGATTTCCTACAGCTGTTGGTGAGATTGTATGTGTGTGTATGTGTGTGTGCGTGCACCGCACAATGTGGATGCACCAGAATCTGCAGCCTTCATTAGGTTATCAAAGTAAGAGGAGTCTCCTCCTCCCAAAAGGTTAAAGACTACTGTGCAGCCAAGTGGTGGTGGTATACCTACCAGATGATCCGGAGCAAGCGGGGGTGATGGCACACCTTTGTCCTCAAGGAGTTTATGATCCAATAGAGGTTAAAAGATTTGATCCTAAACCTCTTAGAGCTGGCAAAAGAGAGATCAGTGAGGGCTGGGAGATAGATTTGTTAGGCTTGAAGGATGAGTAGCATTGAAGTGACTGAGACTAGATCAAATAGTTTTCTCTTCCCAGCTCTCCAAGACAGGAAGCCTCATAGCTTCCCAGTGATTCCATGCAACTTGCTGGTCCAAATTGGTTATAGTCCACCTCCAGTTTTACTGTGTGCCCATCCCCTCCCATTGGATCCTTTGCAAATAGAGAGTCACTGATCTCGTATGCGCATGACAAACAGCAGGAACAGCAGCTAATACAGCTTTTAACGTGGTAATGTTCGCTCCTGGCTTTACTTTCGGTATCTCACCTCCATATTACAGATTGAAAATAAACGACCCTCCTGGGTGCTGGAGTTCAGTAACTCCCTCGGTTTTATCCCTCCCCACAGAGAGATGGCTTAGCACACATCTGTCTCCCTTGTGTGTTCACAGTGACCGCGAGAAACAGACGCCCAGCGTCAGCAAGCACTTTGATGTGTGGTGTACCATTCCTCAGAGGACACCAACCCAGTCTTTCCTGGAACTGCCTTCCAAAAAACCCTGCCAAGCTAGTAAATGGAAAATGGCTGCTAAGTGTTCGGAATAAGTAACAGGCATATATTCCGGCTTTATAACTAACTGAGAGCAGAGTACAGTGTTGCCCTGATGGAAGGCAGCAGGACGAAAGGCCAGACTCTCCCTCGAGCTGGTTTCCTACAGCTGTTGGTGAACTCCCAGGCTGCTTAATCTACTTGGGAAATGCTCTTCATTTAGCCCCAGCATGCGGCACAGAGCCTTCTACGGCACCTGTGGGCAGCGAGGCAGGCCTGACCCCCAGTACGTTCCTTACCTTCTCTGAGTCTGTGTTTCCTTGGCTTCCTTGCAAGGGTAGTTGTGCATATTAAGAGACAACACGTGCCAAGCGCCAGTTAGGACCTCACGTTGCCAGGCCCGGTGCTGAGTGTTTCCATGAGTCTCATCCCATTCTCATAGCAGTCTTCTGAGAAGGGTGTAATTTCCAATTTTCTGAAAAGGAAAAGGGGATTCAGAAAGATGGGGATTGGAGCTGGGACTCTAACCCAGAGCCATTATTACCCTTTTGGCCACATCGCCTCCCTTCACTCGGGTAATTTGAAGCCCAAAGAAGACATCAGTTGGGACCTGCCAGCTAATGGAGCAGTGGGATCAGGCAGCTGATGTCGGACTCTGGTACCCTACACCAATACCCCCTCTCTAACTGCATGGGAGGGTTTTCTTCCCTCCTGACACCAGCTGTGTGGGGTCTTTTCCAATACCACGTCAATTCTCCGACACCAGCCAGGTGTCCTGCCACGCAGTTCTGGCACTAACCACCCGGAGTTACCATCAGGCTCTGCAGGTTCAGGGCTCAATCCCACAGAACCGCCCTCACTTCACCACGCCAGTTGCAAGTCCCTGGGCTGTGCGCAAACTGTCTGACTTGGCCAGAAAGTCGAGGGTTCCCACAGCCTCCCCGCAGGTTCGATAATTTATTAGAACAACTCACAGAACTCAGGAAAATGCTATGCAACTGATCCTTGAACAGCACAGTTTGAACTGCGTGGGTCCACTTATACTCAAATCTTTTTCAATAGTAAGTACAGCCGTCCTCCCCATCTGCGGTTGGTTGAATCTGTGGATGCTGGACCACCGACACGGAAGAACCGCAGACGTGGAGCGTCGACTATAGGTTATGGGCGGGTTTTCAACCGTGTCGAGATTCAGCACCCCTAACCCCCACCGTGTTCAGGGTTCAACTGTCTTACTGTTACAGTTTACTATAAAGGATACAACTCCGGAACAGCCAAATGGAAGAGATGCCTAGGGCAAAGTATGGGGTAAGGGGCACAGAGCTTCCATGCCCTCTCTGGGCACGCCACCCTCGATGTGTTCACCAACCTGGAAGCTCTCCAAACCCTGTTGTTTAGGGTTTTTATATAAAGGTTCCATTAAACCTATATAAACCTTCCATTAAACCAGGCATGATTGATTAATCATTGACCATTGGTGGCTGAGTTCAGTCTCCAGCCCCTCTACCCTCCCTGGAGGTGGGGGTGGGGCTGAAAGTTTTACTCTTTTCATCAAGGCTGGGTCTTTCTGGTGACTAGCCCCCATCCTGAAGCTATCTAGGGCGCCCCACCCCCCGCCAAGGGTCCACCTCATTATCATAAACTCAGGTAGCGGGTAACAAGGGGCTTGTTATGAATAACAAAAGACGCTCCTATCACTCAGGAAATTCCTGAGGGTTTTCGGACCTCTGTACCAGGAACTAGGGACAAAGACCAGATATATATTTTCTTTATTATACCACACTGTCCCTGCCCTCCCTGCAGGGTTCCTGCGTTTAAAACCTTGCCAGTGGGCTTCCTTAGCCCCTCTATGGACACCTAGGGCTGAATTGGCCAGTGGCCTCTGAGGCTGGGAAGGAGCCGCAGGAGGAGCCCAACCCTGGGCCGGTGTGCCTCTCGTCGTGCCTGGAGGACGGTGCTCATGCAGGGCCGTTTCTTCCTGGAGCACCCTGCCTGCTTTCTTAGCTACTCTCCCGTGGCTTAGAGGACAGCATTAATCTCAAAGTAGCACTAATCCCTTTTTATAAGAGAAGGAACAAATCCTCGAGTTCTTTGGGCAGAGGCCACTCACAGCCATGAGAATGGAAAGGACCCACATTCCAGCCCTTCCTTCTGTGCTTCAGGCTGGTGAAGCTGTGAGCTTTGTAGCATCAGACTGAAACGATTCAGAACTTTACCAGGTTCCTTCCCACTTGGGACTCCCCCAAAAAAGCCTCCGTATTTGCATCCTCATTTATCGTAGCCACTTTCTGCAGTTATCGTGGAAGAGAACTGGTGGGACTGGAGCTGTTAAACCCAGTCAGTTATTTCCCGGCACTCAGCCTAGGTCTCTGTGATCCTCTTTCAGAAAAGGCAGCTAATTTCAGTAGAGATACCCCCATCTATCACTGTAATAGTTTAATAGGTGCTGTTAGTTACAGCTCGAATATACCAACGGGCTTTATGTGAGTAACTGCCATATTGATGCCGCTTTGAATTGATGGTAAAGTGCTAAAATATGAGGTATGTGGTTTCATATGCTATGATTTTATGGGGGTTCTGTGTTACTTAATCTCTCCCTCCCCCTATAATTCTAGGTTAGCTTGTTGCTTCCTCGTTATCCACATAGTTTTTAAACAAAGCTTCCTCCACATTTTTTGACTACTTCCCATGTGCCCATTTCTCACCACCCTCCTGTATTCTGCTTGCTTATACGTTACACACAAGTCATTTGCATTCCGAAAATGCCTTCTTGCCATAACAGCGGGCAGTCAGCTCCACTCTGGGCTCTTTCGGATAAGCAGCGTTCATGTAGCTTGTGACTCGGCAGTACTAGCAGATCTCCTTGGGACCCGGTGCCCCGATCGGGACAGCATGCCCTGGCAAGCTGCCTGGAGAGCCCAGCAGCCAGAGCGAAGTAAAGCCTGTTGCACAGAGTAATCCCGCCCTTCCATCCAAGACAGAAATCATCTGGGTGGAAGCCCAAGTCCCCAGGACAGTTCCAGCAGGCCTGCCTTGCCTGGCTGGTCCGTTGCACTTTCCCCCTCCACAGCAGTGAGCTTTGGTGGACAGGCCGCTCTGCCCTTCGCCAGCGGAGAGGAGATGAGACTGTTTTTGCCCCGACAGGCAGTGCAGCAGGCTGTCCTGTCACAGCAGCCCTGGGGAGCAGCACCCACTCTCGACTGAGGGCCCTCGCTGTCTCCCTCCCTCTCCCTCATGGGGGGCGTGCACATGTGCGTGTGCGTGTCTGTGTGTGTGTGTGTGTGTGTGTGTTTCTGTCCAGCTTCTGGGAAAGAGTGCAACCCTCTTGTGGGGGATCCCAGGCAGAGCGAAGCTGTTGCCCTGCTCTGGAAAAGTGAGCAGGCCAGATCTAGAGACCACACGTAGACAGCAGATGGCTTGCCCTGGTGAGAGCAGGAATTCACTCAGTCCCCATGGCTTCTCTAGGGAGCAGCGGAAGCAGGGAAACCAGTCCATAAAGGAAGGTAGGAGTTGGGTGCGCTTGTGTATGAAGCACCTTTTCTGTGCTGGCCAGGCCTGAGGCTTTCTCTCTCCCATATTCTGTGGGCTGGGAGGCCTGCCAGTATGCCTTGAGGCACGAGGGTGGTTGAGAACAAACTACTTCAGTCCGCTTCCTTCCTCTCTTCAGCCAGAGAAACTGCACTTTTATTTTCAGGCATGTGTTCCTCCTTCCCTTCTTTCTGTGGATAGTTACTGAATGCCTTCTCCAGGCACGAGTTAACTGTGCCAAATCCAAGTACATAGAACGGTAATCGGAAAACATGCCTGTTCTCTCCTTGGAGGACCAGCATGCAGCGAATAATCACACAGCTGTACAGTAACTTTCAAGTTTTGCCCAGTGCTGTATAGAGAAAGTATGGGGGTAGTGTAGTGCGGTGGTTAGACAGAGGCTTTGGTGTCTGTATGGGAATAGTCATTATGGTAGTATACAACTCATAGGGCTGTCGTAAGGGTTTCGGAGACAATGCATGTAAAACGCTTATCACTGTGCCTGACCCAAAATATGAGGATTGCATAAATGTAAGCAGTTTTTATTATCATAACTGACTTAATGTAGATCTGGGGGTCTGTGGAGACTTCTGAGGGAGCAGTGTTTAGCCAGCCAAGAAGGTGGAGGTGGAAGTAGAAGGAACAGCCTATAGGAAGGCTCGGGGGCAGGAGGGGCTCACGCTTCGAGACTCTGAAAGGCCAGCGTGATTGGAGTGAAGTGGCTTGGGGGAGGGCAGCAGGATCAGGTGTTGATGCGGCCACCAGGCCACATGTGGACAACTTTGTATTGGATCCTAGATGCAGACAGAGTACAGATTGTGGGCTGGTGGCTGGTGGGGACCACGACCAGATTGAATGCCAGAGTGTTAACAGCCTTCTAACCTATGAAGTGTACTTTCTTAGGCCAGGAAAGGAGGGACACTGGGCTGTGATTGGTGACATCACAGAACCTTTCGTGGTTCATTGGGAATGAGGAACCGGAAAGCAGTTAACCTCTGCCCTCACTAATGCTTGAGAGGAATCTGCCTGTGACCTCAAGGGGCTTTACCTGGGGGCCTGCTGTGGAAGGGAGGTTGGCATTGTATGCATGGGGGGTGTATTGTACCTGTGTGTTAGTTTAACTGTTTCTTTGTTGGTGGCTCTTTGTTTACTCAATGAGGACCCCCCCCCATGGCAGTGACACTAGCTCACCTCCGAGTCACACTGCCATCACCCCCGTGCCACTGGGCTTGAGTGTGCTGGCGAAGTCACACTTGGAGCCCGAAGGATGCTCACATTCTTGGCAGTAGGGTCTCCCAGCTGCTCTTTGCTTCGTTGCTGCTTTGCAGAGCACAGTCTGCTCACCTCAGTTATAGGTCACACTCCTCTCCCCTCCATCCCGTGCTGCCCAGAAAGAGCAGTATGAACTCTGGGCTGGCCTAAGGTTCACTTTGTCATAGTGGTTTTCTTAAACACATATATTGGGCTATGCGTTTCCTTGAAAGTCAGGAAACAAACAGAGCCCCTCATTTGGCTCAGAGCAGGGTCCAGAAGCCCTCTTTCACAGTTAATGACAGTAAATACATGGGTAGCTTATAAAGGATCAGCCAGATGCTAGAGCCATATGATGCCCCAGACTTGGTGTGATATTTCCATCTCTTCCCTTTCAGATCTCTTCTCTCCCTTCCTCCTCAGCCTTGAGATTTATGACGTGGCTGTGTGTACATGCAATGGCGCTGGAAATGTATAAAGCCACAATGCCTAGTTGTGGGGCTAACACCCGGTCAGGCAGTCATAATAGAGTGCTAGTGGCATTCTGTCATGGGGAGAAAGGAGGTCTGGCATTGCCAGAAACAGATCTTGATTGGCGAGGGAATTACCAAGGGAAGACAGCTAACAAAGGGGCACTGGAGGGGCCAGAGTGACCCTAGTGTTCAGGTAATAGAAGGGCCAGAAAATCATTCCAAGCACATCCAGAACAGGAAGGCAACAGGGAGACCTAGTGGGGATTCTTTAATGTTATCAATAGTAGAACTTCATCATAGGAATAAAGCACGGACACTGTCCATTGGCTGCTGTCTGTCGAGAGAGGAGGCAGCGTTTTTTCTCTGGCTCTCCCTGCTTATCCAACTGACAGATGAGAACACTGAGTGGGGTGTGAATGAAGAGATGAATGCGTATAAGTAAACAAGGGAGGAATGGAAAATCCTTCTAACCCGTAATGAATCTGGCATTTATAGGATAAAGCCTACATGTAATATTTAAAGGATAAGGGAACAGGGAATTAACATTGGAGGGAGTAGCGTGATGTTTAAATGCACAGTCAAGGCGGGAGGGAGGCTCAAGAGGGAGGGGATATGGGGATATATGTATGCATATAGCTGATTCACTTTGTTGTACAGTAGAAAAGAACACACCATTGTAAAGCAATTATACTCCAATAAAGATGTGAAAAAATAAAATAAGTGCACAGTCATCCAAGACAGAGACTCAAGTGAGCCAGTTCAGAGCCTGCTCCCCCCACCATGTACACACAGCTCTGTGGCCTTGGGCTTAGCCTCTCTGAGCCTCTATTTACTCTCTGTAAAATGGGAATAAAAATAATAATATTTACCTCAAGGAATTATTGGGTGGATTCACTATGATAATTCTAGTGCAGAGCTTAGGAAAGTACCTGGCACATGGTAAGCCCTCAGCAAGAGTTAACTGTTATTATTATTGTTTTATTATTATCATTATTATTTCAGCGTACCAGCCATTTGTATTACTTGCTTTCGTATGTGTAATCTCAGCATTCACAACATCTCAATAGTCATTAATAAACAACCCTGTATTTGTTGAGGAACCAAGGCTTTGAGAGGTGGAGTGATTTGTCCTCAGTCACCCAGCAGCTGTAAGACAGAGCCAGGATCAAAACTGAGGTTACTTTGGTGTCAAAGCCTGTGTGTGTGTTTAATATTTTTCTGCCAACTGGCCTGTTTTGGCCGAGCCCTCAGAGCAGGCCATGCCTACAGGGAGGCGCTGCTGTTGAAGCTTGTTAAAATGTAAAGAAAGGGCAGGGGGAAGGCATTATGTTGTGGGCTTTACGTAGGTTATCTCATTTGTTCCTTGCAGTAGTCTAAGAAGGTGGGGGTTAATCCACTGTAGTCAGATGTGCAGAAGTTAAGAGTCAGGACCCGAACCCGGATCTCCCTGACAGCAAAATTCAGGTGCTCCTCCACTTGCCAGCTTGCTTTCCACTTAGATCATTAGGATAATAGCCGCTCCCTTAGCCCTGTGCTAAGACCTTGTTCAGTGCACCCCACCAGGGTGTACGGTGGGGACTGTTCTGTGTTGTGCAGAAAAGGAAAGGAAGCGCGATTGCCCAGGATCTTACAGCCAGTAAGTGGCTTGTGACTCCACGCTAAATGCTCAGCCACACCCTAGCCCTTTCACCTTCCGTCCTGGCGGCGGTGCTGCAGTGTGACCCTCAGGAGGAGATGGACTGCAGTGACACTGTTGGCATTTGACCCAGAGAGGTCGGCCCCCTTCAAGACAATTTGGACTTTATGCTCGACGGGGTTTCCTTTTCTCCCAGAATTCTCAGCACCCCTCTGGCCTTGAAACTTAGCCTGCCTGAGACTTACCTCTGGGATGCAGGAAAGAAAAGGAGAATGGTCTCTTAGATGCGTTTCCTTAAAAGTTGACAAGAGTAGTTTCGTAGTTAAAGCCTGTCTGATGTGGGGCGTTTTACCGCACTGGCAGCCCCAACTACAACCATTTTTAAGGACTAAAGTGCTGAGTTTGTATCTAAATGTGGAAAAAGGGAAAAATAAACATGTCCGAGTGTGTCTCGGAGGAAGTATTGATGTGTTGCTAGAAAGGAAACTTAGGAGGAACTGAGTCCTGGTGTGACCGAGCAGGGGCGAGGCCTGGCCGGGGCAGGCTACGGAAAGACTTCAGGCCAAGAATGCCAGTGCCGAGAAGTGGTGCTTGGGATCCAGGAGTAAAAACTTCTTTGGACGTTTCAGGAAATCAGACATGTACCAGAGCAGAAGGTGGTTCTCCTCTCGGTTTCCAAGCTCCTACAGGTCACCTGTCCATTCTCCTGGGGCCCCTGGTGTGGCAAGTGCCACAGGCATCTCTCGGCCGCTGTGATGGGGAAGTCAAGGGTAAAATATGCCAGTTCTTAGCCCATAGGGAACGCCTCGTGGCTGGCATTGCTGGGTCACCTAGCCTTCTGTCACCAAAATAGTTTTGAGGAAGACCACAGCTGAAAGCTCTGTGAAGGATCTTACCTGCCATGTTGGGTGCTCAGTAAAATTTTTTTTAATTTATTTATTTTATTGTATTGTATTTATTTTTATTTTTGGCTGCATTAGGTCTTTGTTGCTGCGCACGGGCTTTCTCTAGTTGCAGCGAGCTGGGGCTACTCTTTGTTGCGGTGCGCGGGCTTCTCATTGCGGTGGCTTCTCTTGTTGCGGAGCACGGGCTCTAGGCACGCGGGCTTCAGTAGTTGTGGCACACGGGCTTAGTTGCTCTGCAGCATGTGGGATCTTCCCAGACCAGGGCTCGAACCCGTGTCCCCTGCATTGGCAGGTGGATTCTTAACCACTGAGCCACCAGGGAAGCCCAGTAAATATTTATTGAAAGAAAAAATAAGGCCTCTTTGCTTTTCTCTTTTTTAATGTCCTTTTGAAAAATCACACATGGCCGTGGTTTAAATAATGTGTTGAGGCTTGCTAACAAATAAAAAGTACCAGTTTTAATACTTTTTGGAGATGCTTTTTTCCTGAAGTATCTGGTATTTATTTTTCCTTATGTATTGCCCCCCAGTTTTATTGGATCATAGATCTTAAGAGTCACAGGGACCTTAGAGGCCTGGACCATCTTCTAGAGTGATGGCGGTTCTCACAGTATGGTTCCTGGACCAGCCGCATCAGCATCACCTGGGAATGTGTTGGAAATGCAGAATTTTGGGGCCCACTCCCAACCAACAGAATCAGAAACCCTACAATTGCAGCCCTGTAACCTATATTATAACCAGCCCTCCAGGTGATTCTGCTGCACGCTCAGGTTTGAAAACTGGTGATTTAAAACGCAGTAGTAGAAGAACACAGGCTCTGGAAGCAGATGGGGTTCAGATTGCAATTCACTAGCTCTCTGACCTCGTGCATGTTACTTTACCTCTCAGCCTCGGCATTCCCATCTGTAAAATGAGATTAGTAATAATCTCTCTGAAGGAGCTATTGTGAGAACTGATGTAAAAATGCACGGTAAGGACTTACCATTATGTGCCTCACACATAGCATTCAATAAATGGTTTATTACTGGTGTTATTAGCTGTCTTCTTAGACCAGGTATTAATCTTTTTAAACAGCATCCCAGACAGATGGCTATGCAGTGAGAAGGGAGTTCAAAAGCTCTGGCCTTTATAATGAGTGACAGCTGTAGCTATTATTATTTTATATATTGAGAGAATATTTGCCTTCCTGTCATTCCCATTCTAGTCATAGCTCTGTTCTCTAGAGCCATTGGAACAAGACTGTTCTACATAGAAATTGTTTAGATTTTTGAAGATAGCAGCCTTGGCTATTCTGAACTGTCTCTTGTTCTATTCCCACATGTTAACTTGTTTCTTTTGTTCTATTCCCAAAGATTAAAAGATTCCCAAAGAAATCAGCAGGGCTCTGTAAAAAAAAAAAAAGACCTATTGCCGAGATTCTGCTATGGTAATGGGTCTTTGGAGATTTCTGGTATGTAGAGATGCCTCATAGTTTTAAGATTGAAGCTTTCTCAGTGGGACCTCTAACCATGGAACACATCTTGTGGCTAGGGGGTACTGCTTTCTGCTGGCAGGTGTGAGCCCGAGTCAGCCCCTGAGTGTTTCTGTGTGGGTCTGCGGGTCCCAGGATGCACACCCCTTGGAATCCAGCGTCTCTGCCTAGGGGCCTGCTCCAGGCCCCCAGCCCTTTCCCTGATCTGGTCCTGGGCTCCTTGGCAAGCTGCCCTTGCTCTGCCAGGCATCCCAGTTCTCACCTGTGTTGCTAGCTCTCTGTTTCACGAGCAGCCTGCAGTTTGCAGTCTGCTCTAAGATTTTTGTTTTTATTTAATTGATGTCTAATTAATAGTTGTGAAAAATTGTACTGGCCAAGCAGATGATACCTTTCCTAAATTATGCCATGTTGTGTAGAGCAGTGGCAGAATTGCTATTTTAAAGTGGGATTTTGTAATATAAACACGTGTCCAGATTACAGGAAATACTAAGTTGATGATTAATTGATGCTGTGGAGCTGGCCTTGCGCTTTCAAATGCTTCCATTTTTGTGATCATCCATCTAGTGAGGTTTTAGCAGGCCCACACCTCTGGTAATTTCCCGATAGCTAATTTGCAGTTGGTTTTCTGCCTTGTGATACCGGGGCAGGTGGTCATTAGGAGACAATGCAGAGGGCTCCTCTGTCCGTGCTGAAGGTCAGGGTTGCCAGAAGATGATGAATGGCCTGAAGCTGTCAGGATCTTCTCCAGTTCAGAGAGTGCCTCTCCACACCGGGGCTCAGGATCTGTGGACATTGCTACTTCATCGAGGACTTTTTAAGCTCCTGCTGTTTGTATCATTGTCTTCTTTGTATTAGAGAGGGCTGATATTCAGGTAAAGAGAAAAGTGTAGTGATTTTTTTAAACCTAGGGGGTGAAGATTGAATCTGTTGACACATACCCAGGGCTTGTCAAAACGTGGGTGATTTCATGTGTAAGCATGTGACGTGTTAGCCGAGATGTGAAATAGGTAGAAAGTTTAAATATGTCTGAGAATAGTTTAGAAAAGTTACTGAGGAAAGAGACCATTGTAAAATTACTAACTAGGGATGGTGAACAGGGGCCACCCTGACCTCTAACTTCTGGAGGTTGACAGCAATAGAGGGGATGGACCATCTCAAAATTGGCTACCCAGAATACTGAGGGCCAGTGGGTTTCACTCAAATGTGTTGTTTCTTTGAGGGGATCGGTCGGGGGGAGACTGTGGTCTGGACCCCAGCCTGATGGTGGATGAATGTCAGGCATCTTCTGGAACACTGTGGAGGCAGAAGAGTAGCAGAGGCCCTGGACTTAGACCACTCTGCCTCTTACCAGCTATGCAGTCTAGGGTGAGGACTTCACCTTTCTGAATCTCCCTTTTCTCATCTGTATTCTCTCTCCATCCAGTAGCCCCACCATAAGGGGTTGAAGATTCGATGGCATCATCATTCATCTAATAAATGAGTGGTGGATGTGGAAAAGCATGTAGCCCAGCGCACAACATGGTGACTATGCAGGAAATATTAACTCCAACAGGGAGGGCAGTGGGAAGGGTCACCACTGGGCTGGGGTGTGTCCAGGGCCTCAAGTTTGGATAGTGTCTGCACTCCTTATGCCGAGTACAGTGATGGCGCGGCTCCTTTGGAGCCAGGCATTGCACAGCAGAGTGTCCTTGAGGCTGGTCTGTTAACCCCCTTTTCTCTGGGGTGAAAGGGCCCATGTGCAGTTAACAGCTTTTAGGCTAGGGAATTGACGACTTCTGCTTTTATGTTCTTCACAGTTCACCTGCCACCAATCTGGGGCTCCAGAACCAGGCTGACTGCTTTTATCTCGCCTGATGGGTGCCTCTCCAGAGGCATCAATTACGGTGATAACTGACGTTGAGACACTTGGCTCTCAAGAGCCTCCTAATGGACCTCAGGGCCTAGTCCTCTCTCCACTGTCCGCACTGCCTTCTGGTGTTCAGTAGTGGCTCCAGGGTGCTTCCTCAGTGCCCCTTCAGCTGGTCAGAGTTGCTCAGAACCATGATCTTCAGAAGGGAACCAGGGTTGGTTTGGCCATGAGATCCCATCTTGGTTTTCACAGTGACGTCATTGTCCTTTAGACCCATGGTCTTAGGGGCGCAACAGTGGACTTTCCTTCCTGGAGAGAAGGAGAACCAAGTTGAGAGACAGTGCTTGGAGTCCACTGCAAGCTGCACAGTACTTCCTGTGCCAAGGGGTGGGGAGTGAAGGGTGGAGGGAGTCATTCTCTCACTTGGTACTTTATATCCTCCCATGTTATTATTTAATTGAATTTTAGCATTGCTTTTTTCCTTACCTAACACGGTACACCAAGTACGTTCCAAAAGAATCGCAGAGTTAAACGTAAAAAAAAAAGTTGTAAAAGAACAAGAAGGAAGAAATAGAAGAAATAGAGAATATCTGATCTAGGAACAGGAAAATCCTCTCTAACCATAAAAACAAATGAAGACATCATAAAGAAATTGATGGGTCTTGAAAACCTAAAATTTTTGAATTATGTACTTCCAAAAAATTCAGTACACAAAATTAGAAAACAGATAACAAAAGGGAGAAAAATGTAAATATATATAACATTAACATAGTCAGTTCTTTAATATTCAAGTACAAAATGAGAAGAACCACTCCTATAGGAAAATGAACAAGAACATGAATAGGAAATTCACAGAGTAAGAAATACACACTGCCAAGAATCTTTTAAACTTAACTAGCTATCAAAAAACATAATTGTGGGTTATTCCTAACAGTGAAAACTTGGAAAAACCTAAATGATTAACAGTAGGTTGTTTTTAAATTACTGTATATTTTGATGTCTTTAAAATCATGTTGTAAAAAAACATTTAATGATTTAGGTTCACAACATACTTTGTAAATGAAATGGGTGGGTTAAAACAGTATTCTCTCCATTTTGTTAAAAAAAAAACCTAAAATTCCAGAGTATACATCAAAATGTGGACAAAAGATATCTTTGTCTGATGTGCTTCTGTATCATTTTAATTTTTACAAAAAACAAATGCTTTTACATTTTTAAGTGAAAAAGAAAATGGGCAAAAGTGGGTTGAGGCCTCTAGGTAAGTCAGGAGTGCTTCAGCCCTGTTCCTTCCTCTCTCCCAGTGGGTGCCTCATGGACTCGCCCCTTCTCTCCTCAAGTGCAGTCCTCCTCATTCTCTGCTCTCCACTTCCTGCTCCTAAGACACCTGCTTGTTTCTTCTCAGGATTGAGCACTGAAGGCATCTACCGGGTCAGCGGGAACAAGTCAGAGATGGAGAGTCTGCAAAGACAGTTTGATCAAGGTAAGGCCGCAGCCCAGCTGAGCACCGGAGGCCAGTCAGGGCAGACGCAACAGCCGAACTGCCCGTGGAGCCCCTCAGGGGTGCTCCTGCCACGCAGCCCCAAAGCCAAGAGGTGCTGGCTGGGTGACTGAGAAGGAGAAAGTGTTTTGGCCCCTGTCAGCAAACAGAAGTGTCATCCCCGCCAAACGTGCTTCAGCCGGGCTGCTCCCGCACCCCACCATCCAGGCACTGTTCCAGCCCGCTCTGGCACCGCCTCGCTCACCAGGAAAGGGCCTTGCTTCCCTTGGACTGGGCTGTGCAGGGGTTAATCTCAGGCACGTGATGTAAAGGTTGGGTTGAGATGACAGTCCTCTTTTGCCAGGGCCACAGGAGTACCCTCCTCACAGAGTCCCTGCAGGAGAGAAACAAAGCAAGGGAGCCTTTTGTGATGAGCTGAGCCTTGGGCCCCAGACTCCCAAAACTGAACTCTCATGAGTTAGACTGGCTCTTGGCAGGGACTTCGGTCTCCTAAGGCTAGATCAGGTCTGGAGGCCTAGAGCCAGATGGCCAAATCTATTTCACCCTAACCCAACAGCCAAACTGTAACTCTTAGAACTGAACACCCACCAATGCCAGAAGCAAATGAGCCAAAGCAGTAAAAATTCACAGATGTCACTGACCAAAGAGGAAAGTAAGCTGGGGATCAAAGTAGGGTCCAACTTAGCATGTGACTGGGCCTCAGGAGACCAAGCCAGGCAGCCTGTGCAGGCCTGCAGGAGCAAGCAGCTAACCATGGTGCGCTGGGAGCAGGCACCCCACCCCAGCACCCAGGGGCCCATAGCGCTGCGTAACTCCACAGTCAGTCTCTGCTGGCTGGCAGCGGGAAAAGGTGACCCAGGAGAGAAGGAAAATGTGCGTTAGTCTTGCAGGATAGGAAGCATGAGGTCAAAGTGAGGGTAAAGCCACCCTTGGGTATACACTTGATTATATGCCAGAATCTGTAACATGGGTTACATACAACCCCCAACTAGAAACAGCTGATATCTATCAGTAGATGATTTGTTGCGATCAGAAATGCAATAAAGTATGTAAAGAAGAATTAGAGACAGAGGTCAAAGGTATCATAAGCTGGAAGGGACCAGCAAGGGGAAAATAAGCCTCGTTGCCCGGTCACCACAGGAGCAGGGACGGAGATGGCAGCCCGGTTATTGGTAACATTTTTGTAACCTTCCAGGCAAAGGGAGCTGGCCTTTTGGGAAAGCCTCCTCCTGTTTTCCCTGAGTGCGAGGGTGTAAGGAAAAGGTA
Source organism: Mesoplodon mirus (assembly GCF_964341445.2). Taxonomy (NCBI): domain Eukaryota; kingdom Metazoa; phylum Chordata; class Mammalia; order Artiodactyla; family Ziphiidae; genus Mesoplodon; species Mesoplodon mirus. Next base: position 57,032,512 of record NC_138995.1, read on the forward strand.
GCAGCACACCCAGGCCAAACAAGGGGAGTTGGATGGCACAGAATGGGGGGTGCAGCTCCTCTACGCAAAGGCTGACCTTGGAAGGTTGGGTGTCAGCCTCTGTCTGTGAATCTCAGCACTTTCTTTTCTTCTTTTTTAGCAGCACCCAGGGATGCCACCTTCTGTCCAGTCTGTGATGATCCTGAGTCCCTGCCAGGCTCCAGGCCTGCCCTGGGCAGCATCCCTGGGCCCTCATTTCTCTGCTTATCCCCAGCGCTGAGTGTTCCTTGCTTCTGCCCAGCTTAGATTGATCTGGCCTCACTCTCCCAACTTCCTTTCAGATCACAACCTGGATTTGGCAGAGAAGGACTTTACAGTGAACACTGTGGCAGGGGCCATGAAGAGCTTTTTCTCAGAACTGCCGGACCCCCTGGTCCCATACAACATGCAGATTGACCTGGTGGAGGCACACAGTGAGTAGTGGCGACCGTGTGTAGCTTGCGGGCTCCTGGCAGCGCCCCAGGCGGACTCTGTGTTGGGCAAACTGAGGTGGGGGGTGCAGCACCTTAAGAATGGGTCCTGCCCTCAGAGAGCTGACACTTTGACTCTTGGAACTGAGATGTGAAGGACATAAGGAAAGGGAGCTAGCAAGGTGGCACCGAAGGGGCTGACACATTAGGCCCATGCCTTGGTTGACCAGAGGTGCTTCTCTGAGGGTTCTGTCAAGAAAGTTGCAGGTGGCCCCAGAACTCCGTGAGCTGAGAGCCTGGTTTTGATGTCGGACTTGAGGCAAATCTCTGCTCCGTTGCTTGTCCACAGTGTGTGCATGGCCAGCGTGACCTTCCCTGGCCCTTAGCTGCCGCTGTTACCATCCCTCCTCGTATTTATTAGATTAGGAGAGGTCTGGAGGCAAGGCTATGTCACAGACCTGTTAAGTGGTAGGTGCCTTCCCTTGCCCTCCTCTCGCTCACCCCTCTTCTCCCAGCTCTCGTAGAAGGAAAGTAACGTGTGGTGCAGAGCCAGATCGCCTCTGAGGAAGCCGTCCTCTTGAGGGAAGGGGACAGCTCCGAGGGCCCTGACCAGATGATCACTTGCGGCTGCAGCAAGTTAGCATCTCTGGTTTTAATGGTCACCTCGCACGCCATCCTGCCTGCCTCGAGAGCCGTTTCTGCCCTGGCTTGCCTCTCTCCGGAGGCATTTGTCCACCATGTGGGAACCTTCCCACTGGGCAGCCTTTCCTGGACTTCATGTAGTGCTCTGGGGGGTGCCTGGCCTCTCCAAGCTTTCCACGGGGTGACATTTCTGAACTTCTTTAGCCAAAGGCAGCCTTCTACTTTGTACCTCTGGTGGGGTGGGCCAAGACCCCAGAAGCAGCCGCTGCTGTGCAGCTACAGAAGGGAGTGTCTTTGCCGGCGACCAAGGGGGTGGGGAAGTGGAAAGGGAGCTGTGTTCCTGGGACCCCAGCACATTAGTCTTATCTTGCCACTGCCCAACTCAAAAGAGGGAGTTTTAGGCAAACACGATTTACTCACAAAGCTGATGGTGTGGGCAAAAATCGGGGGGCTGTCACAAATTTGCAGGACTTGAAGATGTGGGTCATGGACTCTTAGTGGCTTCGGGAGATAGAGGCGCTGACAGGAGCCCAGCTGTGGAGGGGTGTCCTTGTCAGAACCTGACTTCTGTCAGTGCTACAGAGCCCCAGAGTCACTGTTCTGTGGTCTGCCTTTCCTGTGATGTTTGTTTCCACAGTCTAGGTGCCGCCTTCCCCACCATATTTTACACACACCATCTTAGCTGATTGAAATTGTTCGCATCCCCAATCTTATCCAAGCCCACGGGGAAGCACTGGCAGCTTCTAGGACTGTCATAGGGTTCCCTGGCCTTCTTTCCCATCTACCTTCTCAGAACAGGAGTCTGGGTTTCTCCAGATGAGTTAGGGGGTGGGGACAGGTGCCAGCTTCTGCTCTGGTCCTACCCTCCAAAGATAGAGGTCCTCCCGGCAGTCACTTCTCTAGCAGGTTCCAGGCTGGCTCAGATGAGAAACACATGGGAAATCTCCATCCAGAGCCAGCTTTCTTTCCATCTAAGCTAAGCTTGTCTCTGGGCAGAAGTTAGGAAGAGAAGGTGTGGGCTGGTACCCAGCTTGCTGGAAGCCCAGAGATTTCCTGACAGTGTTTATCTTCACTTGGCGCCATCTAGAGGCTTGTAGAGTCCTGGCACCCCGCAGAAAGAATCCCATTGTTTCTGCGGGAATTGCTGACATAGCGTCTTTTTGTTTGGGGAGGGTCATAGGGGGCAGGAGAGGAAGGTGTTATTGATAGGGAATCAGCTGCCTTCCTACAGCAGCTTCCGCCGCCTGCCCCTGCTGAGGAAGGGAGCTGCTTGCTGCTACTGCAGCCTGGAAAAGGGTGGAGATTTTCCGCTTCCTCTTCCCATTGTGTGTTTCCTGTGCCCCAAGCTAGTCAGCTGGGGCTCCGTTGTCTTGAACCTGGTAGAGAGAAGTGTATCTCACTGACATGGCACCTCTCACGGCCTTAGCAGTTGAGTGAAGAGTGGGGCTGTGTGTGTCAGAGCTTAACTGAGCCAGAAACACCAACCAGGCAGTGCCAAAGTTAGTGTTAAGGGACATGATGGAACAAAGATTCTCATGCCCAAAAGTAGCTATTCTCAGCCTGGCTGGGTTTCCATGGCAACGTCGACTTGACCAGCTCTTTCCATGTAATACCTAAGAGCTGTTGTGTCTGTGTGTGTTAAGGGCTTGGAAATGGTTTCCGATAGCATCACAACAAATATCAAGGTCACTATCAAATTGTTTTGTAAGCTCCAGAATTTCACAATATTGAACATTGCTGAAATTGTGCCTACAAATTGAGATTTTTGTGATTACTCACCAGTTATTTTCCTACCACGTTCAAGGTGATACGTGGGAGATTGAGAAATGAATAGCAGCAGGCGCAGCCCGTACTGCTAGGGCGTGGCAAGCTGGGCGTGGCCTTGGGTGCTGAGACGTTCCTGCCCTCCCCGGTGCTCGTTTAAGTTCTCTGCCAGACAGCGTGAAGCAACCTGAGCTGGAAGTGCAGAAACGCAGTAAGGAGAGAGGAAGGTAGAAGGCCTCGTGGAAGAGATGGCACCTGAGCTTGGCTTCAGAGAGGACCAGGATTTCAGGAGGCAGCTAAAGGGGGCTTGAATTCCCCGTTCTGTCTCGTCCTCACGTTTCACCCCAGCCTTCAAGAAACAGTATCATTTATTCTTGCCCCGCATCTTCTTCCCCTCTCACGGCCCCCCCAAAACCCCACCACCACCTATCCAGAATCCCTCTGGTCCAGCAGTCCCCACACACCCTGTCCTATGTCTTTTGTGCCAGAAAAGGCCCTAGAGCTGCCTCCATCTTGGTCCAGAGGCTCTGAGCCTAAGGACCTTTGGCCTCAGAGCCTCGTTAGCCCCCATAAACTGCTTGTGTGTGCGCGCATTTAAGTCTACGGAGAAGACCATGGTCTGTCATCAGATTGTCAAAGGGATGGGAGTTCCCTGGCAGTCCAGTGGTTAGGACTCCACACTTTCACTGCCAAGGGCCCAGGTTCCATCCCTGGTCAGGGAAATAAGATTCCACAAGCCACACAGTGTGGCCCACCCACCCATCCCCCCCCCAAAAAAAAAAGATTGTCAAAGGGATATATGACCCCAGATGGTTCAGGATGCTGGCTTATTGTCTCACCCTTTCCATCTACAGACGAGACAGCTTAGGGCTAGAGATTAATAAATGACTGACTGGCAAGGTCACTAGGCGGACCAGACCAGTCTTGCTGCTCACCGGGCGCTTGTTCACATGCTGCCTTGTGATGTTGCTAATTCTGGGATCCTGCTTCCTCTTGTCTGTCCAGTTAGCTGCTTAAGAGCACGGGGGTGTTCCTCATCTCCTAGCATGTGCCAGGCCCTGTGTGGGACAGGGACAGATGGCAGCAGACAGACAAGTGTGCAGTCCCTGCCTTCATCTGGTGGGTAGGAGACATTGGACAGGTTGCTGCAAGGTCGTACCTCCAGGAGAAGGACACCCTGAAACTTCCATTCTGGGCCCAACAGAGTGAGAGTTCAGCCTTGGAGTCATTTCCCACCAGAAGGACAGGTGGCAATTGCGTGCCATGTGTGCCTGCATGCATCACTGAGCGATTGTGACCTGAGCCGGTGTTTTCCTTTTTTGGTGGTGCAGGTGTGCAAGGTGGTCAAAATCCATCAGGGGTTTTCCTCTAGGCACTGAGCTGAGCGGTAGCAGATCCAAGCCTGGAGCCTGGTTGACAGCCTGGGTACCAGAGATGGCAGCAGAGTGACACAGCCAGGGCAAGAGCAGTGTTTGAGATTAGGGCCCCTGACACCAATTTGTGTGGCCTTGGGCCAGCATTCTTAACTCCTTTGGGCCTTGGTTTATCTGTATACTGTGAGGGGTGTAGCAAGCTATCCTCTGAGGTCCCCAGTGGCCTCTGGCTATCCTCTCCTCTTTTTTTTTTTTTTTTTTTAAATTAATTAATTTATTTATTTTTGGCTGTGTTGGGTCTTCGTTGCTGCACATGGGCTTTTCTCTAGTTGCAGCGAGCGGGGCTACTCTTCGTTGCAGTGCGTGGGCTTCTCATAGCAGTGGCTTCTCTTGTTTGGGAGCCCGGGCTCTAGCCGCACGGTCTTCAGCAGTTGTGTCTCGCAGGCTCTAGAGCGCAGGCCCACTAGTTGTAGCACACAGGCTTAGTTGCTCCGCAGCGTGTGGGATCTTCCTGGATCAGAGCTCAAACCCGTGTTCCCTGCATTGGCAGGTGGATTCTTAACCACTGAGCCACCAGGGAAGTCCTGTCCTCTCCTCTTGCTCCAAAGTTCTTGGGACCTCAGTTCCAAGTTCCCTGGTCTGTATCCAGACTTCGTCTTTTTTTTTTTTTTTTTTTTTTTTAATTATCTATCTGTCTGTCTATCTAGTTAGTTATTTTGGCTGTGCCAGGCCTTCGTGCTGCAGCACGCGGGATCTTCGTTGTGGCCTGCAGGATCTCTTAGTTGCAGCAGGTGGACTTCTTAGTTGTGGCGTGCAGGATCTAGTTTCCCGACCAGGGATCAAACCCAGGCCCCCTGTATTGGGAGCACGGAGCCCTACCCACTGGACCACCAGGGAAGTCCCCAGACTTCGTCTTGATTCAGCTGACCTCAGATGCCTCTCCTGAACCTGTATTGATGTCTCAGTTGACAGACACATGGTTTTAAAAGTATGGATTTTGGGGCTTCCCTGGTGGCGCAGTGGTTGGGGGTCCACCTGCCGATGCGGGGGACGCGGGTTCGTGCCCCAGTCCGGGAAGATCCCACATGCCGCGGAGTGGCTGGGCCCGTGAGCCATGGCCGCTGAGCCTGCGCGTCCAGAGCCTGTGCTCCGCGGCGGGAGAGGCCACAACAGTGAGAGGCCCGCCTACCGCAAAAAAAAAAAAAAAAAAGTATGGTTTTTTAGCTGAGGAAGCCTAAGCCCTATAGAGCCCCTCACCCCTCTCAAAGAGGATTATTGAAGCTGGTGAGAGCTCTGAGCGTGGTGGCAGGCAGGTGATCCAGAGCAGGAGTGCTGGACTTGGAGACAGAGCTTGGTGCCCACCCCTCCTTCCCCTCACCAGCCTTGTGTCCTTGGTGTCGCCTCTTGAGTGGGTTTTCTCAGCCAGCCTGTGGGATAAACCAGCCCCACCTTCCGTCCGGTGGTGGGAGGGCTGCACAAGCAGCAACTGTGAAATTGCCCCGCCGACATCGCTGCGCTCTGCGGAGGTAAAACGTCACTGGTGTCACGACTACCAGTTTGAGTGGGTCCCTCAGCACCGGTGGTGGTTTGCTTGCTGGAGGGAAATCAAGACAGAAGGACAGGTCAGGTCAGAAGGCTGTGCGCGAGGTGGACCTTGTTTTTCATGGCTTTGCACTGGGAGGCTTCCGGTGTTTCCCTTCGCCGTCCTCCCCTCCTCCTGCCAGTCTTCTGATGCGCCCGGCGCCCACAAGCACCTGCCCCGAGCAGCTAGCAGCTAGCGGGGGAGGGGGAGAGGGAGACGAAGCCCAGGGAGCTTGGCCGGCTAGGGCCCTGTTAGGCACCTTGCTGGTGTGCTACACCGGGAGGGGGAGAGAGGCTGGCGTGCCTGAGGGTGGCCCTTGAATCACTGTCCGAGCAGGTTCTGTAATCCCCCCGGCCCACCGCCCGGAAGAGAGAGAAGGAGCAGCCGTCCTTGTTGCTCAGCAGATAGGAAGGAGAGGGGACGTCCCGGGCAGGCAGTGCCATTAGCAGCCCCATTTCCTGCATCCAGCCAGGAGGACGGGTGAGGCTGGGCTCTTATGTGAAGGTGCTGCCGTTCGTACACAGCTGTGTTCTTGTCGTACAGGTGCCTAGAAGAGGCCTGTGCCCAGCCCCGTCTGGAAGGGCACAGCTATTTTAAGTGAGACTCAGCATGCACGTGTTTCTCGTGTTTTCCAGGACAGTTGTTCATCCCTCCACTCCTGCCCCCACCCTGAGCAGTTTCCTTCTTTTAAGTAAACTTTTTATTCAAACGTAACAGTAAAGGATTTTGAAACTCAAGGCCAGACAGAAAGTGTGCCCTTGAAATTGAACCCTTAAAATAAGTCTTGGGTGCAGAGAAATGAAACTGATAATGGCACCACATAATTAGTTCCTGTGGGGGGTTTGTAGTCATCTTCTAACAGACAAATGTTACCAAAACACTGTTTTTATCAAGCCACGCTCTCAAGTCAAAACATTCAGCAGTTTCATGCTTATTAGCCTGCCCGCGGACACTCTCAGTAGCTCCATGCCTGCCTCTTCCACTGCTTCCCTGAAACTTAGACTTGCTCCCAGGTGCTTGTTGTGTGTCTGGCTGTGAGCTCTTCATTTCATGGTGTGGTGTTGCCAAGTAAAGGAGGCACTGTCATGAGCCTCTTTTATGGGCAGGGAGACAGCCGCTGAGATGTGTCACTTCCGCGAGATCACACAGCTGGTTGGTCTCAGAGACAAGATCTAGATCACCACACAACCCTTCCTCCCTGTACCTCCCCACACCTCCCCACCAGCCCTTTATGTTCCATCTGTCCTTTTGAGTCTAGCTTGAGGCTCCCAGACTGTGGTGACCCTCTAGGAACGTCACCTCCTACAGAAGTTCTTAACTAGGAGGCCACAGGCTTCCTAAAGAATACATGGGTTTGGGGAGTCTGTGAAGCTCCAGGGATCGTAGACAGGGCTGTACACAGTTTATTTGTGGGAGAGGGTCCAGAGCTTTCCTCTATCCTAAAGGAGCCCATGTCCCCAGACCAGTTAGGAACCATCATATTTCTTAATGAACCCCCTGTCCGCCCACCCCACAGCCATCAGCTGTGGGAGAGCTGCCATCTCTTCATGGGATCCTCCTGTGATTTGTATGAGCCCTGGAGTCCTAGAGACAGCCTTCAGTTCCAACAAGTGGCCACAGGGATATCTTTCCATGCTCAGAGAGATCTCTCGACCAACGGGTTCCAAGTGGTCTCTGGACCATTTTTGTCTCAGTAGCCCAGGGCGGCTCTCCCAGACAAGGCAGGCCAGGTCTACTCAGGAATGGGGAGCCAGGGCCCCAGGGAGCACAGTGGTCCTCACTCAGACTCTGAAGCCATCTGGAGAGGGTTTGGTTCCCACACCAAGAGGCTGATTTCTACAACCTCTCTGGGCCTCAGATTCCTTATCCTTGAAGTGGGGTGATAACAGCCCCAGCCTCGTAGGATTGTGCGGACTCGCTGAACCAGGCCTGGCCTGGATTAAGCATTTCATTTGGGTTAGCTTATTTTCCCTCTCTCAGTACATTAGGATTCCATGATGGGCAAACTCTGGGTGGTAGTAGGGGAGGGGGGTATGTAGTCCCTTTGATGAACTACATAAGAATTCCCCCACTGTTTCCATCAGCTCCTCCAATAGGGAGATATGTGGAGGGTCCCTGTGACTCCAGGAAAAGGACAGAGCCCTGGTCTTGTGACAAACTCCCTCCCTAGACCGTCTGTTGGCGTGGGTGGGTGGCAGCGCTCACCCGTCTGGTCAGGAAGCAGGCAGGCTTTCTGCATTGGGATGCCTGTCTCCAGGGGCAACCAGATGAGCAAAGAATGGTGTTCTTTATGGTAGATTCTCTCTAGATCGTGGAGTCTCGGGTGGGGGGGCCAGGAAGCCCCAGGCGTACAGCGCTCCCCTTCAGCAGGGGCCTGGGACACAGAGGTAGGCCTGACCCCTAGCCCCATGCCACTGCCAGGTGTGCCAGCCTTGGGCACCGGCTTGCAGGGAGAGGATGGGGTTGGGCTTCCCTCAGAGAAGGTAGAGTATACAGCGTACTCTTCCCTGGCCGCCAACCCACCAGTTTGACCAACTGCCCAGGACCAGGATCTGCTTTGAGCCCCAGGCCCACCAGCCTTGTCTTGGTTTTCTCTTTCCTCAGAAATCAATGACCGGGAGCAAAAGTTACACGCCCTTAAGGAGGTACTCAAGAGATTCCCGAAGGAAAACCATGAAGTCTTCAAATATGTCATCTCTCACCTGAACAAGTACGTTGCAGGGCTTGCTGTTTGGTCTTCCCTCCTTTGAAAACCTCCAGTCGGGGCCAGTTGGCTGTAGAATGCGGCTGAGCAAGGCTCCGTCCTCAGCCTGCTGGCGTGCTGGCTCCTCCCCCTCGGGTTCTTGCCCTGGTTCTGTCTGAGAGAGGCCTGCATGGCCCCCCGCACACCCAAAGTCCTTTCTCCAGGATTCATGTTTCCTGACTGGCGTGACAGAACGCTGGGCCGAGACAGGTGTGCAGTGTAAAAAGAGTGAACTGCAGTCAAGCAAGTGCAGGGAGCCACAGTCAGGAAACCAGTTAGCTGCATGGTTCCCACATTTATTCACACACAGAGTAGGTTTGTTTTCCAGCCAGACCTATCCCTCTCCTGACAAAGTGGCGTTTTATGAACCCTGGCTTGGGATACACACGCTTCTTCTCTGTACAGCCAGAGCATTGCCCCGCTTTGGGGGCCTGCGGGAGAGTCCCTGAGGCATCCTGCCCACCCACGGGGCTGGGGGGGCGGGGTGCCTCCCGTGAGCTGGGCCTCAGAGCCGCGTGGAGGCACTGGAACAGAGGACGGGGCGTGGAGGGGCTCGGGCCTCAACTCGCAGGCCAGGGCCCTGGAGAGCTGTGCTGGGGCCTTTTCTGTTCTCGGGCTGCGGGTGGGCGGGCCAGGAGAGCAGCTGGCGCGGCAGCGACCATGAGCACAGGCGGTGGAGATCCTCGACCAGGCCTGCTGCGGGGCTCTGACCTTGAGTTTGGTGTCGCCTACAGAGTCAGCCACAACAACAAGGTGAATCTCATGACCAGTGAGAACCTGTCCATCTGCTTCTGGCCCACCTTGATGAGACCCGACTTCAGCACCATGGACGCCCTCACGGCCACCCGGACCTACCAGACAATCATCGAGCTCTTCATCCAGCAGTGCCCCTTCTTCTTCCACAACCGGCCCATCAGCGAGCCTCCCGGCGCCACGCCCAGCTCCCCCTCTGCCCTGGCTTCCACCGTTCCTTTCCTCACCTCCACACCCGTCACAAGTCAGCCGTCACCGCCCCAGTCTCCTCCGCCCACCCCCCAGTCCCCGATGCAGCCACTGCTCCCCTCCCAGCTTCAAGCCGAACACACGCTGTGAGCCCCTGAGGCCCAGGGCGAAAGGAGACACGGTCTTCTCTGTTTGACGGGGTGGCGTTTGGCCTTGAACAAAACCGGGTCTACTGGGGGCGGGGGTGGGGAGGGTGTCCCCTCTCTCCTCTCACCTTCTCGACATCTCAGTGGTAGCACCACCAGCCAACAGTCCGCCAGAGGCTGGGCCGTCCAGTGCCCTGAGCCCAGCACTGCAGACCTGGGGCTGGCTGCAGGCCACAGCCGGGGCCCTGCCCTTTGACTTGGACCCTTCTGAGGACTGAACTAGCCAGGCAGTGGCCCTGTGGCCCTCCACACGCTCACTGCTCCCCGGACCCCCTCCCCCACCTGTCTGCGCACACCAGCCTCAGGGCGTCCGCCCACTGGACAGAGCACGGGCTTTGGCCAGGGGAGGAGGAGATTTGGGGCTTCAGGCTGCCCCAGGGCAGGGCCGGCGGCCCCTAAAGAGTACACTTCCCGTCTGTTGCCACTTGCCACCAGTGGGAAGTATCTGCACCCCACCCCCATGGCCCGAGCAGCCTGTCGAGCAGCCTCCTTGGGAACATGGAGGCCACGGCTCGGCCACCCCGAGGTACAGTGCTGAGGGCATCTGCCCTCAGCACAGATCAGAACAAAGGGAGGGTAGCTTCGTACCTGGACCGAGAGAGGGTGTCGCCGCTTCCACCCCCCACGCACCCCCTCCTCGCTTCACAGGCTTTGGGGATACGTTCACTTTAAAACAAAGGAACACGAAGAAAAATGGGAAGACCCCCTTCAATGATTTTTAAAAAGAAAAGGAAGAAAACTACAGACGTTGAGATTTAACTCTCTCCCCACCTCTGCCGAGAGGCAGGCAGGTGGGTGCGGACCCGTCTTGGTGACAGCAGAGCAGGGGTGGCTGCCCGAGAGCCTGTTGGGGTCCCACTTAGGTCCTGTCACTAGTGCCCCCCACCACCCCCATAAGACGGTTTGGGCCCTTGGTGGGAAGAGCTCGGGAGACCAGCCTAGATACTGGTCTGCCTCGGAACACACTACAGTGCTACAGAAAGGCTGCCGCTGCGTGTGAGCGTGCGCGTGCGCGCACAAGGTTGGGGGCGGGGGTGGGGCAGCTGGAGGGTGCCCGGGTGCACTTGGGGTTTGGTTCAGTGTGTTTGGTGTTAAAGTGGAATCATTTTCATACTGCGCCAGCAGGGGTATTTGTGGGAAGTGGGCCGTGTGGGGGGAACTCTGAAGTACGGTGGTCTGTTGGTGCCATGTAGGGCCATCCTTCACGCTCCCAGGCTGTCAGAGCCCAGAGGAGCTAAAGGTACAAAGACCGTGAGAGTCGTGAGGAGGGCATCGTGCCTGCCTGACACCATCCTCCTCCCGTGGCCTTCCCCCGCCCTTCCTGGCCTTTCCACTGGCCCCTGAGAACCCTTCTCATTCCCACCTCCGCCCTCCAAACACAGCAACCCTGCTAAGGCTGCTACAGATACTGGCTGCCCCCCATTCCCGTGGCTGGGCCATGGCCTCTGCAGTGAAGAAGCCTGACACTAAGGTACCCTGGGCGTGGGGTGGAGGCCCACACGCTGCATAGTCCTCTGGGGTCGCTTTGCACTTTAAGAAGCAGCACCTGTGGTATGTTCAAGGCTGCCCTGGGTTGCCTCAGCCGGGTGACCTGACAAAGTAAAAGATGCCTCGGAACAATCCCAGCCACTCGCAGCCTCAAATGCTTCCTGTTGGCTGTTGGAGGGTGGGGTAGGCCCTTGGCTCACTGACTTCTTCCTCTGGATGAGCTGGATGTCTCACTGTCGCTAGTTCTTGTTTGACAAAATAAGGTGCTTTTGGGAAAACGAAATGATCCCTGCACGTGTTACTGCCTCCTTGGGGATACAAGTCGAAAAACAAACCCAAGGTACACGAATGTCTCATGTAATGCTGGATGCCGGATTTCTTCTCTTCTGGTGGATCTGTGCTTCATGCTTTATAGGTCGGGGCTTGGCTGGAAGGCAGTGTTTCTGTTTAGTTTTGACTGAGGTTGGCAGACTCGTGGTTCTCTGGCCCTCCAACTCCCTCAGCTCTGAGCCCCAGGCAGGTGAGGAAATGACTCCATTCATCTCTGCCTTTTCTCGGTCACGCTCACCTACTCCCAGTCAGCCCCAGTTTGGGGTGGGGGTGGCCTGGGGCCACTGTCCCATGTGTGAACTAACACAGAAGTGGCCCGGACCCCTCCCACTGCCCAGTCTACACGACCACCCCTTGTGCTGGCACACTGGGCCAGCTGCAGCCTTGGCTCTGCACCAGGAACTTGGCAAGCCCCCAGCTGTCCCGCCTTCCCAGGCCACCCCCATCCCTGAGACTGCACAGTCCTGTAAGTGGTAGGTGATTTTTCTGGATGGGGAAGGGGCACAGTAAGGGTGAACACCTGTGCATTGCATCATTACCCACGTGGGAGTAGCAGAGACCAGACTTCCACAGGTTAGCCTCCGGTCCCACAGTGCCCCCGGCCAGCCACCCCGGGCAGCTGCAGGGACCCCCTCACGTGCCTGCCCCCCGTGTCCTGCCAGGGCTTTCACTGCAGGTGCGGGCTGGTGGCTTGTGCCCCGAAAGCCACACTTGGACAGGAAGCTCCAGGGGTTCCTCTTTGTTTCCTTTGCTGACTCTCTGCTTACAGTTTCTGCTGCTCGGGCTGGAGGATGTTCATTCCGAGCTGGTACTGGTACCAGCAGCAGTGCTGGGCCCTAGGCTTTGGCTTCTGGGGGTCGGGGGGGGTGGTCAGCATTTGGACCAAATGGGCACTTGGAGGGGCCCCGCGAAGGCGAGTGTGGCAGTGTGTTGGGGCAGGCTACCCGTAACTGGAATGCTTCCCCCCACCCCCCGTTCATCTAGTGTGTGAAGCTCTGGAAAGTTCTCTGACAAGTCATTCTCGTGTGAGCTGCACCACAGCTCTAGGAATTGAGGGAGTGGCAGGCATTAATTATCCTTTGCCAAAATGGGTAAGCATGTCAGTGGGGGTATGGGGCTCGTTCTGCGCCTCACAGCAAAATAGCGGTGTGCCCGGAAGCGCTCTCTCTGTCCAGTGTTCCTTCTACATCCACAAGAGTGTAGACACTCAGAGCTGGGAATGAACTGCCCTCGACTGTAAGTATAAGGCTGATTCCTGGTCTGCAACGCCGGTGCTTCCGCAGAGGGAAGTGGTCCAGGGTTAGGAGGCGTGGCTTGTGAATTTGCCCTCAGTTATTGGTTGTGTTGCATGTGGGTATCACAGTGCATTTATTCCTGCGTTCTGTCAAGTTCTTCCCATCACTTGACATTTTGAGGAGGAATGTGAAATACTGAGTACTGTTTCCTGGGTTTTCCTGCATCCCACTGCCATCTTGGTCTTCCTGCTTAAAGCAGAATGCATGCTGCAGGTGAAATTCTTCTAGCAGAATGTGTGTGTCCTTGCCAGGGTGGACAGAGGTGACAGCATAGGGGCAGCACACCGGCCAGAAGGGGCTGGGGGAGCACAACTTCCCTCGTCCCTGCACCTTGGCTTCTCCGGGGGGCGGGGGTGGGGGAGACCTGGAGGCACGCCATCCCCTAGGCCTTGGGTGTTCCGGCCTCAGCCCTGAAACTCGGAAACCAGTCCGCTGCATTTGTAATCCAAGGTCATCTCCATCTGTGCCCTCCCCAATCCTCTTCTGCGAGGAGAACTGCACTGCTGGGGGGATGTTTGCTGGAGGAAGTGTTGGCTCTGCCACTGAGGCCTCTGCTTTTCCAAGAGAAGGAAGCCCCAGGGATTTGGGTGGGTTGCTGCGGACAAGTGCCCTCGCTCCACCTTCCTCGTGTGCGATGGGCATGGTGTGCCGCGGGGCCTGGGAACGGGCCCAGCTGGCTGGAGACAGGTTTCCGCAGACAGTGGATGGAAGAGTTGCCCGCCCTCCAGTTGCTGGGAGGTTCAAGCCGCTCGTTCGTGCTTAGGTGAAAGGACGACTGAGTCGTGTATGCCGGAAGCCTAAGTCACATCCGTGACTGCTGGTGATCACACCAGAGAAGGCCTGGCATGAGGGGAAGGGCCACTCTTGTCTAAGGTCCCGGGCTGGGCCTGCCGCCACTGTCTTAGAAGGGAAGGATTCTTCTCACCTCCTCCTCTGAGAGCCATTTTTCAGCCGGCCGCCCGCCTGCAGACTCCTCGAGGGTCAGAGGCGACTGCCTGCAGCTCCTGCCCAGCAGCACCCCCCTTGGCAAGCTCCAACGGCAGTGATGTTACACTTCAATGTAGTCGAGACAGGGCGTAAGTTATTGTTTGCATAAAAAAGAATCATGTTCCCTGTGTACATTTAAAGAAAATTTTTAAAAAGTCTGAATTGTATGGGAATAAAACTTGTTTGAAAATTTGGAATAGTGCTGCGGCCAGCTTATTTTTCTGGTACTTGTATTTTCACATGTTAAATGATCTTTATATATGTTGAATTAACAAATATTTTGAGTTTCCTGAGGGGGAAAAAAAAAACATTAATGGTATTGAAATGTGTTAGTAGTCTGGCTGTGTGCCCAGAATTCTGTTTCGCAGCAAAAGTGAAGAACTGTATGTAAAGAAAGTATAACAATTATTTCTTTGTATTTTAGGGGCTTTAACCAGGACATCCTCTAGTTGGTATTAGGAATGTTTGCTTAATTTCCAAACTTTTTTTTAAACACGTGGGTTTTTTGAGGCTCCAACCTGATTAGTGCATGGTCAGCCATCAACTAAGGCTGAGGCATCTCTGACTGAGGTGTTTTTGTTTGGTTTTGTTTTTTAAAATCATGTATTTGCTACAGAGTATTGTACTTGTCTCAATGGGAATGGTGTAAAAAACGGAAAAGGCCTTATGTGACATGTATCATAGTTAATAAATCAATCTTGTAAAAAACCAAACCTGAGAGAGATGAAGGTGGCCCCTCCTCCCCAGGCCCTGAGCACACCCACCCCGAGCAGGCCAGCAGGCCAGGCTCCCGCCCCCTCAGGCCCTGTGGGGACGCTGGCTCCATCCTCAGACCCTCAGGAGGAGCACGGTGGGTCTCTGGCCATGGAGGGAGAGGGTCCCACAGCGCCCCTGGGAGCAGGCATTCTCCAGCAGAGCTGGGCCCCTTGGGTAGCTGTTGGCACCTTCCGCCTCCATTCCTGGGACTGCTGCCGGGAGCTCCCGCCTGCGCAGGGCCAGCGCTGACCTCCTCTCCTTTCCTCTCCTCTCCTCTAGCAGAGCGATCTGCTTCCTCCCACGTCTACAGTCACCCCTGCAGTTTACTTTAGGTCATCATGCAAAGCACCACCCAGAGACCCCTGTGGCCACAGGGACCCAGCAGGCCAAGGAGACACCGAACGGCAGCTCCTGTCCTCCCCTGTCACTCCCCGTTTTCTGAGCGGAGGCCATGCCAGTGGCTCTGGGGTCAGATGCCAGGGTTTACCCTGGGTGACCCAGGAGAGTCAGCCTCTCGGGACAGCAGCTCCAGGGATGAAGGTTGACTGCCCCTCAAAGACACCTGAGCCACTCAGACTCGGTCTGCTCTATCCCTGTTCCCTCCTCACCCCTCCTTCCTTCTAGGCTCTCTAGGTCACCTCCCAGATGCCACCTGCAGCCGTGACCTCTCTGTTCCCACTGCCTCCGTTCTGGCCCAGGTCCTAATTCTGGCTCAACTGGACTCTGATGGACACTCCCACACCTTCAGTGACCTCCCCGTCCTCAGCCTTCGTACCCTGAAGTTACTCCAGAAGGAAGACCTGGCTTTGCGTTACCTGCAGCAGCAGTGGGGACTAGTCACCAAACGAGATGCCTCTCCCCTCCCGTGCCCATGGCAGGCGCAGTCATTGATCACAACCCTCCCCCACCGGAGTTCGGGCCCTACACGCCCCTCCAGGCAGTCGTTGCCCATGGACAGGAGCCAGCAGTCACTCAGGTCTACCGCGGGCCAGCCAGGGGCCCCTCCCTCTAGACCCAGCCTGCCCTCTCCCACTCCTCCCGTCAGACCCCCAGCATCTGTCAAAATCATATCCTCTGAATGCACTTGGCTCCTTCCGGCTTCCAAGTCTTTGCTTGTGCTGTTCCCTCTGCCTGGAATTCCTTCTACCCACACACCCCCAAACCTCAGCTCTGCCCATCAGATCCTCGCCTGTCCTTCCAAGCCAGTCTTCCTCTAGAAATTCTTCCCAGACCCTTTTACACATTGACTCACCCAACAACCATTTGCCTGCTATGGGGATTCGTGTGACTCCCATAAATGCTTCAGCATTTGTTCTTTTTCAAAACAATGTATACAGTTGACACTCAATATGTGTGCTGACATAAACCTTTGTCTCAAGTCACGTGTACTTGTATACTTATACCTCTCAGCCCCATCCACCCAAGTGGAGAGCTTTGGGGGGGCAGGGCCTGTGGCTCCCCCTATGTCCTCTCAGAATGCCCACCAAGGTGCCTTGAACAAGGCGCCCACCAAGGTCCTCAGTCTGTAGGATGCAATGGTCGGTCTCAACCTTGCCTTTGACTTGAGTCTATAAGCCGACTTCTCCCATGTGACTCCAGCACAGACCTCCGCTCCGAGGGCCACATTCCTATCCACCTGCCTGTGACACTCCACTTGCTGACCGTGACATACCCACAGCCACACTCCCGACCCCTTTCTCCAAACCTGTTCATCCCCCATGCTTCCCCAAAGCCAGAGACCCTGAAGACCTCCTCAGGGTGTTACTCTCTCCCATCAACCCGGCCCACCTCTAAGTTCCATTTTACCTTCCATGTAGCTCTCAGACCCCCCCCATTTTCCTCATTTCCTGTCACCATCCTGATTGAATCTCACCAGCTTCCTCCCTGGGCTCCTCCCAGGTCTCCCAGCCTCCGGTCTCACCCCCTCCCTTCCCTCTCCCTGTAGCAGCAGAGCAAACTTTTCAAAACAGATCTGGCCCTGCCACCGCTCCCTTAACACCTTCTGGGGTTCCCCGGTGCCCTCAGAGGCAAACTCTTCAGCAGGTCCTGTGAAGCCCCCGCCAACCCCCCAGGGAGTCTTACCTTACACCCTTCGGTCCAGCCCTCTGACTCCTCAAGGGCCTGCCCACCTCAGGCGTTCTGCACATGCTGTTCCCTCCTGGAACATTGCCCACCCCTCCTTGCTAACTCCCTCCCTAACCTTTAGATTTCAGGTCCATGGACTCTTCCTTGGGAAAGTCACCCCCTCCCCCCAGACCAAGATGAACTCCTTTGCTTTCAAAGAAAAAAGAAATGTTCTCTTCTTCAACAGCACTTTTCTGTTACTTGTTCAGATTTTATTCGCCCATTTAACCCATATTTCCTGAGTGTTTACTCTGTGCCAGGCCCCCTGGGACACAGCTGGGAGTTGACCCCTAGTGGAACAGACACAGTAAACAGGCAAAGAAATGAATGTATGCCATAATGTCGGGTGTAGATAAGGTATTAAGGGGGAGAGGGGATGTTACTTGGGATGGTCACGAAGACCTCTCTGGGGACGTGACATCATTGCAGCAGGCAGAGACCAGGATGACTTGCCTCGGATACAAAACTTAAAGGGACACAAACTCAGTGATCAACATGAAATATATTTCAATTCATGTTTTAAAAAATCAAAGTCAGCTCCCCAAAATCCATGATCAAAATTTTAGGTAAAAAACAGATTCAGTAACAGTGCTGTGAAGCCCCAGGCAAAAGGAGAAATCGATAAGACAGCCTGGAGTGGGGAGGAAAGTGATGGTGGATGAGACCAAAGCCAGGACACTGGACGTGGAGAGAGGAGGTGGGAGTCCGGATATCTTAAAGGTCAGGGCGACAGGATCTGCTCAGTATTGCACGTGGCTGTGAGAGAGAGGAGATGGGACGACTCCAGGGTTGACACAAAGTATGTCTAATCACCGTCTGTTCCCCGAGTTGCAGCCAGCACCGAGCACCTACTAGGCTACTAGGCTCTCACCAGCTCCAGGCCGACTGCCCGGAAGTGGAGAACGCGGCGTGTTACTCCATGCGGCCACCAGGGGTCAGCAGAGCGCCGCCCTGCCCAGCCCTGGTCGGGCCTGGGAAGTGTTGGAAGCCGGGTCGGTGACGTTTTAAGCGAGGGTGAGAACGGGGTTGGAAGTGTCCCAGGAGCAGGCTGAGAAGGGGTGGGGTGGGGGGGGTGAGCTACTCATCCAACCAGTCCTCCATCCATTTATTCAGGGCGAGGTAATAGGCTCAAAGTTTGTCCTGGGGGCCCTGGGAGCCATGGGGTAGTTTGAGCATGGGAGAGACTGCGTCGGATTTGCAGGAGCTGAGGAGGGAGAAGAAAGTGAGGATTTGAGAGATACTGCTCACCGGAACTCTGCCTCCTAGGTGGGGATTAAAGAGCGTGCAGTTGCCATAAATGTTAGCAAGACAAATCATATTAATAGAAGCTAACAGGGAGTTTGGGATTGACATGTACACAATGCTATATTTAAAATTGGGGGGGGGCCGGGAGGCCCCCGGGAGGCCCCCCGGGGGCTTCCCTGGTGGCGCAGTGGTTAAGAATCTGCCTGCCAATGCAGGGGACACGGGTTCGAGCCCTGGTCCGGGAAGATCCCACATTCTGCGGAGCAACGGAGCCCGTGCGCCACAACTACTGAGCCTGTGCTCTAGAGCCCGCCAGCCACAACTACTGAAGGCCGCGTGCCTAGAGCCCATGCCCCGCAACAAGAGAAGCCACCACAGTGAGAAGCACGTGCACCGCAATGAAGAGTAGCCCCCACTCGCCGCAACTACAGAATGCCTGCGCGCAGCAATGAAGACCCAACGCAGCCAAAAATAAATACATACATACATTTTAAAATAAATAAATAGGGCTTCCCTGGTGGCGCAGTGGTTGAGAGTCCACCTGCCGGTGCAAGGGACAGGGGTTCGTGCCCCGGCCCGGGAGGATCCCGCGTGCCGCAGAGTGGCTGGGCCCATGAGCCATGGCCGCTGAGCCTGCGCGTCCGGAGCCTGTGCTCCACAGCGGGAGAGGCCACAACAGTGAGAGGCCCGCGTACCACAAAAAATAAAAAAATAATAATAATAAAATAAAAATAAAAACTAACAGTAAATCAACCATACTTCAACTTTTAAAAATTGATTAAAGAAGAAAAAAGTATCTTTAAAAAAATAAGCTAATAATTTTTGGACACTTACAAGGTATCAGGCCCTGTTTTCTTATCCCCACTTTCCAGATGAGGAAACCAAGGCACAAAAGAGCCAAGTGACTTGTCCAACATCACAAGCTAGTAAGTGGGAGCCAGGATTTGAACCCCAAAGCCCACGGCTCTTCCTGTGGCTACTGTAACAAATGACCGCAGACTGGTCATAACAACAGAAATGACTCCCCTCACAGCTCTACCAGCCAGAAGCCCCGGATCAATGTGTCATCAGGGCTGTGCTTCTCCGAAGTCTCTAGAGGAGAGCTGTTCCTCGCCTCCTCCAGCCTTTGGTGGCTCCAGATGTTCCTTGGCCTCCCTCCAATCTCTGCCACCGTTTTCGCATGGCCTCCTCTTCCTTCTCCCTGTGTATTTGTATTTTTCCTGGGCGTCTCCTCTTCTTTTTTATTTATGTATTTATTTATTTTGGCTGCATGGTGGCTTGTGGGATCTTAGTTCCCCAACCAGGGATTGAACCCGGGCCCTTGGCAGTGAAAGCGAGGCAGTCCCAACCACTGGACAGCCAGGGGATTCCCTCCTCTTCTGTCTCTTATAAGGACACTGGTCGCTGGAGTTAGGGCCCATCCAGATAATCCAGGATGATCTCATATCAAGATCCTTAATTACAGCTGAAAAGACCCTTTTGCCAAATAAGGTCACGTTCACAAGTTCCAGGGTTAGGACGTGGACATATCGCTTGGGGTGGGGTGGGGGCACTTCTCATCCCCCTACCGCTCTGCCCCATGATACTAGGTATTATTGTTGTCATCGGTATTGTGCTTGTGACCTTGAAGGGCAGCTTGGGGCTGGAATAAAGTCGGAGACTCCCAGGACAACACCCAAGTGTCAGGCTGGGTGACACTTGGATGTGGGGCTATTTATCGAGTGGATGGGTGGTGTTTTCTTTCATTTCCCCCTTCCTTTATTCTCCCCAGTAATTGTCAGTACTTTACTAGCCCACCTAAAATCGCGCGCGTGCACATATGCACACACACTCCCCTGCTTTATTTTTCTCTAGCACTTAGCTCCATCTGATGCAGATATTTCCTTGTTTTATCTGTTGTCCGACACCCCCACCTGGATGCGAGCTCCAGTGACAAGAATCTCGGCCTGTTTCTTCCCTGCTGGATCCCTGGAGCTTCTGACACATTTATAGGTGCTCAATAAATGTTTGCTGGCTGGATCAAAACCGAAAACAGAACAACTCTGGGGCCACATTGGGCTGCCCAGTTCTCCAAAGACTCTTCATTGTCCGTTTAATGTGCTTTAAACGAAAACAGTTTTACTCTCAGACCTGAACACGAGCTCCTCCGCTGACGGAATACACTCCTGGGTGCTGTACCCCATTAGCACCCCTGGTGGTCAGGGGAGACAGCTCCTTGACAGCCTGACTCTCAGAATCCTGGCCTCCAGCGAGGTCGGGCTCCAGGAACTCTCACTCTAAGCTTGCAAAGTGCAGGAGTGAAAGCAGGAAGGATGAAGATCAGATGTGTGGTGGGCACTTTCCAGAAACTGAAAGCCTGGAGGATGCTGGAGATTCAGGGAGTCACAGGTCTGTGCCAGGAGGTCTCAAGAGCAATGAGACTCAGCTTGGAGGGACTTCATTCGCTATAACCCCCTTGGGAGCTCAGACCCAACACCTGCCGCCCCAGCCCTCCTTCCTGCTTCACCTATTCAAGGGCAGCTCCATCCTCCAGGCACTGGAGCCAGAACTGCCACATCCCCTTGACTCCTCCTCTCTTTCTGTCATCGCCACATCTGGTCGCCAGCCAATCCCGGCAGCCCTGCCTTTGAAATATCTCCAGTATCCGACCATCTCTCCCAACACCCACTGCCTCCCTGGGGGCCACCATCACCTCCCACCTGGACTCTTCCAGTCGCCCCCTCAGCTGGGCTCCCGGCTTCTGCTCTCACCCCTTACACTTCGTTCTCTACCCAGCAGCCCAAATTGTCTTCAAAAATAGGAATCAGGGGAGCTTCCCTGGTGGCGCAGGGGATAAGAATCCACTTGCCAATTCAGGGGACACGTGTTCGATCCCTGGTCCGGGAAGATCCCACATGCCGCTGAGCAACTAAGCCCTTGCACCACAACTACTAAGCCTGCGCTCTAAGCCCGTGAGCCTCAACTACTGAACCCACGCGCCACAACTACTGAAGCCCGTGTGCCTAGAGCCTGTGCTCCACAGCAAGAGAAGCCACCGCAATGAGAAGCCCATGCACCGCAATGAAGAGTAGCCCCCGCTCGTCACAACTAGACAAAGCCCGCGCGCATCAACGAAGACCCAACGCAGCCAAAAATAAATAAATAAATAAAATGAAAACGATAAGATAAAAATTTAAAAAAATAGGAATCAGTCTTTTTCATATATTCAGACATATTTTTATTACATTAAGGTTGTACCCTATTTAAATGAATAGTTTGTAACATGAGTTTCTTAGAGGTAAAATAAATGTCTTCATCACACTTAAAAAAAAAAAATAGGAATCAGGACTTCCCTGGCGGTCCAGTGGTTAAGACTCCACACTTCCAATGCAGCGGGTGTGGGTTCGATCCCTGGTTGGGGAACTACGATCCCACATGCTGCACAGAGAGCAGCCAAAATAATAAACAAACAAACAAACAAATAAATAAATGGAATTAGATCAGGCCCCTCCCCAACCTAACAACCTCCAGTCCCAGTGAAAACCAAACCCCTCCCCGAAAGTCCCTGCCCACTGCAGCTGACCCAGACACACGCAGGCTTTTTAATTTTTTCTCCCTAGTTCCTCCGTTCTACCTCAGGGCCTTTGCACTTGCCATTCCTCTTGCCTGGAGCACTTTTCCTATAGATTCATCTCATCTCAGGCTTCCCAGCAAATGTCACCACCCTTGAGAAGGCTTCCTGTCACCATAACTACCCTCCAGTCACTCTCTCACCTCACCCTGTTTTATTTCCTTCACAGCACTCAGTATGAGCAGAAATCATCTTTTTAATTTACTTGTTTGCCCCCCATATACACACATAAGGACCTTGTCTGTTTTGTTCACTGATGTCTCCCCAGCCCCTGGCACATAATAGGTATTCATACCTTTTTTAGGATTGAGGAATTGCATTATGTTTACTTATACATTCTCGTCAGATGCATACATGGTTTAAAAATTTAGTTAAAAAGAATTCTGGGACTTCCCTGGTGATCTGGTGGTTAAGAATCCGCCTGCCAATGCAGGGTACATGGGTTTGATCCCTGGTCCGGGAAGATCCCACATGCCGCGGGGCAACTAAGCCCGTGCGCCACAACTACTGAGCCTGCACTCTAGACCCCACGAGCCACAACTACTGAGCCCACGTGCCACAACTACTGAAGCTCACGTGCCTAGAGCTCGTGCTCCGCAATAAGGAAGCCACCACAGTGAGAAGCCCGTGCAACACAACGAAGAGTAGCTCCCGCTCAACACAATTAGAGAGAAAACCCACGCGCAGCAACGAAGAAGACCCAACACAGCCAAAAATAAAATTAATTAATTAATTTTTAAAAAGAGTATAGTTTTTTTGTTTTTTGGGGTTTTTGTTGCAGTACGCAGGCCTCTCACTGTTGTGGCCTCTCCCGTTGCGGAGCACAGGCTCTGGACGCACAGGCTCAGTGGCCATGGCTCACGGGCCTAGCCGCTCCGCGGCATGTGGGATCTTCCCGGACTGGGGCATAAACCTGTGTCCCCTGCATCGGCAGGCGGATTCTCAACCACTGCGCCACCAGGGAAGCCCAAGAGTATAGTTTTTAAACATAAATTTATTTATTTATGGCTGAGTTGGATCTTCTTTGCTGCACGCAGTCTTTCTCTAGTTACGGCGAGCGGGGGCTACTCTTCATTGCCGTGTGCGGGCTTCTCATTGCAATGGCTTCTCTTGTTGCAGAGCATGGGCTCTAGGTGCGCGTGGGCTTCAGTAGTTGTGGCACGCGGGCTCAGTAGTTGTGGCGCACGGGCTTAGTTGCTCCGCGGCATGTGGGATCTTCCCGGACCAAGGCTCGAACCCGTGTCCCCTGCATTGACAGGCGGATTCTTAACCACTGCGCCACCAGGGAAGTCCCTAAAAGTACACTCTCTTAATAAGGAAAAATGAGACTGTTTAAGGAGAAGTCATTGGAACCCTCCAAACACACACACACACACACACACACACACACACATCCATATTTTTATTGCCTACTAAAATCCTTGTCCCTCTCCTTGATTCCCCCTGGTTACAGGGATCTCACCACCTCTCAAGGACATATACCATCCTCCCCCATCTCTTCCACCCAGGCAGCTTTGGGAGTGGTGGGGTCTCCGAGCTTTGATGGGAAACGTCTCCAAAGCTGAGGAAGGCCAAGGAGAGCTGTATGCAGCTGAGCAGCTGAGAACCCAGGCTAGGGCAGGAGGTGTAGGATATGAGACCATGAAGGTCTCGACTGCCACAGTCCCAGGGTCCCTTAACAGCCCTTTCCCTACCCCTTCAGGCCTCAGATGGTAACACCAGCCCTCCTAGATTTCCCCCAAACCTTTGTCAAGAGTCCTTTTTGGGGCTTCCCTGGTGGCGCAGTGGTGTGGGGTCCGCCTGCCGATGCAGGAGACACGGGTTCGTGCCCCGGTCCGGGAGGATCCCACATGCCGCGGAGCGGCTGGGCCCGTTAGCCATGGCCACTGAGCCTGCGCGTCCGGAGCCTGTGCTCCGCAACGGGAGAGGCCACAACAGTGAGAGGCCCGCGTACCGCAAAAAAAAAAAAAGAGTCCTTTTTGAAATGCCCCTCGGTTCCCAGCTGGAGGGCCCCAGGTGTCTCCTCCTGGGGCCCCTCCTGATGCACACCCTGACCCAGAAGCTGTCCTATTTTTTCCCAACTGTATTACCAGAGCTGCAGAAGGGCACAGACATCACAGAGCAGCCCCACCCACTTTACTGATGGGAAGCTGAGACCCCAAATGGTATGTGTTTTTCAGTGACTTCCTGAGTGGTGTAGAGGTAACATGATTTGCGTCTGGTTATATGAGGGCGATGTGTCTTTGTATGTACATATCACATCTAGCATATTTAATGCCTGGCTCTATTCTCAGCTTCAAATGGCTTAACTCAGCGATTCTCAGATTTTTTTGTCTCTTTACATTCTTAGGGAAAACCAAAGAGCTTTTATTTCTGTTTCATAAGCCATGTCAGAAATTAAAACCGGAAGTTTTTGGGACTTCCCTGGTGGCGCAGTGGTTAAGAATCTGCCTGTCAATGCAGGGGACATGGGTTCGAGCCCTGGTCTGGGAAGGTCCCACATGTTGCAGAGCAACTAAGCCCGTGCACCACAACTACTGAGCCTGCGCTCTAGAGCCCATGAGCCACAACTACTGAGCCCTCGTGCCACAACTACTGAAGCCCGCGTCTAGGGCCCATGCTCTGCAACAAGAGAGGCCACTGCAATGAGAAGTACGTGCACTGCAACGAAGAGTGGCCCCTCCGCTCGCCGCAACTAGAGGAAGCCCACGCGCAGCAACGAAGACCCAACGCAACCAAAAATAAATAAATAAATAAATTTATAAAAATAAACCTGGAAATTCTTGAAGATGATTCAAAATTCATTTTTAAATAGCAATAATAAACACATTACAGGCTAACATAAATAACATATTTTATGAAAAATTTTAGTGAGAATAATGTCATTATTTTATACTTTTGCAAACTTCCTCAAAGTCCAGCATAACAGAAGACAGTTGGATCCTCCTGGCTGCTTCTGCATGCAATCTGCTGTGATATCACATGCCATGCAGCTTCTGGAAAACCCCACCTGGCACTCATGGGAGAATGAAGTGAAAAAGGCAGAAAATGTCTCGGTATGAAAATTTGACCTCGCGGACCCCCTGAGATGGTCTCAGGAACCAGTGCCCAGGTCACACTTTGAGAACTGCTGGCTGAACTTATTTAATGCTCACAATGATGCTAGGAGGTGGGTACTAAAATGAAATTATCCCTGATTTACAAGGGAGAAGGCCCAGAGTGGTGAAGTTACTTGTCCAAAGTCACACAGCAGTAAGAGGTAGAGCTGCAGTCTGAACCCCAGAAATTAGGCTCTTAACCTCAACAAGATCTGTGTGTGTGTGTGTGTGTGTGTGTGTGTGATCATAAATTGTATAGTATGAGTGCACTTCTCAAGGCCTGGCATGGCACCTGCCCAGGTCACACAGCCAGGAAGTAGCATCAGGAGTTAAGAGCCAGTGCTCTGAGCTTGAATCCCTTACCCTGATACCCTAACAAGTCTCTCTGGGAAGAAACAGGAAAATATTATTAGCTGACAGACCATCACCAACAGGCTATCTAGTCTCTCTATGCCTCAGTTTTGTGTGTGTGTGTGTGTGTGGTTTTTTTTTTTTTTTTTTTTTTTTTTTTTTTTTTTTTTTTTGCGGTACGCGGGCCTCTCACTGTTGTGGCCTCTCCCGTTGTGGAGCACAGGCTCCGGATGCGCAGGCTCAGCGGCCATGGCTCATGGGCCCAGCCACTCCACGGCATGTGGGATCTTCCCGGACCGGGGCACGAACCCGTGTCCCCTGCATCGGCAGGCAGACTCTCAACCACTGCACCACGAGGGAAGCCCTATGCCTCAGTTTTCCTAGTAAAATGGGCTTAGTAATAGAGCCCAGCTCAGAACCTTGCTGTGGGGAAAAAAAATTAGCAGAACATAAAAGATTAGCTCCCAAGTTGTTCAGTGTGGTTATCCAGAGCCACTTGAAGAGTGTTCCCATCAGCCAGTGCACATGAGGGTTCAGAGGTGTGTGCCTTGGTTCCTCTATCCAACCAGACAGAGGAACTCTTGCTCTCTGCCAGCCTCCACCCACCTGCCTCTCCTAAGACTCCTGTCCCACCTTCATTAGTTGCACTGTGGTCTCCTAGGAGCACTTAAGCACCTGGAAACCCCCATGCCAGGCTGCTGAAGGGGCTTGGGAGAGAGAGGTGTAGTATCTCCTACCAGAGTGGGAAAGGCCTGGCTCAGTCACCTGGGTCCCCAGTTCTCTGTGGGAGGTGCTATAACTCCTTAGTTCCCATTTATGGTCTAATGGGAAGCTCTGATATCGGGGTTCCCGTGGGAGCAGTGGTGGGTATAAGACCCCAGGATCCTGGTCTCTGAAGTTCCTCGGATACCTGTGTCCCAGTCCCTGGGAGGTCCAGTTGTCAAATCCTGCTCTTGTAAGGAGGGGGGCAGAGCTTGGGTGCAAGGTCACCTTCTTGTCCAGGGAGTCTTGCTGACACCCTTAAATTCTCTCCTGGAAAAGAGTCTCTAACACCTGGATTTGTGCCCCTGGAGGGGGCACCGACGTCTGGGTCTCCACCCCTAAAAGAGACTCAGGTGCAAGGTGCCCGCCTTATCCCGAGGGGCTGCTGGGGTGCCGGGTTCTCTTGGGGAAGATGGGATGATAGTCCCTCCCAGTGGGGTATAGAGATGGTGCCCGGACTCTGGTGTTCTTCTCTCGGGGTGGGGAAGCTGACTTCGACGTTCTCGTTCTGGTGGGGTGAGGGGACTCGGACATCAGAGCAGCCCGGGACTCCCTTGCTTGGAACCCCCTACCACGGAAAAGGCCAGAGTGGCTGGAGCTGGGCTGGACCCAAGGGCGGAGTCTGTGGGCGTGGCTCCAGCAGGCCCCGCCCCCGCCCGCCAGCGCTGTCCCCGCATCTCGAAGTCTGCGAGGCCTCGGTGGGCGCTGAGAGCCTAGCGCCACAGCCCGCGCGACTCGCCGAGCCCGGCCCGCCCCGGGGTCTATGGGGCCGCTCCTCTGCTGCGCCGCCCGGCCGGCCCCACGCCGTGCCCGGAGCCTGACCCGTGGCCAGGTAAAGAGGCTGTGGGTACTGCGGGAAGGGAACGCTTGGGGGCTGGCATGAGAGGACAGGGAACTCCTGGGTCCTGGAGGAAAAGGGGACCGGAACTCCAGTGTGCTGGGAGCTAGGGCATCGGAACGCCTGTATCCCGAGGCTGAGGGAGGGGGCGCACAGATGTTGGGTCCTGGAGAAATAGGGGGCTGGGGGATCTGGACGCCAAGGTCTAGGGCATCGGGACACTTGGTTGGGGAGGCTTGGGGACGGTGTGGATATGGGGAGCGGGGGTGGATCCTGAATGCCTAGTCCTGGAGGAATGAAGACCTAATTCAACACGTTCCTTGTTCTGGGGGATCTGGAAACTAGGACACTTGGGCCCCGAGTGTCTGGTCCATCCTGGGGGCGTCCTCGGGCTGAGGCTCTGGCCACTGCATCTGGGGTTGAGGCTCGCACGTCCGGGCCTTCAGGGAGGAAGTTGTGGTTGCGGAGATTTGGCTGCCTGGACACGTGGCATCACCTCGAGGGGCTGGGGGTGATCCTTGGGCAGAGCATAGGGTGGGGTCCCTGGTCTCTGTCCCCCCTACCTCCTTAGCCCAGCCCGGGAAATAGGCGCACGGCAGATGCAAGGAACCGGACTCCTGGGATGGGCTTCTGGGGGCGGATTCCCCGGGGCAGAGGGCTCTGGGGGCTGCAGCCGGGGGCTCCCTGGCCCCGGCGAGGCGCCCGCCCCCCGCCTGGCTTGGGCATGCTTGGCACGCAGCGCGCGGGCCGGTCGGATCCGTATGCGCGCCGCGTGCGCCTATTGGTATGCGGGAGCCGGCCCGGCGCGGGCGTGAGGCGGGCGCTCTAGCGGGCGGCGCGGGGGAGGCGGCGGCGGGGCACGTCCTCGTCCTGAGCTTCTCCCAGAGCCCGGCGCGGTGAGAGCTGCAGACTGTGTAGCGGGGCCCCCAGGGAGGGGAAACTGAGGCAGCATCTAGCCGCAGCTCCTTGCTGGGACCCTGCGCCCCACGCGGACCTCGGTTTCCCTAGCAGGTGCCCCACTTGCCCCCTCGGGCGCTGAGCGCTGCCTCCCCCTCCTTCCCGCTGCAGGAGACGCGGCTCTCGAGTTCCGCAGGCTGCTCTGAGCCCGCCTGAGCGGGTCTCCGCGGAGATGGCGGCCCCCTACCCCAGCAGTGGCGGTGGAGGCGAGGTCAGGTGCGGGGGAGGTCGCGGCGGCAGCGTCCCTTGGGACTTTCTGCCGGGGTTCGTGGTCAAGACCCCGCCCGGTCCCTGGTGAGCAAAGCTCCGCCCCTCGGGCTGTGGCCCCGCCCCCAAGGCGGTGTCCCGGGAGGATTCACACTCACCTTCTGCCCCGCCCCCTCGGGCCAGAATTTCTTACCCGGAGTTGCTCAACTGTTGTTGTTCTGTAACACCCACCCCACACACCTGGCGTTCTGTTCCTAGCCCCCTTCCTCGGAATTCCTACCCAACATTCTTCTCTCCTCTTCCTCCTCCTTCCCTCAGAATTTACACCCCAGGTTCTGCTCCACGGCGGGGTGTAGAAGTCACACTCAGGCTCTGCCCCACCTCCGGAGTGTTGAATCAACTTTCAACATCCCGTCCCGTTCCCGGGGCCCCAAGAGGCGAGGCTCGTCCCCCAACCCCAGACCCCTGAGTCTCCGGGCCCCGCTGACGCTCCCTCCGCGCCGCCCGCCCAGCCTGCAGGCGCAGCGCAAGGAGAAGTCCCGTAACGCGGCGCGCTCGCGGCGCGGAAAGGAGAACCTGGAGTTCTTCGAGCTGGCCAAGCTACTCCCGCTGCCCGGAGCCATCTCCAGCCAGCTGGACAAGGCGTCCATCGTGCGCCTCAGCGTCACCTACCTCCGCCTGCGCCGCTTCGCCGCTCTCGGGGCGCCACCCTGGGGGTTGAGGTCCGCGGGGCCTCAGGCTGGCCTAGGTGAGTGCGCATGCGCGGGGGTGGGGGTGGGGGTCCAGGCACGCTCCCCCGGTGCAGGGCACCCGTTATCTGAGGGTGCGCGCCAGCTTTCGCCCAGCTCCTGCACCCGGAGGGAGTACAGGATTTGGAGTCAGACCTTTTGTGTGTTCCTATCAGGCGGCTTCTACTGTCCAAGCCTCAGTTTATTCATCTCTAAAACGGGCTCACCAGGTAGGGACGATTTCATGAACTCTGGCCTAATCACAGGCCTGGCCACACTGGATCATACCACCAGTTAATGCTATTATTGTTATCAGGGAAAATGAATCATTATTATCACAAAGGAGAATATCACAGCGCCATGGGCGTGACAGGGGGGACCCAGCCTGGGCCTCCTATCCACTAATGGGCAGGAAACTCCCGCACTCAGACCTGAGGGACCCCAGAGGGAACCTCTAGAGTCTGAATTCCCAGTTTGGGATGCGGGAAGGAGACAGGATAATATGGCAGGTAAGATGGCGAGCTTCAGAAAGACGGGGGTCCCTGTCCCCACTCAGCCACTCCCCACCGTTGTGACCCTGGGCAGGTCGCCTCACCTCTCTGTGTCTCACTTGTGAAATGGGAATCATGATGAAGCCCCTCCCCCACCCGCAGGGCTGAGAAGAGAAGAAGATCTACCAGGTGATATGTATATGTGTAAAAACCCTAAACACACCTGGCACAGAGTAAACGATCAATGTCTAGCAAGCACTGTTATCAATGGTTACCTGCAGGTTTATTGAGCAGCTACTGTATGCCTGCTACGGTTCTGAGCCCTGGAGATCCAGCAGGAAACAAACTGCATAAAAGTGCCTGCCCTGGACAGGCTGACATCCTACTGGCCAAGACACAATAACGAAATGCAATCAGTAATATGTTAAAATATAGAATATGTAAAACACAGATATATATAGATAGATAGATATCTACTTTCATTATTATTCAGACTTCATTATATAGAAGTGTTATGTTATTGTTATTACTTCTATTTTATGTTTTATTTCTTTACTCATTACGAGAAGAGAGCGAATTGTCTTCATCTGAGGTCGCAGGTGACAGGGACAGGGCACCCTAGGCTACTTCCCCCCCCCGCAAGAAGGGTTGTCCTTAAGGTGGGGTTGGAGGGGCTCCAATTCCCCTCCTGCCCTGGTCTCAGGGGGGAGGGGGGAGAGAAAATAGCATTGATTAAACTCGCAATAAATCACCATTTAAATTTAAATAATCCGGCTTCCCAGGCGGTAATTAGGCGAATTGACTGGCGCGGAGAGAATGCGGCATTAGCGCCGCTGATTACTGTCATTACCGCGAACAACATGTGCGCCGGCGGGGGATA
Source organism: Mesoplodon mirus (assembly GCF_964341445.2). Lineage (NCBI taxonomy): Eukaryota > Metazoa > Chordata > Mammalia > Artiodactyla > Ziphiidae > Mesoplodon > Mesoplodon mirus. The sequence goes on from NC_138995.1 coordinate 57,062,360, forward strand.
AACATCTTGTCTATTGTCCCCAAGCCCCGGGAAGAGAAAGGGGGAAGACGCTGAGAGAGCCTCACCGGCGTCCGGCCTCCCCCATCCGTGCTTGCCGGGATGGCTAATTCAAGACCACTGACCTCAGCAACCTCCCTGCCTGTTCGTGGGAAGGGGGAGGGGCAGGACTGTGCGCGGGGGAGGAACTGCGTGGACTCCCCCTGTACCCACAAAATTAAGAAATTCGGAGCATCTCCTGCTCTCCCGGGTCCCCAACAAGAGGCCAAGCACCTGCTTCGATAGTTCAGATGGGAAAACTGAGGACAGTGACTTAGCTGCCGTCAGAGAGCAAAGCATTGTGCCTCAAGCTCTCTGTAAAGGAGGGGGCTCCCGTGTTCTCCTCAAAAGTAACAGCAGTAACATACCAGTCAGACACGGTGTTGAGTGCTGCATCCAAATTCACTTGCTAATCCTCTCAAAAATCTTCGGAGGGAGGCAATGCTATGTTCCCATTTTATAAAAGGGGAAAACTGAGACCCAGAGAGGTGAAGCTCTGCCCAAGGTCACACAGCTGAGAAGGGGCCCAGCTGAGATTCAGACTCAAGTGGCCTGGCTCCAGAGCCCACCTTCTCAACCACCATCCTTGGCATGCTTGTGGGTCTCCAGGGATGGGTCCTATGTTGCAGGTCTCGGCCTCTCTCTGGGCCTTACTCTACCATCTGTGAAATGGGATGACAGATGTTGAAGTCTAGCCAGGGGGCTCTAAGTCTGGGGAGGAGACAGCCTTGATCTCCTATCAGTGTTTGTCATTCATTCAACAAATGCCCAATGAATACCTTCCCTGTGCCAGGCACCGTTTTAGGTGCTGGGGACACAGCAGGGAACAGGACAAAGTCCCTTCCCTCAAAGGTGGGCCTACACACCTGACATGGTAGGTCCCTTGCCCCCCACCTCCCTGATATCACCTTTCTACCCCTCTGGCCTCTTCAACCCCCTCCCCCACATGAGCCACCTTGCTGTTCAGAGAAGCCTGTTCCCACCTCAGGACCTTTGCATTTGCTGGACTTCCACCAGGAACTCCCTTCCCTTAGAATGTGGGCTTTTCAGTCAAGCCTTCCCTGACCACTCTATTAAAAATGACAACCCTGGGACTTCCCTGGTGGTCCAGTGGTTAAGACTTCGCCCTCCAGTGTAGGGGGTGCAGGTTCGATCCCTGGTCAGGGAGCTAAGATCCCACATGCCCAGGGCCAAAAAAAACAAAATATAAAACAGAAGCAATATTGTGGCAAATTCAATAAAGACTTTAAAAAAAGAGAGAGAGAGAATAGCACGTGGCATATAGTAGGTGCTTAAAAAAAAAAAAGACAACCCCCTGCTCCCAGCATGTCCTATCTTCCTTTCCTGCCTTATTTCTTTCCATAGTACTAATCACCATCTAATACTATATATTTTTTATTTCTGTTGTTTATTGTGTTTCCCCCCTACAGCACCTTGTGTGCTGAGCCTAGAATAGTGCCTGGGGCAGAGTAAGGGGTCACTAAATATTTCTTGGGTGACTATAGAACTGCGTGAGAAGAGGAGGGGGACATCACAACTCACAGGTCAGGCACGGCCTCTCTGAGTAAGTGACCTTTGAGCTGAGACTGGAAGGAGGTGAGGGAAAAAAAGCTAGGAGAAAAGCTGGAAGGAGAGTTTTCCAGGCAGAGGGAACAGCAAGTGCAAAGGGCCTGAGGCAGGCAGCAATCAGCTTGCTAGATGCAGGCCACAGTTGTGAGGTCAGGGGCTCCAGAGAGGAGTAAGTGAGGCAGGAAGTGGTCAGCAGGTCAGGGGCCAGGTCCTGCAGGGCCTCTCAGGCCATGGTGAGGACTTTGGCTGTTACCCCGAGTGAGATGGGAGTCACAGAGGTGGTGGATGTGAGGGCAGAAGCTGGGAGCCCAGTGAGGAGGCAAGTGCAGTCGTCCAGGCGGGAGGTGGGGCAGCTAGACCAGGGTGGGGGCAGTGGGGTGAGAGGTGGTCGGATTCAGGTGATGCAGTGAGGGTCCAGCCTCAGGACTTGCAGAATATGGGTGAAGGTGTGGGAGAAAGTGAGGGTCAAGGTGGATGGTAAGGAAGCCTCCCCAAAAGGTAGAGGTGCCCGAAGTAGAGCTTATTCTAAGAAGAATAGTGCAGGACTCACCTACTGTGTGCCATTTGCACGCATGAACCCATTCAGCTCCAGCCCTAGACCCATTTCACAGATGCAGTTGAGGAAAGTACAGGCAGAAATGCACCCACTCCAGTCCTCAGGCCTGCTCCCAGGGAGCAAGGCACTCTGATTATGGCAGGGGGCTCCCTCTCTCCCAAAGCTAATGAAGTCCCAGCCCTTCATTAGTTGCCCTAGCCCAGGGCAGCAAATTCCTCAGGGCAGTTGAGAATGGGAGGTGGAGGGGGACCCCTGGGAGAAGTCTTGGCTTCTCCCCTCGGCCCCTCAGCGCCCCCTCTGTGTGTGGGGGAAGATGACAACTGGGACAGTTTTGTTCCAGCAGAGGCAGGCTCTGATAAGAAACTCAGCAAATGTTTGTTGAATGAGCGAATGATGGTTGGTCTCCGGATGTGAGGAGGGGCCAGATCTGAGAGTAGGGAAGCGCCCACAGCTGAATCTGGGACACAGGAGCTGAGGTATTTGTGGGAGAGAGGAGGGAACACAGAGAGAGGAGTCAGGGAGTTGGTGGATTTGGGGCAGGGCGAGGCCGGGGGTAATAAGACACATCAGTCAGGGATGCGGACAGAGGCCGGGGAAAGGATGGGGGAACAGCAAGTGGCTGAGCCCTCCCCCTATACACACCCCCCTCCCGACGTGCCCATTAAGGCTGTTAATTGCAGCCGTTCAGTCTGACCTGGGCTGATCCTGTGAGAGGGAAAATGAAGGAATTAGCAAAAATGACAGGGGAAAATTGCGACAATTAGCAGGCGGCATTGTTCCCGCCTGTCACCCGGCTGGTTCCCGCTGCATCTCGGGGGAGGGGTCCCCATCACCCCACCCCCCAGTTATTGTTCCTGGAGTTCCAGGCGGGGGTGGAAAAAGGGTGTGAACAGCCGTGGGGATGTTGGGGGTGCTCCTGGGAGAGGAGGCGTGACCAAACATTAAGGGGCTGGGGGCGGGGCTTGGGAGCTGCGTCCTGATTGGTGGGGAGGGGACGGCGTTTCGCCGCCTGGTGTTTTGATGGTCTGGAAATAACAATAGTAATCACGCTATTAATACTGATCCCAGCTCTGTTTCAGAGCACCTGCTGCATGCGGGCGCCTGGTAGGCCCTTTCAGTCCCCTAAGCCAACTGAATGCTCAACACCCCTGTGAGATCAGCTCGCTTGTCAAACCCACCTGACAGAGGAGGAAACTGAGGCACAGAGAAGTGAAGGCACTGGTCCCAGGGCACACAGCCAGGGAGGAACAGTCCTGGGACTTAACACCAGAACTGGACCCTCAGCCCTGCAGGAGCCAGGTGCTTGGCGACCCTCGAGGTCACTGGCTCCCCAATCTGGGCACGGACCCCTTGCGGGGGTCGTTCTCTGCAGGGTCAGGGAGGGCATTCTGGGTGGGAACAGAGTCCAGGAACACAGGGCCTCCGCCCACGCCCAGCATGGATGTCTGGCGCCTTCTGCTCCTCACTGCGGGGGATGGGTCGGCCTGTGTCTCTGTCTCCGTCTACTTCGTCATCTCTGTCTTCCTGCCACTTTCTCTGTATCTGTCTCTGTGCATCTCTTTCCCTCTGTCCCTCCATCTCTTTATGTCTGTCTGTCTTTACCTATCTCTGTCTCAGTTTCTCTATGTCTATATATGTCTCTACCCCTCTCTCTTTTTAAAAAAATTTTATTAGGGTAAAATTTATATAACATGAAAGTCACCATTTTACAGTGTGCAATTCGGTGGCACTTAGCACATTCACAGTGTTGTGCAACCAGCACTTCTATCTAGTTCCAAAACATTTTCATCACCCTCCAAAAGCCCTGTCCCATTAGCAGTCCCTCCCCATTCCTCCTGCCCCTTCCCCCAGCCCCTGGCAACCACTGATCTGCTTTCCATCTCTGGATTTGCCTCTTCTGAACGTTTCATATAAATTGAATCCTACACTGTGTAGCCTCTGTGTTCAGCTTCTTTCACTTAGCATAATGTTTTCAAAGTTCATTCACGTCGTAGCATGGATCGGTACTCCATTTCTTTTTATGGATGAATAATCTTCCATTCTATGAATATAGCACATTTTATTTATCCATTCATCAGTTAATGGACATTTGGGTTGTTTCCACCTTTTGGCTATTAGGAGTAATGCTGCTATGAACATTCATGTACAAGTATTTGTTAGAGCACCTGTTTTCAATTCTTTGGGGTGTATACCTAGGAGTGGAATTGCTGGGTTATATGGTAATTCTATGTTTGACTTATTGAGGAATTGCCAAACTATTTTCCAGAGTGGCACATCGTTTCACATTCTCACCAGCAATGCACGGGGGTTCCAATTTCCCCACAACCTCGCCAACACTTATTTTCTATTTTTTTAAAAAAATTCGAACCATCCTAGCGGGTGTGAAGTGATCTCTCATTGTGGTTTTGATTTGCATTTTGCTAATGACTAATGAGGTTGAACATCTTTTCATGTGTTTATCGGCCATTTGTGCATCTTCTTTGGAAGAATATCTGTTCAAACCCTTTGCGCATTTTTGAATTGCGTTGTTCATCCTTTTGTTGTTGAGTTGTAATGCCCTTATTTCTTTCTCTATTTCCTTATATCTCTCTGTCCATCTATTTGTCTGTCTTTGTCTCTCAATGTCTCTTTCTCTGTCTCTCTGTCTCTCTCCTTTCCTGTCTCCTATCTGCCTCCTTCTCACCCTTCAGGTCTGAGCTCAAACACCCCCTCCTTCAACAGGCCTTACCCCATGCTTCTTTTATTTATTTATTTATTTTAAATATTTTGGCTGCGTTGGGTTTCTGTTGCTGCACGCGGGCTTTCTTCGGTTGCGGCAAGCGGGGGCTAGTCTTCGTTGCGGTGCATGGGCTTCTCATTGCAGTGTCTTCTATTGTTGCAGAGCACAGGCTCTAAGGGCGCAGGCTTCAGTAGTTGTGGTACATGGGCTCAATAGTTGTGGCTCGCGGGCTCTAGAGCGCAGGCTCAGTAGTTGTGGAGCACGGGCTTATTTGCTCCGCAGCTCAAACATGTGTCCCCTGCATTGGCAGGCGGATTCTTAACGACTGCGCCACCAGGGAAACCCCCCATGCTTCTTTATTTCACACCACCTATTCGATTCTTCATAGGGCCAACAGGCCCTGGCCTCACCCCTCCCTCTTTCTCCAGCCCCAGGCCGCAGGGGCCCTGTGGCGCTGGTCTCCGAAGTCTTCGAGCAGCACCTGGGAGGACACATCCTGCAGGTGAGGCCCCTTCCCTGCCTGCTGCTCCTTGCTGCCACCTGGTGGCCGTCTCGGGAGAACCGCACCCTTTTCTCCAGCATCGGTCCCTTCGGGGAGCCCCAGAACTGGGAGGCAGAATGCTCAGGCTCCCCCTCCTGCTCCCCCCAGGGCTACTGAAGCGCTTTACCCCAGAATAATCCATCCCAGGCGGAGATCCAGATTTCAGAACCTCTTACAGATGCCAGGCCCTCCTCTCCCCGACCCCGTCTCTCCCCACTCTAGTCCCTGGACGGCTTCGTGTTTGCCTTGAACCAGGAAGGGAAGTTCCTCTACATCTCAGAGACAGTCTCCATTTATCTGGGTCTCTCACAGGTAAGGGGCCCGCAGCAGCCTGCCTGGCCTGGCTCAGCTGCCATCTCCCTTGCCGGCCCTCCTCTCTCCTGGCCTCACCATCCCAGCATGAAAAAAAAAAAAAAGGACTGGATCTTTGGTCCCCAAAGTATGTTCCTTGGAACCCCACATGGCACCTAACATGGCTCCTCCTCCCAGGCAGAGAAGGGTTATTAAAGTAAGAGGTCGATTTGGAGAAAGCAAAATAGCAGAAAGATAAATTTGCCTATGAGTGGTTGCCAACTGTACCGTATTTACCAAAACTTGTTTATTCTTAACACTTTTAAAGGATTACAGCAATTCGTATTGGAAGGGTTTGGGTTTTCCAGCTTGGAAGATTTTCTGTGGCATTTTAGTTGACTAGTTTTCATTTTGCCTTTATTTCAACCCACTGTTTCTGTTCCAGCTCCTGCAGCTGGTGGCTGAAGGGTAAAAGGAGGGCAAAGAGAAGCCAAAAGCCCCCACCCCTGGAGTCGTGGCTCCTTGCAGCACCTTAGGCCTTGCCAATCCAATCAGTACAAATTGCTGTCAACTTTTATCATTTTTACAAAGATTTTGACAAATGGTAATTTAGGAAATTCAGTGCATTGGTATTTGGCCTTCGTGAGCAGCTCTTCAGTGAGTTGTTGGAGGTTCCTGGAGGAGGAAGACCCTGAAGGGAGAATATGGACAAGAGGAAGGGAGGGAGGAAGAGTGGGGGGAAAGGCTCAAAGCTGGTGTGTGTGTGTGTGGGGGGGTGTTTAATGAGGGATAGAGGGAAGCATGTGACCCCAAGCCCAGGGTCAGTGGGATCCATGGGAGGTTTCTTTTCTTTTCTTTTCTTTTGCGGTACGCGGGCCTCTCATTGTTGTGGCCTCTCTCGTTGCGGAGCACAGGCTCCAGATGTGCAGGCTCAGCGGCCATGGCTCACGGGCCCAGCCGCTCCGCGGCATGTGGGATCCTCCCGGACCGGGACACGAACCCGTGTCCCCTGCATCGGCAGGCAGACTCTCAACCACTGAGCCACCAGGGAAGCCCCTCTTTTCTTTTTTTTTTTAATTTTTAAATTTATTTTTATTTTTGGCTGCATTGGCTTTCCGTAGCTGCGCACGGGCTTTCTCTAGTCGTGGTGAGCGGGATACTCTTCGTTGCGGTGCGCAGCCTTCTCATTGAGGTGGCTTCACTTGTTGCAGAGCACAGGCTCTAAGGGCGCAGGCTTCAGTAGTTGTGGTACATGGGCTCAGTAGTTGTGGCTCGCGGGCTCTAGAGCGGCAGGCTCAGTAGTTGTGGCGCACGGGCTTAGTTGCTCCACGGCATGTGGGATCTTCCAGGACCCGGGCTCGAACCCGTATCCCCTGCATTGGCAGGCAGATTCTTAACCACTGCACCACCAGGGAAGTCCCATGGGAGGCTTCTGAGAGGAGGGCCATGGTCAGGGGAGTAACTTAGGGAGAGGTATGTACATGGGGACTGAAGGCCAGAAGACCAGTGAGGACGCTGGGACAGAAACACAGCAGGGAGAAGATGGGTGCGGGGACTGGGGAGGTGTGGAGATAAGGGGACTACTGTGAGAGATTTGAGGGATGAATTGAATGTAAAAGTCTGTCTAATTAAAAGGTTCTAACTCTTTAAAGAGTTTGAAAGCCATTCCACTGCTTGTGTCCTGATTTCCATCCTGTGAGTCATTTCAGGGCGCAGTTGTTTGCTGTATGGGGGTGAGTGAGTAAGCAAGAGCTGCGTATATGAAGGCTTACGACACCCCCATCCCAACCACATACACAGCTTCTTTATACTGTAGGCAGGGGCAGAAAATCCTTAATAATCTCTGGGTTTGAAGTGGGAGGGCACGGGAAGTGCCTAAGTTTTTATCCTCCTTTAAAAGGGTTTAAATATATATATATATATTTTTTCTAATAAAAACACACACTGCTTGCAGGCGAGTGAGCCTGTGGCAGAACAGGCGGGCGAGTGACTGCGCGCGCACCTCACCCGCCCCCTGCATCCCCCTCCTTCGCCGGCAGGTGGAGCTGACGGGCAGCAGCCTCTTCGACTACATTCATCCGGGGGACCACTCCGAGGTGTTGGAGCAACTGGGGTTGCGGGCCCCGACCCCCGGGCCCCCCACCCCGCCCTCCGTCCCCTCCTCTTCCTCCTCCTCCTCCTCGTCCTCCTCGCTTGCGGATACCCCTGAGATCGGTAATTCTCAGCATCCCCAAAGAAAGAGGCCTGAGGGTAGCTTAGGGGATGCTGGGTACAATGTCTCCTTTATACAAAAACACTCTTGTTAGAGTTTTGCAAGCAAGTTTTTGTAAAATGAATCAGAGTCTAAATTGAGGTAGCGAAACGTGGCTCCCTAAGATTGCCTGGATCCCCAAGATTTGAACTTTAGAAAGACCCCTCTAGCTGCAGAGTGGAGGTGGGTGCCTGTGGGTGACAGATGGAACCAGGCTTTGGTAAATAATAACAACGTGTGCTTATTGGGCATTTACACGTGCCCTGCCTTTAAGTACATGATTTTATTAAATCCTAACCACAAGCCCACAAAGCAGGAGCTATGACTATCTCCATTTTATAGAGGAGGAACCTGGGGCACCGCATAGAGAGGGTAAGTGTCCCAGGTCAGCTGTAAGTGATTGAGCTGGACTCCAGCCCAGGCTTGTCTGACTCCAGTGCCTGTGCTTCTAGTCCTTCTCTCCAGTGGAAAATTCCACTCCATTTTGGGGAGGGTGTTGGAGATTACCCTTTTAGCTCTGAGATATTGGGGGACTGCGGTTATCGTTCTCATAAATAGGCTTTTCTTATATGGGGTTTGCTTAATACCCAAACCATCTGAACTATCAGCAGTACTTGCAAGCTTGGCGAGATGTTTGTGACACGTGTGGGTCTGTTAGGGAGCGTGATTATAGTTACACCTCAGTTTGAGGCACAGGGTCATCTGAGTGTGAGCATATTTATAAGACAATTCCACAGGGTTTATAGAATAATCTGTATTTGTGTGGCTTATTTGTTGCTATAGCCCAAGCCCCCACTCTGTGCTCAGCCCTCTGTTGGGCAGGGCTGGGGACACAGTGGTGACAAGAGCCCCAGCCCCACCCTCCCGGGGCTCACAGTCCAGTGGGGGAGACTGACCCTGTCCCCAGACAGTGATGACCCAGAGTGGGCAGGGCTGGGGTAGGAGACCCCAGAGGGGCAGCTGACCCAGCCTGGGGGTCAGGGAGGACTTCCTGGAGGACATGTCTGATCTGAGACCTGGAGGTTGTGGCTAGAGATGATGTCAGGAGGAGGCAGTTCTTGCCAAAGTTTTAGGCCATGGTGAGGAGGAGCTGGGCTTTCCCCCAAGGGTACTAGGGAGCCATGGCAGGTTCAGGGCAGAGGAGGGATGGGGTCAGATCTGAGCTTTAGAAAGACCAGGCTGGGTGCTGCTGGGAGGGGAGGTTGATGTAGGATGTCAGTGGGCTTGTAGAACCAGTAGGTGCGTCTGTGTGACTGTGGCCATGACCCTGTGTCTGGATAGCTCTGCAGAGGGCAGGGGTGGCCCGTGTGTGTCCTCTTCAGGACCCCATAACCTTCCTTCACTCTTCGTCCCAGAGGCCAGCCCCACCGAGGTGCCCCCCTCCTCCCGCGTCCAGGAGCGCTCCTTCTTCATCCGCATGAAATCCACCCTCACCAAGAGGGGGCTGCACGTCAAGGCCTCAGGGTACAAGGTGGGTGTGAGCTCTCCGCCCCAGCCTCTGACTCCCGGGTCCCCTCCCTGGCCCGAGGAGAGCGCCTGTATTCATGCCAGCTCTGTCCACGGGCCCCAGTTCTTGGGGATGACAGCCAGAGACAGGCCCTGTGGCCAGGTTGTGGTCCTCCCGCCCCACTGGCCCCGCCTTGCCCTCCTCCGATCGCGCCTGCCACCTTTAGGTCATCCATGTGACCGGTCGCCTTCGGGCCCGCGCCCTGGGCCTTGTGGCCCTTGGCCACACGTTGCCCCCGGCCCCACTGGCTGAGCTGCCGCTGCACGGACACATGATCGTCTTCCGACTCAGCCTGGGTCTCACCATCCTTGCTTGTGAGAGCAGGTACCGGGGTTGGGGGCTGAGGTGGGAGGATGGGGGCGCACTGGAGAGGGGGGTAGGCAGGAAGTCAGAGGAGCTCGGGGTCGGGGGTGGGGGCGGGGCCCTGGGGAGCCGCGGGAGGAGGAAAAGCCGCGGAGGGCGAACTGGAAGAGGGAGTGAAGGCGGAGGCTAGGGCGGGGCCTCTGGGATGGAGGCGGGGCTGTGCTCGATTCCGAGAGACCCAGGCCCTCCCTTCTGCAGAGCTCCGCCCTTCCTTGCTCCTATTTCTCTCTGCCTCTCCGGCCTCTCATCTCTCACCCACTCTCCCTCACCACGCAGTGGGGGGAAATTAAGTAGCGAAATAGTCTCCACTCACCAAGCGCCTCCGGAGTGGCCGGGACACCCCCCACCCAGGAGTGCCATCTGCTTGAATGCCCATAGCTGCCAGAGGAGGGACACTACTATTTTAAATATTCTCCCACCCATTTTACAGAGGGAAAAACTGAGACCCAGAGCACTCCAGAGCCAGGGTTTGGACCCTGAGGGATTCCAGAGCCAACCCTGCCTCTTTCTCCCCACCCCATGGTCTGGGACCCCTTCCCTCCTCTCTGTTGCCCCCTGCCCTCAGAGTCAGCGACCACATGGACCTGGGGCCCTCGGAGCTAGTGGGCCGCAGCTGCTACCAGTTTGTCCATGGACAGGATGCAACCAGGATCCGCCAAAGCCACCTGGACCGTGAGGACCCCTCACCCCAGACCTGAGCACCCCCACTGTCCCACTCCCTGGAAGTCCTTCTCCTGGGCTGACCACAGTCCCTCCTGCTGCCACCTCTGGGGGCTCCACTCAGCACAGGAAGAGCAGCAAGGAGATTCTGAGCAACGGCTCAGGATGGGGGCGTGGGGAGTAAGGGGAACCGTGGGGTCGCTCTGACCCACCCTTCAAAATCCAGGAGGCTTGATGCCGGGTTACCGCTCCGTCTTTCTGACTCGGGCTCTCTCTGCCTCCCTCTCTGTACTTTGCCCTTCTCTTCTCCACACCGTCTCACCCTTCCTGTTTCCCTGTTGCCCCCTCTCTGCCCATCTCCCTGTCCACCTCTCTCCCACTGCCTGTCTCTCTCTGCCCCTCTCACCTCATCCCGCCCCTACCCCATCCCTTCCGGTGTCTCCGGTCCCTGGGCTGGGCCCAGTGCTGGACAAGGGCCAGGTGATGACCGGTTACTACCGTTGGCTGCAGCGCGCCGGGGGCTTCGTGTGGCTGCAGTCCGTGGCCACCGTGGCCATGAGCGGGAAGAGCCCTGGAGAGCGCCATGTGCTCTGGGTCAGCTACGTGCTCAGGTGAGGGTTGCGCCCCTCTCCTCTCCCACGGGGAGCTCAGAACTCCCTCCAGAAGATTCTGCCAGCTCTCCCCACCTTCGGGTGGGGGCTCTTCAGGGAGGGCTTCTAGAAAAGGACAGATGTAGGCAGTGGTGGTGAAAACATGAAGGGGAACAGGGTCCAGTGAGAGTAAAGGCCTGGAGGAGGAATGAGCTTGCAGGAGGCCAGGGGTGGGTGGCGGAGTGACAAGCGCTTCCAGGGAGAAAGAGGCAAATATGAAGTGGCCTCAGGCCCAGGGTGCTTCTGGGGCACTGGGGAGCCATGGCAGGCTCTTACCAGGGGAGGGCCACCACAGAGCAGAGCAGATGATGGGAAGAAGCTGGAGGAGGGAAGGACGTTCCAGGCCGAGGCCCAGCACAGGCAAAGGCTCAGGGTCACAGCCGGACCCGTCCGAGGAACTACAGGGGGTGCTCTGGGCTGGAGTATAGAGTCTCGAGAGACGAAGCTTAGGATGGTGGTGGGGGCACTGGGGAGCCCTGGAAGGGTTTAGGGCTGGAGTCAGTCAAATCTGCTTCTTGGAAAGACCACTCTGGCTGCCATGTAGAGGGAGGTCTGTGGGACAAGACAGGGACTGGGAGGCCAGGGGCAGGTCCTGGGAAACGCCAGGCAGCGCAGGTGGAGGAGGGGAGGCGGCCATCTGGCCATCTCTGGCTTTGCGGGGCCTGGGTCTGAGCCTCTGAGAGGAGCAGCAGGTTTGGAAGAAAGATGCTGAGGTCAGATGAGCATGAGGTACCCGGGGGACACTTAGGTGGTGACATCCAAGCAGCCACGGGCTGCAAAGGTTTGGCCTCGGGAGACTGGGCCAAGCTGGGCTAGAAGCCAACTTGGAGTTTGGGGTCCAGTGATGAGTCCTAAGTGCCTCGGGCGGGGGTGGGGGGAAGTGTCTACACTCAGAGGGGGAGGGGAAGTCTACACTCACAAGACTGGCAGGCAGGAGGGAGTCTCCCCTCACCAAAGGCTGGGTGGCCCGGGACTCAAGCTCCCAATCCCATCTGTCTTGTCCCAGTCAAGCCGAGGGGGGCCAGATACCTCTGGACGCCTTCCAGCTTCCGGCCAGCGTGGCCCATGAGGACACGTCCAGCCCGGAGCCAGCACCCACAGGTGAGCTCACCTCCCACCCCAGCCCCTGGGAGGCTCCGAGTGGCCTCTGGGACCTGTGCTGTCTGGTGCGGAAGCCACTAGCTTCACATGTGGCTATTTACAGTAAGATTAAAATTAAAATTCCATTTCCTTAGTTGTACTCGCCATGTTTGAAGAGCTTGGTGGCCATAGGTGGCCAGTGCAGATATGGAACTTCCTTCCAGCCTCGAAGAAGTCCTGTTGGACAGCCTGCGTCCAGACCAGAGCCTCTGACATCTGGGGCATGGTCACGCTTTGTGGTGGTGGCCGTCCCATGCATTGTAGGGCATTTAGCAGCATGCCTGACTTCTACCCACTAGAATCCAGGAGTATCCTCCTCCCCAGCTGTGACAACCAAAAATGCCTCCAGACTTTGCCAAGTGTCCCCTAAGGGGACCAAACCCCTCCAGCAGAGATCCACGGGTCTTGACCACGGGGCGCCGCTCTATTCCACAGATGGGAAGGCTGAGGGCTGGGGACACGCACACACGGAGCCCTTCAGAATCTTCCTCTTGCAGTGTCAGAGCCTCCAGTGGAAGGAAAGCAGGCCGTCCCCCCGCAGGAGGACAAGGCCCCCCAGCCCCGGGGCAAACCCATCAAAGTGGAGCCCGGCCCGGGGGAGACTGAAGACCCGGAGGACAGTGGGGATGAGGAGCCGTCTGGCCACCTGGCCCCAACGAGGCCCGAGTTCACGTCGGTCATCCGGGCTGGGGCCCTGAAGCAGGACCTGGTGGGGCCGTGGGGCCTGGCGCCTCCTGGGGACCCCCCACCTTCCCTCCTGCACACTGGCTTCCTGCCCCCCGTGGTGCGGGGCCTGTGCGCGCCTGGCACAATCCGCTACGGCCCTGCTGAGCTGGGCCTCGTGTACCCGCACCTGCAGAGGCTGGGCCCAGGCCCCCCCCTCCCCGAGGCCTTCTACCCCGCGCTGGGCCTGCCCTACCCGGGGCCCCTGGGCACCAGGGTGCAGCGGAAGGGGGACTGAGGACTGGAACAGCCCCCCACGTGGCCGGACCTGGGGGATGGGTGGGGACCAGGGCTCTCAGCCCCAGTGAATTAAACGCCTGCTCCCGCTCTGTGGCTCCTCTCTGGGGTCAAGGAGCTCCTCTCTCCTTTTCTTCCTTCTTAGGTATCTCCGCGTGCCCCCCAGCGCCTTCCGCCCCGACCCTCCTCGTTCGCTCAGCATCCCCGCAAAAGCAACCACCACTCGGAATCGGGAGCGAGGGGAGGGTCAGGTTTTAATGTCCCGGTCCTCGGGCCCCGGCAGTCCAGTGCCCGGCCATTCCCCGCGGCCCTGCGGCTCACTCCGGTGGCGGCCGGCCCGCCTCGTCCGGCCCTTCCGCCGCGGCGGTCCCGTCGTCTTCGGGCACCAGTTCCACGTCCAGCTCCAGCTGGCCCATGTAGAGGCCGACGGCACAAGCCCAGAGCAGGCCGGCGGCCAGCACGGCGCCCACGCCTGCGGCCGCGCCCCCCAAAGAGAGCTGCATGGGCCCCCGCAGCGCCGCCAGGCCCACCACATAGGAGGCGCCGCCCCACACCACACACAGGCCGCCCAGCAAGAAGAAGCCTGTGGGACAGAATGCGGGCCGGCGTCAGGGAGGCTGATCCTGGGGACGCAGGCCGTTCACGGGACTGAGGTGGCCTTAGAAAGGGGATGGGGCACACTCAAGAGCGGGGTAGGGCTCAGGGACAGTACAGAGCCAAGGTCGGGGACAGGAGAAGGAATCGGAGGGGTGGCTAGGCTTGGAGGTGGGGGGCTGGTCTGAGAGCAAAGATAAGGCCGGAGGGGCAGGGGCAGGACCAGGCTGGGGGTGGGGCTGGGACAGGGACCCTCATCTTTGTTGAGAAGTCAGATTGGAAAGGATGAGGACCCACAGCCCTGCCCTGAGCCACCCCCTCTGGTGGGTCCAGTGCCCAGGAGGTAGGGATGGGGTGGGTGGAAGGTGGACACTCACAAGTGAAGGTGAGGCCGCTTCCGGTGGCGGAGGAATGAGGGGTTCTAGCGATGTTTACTCTGGGGGTTGACGGGATGGGGCAGGAGTCTACCTTCCCCAGTGGGGGCGGGAGCGCCCACTCTCCCTGGTGGGGGCGACACTGGGGTCTGCACTCACCGTAGGCGGCCTCCCGACCCATATCACTCTGCATGAAGGAGATGACCCCGATGCCTGATGCCAGGAGGCCATTGCGGAACCAGGAGAGGAAGGCTGGAGGGGGTGGGGCGGGGCGGAGAAATCAGCATCAGCCCAAACCCTGCTCTGCAGCCCCCCAGCCCAAACAGTCAAACCGACGGGCGCCTCTTCACTCACCACCCAGTCTGGCGCCAAATCCCCACCTTGTCCTGGCGGTCCGCCTACCAAACCCTATCCCCCCAAAACCCTCTCTCGTCTCCATCTCTGGGCCCCTCCCCACCCCAAACTCTGCAACACCAAAGATTCAAGACAGTCTGCAGAATCTGGCGGAGGATCTAAGATCAAAATTGCAGAACCTAAATCTGAGGACAGGAAGGTCCCAAGAGGTCATCTTGGTCAACGTCCTCCCCACATGTGTATCCCCAAGGGGTGCTCCCTCACTTCTTCCTCAGACCTCCCAACAAATTGTTACCCCCACCCCACTCCCCCAGGCCTCTCTCCAGCTTCCCCCTTCAGTTTTCTGAAACCTCACTATCTGCTGCTGGGTATGCTCTTCCTTGGTGTGGCATTAACGGGGACTAGTCGGGTTACAATCCCCCCACCCCTACCCCATCCTGTACCTACAAGACCAGTCCTCTCCAATCCGGACCCCCACCGCCCACATGAGGCTCCGCCCCCTGCAGCCAGGAGCAGCACGCCCTCCAATCAGCCCAGAGATTTTCTTCTATTGGTTGTTCCCTCTTCTAATCTGCAACTTCCTCCCTCTTCTGTGGGGCTCCACGCTCCCGCTTTATGCAGAGTGGTCGCCTCTTTAATCTGAAGTGGCCCATCCAACGAGGCCCCCTCTTGTAGGCAACTCCCCCGCCCATAGCCCTCTTTGGAAGCCTCTCCCACCCAGACAGCGCAGTTTGATAAGGCTGCCTGTCCTGGCCCGACCAACCTCTCCAATCCCTACTACACCCCATAAACCGGACCCACGGTCCCATCCACAAGCCCTTCTCCTATGCGGACAGACTGCGCTCTTGCAGCCTGCGCTTACACGGAAGCCCTTCTCCCTCCTGAGCCCGGGCCCCGTTTCCAGCAGAAATCCCACCACCATCCTCCACTCGCGCGCGCGGACAGCTCGGCTATGCGGAACCCCCTCTCCCAGCCGGGCCGACCCCAGCCACAGCCCCAGACCTGTCTCATGAGCCTTCCGGAGGAGCCAGGCGTCTGCGCGGTCCAGCTCGGACACTGGGGGCGGCGAAGCCCCAGCGCGGGGGCCGTGGCCAGGAGCAAAAGACCCCCGGGCGCCCCCGCTCCGGGGCCGCGGAGGCGGCAGCAGCGCCCCTCGGAAGCGGAGTCGGGCAAGGCGGGCAGCCCGAGCCCACCACCAGCCACCTCCCATGGTTCGCACTACGGCCGCAGCGCACCGCCCCGCCCCATGGGCCGCCCGTAGGCTGAAGCGCACGTCACTCAGGCCTATCCGCTCATATATTGGTTTTGTGTGTGCCACTCAGGTCCGGTGCGCACTGTCCATTGGTTGAAATAGCGGTAATCCCTCCTCTGTCATCTGTGCCGGTACTGTGCGTCCCACCTTGCTTCTGGGGCTGGACTTCGAATCCCAGCGTTCATTGAGCAGGGGGAAGGCCGGTCTTCAGAAGTCGGAGGCGCGATGTCTTCGGGGACTTGTAGTTTTTGTTAATAACTTTAATAGCCAAAAAACAAAACAAAACTCGTGGTGCTTAATGTAGAACCTTTGCAAAATCTCGAAGAGCCCAGAGGAGAAAGTAAAATTCAACATTAATCCCACCAATGAGCGGTTACTGCTAATACTTAGTTGTACCCCTATTCCACCTTTTTTCTTGGCGGGTGTAAAAGGTTGCCGTTTGACAAATTAATTTTTTTCATATGGTAACAGTCAATCGTGAACATTGACCGGTGGCATTTAATATTTTTCCATAGCATAATTTTTTTTAATTTTAAAATTTTTATTTATTTTGAACATGGTACAAGATGCAAGTTACAAAGTGGTCTAATGAAAAGTAATTCACATCCGGTGCCCCCAGCCAGTCCCCATCCCCTGTTCCGCAGCAAGTTTAAAGCTTCACAATGATGCATTATAAGGACGTACCACAAGTTATCCCAAGCCCTAGATTGTTTCCAATTTTTCCTGCTATAAACAATTTTTCCTTTTAGGTCTAAGCCAATGTCTGAGTTGAGAGGGACCTGATTTAACTGTCAGATTTCAGCAGCCAGCTTCTGCCTCTGGGTCCACAGATGGCTTCATATATGCCCTTATTACACTGTGTTGTAATGATTTCTATACTTATCTGTCCCTGCCATCAGGCTGTGAGCTTCCAGTGGACTTGATCAACAGACCTCCATGTCCCTCCATTCAATATAGGTAGGGGACTTGGTAAATAATAATAGCAAACATTTATTAATGACTTCCCCTGGGCCAGGAATTGTACTAGGCACATTATGTGCATAATGTCATTTAACCTTATCATAGCCCTAGGAGTTAAGGATTAGAACATTCCCTCTTTTATAGAGGGAAAAAAACATAAGGCTCAGAGAAGTGAGGTAATAAAAGTTAATGTTTGTTGAGCATTAACCATGTCAGACACTGTACTCTTCCTTTACATGGATACTCTCATTAAATCCTCAACCCTAGGTAATATGTACCATTATTATCCCCATTTTACAGAGAAGGAGGAGGAGAGGTTAAATTAGTTGCCCTAAATCACACAGTTAATTAAAGTCCAACGCCAAATTACTAGCCACTGTGCCATGCAAATTATACGCATTCATTCATTTAACAAGTGTTTACTGAGAAATTTCTCTCTGACAGCGTTATGATACACATTTGGTATAAATCAGTGAACAGATAAAATTCTCTACCCTGAACTTCCTCAATCTGATAAAGGGCATCTACAAAAAATCCTACAACCAGCGTCATTCTTAGTTGTAAAATATTTACTACTTTTCCCTTAAGATTGGAAATAAATCAAGGATTTCCACTCCCACCACTTCTGATCAAAATTATATTGGAGATCTTAGCTAGTGCAATAAGGCAAGAAAAGCAATAAAGGGCATAAAGATCAGATGGAAGAAGTAAAACTGTCAATATGTACATGTGATGTAATTTTTTTTTTTTTTGGATGCTCGTCTTGTGGGATCTTTGTTCTCTGACCAGCGACTGAACCTGGGCCCTCAGCAGTGAAAGCATGGAGTCCTCACCACTGTACTGCCAGAGAATTCCTGTGATGTGACTGTTTATATAGAAAATTCTAAGGAATCGAAATAACTACTGAAACTAATAAATGAATTTAGCAAGGCTGCAAGATACATGATCAATATACAAAATCAGTCTTATGTTAATATACTTTCAGGAAACAATTGTAAAGTGAGATTTAAAATAATTCCCTTTACAATTAGCATCAAAAACAAAAATACTGGGACTTCCCTGGTGGTCCAGTGGTTAAGACTTCATCTTCCAATGCAGGGGGTGCAAGTTTAATCCCTGGTTGGGGAGCTAAGATTCCACATGCCTCGCAGCCAAAAAACCAAAACATAAAACAGAAGCAATATTGTAACAAATGCAATAAAGACTTAAAAAAAAATGGTCCACATCAAAAAATAATCTTTAAAAAAATACTTAGGAATAAATTTAACAAAAGATGTGCAAGATTTCTATACTGAAAACTACAAGATACTGTTGAGACACATTAAAGAAGATCTAAATAAATGGACATGTATATACCATGTTCATGGATTGGAAAGTTCCTTGCTTTCACGGAGCTTACATTCTAGAGCAGTGATCCCCAACATTTTTGGCACCAGGGACCGGTTTCATGGAAGACCAGTTTTCCACAGACGGTGGGGTGGAGGGGTGGTTCAGGTGGTAATGCGAGCGATGAGGAGTGGCAGATGAAGCTTTGCTCGCTTGCTGCTCACCTCCTGCTGTGCGTCCCTGTTCCTAACAGGCCACTGACCGATACCAGTCCATGGCCTGGGGGTGAGGGACCCCTGTTCTAGAGGGGAAGGCAGAAAATAAGCAATAAATATGCTAAATAAGTAAATTCCAGGGAAAGTCTGGGACACTAGCGGAGTCCAGATAAGGCACCTAACCCTGCCTGGATGTGGGGTCAGCAGGGGGTGCCTAAGTTGAAACTGGAACTATGAGTAGGTACGGACCAGGTAAAGCATGATCAGAGACTTGCAGAAAAAATCTGGGGCCCAGGAAAGATTCCTGTGAGTGTAGGAAACTGAATATAACAATAAAATAAATGCCGATTATTTACCATCATGAGAGAGTTTCCTTAGTTTCTTGTGGGCAACTGTGATAATTATATTGTCTGAGATGACCTAGAGTGTGTAGAGATCTTTTGAATCCAGAAAAGCAGCTCTCTGCTCTCCCTAACCCCAGCCAGAGCAAGGCATCGATAACCTTAACCCTCCCAAATCACCCCATTTAGCTCCTGGGTCACCTTTAATTCCTGATCCTGTGCACTAGGGTGCTATAATGCTACGGAGGATTTACGCAGGGAACAGACAACGTTTAATTTATCTGTTAAGAAAATCACTCTGCCTCTCTTTGGAGGATGGACTGTAGCAGGAAGAGATCAGAAACTTGCAAGAGGACAGGTTACCATATCAATACCTATCTATTTCTCTCCAATCCTTCCCTAGTCCAAACCCTTGTTATCTTTCACCTGGATACCTGAAAAAAAGCTCATTCAATGATCTAAAGACCGCCCCTAAAGTAGATTCTCCATTTATTAATTCAGCAAATATTTATTGATTACCTACTATGTACCAACCTCTGTTTGAGACACTGAGGATATAGCAGTGAACAAAATAGAAAACTGTCCCAGCCCCTATGGACATGACACTATTGGGGAAGGGAGACAAAGGAATAATTAATGTAATTTCAGGTAGTGTCAAATCCATGAAGAAAATAAGTCAAGGTGATGAGGTAGAAAATGAGACAGTGTGGCCGCCAGCCACTAAGATGATCCAGTGATCTTCATACTTTGTATAGTCCTTCTTTGTTTGTTTTGTTCGTTTATTTATTTATTTATTTATTTATTTATTTATTTATTTATGGCTGCATTGGGTCTTTGTTGCTGTGTGCAGGCTTTCTCTAGTTGTGGCGAGCGGGGGCAACTCTGTTGCGGTACGCGGGCTTCTCACTGCAATGGTTTCTCTTGTTGCGGAGCATGGGCTCTAGGCATGTGGGCTTCAGTAGTTGTGGCGTGTAGGCTTAGCTGCTCTGTGGCATGTGGTATCTTCCTGGACCAGGGCTTGAACCTGTGTCCCTCCCCTGCATTGGAAGATGGATTCTTAACCACTGTGCCACGAGGGAAGTCCCTGTTTTGTTTTGTATTTTAATTTATTTGGCTGCGCCCGATCTTAGCTGCAGCACGCGGGATCTTCGTTGCCACGTGCAGGATCTGGTTCCCTGACCAGGGATCGAACCCGGGCCCCCTGCATTGGGAGCACAGAGTCTTAACCACTGGACCACCAAGGAAGTCCCCGGAAAAGGTTTTAAATGAGCATCAAGTGATGTTTCTCCCCAGCTTAAACCATCCTATGAGGGTGAAGATCTTCCACAGCTTTCCATCACCCACCAGAACCATGGCTGCAAGGCCGGCTAGGCCAGGCCCCTGTCGACCTCTGCTCCTTCCTCTCCTACTGGGAAGAGCTTGGATTTTATGGAGGGAGAGGCAGGTTGGGGGATTAAACTTGGGGAAGGAATTCAAACGGGCTGTACTAGATAGTCTGCCTGCTGGCAATGAATGCTAAGCATTAAATGGGCTTAAATGGGAACTGAAAATATTTGAAACACATTTTTCACATTTTTGGCTGATGAAGGGTTTTAGGCAGATGAGAAAGGAGAGAAAAAAAAAAAGATTAAAGGGTCGAAAACAAATCCTCTTTAAAGAGACAGAGCTGGCCAGTTGCCTCTGCACTTGTGATTCCATCAGTGGTTCTAAAACGAATCAATTGGGAGCTTTAAGAAAAACATTAATGCTCCAGCCCCATCTTGGAGCAACATAGTCAGGACCTGCGGATCGGAGGGTGAGATCAGGCATTGGTATCCTTTTACAGTGAATATATTTTTATTTATCACAAGAAAAGAAAATATAATTATGTGGTGCGATGGAGGTGCTCCAACACTGCGGTGGTAATCATACTGCAATATGTAATTGTATGTATAGATCAATGTGTATCAAATCATCACAGTTACAATACAAACTTATAGGTCAATTATATCTCCATTTAAAAAATTTTTTTTTTTTGCCACGCCACGCAGCTTGTGGGATTTTAGTTCCCTGACCAGGGATTGAACCTAGGCCATCGGCAGTGAGAGTGTGGAGTCCTAACCACTGGACCACCAGGGAATTCCCTAAACATTTTTTTAAAGAATATATTTTTATTAAGAACTGACTAGATGGGGACTTCCCTGGTGGCGCAGTGGATAAGACTCCGCGCTCCCAATGCAGGGGGCCTGGGTTTGATCCCTGGTCAGGGAATGAGATCCCACATGCATGCTGCAACTAAGAGTTCACATGCCACAACTAAGGAGACTGCCTGCCACAACTAACAAGCCCACGTGCTGCAACTATCCTGCCGCAACTAAGGCCTGGAACAACCAAATATATATATATATATATATATATATATATATATATAGTAAAAAAAAAAGGAACTGACTAGATGTCAGGGATTGTTCCAACACCCATGGACACAGCAATGAACGCAATGAACCAAGGAGATAAACGATCAGCTTTTGTGGCAGGCAGGACATTTCAGAGTGTGGAGGGGAATTACAATGTCAAGTTGTGAAAACCACAAAGAAGGCATTTATTCAGCTTGTCCTTGAATAAGATTTCAACATTTTGTCCAACCAGGTGTTCACGGCCCATCTCTCACCCTCTATTTTGCTCTACGCAAACTTAAGTCTGGCTTCTCTCCTCCCCCCAGGCCCTCAACTGTAGCTTCCCTCGTCTCCGAAGGACTGAAAAGTGGGACATGCCCCCTCGTCAGCTTCTCCTGAGAACCCGCTGACCCCAGGAAGACACACTTCCTGTGTGTCTTGCAAACCACCGTGGTTACTTTTCCTCATCTAGGCAACTTCCCCTTGACTGAGAAACCCTCTTACCCTAGACAAGCAATGTCTTTTTCTGTCTGATTTTTAAGATGCTTGCAGACTTTGTTTGTTTGTTTTTTGGCTGCACCACACGGCTTGTGGGATCTTAGTTCCCCGACCAGGGATTGAACCTGGACCCTTGGCAGTGAAAGAGTGGAGTCTTAACCACTGGACCGCCAGGGAATTCCCGATTTCGGAGCTCAGAGCATTCTCTCTACTGCAGTGGGCTTTTTGAATAAAATTAACTCGGTCTGGAGTATTTGACACTTCCAGAAAGTCCTTGTGTGTTCTTCATTAAGTTACTTCCGAGATACTTTCTAGTTTTTTATCGCTCTTGGGAAGGTTATCTGATTTTCTGTTAATTTCCTGGTTGGTTATTGCTGGTATATAGCATTTTTCTTGACTAAATAACACCTCTCCACTTGTTATCCTCCCCACACCCAGGTATTCTCTTCCTTGTAAAAATTACTTCAAGGATGTACTCCAGAAAGTGAACATGTGAATCCAGGGAAGAGGAGGCTATGGGCTGTGAGGGTTTTACATGTGAGGGAACAAGGTCTCCCTGTGACAACAATCTGAATAACTTGCTTTATGAGATTCTGGGTAATACTTATTTTCTTCTTCCCATTTTTTTGGGGGGAGGAGGGAGTTTTCAAAAAAATTTTACCATTAAGATTGCTTTGGGGACCTCCCTGGTGGCACAGTGGTTAAGAATCCGCCTGCCAATTCAGGGCACACGGGTTCGAGCCCTGCTCCAGGAAGATCCCACATGCCGTGGAGCAACTAAGCCCGTGTACCACAACTACTGAGCCTGCACTCTAGAGCTCTCAAGCCACAACTACTGAGCCTGCGTGCCACAACTACTGAAGCCTGCGCACCTAGAGCCTGTGCTCCGCAACCAGAGAAGACACCGCAATGAGAAGCCCGTGCACCTCACGAAGAGTAGCTCCCACTCGCCACAACTAGAGAAAGCCAGCGCGCAGCAACGAAGACCCAATAAATAAATAAATTTTTTAAAAAAGATTGCTTTTATAACCTGGGGTGGGGGGTGGGAGAGAGGAGAAATGTCATTTTGGGTTTTTTCCCCAGTTTTATTGAGATATAATTGGGGTATAAGATTGGGTTTAAGATGTACAGTGTGATGATTCAATATACATATATATTGCGAAATGCGTATCCCAATATAATGTTAGCTAACACCTCCCTCACTTCACACAGGTACCATTCTTTTCAGTGTGTGTTGAGAACATTTAAGATCTGTTTTTCTGTGCTTTCACTGCCGAGGGCACGTGTTCAGTCCCTGGTGGGGGAACTAAGATCCTGCCAGCCACGTGGCACGGTAAAGAAAAAAAGTTGAAAGATCTACTGCCTTAGCAACTCTCAAGTATACAAGAGAGTACTGTTACCTGTACTCATTAGATCCCCACAATGCATTCATCTTCTAACCGGAAGTTTGTATCCTTTGCCCACCTTCACCTGTTTCCCAAGAAACGTCATTCTGAAAGCAGAAATATCAGGGCAGGCCAAGCCGCAGGGAGTGGCTGGGGCCCTTCCCATTGCCCCCTGAGCTGTTCTGTTCCCTATGGCTTCCTGGACGTTTGCCTCGGCTTCAGCGTCCTATCCATCTCTGGACCTGGATATCCCTCTTTCCGTCCACTTGTGGTAAGTAAGAGACATGAGGAGATGAAACGGAGGGATTTGAAGGCTCTGGATGGGAGCCTTGTTCTCCCTGCCCCTCAGACCCCGCCTAACCCTGAACTGCTCG
This sequence comes from Mesoplodon mirus, assembly GCF_964341445.2. NCBI lineage: Eukaryota > Metazoa > Chordata > Mammalia > Artiodactyla > Ziphiidae > Mesoplodon > Mesoplodon mirus. The sequence continues at coordinate 57,085,651 of NC_138995.1, forward strand.
TCCATCTCTCTGCTAAAAGCAACTCCCCTTTCTAATCTCACGACTTCGCCCCCCCAGGCTGCCAGACCTTCCCTGCCTCCACCTTTGTGTCTCCGTCTGGGATTCCCTTCCTTTCCCTCCCACTTCCTTGGCCCCCAGCCCATCCAAGGTTCAAGACTCTCCTTTAGTGTCTCCACTTACCTGAAAATTATCCTACTGCACTGATTTGGTTAGAACAAGAGAATTTTCTGCGAAATGCTAGTAAATTGTCATCATCAGTCTACAAATCTATGATTTCCATGTGAATGATGTACTTTTAGGTGCGATGTCCTTGTTCAGTGTTAAACCTGCACAACTGTACAAGGCGATCATATGTCCTATACACCTGGCAGATGCCCAGAGAGCTGGGTCTTTCCTGGACACCCATCCATCCATCCACTCCCTCTCCAGGCTTTCCTGCATTCCTCTCCCACAAGATGTGGTCTGTGTGTTTAACTCTTAGATGACCGCTGGCTTGGAGCACTGGCTATTTGTCTTAACAAAGTCCTTCATGAAGACACATCAGATCATCCATGAGGTGTAGCAGAAGCAACAGACAGAAGGCTGGATAACGTGAGCTGTGTGGGGAAGAGAAAGGTGAAGTGGAGCCCTTTCAGGGAAGAGGCAGAGCCTGCTCTTCCAATTTCTGGGACCCACTGGGGAGAAAGGGAGGTGCCCAGGGTGAAGCAGGGCTTAGTGGGAAGCGGTCATCTCCCTGCTCCCCTCTTCCTCCACCAGCTTGTCCCATCTCCTCCTCACTGCAGACCCTCCTCTATAGTTGTGATGTGACTCTGAGGACACCACAGGGTGACGGCTGGGTCCCCTACAAGGGTAAGAGCTCACGCAGCAGAAGGTTTCACATGCCCCTCAAAAACAGCAGATGCCTGGGGCACGAAAAAGAGAGTCAGTATGTTAGATCCACACTCGCTGCCCTCCTATACCTTCCTCTCTACAACAGGGGCTAGAAGCCTGCAAACTACATTTCTCCATCTCCTTTGCCAGCTGGTTTCCTGTTAGTTTCTGGCAGTTGGAAGGCATAAAAGGCAAGAAGCTTTTTTTCCCCCTGCCTTCTGGTGTCGCCCTGAGGCATGGTTGCCAAGCTCAAGCTCCAGGAGTCCTGCTCAGGCAGCCTGGTTCCTACTTCAGCAACATAGCAGTCTCTGGGTGACACCGTCCTTTTCTTGTTACACTGACCCTGGGGATTCTAGCAGCTTCCTGCAGCTCCTAATCGGTGGTAACCCGATTATGCCTCTTTTACTCCTCCAGCCCTTCCAGCCTCTTGGTGTCCAATTCCCTGTATTACATTCCCTCTGGTTTAAATGCCTGGAGTGGTTTCAGTTTTCCTGACCAGATACTGATCAAGAGGGAAGGATGGGCATCGCTCTGGATTCCTCTGACAACCAGCAAGCCCTGGGGCGTGGCATCTCTTCCTTGGAGCTGCTTTGTCTCCCCAAGAGTAAGATGACTCTGGAGCCAGACTGTCTGTATTTGGAGACTGACTTTGCCACTCAGTAGCTGTTGATCTAGGACAAGTTGCTTAGTCTCTCTGGGCCTCAATTTCTTCATTTGTGAAATGGGAACATAATAAGACCTACTTCATGGAGTTCTGAAAATTATTCAATACATGCAAACACCCAGCCCAGGGCCAGCACCATCTCACGTACTGTGTGTGTACGTGTTAGCGGTTATTGTTTTAGTACATGTGATAGCATATGAGGCCTTAAAATGGTTCTGACTGTCTGGCTGTCTGTTCTAGACTGACTCAGGTGACGCCAGGTAAGTTAGTTCCCTGTCTGTTTTTTTCCGTTCCCTGTAAAGTGAGGATTAGCATGGAATGGTAGAACAGAATTACGCAGTTTTCTACGTAATGAGAAGCAGAAAACTAATCTTTTTAGGAGCTACGCTTTGCTTTTGTTTTGTTTTGTTTGTTTGTTTGCACAGCTTGCGGGATCTTAGTTCCCTGACCAGGGAGTGAACCCAGTGCTCCCTGCAGTGGAAGAACCAGGGAAGCCCTGGAATTTCTTTCTTTCTTTCTTTCTTTTTTTTTTTTTTTTGCGGTACGCGGGTCTCTCACTGCTGTGGCCTCTCCTGCTGCGGAGCAAAGGCTCCAGAAGCGCAGGCTCAGCGGCCATGGCTCACGGGCCCAGCCGCCCCGCGGCATGTGGGATCCTCCCGGACCGGGGCACGAACCCGTGTGTCCTGCATCAGCAGGCGGACTCTCAACCACTGCGCCACCAGGGAAGCCCTGGAATTTCTTATTCAACTTTTTATTAATGCATCACACACATCCAGAAAAGTACAAAGATCACGGCACATAACTCGATGAATTTTTTAAAAATCACATCCCACATCACCAGCTCCCCGACTGAGAAATAAACATGATCAGCGCCCCCAGGGGACCGCTCGAGCCCCTTCTTAGTCACTGTAGCCACTGCCAAGGGTAAGCCCCTGAATGACTTTAATAACACAGGTTAGTTTAGTCTGTGTATTTGTTTCCCATGGCTGATGTTATAAATTACCACGAAGTTAGTGGCTTAAAGCAATGCAAATTAATTTTTTTGTTAACAACTCTAGAGATCAGACATCTAAAATCAAGGTGTTGGGACTTCCCTGGTGGTGCAGTGGTTAAGAATCCACCTGCTAATGCAGGGGACACGGGTTCAAGCCCAGGTCCAGGAAGATCCCACATGCCGCGGAGCAACTAAGCCCACATGCCACAGCTACTGAGCCTGTGCTCTAGAACCCGTGAGCCACAATTACTGAGCCCACGTGCTGCAACTAGTAAAGCCTGAGCGCCTAGAGCCCGTGCTCCACAACAAGCCACTGCAATGAGAAGCCTGTGCACTGCAGCAAAGAGCAGCACCTGCTCACTGCAACTAGAGAAAGCCTGTGTGCAGCAACGAAGACCCAATGCAGCCAAAAATAAATAAATAAAATAAATTAAAAATTTTAAAATAAATAAAATAAAATCAAGGTGTCAGCAGGGCTGCTCTCCTTCTAAAGGCTTCAGGGGAGAATCTGTTTCCTTGTCTTTTCCAGCTTCAAGAAGCTACTTGCACTCCTTGGCTCGTGGCCCCTTCCTGGAGTCACTCCAACCTCTGCTTCCATTGCTACATCTACTACTCTGCTTCTCTCTTATAAGGACCCTTGCGATTACACTGGGCCTGCCCAGATAATGTAGGATCATCTCCCCATCTCAAGATCCTTAACTCAGTCACATCAGCAAAGTTTCTTTGCCGTGGAGTGTAGCATTCACAGGTTCCAGGAATTAGGATGCGGACGGAAGTGTTCTTATAAGAGGGAGGCAGGAGGATCAGTTAATAGAAGAAGATGTGACAACAGAAGCAAGAGGTCAATTCTCCCCTGAGCGCTCCAGAAAGAACACAGCCCTGCCAACACTTTTATTTTATTTTATTTTATATTTTTGGTCAAGCTGCGTGGCTTGTGGGATCTTAGTTCCCCGACTAGCAATTGAACCTGGGCCCTGGCAGTCAAAGTGCAGAGTCCTAACCACTGGACCACCAGGGAATTCCCCCAACACCTTGATTTTAGACTTCTGGTCTTCAGAACTATAAGAGAATAAATTTGCATTGTTTTTAAGCCACTGAGTTTGTTGTAATTTGTTACAGTTACAACAGTGAACAAATACAGTTATCAAGCTTGACAATGAATACAGTTGCCAGAAAGTGGGAGGTCTTGAGAGGAAAATAAATGGAATGATTTGTAATTTTTAAAAAATATTTATTTATTTATTTATTTATTTATTTTCGCTCCGCTGATTCTTAGTTGCGGGACACAGGATCTTCGTTGTGGCACGTGGGCTTTTTATATTTGTGGCACGTGGACTCTTAGTCACGGTAGGCAGACTTATTTGCAGTATGCATGTAGGATCTAGTTCCCCAACCAGGGATCGAACCCAGGCTCCCAGCATTAGGAGAGCAAGAGACTTACCCACTGGACCACCAGGGAAGTCCCATGATTTGTAATTGTAATTATTTTAACAAGGAGCTCCAGCTAGGGTTTAGAGCTGTGCCGTCCAACGTGGCAGGCACTGGGCACATGTGGCTCTTTAAATTTAAACTTAAAAACGAGAAGTCAAGGCTTCCCTGGTGGCGCAGTGGTTGAGAGTCCGCCTGCCGATGCAGGGGACACGGGTTTGTGCCATGGTCCGGGAAGATCCCACATGCCGTGGAGCAGCTGGGCCCATGAGCCATGGCCGCTGAGCCTGTGCGTCCGGAGCCTGTGCTCCACAGCGGGAGAGGCCACAACAGTGAGAGGCCCGCGTACAGCAAAAAAGACAACAACCGAGAAGTCAGTGCCTCAGTTGCACTGGCCACACTTCAAGTGCTCAGTGGCCACGTGTGTCCAGTGGCTGTCATATTGGACAGCACCGAAGAGAGAACATTTTCATCATTGTGGAACATTCTAGTGGGCACTGCTGGTTGAGAGAACAAGACACAGAGAATGAGGTGTCATAGTATTTAGAAGAGCAGCCTGAAAGTAAAGGGGAGGGAAGGAAGCAGGAAGTTGGCAGGAAATACCTAAAGTTGACATATTTTGAGAGAAATAGAGGAACCACCAGAAGAAATAAGAAAGAATGTGAAAGCTTTTGCTTTTCAAGTGGGCTACTGGGGATATGGTGGAATGGACAGGGTGGGTGCTAAGGACTGAACTGTGTCTTCCCAAAATTCATATGTTGAAGCTCTAACCCTCAATGTGACTGTATTTGGAGATGGGGCCTTTAAGGAGGTAATTAAGGTTAATGAGGTCATAGGTTGGGGCCCTGATTCAATAGGATTAGGGTCCTTAGAGGAGACACCAGTTTTCTCCCTCTCTCCGCCCAACAAACCCTCATCCCTGGGTCCCACCCCACCCCACCCCCAGCTCACTCATTGGCTGGAACAGGCTTCGGGGCGTGGCCTCCACACAAACCTGGTGGTGAATCTCTGGGTGCAGCAACCGAGGCTTTAAGATAATGACGCTCCCTGCAGTGAGAGATCCAAGCCACCACACCTCCTCAGCTGGCAATGTAGCCCGTGGCATGGCACCTGCAAACAATGAGGGATGCCTGGGAGAAATGGGGAGGGCTGATGTGGAAAACATTAGTCCTGGTCTCCAAATATTTCCAGCTCTCCGCCTCCTGGCCACTTGGTAGAATTGCACCTCCCCATCCCCTTGAAGTTAGGCTGGCCCCCTTACTCGCTTTAGCTAATGAAATGTAGCCAAAGCAAAGTCCTTGGCTTTGGGGAGGAAGCATTTAAGAGCTGGTGGGCTCTTCTCCACCTCCCTCACTGTTGCCAAGTTGTTCCAGGGGTAGTGCTTCAGCCAACCTGGGTCCCTCGGTGCCTGTGATGAGCAGAGCTTCCTGCTGACCTGTGGATGAGCCACTGAGATTTGGGAGTCTGTGCTTCTGCAGCATAAACTCGCCCGTCCTTACCAATACAACTGATAAGCTCCAAATCTTAAAAAAAAAAAAAAAAATTGTTGGGCTTCCCTGGTGGCACAGTGGTTAAGAATCCGCCTGCCAAAGCAGGGGACACGGGTTTGAGCCCTGGTCCGGGAAGATCCCACATGCCACGGAGCAACTAAGCCCGTGTGCCACAACTACTGAGCCTGTGCTCTGGAGCCTATGTGCCACAACTACTGAAGCCCGTGCACCTAGAGCCTGTGCCCCGCGACAAGAGAAGCCACTGCAATGAGAAGCCTGAGCACCGCAACGAAGAGTAGCCCCCCGCTCTCTGCAACTAGAGAAAGCCCGTGTGCAGCAACGAAGGCCCAACGCAGCCAAAAGTAAATAAATAAAATAAGTAAATTTATTTTAAAAAACACAATTGTTTCCGAGTATCGTTAAGAAATGCTCACCAGGCTCACACTTTGGACAACGCTGTTGGGAGAAAAAGCAGCTAGCTCATTTTCCCCTAGGTGGGTCTTTTGCAAATACCCAGTAAAGTGTTCCTAGGAATCTTATTGAATGATCATATCTCATCCAAAAGGTTTTATTGCTAGGTGAGAAATACTCTAGTAGCAGCAACCATGGCACACGCATCCCAGGACAGATGTCAGAGCGCGTTGGTGAGGGCCTCCAGGACCATCAGAACCTTCCCTGCCTGCATCCCTGGAACCAGCTGAAAGAGTAGTGTAGGGGGTTAAAAGGTGGCCCCCCAAATATATGTCCACATCCTAAGCCCCTGAACCTGTGAATATGACCTTTTTTTGGAAAAAGGATCTTTTCAGATGTAATGCTTAATAATGAGTTTTCTTTTGAGGTGATGAAAACATTTTGGAGCTAAAAGAAGGTGATGGCTGTACAACGTTGTGAATGTACTAAGTGCTACTGAAATGTTCATTTTAAAATGGTTAATTTTATGTGACTTTCACCTCAGTTAAAAATAGTAATATTAAATACGTTACAAAATAAAGTGCTGGCAAAGATGTAGAGCAAGTGGAAGTCTCATTCACTGTGCTGGGAATTGTAACATGGTATGACCAGTTTGGAAGACAGTTTGGCAGTCTCATAAAACTCAGTGTTCACCTGCTCTGTGACCCAGCAGTCTCAGTCCTAGGTATTTACCCAAGAGAAATGAACAGCTATGGTCACACAGAGACCTGTACACAAATGTTTACAGCAGCTATATTTATAACATCCCCAAAGTAGAAATGGCCAAATATCCCTCAGCAGGTGAGGGAGTGATTGTGGTCCACCGTCCAAGGGGGCACTACACCGCTATGAAAGCAATGAGCTGCCGATATAGGCACCAACCATCCAAGATTACTTGGATGCAGGAGTAATCTAAGAAGGAAAGAAACCAGAAGAGTGGTTGCCCATGGGAGGGTAAAAGCAGGGAATGACCAGGAAGGGGCATGAGGGAACTTTGTTCTCTAGATTCATAGGGGTTTGGGGTACCTAGATGGATGCATTTCTGAAAACTCCACGAGTGTACATGTAAGATTTGTGCATTTCATGATATGGAAATTCCACCTTAAAAAAAAAGGGAACGTAAATAAATATTGAACTCTGGCTAATGATACACGTTGCAGAATTTAGGGTGTTCTGATGTCTGGAACTTATTTTGAAATGCATCCAAAAATATGGGACTTCCCTGGAGGTCCAGTGGTTAAGACCCCGCGCTTCCACTGCAGGGAGCACGGTTTCGATCCCTGGTCAGGGAACTAAGGTCCCACATGCAAAGCAAAGAAAACAAAACAAAGAAAACAAAAATATGATGTATGGGTGGGTGGAGGGATGGACAGTTGGCTAAATGTATGATGAAGCAAGTACAGTAAATGTTCACACTTGTAAGATCTAGGTGGTGGGGCAGGGCAGGCACCCGCGGAACACCTGGCATTCTTTGCTGTTCCCAACGTCCCATCGGAAGGCTCTCAGCCCCACTCACCAGCCGATGCTTGATGGCCACTCCTGTCCCATTTCAGTTTCCATTTCTTCCTCCAACAGCAATGCTGCTCAGAGCTCCACGTGCTTCCCGAGTGACGCCATCCGTTCCTGCAGCTTTGATGACCAGCTCTGTGGAGGGGCCTCTCACGGCCTGCAGTGCAGAGCTCCGCGTCCAAAGCTGCACTCAGCCCCTTCCGAGACCACCTTCTCCTCCCATGTGCCACCTCAGTAAGGGATCGCCATTAAAGGGCAGGACGGCTCCCCAAAGATGTACATGTTTTCTTTCTTTTTTTTTTTTTTTTTTGCGGCACGCGGGCCTCTCACTGTTGTGGCCTCTCCCGTTGCGGAGCACAGGCTCCGGACGCGCAGGCTCAGTGGCCATGGCTCACGGGCCCAGCCGCTCCGCAGCATGCAGGATCCTCCCGGACCGGGGCACGAACCCGTGTCCCCTGCATCGGCAGGCGGACTCTCAACCACTGCACCACCAGGGAAGCCCAATGTCCATGTTTTTATCCCAGAACCCATGAATATGTAATTTACATGGCAAAAGTGACTCGGCACATGTGATGAAGGATCTTGAGATGAGGAGATGATCCTGGATTACCCAATCTAATCACATGGGTCTTTAAAAGCAGAGAACCTTTCCCAGCTGTGGTCAGAGAAAGATGTGACAATGGAAGAAGGGCCAGAGACATGTGACATTGCTGGCTTTGCAGACAGAAGAGGGCCACGAGGCAAGGTGGGTGGGTGGCCTCCACAAGCTGAAAAAAAGCACGTAAACAGAATCTCCCTGTTCTTCCACAAAGGCAGGCAGCCCTGGCAACCGTTAGATTTTAGCCGAGTGAGACGTGTCACGCTTCTGACTTCCAGGACTGTAATGTAGCAAGTTCCTGTTGTTGTTTTGTTTTGTTTCCCCCCCCACCCCGAGTCCCTGTTCTAAACCACTTGGCTTCTATAATTTATATGGCAGCCATGGAAAATTAATAGAGGCCCATTGAAACACAGAAACCAAAGTAAGTCCAAAGAAGACATGGCTACTCTCCAGGCCAAGTCCTGCTCCCTTCTCACCCTCGCCGAGTGCGGCTTCCCCAGAGAAGACCCCTGGTTAACAAGTGGGTGATGTCTGAGTCCATTGGGGCTGCTATAACAAAATACCACAGTTCTGGAGACTAGAAGTCCAAGATCAAGTGCCAGCAGATTCAGTGTCTGTCTGGTGAAGAGCCTCTTCCTGGTTCCCAGATGGCTGTCTTCTTGCCACATCTTCACACGGTGGAAGGGGCAAAGACACTCTGTGGGGTCTCATTTTTTATAAGGGCACTAACCCCATTCGTAAGGGTTTCATCCTGACCTCATCACTTCCCAAAGGCCCCACCTCCAAACACCATTGCATTGGGCGACTAGGTTTCAACATTTAAATTTTGAGGTGACACAGTCTACAGCAGTTAGAGGGCTCCCGTTTCTCATCCCTAGAAGCCAGCCCAGTTGTCCTGAGTTCATCACTGGCCTCTTCTGTGATCTGTGCGGGGGGCAGGACCATGCCTGTGTGGGCCACCTGTGTCCTTAAAGGCCGAGACTGGCCCGGAGCCAGAGCTCAGGAACTGTGGAATGCAGTCGTCAGCCGCTAAGGGAAGCTGAAGCTGTTGGGAGGCACCATTCCCACAGTGTCATCATGAATGTCACCCTGGGACTGGCCACTGAGAAGAGACCCTGGTTTCAAGGTTTCACCCCCGCCCTGTCATTTCTGGGACAAGGGATGGTGGGGGCAGCACGGAGAAACAAGACCCACAGGCTTTTTAAAATAACTGCATCCTTTAATGGCAGTAATACAATTATTGGATTAAGAGACCACAGGAGAAAGGGCAGGTGATGTTTCTGGAAGACAGATATGGAGTACAAAAAGGGGTTGGAATAGAGTCATGCGACGATCATTGTAAAAATACAGTACGTTATATACATATTTGCACCATCAACTTTCAACTCTGAAATAGTATTTACACTTTTGTTACAATCCTGGTTAGAGAACAATTTTTCTTTAAAAGCTCAGCCTGATGGCAAATGAAAATTTCGGGTGAATTCATAGTCCCATGAGGTTCTTAGGCTGAATATTCCAAGAGGAGGGTTCCAGCTTCTATTTCATCCACAGATTTCAGTTTTAAAAAAGTATTTAATTTTGCTTTTATAAAAAAAATTCTCAGAGGAGGGAAAAAAAAACCCAACCACAGCCACACTGTGTATTCTTTCTTATTTTACAAACACTAAGGGCTGCAGCCCTCTGCTTCAAGGCCAACACTGGTGGCTGAAGAAAAACCTCACTGATGATTGTTTAAAACAAAATAAAAAGACACAAAGACAAACCAAACCAACCTGATCATGGCGCACTGCCTCTCCCGCCCTTGCTTCCGGCCCCAAACTCAATGACTATTTCTCTTCTGGGGCAGGGCGTTTGGTATTGAACCCTCTTTAACCTCCTACCCCGAGGAGGTGGGAGGGGGAACCCTTTGGCTGGGACACCACGTTTCCTCATTATTAGTAAGAAAGAGTCAGGGCTCTTAAGCGAGGTGGCTGAGACGGTGGGATGAGGAGGAAAAAGGCGGGAGACGGCTGGCAAGTACCGGCACACAGGCGGGAGGGAGCCCCGGCCGCACAGGCCTCGCCCGGTTCCCCTCAGGCCACGTCCACGGGGTGGACCTCCTCTGGGGCTCTGTGGACAGGATGGGACCTCAGCCAGGGTCTTGGGGGAGGTCGGGGGGAGCCTGGGCAGGCATCTATGCTCCCTTCCCGGCTCAGCCGGATGAGGAGAGGAGGATACAGGCTTTGGGTCCCACGGCCCCTGCCCACAGTGGGGGGTCCCAGTCCCTCTCCTGGAGAGGGCCCCGCAGCCCACACCCTGCCCTGGCTAGTCTCCCACCGTGTCCTCAGGCCCCCTCCCGGAAGTATCCACAAATCCAACTCTGTACACGCCTCGAACCCATGCACCTGTCGGCTTGGAAGAAAACCAAACACACCAAAACCACGGGCCCTAAAAATATGGTGCAAGGAGGTGTGAAGAAAGCGGAGAAAGCAAAACACTTTGCCGAGAACCACCCAGGGATCCCTCCGTCAGGAGACTGATGGCGTGGCCGTGCCATGGATCCTTGAGCTGTCCCCAGAGGGCCGGGGCCGGCTCACTGGGCGCTTTGCCTTCTGAGCCCAGGACAGAGCCCAGCACGGGGGGGAAGGCACGGCCGGGACACGACAGGACGGGACGGGCTGACGGAAAGCGCACGCTCCGCCTCTCGCAGGCAGCTCCTGGCCACAGCAGCCTCGCCGACTCCAGGTCCACTTCTCACCCGGAGTCTCCTGTCGCAGGCTGGAGGGCGCTGGTTTGCTCTGGGATGAACTCTGGACGGAGGGTGGCAGGGAGTTCCACCCAGGTGGAACAGCAGTGGACAAGGCTTTGCTTCTCCCGCCCAGGCAGCTTCCGAAGGCTCTTTTCCTTCTGTCTTGACACTTTCTCACTTCCGCTGGCCCCTGAAGCGGGTCATCATGGCCTGCACACTGCAGAGGAGACGCAGAAATGCCTAGACCTGCTTCCATGCGGGTCCTGCCCACCATCTCGGCTCCGTCTCTTCTTGCTCATGCACCACAGGGTGAGCAGCGCTCAGTGCCTTCTCGACGCCTGCTGTTCCCTTTGTCCTGGTGGGGGGGTAGGATGGGGGGAGGGGCCAAGCTTTGCCCAGAAAACCCACCAGACCCCCAGCCACCAAACTGGGGCCCCAGCCTTTAAGGAGTCCCTGAAAAATCAGGCCTGGCCAGGCCAGGAGGAGTGCCAGCTGAGGCTGAGGCCCAGGGGACTCGCAACTGTACACATGCACATGTAGGTTTTCTTGACGGGAGCCTAGGAGCCCCGCAGCACTGACCAGAAGTTAAAGATGGTTATATACAATTCATGTTTCAAAGAAAGTACTACTTTTAAAAAAAAAGGGGGGGGGGAGAAAAGAAAAAAGAATAGGACAAAAGAAAAGAAAGAGCACCCAGACCCCCTCCCCCCTCCCCCCAAGTCCCCAGCTCTGGTTGCTGCCCTTAAATATTGCCCTGGGAAGGGAGGGGTGCAGGGAGCGCTCGACTCCGGCTTAACACTACTGGCAAAAGGGGGAGGCGGTGGGGTCAAAGCCTTTAAAAACATCTTTCAGGGACCCAGCGTCCTGCTCACCCTCTTGGGCCGGGCTGTTGCCAGCAAATGGGCTTCCGGAGCCCGTCTTGGGTGCCTGTTTCACGGTCCCGAAGAGGGTGGGCACCGGGAGGTTGTGCACGCCGGGCTGGGGCGGGGCGCCCTCTGCTGGCGGGGCGCCCGTGGCGGCGGCGGGGGCCGCAGCGGCCTTGGGCCGGGGCCGGTTGTAACTGTTGTACCTGTCTGTGGCCGTGGCTGCGGCCCCATCTGCCCCGGACTTCCCCGATTCGGGCTGCTCCAGGGCGGACTTGCGCACAAACGGGGGCTCCTTGGCCTTGGCAGCGGAGCTCTTGCCGTTGCCCTCAGGGCCCCTGGGCTGGGTGCCGGCATCAGCGGCCGGCTCTGCAGCTTTGCCACCCGTGCTGGGAGTCCTGGGGTCATAGAGGCTGATGCCGCTCAGCACGCTGCTCTGCCCACTCCCGCTGCCCTGGCCCAGGCCGCCGGCTGCCAGCACGCGGGGGTCGTAAGGGGCGGTGGCTGGCGGGGAGGACTCCCCACTGGGGCTGGCAGCTGGAGAGGGAGCTTCGGTGGGGCCAGGCTTGGCTGCCCGGGAGGAGGCAGCAGGGTCTGCTGGTTTCTGCAGCCGGGGGTCAGTGGGTGTCTTCCGCACTCGGGGGTCACTGGGCTTATCACCGGGGCCAGGGGCCGCCGAGGGGCCAGTGGCATTGACAGTCTTGAGGATGCGAGAGAGGAGCTCAAAGTCAGGCAGGCTGGAGCCAGATGTGCTGGGATCTGCAGAGGTGCCTGGGCGCTGCCGGGGGTTGGGGGGGCCCGAGGTGGTGGTGCGGTGCAGCCTGGGATCCAGGGCAGGCATGGACTGCAGGGCCGCGGGGACGGGGGGCACTGCATCCTGCTTGGGGATGGGCAGGGGGATCAGGTCCTCAGGGTTCCAGAGCACAGTGCGGGCAAAGCTCGGCTTGCTCAGGGTCACATCCTTCTTGATGTGGCTGAACTGCTGCAGCTGTGAGCGCGGGTCCCGCAGTGGGTGCCCAGGGAGGGGGTCCAGGGGAATGTTCACAGCCTTCTCCCGAAGGGCCCGTTCCCCTTCCTCCTCTTCTGCAGGGGGTGGCCCAGACCCCTTGGAGCCACTGGGTCCTGCGGGGCTGGAATGAAGGCCGCCTTCGGGCTTCGGGGTGGACAGGGAGCGAGCCAGTCGAGGGTCAGAGGGTCCTGTGTCACCTGGGCCTGAACTGCTGGAAGCCTCGGCGTGGCGGCTAAGTCTGGGGTCCCGGCTGAGGCGGGGGTCAGCCAGCCGCCCTCCCGTGGGGTGTCCCTTCTGGAGGCGGGGGTCCCCCAGCCCACTGCTGCTCAGCTCCCCGATGGAAGCCTGGGGTCGGCTAGACGTCTGCTGCCTCAGGGTCTTCAGGATGGAGGTGACGCTGCTCCCACCCTCATCCTCATCACTTGAGTACCAGTTTCCAGTGTCACCTGAGAAAAAGCAGAAAGGAGCAGGGAGAGGGTGAGTGGCCACCACATCCACCACCAGCCCTCTTGGACCCCATGGCAGCCCACTCCCCTGACTCTTACCTCTCAGAACCTCAGTTTCTCCTCTCTTACAACACCCCATCCCCACCACAGGATGCCACGAAGAGCCAGTGAGCTCAGGCAGGCCAAGCACCGAGCTTGGCAGGTCTCTGGCTATCGTTTATGGACCTTTCCCTGCGTACCGGCACCATTCTAAGTGCTTTGTCTTATTTGTCACAAACACCCAGGATATAGCGTTATCATCACGCCCATTTGACAGATGAGAAAAACAGAGGCACAGACAGTGCCATAAGATAGGGGGCGGAGCCAGGGTTGAGCTCAGACTCGGAGCCCAGGGCTCTGCCGTCACCTCCTCACCTCCTGGGCAGGTTCAGGCCCAGCATGGCAGGCCTGGCTCTGGTGCCTGTGAGCAGCTACTGCTGCCTTGGCTCTCACTGCGCTTGGGGCTCACAGACACGTGCCTCCCAGGCCCCTCAAGACGTTCCCGCGACCCAGGGCAGGGCAGTCACCAGCTGATAAGAGGCGGGGCCAGGTGGGCAGACTCAGAAGCTAGCCCATGTCCAACTTTCTAGGCAGGTGCAACCAGAGCCCCTAGGGGAGGGGGCTGTCCCCTGTTCTCACTGTCCCACTTGCTCCTCGGCTCTGGTCAGGGCCACCCATGGCCTCTGGCTTCAGGTTCTAGATACCGTTTTTGTCCACCCCCTTTCACCCTGGGGTGGACACCATCAGGTCACTGCACGGCACCTGAGACTTGGCAGCTGTGCCTGTGATTATTACTGGTTTATGTCGATGACTAGTTCTCATCTGTTGGCTTCCCAAGAACATGGTCTGGGGAAAGGGGGACTGAGAATCTCCCTACAGCCTCCTCTGTAAGGGTGCAGGGGGTGAACCCTATTGCCTGCTGTCTCCTGTAGGGACCAGCCCACCTCCCTCCCCGATGGGATCAGGGTCTCTCCCGAACCCCATGACACAGAAGGGCAGCCCCGACGTCTAACTTTCTCAGGGACATGCAGCGGCCCCAGCAGCTTCACAGCCCTGGGCAGGGGTCCTCCCCGGCCACAGGTCCCTTTCTGACACAAAACCCGACCTAGGTGCTCCCCACCTCTGCCCTGCGCGGCGGCCCGGGGGGCTGCGCCCGTCAGGGAAGCCCCCGCCCCTGGGGAGGACACGTGCCTTCCTCACTCTCCCGGTCCTGCTTGCTGCGCTCAGCCAGCCTCCTCGCTCTCTCCTCCTCCTCCTGCTGCTTCTGCTGGATCCTCAGGTACAGGGCCCTCTGGGCCGAGGGCAGGAAGTCGGGGACAGCGGCGCCCGGCTTCGGCCGGCCTGGGGGCCCCCCCTCAGGGAGGCTGTCGGGCTCCAGAGGGCGCTCGGGGAAGAGGGGCTCCCCCGGCCCCCCCGGCAGCTCGTCGTAGCGCCCGTAGTCCTCTGTGGCAGGGAAGAACCGAGGGCTCATGTCGGGAAGGGCCTCACGGCACCAACTCCGACCCACCCGTGCCCTTAATTGGAAAACCACCCCCTGATGGCGATGGGTGAGAATGTGTAGCCCGTCCCTTCCTACCCTCCCCAGGAGGGGCCCCGCGGAAAGCCCAGCAACAGAGGACGGAGCAGCCAGTGGGGGCGGGGAGGGTCCCACCTAGGATGCAGCCACTGAGAACGGGGCTCACGGTGAGGTTTAGTGACATGGGCAAATGCTCATGAGGTGAAAACAGGACGGAATGTCATATGGATGTTTGTAAAACACAAAGAAAAGGCTTGAAAAGACAGACAGAAAACAGTCCCTCTGGGGATGAGAACAGGAGAGAGGGGCTGAGGGATCTTTCACTTTTTACTCCACACATTTCTGATCTGTTTTAATTACTCTTGATGAGCATTAATTTTATGATTTCTTTAAATAAATAATCAATAAGGAAAAACACACCCTAATCTCTCAGTAAGCTCAGAATATGAGTTCAACCATGGTAAACAAAGACTAGTAAAGAAGAGAAGAAAATATACCACAATGTTGCTATGGCTACATGTCAACCCAGAGGCTGACTGGTGATTCCTCCTCGTCCTCCCTTTATGGGTTCCTAACTCCACAAACGTTTATGAGCGGGACGGGGTGGGGGGTGTTTCTCCCACACAGCATCTAGGAAGCACAAGGCGGAAGGGCTTGCCTTCATTCCTGAAGGGCGGGCAGGCGCCCGGCACTAGCCACCTCCCTTCACAAATGCTACCCAAGTCAGAGCCAAAGACGAGGGGAACACCGTGGGCACATCTTCAACAACACGCCTGGAGACTAGTGTGTGTGTGCGCGCGCGTGTGTGGGTCGGAGACAAAATCCAGTTAGCACTGTCCCACAGAACGAACGTTCTGCAACGATGAAATCTCCCCTGTCTGCACCGTGTGAGCAGTTGAAGAACATTTGCACCCCTACTGAGCAGCCAAAATGTGGCCAGCACTACCAAGAAAGTGAATCTGTAACTTAAACTGAACTTTCAGGATTAAAGTGATTAAATCTGCAAATACGTCACACACAAAGTGTATAAAGCATAAAGTGAAAGGTCACTTTCTTCTAGCCCCTGAACTTCATAACATGTGAACTTGATGGGCGAGTCTGCTCTGAGCCACACCCTGGCTCCGAGTTGGGGACACTCCTTAAACAACGGTCCCACCCAGTCCCCCCTGCATGGAATTCAAGAGTGAATTACCTGACGGTTCTGTTATTTTCAATATATTGAAAACAACTGAATAGTACTAAAAAGGTAGATTTCATGATATGGGCATTAGAGTGAATTACTCCAGAGATACCAACTGTTATCAGCTTGACAGACTTTCGGGTTTTCTTCCCCACCCAGACCTTTTCCATGCACGTTTCATACACGTTCTTTAAAGGGGGAGGAAGCCCCCTGAGGTCGCCTGCTTTTCTCACTGGAGAATATGTCACTCCCCTGGCTCCCTGCCCCAAACACCTGCTCTCATGCCTCTCAACACTACTGAGATGCCAAAGATGCTCACACTGACCTCCAGCCTGCTCAGCTTCCTGACGTCTGCGCGGCTGTCAAATGGGCCCCTCATGCTTACTGTGGCCAAAGCAGCAGTGCTGCCCTGCCCCAACCTGGCTCGGCATGAACACCCAGAGCGACTCTGCCCCGCAGCTGGCATCCCCATCCGCCCCTGCCGCCCCGTCACATTGGTCCTATGGCTCCACCTCTAAACCTAGCCCTGCTGCTCCCTGTCCTCTCCCGGCTGCCACCCACCTCACCTCTGCCCAGGGCGACTCAAGGGCAGCCCACAAGCTTCCAAGATTCCCCTCCGGCCCCTACTAGCATCCATCGCCCTTGCGTTCCTCCACTATCCCCGTCACTCTTCCACCGAGTCCACCTCGCCATGGCCCGCAGGGTCCTGTGTGCTGGGACTTCTCTCCCCCGTCCTATCTTGCCAAGCCACATGGACACCTTTGTTTTCCACAAACAAGGTGACTGGCTGAGGCCTCCGTACCTGCTGCAGCTGTCACATAAGCCAAGCCCACGACTCCCTCCCAGCCTTCACCTCTCAGACAGGCCTCTGCTGGCTGTGACGCACCCAGCCGGCCCGGCCTCCACCCGTCACCCTCACACGGTGCCCCATTTCACCGCCAGCAATGACCAATGCCGAAATGAGCTGACGCCCTTGTTTACACACTTCCTGTCGGTTTCCCTCCACTCAAAGGCAGTTAAGGCAAGGACTATGTGCTTTGCTTGCTCTGACCCCACGCCTAGAAGCACGCCTGGCCCCTGGCAGCAATGACACATCTCGTCCTTCTGAGGGCTGCACACCACCTCCTATTGATGCGGCACTGTCGTCCAAGCACCCGACTGTCGGACGTTTAGTTTGTTACCAACACATGTTCTCGTTTTGTAAGAAAGGAAGGAAAGGAGGAAGGAAGATGGTCAGCCTTGGGGACAGAACAAGCAGAGTCGCAAGGGAGCTCCAAGACAAGAACCATCCCGGAAGGAGGCCGCTTTGGTTGAGGGCACCTCAGCCTTGAGGTTCCACGCCATTCCACACCCATCCCTCTAACTTCCCAAGCTCCCACTTCACACACACCAAGCAAAACTTACAGAAATTAAATAAGTTATAGTGATGGTGATCATAACACTCCTCCTGGACTCAACAGGGTAGTGAATCCCACATCACTGAAAACGTTCAACCACTCACGGGACAGAGATGGAGTTGGATTCATGTTTTCAAAGACTCAGACCAAGGAAGAAAAACCAAATCTTCCTGACTACATTCCACTGTGCATACCCCGGCAGCCCCGGCTGGCCCCCACCCTGAGCCCTGCATACCTGCGTCCCCAATGAGTCCTGGCTCCATCTCCATGCCCTCTTGCTGCTGGTAAAAGTTTTCATAGAAGTTCTGGGCTGGTGGGATGGGGGGCATCATTCCAGAATGTGGGGAGTCTCCAGGACCATAGGGCATCATTGGAGGGCCGCCAGGTCCCATGGGCGGGCCAGGATTCATGCCAGGGCCCATTGGCATGTCGGGGTGCATGTCCGGATGCATGTCAGGGTGCATGTCCGGGTGCATGTCGGGATGCATGTCAGGATGCATCGGGGCCCCCATCGGCCCCGGGGGTCCCATGTTGGGCCCGGGGCCCATCGGCCCTGGGGGTCCTCCGGGTCCAGGGAACCTGGAAGGAGAAAATGGTGCCCATGAGAGGGGCTGCAGAGGAAGGGTGGCAGCCACATCCCTGAGGAGACACAGAGGCCTGCTCATGGTTGAGCAACAGAGGGCTCCAGACCAGGCCTCTGAGGGCTTTGGAGAGAGGCAGGATGCTGGCCTGGTTAGGTTCCAGGCCACAGGGCCCGGCACAGAGGAGCCTGGCTGAGCCCAGAACAGCCCCCAGGCACTCACCTCACACCCAGTTTCTCCGCCAGCTGTCCTGTGGGCCGCACCACGATCTCAAACAAGGAGGGGATCTTCTTGTTGTACATGTCCTGCTGCTGCTGCAGCTGCTGCGGGGACAGCGGCTCGTGCACGGGCATGGGCAGCTGAGGGGGGCCGGGGGGCGGGGGCGGGGGTGGGGGCGGGGGCGGGGGGCCACCCTGCATGGGCCGGCCATTCGGAGAGGTCGGGGCCGGGGGCCCAGGTGGGCGGGGCGGGGTGGGCAGGAGGCCCACGCCAGGGGGTGGTTTGGGCAGGGGGTTGATGCCCTGCTTCTTCAGCTCCTCAACCTCCTTCTCGTCCTCGGCGCCCGCCTCTGCGTCATCAGCCAACATCTGCGGGCCAGGAAGGACGAAACAGTGAGAGTCAGGACAGGGGAGGAGGCGGGTTGGAATGCACTCCTCCAGGGCTGAGAGCCGAATTTGCTGAGGATAACTCTTCAATACCCTGAGGGCCTTATAGCAGTGGTCCCCAACCCCCGGGGCCACGGACTGGTACTGGTCTGTGGCCTGTTAGGAACCGGGCCACACAGTAGGAGGTGAGCAGCGGGCAAGCAAAGCAAAGCTTCGTCAGTATTTACAGCAGCTCCCCGTTGCTTGCATTTCTGCCTGAGCTCCGCCTCCTGTCAGATCAGCGGGGGCATTAGATTCTCATAGGAGCTCGAACCCTACTGTGAACCGCACATGCAAGGGACCTAGGCTGTGCGTTCCTTATGAGACTCTAACGTCTGATGATCTGAGGTGGAGCTGAGGCGGTGACGCTAGCGCTGGGGAGCGGCTGCAGATACAGATTATCATTAGCAGAGAGGTCTGACTGCACAGAGACCATAATAAATCAGTTGTTTACAGACTCATATCAAAACCCTATCAGTGAGTGGCAAGTGACAATTAAGCTGCATCTTACGGAGTAGACTAGACGTAAGCAACACACTTTGGGTGTCACTGTCTCCCATCACCCCCAGATGGGACCATCTAGTTGCAGGAAAACAAGCTCAGGGTTCCCACTGATTCTGCATTACGGTGAGTTGTATAATTATTTCATTATATATTACAATGTAATAATAACAGAAATAAAGTGCACAATAAATGCAACGCGCTTGAATCACCCTGAAACCATCCCCCATCCCCAACCGGGTCCATGGAAAAACTGTCTTCCACAACACCGGTCCCTGATGCCAAAAAGGTTGAGGACCTCTGCCTTACAGCATAAGGCCAATGACCACAAAGCCTCTCTGGCACAAAAGTCATCGCCCCATACCACTGCCGCATCCCTTCTCGGTGAAGAGCTGACAGGGAAGCCATTCTTATTTGGCAGCAAAATACATGCAACATACCATGTACTATTTCACCATTTTCAAGTGGACAATTCAAGGACGTTGAGTACATTCGCGATGTTGTGTAACCACCAATCTCTATCTAGTTCTAACACCACCGAAGAAGACTCCACACCCATTAAGCAGTCACTCCCCATGCCCTGCTCCCTCCCAGCCCCTGGCAACCACCTACTTTCTGTCTCTATGGATTTGTCTATTCTGGACATTTCATAGAAACGAAATCCTATAATATCGTGGCCTTTCGTGACTGGCTTCTTTCACTTACCATGACATTTTCAAGGTTCACTCATGTTGTAGCTGTACCATCTATTTTATCTATTTCATGGCTGATTAACAGTTCATTGTTCTGGGCTTCCCTGATGGTGCAGTGGTTAATCCGCCTGCCAATGCAGGGGACATGGGTTCAAGCCCTGGTCCGGGAAGATCCCACATGCCATGGAGCAACTAAGCCCATACACCACAACTACTGAGCCTGTGCTCTAGAGCCCGCGCACCACAACTGAGCCCTCACGCCTAGAGCCCGTGCTCCACAACAAAAGAAGCCACCGCAATGAGAAGCCCGCGCACTACAATGAAGAGTAGCCCCTGCTCACCGCAACTAGAGAAAGCCCACGCACAGCAATGAAGACCCAACGCAGCCAAAAATAAATAAAATTAAATTTATAAAAAAAAAAAGTTCATTGTTCTGTTTGAATTTTAAGGGCCCCTCACCACACTTGCAATCAAAACCCAATCACTTACGAGGACCCACAGGGCCTGACAGCAGGGCTGGGTGTCTGGGGAGGACTTCACAGCACCCTGGAAGCTTCATTTCCTTCTATGGTGTGAGGACTCCTCCACCCTAAGCACCCAGCTCTGTTTCAGTTCTGCGGACAGCTAAGCTCTTTCCCCAGCAGGGTCCTGGCCTGGACCAGGCCTCTCCCCAGGCATTCGTTTTCCCCTCCATTTTTAATGTATGGCTCCGTGTCCCCCAATTGCTGGGGTCTCTTATTAAAGGTCAACTCAAGAGTGACTGGCCAGGTCTCCTGTATTTACGACTGGAACACCATTAGCTCCCTTGAAAGCACTGCCCAAGCTTTGTGAGATTTTACATTTAGTTGTATCTTTGTTTATTCCTGGCCCGATGACTACCAACTCCACAAGGGCAAGACCCGCAGGGCCCACCATAAGGCCTGTTACAGGGTAGGTGGACAATTCCAAAGTCTGGATTCAAGCAGAACGTCTCACCAATTAGGATCCTGGGCAGATGTTAACACTGCAGGCCTACCTGCTTCTCTTGGAAGGCCAGCTTGCAATGCTGGCCTTTGGCTGGTACCTGGGAACCTGGATTTCGAGAGGGTTCCCAGGATTCCCTGACTGCTAAGAGGGGCTCCCTGTGTCTAGACCACTTGCACAAACAGTATGCTTTCTGTGGAACACCCCTTTTCCTTCTGGGAGTCCGGGATTTTGGTACGTGCCAGGCAGAGGCTGGCTCACTGGCACTCGCACTCCGGTCACAGAGCCAAAGCCCTGCACCGCTAGCTCCTTTCAATGGCAACGAAATGCCCTCAGGTGTAGGCAAAGCCTAAGGAGGAGGTTATACCTCATTAAACAGGAACAAACCTGACCACAGCTTCCTCCCTGCCCAGGGAGGGGATGCCGTGGTCCAGCCACCAAGTGCGCCACACTCCCCTCGCCGCCGAGACTAGGGTCACACATCTCTGTACCGCTCAGCACTCGGGAACACCCAGCCAATGGCCCCTGCGCGGGGGACAGAGGCTGAGGTGATCCTTCCACTGCCATCCCCGGCCCCGCACGGTGCTCAGCACACAGGGCCACACAAGGAATTCAATGACCAAACGAGCTGAAGCACTGGCCCACAAGACAGCCCCTACGAGCGTATCTCCGGTCCTCAGGCAAGGCGGGCCCCCTCTCTCTCACACTCACCTTCCTGGGTCCTGTCACTTCCGCTTCCCCACTGTGCCCCGCAATCGGGGCTTCCACACCCATTCCACGCTGGAGAGAAGTCTCACCTCACGGCGGGCTCCCACTCCAGGACTTCGCCCCCCTCACCCCTCACGCAGATCCCACAACACCCCAACGAGGACTCCCGCGCAGGACACAGCCAGCTCCCTGCACTTATCTCTTTACCCGCCACCCACACTAGGCCGCAAGTGCTGCCTCAAAAGCAAGGGCTGAATCGCATCAGAGCCCAGAACATTGATGCATAAGATACATAGGAGGTGTCAACACCCCACCCCCACCCTGAGAAGCTGAACCCAAACCATCCAGGCAGTCCTTTGGCACATCTATCCCTAGAGACTCCCACGCGCCCCTTCCTGGGCCTCTCTGCAGCAAGGAGCTCCCTCACACCACCCAACCAGGGCCTTGCTGGGTCCCATAACCTCCCCCGCCAGGACTGATTCTGAATGATTCTCAGGTTTCCAAAAGTCAAAGGCATCCTCTCAATGGAAAAGGACGGCCACACCTGTGGATACACATAGACATGTGGGCCAAGGTTCATGGGCCAAGGAAATAAGAAATAAGCTCATGTCCATTTGTTAAACATTCTAAGCTTTGGGAACTCCCCGGTGGTCCTGTGGTTAAGACTCTGGGCTTCCACTGCAGGGGACGTGGGTTCGATCCCTGGTTGGGGAACTAAGATCCTACAGGCGAACTAAGATCCTGTACGGCGTGGACAAAAAAAGAAAAAAAAATCTAAGCTTTTGCCCCAAACTGATAACAAATCAAATGTTCTTCAACTGGTGACTAGATAAACAATCTCAGATCATCCACACGGTGGAGTACTACTCAAAAACAAACAGTGATGAACTATCAATACTTGCAACAATGTGGATGAATTTCAAACACCTTATGCAGGATGAAAGACGGCAGATTCAAAAGGCTATTATAGGGCTTCCCTGGTGGCGCAGTGGTTAAGAATCCGCCTGCCAATGCAGGGGACACGGGTTCGAGACCTTGTCCGGAAAGATCCCACATGCCGCAGAGCAACTAAGCCCGTGCGCCACAACTACTGAGCCTGCACTCTAGAGCCCACGAGCCACAACCACTGAAGCCTGCACGCCTAGAGCCTGTGCTCTGCAACAAGAGAAGCCACCGCAATGAGAAGCCCACGCACCACAACGAAGAGTAGCCCCCGCTCGCCACAACCAGAGAAATCCCACGCACAGCAACGAAGACCCAACAAAGTGAACAATTAAAAAAATAAATTTATAAAAAACCAAAAAACAAAAGGCTATATAAACCGCCCACATGTTTAGAAGCTACATACCATACGTCTATTTATATGACTTTCTTGAAAAGGCAAACTACAGGGACAGAAAACAGATCAGTGGTTTCCAGGGGCTGGAGATGGAAGAGGCACTGATTACAAAAGGGGAGGGGTTTTGGGGGGTGAAAGAATGAATTTCCTCTACCTAGACTGTGAGGTGGTCACATGACTCTCTGTGTTTGTCAAAATTCACAGAACTAGGGAAAATTCCCTGGTGGTCCAGTGGTTAGAGCTCTGCGCTTCCACTGCAGGGTGCATGGGTTCAATCCCTGGTTGGGGAACTAAGATCCTGCATGATGCCCAGCACAGCCAAAAAAATAAAAAAATAACAGAACTAAACAGGGACACTTTTTTTTTTTTAGACTGGATACAAACTATACCTTGACAAACCTGACTATAAAACAGTATATGTATAAAACAGTAACTGAAGGATTTAATGGTAAAGAACCATAATGTATGCAACTTATTTTCAAATGGCTCAAGGAAAAAAAATAAACGAGAGCAAAGTGATAAAGCAAATAGGGCAAAATAATGCTGACAGAGGAACCTAGGCGGAGGGGATTCTCTGCGTTATTCTTGCCACTCACTCTCACGTTTCAGTCACTGACAGCCCCAAAGGCAGGCACGTCTCAAACCTAGAGTGGGTGGTTGGAAGCTGATGTATCTGGACAGACAGAAATGTCACCAAGAAGCAAGAAAATAAAGCTGAAGAAAAGGGTGGAAGCAAGAGCACAGACATTTCAGGAGAGGAGGATGAAGGCCCTGTCCTAAGTGGCACCACAGCTTGGACCCAAGGGCTGCCCAAGGGCCTCAGGCCCCAGCCCTAGTTGATCAAGCTGCCACTCTGTCCAGGAGAGAAGGAAATGGCTGACCCCACACGTTTATCAGGGTTACTCTGGGCCCATTGTAAAGGTTTAAGTTTTACATTCTGACCACCCAAATTCAATTCTGGAATGGTTTTTCCAGGTTCAACACTCATTTTTAACCTACTGAGACTTGACTTTAGATAGGGGATGTTACTGATACTCTCAAAATGTTTGTGGCCAGAAATGGAAATGTGCCACCTTGATTTGCTTTGAGTTTTTTTTTGCGGTACGCGGGCCTCTCACTGCTGTGGCCTCTCCCGTTGCGGAGCACAGGCTCCAGACGCACAGCCTCAGTGGCCATGGCTCACAGGCCCAGCCGCTCCACGGCATGTGGGATCTCCCCGGACCGGGGCACGAACCCGTTTCCCCTGCATCGGCAGGTGGACTCCCAACTACTGTGCCACCAGGGAAGCCCTGCTTTGAGTTTTTATTAGGGTGTCTAGAGCTGTGCTGTCCGATATAGTGGTCACTGGCCATGTGTGGCTACTGGGTGCCTGAAACGGGGCTATAAGTAGAAAATAAACACTAGATTCCTCAGACTTAGTACCAAAAAAACAAAAAACCCCCAAAATATCGTAATTATTTCATCACTTATTACCTGCTGAAGTGGTACTTTGGACATGGATATACTGAGTTAAATAAGATATATACTGGTGACACTAATTTCACCTCTTTTTACTTTTTTAATGTGGCTACTAAAAAATTTAAATTTGCGGCTCTGTGGTGTTCCTACCGGACAGCACTGGTCTAGAGAGCAAACTCTGAGCCACCAGCAGGGGGCAGTCCGCAGTCAGAGATTGCTTAGTTCTTCAAATGAGAAATGAAGCCGCCATGACTTTTCCCACTCCTTACCCTGTGAATGACTCACAGATTCTAGACAGCTACCAGTTACAAAACCCTATTCCTAGGATAACAGGCCAAAGGGCCCGGCAAAGATGAGAACTTTCTCCACAAATGCTCTCCCAATGAGGAGTGGACGTTCTCTTGCTTTGCTTGTGCAGGGCTTCCCCTCAACCCCTCAGGCAGCCCCGGCCTGCATGGGTGGATTCCTGAACCTGGCTGAGGCACAGATTCCTTCTATTCTCAAAAAACAGCCAATCTCCTTAAACTTTCTGGGAACCAGAGAGAAGGCAGCAAAGCCTTTATGTGAAAGGACACGTGTTCTCGCACCCATTCACCCAGTGATGGATGTCAGGAAATCAAGGACAGGAACCGGGGGCCCCAAAGTCCTCAGCCTGACTCCTCAGGGAGAACAACAGACATGAGGATGAGTTTCAAATGTCATCTGGCTGGTAAGGAAGCCCCGATACCTCACTGGAGGAAGTCTCCCCATCGTGAGAGCCTCCAATTGCCCCATACTTTCTCTACTACATAAAAGAATCCTTAAGACTTGGAAAGAAACGTTTGACCCTTCCATCAAAACAGAACCCATCCAGGGACTTCCCTGGTGGCACAGTGGTTAACAATCTGCCTGCCAATGCAGGGGACACGGGTTCAAGCCCTGGTCTGGGAAGATCCCACGTGCCGCAGAGCAACTAAGCCCGTGCGCCACAACTACTGAGCCTGCGCTCTAGAGCCCAGGCACCACAACTACTGAAGCCCGCGTGCCTAGAGCCCGTGCTCCGCAAAAAAGAGAAGCCACCGCAATGAGAAGCCCGCGCACTGCAACTAAGAGTAGCCCCTGCTCACTGCAACTAGAGAAAGCCCACGCACAGCAATGAAGACCCAGCACAGCCAAAAATAAAAAAAATAGTAACTTAAAAAAATAATTAAAAAACAGGGGCTTCCCTGGTGGCACAGTGGTTGAGAGTCCGCCTGCCGATGCAGGGGACACGGGTTCGTGCCCCGGTCCGGGAAGATTCCACATGCCGCGGAGCGGCTGGGCCCGTGAGCCATGGCCTCTGAGCCTGCGCGTCCGGAGCCTGTGCTCCGTAATGGGAGAGGCCACAACAGTGAGAGGCCCGCGTAAGGCAAAAAATAAATAAATAAATAAATAAATAATTAAAAAACAAAACCCATCCGAAGTCTCACCTCCTCTTTGTATACCACGGGCTCTCTCTAAAGGACAGTTAAGAAATCACAAGGTATGTTTGGAGACACACCACGCAACATTCCTTTTAGGGAGCCGCCCCTCCAGGGAAAACCATCCCGGCCGGAGAGAAGACACACGTGTGATCACCTCAATTCTCCCTGCAGAGAATACAGTCCCCATTTCCTCCTCAACATGGCCCAGCTCCAATCAACGCAACTGGGGATTCTGGTCCTGCACAAAGGCCAGACAGGCGGGCTGCAGTGCCAGGCCCGTGGCAGGCGCACCTCCTGGTCCCCATTAGCTACGGCTGCTGTCAGCCTGGACATTACCTTGTCCAAGAGCTCTCTGGTCTCCTCGGTCAGGGGGTCGTGAGAGAACATGCAGTCATCGCCGTTGATGCAGTTCCCGGTCGTGTGGTACAACTTACACGGAAAATCACGTTCACGGCAAGTTAAGGCAAATGCCTCACCTCATGAAACCCACCCAAGGACAGAATCCAAGCCCCTTTGTTTTAGAGACAAGGAAACTGAGGCCCAGAGAGGCGAAGTGACTGGCTCAGAGCTGCACAGCAGGTTGGCAGCTGACCCAAGATGAGACCCTGGTTCTCGACACCCCTACTCTGTAGTGCTTCCCGCCCCACCACGCTGGCCTTGAGGCTGTGTCCTCAGATCCTCACTCAACAGGAAGAGGGGAAAAGTTCAATGATTTGCCCATGGTTACACAGCCATTTGAAAAATCTCAGAAAGATAACAGGCAATGGTATAAGCCAGTCTTGAGAGTACCCTTGACCCCTGAACAACATGGGGGTTAGGGGCGCCAACTCAGTCAAAATATCTGAGTATAGGGCCTCCCTGGTGGCGCAGTGGTTGAGAGTCCGCCTGCCGATGCAGGGGATACGGGTTCGTGCCCCGGTCTGGGAGGATCCCATATGCCGCGGAGCGGCTGGGCCCGTGGGCCATGGCCGCTGGGCCTGCGCGTCCGGAGCCTGTGCTCCGCAACGGGGGAGGCCACAACAGTGAGAGGCCCGCATACCGCAAAAACAAAAACAAAAACAAAAAAAAACAAAAAAAAATATCTGAGTATTTTATGATCTGTCCTCCATACCCTCAGTTCTGCATCTGTGGATCCAACCAACCACAGATCGTGTAGTACTGCAGTATTTACTACTGAAAACAAAACAATCTCTGAGTGGACCTGCAGAGTTCAAACCCATGTTGTTCAAGGGTCAACTGTATATGTAAAGGGAACACATAACGTGTGTGCCTCCGTTTAGTCATCTGCAGACTAGGAAGAGCAGACCCATCACAGGGCAGATGTGAGGGTTAAGAGATGGATGCGCAAAGCTCTTGGCACGGTACTGGCACGCGGAGCGAAAGTGTGGTGAAGACCAGCTGTTATTACCAGTAAGGAGAAAAGGAGCTCTGTACCCTCAACCAGATCAAACGTGGGCACCAAAGGATATCATGCATATAGGGGCAGTTCTCGGCTCTGGCACAAAATCCGGTGATGTAAAACTTGCACAGTTCTCGCTTCTTTGGTAGCTCGATGTCATGGCTAAAATTACAGTGGTCTCCCTGGAAGAGAAGCAGTGAAAAGGTAAGCTGTTTGCAAAAGGAAGTACTGCTCTGTCACTGCTGAAGCACACAGGGACCAACGACAGAAACAAACCCCCACCCCGATCCCAGAAAGGGCAGGAGGCCCAGGAAAGGCAGACACATAAATGCAGTTTCCCACCAACCTGAAACTTCTGCCACAGTGTGTGGCCCTTTCTCTTGCTCCTGCCTCCCTCCCCCATGTCCTCAGTCCTCCCGGCTCCATTCTGCTGCCTTTCACTGCTGCTTTCTAACTCTTCCTCCTCCTGCCTTCGCCTCTCTTACTCACTTACTGTTTGCTGCATAACAGCCAGTATCCAGTTTCATGCTTCTTCCTTTCTAACAGAAACCTAATTTCTTTTTTTTTTTTTTTTTTTTTTCTTTTTTTGCGGTATGCGGGCCTCTCACTGTTGTGGCCTCCCCCGTTGCGGAGCACAGGCTCCGGATGCGCAGGCCCAGCGGCCATGGCTCACGGGCCCAGCCGCTCCGCGGCATATGGGATCCTCCCAGACCGGGGCACGAACCCGTATCCCCTGCATCGGCAGGCGGACTCTCAACCACTTGCGCCACCAGGGAGGCCCCAGAAACCTAATTTCTAACAAAACCCCAAACTCCCCAGGGAAGACAATACTGCCCTGATTTTTTAAAAAAATCCCTTCACACAGTTTTCTTCCTCCTAGCCCTTGGATGTGATGCCTGGAGGCACAGCAGCCATTAAGTAACCATGAGGACAAAAGCCACACGCTTAAAGATGCCAGAATAAAAAGTAGGAAGGAATTTGGGTCCCCCATGGTGCCATTGACAACTGTACCAGTCCTGTAATGCCCCCGCGCCCCCGCCCCAGACTTTTTTTTTTTTGGCCACACCACGCGGCATGCAGGATCTTAGTTCACCAACCAGGGATCAAACCCGTGCCAGCCGCAGTGGAAGTGCAGAGTCCTAATCACTGGACCACCAGGGAATTCCCAAACTATTCTGAGAGACAAACGTCTATGTGTTTAAGCCAGTGGAGTTGAGTTTTCTGCTATTTGTAGTCAAATTGTACAATCCAAACAAAACAACATCCAAGTAAACTGAAAAGAGAAACTGTTCTATACCCGTTCACCCATTCTCTTAGGAATAGCTACTCTTTTTTGTTTATATATATTTCAAGTTTCTAAAAATAATATGAATTGCAACTATAATAAGGACTATTTTACACACAAACACACCTTTGTTTGAAACACAATAATATTTTTTCCTAAGACAGGTACACAGGTGCAGTACTCCCTGGGTACTTGCTTGCCAATATCTGCCTGCTGCCTGTATACCTGAATAAAAAGCTGCCTGGTTGAACTAACACTGGATTATACTTGTTTCCTTCAGAACTTTCAGGTCATTGGCCCATCTTCTGGCATTATACTCTGCTGTGAAGGTCAAGGCTGACCTCATTGACCACCTTTTCTGTCTGGATGCCTTAATGATTCCCTCTCCGACACTGAAGTTCAGTAACTCACCCAGGATATGTTACATCTTTGCACGAGCATCAATTCTAACAAAACGTTTGAGGCCATATGGATTGGGTAAAAATTTTGGCCAAAAAAAATCCTCCCAAACCAAAAAAACCCAGATGTGTCACCAATCTTGTCCTGGCTCTTCAGTCACTCTGAGGAGTAAACTAAGTCTTCCAGGCCTTCCAGGCATCTCTCAGACAATCACTCCAAGCCCACCAGAACACTGCCCCCAGTGAGTGTGGCCTCCAGAACATTCCCAGAGGCCCATGTGTCCCTGCTCTGGGCACCCTGGTACTACTGGAACTGGCCCCTTACCCATGTGCACCGCCCTTCCACGAAGTATTTGCAGATGACTTTGCCTTTCTTGTCGGACTGCTGGTGGGGCTTGTCATGGTCACCCCTCCGGTAGCTTCCACCGCCGTCCTGTTAGGAACACAGAGTGTGACTATAAAGGGGAATGAAGAGGAAGGGTAGGGAGGGGAATGAAGAGGAAGGGTAGGGAGGGGCCTGTGCAGGCCAGGTGGAGACGGACTCTGAGGGAGGGAAAGGGAGACAGGCTGGCTGGCAGGGATGAGCACGCCCCCGTGTAACAGGAGTGCTGACCAGCAGCTTCCATCCAGCACCGAACTCTGTGGGGTATGAGCCCCGGAGCGTGGAGCGTGGGCAGCTGAGGACTCGCGCGCCACACACCTGTGCGGGAGCACATTCATTGCAAGAAGAGGCGGCACGAGCCTTCCTGGAAAACTTTCCAGGGCTAACTCAGGGACTCAGAGAACAGGTGACTGCAGGTGCTACAAAGATATGGTTTTAAAAACAGAGGGTCTCACCAGCAGCGCAACCCCCATGAGAGATAATTAGTGCTGACAGGCCCTACGGGGAATGGCTGATGGGAGCAGGGGGACAGGACCAGCCTCGGAGGATAACTCATTAAAGAAAAAAAAAATTTCAAGAAGAAGCCTTGAGTAAACACATCAGATGAGAACGAAGAGCTGACTTACGCCCATGTCGTCATCGTAGAAGTCCTCGTCGTCGTTCATTCCACCCTTGTTCATCCCTCCTCGGCTGCCACCTCGACCGCGGCCCCGGCCCATCCCTTTCCCTCGACCTCGGGAACCCCGGCCACGGCCTCGACTTAGCCCTGCAGAAGAGAGAAATGGCGTTAACCTGAGGCCTCTCTCCAGGACCCGAGGCCAGCAGCTGCCAGAGGAGCCCCGCTGACTCGCCCCTCGTGGCCCCGCCCACCTCGTCCTCGGCCATCCTTGGACCGGCGGTACTGGTTCAGCTCCTTGGAATAGTCGTCATAGTCCTCATCTCCCATCGGCTCCTCACTTTCTCCGTACTGGAATTCCGGAGGGAAGAGAAACAGGAAAGTGTCACTTGGCGAACAATGTCCTAAACTATATACTCCACCCCTTTCTGCCTTTTTGTACACTCGGGACAATGTCAAACTCAGAAGAGCAAGTGAGCAACCCAGTGACTCACACCTGTGCCCCCTCTTCACATGCCACAGCCTAAGCGGTGGCTGGTCCTAGTCCTTTTGCCCTCGCAGCCTTCACTCTTAGGACTCCCAGCCCACTGGGCAGCTCCCAAAGGACAGCTGTGCAGCTAGAACAAGGGGCAGCGTGGCAAGGTCTCGGGCAGGGACCGAACAGTGAGTGTGTAGTTCTCCTCACGTGCACACGCGTTTGTGTGTGTGTACGAGGTAACTACACAGGCACCCGACTGCGAAGGCATTAAGTGCTTCGAGAGTACCCTCGGGAACCCTGTCTTCAGGGATGGGAACTAAGGTGCTCGCTGAGAGAGCGGTGAGATGAAGATGTTCTTGACAGCTCACCCTTTGGTACTTTTTCTATTCTGAACCATAGGAAGGTTTTCTCTATTCCAAATAATAAATGAACATTTCTAAACACATAAACCCGCCATCTGATGTTTTCTTTCCACCTTAGTCTTACAGACTTAGTCTTGCAGCTCACCAGCCACCTGCCCCCACTCCCACCCCCAACCCCAAGCTGGAGAAAGCCTTACTTCCATATCCTCTTCATAGAAGTCCTCTTCGTCCTCTGGGTGGTCTCCTCCCACGGAGCCTCTGCCTCTGCCTCGGCTGCCCCTGCCCATGCCTCGGCCTCGAGACCCTCCGCGGCTTCCACGGCCTCGGTAGCCCCTGCCACGGCCTCGGTTGCCTGCATGGTGATTCAGACAGTGAGTGTCTGAGCAAGCAGGACCCACCAGCAGAAGAGAAGTTAACCCACTGACTACCCAAGGTCAATCATTTCCTCCTCCTCCTCCTGTTCTAAGAAGCCTTCCTGGCTGCTCTAGGCTGATTCATGGTCCCTAGGCCCCTGGACAGGGGTAGCTGAGCACCGTGGACACACGCCTGCTGTAGCACTCACTACACTACCCTGACCGAGGCGCTGTCCAACACAGAGGCACCAGTCACGTGTGGCTACTGAGTACCTGAAATGTGGCTGGCTGAACTAAGAAATACTGTGAGTATAAAGTGCACACTGAATTTCAAAGACTTAGTTAAAAAAGAGAGAAAGAGAGAATATAAAATATCACATGTCTATTTTGATTACGCGTTGAAGTGAGATTTGGAATGTGTTTATAAAATGTGTTGTTAAAATTAATTTCATGTTTCCCTTTACTTTTCTTTTTTTTTTTTTTAATCTTTATTGGAGTATAATTGCTTTATAATCCTTTTACTTTTCTAATGTGACCACTAGGAAATCTGTAATTGCATGGTGGCTTGCATTGTATTTCTATTGGACAGGCTAGTCCAGAATCTCCCCAAAGAGCAGGGCCTATCTAGGGAGGAGTCTAAGAAAGACCGCCAAAAGCAAGAATGACCAGCCACTCAAACAACAAGCTGGGCCTCAAGCAGGGCTAAGAACTGCTGGGCTGGAAACTTCTGGAAGCACTCTGGGGCTGGGAAATATCACTGGCAGGAGATGGTTCCAAGAGGCCGGGCTGGGTCGCTGTGCTCTGCCCTCCCCCACCATCCTCCGAACTGCCACAGGTTCAAGGTTCAGAGGTGTGGCAGTCCCGTGGCTGCAGTCACACTTTGTCAGGTGATGGGAGATGGGAAGCTGGGGGAGGAGGCGCCAGCTGTCAGTTACCATCCCCAGGGGTGCGAGCTGTTCCTTCTATATCTCTTCACAGCTGACCAGGAAGTGAATTTAAAAAACAACCCTTCAGGGACTTCCCTGGTGGTCCAGTGGTTAGGACTCGGCGCGGGGTGTGGCCAAAAAAAAAAAAAAACACCACCACCACCTTGAGCCGTAGCAGTCTTTCCTTGCCTCACGCCAGTCTGGCTCCATCCCAACCACGGCTTCAGCACTGGACCCTCTTCTCACGTGGCAGAACTCCGGTCCCCTGTGCTTGGGATGGAGCTCCCTGCCTGTCTCCTTCTATGCTTATCTCAGCCCTGCATGACTGCTCATCTCTTCTCCCGGTCTTGACGCTCCGTGAGCACGTGGCCCACGAGGTCTGTCTGGCTCTGCACTGAGCGCCCAACCCCCAGCCCTGGAGGAGCAGCTGCGGGGCTCACCTCGGCCCCGGCTGCCGCCCTCCTTGGCCCGCCGGTACTGGTTCAGCTCTTTGGTGAAGTCATCGTAGTCGTCCTTGCCCATGTCCTCCTCCTCATCACCCTCGTACTCCCCGTACTGCTCGTTCTCATAGTCTTCGTACATGCCGTAGCCCTTGCTGTCCATCTTGGAGTAGGCCTTCTTGGGCAGGGGCGTGGTGTGCGACGGGGGATACTGCTGGTGGGACTGATGGGGAGAGGACAGTGAGCTGGCCCTGGGGCCTCGGATTCAGACCAAGATCCCCACTATTCCCTGAACTGGCACAGCTGTCTGGGTGTCTCTGCTGTCCCTGGGGTGAGACGCTAGCCCCCAGCCACCTGAATGAGATCTGGGCTGTTGGCCCAGATGTTTCTGTTCTTCAGAAAGAGCCACAGCTTTAAAGACAATTGAGACACACAGGCCCCATGACCCCTGAATTACTGGAGAGGGAAAAGAAGGGTGTATTTCCCAGGGAGATAGAACAATCTCATTTGGGGAGGAGACCTGATAGGCAAGAGGGGTGCTCCTCAGTCAAAATTTTCCTGGGGCCTTAGAATTCAATTAATGACTATTTGGCAACCAAACTAGAAAACCATTTAAAATGATGCTTTCCAAAGTGTGCTAGTTCCAAGAGATACTGGATGAAGTTTAAAAATACACATACATGCACAAATGGAAGACACCAAGATGTCCTTCAATTGGTAAATGGATAAACCAACTGGTACATTCAAACAAGGGAGTATTCAACAATTAAAAGAAATAAGAAAGACATGGAGGGACTGTAAACGAATATTGTTAAGTGAAAGAAGACAATCCGGAAAAGCTACATATGAGTCCAATTAAATGACATTCTGGAACAGGCGAAACTACAGAGACAGTAAAAAGACTGGTGGTTGGGAGGGGCTTGGGGGGAGGGACTGATGAGTAGGTAAAGAAAAGAGGACTTCTATGGAATTGAAACTATTTTATATGATAGTGTATGGTGCGTATATAACAAGATGCATTTGTCAACACCCAAAGAACTGTAAAACACGAGGGGGACCCTAATGTAAACTATGGACTCTACTCAAATACGTACCAACGCTGGCTGAACAATTACAAGAAACGTGCCGCACTAATGCAAGACATTAAAAACTGGGGAACTGGGTGGGGTGGGGTGGGGTGGGGTGGGGACTGGACTACCTGCTCCATTTTCTCCAAACCTAAAACTGCTCTAAAAACAGGGTCGGGCTTCCCTGGTGGCGCAGCGGTGGAGAGTCCGCCTGCCGATGCAGGGGACACGGGTTCGTGCCCCGGTCCAGGAGGATCCCACATGCCGCGGAGCGGCTGGACCCATGGGCTGTGGCCGCTGGGCCTGCGCATCCGGAGCCTGTGCTCCGCAACGGGAGAGGCCACAGCGGTGGGAGGCCCACGTACCGCAAAAAACAAAAAAACAAACAAACAAAAAACAGGGTCCTACTGCATAGCACAGGGAACTATATTCAATATCCTGTGACAAACCACAATGGAAAAGAATATGAAGAAAGAATATGTGTACATGTAACTGAGTCACCTTGCTATACAGAAGAAATTAACACAACACTGTAAATCAACTATATTCAATAAAATTAAAAAAATAAAACTACTCTAAAGTCTATTCATTTAAAAAAATCCACACTCATTATAAAAAAAAAGAAAACATAAAACATGGAGATGTACACAACTACTTTAGCAGATCCTTTTTTTTTTGGCTGCAATGGGTTTTCGTTGCGGTGCGCAGGCTTAGTTGCCCCACGGCACATGGGATCTTAGTTCCCCGACCAGGGATCGAACCCGTGTCCCCTGCATTGGAGGGTGGATTCTTAACCACTGGACCACGAGGGAAGTCCCACTTTAGCAGATCTTAAAATGCCTCAACCCCTAGTTCCCAATCAAAGCTGGTGGTGTTCTCTCCATTTCCGGCTGCCCTCAGGTTTAAAGTCTGAATCTACATTAGTAGATCAATGTCAACACTTATTCCTTACAAAAAATTATGTTATGATGGATGATGCTGAGTTACAGGATACCTTTAAGAACTACTAACTTTAAAAATACTTTTTATCAAAATTTGAAAATCTATGTTGATTTACTTCTTACTGGTTTTACCTGAGGAAAATAAAACAATATACAAACCGGACAAAAAATTTAAATTTATGCTTAAGCTCAGTGGTATATAACTTCTGACCCCACAACATCCGAGATGATTTACTCCCATAACCGTTTCATTCTCTTGCCAACTTTCCACAAAAGGACACTGCTGAACAGTGGAAAAGTCAGCTCTCACAGGGGCAAATCATCATCCTTCTTGGGGACAGGGGATATGACGAGCCCTGCCAAGGCCACGGGAAAAGGTGGCATAGAGAAGTATGGCAATCAGCCACTGACTGGGCTCAACCCCAGCTCCTGTACTTCAGAGCCGTGCAACCTGGCTGAAGTTCTCGAAGTCTCAGTGTCCTCACCTATAAAGCGGGGATAAAAACAATACCTAATCTTGCAGAATTAAAATCAGTGTAAAGTGCCACGTATGAATGCCCAGCACACAGCCAGTGTTCAGGAAACATGGGCGATTTCATTACCCCCGGCTCCGAGCCCCATGGGGGTCCCTAACCGGCAGTCACTCACCGGCGCGTAGGGGGGGCTGTACTCTCTGTACTTGCGGTGCCCCTTCTCGCTGGGGCTGAAATCCGAGTCATCTGAGAAGTCAGAGAAGTCATCGCTGGAAGAAGCGTGGCGCTGCAAGGACAGGGGCAGAGGATTAGAGCTTCTGCGGAGGGCTGGCCACCTGCACAGCCACTGCTGGAATGTGCCGGAAGGGCTCCGTGCGAAACGCCTCACCTAGGGGCATCTAGCAGCAATGGAGCACGAGCTACCAACTCTTTTAGAAAAGGTCTTTATCCAATTTGGGGAAAGGAAAAACAGCCCGATTAAGAGTACCCTCTGGCCTGACAAGATGAGCTCGGCCCCTGGGGCCCTCAGCTGGGCCCAGCGCCAGGAGGCCCAGCACATCCGCCAGGACCTACTTTGTGCTTGGATTTCCTCCTCTTCTTGGACCTCCTCTTCTCCTTCTCCCGCTCTTTCTTGCGTTTCCGCTTCAGCCTCCGGTGAGACTTCTCCTCATCTGAGTCGCTGTGGTGCTTCTCCCCCTTCTCCTTCCGGCTCCTCTCGGGGCCTCCGGAGGCGTCCTGGGTCTCCTCCACCCCGTCATCCTCCAGTTCGCCTTCTTCCAACTCACCATCCTCCCTACGAACCAACCCCAAAGCCGACGTGAGCATGGGGTTTGAGGGGAGAGCCACGGGGGCTGTGGGCTGGCCCAGGGCGATGGGAACGCGGGGCCCAGCGCTGAGGGCGAGAGGCCCGGGGAGACGGGGCGGACCCCAAAGGGCTGCATCGGCTCTGTCTGTCCCGGTGGGGGGCGGGGGGGGGTGTCCGTGGATGCCAGAGGTGCTGCCACGAGCGAACAGGCTCCGGTCCCTGGGTTTCGAGGCCTGACCGCTCCACCAGCTCCACGGCTCTGGGCCAGAGGTGGGGAGCTGAGCAGGTGGAGAGAGGGGAAGGGTCCCAGGCCCCTCCTGACGCGCCCACACGAGGGCTCACCCCCACCTGCTGCTGGCCTCCTTGCTTCCCACCTGACTTGCCTCACCTCCGGGTATCCCTTCTGGCTCCCTGTCCTATGACTTCCTGACTCTGCCAAATCCCCCACATGTCACCCCAATCTCCCTTACTTTACAAAATAAAAGCACTCTCCACATGTGACAGATGCTGCTGACAGGATGTTCTGAACATCAAAATATGTACAGGGTGGGGGGTGGGGTGGGGGGGATAAATGGGTTAAGAAAGGAGCAGCTGGAAAAATAATCCAGTTTTTGAGCCAAACCCACAGACACAGTTCTCACAAGTGCAGGAGTTGCTTTAAAAAAATAAACAAATGTAAAAAAATGTCAAAAGCTCCTCAAGTTCCTCATGCATGACGATGCCTTCCTTCTCCATTAACTAAGACCCACAAAGAGAATGAGAAGATAAAGAGTAATATAATGAACCCAGGACCTAAAAGGCTAACCACAGAGAGAACTAATCTAGGCCACAAAGGCCTCGGCCGTTCAGATGGGAGCCGGTCAGCGTGGGAACAAGCTCACCAGGCGAGCCCAGCCCCTGGAGCCCTGAAGGTTCTCACAGGCTCTGTGGAGAAACAACTGCCGACCTCTGAGGATCCTCCACGGCCCTCTCCCTCGCACTGCTCCCTTTGTGCGCCTCCACCTGCTCCCCACCAACAAGGGGATCCTTCCATTAACTCTCACTCCCAATTCAGAGGGGTCGGGGCAGCTTCAAACCCAAATGGTACAGCCCCACGGTTACCCTGGCAGAGGTCAAGGGCAGCTCTCAAACACAGAATGCAGGACCAAAAACTCCTCCCGACGTTTCAAAGGAAGCAGTACAGAGAGGTGACCGATGGGTGCCTCGTGCTGTTCCCCTGGAACCGCCAGGCTGTCGTGGGCCAGCCCAGAGGGAAGACGCCGAGTCAACTGCGGCAGAGGCAGGAGGCGGCATTCCTGACAAGTGAGGCATCTTCTGGCTTGGGTGCGGCCCACACCAGGAGCCGCTCTCCTGGGAGCAAAGCTCTCATGGGGTGAGGCAACTCTGCCAGAATGGCCTTGTCCGCAGTAAAAGCGCCACCTAACTGGGGAAACTGGTTTTGGCAAGCTCACCAAGCTGAGGGGGAAGCTGTTACTAATGGGCAGGGCAAACTTGCTGCTGCCCACGCCTGGGCCTTTTCATACCGAGGGAGCACGCTGAATAGACTGTTCCCTGCTGGGAACACTGGAGAAATACAGGGACAGACAGACTAGACAGACACTATGGAACTAGGGAAGGCCCAGCAACAGACCGGAGAGGAAGGGGTTGGGGTCTATGAAGAAAAGCTAAACAAAAGCATCACTCTCCACACTTTAGTCCGGAAAGGAAAAAGCTGAAAATACCCAGAATCCCAGGGCAGGGATGAAGGGAACCCAGGAAGACAGAAACTGCCTGGGGGGCCAGAAGCCCAGATGAGAAGAAAGCCCAAGATCACAAAGGGCAAAAGACCCTCCTGGAACCAAAGAGGCGTGTCAGAGTGGAAGGGACAGCGGGGCACCATCAACAACCTCATTTTCAAACAGGAGGAACTTAAAGGGATAGCAGGTGAAAGGATCTGTCGAGGTCAGATAGACGGGGGGACACGAAAAAGCCAGAAACTGACTCTAAGCTCGCCATTCTTCCTCAATTGCTGAGGACGGAAAGGGAAGGGGGAGCCCACTCATCGACCGCCTACTTGATGCCACAAACATTTCTGAGCATATTCTCTGTGCCGGGTCCTTGAGCACCTCCTGTTCTGCGTTGTCCTTGTAGGAAAAGATACAGATTACAAGAAACCCAGGCCACAGGGCAGTGTCTGTGATACAGGGCTGCGGCAGCTGAGCCAGAGAGGCTGGCACCCGCAGACACTCCTCCACCTCTACGTTCACGGGCAAGGATGCCGTGGCACGGCCAGCGAAGGCCTTGCCTGGCCAGGGTCAGCTGAGGCCTCCATTCCTGTCCTGCTGCTACACATCACTGCTCACACTCGTGGGAAGGGGGAACAAAAGACCATCCAAGCAACTCCAAGAGCTTCAACCATCCTCAAGAATGGCTCCAGAAAAATGCCTTTTCATTCCAAAGGCAGGGAGGTACAGCATCCAAAACCACCCTTCAAAGACTTTTAGCCAAAGAGGAATTCTCTGCATTATCTATATTAACAGCCCCAGGCAGATGTGGGTTCAGTGAGAATCTACAACTTTTTACAAACTGGGTAGTGAATACTTGAAACTTTGTTCCCCTGGAGTTGGGAGCAGCTGCAAAATAAATAGCATCAAAAAATCCCTGGTAGGGGTTTCCCTGGTGGCGCAGTGGTTGAGAGTCCGCCTGCTGATGCAGGGGACGCGGGTTCGTGCCCCGGTCTGGGAAGATCCCACATGCCGCGGAGCGGCTGGGCCCGTGAGCCATGGCCGCTGAGCCTGCGCGTCCAGAGCCTGTGCTCCGCAACGGGAGAGGCCACGACAGTGAGAGGCCTGCGTACCGCGAAAAAAAAAAAAAAAAAAAAATCCCTGGTGATTTCTGAAGGGGAATGGGATATTAGAGGGGACACGGGGATGGTGACACTTGACTGCCCACTGCGCATTCTCACCACCATCTGGCCCACCATGCTCTCCAACTCTTCCGAGCCCTGGGCCCACCTGAGGGGGTTCCCCTTGATAACGCTGGAGATTCCAAGCTAAACATCCTGCATGAATACAGGGCCTATTTTCTTCAGACTCTGTTTACCAGAAGAAAAAAAAGAAAGAAAGAAAATCAAGCCAACTGGGATAGACGCAGGAATCCTGTGGGCCACTGACACAACCGCACAAAGGCTGCCTCCATAAAATAGCAACCGGGGTTAAGTGGTGCCACTGAACAGACTGCCAGCAAAATCCATGTCAGAGTGGGATTAAATACCGAGGGAGCATGCTGAATAGACTGTGACATGATCCCCCAAGAAAAGTGGGGGAAGCCCCACTGTGCTAATCATTTCAATCTAGACGTGTCAAACCTTTTTTTTTTTTTTTTTTTTTTTTTGCGGTACGCGGGCCTCTCACTGTCGTGGCCTCTCCCGTTGCGGAGCACAGGCTCCGGACGCGCAGGCCCATCGGCCATGGCTCACGAGCCCAGCCACTCCGCGGCATGTGGGATCCTCCCGGACCGGGGCACGAACCTGTGTCCCCTGCATCGGCAGGTGGACTCTCAACCACTGCGCCACCAGGGAAGCCCTGCCAAACCTTCTCGAGACAAGCATGTAGGAGAAACCCTGAAGCATCGGCCTGGGCAGAAACCACTTAATTCCCAGAGCCTGGACTGGCAACATGCTGGGATGGCTGCACCAGGGCTGGCCTGCCAGAGCCACCAGGAACTAGAAACCAACCATGCTGGGCGACCAACTTGGAATGGATGCCCGGGCGGAAACAGGAAAAGGCCAATGCCTTGCTGAGGCTCAGCTCTGCCTGTGCCTCCTGGACTAAGCATCCAGGGCATTTAAGTTTCCACTTGCAGAGCTGGTGATGGCCAACTCCTCCTTCTGGGTCAAAGAAAAGATCAGGGTGCCCATTCTAAGGAATGCCTACAGGCCAACTCCACAGGGCACAGAAGTGTGTCAGGTTCATCACATACTATGGGCTTGGCAAAAACAGTACTGGAAAGAAACCTCATGCTTCAAAGGAGGCTGGGCCCACCCACCAGTCTACAGATCTGGGCATCCTGCTTCCTTTTGCAGACCAAGTAACTCAACCAGCTCTGCGTCTTCCCTAGCACATGCTCTTGGTACGGAACCTGAGCCTCGGTTTTCTCATCTGCAGAATGGGATAAGTGTAGTAGTACCTACCTCAAGGGATTGTGAAAGTTAAACGAGATAACGTGGATAAAACCCTTGACATGGGGGGCAGGCACAAAGTAAGTACCAGACAAATAACAGCTATTGGTATTAAGAACCAGCTAGCACGAGCACACCTCCACATGGATAATCCTAAACCAGCTGCAGTGCTTACTGGGAAGCATTTTTTTCTATGGAGAAGCTACAGCCAACTCCCCTCGGGGACCACTGCTAACTGCTGGCCAACAAGTCCTCACTTTTCTTGGCCCGTCTGTGCCACCGTCCTCTGCCAATAAATCCTGCCGACGAAACTGACAAATCGACACCTCCCCTTCCTCAGCTCTCATCTAGGTGGTATGAGAAAGTAACCAAGTGGCTGACCAGGAGGAAAAGGCACAGCGAGAGCTGAGCCCCAGGAAAAAGGGAGAAAGGTCCCTTACAAAAATGAAGTTTGGCAACACGGAAATCCTCTAGAGGAGAGTTGGATGGAAGCTGAAAGGGGCCTGGGTTTATGGATCTACCTGATTTACAGAAGAAAAAAGAGAGAGAAAGAGGAGAGACAAGCAAGAAACAAAAAAGATGAAAACCCATGGGAGCAGTGGTTGTTACCTGAAGATCATGAAGTCCCTGACAAGAGGCGGCTAGGTTAATGTGAAGGTCAGGGTTATGAGCATTAACTGCCCAAACTCTCAACAAATTGCCTGGGTAGGCTCTGAATGACCCATTAATTAGGGACAAAATTACAAAAATTACAAGGAGGCTCCGCCTCTTCAAATGTTGAACAACAGTCCTAAATGCAGAAGTCCAGGATCCCCAAATCCAACCCTGCAGGACAGTCACTTGCTAGGAGTGAAGGTACGGAGCCTTTCCTTTACAAAACTGGCTCAGGGCTCATGCCTGAGGAAGGCCCCTGAGACCTTCCCTCGATTTAGGCCGTGGTGAAGCAGCCACGGGAGGAACCTCACTGAGGGATTTTTCAGAGGCAGGAAATTCTTGAAATAAACCTCTGGGTCTTGCACATGTTTTTCAGTGTCCTTACTACCCAGGTTCACCAACCACAGATCAAGAGCAAAGAAGCACTGTGTCTCCCTCCCCCTCAACATTCTCAGGTGTGGTCCTAACTGGCTCAGTGACATCACAGCATTTCCATGGCAACATGCCCACATCACAGACACCAGCAAGCACAAACGAACCACAGGAGAAGCCCAAGCCGCAGCCCAAACCCCTCACTTCAATGGAAGCAAGACAGCTTGTCCAGTGCCAGGACCCTGACATGAACACACCTACTGCCAGAAGTCAACGTGGGGGAAATTGCAGAAATCTGAACCCGGACTGGGTATTTGAGATACTAAGTAATTATTGTTAATTTTGTTAGGCATGATTATGGTTTTGTGGTTATGTTAAAAAAAATTAAGTTAAAGGTTCATACTGAAGAATGTATGGATGAAATGACATGAGGTCTGGGATGTGCTTCAAAATACTCAAGGGGGGGCTTCCCTGGTGGTGCAGTGGTTGAGAATCTGCCTGCCAAGGCAGGGGACACGGGTTCGAGCCCTGGTCTGGGAAGATCCTACATGCCGCGGAGCAACTAAGCCTGTGCGCCACAGGTACTGAGCCTGCGCGTCTGGAGCCTGTGCTCCACAACAAGAGAGGCTGCGACAGTGAGAGGCCCGCGCACCGCGATGAAGAGTGGCCCCCACTCGCCCCAACTAGAGAAAGCCCTCTCACAGAAACGAAGACCCAACACAGCAAAAATAAATAAATAAATAAATAAATAAATAAAGTTATGTTTAAAAATAATAAATAAATAAATAAATAAATAAATAAATAAAATACTCAAGAGGGATTGGGGGAGGTAGTGAGATGAACCAAAATTCGCAAAATGTGTATAACTGTTGAAACTGGTGATGGGTATAAGGCAATCTATGATACTATTTTCTCTTCTCTTAAATATGTTAGAAAATTTCCCTAAGAAAAAGTTAAAAAATAAGAAAGATGCCCTGGGTGGGGACAACCTCTCAGTAAAGTGAAGAGAGCTCATCAAGATCCTCAAGAAGTTAATTTCCCTAACAAAGAGCTGGAGTTCAAGGTGGGGGCCTCCACCAGCCCTCACATCTCTGCTGTGGTTTCCTCAACTACAAAACCTTCCTGGGCACCCCAGGGTCTTATAAAATCCAAGAGCCATAGGAAATATTCACTACTAACATCCTATAGCAGCAATTTCCATGCCAGGCACCACACTGCTGTGCTCTCCACTTCTGCACATCTGTCACTGAAATGCATTAACAAACGTATGCAGTAGCAATTCATTAGTATCCCCATTTTATAGACAAACTGAGGCTCAAAGATGGGAAGAAATATGCCCACAGGGTCAGAGCAGGAAGAAGCAGAACTAGAACCAGAGTCCAGGACTTTCTGACTCCAGGTCCAGCTCTTAACCTCAACCCTTGAGACAATTAGAAATTATCCAAAAAAGAATAATTTACTAAACAGGCCAACAAACAAAACAACTCTCACCCTGAAATTTATACTTGAGTTGGAAAAAAATAAGACACAGGTACAGAAAACAGATTAAATGAAAACAGTACTGCAAAAAATGCCGAAGTAAGATACTAAGACACTGGGCAAGCTCCTTAAACACTCTGTGCCCTGTTTCAATTGTGAAGTGAAGGCAGTAAAGGAACCTCCAGGATGGATATATATCCTCCTAGAAAGAATTCCCTGAGACCATGTAAATCAAGTGTTTAGCACCAACCTGGCCCAGAATAACTGCTTAGGAGTAAAAACTATCAACATGCAAAGACACAAAGCCAATCCAGGCCATCCAACATCAAATGAATGGAATGGGGACATTCAAAAATATGACCAAAAGACATCTGGATAGTTTAGGGAACAAGAGGTGTCCAGAAGGGACTTCCCTGGTGGTGCAGTGGTTAAGAATCTGCCTGCCAATGCAGGGGACACAGGTTTGAGCCCTGGTCTGGGAAGATCCCACATGCCGCGGAGCAACTAAGCCCGTGTGTCACAACTACTGAGCCTGCGTTCTACAGCCCGCGAGCCACAACTACTGAGCCTGCGTGCCACAACTACTGAAGCCCATGCACCTAGAGCCCATGCTCTGCAACGAGAAGCCACGGCAATGAGAAGCCTGTGCACCGCAACGAAGAGTAACCCCGCTCCCCACCACTAGAGAAAGCCCGCGCCCAGCAATGAAAACCCAACGCAGCCAAAATAAGTAAGTAAATAAATAGTGTCTTAAAAAAAAAAAAGAGGTGCCCACAAAGGTCCAAGGAATCCTAGCAAAAAAACAAACAGGACTTATCCCGAGAGGGACAGAAAGCAACATGAATCCAAGGGAAGAAAATTCCAAAGTCCTCTATCGCTAGAAGGATTGCTACACTCCCAAGTGTGTGGCATCCACACTGGGGTTTGTCCAAGCACACAAACCTCTTAGGCAGAACATTTCTGTAGAGTTTAAAACAAGCTGACCAAGAAAAACCCAGCTTGCTAGACGAATCTCTGAGTCAAAAGTGTCCTTTTCTTTGCTCAAATAGCTATTCTCCTACTCCCACTCGCCCTGAAAACAGCTCGTGTTCTTGATAGAGGCAACTCTCTGATCCAAGTTTTTCCTGTCAGATGAACCTCTGAAATCTGCTTCGCAGCAACAAAGAATTTCCTAACCTCCTTCTCAGGCCAACCACACTTTGGATTGCTTAAAGCTGGCAAGATGCTGGTTCTCATCCAAAGAGAGACGATTTTTATTATTCCAGAAAGGAAAATCGAAACATGAAACTTGTGAACGAAGACTTCTTGTTTATAATTTTTTCAGGGGAATCAATTTGGTTCCATTCAGCCAAGACAAAGTATTAACATTTTCCTCTTAAAAGAGACCTGGCCTAGGAGGCAAAGATT
Organism: Mesoplodon mirus; assembly: GCF_964341445.2. Lineage (NCBI taxonomy): Eukaryota > Metazoa > Chordata > Mammalia > Artiodactyla > Ziphiidae > Mesoplodon > Mesoplodon mirus. Next base: position 57,129,156 of record NC_138995.1, read on the forward strand.
TCTTGTTCATATATGCAATTATCTGTATACAATTATTTGTTAACTTCCAGTCAACGGTGGGCTCCTGGAGGGCGGAGAAGAAAGAGGCTGGCAGTCATCCCTGAGTTTCCAAGGGCCCAGCACAGGGCCAGGTATAGACTGGGTGGGTGCTTGGGATATGGCCGACACAAACAGGCATCAATCTCAGCCATCCACACCCTCTTTGTCAATTTCATCAACATAGACATTGGACCATTTCCCAGGCAGCAACCTGGATCACTTAAAACTCTAAATAGGTCACTGAGGGGTTGCCTTTGGTCACAAACTCATTCACCAAGGTGTTTATCGAGGGCTTCCTGATAGACCAGAGGATAAATGACAAGAGCCCTTATGTGACTGGTGCACCAACTGAGCAGATGAACGTGGCTGCCAGTCAGCCACCTCAGGGCTGCAGCCAGGGGCTGCCTCTGTCGCCGAAAGGCTGTGCTTCCGGGGACTGCTCTGGTGCCCCGTGCAATGGCAGGGCCTGGAATCCCAAGGAAACCTAAGCCCTGGTGTCTGTTAGGAAAATGAGGAGGGCAATAATCCAAGCCACCTGCAGTGGAGGTTTAGCCAACTGACACTCACGTCTGGGCCCAGCTCCCTTGGGTCGGGCCATAGAAGGGATGTGTTAGCTGCCATCCATTTCCTCACTGGGCTTCAAGAGGTCTCCGGTTCCTTCTAATGAATGAACATCCCTTCAATTTAAAGGTTCAAAAGCCTGGGTGTGGGCCTCTACATCCACTGGGAGGAGTGGAATACAGGGACAATGGAACCTCAACAAGTCACGGAGGGGCAGCAGTAGCACAGCCCCCCTCTCTCTGGGGACAACTTTAAAGTCCCCTCCCACTGCCCTCAACACCTCCACGACCACCACAAAGATAAACGACGGTGGCTGCTGTGTCCACCCTCCAGGCACTAGGCCCACAAGACCAGCGCAGAGGGCAGCAGAAAACACTTTAGGCCGTGCGGGCCACACAGTCTCTGTCCCACCTAGTCAACTCTGCTGTTTAGCGCAAAAGTAGCCGCAGACAAGATAAACGAATGTTCCAATAAAACTCAGCTTATAAACTTTCACAAAGCCACATTTAACCTCTGTGGTACTCTGCTTTTTCTACCCTCTTCCATTTGTTTTGCATACAGGAGGCAAATCAATAAATGGACCTTATATCCCACTAATGCCTGCATGCTGCAGATTGAGGGATATTGTGCCAGATCCAGGACGGCCTCTGGGTATAGACCTCAGGGCTGGGTACAGGCTGGCTGGGTTCTAACTGCCTCCACACCCAACAGCCCTGTGACCTTCAACAAGTGACTTCACCTCTGTTTCAGTTTCTCAGCAGTAGGACTAAGGTGAGCTAATGCATGAAAAGCACTCAGTCAGCCCCTGGGGCAGGTAACCTTTGACCTTCACATGACAATGCCCAAGAGGTACCGTCACACCTTTGGGAAGACCAGGAGACTGACCTAGGAGATGAGTAACTCTTACAGCACATCCAGTCTGCCTGACACCCACGTCCACAGCCAGCCGCCACTCCCCACCATCTCTCTACCAGAACTGGGCCTGCCTGGTGTGGAGGGAGCAGGCGGCATCCAGGCTCTATTAAGCTTTATGGCTCTGAAGTGTAGGGTCTTCAACAGGTACAAGGGATCCAGCCTGGAATTCAGCTAAGCTGCTGAGCCAAGGTTTCTCTAACGGCTCTTCCTGGGATCTAGCCACCTAGCTTACCCTTACAATTCATTTTCAAGGCACCTACTCTGCAGCTGGGTATCAGGAGCTGCAGTAGCAGCAACCATGCCTCACCGTGGCCAGAAGCGGCAGAAGGCAGGGCACATACGGGAAGGCAACAGGAGGCCTGGTAAAGGCAGTACCAACCTCTACCCAACTCTAAATGAAGTCCCGAGGAGAGAAGGGCTCCTTGAACACTCCGAAAACTGTTCCGCTCCAAGAAAAGCACGAGACAAGCCTGGCTGCTGAATGAACAAAACCTTAACCGACTCAGCCAGATCACCAAGGGGTGGGAGAGTCTTGGAGCTGGGACAGACTGTGTTCATTTCTCTCGGGCTCTGGTGAGGGTAAAGGACGGACTGAAGGGGACGTGACTGGTTAGCAGTGCATGAGGTGCCAGAGCCCTGGTTTCCCTGCTCTCAGGAGGCCTACCAAGGCTGTAGCCCTGACTCAGACTCTGATTGCAAAAGATGAGCAGGGGAAGGTAGCCAACATGAGCTCAAGAAAGCATGACTGTTGCAGCATCGTATAATAAGGACACTGAGCCAGCAAGAAATGCCTTAAGATGGCTTCCACTTAGTTGAAACCCCAATCAGCTCCTTGCAATTAAACTGCTGACCAGAAACCTAAGAAGTGAAAGATAAATTGACTGCCTTCAAAAACACAGGTGTTATTCTTACCTCTGTTTATACACCAGACTGTAAATTCTATCTAGAGTTTTTCTCTAGTAGGGACAGCAGGAAGATAAAGAAACCAAGATTCTCTGAATGCCAGGCATTGTGTGAGTGTTCTGCATATGCCCATTTGACCGCAATGCCCCGAGAGGAGGGCATTATCCTTGGTGGCCACTGCACGCTGAAAACAATCTCATCTGCCTCCACACCCACGCTGTTCCTTCATATCCTGTTGCCACCTCCAATGTTCAAAAGATGTCACCACTTGCCTTACAAATAGCGAGCTGAGTCACCAGTTCACACAGATGAAAAATAACAAAAATAAAAAAACAAGAAAGATCCTCTACCCAGAGCAATTTGGCCAACAGAAGCAAACTATGCTCTGAGCAAATAACCTATGTACTACTAAAAAAACTATTCCAAAAGCAGGATGCAACTACGTGTACACCAACTAAGAGGCCATGTCTTCATCTTGGTCATCAACTGACTATGGGTCAGAAATGTATTTTCTTTTGTGTGTGTGTGTGTTATGCAGGCCTCTCACCGTTGTGGCCTCTCCAGCTGCGGAGCACAGGCTCCGGATGCGCAGGCCCAGCAGCCATGGCTCATGTGGGATCCTCCCGGACCGGGGCACGAACCCGTGTCCCCTGCATCTGCAGGCGGACTCTCAACCACTGCACCACCAGGGAAGCCCCAGAAATGTATTTTAAGAACTGCCCTCATGGGCTTCCCTGGTGGCTCAGTGGTTAAGAATCCACCTGCCAATGCAGGGGACACGGGTTCAAGCCCTAGTCTGGTAAGATCTCACATGCCGCGGAGCAACTAAGCCCGTGGGCCACAACTACTGAGCCTGCACTCTAGAGCCCGTGAGCCACAACTACTGAGCCTGCGTGCCACAACTACTGAAGCCCGCAGGCCTAGAGCCCATGCTCCGCAACAAGAGAAGCCACCGCAGTGAGAAGCCCATGTACCACAACGAAGAGTAGCCCCTGCTCACCGCAACTAAAGAAAGCCCACGCGCAGCAACAAAGACCCAAGGCAGCCAAAAATAAATAAATTTTTTTTAAAATGTGAAGAACTGCTCTCATAACCTCATATTGTTACTAAATCCAGGCAAAAAACTTTGCACAATGTCTTCAAGACTGCAACTTCATGAACTATCAAAAGCAAAAGAGGTCTGCAGCAAAGACACAGCCAATAATTTTGCAAAGCCAAATCCATGATACCAAACAATCTCAGTTTACCTTAACCTACTCAAATGAACTTTATGTGCCACCCAAACAGGCAGCCTTTCCACTCTTTCCACTGGGTTCTAACTCTGAAACCGATCTCAAACCATTTGACAGGATTCCCTCCACCAATGAGCAGACTGCTCCTACGGATCTTGGAATCAGCTTATTAAATACCAACTGCCGGAAATCTCAGAAACAATCCTTTTTTTTCTCCTATTATGTCAGTCGTTATGTTACCAAGGTACAGGTGAGCACCTTGCTCATTTAGAAATTCAGCCACTTCACTTCCTATTTGCTCTGAATTATTTTCTTCTAACCTAAGCTGGGTCAGAACCAGTCACTGTGGTACTAGAAAATATCGTCCGCAGGGACCAAAATTAGGTTCTCTGGAATATGGTTTGACCTAAAGCTACCCACAGAGGCTTGGAAATAGTTTCATTAGAGATTTTCGCCACAGAGGTTATTTATCGTAACTGGATCTGGCCTACACAACAAGATGGTTCTAGGAACCTGATAACCACAGAAATGTAACAGAAGCGAACAACAAGTAAGGCAACCCTGAGACATCCATTTTTCGCACATCAGGGAAGGGAAAAGATCTAAGAGAAAGGAGCGGAGGTAGAGGCATTATTCAACAACAAATTACTGAACCAGCCCAATATGAAATTGTCTACGTTCAACTGGAGGGGAAATCACAAACTCAGAAGCAACCATTCGTCTCTAACTTGCCAGCCAACAGCTGGGAAAGGCTTCATTCCTACAGGTGCAAAACAATTTTCCCTTGGGATCAGCCTTCCTGGCTGAGGCAAAGCCATACTAGTGGTTTTCTAAAATAGCTAACTCTACTTTAAGAAAACTCCAGCTTGTTAAGAATCAAAATTGTAAACCTTTAGAGCAAATCGAAACCCTATCTGGGAGATAGTACAGATGATGAATTAGAAACCCTTTTGCGGAATCACATTTTTTTCTTTTGAAGAGCAAATTTGAGGGGAATAAAAAATATAAAGGGGTTATGACCAGAATAACCGTTTTCATGGTCACAGGTAATTTTGTTTCTACTGGGAGATTTTTATTTGCTTTCAGATTAAAGCTCTCCCCAGAGAACATAAAAATTTTAAAGATTACAAGTGTATAAGAGCTGCTGTTAAATCATGGATTCTGAGTGACACCCTTTTTTTTTTTTTTTTTTTGCAACATCCATTAATTTGAAATTTAACTAATACTGGTACATCAGTTTGAGGGGGAAAAGGTAGTACTGTGACATTTCAAAAACAAAGACTACTGAAATAGTTTGACATAATTACTGGGGCTTCTTGGATTTGATGGATGAGATTCCTTTGAGAAGGAAAAAACAATAAACCCTTGTGTTGATATGCCTGAGCGTTTTTAAGTGCTTGAGGAAATATTTTAACATTAATGACTGCTAAAATTTTCACTTATAAAAGAAATGCAATTTCCTTAACATTTCATTTTAAAAGTAAAGTTAAAAAAGCATCCTTCTACACTTAGCCCTTGTCACTTGGAAGGTTCATCTGTTAGCATCCAGTTTCTGCACTTGGCTCCTGGAGGAGAAATTTTACAAAGGATGGGAAACTTCAAATAAATGCAATTCATTTTCGGCTGACCCTGCGCACTGGATAGTGTGTTCAGTTTGTGCTTCAGACATTGTTTTGCAGGAATACTGGACTGTGTGGACACTTCTTCCTCCCACAAATGATTTTACATACCTAAGATCATCACAGCAGTTAAGTTGTGAACATACCGAGAGGAAGAACAAAACAAGTGGCCCACTGAATTGCAGTTTACATGTTTCCTCATCTAAATGTCGGCGAATTATTTTTCTCCTAAGAATGGAAAAAAGGAAACAGGATCTTGGGAGGGGAAGAGGGCTGTGTGTTAAAAAGTTTTCTCTAACAAAGTATGTCAGGGACCAAAAGTGGGCAAGAGGGAAAATGGAACTTCAACGTGTTTTGTCTTTTAACGGAAGAACTTATGCTTGTAAAACACATCAGAAGTAGTGTTTGGTTCTGCAAGTCATTTCTGTTGCTGTTTTTTCCTTGTACATGTAGGAGAGGGGGGACTGGGGGCCGGAGGAAGTGTTCTCTCCACCATGGCTGGGCGTGTAACACGTTTGCATCGACTTTTCACGGTCAGGCATGTGCTTTCGAACAAAGGAACAGTGGAGACGGGGAGAGGAAACTGAGGCTTGACACACTTTACAGATTTGGTGCTTAAACAGTACTTTACAAATGACTTGCTTAATTTAAACGTCCATCACCATAAGAGACATCGGAGTCAAATGAGAAAATTGGATCTACTTGAACCACAATCTTTTGGGGGCGGTTGGGGCAGAGGGGAGGGAGAACATTAACTTGCACGCAAGCATCATAAACCAAATTCAGTAACCTCGTCTCCTACAAATGGACTTGAAGTATCCACTTTCTTCAAAGATGAAGGCTGGAGACAAAGTAATGGACTGAAATGGCAAGAGGGATACCAAGGGCTTGAAAACATATGGGCCTTTTACAGAGGTTTTTGTCATGTTACAGTAATACACTTTCTTTTTTGAGAAAACTGTGTACATCAAATTTTAAAAATTAAACATCAAAAAGGATGTGCAAGTCTAAAAGGGCTCAACAGGGTTAGAATCCTGATTTGAACATATAAATTCACGCTCTCAAGCATCACTTTGGTCTAAAGGCGAGGAGGAAGGCAGGCAGGAAAGGGACAAAAAGAGGGAGATAATTGAATTACTCAATAAAAGAGGCTACTTACCATCCCAACCCATTGTAAGACATACACTTCTGACATAAGAGAACTCCTTAGAGGTCGAATAAAGCGTGTAAGCACCTTTGAGTAATGCACCTGCCCCCAAGAGGGGGCCCGGAAGCCCAACGTGGGCTTAGCGAACAGACCTTTGCTAATCTGTTTATTTCCTTGAACTGGAGTCAGGCTGCGATGGGCTGCGATTCCCAGGACGATACATTTAATTAGAACAAAACAGAACAAAACAAAAAAAAAATTTTGTAAAAGCTCACCAAACTGCTGCACTTGTGTCTCTGAATGTGGGTGGCATTTCTTTTAAAAGGCAAAGTATGGTCTGTGAAGGAGAAAGGGAAAAGGGGAGGTGGGAGTGGGGAGAAGGGGCCGTGGTGCCTGGCATGGGAAGCCCTAGCTAAGACCCCTGTCTAAGGGAGGGTCCTCTGCGACTCCCCAGCCCCGGGCTGCGACGGGGCAGCCATCTGTCCAGCGCCTTCTCTTCCCCTCCCCACCCCCACTCCCTCCAAGACTCACTTTCCTGCCGGCTGAAACCCTTCTACGATTTCCAAATCCACTCTCTAGCCACCTCTTCCCCTGCCCCACCAAAAGAGTGGGCGAACCCTGCACCCCAACCTTCTGCTGGCGCAGGGTAAATGGGGCCCCAACCTCTCGCTGAAACGCGCCGGGCTGGCCCCTTTATCACCCTCCAGAGAAGGGCATGGGGCGAGCCCATTTCGCACTTAATAAAGGGGAGGGGGGCGCTGCCTTTCACCCCTTGCCAAAGCACAAGGAAACCTCGTTTTTTTCTCCCGGAAGGGATGGCGCCCCATTTTAGCCCGAAAAAGGAGGGAACCCCACGAGAAAGAGGGGACCAACTTCCTCTCCAAGGCAGGGAAACCAAACCTCACCAGCTTCCCCCACGACCCCCGCCAATAAACGCATCACCTACCTACGAAAATCAGGAGGACCCCTCCCTTTAAGGAAAGCATGGGGAAGGGTCTTCTCCCCCAAAAAGAGGCAGGGGCTTACAAAGGGGCGAGAGATCCTCCCAATTTTGCCCCCTAGAGAATAACAGGGAAACACCTCCCGCCAAAAAAAAGTGCAAGAAGCCCCCACCGAAAGGACCCCCCGTAAGGATGGAGAAAGAAATTAACGAACCCCCACTTCCTGCCTCCTCCAAAAGCTAGGGTACCTCTCCAAGTAGGGCAGGGCACACCTCCCCCAGGAGAAAGGATACTGCCGGGTTCTGGGAGCCCCCCCCCGACTCCAAACCCCTAAGAGCGGGGCTGTTGCTCGAGATCCCCCCGAAAAGGGTCCGGGGGCCCCTCCCCCATTCCCTTCCCCGAAGCCAGGCGACGGGCAGGCGGGCCCGTGGCTGCCAGCTCCGGGAGCAGGGGCAGCCAGGACCCCGGTGGGCCTCCGAAGCCCCCCCGCCCCCGGCGCCCCCTCCCCAGGGCGGGCGCGGGGGGTCCGGGGGGCGCCTCCTCACCTTCCCCTCAGCATGGCGCCCAAAAAAGACAGAGCGAGAGCGAGGGAGAGCGGGCGAGCGCCGCAAGGGGGGGGAAACGCATGAGGCCGGGAGAGAAAGCAAGTGAGAAAGAGCGAGCGAGCGAGAGACACCCACCGACCCCGCCCTTCCTCCTCCTCCTCCTCCTCCTCCTCCGCGGCCCGGCCCAACATGGCGGCCGCCCCCCTTCCTCCTCCTCCTCAACCTCCCCCCGGGGACGCCGCCCCGGCCGGGCCGGGGGCCTGACCTGTCGTCAGGGAGCGGGAGGCGGTGGTGGAGGAGGTGCGGGGTGGCCAGGCAGGCGTCGGGGGAACACGGAGGAGGCGAAGGCGTTGATGGCGGTGGCGGCGATGGCGGCGGCAGCGACTCTGATGGCGGCGGCGGGGGGGTCCCGGGCGCGGCCTCCATAGTTCCTTTTGGGGGGGAGGGGATGTTAATGCACGAAAAAGGACTGCTTGGGCGTGGCGGGAGGGGCACACTTCAGCTCTGAGGGCTCCTGATAGGAACGGGTATATATTTTTTCAGTTTCGGAATCACCTCTGCGCCGACCTCCGCGTAGGCCGCGCGGCCTAGGCCTCAGCGGGCCGCTCGCCGCCTGCTTTCTCCGCAGCCCACCCCTGGGGTCACTCGCTCAGAGGCGCGGGACCCTCATCGGGGCGAGAGCACCCACACACACACACCGCTGCGGGCCCAGGGGTGGGAGACCCGGGGGACACGGACACTGGTGGGTGGTTCGGTGTAATTAGCGCGGGCCGCGCGCAATGGAGCAAGCGAGGGGGAAAGGGAAAAGAGGAGAGCGAGCGAGGACGATTAAAAAAAAAAAAGGAATTTAGGAAAAGGAAACGGGCCGCAGAGACAGGCCGACGTCTGTCTGTCAGCCCGCCCTTGGTGCCCCGGCTTCCCTGCCCCTGCCGCAGTCAGAAATTCACACAAAATGGCGGCTCGGGCCCGGACGTGCCAAGAGGCTGAGGCGGGAGGAAGCGCGAGGTGGGAGGGGGAACTGGGAGGTAGAGGCGGCGTCACGTGGAGGAGAGAAGCACAAACTGCTCTCCCGAAGGGCCGCGGAAAGAGCCGAAGGGAGAGAGTGAGGCCGAGGCAAGGCGGAAAAAGCCGGAAGGAGCTGAGCTGAAGATCGCGAGGGGCGGAAAGAGCCGAAGTTGTTAACGGGGGTGGAGCTAGAGAAAAATGGGAGGCCCCGGGGAGCCGGAAATAGCCGAAGCGAATCGGGACTGGGAAAAAACAAGGAACTAAGGTGATCCGGAAAGAAGCGAAGGCGGTGTCTATGGTGGGTGACAGGAGGCGGAAACAGCCGACTGACGCCCGGCGGCGATAATAGGATTTAGACGGAAAGAGCTGAAGTGTGGGGCTAGTGAAGCGATTAATTAAGAGAGTAAAAGACTTTGAGGAATTCGCTCGAGAGCAAGCGGGGAGAACCGAAAATTGCTACCTTGAGGGAAGGCGGGAAGAGTCGAAAGTTTTAGGTGGGAGAATGGGAAAGAAGGAATTCGGGCTATGGAGAGAAAAAAATAACCGAAGGCTGGAGACCGGGTGCCTGGAGTTGTAGGTTTCCGGAGGATGAAGCAGAACAGGCCCGGAGATGACATCATTAGAGACCTGGGTTAATGATGTTATCCTTGGGCGGTGCGGGTGGGCGGGGAGGGCGGTCCTTGGTAGTGCTTTGGGGGAGTTAAGAACCTAGAGCTTGCTTAGTAAGTGGAAAATCTTAAATGCTACACATGGGAGCACTGACTGGGTTCGAGTATAAAAACGTAAAATCTTTTGATCCTCACAACTGTACTAAGGGGAGCTACTATTGGCTGCCTATTTTTTAATTTTTTTTAAAGTGAGAATTATTTATTTATTTATTGGCTGCTTTGGGTCTTCGTTGCTGCACGCGGGCTTTCTCTAGTTGCGGCGAGCGGGGCTACTCTTCGTTGTGGTGCGCGGGCTTCTCATTGCGGTGGCTTCTCTTGATGCGGAGCGCGGGCTCTAGGCGTGCCGGCTTCAGTAGTTGCAGCACGCGGGCTCAGTAGTTGTGGCGCACGGGCCTAGTTGCTCCGCGGCGTGTGAGATCTTCCCGGACCAGAGTTCGAACCCGTGTCCCCTGCATCGGCAGGCAGATTCTTAACCACTGTGCCACCAGGGAAGTCCAAGCTGCCCGTTTAATGGGTGCAGACTGAACCTCGCGGTGTCTAGATAATTGGCTCAAGGTCATAGGATTAGCCTTAAGGAGAATAACAAGATTTTTAATCAGAGCTAGCATTCCATTGCCCCCTGCAAAAATTCTGTTCAGTCCTGTTTACAAGAGAGGATCTTCATTCGATGCTTTTGTGAGCTCCTTGTACAGTGCCAAGTCCTGTAATGGGTGAATGGAACATGTTTCTTTTTGGAGCTTAAAAACTGATAATGCTCCAGGGGAAAGAAACTCTAAATTGAAGAGTGAGCAGGGGCTCCTATTATACTGGGGGACAGGGTTGTTTAAACTGAGACATGAAGAAGAGATAATTCCAGGCAGAAGAAATAGCTTATTTCAGGCCCTGAAACAAGGCAAGGACCACTTAGTTTCCAGGAACAGAGAAAACCCTGGAGACAGAGGCGCCAGATCACCCGCTATATTAATATTACTATAAAATTTTAAATGTCCCAAACCTGGTCTGGGACACAAGCTCTTTGTGTGGGTAATTTACAACCTCCTTTAGGGAAGAAATTGGCATTCCTGATAAAGTGAAACGATTAAGCCATTTTCTATTGAATTTTGATGGAATGAAAGTTCTGGGAAATCAGTGGCCCACCCAGTTAACAGTCAGCTGACTGCCAGCCAAGAATCTGCCATCTTTAACTGGATCATCTTTTCTTCCTGGATCTAATCTGTAGTCTAATAGGGTTATTTAACAATTCTCTTCTATAAAATGACCTTATCAAGAGAAAATGTTTCAGTCGGCCTACAAGAGACCTTTTTTCCTTGCATGCATGATTGTAATAAAACATTGGCACATGCTCATAACTAAATTGTCCAAAAAAGGTGTTTTTTTTTTAACACACGGAGAGCTAGTAGAGCAGGATTGTGAGAATGGAAAGGAAAAGCACAGAAGTGGGTCATTATGTGTAATTGTGAAAGGTGCCATTCCCCCTCTATGCCTTGATTTCTGAACCCCGTGTATTCTAGTTATAGACAAAACAATACTAGGTGAGACCACAGACCACGTCTAGGAAGATGGTACCCTGTCCTTTCAAGATGTGGTCTCCAGTTGGCACCATTTCTGAAGCTTCAATAAGCCACAATTCTAGACGGCCATCTGCTTTTAGGTAATGAGGAAAATGAAAGTATCAGCGAATCCCAGGAAGCAAGATTTCTCCAGTGCTTTTTCAGTGTCATACTACAACGTTGTCCACCAAGAGCTTCTGACATTCTAGATGACACTTGGACTTAATATTTAATTGTTGATTAGGGTCCAGACTCAGTAAAGTTATGGAAGATTCTCATGTTTCAAAGTGATTTTTTTCTGCCAGAAAAGACAACCCTGAAAGACATTAACCAGTTTTGTATCAAACTTTCCAACTTAATTCCGGCATTTTTTTCCCCACTGTCTGTACATATTCATATCTCATGTCCTCCTTTGAACCAGCTTTATTTTTCTGCTAGTTCCCCCATTGATGAGTTAAGTAATATCTTTGATACGTGCTCACCATGGTTTTGTGTGAGGGTGATGTTTTTAACTTTTAAAAATTTATACTGTGAAAACAGTAAAGTTCAGGGATGGTGATGATGGCAGAAATAGGGCTGAGGCAAAAAAAAAAAAAAAAGTTCCCAACAGTGATGACAATCATTATTCCATTGAAGGGGAATTGATGACCCTTCCAATTGGAAAGGATCCAAGGTAAACAACCTTCCACCAGTGGCTGGTAAGTGTGAGAACTTTTCACATAACTACTTGTGCCTTGAGGACCATCTTGGGTTCAGTCCCCAATATAACACTTCCACTAGATGCTGGGCCTACCCACTTCATCTCTTGGTGCCTCAGATAATGCACCATCATCTGGGATTCTGTGGCCAGTCAGTGGTCTTCACAGAACCCATGAATATGCCAAGAGCTGATTATTAGCACTAGAAGAATCAATCACCAGACAGATCATGGCTTTTTATAAAACCCCAAGGTTTATTTCTCCTTGAGGCTTACCAGAGGTCCACAGACTACCCTTATTTTTTTTTTTTTTTGCGGTATGCGGGCCTCTCACTGTTGTGGCCTCTCCCGTTGTGGAGCACAGGCTCCGGACGCGCAGGCCCAGCGGCCATGGCTCACGGGCCCAGCCGCTCCACGGCATATGGGATCCTCCCAGACCGGGGCACGAACCCGTATCCCCTGCATCGGCAGGCGGACTCCCAACCACTGCGCCACCAGGGAGGCCCAGACTACCCTTATTTTTATTTATTTTTATTACTTTATTGAAGACTAGCATACATACAGAAAAAATATTATCACGAGTATTGTGAAAATTAATCAACAGAAACCTCATTTAAGATGGAGTCAGGGACTTCCCTGGTGGCGCAGTGGTTAAGAATCCACCTGCACGCAGTGGTTGAGAGTCCGCCTGCCGATGCAGGGGACACGGGTTCGTGCCCCGGTCCGGGAAGATCCCACATGCCGCGGAGGGGCTGGGCCCATGAGCCATGGCCGCTGAGCCTGCGCGTCCGGAGCCTGTGCTCCGCAACGGGAGAGGCCACAACAGTGAGAGGCCCGCGTACCGCAAAAAAAAGAATCCGCCTGCAATGCAGGGGACATGGGTTCGAGCCCTGGTCCGGGAAGATCCCACGTGTCATGGAGCAACTAAGCCCATGCACCACAACTACTGAGCCCGCTTATCACAACTCCTGAAGCCCACGCGCCTAGAGCCCGTGCTCTGCAACAAGAGACGTCGCCGCAATGAGAAGTCCGCGCACCGCAACGAACAGCAGCCCCCCCGCTCACCACAACTAGAGAAAGCCCAGGGCAGCAACGAAGACCCAACGCAGCCAAAAATAAATAAATTTATAAAAAAAAGAAAAGATGGAGTCAAGAGGCCAGAAGGGGGAGCTCTCATGCCCTGCTCCTTGATGCCAACTGAGTACTCCACGGAAAGAAACTACCTTGCACTCCCAAACAGGAGGGGCAACGGCTTTACTATACCGAAGGAAGAATTTCTCCTCGCTTAGCAACAGCCCAGCCAATGAGAAATGTTACAGCCCCGCCAGAGAGAAGTCATTGCCACCCCTGAACTCCTACTTTCCTCCAAGGAATTTTCATGTAGAACAGCCCCGCCCAACTCCCCCTTTTCCTTATAAAAGCAGACTCCCTTCCTTTGCTCTCTGGACTTGCCTGTAGTTCCTCATAGATTATGAGACCTGAATTGCAATTCTTCTGTTCCTGGATAAACCCATTTTGGTGATAAAATAACCCGGTGTTTTATTGGTTTTAGTTCAGCACTATACAGCTTGATAGGTTTACATGAAGTGAATATGCCATGTAATCAGCACCTAAATCAAACGGAAAATTATTTTTTTAAGGGGGAAGGGTGGAGAAAACAAACAAACAAAAAAAGAAAACGGAAATGATAAGCCAATCCAGAGTCTCCTCCTGTCCCCATCTAGTCACTACCTCTTCCCAGGGTAATAACCCTTCTGACTTCTAACCTATACTCTTTGGTATCTGGCTTCCTTCACTCAACATTCGATTTGAGACATTTAGTTGAAGTTCATTCATTCTCATTTCTGTGTAGTATTGCACAGTGTGATTAAACCAGGTATTGGTGCTAATGTGGAGCAACTAGAACTCTCCTACACTGCTGATAGGACTATAAATTGGTCTAACCATGTGTATTGTGATTTATATTAAGAAATACATATTTGGTCTTTGTCCCTGTACCTTGCACTGAGCTCCTAAAGCCCTAGGACTTTCCTAAGTGATAAGAGCTATAGATAAAGGTGCCTTCCTTATTCATACAAGCCCCTTTCAACCACAACTGAGTTTATGTTAATGAGGTGACTTTTGGAAAGCCACAAAGCTGGTTGCCAGGGGAACCAATCAGGAGATCAGAGGTTTGCAACTTTTCGTCCTACTCTCCAACCCCTAGGAGAAAGGAGAAGGGCTGGAGATTAGCTTAATCACCAGTGGCCAATGATCTAATCTAATCAATCGTGCCTATATAGTGACACCTCCCTAAAAATCCCTGAGCTATGGGGTTTGGAGAACTTCTGGGTTGGTGAATAAGAAAACATCCATGTTCCAAGAAGGTGGTACACTCCAAACTCCAAGGGGAAGGAAGCTTCTGTGTTGTGGGTTTTTTTGTTTGTTTATTGGCCTCTCCGCATGGCTTGAGGGATCTTAGTTCCCCAAACAGGGATTAAAGATTGAACCCGCACCCTGGGCAGTGAAAGCGCGGAGTCCTAACCACTGGACCACCAGGGAATTCCCGAAGCTTCTGTGTTCTGTGCTCTGGATCGTCCTGGACCTTGCCCTATGCATCCCTTCATCTACCTGTTCTGTTAGCATTTTTTCATATCCTTTGTAATAAACTGGTAATCTTCTAAGTAAACTGTTTTCCTGAGTTCTGTGAGCCACTCTAGCAAATTAATTGAACTGGAAGAAGGGATTGTGTGAACCTCCCATCTGTAGGTACTTGCCAACTTCACTTGAAGTTGCAGGTGGGCCATCTCCTGGAACTGAGCCTGTTAGGGAATCGTTGACCGAAACCGCCCGCCTTGGCTAGACATGATGCTAACCACTTGCATGAGTTGTTTTGCAGCAAGAGGTCCCAATAAGGATCAGGGTGTTGCCACCGAAAGCTAACTGGGAGAATGCAGGAGGGGCCCAAAGGAGGGAGGACACGCCAGCCCATAGAATGTCTTGTAAAACTAACCCAGAAGAATTCAGGAGGGGCCAAAAGGAAGAGGGAGGAGATGATATGTCCTGCCAACCTCCCAGAAAGCCTCACGCTGGAATGCATCTTGGCTGAGAGATGCATGCGCCTCCAGGAAGGACCCTGAGACAGAATAATTGGCCAGACTAACCCCGTCACTGTAAAACTTGAGACTGCGAGCCATGTGGCGGAGCAGTTCTCCTGGGTCCCCTTACCCTGCCGCTCTCCGCCCAGGCACCCCTTCCCAATAAAGTCTTTTGCTTTTGTCAGCACGTGTGTCTCCTCGGACAATCCATTTCCTAGTGTTAAGCAAGAGCCCTCTCTCGGGCCCTGGAAGGGGTCCCCCTTCCTGCAACGAGCCCTTAACTTGCAGGATCTCATGCTAACTCCAGCTAGTGTCAGAACTGAATTGAAGTGTAGGACCCCATGCCAGGTGGAGAATTGCTTGGTGTGGGAAAACCTCCACGCATTTGGTGACCAAAATACAGAAGTATTCTAGTAGTGGAGAAACACAGGAGTTCCCTTAGAGCCACTTTGAAAAATAGCCTGGCAGTTATCAACTACAGCTGAACATACACCTACACCAAGATAGAGCAATTCCAACCTGTGAAATAAAATTCATGTTTTATGGCAAGATAAGAAAAATTTAAACATAAAAATTTTTTTCTCTGCCCTTTGGCCTCCTCTCTCCCCTCTGCAGCGCACTGTGTATCTGCATTAGGCATCGACCAAACCTCCCCCATTGGCAGAAATACCTGCTCTACCATAAAGAGAAACATTCTCCAGGCATCAACAAGACAACTCCTTAAAAGATAACATTCCTTCTGGATCTTGTAAGGGGCCACATGACCCACCACTTTGTACTCACAGATCTGGATTGTGCAAACTATCTATGTCATTTAATGCACAGTCTTCTGTCTCAAAAACCTATATAACTGTGCTTTGACCTGTAATGGATGGAACAGTTCTCAGAGCTTTCTGAGAGGCTGTTCCCAGGTTATAATCTTCCATTTGGCTCAAATAAAATTTTCCATTTCTTTCCTAGATCAGCTGATTAATTTTTTTCGTTGACAAACCACAAAGTATATATCCAACAAGTGCATACAAAAGGCACAAACAAAATTAGGGTTAGTAGATGCAAACTATTACTTATAGAATGGATGGACAGTAAGGTCCTACGGTATAGCACAGGGAACTATATTCAGTGCGATAAACCATAATGAAAAACATGTAAAACTGAGAATATAAAAAGAATATATAGGGCTTCCCTGGTGGTGCAGTGGTTAAGAGTCCGCTTGCCAAGGCAGGGCACATGGGTTCGAGGCCTGGTCTGGGAAGATCCCACATGCCGCAGAGCAACTAAGCCCGTGCACCACAGCTACTGAGCCCGCATGCCACAACTACTAAAGCCCTTGCGCCTAGAGCCGGTGCTCCGCAATAAGAGAAGCCACCGCAACAAGAGGCCCACGCACTGCAACGAAGAGTAGCCCCCGTTCGCGGGAATTAAAGAAAGCCCGTGTGCAGCAAAGACCCAACACAGCGAAAACTAAAATAAATAAATAAAAAATTTAAAAAAGAACATATATATATAAAACAGTCACTTTGCTGTACAGCAGAAATTAACACAACATTGTAAATCAACTATACTTCAATTAAAAAAAATTTTTTTTAAAGGTACAAACAAGAATGCTCACAGCAGCACTATTCGAAAGAACCCCTAACTGGAAACTTCCTAAATGCACATCAATAGTAAACCAGACAAACTGTAGTGTAGTCACCATTTTTGAGAGCCCCTGGATCACTGCATTATAAGACCCAAATGGCAGAGTCCTTTGCACTTGTAGGGACCTAGGGCAGGCCATCCCAAAATATACCTCAACGGCATATTGATTATTTCGAATGAAAGTTACTGAAAAAATGACTGATACAAGAGGGACACTTTGACCTTCCTCTCTGTCTCCCTGAAAACAGGAAATATATCTCCCATGTGAAAGGTGTCTTCCCTGTACTGAGAGGTAGAAAGACTCCCTTATCACCAGAGACAGGGAATTCAGGGCCAGAAGGCTATATAAACAATATAAACAGTTACTTCTTTACTAATTTACTACCCAAGCCCAAACTTTGCTTAAATTCCTTAGTAATGAAACACCCAAACCTAAGTTTCTTTGTTTTGTCAATTACTCTCCAATTTATTGTTTCTTTGTCTAAAAGAAACAATTTTTATCTAGAAGTTGCCTGTTTTGGCCACTTCTTAGGTTTCAGTTCTATGAGACCTCCATGGGCAAGGATTAAAATGTGTCTCTTTTTCTCCTGTTAATCTGTCTTGTGTCAATTTTATTACTAATCCAGCCACAAGAACTCAAGAGGGGTGAAGAGGGAAATTTCCCCTCTCCGATACACTATATCTTGGACCAGCTAGAGAACCTCCTCTTGCATGGGGCTCAGAAGCTTTAGAGTTTTCTTTGCTGATGAGTGAGAGCAAGTCTCCCAACCATGATGCAAATTGCCTCCAAAACTCTAAGAGGGCCTCCAAACATTTTGGCTTTTTTGTAGTGCGTGGGCGGGGGAGACACAAGTTTCAGCAACTCCCCTTTTGTTTTGGAAAAAAAATTGCATTCCAACATACCTCTTCTTTTGGATCTCCAAAACATCTTTGAGCAGGCAGGTTCCTGTATTTTTCTGAGACAGAACCTTCTGTAATGCCCATAAGTCTAACCAATGCCTCCATGGCACATATTTCATTGTACTCTTGGAACATCATACTTCTGGCAAAAGATTTGTTTTTTCTAGTTCCTGGGGTGGCTCTAGGATGGATTCTTTGCTCCACGGATGAGCAGCCCTTTAGAAAGAAGACACATCACACGGTGTAGAAGCAGCACCAGAAGCTGGCTCCAACCTCTGGAAACCCTGGGGAAAAAAGGAGACCATTGGCCAAAGAGAGACATTACGGTGTGTTGGATCCTATTGATTGCCAACCCAATAGCTATTTCCACCTTCTTTCTTGCTAATCCAACCTTGGATTTATTGGGGAGGTCGGAGGTAAAGAAGTCCAGTTTAGGAGATGATCCTTGGTCTACCTAGTTCTTAAGGTGGTGATGTCGCCCCCTAGAGGACATTTTGAAAAATATGGAGGGAAATTATTTTTGGTGTCAACTGATTCTCAAGGGGACAGTATTGCTCCCTTGGGGGTGTTTTGGAAATTTGCGTGAACTTTTGGGACATTACAATACTGAGGAGGTTGTTACCTACCGGCACTAGAGGATAGGGGGTGGGGATGATAGGATGTCCTGCGACATTACATTGGTAATGAATGATTACCTAATGAACGCAGTTAACGATAGTTCATTAATAATGGAAAGAACA
The DNA here is from genome assembly GCF_964341445.2 of Mesoplodon mirus. Taxonomy (NCBI): domain Eukaryota; kingdom Metazoa; phylum Chordata; class Mammalia; order Artiodactyla; family Ziphiidae; genus Mesoplodon; species Mesoplodon mirus. The sequence goes on from NC_138995.1 coordinate 57,147,333, forward strand.
CTAAGGTATATTAAGCTGTCATGCTGAACGTTTCCAGTTCTTTTGGAATTGTGTGCATAGCAAAGTCATGGTAGACTCCTGGAAATTTAAAAAAATGTATACCACTATGTTTGGGGTAATAAAAATGTTTTGGAACTTGATAGAGATGGTGGTTGCCAATGGTGGCTGTACTAAATGCCACTGAACTGGTCACTTTAAAATGGTTAATTTTAGGGACTTCCCTCACAGTCCAGTGGTTAAGACTCTGGGCTTCCACTGCAAGGGGCACGGGTTCGATCCTTGGTTAGGAAAATAAGATCCTGCATGATGTGATGCAGCCAAAAAATAAAATAAAATGGCTAATTTTATGTTGTGTGAATTTCACTTCTGTAAAAACATGTTTAAAAATATATAAATTTGAGAATATATCATTACATTGAAATTTCTCTATAAGCTTTAAAAAAGTATAAGGGGAAAGAGGGAAAGAGGACACTTTTAGATGTTGAATGAGTCTAGAAGTGCAGAGAAAATAATTTATAGAGCAGTTAGCTTTACTTTTCAGGGCTCTTTTTTTTTTTTTTTTTTTTTTTTTCTGTACGCAGGCCTCTCACTGCTGTGGCCTCTCCCGTTGCGGAGCACAGGCTCCGGACACGAAGACTCAGCGGCCATGGCTCACGGGCCCAGCCACTCTGCGGCACGTGGGATCTTCCCGGACCAGGGCACGAACCCGTGTCCCCTGCATCGGCAGGCAGACTCTCAACCACTGCGCCACCAGGGAAGCCCTCAGGGCTCTTTTTAACAAAGTGATCATTTGACAAGAGTTACTAAATACTCACAGGTAAAGGCTCAGATCACTCCCTAACCAAATGCAAATGAGTACACGCCATGGATCTTTAAGGTCAATTTCAAGGTCAACATATTAACAAATAAATCATTCAACGCTAAGGATCTGTTTTCGCTCTTCAAAAGAGATTGACTCCTTTATTTTCCTTTCTATGATCCATTTACATTTCTCTTTAATAATATAAGGCAACTCAGCAAAAGTGTTTATTTCCAAAGGCTTATCCAAAAGATACTTGATATAGCCCTCTGCTGCCCAGTCATTCCATGACTTCTAAAAGTCTTTCCTGCACAGAGATTAATTGATCTTGTCATTGGATCATTTGATCCTGTGATTGGAAATAGTAGCATGGCATAGTTCGATAGCTTTAGATTCAGAATTTTTTTAAAAAGTTTAAAAAAAAAACAAACCTTTTTATGATGGAAAAATTCAAAGATACACAAAAATAAAGGGAAGAGTAAAGTGAACCCTCATGTACCCATCATCCAACTTCAACAATTATAAACTCATAGCCAGATAACCAACAAGGACCTACTGTATAGCACAGGAACTATACTCAATATTTTGTAATAACTTATAAGGGAAAAGAATCTGAAAAAAATAGATATATATGTACGTAAAAAAATGATACAAATGAACTTATTTACAAAACAGAGACTCACAGACATAGAAAACTGTAATGGAAAAGAATCTGAAAGAGAATATATATATATATTCTGAATCACTTTGCTGTACACTAGAAACTAACACAACATTGTAAATCAACTGTATTTCAATTAAGAAAGAAAGGAAGGAAGGAAAGAAGAAAGAAAGGAAGGAAGAAAGACACCAGTCATATTGGATTAGGGCCCACCCTAATGATTTCATCTTAATTTGATTACATCTGCAAAGACCCTATTTCCAAGTAAGGTCACATTCATACGAAGCAGGGATTGAGACTTGAACATATCTTCTTAGGGGACACAGTTTGACCCATAACACTTCATACAGATGTGAATTCATCAATCTGTATAATGAAATGTATGTACTTTATCATATTATACTTTTATTAAAACATTATTTTTTGGGACTTCCCTGGTGGTGCAGTGGTTGGGAGTCCACCTGCCAGTGCGGGGGTGGGGGGGCACAGGTTCGAGCCCTGGTCTGGGAAGATCCCACATGCCATGGAGCAACTAAGCCCCTGCGCCACAATTACTGAGCCTGCGCTCTAGAGCCCGCGTGCCACAACTAGTGAGTCTGCCTGCCACAGCTACTGAAGCCAGCATGCGCAGAGCCCTACTCTGCAACAAGAAAAGCCACCGCAATGAGAAGCCCGTGCACCCCAATGAAGAGTGGACCCCGCTCGCTGCAACTAGAGAAAGTCCACGTGCAGCAACGAAGACCCAACTCAGCTGAAAAAAAAATAAATTTATTTTAAAAAATTAGTTTTTAAATCTCCATGTATTATTTGACTCTCATAGCAGACAGTGTGTACAGAATGGCTTAGAAAGTGTATTGACCTGTACTTTCCTGGTGGTTCAGTGGATAAGATGCTGCACTCCCAATGCAGGGGTCCCAGGTTTGATCCCTGATCCGGGAACTAGATCCCACATGCATGCCGCAACTAAAAGGTCCCATGTGCTGCAACTAACACCTGATAGAATCAAAATAAATATAAATTAAAAAAAAAAAGTAGACCCTTGAGAGATACCCAGAGCTTAATCCAATGTCTTTTTTTTTTTAATTGAAGTATAGTTGGTTTACAATGTTGTATTAGTTTCAGGTGCACAGGAAAGTGATTCAGTTTTACATTTTTTTGGAGAACGTTTTCTCTTATAGATTATTACAAGATATTGAGTATAGTTCCCTGTGCTATACAGTAGGTCCTTGTTGGTTATCTAGTTTTTATTTAGTAGTGTGTATATGTTAATCCCAAACTCCTAATTTATGTCCCCAATCCAATGTCTTTTTTTGTTTGTTTAATTAATTTTTCTTTTTTATGGCCTTGCCACGCGGCTTGCAGGATCTTAGTTCCCTGACCAGGGATTGAACCTGGGCCCACGGCAGTGAAAGTGCTGAGTTCTAATTACTGGACCGCCAGGGACTTCCCCCCAATGTCTTTTATTTATTTATTTATATAAATTTATTTACTTATTTTTTTATTTTTGGCTATATTGGGTCTTCATTGCTGCTCGTGGGCTTTCTCTAGTTGCGGCGAGGGGGGGCTACTCTTCCTTGCAGTGTGCAGGCTTCTCATTGCAGTGGCTTCTCTTGATGCAAAGCACAGGCTCTAGGCATGCGGGCTTCGGTAGTTGTGGCACGCAGGCTCTAGAGTGCAGGCTCGGTAGTTGTGGCTCACAGGCTTAGTTGCTCTGCGGCATGTGGGATCTTCCTGGACCAGGGCTCCAACCTGTGCCCCATGCACTGGCAGGCGGATTCCTAACCACTGCGCCACCGGGGAAGTCCCCCCAGTGTCTTTTAAATAGTCCTAAGAGTTACATGGTTCTAACAGGAAGAACAGGAAAAGAATTCAGACTAGAATGAAGCAGGACTCAGATCTTTCTTCCACTGTTCTCCACAGTGGCTGCAATTTAGAATCATATGGAGAGCATTTTGTAAAACTCCCAATGTCTCAGCTCCACCCTGGACCAATTAAGCAGTCTCTGAAGGTGGGGCCTGGGCACTGCCTTTGCTAAAAAGCTCTCCAGATAATGCTAATGTGCAGGTGGGCGAGAACCACTGCCTTGGTTAACGGTAAGCAGTCATCTGGGTGGAAGTAATTATGTAATCCTTAAACCCAGGAGCCTGATCTACTGAATAACTGGTCTCCAACCCTTTTAAGTTACACAGTCTCAGTTTGGGCAGCTGTTCTGATTAGCTGTTGCTAAAAACCAAACTGCCCATGGGTATATATCCAAGAGAAGTGAAAACTGTCTCAAAGAGATATTTGTACACCCTTGTTCACAGCAGCACTATTCATCCTAGTGGAAAAGGTAGAAACAACCCAAATGTCTATTGATGGATGAATGGATAAACAAAATGTGGTATGTACTTACCGTGCAATATATTCAGCCTTAAAAAGGAAGGAAATTCTGACACATGCTACACATGGATGAACTTTGTGGACCCTATGCTAAATGAAATGTCAGTCACAAAACGATAAATACTGTATGATTTCACTTATATGAGGTATCTAGAGTAGTCAAACTCATAGAAACTAAAAGTAGAATGGTGGTTGCCAGGGGCTGGATGGAGGGGAAAATCGAGAATTGTTTAATGGGTATAGAGTTCCAGTTTTGCAAGATGAAAACTTTCTGGATATTGGTAGCACGATGATGTAAATGTACTGAACAATACCAAATGGGTGAGCTAGTATATTTTATGTGATGTGCAAAACTTCCCTGAAGTTTAGTGGCTTGAAGCAGCAACAATCATTTGATTATCTTTTTTTTTTAAGGTGGCTGACATTTATTCTTTTTTTTCAAGACAAACTTTTATTGAAGTATAGTTGATTTACAATGAGGTATTAGTTTCACTTGTACAGCAAAGTGATTCAGTTATACGTATATATTCTTTCTCAGATTCTTTTCCATTATAGGTTACTACAAAATATTGAATATAATTCCCTGTGCTACACAGTAGGATCTTGTTTATTTTATATATAGTAGTGTGTATATTTTAATCCCATACTCCTAATTTATCCCTTCCCCCCTTCTTCCTTTGGTAACCGTAAGTTTGTTTTCTATGTCTGTGAGTCTATTTCTGTTTTGCAAATAAGTTCATTTATATCTTTTTTTAGATTCCACATATAAGTGATATCATATGATATTTGTCTTTCTCTGTCTGATTTACTTCACTTAGTATGATAATCTCTAAGTCCATTCATGTTGCTGCAAATGGCATTGTATCATTCTTCTTTTATGGCTGAGTAATATTCCATTGTATATTTGTACCACATCTTCTTTACCCATTCCTCTGTCCATGAACATTTAGGTTGCGTCTATGTCTTGGCTACTGTAAATAGTGCTGCTATGAACATTGGGGTGCATGTATCTTTTCGAATTAGAGTTTTCATCTTTTCCACATATATGCCCAGGAGTGGGATTGCTGGATCGTATGGTAACTCTATTTTTAGTTTTTAAAGGAACCTCCATGATGTTTTCCATAGTGGCTGCACCAATTTCATTTTATTATCTGTTACAGTACCTGTGAGTCAGGAATTCAGGATGGCTGATTCTGACCTGGGACTTCTCATATGACTGCAGATTATATGATTAGAACTGGAACAGTGGATGAATGGAGAGCTAGGGGCTGGGCAGGGACCTCTCCATCTTTGTGTAGTTTCAGGGCTTCTCTGCATGGTGTCTCCTCATGGGCTGGTTGGGCTTCCTCTCAACATGGTGGCCTCAGCGCAGTAGGACTGCTTATCTGGCAGTTCAGGGCTCAGACTCAAGTGTTCCCATGAACAGGGTGGAAGTGGCCTGCTCTTTCCTGACTTAGCTCGGAAGTTAAGCAGCGTCCCTTTTGCCACATTCTATTGGTCAAACAGTCGCCAAATCCAGTCCAGTTTCAAGGAAGGAAACATAGACCTCCCACCCCTTCAATGGAAGTAGTGTCAAAGGGAACTTGAGAGAAGAGTATGTAGGACGAGAGATATTATTGTACCCGTCTTTGCAAAATGCCATCAGCCACAGTGATGATCAAGACAACTTAGTGAGGGACTTCCCTGGTAATCTAGGGGATGTGGGTTCCATCCCTGCTTGGGAAATTAAGATCTCACATGCCACGGAGCAGCTAAGCCTGCGCACTGCAACTACTGAGCCCGCGTGCCACAACTAGAGAGCCGGTGTGCCTCAACCACAGAGCCCATGTGCTCTGAAGCCTGTGTGCCACAACTAGACAGAAGCCTGCATGCCGCAACTAAGACCGGACGCAGCCAAAAATAATAAATATATAAATACTGATTTTAAAAAGAGAGAACTTAGTGAATCCCCTTGTTGCCATAATTTTTTCCCTAGTTGACATCATTTAACCCTGGGGAATATTTGGAGTTAAATATAGAAATGTTCAAGTGACCCAGACCTCAGGAATGAATTTTTTAAAATTAATTAATTTATTTATTTTTGGTTGCATTGGGTCTTCGTTGCTGTGCACGGGCTTTCTCTAGTTGTGGCTGAGAGGGGGCTACTCTTTGTTGCAGTACGCCGGCTTCTCATTGTGGTGGCTTCTCTTTTTGCGGAGCATGGGCTCAAGGCATGCGGGCTCAGTAGTTGCAGCATGCAGGCTCAGTAGTTGTGGCTCGTGGGCTCTAGAGCACAGGCTCAGTAGTTGTGGCACATGGGCTTAGCTGCTCTGTGGCACGTGGGATCTTCCCGGACCAGGGCTCAAACTTGTGTCCCCTGCCTTGGTAGACAGATTCTTAACCACTGCGCCACCAGGGAAGTCCCAGGAATGGATCTTTTGGTTTAAGGAATTTGTGCATATTTGGCTTTTTATGTACCAGAAATGTTTAAGAGAATCTGGCCTTCCAGAGTTTCCTGGTGAGATTTGTAGTTCTCAAAAAAAATTCTCAAAACTTTTCCCTGCATTTATTTAAAGACCTGGGATGACTAACTCTAAAATGGTTTAGCAAAATAAAAATTATATATATATAAATATATATATAATGTGTGTGTGCGTGTGAGAGAAAGAGAGAATAAATGTGTCAAAACTTAAAATTAGTGAATCTAGATGAAGTTATGTAAATATTCATTGGACTATTTCTTTTTTTAATAAATTTATTTTATTTTTATTTGTTTTTGGCTTCATTGGGTCTTTGTTGCTGCGCATGGGCTTTCTCTAGTTGCGGCGAGCGGGCGGTCCTCTTCATTGCAGTGCGTGGGCTTCTCATTGCGGTGGCTTCTCTTGTTGCGGAGCATGGGCTCTAGGCATGTGGGCTTCAGTAGTTGTGGCTCGCGGGCTCTAGAGCATAGGCTCAGTAGTTGTGGTGCACGGGCTTAGTTGCTCCACGGCATGTGGGATCTTCCCGGACCAGGGCTCAAACCCGTGTCCCCTGTGTTGGCAGGTGGACTCTTGACCACTGTGCCACCAGGGAAGCCCTGGACTACTTTCTGTAAGCTTGAAGATTTTTTTTTTTTTTTAAGCTTGAAGATCCAAGTTTTTTTAATTGGTTAACTTCATCTTTGATTTATTGGTGTCACTTTTTCCCTTTGTTAGAATGAAAAATTAACTATAATGATACAAACATATCAGTTATATAAATCAATATCATAAACCATAACTTAACTAATTATGAAGATACAGTATACTATAACTCATAGGACAAAAAAGGGCCTATTAAAAGTCCTAAATATAAAAAATTTTGACAGAATAAAATAAAATTAAAATTATCAAATGGCTCTTCTCATTCTGTCCCGAACTTCAAACCATCTGCACCTGCCTCTCATCCTCTAGAGTAAGATAAGGCGTAAGGTCATGATTGGAGGCTGAATTGGGGGTCAGGAAAGCAGTTAGGAAAGGGCCTTTCCTAGGGGGCTCAGCAATATTTGGAAGAAACATGACAGATCTGAAGAGGCATGTGCTTCCCAAACTTGCTCATTTCAAAGACAGCCTCAAATTATTCTAAGCAAAGCAGTGCTCATTCTGGAAGAGTTGACTTGCATATTTAGTGCTCAGGATCCTGAATTTTTTTTTTTTTTTTTTTTTTTTTGCTGAGCCAGTGGCTTGCAGGATCTTAGTTCCCCGACCAGGGATTGAACCTGGGCCCTCTGCAGTGAAAGCACAGAGTCCTAACCACTGGACCACCAGGGAATTCCCTAGGATCCTGAATTTTTTACATTCTCTATTTGCCTCAAAGTACAATGATCACATATTGCAATTATCAAATAGATTTCCAGGCTTAAAAAAAAATAAAGGGACTTCTCTAGTGGTGCAGTGGTTAAGAATCCGCCTGCCAGTGCAGGGGACATGGGTTCGTGCCCTGGTCCGGGAGGATCCCACATGCTGCAGAGCGGCTGGGCCCATGAGCCATGGTCGCTGAGCCTGCGCATCTGGAGCCTGTGCTCTGCAACGGGAGAGGCCACAACAGTGAGAGGGCCACGTACCGCAAAAAAAAAAAAAAAAAAAAAAAAGAATCCACCTGCCAGTGCAGGGGACACAAGTTCGAGACCTGGTCCGGGAAGATCCCACATGCCGCGGAGCAACTAAGCCCGTGCGCCACAACTACTGAGCCTGCGCTCTAGAGCCCGTGAGCCACAACTACTGAGCCCCTGTGCCACAACTACTGAAGCCCGCATGCCTAGAGCCTGTGCTCCGCAACAAGAGAAGCCACCACAGTGAGAAGCCTGCACACCTCAACGAAGAGTAGCCCCTGCTCGCTGCAACTAGGGAAAGCCCGTGTGCAGCAAGACCTAACACAGCCAAAAATAAATAAATACATAAATAAATTTATGAAAAAATAAAATAAAAAGACCATACACAAAACTAATACAATGTTATATGTCAATTATATCTCAGTTTTTAAAAAATTCATGATCTGGTTTCTCAATGATCCCTTTGTCCCCTGGGGTCACCATGGCACAGTCACCTTACTTCTTTTCATTCCTCCAGAGTCTGGTCATTACTTCCTCTGAGAGATGTTCCCTGAAACCACAGTACAAAATACTCCCCCTAGAGGTTATATATATATATATATATTGCCTAGCACAGGGCTGGGCATTGAGGTCGTCCTCAGGGAAATGTAAATGAATGAACCTATTCAGAGAGACTAAATTCAGAAAAATGGAGAGTGAGTTCACATTCTCAGAATATTATTTCCTGACTCCTACACTAAGCCAGACACTGTCATAGCTCCTTCTTTTCCTTGACAGCACTTCTCAAAGTTTCTGTTTATTTTTCTACCACTTTCAGCAGAGAAAGGAACTAAAGTCAGGGAGAGAAAGAGAATTGGGGTTGGGCAAAAATGGAGAGAATAGAAGAGAGAATTGGGTGGGGAGAATGTTCGGGTTATCTAATGCTCTGTAGCAAGTGATCAGCAAACTTGCGCCGCAGGGCTTGCTGGTTCTTAGTTCCCCAACCAGGGGAACTGGGGCCCCAGCAGTGAGAGCGGCCAAGTCCTAACCACTGGACCACCAGGGAATTCGCAGCAAACAATTATTTTTCTTACAGATCAGCATTTTGGGCACGGCTTGGCAAGAATGGCTTCTCTCTCCTCCCTCTGGGGTGACTTGACTGTCTGCCAGAGGATCTCCTTCCAAGACGGCTCACTCACGTGGCCAGCAAGATGGTGCTGGCTGTTAGCTGGGGCTGTTGGCCGGGCTGAGGGTCAGAAGCTTTGGTTCCTCTCCATGTGGATGTCTCTGTAAGATGCTTTGTCTTGTGCTAGTATGGAGGCTGGGGTTAAGAACAAGTGTCCCAGGAAACAGAAAGTGGAAGCTGACCACTTTCTTTTTTAAAAAACAGCTTCACTGAGATATTCGCAGACCATGCAATTCACTCATTTAAAGTGTACAATTCAGTCATTTCGGGTATATTACATTATTAATATTTAAAAAATTGTGGTAAAAATTTATAACATACAATCCACCATTTTAACCAGTTTTAAGTGAACAATTCAGTGGCATTAAGTACATTCACAGTGTCGTGCAACCATCACCACTACCTACTTCTTTTTTCATCATCTTTTGTATCTGGGTTCTTTCACTTAGCATAATGTTTTCAAGGTTCATCCAAATTGTGGCATGTATCAGTGCTTCATCCATTTTTATGGGTGAATATTATTCCATTGTATTGATTTCCCACATTTTATTTATCCATTCATCACCTGATGGATGGATTTGGTTGTTTCACGTTTGGCTATTGTGAATAATGTTGCCATGATGATTGGCATACAAATATCTGTTTGAGTCTCTGCTTTCAATTCTTTGGGTATATGCCTAAGAGTGGAATTGCTGGGTCCTATGATAATTCGATGTTTAGCTTTTTGAGGGGAGGCTGCCCATTTCTTAAGGACTGGGCTCAGAAATTGGCCCAGCATTCACTTCTATCATATTCTATTTTTTAAAAAATAAATTTATTTATTTATTTATTTTTGGCTACGTTGGGTCCTTGTTGCTGTGCGCGGGCTTTCTCTAGTTGTGGTGAGCAGGGGATACTCTTCATTGTGGTGCCAGCTTCTCATTGTGGTGGCTTCTCTTGTCACAGAGCACAGGCTCTAGGTGCACGGGCTTCAGTAGTTGTGGTTTGCGGGCTCAGTAGTTGTGGCTCATGGGCTCTAGAGCACAGCCTCAGTAGTTGTGGTGCATGGGCTTAGTTGCTCCACAGAATGTGGGATCTTCCTGGACCAGGGCTCGAGCCCGTGTCCCCTGCATAGGCAGGCAGATTCTTAACTACTGCGCCACCAGGGAAGTCCCTCCATATTTTTTGAATGATATATTTAAAAAAAATATTTATTTATTTATTTGGCTGTGCCGGGTTTTAGTTGCGGCATGAGGGATGTTTACATGTGGCATGTGATGTCTTAGTTGCAGCATGTAGGATCTAGTTCCCTGATCAGGGATCGAACCCAGGCCCCCTGCATTGGGAGTATGGCATCTTAACCACTGGACCACCAGGGAAGTTCCTTGAATGATATTTTGACCTCTGATGAATTGCTACCCTTTTCTGAGTCTCAGAGTCATATTGTAAAAGGGGAGGAAATATCTATCTCTGAGGTTCATAGGGTATGTACCTCACTGGACAAGGTCAGAGCACATAGTAGGAGCTTAATGTACCACCAGCAGTATAACCTCCTGAGGAAGCACGTGGGCCTGGATTTGAATCCTAGCTTCACTACTTCTAAGATATAAGACTTTGTTCAGGCCACTAATATCGATACTTAACTTTGCTGGACCTCAGACTCTTTAGCTGTGAAATGGGAATATTAAAGAATTTATCTACTCTTGCAAGGGTTAGAGAAATAATCCATGTAAAACCCATTTAAACTCCATGAGAGGGCAGCTATTTTTAATTCTTATTTAAAAATTAAAAAAAATTTTTTTTACTGCTCTATCCCTAGCACAGAGACTGATGGTTGACAAGCACGTTCTTTTTTTTTTTTTTTTTTTTCGGGGGGGGAGGCGTGTGCCAAGAGGCTTGTGGGATCTTAGTTCCCTGACCAGGGATTGAACCAGGGCCCTCGGTAGTGAGAGTGCAGAGTCCTAACCCTGGACCACCAGGGAATTCCCTAATAAGTTCCTAATAAGTATTTGTTGAATGAATAATAAAAAGGTATTTTGCCTAGGGAAAATACATATTAGCTATTATTAGCTATTACTAACCTACAAGATTCCCCACCTGCTTCATATTATGATTTAATCTCTTACCACCCTCTCACTCTGCTCCAGCCACCCTGCCCTCTCCACAGCTCCTCAGTTACGTTAGCATGTGTCAGCCTCAGGGCCTTTGCAGATGCTGTTCCGTCCAGGAATGCTACATTTCCCAGTCATCTACCCAGCTTGTTTCTACGGTTCCTTCAGATCTCTGCTCAACAATCATCTGTCACCCTGTAGTCCCATATCCTGTTTTAATTTTCTCCAAAACATTTATTGAGGGCCTGATTTATGTATTTTTTCCTTTGGGCCCTCCTCAAGGGAACGTAAGTTCCATGAGGGCAGGATTTTATCTATTTTACTCGCCACCCTATTTCACAACATCCCCGTTACCGGGATTTCGGCAGACGCTCCATTTTACTTGCTGAATTGAAGGCCTCATAAACAACCACTTGGGTATCCTTGTGGGGCCAGAAGCCGCGCGGATTTTTGGCCGGGATTGGCAGGAGACTCCATCACGTGACTGGCTGATGCCCGCCCACCTCGGAGGCTAAGGAGGTCCACGTGATTCCAGGGTCCAGGGTCCGGCGGGGCTTGGAGAAGGTAGTGCGCAGGCGCGATCCCTGGCGCAGGCGCAGATGCGGCCTGGGCTCACGGCCCGTGGCGGTTGGCTGCTTGTGGGGCCGGCGGGCGGTTGCCGTGAGCAGGACCAGGGCTCCGGCGCGGAGAGCTGGCGCCATGGTGGAGAAGGAGGAGGCGGGCGGCGGTATCAGCGAGGAGGAGGCGGCTCAGTATGACCGGCAGATCCGTCTCTGGGGATTGGAGGCCCAGAAACGGTCAGGGCCGGTGCGGCTTGTGGGACTGAGGGTTTGGAGGGTGGTCTGGCCTGAGGCGTTGGGGAGCCGGAGGGTTTAATTTGAAGAGAGGAGGCGGGAATCGTGTACCCGGCCGTGGTCGCCTTCCCGAGAGGACTGGAGGGGTTGATTTGGGATGTTTCCTCGGAAGGTATGGGAAGCTGGGACGTCCTAGGTGGTGGGAGGGCCGTTCCGAGGAATCGGCGACCTCTAGAAGGGGAGCTGGGGGAGTTCTGAGCGATCCGGAGGATGCAGACTCAGGAACTCGACGTCCGAAGGGAGCGATGGTGGCGTTTGGATCGGGGTTGGGGACTTAGGGAATAGGGGGGGCCAGGAGTGCATGGAAACGATGAAAATGGGGGGGCATAGTTCATTCATTCATAGGTAGTGGAAACCTGTTCTCTGCTGGATGCTGGGGAGACTGGCGAGCCCAACAGATGAGAGCTTACATTCATTTTTGTGGCCTCTGAGGGGTGGGCCAGTCTGAAAGACTGAGGGTTTTTTTCGAGGAGTTTTGGAGCAAGTAATTTCAAGTGAGGTTCCTGAGAGACTCGGAGAGTCTGGGGGACGCTGGAGGTACCCGAAGAGATTGCTTGTGTCTAGATCTGGGGGTGTGTCCCGAGAGGACAGGATTGGGGATACCTTGGGCATGGGGGAGTAACTATCGGAGGGGATGAGGTCTTTGAAAGAGGTGGTCGATATGATCAGATATTGTTTGAGCACCTGCCACCGGCGCTGAGCGGGTATTAATGAACTAGGCAGACTCCTTGCCCACGTGGAGCTTACGTTCCGGTGGGGGAGGCAATACACATAAAAAAATAATAAAATATTAGGCAATGCAAGTGCTAGGGAGAAAAAATAAAGCAGGGAAAGAGGATCGATAAAGGATGGTGGGGTGGGAGAGCTATTTTGATAGGGTGGCCAGGGGAGGCCTCTGAAGAGGTAACATCGAGCCTCGGACCTGTATGAAAGGAAAGAGCCGTCTGGCCATCTGGGAGGATCTTCCTAGCACAGGGGACAAGTGTAAAATCCTAGAGGCCAGAGCATGCTTGGCAAATGAGAGCAACAGGGTGGCTGGAATCAAATGAGGGGTAGCTTTTTTTTTTCTTTTTTAAATTAATTAATTGATTGATTTTGGGCTGCGTTGGGTCTTCGTTGCTGCGCGCGGGCTTTTCTCTAGTTGCGGCGAGCGGGGGCTACTGTTCATTGTGGTGAGTGGGATTCTTATTGCGGTGGCTTCTCTTGTTGCGGAGCACAGGCTCTAGGCGCGTAGGCTTCAGTAGTTGTGGCACTTGGGCTCAGTAGTTGTGTCTCATGGGCTCTAGAGCGCAGGCTCAGTAGTTGTGTCTCGTGGGCTCTAGATCGCAGGCTCAGTAGTTGTGGCACGTGGGCTCAGTAGTTGTGTCTCGTGGGCTCTAGAGCGCAGGCTCAGTAGTTGTGGCGCACGGACTTAGTTGCTCCACGGCATGTGGGATCTTCCCGGACTAGGTCTCAAACCCGTGTCTCCTGCATTGGCAGGTGGATTCTTAACCACTGCGCCACCAGGGAAGTCCCAGGAGGTAGCTTTTGAATTCTAAGTGTGCTGGGAAACCTGTTGGAGAGTTTTGAGCAGAGGAGTAACACGATCTGAGTTGTGTTTGAAAAGGATCGCTCGTGCTGCGTGGAGAACAGGTGGAAGTGGGCAGAAGTGGAAATAACGATTCCGCCTAGGAGGCTGCTGCGGTAATCCCCTTGAGATGCAAGTAATGGTGGCTTGGAACTCTAGGGAAGGGGTCAGATGTAGATTCTGGATATAATTTGAAGGTAGAGGGGACAGGCTTTGCTGAAGGATTAAATGTGTGGAGTGGGAGAGGCAGAACTCAAGGTTGCCTCCAAGGTTTTTGGCCGAAGCAGTTGGAAAGACGGAAGTGCCTTCACTGACTGAGGTGGGGGAAGAATCAGCAGTTCTCTTTTGGACTTAACGTTTTAGCTGTTTACTGTACATCTAAGTAGAAATACGTGAGTGGTTGAGTTCAGTGATGAGGTCTGAGTGATGGGGGGTGGTAATGTGATGTGCGTGAGTACAGAGGACAGAATTAATTGATCGAAGGGTTGGGGAGGCAGGCAGTTCAAGAGGTTTGAGGGGCGGGAGCTTCTAGAACTTTTTGGTGAGAGAGCGTGTGTGGTGGGTGGGGTGAGATGGGGGGTTACTTCAGGCTCATTTCAGGTGTGTGGAGCCTTCTGTGACTGGGGAGGAGGGCACATTACGAGGCATTAGCAAGCACTGGTCTGAGGGTTGAAGGCACCTGAGATAGAGATTGGGGATTAAATGATGAGAATGGGCCTGAAGACATAGTGTCGAATGAGTTTAGGAACTGCCGTTTGTAGGAGTGTTAGGGGTTCCTGAAGGGTTGAGAAGGGGATCGTAAGTGTACTAGAAGGGTTGATCCCAGGCGTTGGGGGCAGCAGGTGGTTTTGTTTGAGGTGGGGTAAAGTTGGTGAGGATTAAACTGGAATTAGTGAGGGATCTGTCGGAGGGGTAGGAATGAATGATTTATCTGAGGAGCATTAAAGAATGGATGGAGGGCTCCTGAGGGAGAGGTGACCTAAGGGGCAAGTCAAAGTCGGGGTATGGAATTCTTGGGAGATGGGAGTTACTCTGAGGAAGTGAAGATGTCTAGAACTCAGCGAGAACCTGAAAAGGATTGGCTGAGGGTCCTGGGAGGGTAGGAAGGGGTTACCTATAATTTGGAATCGATAGATTTGTATACAGTCTTACAGAGTTGATTAAAGTGCTCTCTTGGGCTTCCCTGGTGGCGCAGTGGTTGAGAGTTCGCCTGCCGATGCAGGGGACGTGGGTTCGTGCCCCGGTCTGGGAAGATCCCACATGCCGCGGGGCGGCTGGGCCCGTGAGCCATGGCCGCTGAGCCTGCACGTCCAGAGCCTGTGCTCTGCAAGGGGAGAGGCCACAACAGTGAGAGGCCCACATACCGCAAAAAAAAAAAAAAAAAAGTGCTCTCTTGTCCCTTTTTCAGCTGAGTCTCATAGCAGCTCTTTGGAGAAGGAAAGGCAGTGATTTCCTCCTCTGTACAGAAAGGAAGGAGGCTCCACAAAGCAAATTGACTTGTCTCTAAGGGAACTGCAGGTGGGATAGGGGAACTGTGGGGACTGGGATTCCTTGTGAAATAGAAAGCAGCCTGGGAATCGACAGACTGCATTCTGGCTACAGTTTTGCCTCTGACTCTATAATGTTGGACCAAGGTTGTCAGAGAATTGGAAGGGAGACAAATAATAATAAAAAGGGTCTTCAAGGGAACTCATACAGTCTAGAGGTTAAAAACTGGTGTGTATCTCTCATACAATGTTTTAATTTTTTTGAAATTAGTTGCCAGCATTTAAAAATCTAGAGAATTGGCCAAATTTGGGACAGTTTGAGCATCAGAAGGAACAAAATCGACTTCACTTAGAAATATTTAATAATGTGTCTTCTGATGTAGTGAAATAAGAACCTCAGGGCGTCGTCTTTGATGTTTTCCTGCCAGATATCATGTTTTCACAGAACAGAGGAACAAATTAAAGGACACCATCGAGGTAATGATGAGATGTCCAGAATGTGGGACGTTTTACAAGACGACTGCCCTGGTTCTCTTCCAGAAGTCAATGTCATGGAAAAAACAAGCGAAGGGACTGTTCTAGATTAAGAGAGTAAAGGGTGGAGCCAAATGCAAGGTGTAACCCTGACTGGATCCTGGTTTAAAAAGAAAGCTTCCCTAAAAAACATCTTGTAGGCAGTAGGGGAAATTTGAGTATTCAGTCCTGTTAGATGATATTTGGAATTGTTTTCTAGATGGGATAATGGTGTGGTTATGGAGGAGAATGTCATATTTGTGGAGTTCACGCTAAAGGTGTGAAGTGTTGTGAAGTCGGCATATGGGTAAAGACGGTAGGGCAAAGTGTTAACTATTCTTTCTATTTTTCTGTACGTTTGAAATTTTTTGTAATGAGAAGTTGGGAAGATGTGTCTGTCTCCCTCCCAACCAACCCCACCCTCCCCACATATGGAGATTTCACAGTTTCTATCTTTGGAAAAATAGTAAGGTCAGACACCTCCACATTGGTTGGAGCTAAGTAGAGGCCGCCTCTTTTATTTGGCCGCACCGTGAGGATGTGGGATCTTAGTTCCCCAACCAGGGATCGAACCCGCGTCACCTGCATTGGAAGCGCAGAGTCTTAACCACTTGACCGCCGGGGAAGTCCCGAGGCTCTTTGACACAGAGCCTGGGCTCTCTGCTTGGCCGTGGTCTCCAGCAGCTCTGCTTCACTCATTGATAGAATTGCCTGGCCCCTGTAAGCGCATCTCTTGCTGTGGCGCCGAGCCCATTTTGTGGATGAGGTTCAGGGACCTCTCCCAAGGTCACACACCAAGTACATAGAAGAAGGAGGACTTGAATCTAAGCCACTAACTTCAGGTTCACTGCTCTTTCCACAGTAGCTCATTTGCCACAATGGGAGGCTTATTCTTTCAATCAGATGAACATAAAGGAGAGTGTTGAAGCTGGCAGCCCTGTGTGTTCTCAGACTGTGTGCTTCAGCAGTTTTTGCACCGACTTTCACAACAAAGGCATGTCTAATTTTCCTCCTCCCACTCAGCGGTCGTTTATCCCCTATCTAAGAGTGAGGAAGGAGGGTGACTGAGAAGAGAGAAGTAGAGGATGAGCTCCATGAGGGCAAGCACTTTGTAAATGTCCAGTAATTAAGATGTGGGTTTTGACTGGTCTCTATTAAATTCCCAGTGCCTGCAAGTATGTAGACATTCGGATATTTGTTGAGTGGATGAAGTGATTGTACACTGCAAAGACCTAGGAAGTCCAGAAACCTGGGTTCAATTCCCAGCTCTGCTAACTAGCTCTTTGACCCTGGGTGAGTCACAACAGTTTCTTGGCCTTAGGTTACCCATCTGCAAAAAAGGAGGGGTGAGTGTGACTAAATCTTTAAGGACTCAACTGAAGTGTTTTTTGTTTTTTTTTAAGATGTTGGGGGTAGGAGTTTAGTAATTTATTTATTTATTTTTGCTGTGTCGGGTCTTCGTTTCTGTGCGAGGGCTTTCTCTAGTTTCGGCGAGCGGGGACCACTCTTCATCGCGGTGCGTGGGCCTCTCACTATCGCGGCCTCTCTTGTTGCGGAGCACAGGTTCCAGATGCGCAGGCTCAGTAGTTGTGGCTCACGGGCCTAGTTGCTCCACGGCATGTGGGATCCTCCCAGACCAGGGCTCAAACCCGTGTCCTCTGCATTAGCAGGCAAATTCTCAACCACTGCGCCACCAGGGAACCCCTCAACTGAAGTTTTGACTTTACAGGAAAGGGGCTCCAAAAACTTCCCTCTTTTCAAGCACTCATTACCCTACATTGCTGCTGTTCAGACAGCACTTCAGTTGGTTCCATAGGCACCTACTTGCCATGAAAGTGACTGAGTGTGTACTGGAGGCCAATCCTGGTTGTTTCATGTAAGGATCAATTTTTTAGTGGTTAATAGTTGAGTTTGAATCTCAGCTCTAGAACTTCATAGTTATCTAACCTTGGATACATTTCTTAACTTCTCTGTGCTTCAGTTTTCTCACTTATCAAATGGGAATAACAGAATCTACGTCATAAGATTATTGAGAAAGAAATGAGATTATGCATGAATAGAGTCTACGCACAGAAAGCATTCAGTAAGTTATAGCTACCATTATTTGACAAGTATAAATCACCAGCCACAAAATAAGGGAAAATAAATAGGAAATAGGTTGAGATAAATGAGATAAAGCAGGTGTCAGTGGGATGAGTGGAAACTCCAAAAGGACAAGGAAGACTGTAGGAGGAGCAGATTTGCCCAAGCAGATCAAGGTGAGGAACAGTCTTAAGTTCTGTCTTGGATTCTGACAGGACATTTAAGTAAGTATAATGAATGGGCAGTTGGATGGAGCAGGATTGTAGATTTAAGTGAAAAGGACTGTACTGTTAGTTAAGTGGAGAGTATTTTTAGAAGGAGAAAATGGTCAGATCTTCCAAGTGGCCCCATCATTTTTCTGTTCACAGTGACCAGAAACCTAGGAGCCTCTGTCCTTTCTGTCCACATCCAGTCTATTGGGAGTTCCTCTAGGCCCTGCTTCAAGCTCCGTCTCATCCTCCCTTCTTAGTCCAAGCTACACGCATCATCTCAGATCACCTGAACAGTTCCTCCCTGGTCTCCCCTGTTCCACGTGTGACTCTTTATAATCCATCCTCCACACAGCAGCCAAACTGATTTAAATTTAAAAAACAGATCACAGCAGTCCTGCTTAAAGCCTTCCAGTGATTTCCTGTATACTCAGATCTTTAAAAATCTGTTGCCTTTCCTGCCCTGCCTTGTCCGACCTTGCCTACATCTCCCTGGCTCACTCCATTCAAGCTGCTTGTATCTTTATGTTCCTCAAATATGCCAAAGCTCTCTCTGGCCTTGGGGACGTTGTGCTTGCCCTACTCGAAATCATCTTATACACGATTTTTGCATGACTCACTCTCACGCATTAGACTCTCAATAAATGTGGTTTGAATATGAATTTGGTGGTCTTCAGAATTTTTAATCATGAGTGGAATTCATTGGCTTGACTTACCTTGCAGTATGTATTGTGAATTCAGATTGTGGTGTAAAGACTGGTTCCTTCCTTCCCAGAAATGGAAAAGGTGTTCCCATGGCAGCAGAAGTAGAGAGGAGAGTAAATCAGCAAGTATTTATTTAGAACCTACTATATGCAAGGCAGCATGGGGGAGACATTGAGAGAGGGAAAAAAAAACCTCATAGATCCTGGTTAGAATTGAATTTGGGATCCCAGCTCTGGGCACCCGTTAGCTGTGAGAGCTTGGACACCTTTCCTGAACCTCAGTTTTTTCCTTTCTCAAGGCAGACATGGATCCTTTCCTGTGGAAACGTGATGGCCTACTTGGGGGCCTGTGGAGCCACTTGGCCTTTTAGGGAGAGAAATTGTATGCAACATTTAGGATGTGTGCTTTTTTTCTGAAAGAAAAACAGTGAAGAACCATAATCAAGGTTTCAGTGAGGCACCGTATATATTGTATCTAGCTCAGTGCCTGGAACTTAGTGAGCCCTCTGTGGTTGGTAATTACTGTCACTGTTTTTTTTTTTTTTTAATTTATTTTATTTTTGGCTGCGTTGGGTCTTCATCGCTGCACGCAGACTTTCTCTAGTTGCGGGAGCAGGGGCTACTCTTCGTTGCGGTGCGCGAGCTTCTCATTGCGGTGGCTCTCTTGGTGTGGTGCGCAGGCTTCTCATTGCAGTGGCTTCTCTTGGTGTGGAGCACAGGCTCTCGGCGTGCAGGCTTCAGTAGTTGCAGCACACGGGCTCAGTAGTTGTGGCACACAGGCTTAGGTGCTCCATGGCATGTGGGATCTTCCTGGACCAGGGATTGAACCCATGTCCCCTGCATTGGCAGGCGGATTCTTAACCACTGCGCCACCAGAGAAGTCCCGTTAGCTGTTGTTTTGATCATCTTTTTTTTTTTTTTTTTTCTTTTGGCGGTATGCGGGCCTCTCACTGTTGTGGCCTCCCCCGTTGCGGAGCACAGGCTCCGGATGCGCAGGCCCAGCGGCCATGGCTCACGGGCCCAGCCGCTCCGCGGCATATGGGATCCTCCCAGACCGGGGCACGAACCCGTATCCCCTGCATCGGCAGGCGGACTCTCAACCACTGCGCCACCAGGGAGGCCCTTTTTTTTTTTTTTTTTTTAACATCTTTATTGGAGTATAATTGCTTTACAAAAAATATGGAACACTTCACGAATTTGCGTGTCATCCATGTGCAGGGGCCATGCTAATCTTCTCTGTATTATTCCAATTTTAGTATATGTGCTGCCGAAGAGAGCACTAGCTGTTGTTTTATTATGTACCAGGTTTATGTAATTCTGCCGATGGACATTTGGGTTTCTTTTGGTGTATTTTTTTAAAAAATAAATTTTATTTATTTATTTATTTATTTTTGGCTGTGTTGGGTCTTCGTTGCTGTGTGTGGGCTTTCTCTAGTTGCAGCGAGCGGGGGCTACTCTTTGTTGCAGCGCAGGCTGCTCACTGCAGTGGCTTCTCTTGTTGCAGAGCACGGGCTCTAGGTGTGCAGGCTCAGTAGTTGTGGCTCGCAGGCTCTAGAGCGCAGGCTCAGTAGTTACGGCCCCCGGGCTTAGTGGCTTCGCGGCACGTTGGATCTTCCCAGACCAGGTCTCAAACCCGTGTCCCCTGTGTTGGCAGGCGGATTCTTAACCACTGCACCACCAGGGAAGTCCTGGTGTATCTATTAATTCAATAGCAATTGGAGTAACAGTGTGGTAAGTCCCAAGCACAGTCATAGATGCTAGAGATACCATGGTTTTTGGAGCTTACTTACATAGTAATGGAGGAACGAGGAATGAACACATAAACAAGTAGCAAAATTCCAGATAGAAAAGATGTAGACCTATTTTGGATTAGGTGGCCAGTGTGGACTTTTTTAAGGAGGGGCAGTTGAGCTGAGACCTAAAGAATGGGTCATGTGAAGAGTTAGGGGAAGAAGCAGAGAGAACAGCTAATGCTAGAGTCCTGCGGTGGGAGCAAATGTGGCATTTTCTGGGATCAAGGAAGGCCAGCCTGGCTGTAGGCAAGTTACCAGGGGAGAGAGTAGGGTGAGACAGGCAGGAGTGGTTGCAGGGCTGTTGGTAAGGAGCTTGCATGGGGGCCACTGAAAGGTCTGAGCAGGAGAGTGACGTGGTCAGGTTTAGAAGCTCTCTACCTGAGATGGGGACAGTGGATTGTTGGGGGCAGGAATGGAAGCAGGGAGGCCAGGTGTCAGGCTCTTGTGTGTGTTTTTTTTTTTTTTTTTTTAAGGGAACGCTATTTATTTATGTATTTTTTGGGCTGTGTTGGGTCTTGGTTTCTGTGCGAGGGCTTTCTCTAGTTGCGGCGAGCGGGGGCCACTCTTCATCGCGGTGCGCAGGCCTCTCACTGTTGCGGCCTCTCTTGTTGCAGAGCACAGGCTCCAGATGCGCAGGCTCAGTAGTTGTGGCTCACGGGCCTAATTGCTCTGCGGCATGTGGGATCTTCCCAGACCAGGGCTCGAACCCGTGCCCCCTGCATTGGCAGGCAGATTCTCAACCACTGCGCCACCAGGGAAGCCCACTCTTGTGGTTTTATAGGTGAGAAATGGTGACTCAGAGTAGGGCTGTGTGGCTGTGAAAATGGAGGGAAGTGGTGGACGATGCTGCTGTGAATAGCATTGTACATGATTTTTGTGCCCACGTGAGCATTTCTGCAGGATTGATTCCAAGAAGGGAATTGCTGCATTAGAGTCTGAGTAATGATAGCCAGCATTCATTCAATGCTGACTATGTGCCAGGTACTATTTTAAGTGCTTTTCATGTAATTGAGCCATAAATAAGCAGTAATCTCAGGGCCCCTAGAATGGTTAAGGATTAAAAACATAAACATGATATTCAGTGTTGTTGGCAGTTGAATTAAAAAACCTCCCAAGGGACTTCCCTGGCGGTCCAGTGGTTAAGCCTCCAAGCTTCCACTGCAGGAGGCATGGGTTCGATACCTGGTCGGGGAACTAAGATCTCGCATGCTACGAGGCATGTCCACAAAAACAAAACAAAACAAACAAACAGAACCCCAAAACCCTCCCAAGCAGTCAGAGCCTATGGAGCTCTCTAGGATGGAGGGATCCTAGAGAGGCCACGGGCTGCATGTGATTTATGTCAGAGGCATTTATGTGGAGCAGTTGCTTGAAGAGTTTAGAGTGTACTCTCCTGAGTCTGCTGTGATAAGGACTTTTTGAGGAAATGGCATTTGAGTTGGGGTTTGAAGTCTGGAGGAAAGGCTTGACTAGGCAGAGAGAGGAAGACAGGGTGCGTTTCAGGTGTGTGGAATGTTGTGATTTAAAGTCTGCAGGTAGGGGACTTCCCTGGTGGTGTAGGGGTTAAGAATCTGCCTGCCAATGCAGGGGACATGGGTACGAGCCCAGGTCCAGGAAGATCCCACGTGCCACAGAGCAACTAAGCCCGTGTGCCACAACTACTGAGCCTGCGCTCTAGAGCCCACAGGCCACAACTACTGAGCCCGTGCACCACAACTACTGAGCCTGCATGCCACAACTACTGAAGCCTAGAGCCTGTGCTCTGCAACAACAGAAGCCACCACAATGAGAAGCCTGCGCACTGCAATGAAGAGTAGCCCCCGCTCGCTGCA
The DNA here is from genome assembly GCF_964341445.2 of Mesoplodon mirus. Lineage (NCBI taxonomy): Eukaryota > Metazoa > Chordata > Mammalia > Artiodactyla > Ziphiidae > Mesoplodon > Mesoplodon mirus. The sequence continues at coordinate 57,169,519 of NC_138995.1, forward strand.
ACTAGAGAAAGCCTGTGCACAGCAGCGAAGACCCAACGCAGCTAAAAATGAATGAATGAATGAATAGCTTCTCTTGTTCCTGCACTGATCTTGATGCTAGCAGATTTGGGATTTCCTTCAGTGATATGACCAAAGGGTAAAATGGTCATATTTTAGTGGAATTGTCACTTGAAAGGCTCCTGTCAGCTAGGCTATGGTTGGCAGTGGAAGGGCCGTGTAGAAAAAAGCAATAATGGAGAAGCTGAGCCCCAGACATATTCCTGTGTTAATGTTCTCTCCCTCCCCACCACGCCCCGCCATTTTACCCTTTGGTCATATCACTGAAGGAAATCCCAAATCTGCTAGCATCGAGAATCAGTGCAGGAACAAGAGAAGCCACCACAATGAGAAGCCCGTGTACCGCAACAAAGAGTAGCCCCTGCTCACTGCAACTAGAGAAAGCCCGCGTGCAACAACGAAGACCCAACACAGCCAAAAATTAAAAAAAAAAAAAAAAAGAATCAGTACAGGACTCGATTTTATCAGCCATCATTCCCATTAAAGACTTCTAGCCTAATGACATGCAAGTGTCCATGATTATTAGAACCATTTTTGGAAAAGAGTTTCTGCATGTTCTCCTTAGTAGTGGTACTTGAGGAGAATGGACTCATTTCATAAATTAGGAGCAAACTCATTGGTCAGCAGAACTTGAATTTAGATGAGACTGTTCTTAGTTCTTACTAATGCTTTTCAGTGTGAATAATCATACATTTGCTGCAAAAATATTAATGAGTTTGATTACAGGGTGCTGCCTAAGATCCTGATGGGGTTTTTCATGATATATGATGCAAACTCTTTATTTCTTTTTTTTTTTTTTTTTTTTCTTCTTTTGGCCTACTGCGTGGCTTGTGGGATCTTAGTTCCCCAACCAGGGATTGAATCCAGGCCCTCAGCAGTGAAAGCACGGAGTCCTAACCACTGGACCCCAAGGGAATTCCCTTTATTTCCTTTTTCACATATGAAAAATTCTGATTCTGAAACACTTCTGGTTCAAGGGATTTCGAATAAGGTATTGTGGACCTATACTGCCTTCTGCTGACCTCAGAGTTAAGTCCAGACTTCTCTGACTACCTTTTTTTTAAATTTATTTATTTAATTTATTTATTTTTGGCTGCATTGGGTCTTCCTTGCTGTGTGTGGGCTTTCTCTAGTTGCTGTGCATGGGCTGCTCTTCGTTGCGGTGCGCGGGCTTTTCATTGCGGTGGCTTCTCTTGTTGCGGAGCATGGGCACTAGGTGCGCGGGCTTCAGTAGTTGTGGCACGTGGGCTCTAGAGCGCAGGCTCAGTAGTTGTGGTGCATGGGCTTAGTTGCTCCGTGGCATGTGGGATCTTCTCGGACCAGGGCTTGAACCCGTGTCCGCTGCGTTGGCAGGCGGATTCCCAACCACTGAGCCACTAGGGTAGCCCTACCATTTTTTTTTTTAAGCCCCATCTTCTGTCGCTCTGCAGGCTCAGAATGAGCTAAACACTTCCCAGATGCGCCCTCTTCCGTGCCACCTTGTGTGTTATAGCTTAAATAGTACCCCTTCTCCCCTTCCCTTTTTCTGTCACACTAGTCCAAGCCATCATCCTCTCACCTTAACTGTGACACTCTTCCCCTTCCAACCGCAACCCCGCCCCCACCCCATGGCTTTCCATCATGTTTAGAATAAAATCCAGAATCCCGACTGTAAGAGCCTTCATGATGTGGCCCCTGACTCTGTCTACAGCCTCATCTACCATTCTTCCCCTTTTTTAAGATTTTTTTGATGTGGACCATTTTAAAAAGTCTTTATTGAATTTGTTACATTATTGCTTCTGTTTTATGTTTTGGTGTTTTGGCGGGGAGGCATGTGGGATCTTAGTTCCCTGACCAGGGATCAAACCCCGCACCCCCTGCATTGGAAGGTGAAGTCTTAACCACTGGACCACCAGGGAAGTCCCCCATTCTTCCCTTTGCTCACTGCTCTTCAGCTGCTCTGTCTGCCTTCCTGCTCCTGGAATATGCCAAGCACTCCTCTGCTTCAGGGCTTTTGCACTTGCTTTTTTCTCTACCTGGACTGTTCTCCCAAGTATCTGTATATATGTCCTTCATTTCATTTTGATTTTTGCTCAGCACCTCTGTGGAAAGGCCTTCACGATCAGTCTGACTAAAGTCACGTCCTCCATCATTCCAGATCCATGCCATGCTTGATTTTCTTCACTTTTTGAGATATTATATATCTCTTATTTGTTTGTCTGTCTCTACAAAATACAAGCTCTGAGGGCAGGAATTGTGTCTGTTTATTCACTGCTGTATTTCCACACCTTGGAGGGGGGCCTGGCATAATAGGTGCTCAATAAATACGTGTTGAATGAATGGTTCTCAGCAGGATAGATTGGAGCCTGTCTCTTTTTCAAGATTTGAGGCCTGGATGCTTAAGTGCAGTTAATGAAATCCAAGATCATTTCCCTGTTTTTGTCTTGTTTTGTTCTTCAATGATTCGGGGAGCTTCCACTGTCCTCTTTCATCCCGTTGACAATATCTGCCTTGTAGGCTGCGGGCCTCCCGGGTGCTTCTTGTTGGCATGAAGGGACTCGGGGCTGAAATTGCCAAGAATCTCATCCTGGCTGGAGTGAAAGGACTGACCATGCTGGATCACGAGCAGGTGAGATGTTCCGCTGCCTTATCACTCTCCTTCGCCATCTCCCCTCTTTGGTATAAACACGTGGAGATTTCGTGCCTTCCTACTTGCCCCTTCTGGGCTGTGAAAGAGGAGGGCTGGCGTCAGTGGCCTGTAGCCCTTGGAGACGGACAGCGCCAGCACCGGGTTTGAATTCAGCTCCACCATGTCCTACGTGGTCAACCAGTGGAGGCTCTCGTCTCCTCGAGGACCTTGCCCGTCTGTAAAGTGGAGTTAGCATCTCCCTTGGAGGGTGATTGTGAGGAGTGGAGGAATGCTCTTCCAGTTTGTACCTTTAAATCGCCCGAGTCACTCATTTAAAATGCAGAATTGCCCTGGGGCTTTGTTTTGGTGTAGCTTTCACCCCTAATGAGTCTACTTTACAAAGTCTGAGATAAGGCTCAGGAGTATATACATTTAAAAGGTGTCTCAGAAGAAAACAGACGTATCTCAGGAGATCTTGATGGAGATGCTTCACAGGCATTACCTTGGGAAATGCTGGATCAGAGAGAATGTGTATGGACCACTTAATGTAGTGCCTGCATGTAATAAGCATCCAATAGTTAATTATATGATAAAATGTTATTTAATTGATAATAGAACCATAGTGCCCAACCCCTATGTAGCTTTCTCTGACCTATCTTTTCTCCAAAGTGAAAATAACTGCTGCTTTGTCTACATTCTCGTGCCTCAATGACATTTTGGTTTTCTTTTATAGAAAATTTCAAATATATACAGAAGTAGAATAATATTTGACACCTCACCGACTTGGCTTCTACAGATACCAGTGTTTTGTTGATCTTTTTATTTATGTTTTCCCCTGTAGTTTTTGGGACAGTTTTTTAAAGCAAATTCCAGAAATCATGTATTTTTTCAGTTAAAATATTTCAAAAATTGTGTTGTCACATGATATTATTTGTGTCTTTTTTTCCTTTTAGGCAATGAACAGGGGTCCTGTCTCATGCTAAGTAACTAGCACACACAGTGTGAGGTATAGGCTCTGTAGACAAAAGTAAATGTTAATGAAATTTTTAAAAGCTCACCTTATTTGGAGTTTCAGGAGAAAATAATATCTAGAATTTTTGTTGTTTTAATTCTCCTGCAATACGAAGAGACAGATAGGTTGGCTCACTTAATATCACAGTCACAAATTGATTTTTGACTTGAATTCAAAACTTTCTAAGGAAAGAAAATGCCTGCAAGCAAGCTGCCAGATAATTAACTAACCCTCCCAGCTTTGACATCCCCCTGTCCACCAGCCACAGTGCCCCCTAGTGGCAGGAACACCCCATCCAGGGGAAGAATTTGTTTGCCTGTGTAGAGAGGGTAAGAGTGGAGACCCAAGGAGGTTCCAAAGGTTCCAAGGTTCCAAAACCTGGAGGCCGTTGGTGTGGAGAAACGAAACCACATGGGATGGTAGTTTCCTCATTTGGTTGGGAAGTCTGAGAATGGGGACTAGAGAACACCGAGGCCGTGTGATGTGGTTCTCTCATTGCCTCAGCACTGGCACGAATGCCACCCAGAGTTGGAGTCAGCCGTTGCCTCTTCAGTTTAAAGACTGATAGTGCCTTCTACTTGCCTTCCGCTGTAAGGCCTGACTCCTCTGACTGGTTTTCAAAGCCTGACACAGTGGTTCTCAATCCCATCTGTGCTTTAGAATATTTGGGGAGTTATTTAAAAATAAAAGTTCTCCAGGTGAGTCTAAAAGGCAGGGAGGGTTGAGAACCACTGGCTTCATATAACCTGGTCCCAGTCAACTTACCCAGCCTGACTCCCATCTCATAGATTTCACAGTTCGTGAACACCCTCTCTGGTGGTTCTGCCTTTTGTAGTTTGCTTGTGCTTTTGTCCCTGACTAGGAACGTCCCAGGAAGATGGTGCTGCATTTTGCAGAAGCTTTGGAATCATGAAGGCTTGGGCTCAAATCACACCTTCTGAAGCTGGGAAAGGGAATTAACCTCACAGAGACTTAGCTTGTTCATCTATAAATTGAAGATGCTAATTCCTGCCCCTTAGAGTTTTTCATTTCGTTTATGTCAGCAAGCATCCAAGAGCACCTGCTGCCTACCCTGAAGTAGTCTAGGTACTGGCGATAGAAAAATGCACAAGATTTGCTTCCCATCCTCAATTTTTTTCCAGAAACCAGAGCACGCTACCTGACTCAGGTTGTGGCATGCAGACATGAGAGAGACTTCCAGGAGTGCTGAGCTGAGTCTTAAAAAACAAGCAGAGGTTTTTCAGGGTTTGAGGAGCTGTGTTTTAGGCAGGGGACATTAGCACAAGACAGCATGGTAGAAATCAAATATAACAGTTTGGTGTTTTTAGAGTGTGAAGCCCGCAGTGCTGGGGGGGTTGCAGATTGCAGGTGAGGTCCAAGTCACGAAGGGCCAGCTGGTAAGCTCTGCTGTAAACTTACTTAATTCTCTAGGTGGTAAGGAGTCATTGAAGAGTTTCAGATGGGTGAGGGTTGACTGCGGCTTTGGGCTTTCTGTAGATCACTAATACTGTGTAGACTGTGGTTGGCACAAGATATGGGGCAGAAGACTACTTAGAAGGCTGCTTTAATAGTTTAAGTGAGAGATGAAAAGGGTCTGTGGAATGACAGTGGGGATAGAGATGGCGAGAAGCACCGAGAGGTGAGAGATGCTTCAGTGGTATAGTCAGTAGGGTTCTATATGGGAAAGCAAGGAGGAAGTACAACAGCTGACACTTACTGCAAGTGCTGGACGCTGTTCTAGGAGCTGTAGTTGTATCTCATTTAGGCCTCAAAACAACTCTGACGTGTAGGGATTATCATTCCTGCTTCACACATAAGAAAACGGAGGGAAAGGAAGTGAAGTATTGGCCCACCCAAGGTCACAGCAGTTAGTGGTACCACCAGGACCCAGGCAGTCCGACTCCTGGCAGAGGCCGTGCACTTAGCCACATCGCCTGGTGCCTGCTATCAAGGAAATGTAGAGGATAGGCAGACCAGGTTTCTGACTGTGGTGACTGGATGCGTCAGAGATGTGTCTGTTTGTTAACAGAGACAGCAAACATAGGAATTGGATTATGATTGGCCCATGGGATCTCCAGGAGGAACTTTCTGGTGGGCAGTTTAGCATAAGACTCAGATGGATCAGGAAGCAATCTGTACCAGTAAGAGCAATTTGAGAAATAACAGCAGATTTTGGTAGAAACTGTAAGGCATGGAGTTGTTTTATGGAGCTATATAGAGTGAAAAGATGAATGATTCCGAGGTGGAATCCTGAGAACAGCTGCACCTAAGAGGGCCCGTATAGAAACTGGAATGTCCAGCGGGGGAGGAGAGCCGGGAGCTGTGAGGCCAAGGAGTACCGACTCCCCCGGTGGAGTGATTAGTAGTGCATCACTTTTAGTACCATCCGCATTTTACATGTGATTCCCTCATACTCAAGGTCACACATTTCGGTGGTTGAGCCAGGATTCAAATCACAACTGTGAATCCAACCTGAATTATCCCAGAGCATGACTTTTAGCCGCTATGATGTACGATCTCTCTGTGTGTGGTGAGATCCCTGGGATGGGATGGGATGGGTCAAGCATACTGTTAGAGGGCTGGCCTTGAACGGGAGGAGGACCAGCTCATTTGCTTGGAGGGAAGATAGTAAGGGAGAGTGTATACTGTGGGTAGTTGGCAGGAGAGGAGGATTACTTCTGTTGAACCCAGTCTTGGTGAATGTGGGGGGGTCATACATGGAGATTCATGATTAAATTAGATGTTTGATGTGTGAAGAAATGCATTTTGAACAGTGGAATCTGTAATCCTACTGGTGGCTGTCAGGTGACTATGTTATCTGTCTTTGAGGCTCTCTTCTGCTGACGTCCAGCCTTATGAGTGAAATTATCCCTCCTTGTGTTGGTCTGATTTTAAACCACCTGTAGGCAGGGACTACATCCTTTAAATTACTTATGTCTCTCTCTGATTGCTTAGAATTGGGCACATGGTAGGGATCTGGTCAACTCTTAGCACTGATGATTATGTCATTTTGTTAGTTAAAAATTTACTTAAGAAAGCATGGACTTCTTTTGTTTAGAGTGAATTTTCATTATAAACACAAGGGGGTGCTCTTTAACCATCAGTGCCCAGTTTAAAAAAAAAAAAAAAGTTCAATGTCTATTTTAAAGCCTCAGAAGGAAAGAGTATAGGGAGTCTGCATTGGGCAGATTCCTATAGGAGCAGTAGTACTACAATTAGATGGTAGATATTTTAGTTATTCTTTAAGATGGAAAAGTTCATTTGTTTTTCCCCCCAAATTCAAGTATTTAAAAAAAAAAATTATTCCTAGGTATTTCCAGAAGACCCCGGAGCCCAGTTCCTGATCCGAACTGGGTCTGTTGGCCGAAACAGGGCCGAAGCCTCTTTGGAGCGCGCACAGAATCTCAACCCCATGGTGGATGTGAAAGTGGACACTGAGAATATAGAAAAGAAACCTGAGTCGTTTTTCACCCAATTTGATGCTGTAAGTTTCATAGAGAATGTAAAAGCTGCTTCAGGAATTCAGCAAATTAAAACACTAGTTGTATGTATACTAGGTACACTGGAGCATTAGAATCTCAAATCTGAGCTTTTTCCCAAGTAAGTTTTTAAGCTGTTCCATTCTTTAGTTTTAATATATTGCCCTAGTAGATTGAAGTCTTATATTGCCTTAGTGTATATGACTTATTAGTGTATTGCCTTAGTATGCTCAGTGTGTTGGTAGGCAGATCCAGTCTGTTGAATCTGCTCTAGCTGCTTGTGAGTTGCTGCCTTTTGGTTTCTTCTTTGGGCATATTTTTCCCAAGACCAGGTTTTTGGTTTTTTTGTTTTTTTTTTTAAGACCAGGTTTTATCATTGGTGTTTTGTCTTCCTTCCAGAATTTTTGCACATAGCTTCTATACATTTTATTGCAAATGTTTTCTTCTGAAAACTTAACAAGTTGGTGAATTTCTGTAGCAGAGTCTTTTTTTTGTTGTTAGAAATACCAAACTACAGCTTGCGTTTTGTCTTTAAAAAGAGCACACCTGATCTTGGTCTGTCTCTGTCTCTTTCTTGCACACAACCACTTTGACCATGTTGCCATGGATAACTAGACAAAATCACTGTAGTCTTAAGCCAAACGAGGCATATCCAGCCTCATTTGATTTCACTGCCAAATCTTTGCAGAGGTGAAAGGATAAGTTAAATTCTGTTTCAGTGTCTATGACCTTTCAGACATGGCTCCCGGTACCCTGGAAAAGCTTAACAAATGTTGGATAACCGTGCAATAGTCACAGATGATGTACTTGTTTTTTAAATGAAGGGCCCATTATGTGAGAGGTTAGAATTTGGGTTTGGTAGTTTTGTTTTTCACACTGTTGTATTTCATATGTGCATCTGTTCAAATGTGGGCTTGGAATGATGGATCATCTGTGCATTTTGTCCCTTAAAATTTTTTTTTTATTCTATTTTGTAAGTCTAGGTATTGGAACATTTTCCATTTGGACATAAGTCATCTCTTCATTTCTTTATCCGTAGTAACCACATTTGGTTTACTCTAGGTGTCCTTTGAACTTCTAGCAACTAGAAGCTTTGTTAGAACTGAAGCATGGGGCTGTTGCTTGTATAACGCATGTGCACAGGGCAGGTGTGACTTCCTCATATTTGAGCCACGTTTGACTGGTCTTCATAGGTTTTCACGCTCAGTTTTGACTGCAGGGCTCCATTCGGTTAGTTGATTGCATGTTCAGCTGCACCTGTCTTATCTTTTAGGTTTGACTTTTCCTCGGGTGACTGCATCCTTTGAACGGCAGCAGAGACACACGTTGCTCTGTGAGCGTTATTTCAAAATTCAGGCTGCCAGACAACAGCAAGAGGTTTATCAAACGAAAATCCTTTTGTAATTTCTTCTCCAACTTTCTATGTTCAGAAGAAAACATGTGCAATTTAGAAGTTGTCTTCTTGGCCCTGATCACAAAGCTCCTCCCGAAAGGTCGTGTTCTGTGCAGTAAAACTTAGCCATTTCTAATACCTCAACTTACTGGAACACAACTTAGAGGCCTCAGAGCAACATTGATAATTCCACTGAGTGAATCACCGGTCTCATTGTCTAAGTCTGAATTGGAGGTCACTTGGGCTGTAACCTTTTCTTTTGTCCTTAAATTCAGATAAAGTTTCACATCGAAAACTGTGGAAAAATAATCTCAACAGGACTTGTTTATTTTCTTTATCTTAACATATCAGTCAAAAGAAGGGGGAAAAATGCCCTTGTATTTAAACATGACCTTTGGGTAAATTTAAAAAACTGGTTTTGTTTCTTGCTGTATCTTATTCAGATATTAATAGGTTTAATGATTTAGAAATAACTTCCTCTAAGTTATATTACTGTCTTTTCCTTTTCCTGAAAACTGTGAAATGTGGTTTATATATGTTCATGGTTTAGGGGAAATAAATTCATCGAGTGCCTTTTACTTAATAGCTAAACACGTTTCATTTTGGTTGCAGAAGGTGAAGTGACCGTCTCATGATTTACATTTTCTACACACTGAAACCTGCAACTTTTCTTTTGTCTTCTAACCATAGCATCCAAAGAACCTGTTGTACCAGTTTGAAACTGGCTTTAGCCATGCCCAGAGAGACTGTTCATTAAGGTGTATTTAGACATCAGGGCGGTGATTCACAGTCTGCACAACTCACACCCAGCCACTTTCATTCTTTCTGCAGGTATGTCTGACTTGCTGCTCCAGGGATATCATAGTTAAAGTTGACCAGATCTGTCACAAAAATAGCATCAAGTTCTTTACGGGAGATGTTTTTGGCTACCACGGATACACGTTTGCCAATCTTGGAGAGCATGAATTTGTAGAGTAAGTCTGGGGAGAGGAGGAGAGAACATAAAACCTTTTCAAAATGTAGTTCTATTTACTGGTAGGAAATGAACCATTTAAGGAAAGTATTTAACTATAATACTTAGAACTTTAGGAAACCAATTCATTAACAGCTTACTGAATATATAGATTCTGTGCTCAGAATTATAGGAGATGTGGCCCCTGCCTTCCAAATTGATGGTCTCCTCTAGAGCATGAGGAAAGCAGTTCTAAGGCGATGGAAACACCATGTGGGTATCTGATCAGTTTGGACTTCAGGTGGTGAAGCCACACTTTCTATTCAGGAAGAACCCGCTCGGATTGTAAACATTTGTTCCCCAGCTGGGGCTTGCGTGTATTCAGGTTGAGAGATGGTAACATGAGGACTAGTTAGATGGGCAACTCTGTGGGCACACTCAGCCGGAGTCTACCTTGGAAGAGCTCCAAGGTCTAGAGACTGCTCTGGTGGAACAAACAGACTGCCTCTCATTTTGAACATTGAGGTTACAGACCATGGTGATTCCCACATAATGAAACCTGTAGTGTTTTGAACTTGTAGCTTCTAGATGAAAGATGGCAGATGATACCAGTACTGTAAAACTACAAGAGTTGGTTTTGGGGCTGTAACTTTTGACCACCACCCTTGCCGATGAGACATAAAGAGAGACCCTGTGTGGTAGGTGAAGCCTCCTATCAAGAGTCAAGAACTGCTTTCTTTTGTTCAGCTTCTTAGGCAAGTCACTGAACTTTGTCCAGTCTGCAAGTCTCTTGCCTGTAAAGTCGAGATGGGGGAAGGACAAACATGTTCAAAATCTCTTGTATCTCTTACATTTTATGGCTTTAAGAAAATCTAGTTCTTTGGGCACCTTATAAATGGATAAAGAAGTCACAGTAGAGAAAAGAAGGCCAGATTATTTTAATGTGAGCTCCCCGTGGCAGAGAGGAGGAACTGAGTTCAGCTCTTTATTTCATGATTCAGGTGGAACATTTACAAAGTTTATTGAGAGTATACTATGTGCTAGGCAGTGTGCTAAGCAATTTGTTATTTCTCTTCTAATAATTCTTCAGGGATTATTACTCCCACATAGCAGGTAAGTGAGGCATCAGGTAATCAGTGGCTGGGCTGGGGTTTGAGCCAGATCTGTATGAGCTTTTGCTCTTAACCACCATCCCATTCAGTGAGCCACTGATGCTCTTCTTGTTCTCATGGCATGATTCATAGGGTAGAACTCGATTCCCTCCCCTTGTCACCCTCTAGGGAGAAAACCAAAGTTGCCAAAGTTAGTCAAGGAGTAGAAGATGGACCTGATACCAAGAGAGCCAAACTTGATTCATCTGAGACAACCATGGTCAAAAAGGTATGTGGAGGATGTGGAGGAGAGGGGTGGTGTCAAGGGTCAGAAGCCCTGGGGCCTTGGAGGCTACGGGCCATGACCATTGCCAGCAAGGGAAGCAAGCATGTAGTCCTGAAGGGGGGAGTCTGGACAGACTAGGCCCGCGCTTGTCCCATTTAAAGGGGCAGCTGTGCTTGGTGCCAGCCGGCTGTTGCTGTGAGGGAATGTGGACCTAGTGATGTCAGATGTGATTTTTCAAGAGAATGAGAAAGAAAGATTTTTTTCAATATGCTCTGTCCCAGACTTTTTAATACCGGCAACCTTTTTGCATGCTGCTTCCATCCACCCTGTAGAGACTGAAGAGAACATGCCTGCAAGACTTACCTGCTCTGTGGGCCCCGGATTTGCACCTCTGGTGTATGGAGCAGCATCAGAAAGACTGTTTCTGAGCACAGGCCCTTACTCTTATGTTTTTTTTTTTTAAACTTAGGTCACTTTTATTATTGCTACATCTATTTTTTAAATTATTTATTTATTTGGCTGAGTCAGGTCTTAGTCGTGGCATGTGGAATCTTTTGTTGCGGCACACGGACTTCTCTCTAGTTGTGGCACGTGTGCTCTAGAGCTCAGGCTCAGTAGTTGAGGCGCACGGGCTTAGTTGCCCCGCGGCATGTGGGATCTTATTTTCCCCACCAGGGATGGAACCGCGTCCCCTGCATTGGAAGGCGGATTCTTAACCCCTGGACCGCCAGGGAAGCCCCAACTCTTATACAAATTTTTTGTTTTTTTTTTTTCAGATTGATAGACAATTTAGTAAGGTCCTAAGTGGGCAGGGAGACAGTTTCAATTTGAATTGCTTCATTGCTTTTTTGCTTTTTTAAAATAAAGTTTTTGGTGTTTTCCCACCAAATAACCTTTTACGAAGAAAGGTCTCAGTGTTGACACGTGTCATCAGATGTGTGTGTGTATATATATATATATATATTTTTAATGTAGTTTACATTAGGGGCTTAGTCTCTACTAGGACTGGTACTGTAATTCATGTTACAGAAAGAGGAGTGGGAAGGGAATCAGTAGACAGATGATGGTTTTGTAGCTAGCGTTGGAATTTGAGAAGGGAATCCATGCGATGGGGAAAAAAACAAGATGAAGTGGCCAGAATTGGTTGTGTTGAACCGAGAGGAAAGACATGGCCAAGCCCTTATTTACTCTTTGCTTTGTAGATCTAAATGTTGAGAAAGAAAAACAGCTGGTCAGGGCGTCGAGTTAAAACTGCTCTAAAGGGGGGATTCTAAGAGTGCAGAAACCACAAAAGAGACTGCAGAAAACCACAGAAGTGGAACTCTTTTGAGTTTCCAGCAGGGCTGCGTTGGAGATTTTCGTTTTCTTGCTCTTTATGTTTGTATTGGAATAGTTTGTTGCTGTGAGTGTGATACAGAGGAATTATTAAGCCCTAATTTTAGTGTCTATTCACAGGACCATAATTATCCAGAGTGAACATCGGTGTTTTGGCCAAAACTTGGGTCTTTTTCTTTCTTTCTTTCTTTCTTTTGGAGGCCCAGTCAAGCTTTATCTGAATAGCTCCGTGAGTTTGGTGGGGGGAGATAAATTGTTAACTAAGGGAGGAGTACAAAAGCAGCTTTGTGGGTGCTGTCAATTTATAAATCACACCCTCTTACAAGTGTGACACTTGGCCTTGGTGTGAAGGGTTTTATGGCTTAAGGGCCCTCTCTGATTGAGGCAGGTCTTTCACATTCAAATGGAGAGAGCCCTAGCTTTGTTTGCCCTTCACAGCTGGAAGTTTCCTGGGAGTCAATTCTGATGGTGCCCACTGGGGCAGATCTGGAAACCTCTTTTGGGAGCCACTTTAGCTAGCTATGAGGAGAATGTGGGCAGCCCTGGCAGGCACTCGGCGGCCTTCGCGTACCATTCCTAGGGCTCTTCAGTCACACAGCTCTTTGTGCGGCCTCTTCCTACATGGGGCCCAGTTTGAAGGTATCAAAATATTCCCCAGCTGACATTGTTAGTCAGCTGTTGCACTGGGACAATTCAGGCTTGGATTCCAACCCTGAGCCCTTAAGGTTCCAAGGCATTCAGTGCATTCCTGATGACAATCCCTGGGATTCCAAACCTTGTCTTTGTGCGGCCTCACCGCGAGCGCTGTGGAAGGACCGGGCTGAGCAGGGTCTGGGCCTTGGCTTTGCCACCTTGCAGTAACACGCCGACTCCATTTTGGCAGTGACTACTCCACGATTTCGAAGTTTTCCTCCAATTCAAAAATCCCTTGATTTAGATTCTGCCCTTTCAACTAGTTGGGTTATGCTCAGCATGCAGGATGGGGGTGGGGAAGCAACCACTTCCCGTTTCCTGTGAAAGGCTTCTGGTTAGGGTTCCCTTCCCCTCCCCCTTTTCCTTAGGTTCAACCCCGTGTTGTGAAGCCACTTTTGCTTCAAGGTACACATTGTGCTCCTAAATTAGAAACGTTAAAAAACAAAGAGGAAAAACAGAGCTTGTGGTTTTCACACCGTCTAGGAAGACACTGGCTGGGCCTTTCTATCACCTGTGCCGTCATGATAAATGCGGCAGTGGGAAAATGCCCAGCCCAGAGATAGACATGCAGTAGTAGATTGTTAGCTTCCTTTGGCGCCCAGGAGAAGTGATGAGACAGATTTCGTCAGAAACAGGTGTTGGGCATAGACCAGATGTGGGCTCTAGTATGCAGGAGATAAAGGAGATTGCAGTGGTTTTGTGATGAGGAAGTGACCGGAAGGGCTTCCCAGAGGAAGAATTGCTAGAGTTGGCATGTGAAGGACAGTCTGCCAAGCACCAAAGCCAGGACCGGCATCCAGTCACAGGAAATAGGGTCAAGAAAAAGCACAGCTGTCAAGACAGAGTGACTCTGGCTTCCCTCACTCCAAGCAGCGAGCCCTTTCTGTATCTGCAAAATGCCTGCTGTGGACAATGCACTGTATTGGGTGCAGGGAAGCAAATTAACCCTCTTGTCTCTGTTTACAGCTGACACTAAAGCCAAGAGAAGTTAAGGAACCCCGCCCAAGATCACACAGCAGTGTAAGAAGGAAGGAATAGGTGGGGAGAGAGCATAGGCAGTGGCGAAGGGCACAGGCGCACCTTACCGCCCACAAGGTGAATCCCCTTGGAGTTTCTAGGATAACTTGAAGTTTTGTGAGGATGGTGGGATGAAATATGTGAAAACTGGGATCACTCCAGAAAACTTTAAAAAGCCACCAATGTGCTCCCGTGCTGCTGTTCATATTTCTTTATTGTTAGGGGCCTGCCAGATAGGAGTAGATAGATGCCTGGTGGTGGGTACGCGCCATAATAGCTCTTTAAAGATTAAACATAAAGTAGAATTTGCTTCTGATATGCTAAGAAACTACAGATTTAATTTTACCACTGCTTCTGATGTAGTGGGTGACTAATTTGGGCACTGTAATCCTTTTTTCATGAATTAGTTGTGAAATTCCACAGTTGAGGAGTGATTCATTATTTTGATTTCCCCCTTTCTGAGCAATTTGTTGACAACTCTCTCATCCTCCTCTCACCCCCATCCTTAAAGCAGCATTCCTGATGACTGACTACTGTAGTTCCTCCTCTTTTCTGTGGCACGTTGATTTGAAACGCTGGTTACACCTCAGATTACTTGTCAGGGTCTCCCTCGTTAGAGTTGAAGCTCCATACGGGCTGGGCAGTTCTGTTCACTGCTCTGTTCCTAGTGCGGTGCCCCGCACACTTGTGTTCAGGAGATTTTCTTTTAAATAAATTTATCTATTTATTTTTGGCTGCCTTGGGTCTTCGTTGCTGCACATGGGTTTCCTCTTGTTGCAGCAAGCGGGGGCTACTCTTTTTTTTTTTTTTTTTTTTTTTTTGCGGTACGCGGGCCTCTCACTGTTGTGGCCTCTCCCGTTGCGGAGCACAGGCTCCGGACGCGCAGGCTCAGCGGCCGTGGCTCACGGGCCCAGCCGCTCCACGGCATGTGGGATCTTCCCGGACCGGGGCACGAACCCGTGTCCCCTGCATCGGCAGGCGGACTCTCAACCACTGCGCCACCAGGGAAGTCCCCAGGAAATGTTTGTTCAGTGTAGTTGTGGCTGTTCCAGCATCATAATGTGACCCAGCTCTGGAGGAAATTATTGTCATTGTAAAAAGGATTTATTCAGTTCACTTTCTTTGTGATCAAATAAATGGATTAATGTTGTAGTACATCAGTTCGCATAGTTTAGGTTATTTGAGCTGAGCTGGGAGAACAGACTTTTAAAGAAGAGAAGGTTCTTGGCTGGGAATATGTAGAAGTCAGTCATTGGGTTGCCTAGACCAGAACCTGCAGCCCAGAGAGGTTCAAGACTAACTTGTCAGAGAGTCACTTGGTTCGGGGAGGGGAGCAGGCAGGGAGGTGCAGGGTGCAAATCGCAGAGAATGTGGTGGACTGCTGATGGTAGGTTTTGCAGGTCGGACAGTTGTGGAGTGTGGGGTGGGTGCTGGAGGTGCCTTGTCTCACCTGAGAGAAGTTTCTTGGGTTCTACGGATGAGGAAGAGGAGTCCCTCCCATCATCACAGCACAGTCTGGTCTTGTGTGTATGTGTGTGTGTGAGAGTGAGAGAGAGATACTCAATATACAGAAATCACACGACATCAATGCAAGTTATGGGACGTAATGGTAAAACAAATACTATCCAACTTAAAAACCAAAACGTTCCCAGTACTGTTGTACCAATCTGGGTGTTCTTTCTCTGTCTTCTCAGGGCTGCTGGTACATTTGTGTGGATTTAATAAGGTATCCAGAAGGGGTGGATATAGCCCTGCTTGGCATGGTGTTTTGTCATGTGTTTGTAAATCTAAACAGTGGAATAAAGCTTATTAGGTGGTGTTGTAGGTATAAATTAAAAATGAAATTGAGAGCGATAGAGCTAACCACCATGTACCCACCACCCAGTTTAAAGCATAAAACATGACTGATGTGATCGAGGCCCCCTGGTTATCGCTCGCCAGCATGAGTAACTACTGTCCTCAGTTGTGGTTCTTATTCTGGGCATTTCTTCTTACCGCACGTGTTTGTTTTTCCAAGTAACATAGAATTGTTTGGTATGCTTTTTAACTTCTTAAAAATTGGTTTTGCATTTTATGTATGCTGCCATGTGCTTTTTAAGAGCAGCTTTATGTTTGTGAGGCCATCTGTGTTTGTGTGTGGTTCTGGGGCTTCGCTGTCCATTATGGTAGCCACCGGCCGCATGTGGCTATTTAAATTAAAATTAATGAAATTTAAATTAAATTAAAAATTCAGTTCTTCAGTCTCACCAGCCACATTTCACATGTTTAGTAAGCGCAAGCGGCTGGTGGCATCCATATCGCAAAGCACCAACGTGCAGAATGTTCTTGTCGTCCTTGCAAGTTCTCTTGGACAGCAAACACTGCAGGTTTTTTTGTTTGTTTTGTTTTTGTTTTGACCATAGAGTATCTGTTGTGGGAAAACATGACTATTTATTTATTCTCCTATTAATGGGCATTTAGGTATATAAGGTTTTGCTCTTACAAATTGTGCTGCAGTCATTGTGTGTGTGTGTGTGTGTGTGTGTGTAGATAATCTCCTTGGGTAAGTGTGTGATTTCTCTAGGATATAGGAGATTTAGGATGTGCACATCTTCAACTTTACTAGACCCCAAAAAATAACGCTCAAGTCGTTTCCTCAATTTACATTCCAAACCCAGCAGCATGTAACAGTAACATTTGGTAACTTCAGGCTCTTTTGCCACTCTGCAGAGTGTGAAAACTGTCTCGGGTTGTAGTTGTCAGTCGTTAAAATGCTCTTGAAAACTGTAGTCTCCCATGAGTAGGTGTGGAAATTAGACCTAGAAATCTCTAGTTTGAAAGTTGTTTCAATTCTGATTTACATTCAGCTTTACATCCAGATCTGTATCACTTGTTACAGATGTTCAGCCTGATCTAAAAAGTAAAGTAGGTTCACAAGTCCCAAATGTGGAAAATACAGAACAAGTTGAGAAAATGTGAACCCTGTTACCTAGTGATGTCAGTATTCTTTTTATGCATGTACATAATAAATTAGAGCACTAATTAATATATATTAGTACATGCAAGACATGTATAATGATCTAATGTAATATATGACATACGTATGTATTGACTTTTCCTTTTTTCACTCCATATATTTTCATAAGCACTCCTCAAATCTTTATGTCTACTTTGGAGAGCATGATTCTATTCTATTCTGTTTATTTTTTTATTGACATATAGTTGGCGTACAATTGGAGAACATGATTTTAAATGGCTGTATGTGTCGGTCTTCCCCTTTTTGCCTTGCCATGATCTGTTGAGCCAGTTTCCTATTGCATAGAGGTTATTGCAGTCTCCCACTATTCTAAATGGCCCAGCACAACCCCTTAATTTGATAGCTGATAGACTGTGTGGAGAATTCATCTTTATATTTATTGTTGGGCTTTTCGGCAAATGAAAAGCAGGTAGGTCCTATCACTTCAGGGGTATTTATTGAAAATCTAGTCCATTCAATGCTGTGCCTTTCACTGTGGTCCCTGCCTCAGGAAGCTGCTACCCATCTGAGGAGAGGGGATCAGTTAACGGTGTGAGAGGGCTTATTATTATTCTTAACTAGACTCTCAGATTGAAATCATCAAGGCCCAGAATCGTCAGGGGAGAAAATGGACAGTGGAGGGCAGTGGGTTAGGCATTCGAGGCAGAGGGATCCATAGCCAAGAGCATGGAGGAGTGGGAGGGACGAGTGAGCTGTGAAAGTTACCTTCATTCGGGGTGGGGGGGTGGATGCTACTACCTGGCAGGCACTGCCGGCTGCTTCATCTGAAAGGCTCTTCATTCCTTGAAAGCACCGTCGAACGGGCTTTTTCTCTTTATAAACTCAATGCCAGTGAGGTCGGTAAGGCAAGCACCACCTTTTGCATCTGTGCTACTACAGATTAGGCGGCTTGGTTAAGTTTTGTTTTATTTTTAATAGTTATGAGCCATGATAGTAGACTTTGGGTACCTTGAACCAGAAAAGGGGGTGTTAATTGAAGGCAGGCTGGAGTAGCACAAGAAGCATGGAGTAGCTCCTGTGATCTGAGAAGGGGAAGGACCAGGGCAACTGGGGAGCCTCGGAGGCATCAGGAATTTGGCCTTTCTCTTTAGAGCTCTGACGTTAATGTGTCTCCATTTCCAACTTTCATACTCTCGATTCCCAGGAGAAACAATCTGATGGGTCTGGCTGGGTCATGTGTCCACCCCTGGCTTTGTCACCTGTGGCTGGAGGGCTGGTACACATTAAAGACTAGGCCACAGGGGGTCTCCTCCTCAGATACCAGGAAACTTCTCTAAAAGTTGACAGCCACAGACAGGCCCAAGAGAGGTTAATTCATTTGCCTAAGGTCACAAGTTAGTGGCAGAACTGAGTCTAATTCCGCCCTTAGAGTTGAGGAGGGAAAAGGGCCTCTATCCTTGGCCCTGGTGCTATAGAAGGGCCCACTCTGGCCTTCCTCCAGCCATTCCCCTCACAGGGTAAGGATCCCATGGGATGCAGGAGATGCATCTGCCTGGATCTTGTAGCCTTCCTCCAGTCCTAGACCACATTCTGGATACCTGGACCCCTGGAATCTCCTGCCCAGATAACCCCAGGCTACTTCCCGGGCTTTTGTGGGCTTCTTACCTGATCTGCCTCTGGAGTACAGACCTTCCCACAACGTCTGCATGCCTAGGCCTGAGGGGTGGATGTTTTGGTGGGGAAGGATGGGCAAAACCTTTTGCAAAGTTAAGTGCAAAGCCCCTTGAATTTTGGGTCAGAGCCAGAGCGGGGAAAGGGTGCGGGTACGGCCTTCCAAGGGTATCTCGTTCTGGCACAGTACTCCCAAGGAGTGTGAGAATTCCAAATTTGAACCTGGTCTTCCAGGTGGTTATGAAGAAGGTTTATTTGTTAGCGCAGGAGAATATAATATACTTAATAACTTATTAGTGTGATTTATAACTAAATACGTAGACATGGGTTTTCATTTGTACTCTTACCCCCTCAGGCCCTGAAAGTGTTAGAGGTGGGCCTGCCTGGGACTAAGACTGTAAAAACAACTTTTTCCCCTTCATTTGTCATATAATGGCCTAACAAATCAGAGGATTCTTAGCATTGGTCTTTGCCAGACAAACTACAAAAATTCTGAATTAAGGTCTTGGTGGTTTCTGAAACCTGGTTAAGACTTTTCTTATTGTGATGGCATTTCCAGACCATACTGCTGATGGCTTGATCTGCATTGTAAGACTTGTTAAGAAGGGTCTGGCAAGTCTGTATCAGGCACTAAATGTCACTCCGCTAACTACGTGACTTATCTGTTAAGGTCAAACAGACCCATTGACCAAAAGGTTTGAGGGCAGTACAGGCATCTTGTATGCTAGCTTTTACAATGGATCCAGCCCCCAAAGGAGTGATTATGGGGAAGCAGAAAGCCTCCTTGAAAACCACGTTTTCAAGGCACCTTGAAAACCACGACTGTTTTATCTTCACCAGCAATTTGAACTTTCATCTTTCAAATCCGTTACGGTCTTCAGCAAGCTGCCTGGTAGCTGATAGATCTTGGTTCACTTAGCCTGCTAAATTGTACCTTTGTTGTCTTTTTTCTCTTTTATTTTTAAAATATCTGATGTGTGTGTGTGTGTGTGTAGAGAAGACAGGAAGAAAGACACACAGCTCTGTAAGTTTGAAATTATTCATACACTTACACATATATACCATCTTAAACTTGGTAAAAGTAGCTAGTACTGACAAAAATTTGAGAGTAAGGTGCTACCACCTTACTCCCAAATATTTCAGTCTGTATTTTCTCAAACAAGGCGTTCTCCTTAATCAGAAACCAACCATCAAAATCAGGAAATACACATGGGTACGTCGCTGCCATCTAATCCTCAGACCCCATTCAAGTTTTACTGGTTATTCCAATCATGTCCTTAACAGCAAAAGGATCCAGTTTAGAGTCATGTGTGCATCTAGATTTTCATGACACCTGAAGGCTGCAAGCCAGTTATTTTGTAAAATGTCCCGTAGTTTAGGTTCATCTGATGTTCCCTCGTGATTAGACTGTAGCTACACATCTTTGGCAAAAATATCACCACATGGATGCTTCTCATTGCATCCTGTGGTCTGGTGCATGGTTATCACATGCCCCTTTACTGGTAATGTTAACTTTGATCATTTGAGTAAGATTGTTTGCCAGACTGCTCCTTTGAAAACAGTTTTTTTCCCTGTGTGACTAATAGGTATTCTGTAGAGGGGTATTTTGAAAATATGTAAATACCCCATTCCTATCAAACTTTATTAATTAGTTAATTTTAGGTCTGTGGACTACTGGATTATAGTTTACTTAAAGTGTTATAATCTGTTTTTATCCTCAAATTGTTTTAGTATATTTATCCTCACATTTGACCAGTGGAAGCTTCTTTAAGCTGGCTCCTATTACCTCTTGACATGGCCCATCATTCTTTGAGGACTTTCCTTGTTTCAGGCTCTTCTTGTGTTCCTGCTGCCCCAGTTTTGAAGTCAGTCATATCTCCAAGGAGAAATGTTTCTCTTAGTGGTGATTAGAAACCAAAATCTGGGTGTTAGATGTGCTCATTGCTATCAGAGTATCATTGCTTTTAGACCTTCTCAGTGGACACAGCAGCTAAATATTTGTATGTGTACACATACACACACTTGCATCTACATTTATTTCTTTATCTGCCTGTATATATAGAAAACGAGTTCATGCCAATAACTCTCACCACAGGCTTCATTCTACTTTTCTCCTTTTCCATATGTCTAGTTCTCTTCTTCTCTGACAGTGAGAAACCTGGCTCCCCAGATGCTCAGTGTAATTTCTTGTTGCATCAAGTCCTTGGATGTAATCAGTCTCCTGTTGCTGCCCTTTGGGGATGCCCTTCTTACCCTGCCCTGCTCTATCCCCTCCAGCCAGGCCACCCAGCCCCTCCACACACACCGTTTCCCTGCCCTTCCTTAGTCTCAGCAAATGGCTTTTGGACTTAATTGTTTAGGAAAGGGAAAGGAAAACCATTTTCTCATTCATATTTAGTTGTTTATATTTAAAAATATAACTGTCTCATGGCATTTTTTTGAGAAAATTTGATTTAGCTTAATAGGTTTCAACCATATTTCCTCCTACCACAGAGCTTTTGCAAATGCCATTTCCATTTCCACAGCCTGGAGGTTTCATTCCATCCCCTTTGCTTGTTTTTCTTCTTTGTTATTTATGGATATTGTTGTTTGTTTCTGTTTACCAATACAAAGAAAATTTATTGAATGTCTTTAGACACACATTCTTGGTCACTTATGAAGGTATTTCCGTGGCGTAAATACCACCAGAGTTCAAGAAAGAGCCAGAATGGAACTAGGTCTTTAGCTTTGCTCTGTCTTTCTTCAGTGCAGGGAGCACATATCATTGATTTCTGTGTCCCCAGTGCCCAGAGGAACACACAGTAAGTGCTCAATAAACATTTATTGGATTTGAATGGGCCTCAGCTTCTTTTAATGAACAGTAAACCTTACAGAATGACATTTCTCCTAGAAATGGTGAAGAGTTACTGCCTTGTGATATAAAGCCAACATGTTTTATCCCTAAGCAGTTTCGTCTTTTTTTCAACAGAAGGTGGTCTTCTGCTCCATCAAAGAGGCGCTGGAAGTGGACTGGAGCGGCGATAAAGCAAAGGCAGCTCTCAAGCGCACAACTCCAGATTACTTTCTCCTTCAAGGTGAGGACTGGAAGCAGGGCTTCCCAGCAAGCGATTTGTGCTTTGATTTCTACAAATGTGGGTGCAGGAGCCAGAAGGTTTCTTGAGGTTTGCCGTGAGTGGAGTTCCCCCTTAGCTGGGTCTCAGTGGCCACTTAGAACAACAGAGTGAATGGAGAGGAGGCCTGTCACTGAGCTCTGGTTTCTTAACGATTTTTGCTTTTTTTATTATTTGTTGAAGTGAACTGCCCTCTAAAGTTGAGCCTGAGATAACAGTGCGATAAATCCAGCTCTTTTCATCACTGCTTTCCCTCTTCAGAGTTCTTCCTGGGCCTTAAAACCAGTCTTCCTCTCCTGAAGTCTTTTCCCCCACTCTCACCATCATTGCTGGTGTCAGGGAGCATTAGCTAGGTATTGGTTGGCGTCTCAGTGTTCTTGTGCCTGGCACTTTTATTTTTTAATATTATTTTTATAATAATAATCATAAACATTGAGTGCTTACTAGCAAGAGCCATTGGGAATTGATACTATTACTATCCCTACTTCACAGACAAGGAAACTGAGGCACAGAGAGATTAAGGTTACTCATGTTCTCACAGTAAGCCAAGTAAGTGTATAAATAACATCGGTTTGTTAATTAGTGTAAAAATAATCCATATTTGTTATAGAAAATACCAGAAAAAAAGCAAAAAAAGTCACCTCGACATTTTTGTACTTTTGGGGATGTGCTTCCCAGCTTCCCCCGCCCATGTCGGCACATAGAAAGCCCTCAGTAAACAGCTATTAATTTGGAAAGGTTTGAGGTATAGCCTGAGCGTTTCTAACTGCTGCTTATAAAAGGAGTCAACCAGTATTTGAGTTTACCATAACTTGGGGATTCTCTCACCCAGGGGCAGTCTTGTCCTCCAGGGAACACTGGCAGTGTCTGGAGACATTTTGGTTGTTATGACTGGGGGTGGGATGGGGAGAGGGCAGGGATGTTGTTTAATATCTTATGACACATGGCACAAGACAGCCCCCCCATGACAAAGAGATATCTGGCTGCCAGTGTCGATAATGCTGACGTTGAGAAACCCTGATCTAACCCTTTGCAGTTTCCAGAGTATTTTCTTGTCCATCTCATCATCACAGCTCCCTTATGAGGTGGACAAGGTGGGAATTATCTGCAGTTTGGTTTCTTGGGATGAAGAGACAGAGTCCCAGAGAGGCTCATGTTTTGCCTGAGGACACAGAATGCAGATGGCAAAAGAGCAGCCCAGGTCTTTGAAGTCTAATTAATTAAATACTGTGAGAGGTACCAGGTAATGAAAGCATCCGGGCTCCATTCTCAGTGCTCTGTGGGTATTAGCTCATTGGATCCTCACCACATTCACATGAAGCAGCTGCTGTACCCCCACTTATAGGCGTTTTAAAAGGTACAAATTGATGAAGACACAGGCATGTGGTCACCCCTGCCCTCAGGAGCCCATCATTGAGATGGGGAGGCAAAACTAATGGCCTGGAGACAGTGTGGGGGATAATGTTTATTGAATCCAGATAGATTCCGCTGACCATCACTATCAGAAGTTACAAGGGGCTGGGGAGCAGACAGGTCGTGAGGCAGAAGCAGGAGCTTTAATATTGTGACCCAGATGGCAGGCAGTGGTACACAGTTCAGAACTAGTGCTCTGGAATCAAAACAGACCTGCCTTTCAGTCCTGGCGCTGTCATTTTCTTAGGTGAGTGATGTTGAGCCACAGACTTAAATTCCCTGAGGCTCCCTTAGATTCCCCTCTGACCATGGGGGTGTTAATAGCGCTTGCCTCAGAGGGCTTTTGTGAGGCTTGCATGACACCACGCAAGGGGCTTAGCACATAAGCAAGTCTAGAGACCTAATCTAGTTACGTGCTCGGAGGTGGGAGGTACTTCGCAACTGTGCAGTAGAATTTTAGGACTGACTCAATTTACCCTTTTCTAAAAAAATTTATTTATTTAAAAAATTTTTTTTGGCTGCGTTGGGTCTTCATTGCTGCATGCGGGCTTTCTCTAGTTGCGGTGAACGGGGGCTGCTCTTCATTACAGTGCGCGGGCTTCTCATTGCAGTGGCTTCTCTTGTTGCGGAGCATGGGCTCTAGGCACGCGGGCTTCAGTAGATGTGGCACGCGGGCTCAGTAGTTGTGGCTCGCGGGTTCTAGAGCGCAGGCTCGGTAGTTGTGGCGCGTGGGCTTGGTTGCTCCACGGCATGTGGGATCTTCTCAGAGGAGGGCTTAAACCCGTGTTCCCTGCATTGGCAGGCGGATTCCTAACCACTGCGCCACCAGGTAAGTCCCTCAATTTACCCTTGATTCCATACTTGAGTAAGTATTATCATAGCAGCAATCCTATTGGATTTTAGTTTTTTGCCTGTGACACTTTGTTGGATAATATACTCCATATGTTTACTTCTCTCTTCTTTTTTATTTTTTTTAAATTTTTTTATTTTTAATTTTTTAGGGTTTTTTTTAACGTTTTTATTGGCATATAATGGCTTTACAATGGTTTACTCCTCTTTCTAAATGGTACTAATTACCTTCTTAGTTTCAAGTTCCAGGGCTTCGGATTTGGTGATTGAAACTATGTTCATAAAGCAACTATACTCCAATTAAAATTAATTAAAAAAAACTGTGTTCATAATTAATACTCATATTAATTATGACTATTTCTTTATTGTAAAAACCACATACCATAAAGTTTACCATCTTAACCATTTTTATGTGTATAGTTTTGTAATAGAGAATTTTATTTTATTTTTATTTTTTTGCAGACTTTTAAAATATATATTAATTAATTTATTTATTTTATTTATTTTTGGCTGCGTTGGGTCTTCATTGCTATGCGCAGGCTTTCTCTAGTTGCAGCGAGTGGGGGCTACTCTTGGTTGTGGTGTGCGGGCTTCTTATTGCGGTGGCTTCTCTTGTTGCAGAGCACAGGCTCTAGGTGCGCAGGCTCAGTAGTTGTGGCGCACGGGCTTAGTTGCTCTGCGGCATGTGGGATCTTCCCAGACCAGGGATTGAACCCGTGTCCCTTGCGTTGACAGGTGAATTCTTTCTTTTTTCTTTTTTCTTTTTTTTTTTTTTTTTGCGGTACGCAGGCCTCTCACTGTTGTGGCCTCACCTGTTGTGGAGCATAGGCTCTGGACGTGCAGGCTCAGAGGCCATGGCTCACGGGCCTAGCCGCTCCGCGGCATGTGGGATCTTCCCAGACCGGGGCACGAACCTGTGTCCCCTGCATCGGCAGGCGGACTCTCAACCATTGAGCCACCAGGGAAGCCCGACAGGTGAATTCTTAACCACTGCACCACCAGGGAAACGTCCCTGTAATAGAGAAGTTTAAAAGGAGGCAGCCCCACATATCATACTGTCTAGACCAAGGCTGGCAGCTGTGCGCTTCCCACTCTCCCCTCCATCCCTCGCCTGTGGCAGATGTGGCTAATAAGGCCTTATCATTGGCCGGCCACTTTTCTTATAGCCTTGGGATTCTTTAAACAGCAGTGCCTGCAGTCCCCTCTCTGACTGGGCATACAAATACAAATAAAGCTAACTCTCTCCTTATAAGAATGAGACCTAGAAGGGAAGTGACTCCCCATGGCCTAGGTCTAAAACCCAAGTCTCCTGATTCTTCCAGGATCTAGTTCTTTTCACACCATCCCCAGTGTTCTTCCTGAGTTTTTTGGATATCCAACATAGCCTTTCCTGGGCTTTTCTCTTTGTAGCAGATGACATGTCCTAACTTTGCTTGCGTGGCGTCATATGCATATTCCTGATGATATTTTTTTTGCCGTCTTGGGTCGTTCTGAGCTCTGTGTGTCTTTCCAGAGGTGCTGCAACTGGAAGTATAAGGAGTGTTCCAAATGCAACGAGCATGAGGGCCTGCTTTGCTGTCTGGGAGTTTTGCTCTTGGTGTATAATTGATTAACTGCTTTGGCTAGGGACTGGACTAAGCTTCTGGAAGTAGAGGGAAATGGCTCTCGTGATCTCTTTCCCTGGGTCCTGCCGGCAGCTTAGACTTCTGCCAGAATTCAGCTTGTAAGTATTAAGCTGACTTTCTGAGTATATCACCTTATTCTTTTTTTTTTTTAATTTTTGAATTTTATTTTATTTATTTTTTTATACAGCAGGTTCTTATTAGTCCTTAATTTTATACACATCAGTGTATACATTGTCAACCCCAATCGCCCAATTCATCACACCACCATCCCCCCCCCCCCCCGCGGCTTTCCCTCCTTGGTGTCCATACGTTTGTTCTCTACATCTGCGTCTCAACTTCTGCCCTGCAAACCGGTTCATCTGTACCATTTTTCTAGGTTCCACATACATGTGTTTATATACGATATTTGTTTTTCTCTTTCTGACTTACTTCACTCTGTATGACAGTCTCTAGATCCATCCACGTCTCAACAAATGACCCAGTTTCATTCCTTTTTATGGCTGAGTAATAGTCCATTGTATACATGTACCACATCTTCTTTATCCATTCGTCTGTCGATGGGCATTTAGGTTCCTTCCATGACCTGGCTATTGTAAATAGTGTTGCGATGAACATTGGGGTGCATGTGTCTTTTTGAATTATGGTTTTCTCTGGGTATATGCCCAGTGGTGGGATTGCTGGATCATATGGTAATTCTATTTTTTGTTTTTTAAGGAACCTCCATACTGTTCTCCATAGTGACTGCATCAATTTACATTCCCACCAACAGTGCAAGAGGGTTCCCTTTTCTCCACACCCTCTCCAGCATTTGTTGTTTGTAGATTTTCTGATAACGCCCATTCTAACTGGTGTGAGGCGATACCTCATTGTTTTTTTTTTTTGCGGTACGCGGGCCTCTCACTGTTGTGGCCTCTCCCGTTGCAGAGCACAGGCTCCAGACGTGCAGGCTCAGCAGCCATGGCTCACAGGCCTAGCCGCTCTGCGGCATGTGGGATCTTCCCGGAACAGAGCACGAACCCGCGTCCCCTGCATCGGCAGGCGGACTCTCAGCCACTGCGCCACCAGGGAAGCCCTCATTGTAGTTTTGATTTGCATTTCTCTAGCAATGGAAGCAGTACTTGTTGGAATTAATCGTTTGGTTTTCCGGAAGGAGCTCATAATAGAGGACTCCCTTCCGATCCCACCATATACACAACATCACCTTCTTTGGATGAAGGCCTTTGGTGTGGTTGGTGGTGGTTCATTTCGCCTGGCCCACGATCTCTTCCATTCCACATTACTGTACAGTATCCACTTTTTAAAAATTAATTAATTAATTAATTTTATTTTATTTATTTTTGGCTGCTTTGGGTCCTCATTGTTGCGCGCGGGCTTTCTCCAGTTGTAGCAAGCAGGGGCTACTCTTCGTTGCAGTGCACGTGCTTCTCATTGCAGTGGCTTCTGCTGTTTCAGAGCGTGGGCTCTAGGCATGTGGGCTTCAGTAGTTGTGGCACACAGGCTCAGCAGCTGTGGCTAACGGACTCTAGAGCACAGGCTCAGTAGTTGTGGCGCAAGAGCTTACTTAGCTGCTCCGAGGCATGTGGGGTCTTCCCGGACCAGGGCTCGAACCTGTGTCCCCTGAATTGGCAGGCAGATTCTTAACCACTGTGCCTCCAGGGAAGCCCGTAGAGTACCCACTTTTTATCACCCATCACAATTTGTTATAAAAACGGAACATTTTCATTACATTTAAGTAGAGAATCGTGTGCGGAAATACGGTCAAGAAGGTTATTTTCGCTTAACTTAATGTGAAACTCAAACATAAAAGCGATTAACATAACTAAGCTGGTACAAATGATTTTCAACGCTTGATTTGGATATTTTGAGTATGTTAGCTGTCTCCTGTGTGGTACAACATTGATTGTTCTCAATTAATGTCTCAATTTGATCTCTCTCCACTTCACCTAGTCTACCTGACTCTGGAGCAGCGTCCAGTGAGAAAATCTCTAGCACAGAACTTCGCAAAACACTTTTGACATGTTCGATCAGTCACAGCACCTTCTTCATACACTGCACAAATCTTTTTTTGCATTTCAGTTCCGTTTTTACCTTTCTTGAAATAATAATGCATAATATGCCAAAAATGTTGCTTTTTTTCTTCCATCTTCAGTATTAAAATGGCTACACAAGAATTCACCAATTTTGAGAAGCCCTTTTTAAAATGCCCGCTGATATGACAGCTGTCACATACAATCTAACAAAATTGTTTCGAATGAAGTTAAAGACGACTGAGTGCTACTAGAGCCATCTAAAGAAAAAAACCGAACGAACCTTTTGGCCAAGCCAGTAACTTCGGGCTGTGGGATGGCCTTGGGGAATATCCAACTTGAATGATCAACTTTTTTAGGCAGTACTCTAGTTTTCATGGTTGCTTTGGAAAAGATCTTGGAGCATATGTAGAGTGACCTCATTTGTCTTGTTGGCTGCATAATGTATTTCTTTGAGTGTACTATCATTTGTGACCAGTCTCATCAAATGTAGGTTGTTTTCAGTTTTTCTCAGTCCTTGGAATTTGTTCCCAAGAGCCTTTCTGGGAATGTGACTGATATACCTGATGACGCCTTAGGAATTCCTCATGACGTCAGGGTGCTTGGCTCTGATACACACGAGAATACCTTTGTTTCACCATTGCCTAATGGAACACTTAGTAGGTGCTCGATAAATAAATGGGTGCTCAATAAATAGCTTTTGCATGAGTGACTGGTTTGCTTGTCTGGTCATCTCTTCACCCTAGAGAGAGAGCAGCTTGCCCACTGGTGTCCCTGCAGGCTTCTCTTTCCTGCCTGCTTCCCTGAGCACTTGTCAGGCTTTTGATCCCAGTGGCACCCTGGTCCTGGCCTGCCCCTCACACATAGGTGGCTCTTTCTGCCCCATTCAACTGAATTGTGAAGCAGCTGCCCTGCCGTCCATGTGCGTGTGTCGTCCATGTGCATGTGTTTGCCTTGTTTGGGTGTTGAGTGTTTTTCCAGTTTACTTAATAAGATGGTGGCCAGACTGAACGCTTCCTGCTGCATTTTTCCACCATCTTGAGAGTCGGCCTCACCATCTGTGAGCCAAAGGTCTCATCTTTTTATTATTCTCCCATGGCATGTTGCAAAACATGAAGTGTGAGCTGGTTTCCTGTGGCAAAAAGTTGACTTTGATTTGTTCTTTTTGAGGTTACTGTGAGTTTATCATAACAGGAGTGCTAAAAATATCGGGTCTAGTATGGAAACAGCATTCACTTACCAGCATGAATAATAACACACAGGTTTAGTCCAGAGCAAGGAAGCAATGGGCTTCATCTCAAGATGTGAACTACTTAGCAGAGAATCCTTGGCAATCTTAACTTTCTCAGTCTGTTCTGACGAGTCGTGGAAAAGTACTTAGGCCGTTTTTGAGCCACAGAATTAAAGCTGAAAATAATCTTAGACCATTTTTGGAGCACCTGATATGTGTCAGATCCCATGCCTGGGAATCGTCACGGGAAGAAGTCATCTTGCCAATGCAAAACTCAATCACAAATAATTCTACTCCTTGTGAAGAGAGCTGTAACAGAGAGCTATTGACAAAGCTGTCGTGTTGTGCTGGTCTGTTTTTCAATATGTGTGAATTATTCTACCATCAAAAGCAAACTGTTATGGGAGCTCAGGGAACTGAGGTTCTGGCTCTCTTTGGGGAGTTGGGAAGTCTTCAGAGAGGAGGAGACATCTGAGCTGGATTTTAAAGAATAGGTATTGGCCAGGTGGTAAAGGGAGGTGAGAGTGTTGCCGGCAGAGAAGCAGTGCTTGCAGGCGGCCAGCGGTGCAGAGACCATGGCACAGCGAGGCTGGAGCTTGGTGGGTGCCGATCAGAGATGAGATCAGGGCCTTGCTTTTTTTAGGTTTTTATTCTTACAGCCAGTGGTTTCCCAAGTAAGAGGATATCAGCCTCACTCGTGAAACATTTGAAAAATACAGATTCCCTGGTTCTAGCTCAGATTTACTGAATCACAATAATTAGGAGTGGCTGGAATATGCATTTTTGTAAACCTTCCAGGTTTCTGAAGGATCAGCCAATTAGAGGGAAACCACTGCCATAAGGAGAAAAGGAACCCATGTCCTGTGTCAAAGCCCTGATTTACTCATGTGTGGGTTTTTAAAAAATGTGTTAAGTACTGTATTTCAGATGAGGGCATGACTGAAGCAGGGGTAAGAAGGAGATAACCCATGTAGCTCTTTTTTTTTTAAATTACGGAATGTGTTTTTTTTAATAAATTTATTTTTGGCTGTGTTGGGTCTTCATTGCTGTATGCGGGCTTTCTCTAGTTGCGGCGAGCGGAGGCTACTCTTTGTTGCGGTGCGCGTGCTTCTCATTGTGGTGGCTTCTCTTGTTGCGGAGCACAGGCTCTAGGTGCGCAGGCTTCAGTAGTTGTGGCATGAGGGCTCAGTAGTTGTGGCTCGCGGGCTCTAGAGCGCAGGCTCAGTAGTTGGCACAAGGGCTTAGTTGCTCTGTGGCATGTGTGATTTTCCTTGACCAGGGCTCAAACTCATGTCCCCTACACTGGCAGGCAGATTCTTAACCACTGCGCCGCCAGGGAAGTCCCCATGTAGCTCTTGAATACAGAATTTTGACTGTATACCCTCAGTTTAAAAAAAGAACCGTTGCGGCTTCCCTGGCGGCGCAGTGGTTGGGAGCCCGCCTGCCAATGCAGGGGACACGGGTTCGTGCCCCGGTCCGGGAAGATCCCACATGCCACAGAGCAGCTGGGCCCATGAGCCATGGCCGCTGAGCCTGTGTGTCCGGAGCCTGTGCTCTGCAACGGGAGCGGCCACAACAGTGAGAGGCCCGTGTACCGCAAAAAAAAAAAAGAACCGTAAACAAATATGAAGTCTAGTAAGTTGGTTTGTTTTTTACAGTGGTATGGGTTAGCAAGTCTGAAACTATTTACTATTTATTCTAGGATTGAGCAAATAGGCAAATATATTGTAGATGATGAGACTCGGACTTTTTTATTGCCAGAAAAGGGAGTTAGTTTCTGTAAATACGGAAGGTGGGAAAGGCTAGAAGGAGCCCTGTGGGGTTGGATTGGTATTGTAGTCATCTGGATGAACTCATGGTTTTTTATATGTAGGTACAGAAATAGATGTGTGTATGTCTGTGTATTTATTACATTCATACGTACGTATTTCCTAGCTCTGGCTGTTGAGAGGGCTGAGGAGCAAAAGCACTCCAGTAGCAATGAACAGACTTCATGCCCAGATCTTGATGGCTAATATCCAAGGATCCAGGAGTCCTTGGAGACATGGCTGATTCTGGGGCTGGGGTAGGAAATTTACAGGTGAGCTTGGAACATCCTGCTGTGCCTGAAAGTAAGGAAGTGCTCAAAGAATGATGGGTCATGTCAGAAGGTCACAGGAGTCAACTTGAAAGGGCTCCTATTGGTCAAATCTAGGACAGTTTGAGGATCAGATAAATGATAGTAATAGATTGTAACCCATAGACTAAAACAAGAACCCATGAGTCTATACTGATAATTGAATAAGTAAATGAGGGGAAAAAGCAAAGTTCTTTTTTTTTTTTTTTTAACAGAAGAATAACAATAAATAAAGCAGGAATGATGAAGATTTTTAAAAATCTGTATTTGGCCATCATCATAGTAGTAAAAATTGTTTTAAGAATTATTGATGGATGCTAAAACTAATGGGAAAGTGCGCTGTGAAGCAGGGTAGATGGCTTCTCAAGATATGTTTTAATTAATTGCAGAGAAAGACTAGAGAACCCTGGCAGATTATTCCTCAACCAAGAGATCACAGTTAACATTCCAAGAATAGGACAGTAGGTCTCAATGCGTCCTGATAGGATGCACTGAGCAAGACACGCCACCGTTCTGGTTCCCTGCCCAAAGTGGGTAATCTCAGCCTAATTGTGAGGAAACATCAGACATGCTTGGATTGAATAAGACTCTAGAAAATAGATGGCCTGTACTTCTCAAAAGTGTCGTAAAGGACCCAGGAACTCCATTTCAGATTAAAGGAGAATGAAGAGACATGATAGCTCAATGGAACATAGACCTCCCAGACTGGATCTGAGAGCAGGAGATTTTTTTTTTTTCTTTTGCTCTCAAAGACATCAGTGGGACAGTTGGTAAAATTTGAAAAAGGTCTGTAGATTAGATGGTAATACTCCATCCATGTTAATTTCACAGTTTTGATCATTGTTTTGTGGTTCTGTGAGAATTTTTTTTTTTTAAATAAATTTATTTATTTATTTTTGGCTGCGTTGGGTCTTCATTGCTACACACGGGCTTTTCTCTAATTGCAGAGAGCGGGGGCTTCTCATTGTCGTGGCTCCTCTTGTTGCAGAGCATGGGCTCTAGGCGCTCAGGCTCAGTAGTTGTGGCACGTGGGCTCTAGAGCACAGGCTCAGTAGTTGTGGTGCACAGGCTTAGTTGCTCCACGGCATGTGGGATCTTCCTGGACCAAGGCTCGAACCCGTGTCCCCTGCATTGGCAGGCGGATTCTTAACCACTGTGCTACCAGGGAGGCCCCTGTGAGAATATTCTTGTTTTGGGGAAATACATAGTGAAGTATTCAGGGGCAAATTTCAAATCATTTTTAAAAATGTGTATTTATAGACATGAAGAAATAATGACAAATGCGGTAGAATGTTAGCATTTGGGGAACTAGGTAAAATTATGCAGGAATTCTGTGTACAGGTTTTCTGTTAAATCTAAAATTATTTCAAAATAAAAATTAAGGGCTTCCCTGGTGGCGCAGTGGTTGAGAGTCCGCCTGCCGATGCAGGGGATGTGGGTTCGTGCCCCGGTCCGGGAAGATCCCACATGCCATGGAGCGGCTGGGCCCGTGAGCCATGGCCGCTGAGCCTGCGCATCCGGAGCCTGTGCTCCACAGCGGGAGAGGCCACAACAGTGAGAGGCCCACGTACCACAAAGAAAAAAAATAAATAAATAAAAATTAAAATTAAAATTAAAATAACGAAAAACAAAAACAACCTCCAAAAACCCCTGTTCTCAGCACCTGGAAAAATCCCCATATTGACGGCTGATGAGTAGTACCTGCAAAGGGCTCTGTCAGTGCTGGGTCCATAGGAAGGGTACATGTAACAGCATATCCTCATCACCTCTTCACATGTACAGTTCCTCTGGAAAGGAGCCATAGAGCTCCCCCAGAATTTCAAGGGTGCCTAGAGACCTCTGCTGTGGGAGAAACAGCACGCCTCTGTGACTGAGAACAGAAAGCCTTCATGCTTCAGGTAGGAGATAGTATAGTAAATAGCACCTCACTGCTGAGCCAGCCTGGGGTGGTCTCCACTTAGGGCCCTTGCTCTGCAAAAGGAATTTCTTCTTCCAGGCAGTAGTGTTGGGCAGACTGTAGGGGGTGTATTTGCATAGAAACACTTAACCCGTCTTCAGCTTTCATGTAGAGCCAAGCAGGACCTTACTAGGAACAAATACAAATGGCGGTTTGGAGGCGGGTACTAGGGGTACAGAGGGTGAAGGGGTGCTGAGCCTCATGGTTGGTTGTTGGGCGGATTAAAGAGGAGCTGTCAGAGCTCTTAATATACTGCCTGTGTTGGAAACCAGTGGAGCTCTTCTAACGCATTTGCCATTTTCTCTTCTGCACAGCGTTCATCAAGAACTTGACTGGCCTCTCCTTTCATCCAGAAAGCACTCTGTATGGGGCTCAGTGGGACTGGAATTCAGCCTGGACATGACCATGAGTCCTCCCGTGGGGCTGCCTCTCACCCTCAGCCTTCATTGGTGGCTTAGCTCTTTACCAGCCTCCTCCTTCAGATCTCTTCCTTCTTTTTTTTTTTTTTTTTAATATTTATTTATTTGGTTGCACCAGGTCTTAGTTGTGGCAGGTGGGCTCCTTAGTTGAGGCTCGCCCGCTCCTTAGTTGTGGCATGCATGTGGGATTTAGTTCTCTGATTGGGAATCGAACCCGGGCCCCCTGCGTTGGGAGCATAGAGTCTTAACCACTGCGCCACTAGGGAGGTCCCCAGATCTCTTCCTTCTAATCCATTTTCAGTCACCAGTCCGATCTGTCTAAAAACTAAAACCCTTCCATGATTCTCTTTTGCCTTCAGGATACCATTTAGACCTCCTGGATTGGCATCCCAGACCTGGGGCCCACTGACCTCCTTTTCTCCTTTCCACTCCCTTCTGCCCTCCATGAAGCCTATGCTGGGGACATTGCTGTCCCCAGACATCTGTCAGTCCCTCGTTTCTACACATGTTTTTATTCCTTCTGCTTGGAATATCCTGCTTCGTCCCTTCCCACTTATCCTCACTGGTCACTCTGATGTGACCTCCAGGAATGTAGCTCCCCTGATGTGAGTTGGGTTTCCTTCCCCTGTGATCCCATAGCATCCCCTGGACAACAGAGTCACTTGAGGGCAGGGACCACAGCTCACCATCTCTTGACTGGGCCTGACGCAGAGCAGGGCCTTGCTAAATGTGGATTGATTGATTGCTGTGGCCACCTGTCCCAAGCTTGGAGAATCTTGCCCTTTCTTAACCTGTGGCTTCATTCATTTATTTTAGGCCCCTGTAAAGCCATCTAGGTGGTGCTAATTTGCATAGTTGCCCTTTGGCCTTTTCCTGACTGTGCCACAAGACACACAGTACCTCAAAGCCCCAGACCTGGCTGTAGGACTGTGCCTAAATCCAAAGGATCGGGGAGCCCTTCCACTTCCCTTTAACTCCCCATGTGCGGGGAACAAGGGCTTGTTTATGACTGGAAGCTCCTATCTCTCCTAGGCGCTGGCAAAGTCAGACCTAGGGCCCTCCAAGGGAGGAATTCGAATCTTTTCTAAGATGGCTGATTGTTCTTGGTTCATAAATCTAGCCAAATAAGTTTGGAGTTCATGTCTACTTTCTCCTGCCACTAGAACCTTGATGTCTCCAGCTTTGGATTTGAAAGAAAGGCATTTCGGTCCCACTCTTATCATATACTGCCAGGCCTTGAGCAAGCCTCTTTGCCTTGTGGCCTCTGTTTTCTTTTATAGAAATGAGGGAGATGTTGATAATCTCCTCCCAATGATCATGTATAGGAGAGCCTTAGAAATGGCCCTATTGTCTCCTTCTTTTTATTGTAAAAGTAAGATGTCTTCTTAGTAAAATATTCAGATACCTCAGAGGAAACTGCCATTTCTTGTGTATTCTTCCAGAACTTTCTAGTATTTTGTACCTCATTCTTCCTCATCACTAAAAGGATTCTCTCTCAAGATTTGGACACTTTATAACTTTTTTACTGTTAGAAAACTTAGTTTGATTCCTCCTTCCTCAATTTTCCCTGCCCTCACCGCAGGGAAATTTTATGATTTTTTAATTGACTTTCTCTCTAGACCTCAGCTTGATTGGGTGATCAGTTCTCTTCAGAAGGAACTTCTTCTTTTAGAACTTGTAACCTTTGCAAACCAGCCATTGCCCCTTGGGCCTGGCGTTCCCCAGCGGGTGTTTTGGTGTCCAGCAATGACAAGAACTGCTGAGGAAGAGACAGCCACAGGGAAACGGGTTCCGATAATGGGGCAGAGCAGCCGAGTGCTTGTTGATTTGCTACTGTCGTAACCACAAATGTTTAAAAATAATTTGTGGGGTGGGAGGAAGAAAAAAGCAGTGGGTTTTGTTGTGTTTCTTTCTTTGTTTGTTTTTTTTTCTGGTGCCACTGCCTTATCAGAGGTACAAAACGCAGACCACAGTCATTCAGAAAGGAAGAAGGCACTGCCGTGCAGAGAAGAGAGGTGAGGGAAAGGGCAGAAGTGACCCATAAGTGCAGTTCTGGGCTTTTCCGCCGTCAGCAGGTGTAGAGTCTGGTCAGAGAACCAGCTGTGTTTAGGCTCACGCTCCACTCCTCAACCTAAAAAAGAGGCATAACCCCAGGTCCGCCACATAGGGTCACAGGGATTAAATGATGGCCAGGCACATCTTGTGCATGAGTAATTGTTGATTAAGTGCTTTGTCTCCATCGTGATCACATTACATCTTCACAGCACCCTCGTGAGAGCAGACCTACTATGATCACGTCATTTTCACAGGAGGAAATTGAGTCTTGGAGAAGCTAAGTCATTTGTCACCAAACCTAGTAAGTGTTTAAGCATTGCCCAATACCCCGTCTCTCAAAGCGCTCAGTCAGACTTTAATTATTAGCCTTACTAATACTAATAGCATTATGTCCATTGTTAACGTCTGAACCTCACAAGAGCCCTGTGACATTTTCTTATTCCACTTTTGCAGATGGGAAACTGAGACCCACCGAGACCAGATTGTAATAATGGGCAACACTGTCAGCAACCTGCCTTGTTTTCTTCTTTGCAGGCCCACATCTCCCCCACCCCCACAGTAGCCTATGTTTGAGCTGTTCTCGGGCCCCAAGCCCAGCTGCAATTCTTGTTTAAAGCCTCACATCTTTTCTCTGACTGTCAGACAACAGTCACGGGAATGTCCTGTGCCATCTTCCCTGGGTAAGAGCGGTTGGCAGAGAGCAGCAGATGCCCAGAGTCAAGGTCATGTGCCACTCAAGTGCTGGCCTGGAGAAAAGACCCTGTCTCTCTGCTGCTTGTGACCAGGCAGGGTGAGTGTGAATGGAAAGGGCTTTGTCAGAATAGCTCTGTAAGCGGAGGGTGCGGCTGGCAAAGCTAGTAGATAGGGGCCCTTGCAGTAGGGGACCAGCGATCTCCATACTTGGCCTCTACATCATCTGCCTCTGCATTTTAGAATGTTTTTGTCCCGTTCTCTTTGTAAATTGCAGATTTTTCAGAATGTTCCACCTTATTTAAATTTATTTATTTATTTATTTATTTATTTATTTTTGGCTGCATTGGGCCTTCGTTGCTGCGCGTGGGCTTTTCTCTAGTTGCGGCGAGCGGGGGCTACACTTTGTTGAGGTGCCGGTGCTTCTCATTGCCGTGGCTTCTCTTGTTGTGGAGCACGGGCTCTAGACGCGTGGGCTCAGTAGTTGTGGCATGCGGGCTTAGATGCTTTGTGGCATGTGGGATCTTCCTGGACCAGGGATAGAACTGTGTCCCCTGCATTGGCAGGCGAATTCTTAACCACTGCTCTGCCAGGGAAGTCTGGAATGTTCCACTTTAAAGGTGAGAGTCAAGCTTGGGAATCATTAGACTTTTTTTTTTTTTTTTTTTAAGAGGAGAACTAGAATATTTGGTCA
This sequence comes from Mesoplodon mirus, assembly GCF_964341445.2. Classification (NCBI taxonomy): domain Eukaryota; kingdom Metazoa; phylum Chordata; class Mammalia; order Artiodactyla; family Ziphiidae; genus Mesoplodon; species Mesoplodon mirus. The sequence continues at coordinate 57,206,255 of NC_138995.1, forward strand.
GACTAGAGTCTGAATGGGTGGTTTGCATTATTCCAAACTGGTGGACTCTGAGGTGGGAAACTAAGGTCACCTGAAGTGATTTTCTTTTTTCTTTTCTTTTTTTAAACTCGCCTGTCTTCTGTCTTCTCTCTGCTTCCAGGGAGGCAGTACAGCATAGAGGTTAGAAGTGTGCTGACTTTGGAGTCCATCGTGATCCCGAGCCTCAGTTTCCCACCTCTAAAATGAGGATGGTAACAATTGTACCTACTTCATTTTTTTTTTTTTAATTGATTTTTGGCTGCATTGGGTCTGTGTTGCTGTGGGCGGGCTTCCTCTAGTTGCGGCGAGTGGGGGCTACTCTTCGTTGAGGTGCGCGGGCTTCTCACTGCTGTGGCTTCTCTTGCTGCGGAGCACGGGCTCTAGGCGTATGCGCTTCAGTAGTTGTGGCTCGTGGGCTCTAGAGCGCAGGCTCAGTAGTTGTGCGCGGGCTTAGTTGCTCCGCGGCGTGTGGGATCTTCCCAGACCAGGGCTCGAACCCGTGTCCCCTGCATTGGCAGGCGGATTCTTAACCACTGTGCCATCAGGGAAGCCCTAATTCATTCTATTTTATTTTACATAGGAGAGCTCATTCTGAATATAGGCTATTTATGCCCCCGCTTTTTTTAAACCTAAATGCTATTAAAATTTTTCAATGTGACTAAAAACTGCTTAAACATAATTTTAATAGCTGAATAATATTCCATTCTGTCAGTTTATCATGTTTCATGTAATCATCGTGTTATTGGATATGAGATTATTTCCAGATTTTTTGAAATATGCATAAATAACATGGCAGCGACCACTTACACATAATTAAATTACTGGCCAAGGAGCATGACCTTTTGTAAAGATCCTCGATACCGCATCTTCACATGGTTTGGTGAGCATCTCACTGCCGCCAGCTCTGGGCGACAGAGCCGGCCCCTCTGCCGCTCGCTCAGGTTGAGTAATCGTGGTCTTGCATTTGGTAGGCAAAAACTGGCAGCTCATTTCTGAGAAGTAGGACTTTGCTTTCTCCCATCAACAACTTTCACCCAGCTGCCCGAGGTTCTTTTCAGAAGAGAGTGAGCTGTAAATAACAGGAGGCAACTTTCTTTCTCTGTTTTGAGCTGATGTGTGATGAGATCAGAGACTGGCCTTCATAGGAGAGGTCAAAGTGTGGCCAGGACTTGGTGCTTAGAAGGGGTGTTTCAGAAAAAGTCTTCAGGGGAGGCCAGTCTGGAGGTGAAGTTCTCTGGAGAAAGAGGTCAAAGGATTGTGTGGCCGTGGTGACAGATGGGGGCTTATGCGAGTGCCCTCCGTGGATTGTGAGCTCTGCCTTCTGGGTCCCCAGCACAGCTCAGCACAGGCGGTGGGGGTGGAGTGCAGGTGCTCAGAAATGTTTGTGGATGAAAAAGTGAATGAATGAGTATATGCACATGCATAATTTTAAGCTTCTGGGTTAAAGGGAAAAACTAAGAGCGAGGTAGATGAAGGGGGGAGTGGTGTGGAGCTGAGCTGAGCAGATGGCCAGACGCCGCAAGAGGTGAGAGGCTGAGAGCCAGCAGAACTCCTGGTGGCTTCCTGGAAATGCCCCACCTTCCTCAGTCCAGCTGTGTCCCTCCTCTGAGGTTCACCCCCGTGGGCTGGCAGTTCTGTACCTTTAGCCCTCAGATACAGCCTTGAAAGCCAGGCTTCTATCTTGTTTCCCTCTTGAGGGCAGATGTGGTACACTGTGTATCTTTTTTTGTTGTTTCTTGCTGGACATTCCATGTTAAGCATGTTTGTAAATAGTTGATAAGAAAAACAGATCCATCCTCGGTATCTTGAGGACTCCATTCAATTTGATGAGTAATAGAGCAGGCCTGGTTAGGCTCTGTGAGGGCCTTGTGTCGCTTTGTTGTGAGCCTTCTCCCCACCCGTGTGATGATTTTCCTTCCTTCTCCAAACATTGAAGCTTCCCGTGGAACAGATACTTTCTCAGTGCCTACTATGGGGCAAGCCCTGTGCTAGGCATTAAGTAGATAATAGTGAACAAAACAGATATGGTCTCTGCCCCACAGAGCACCAAAATCTGGTGGAGGAGACAAGTCAGTCCTTGTACAAGTGAATGTACACAGATGACTGTAAAATCACAAATTGAGATTAAGACCCTGAGGGAAAGAACAGGGTGCGGGGAATAAAGAGTATAGTTCAGAGCCGAGGCGCTGTAGTCCCCGGAGCTCACTGCTGAGTTAGTGGTGGTCACACGAGGAATCACAGCATGAACAAGTGTGTCAGCTCCTCTAAGGGCCATCCGTGCAAGCTGGATTTATGGAGATGTGGACAAGCAGTGGCAGTTCTGGAGTAGCGCCATTTACCTGATGCTTACCTGGCACCGTCCGAGGTGCTTTACGTCTATCAGTTCCCTTAATCCTTAAGCCTCTTAATAAGGTCAGTGCTCTTACGATTCCCATTTCACAGAGGAGGCTCAGGGTCGTTGTCACTTGTCCAGGGTCACAGTAAGCAGGAGAAGAGGGGGTCCAGAGCTGTGCTCCTCGCTGCTGCACGCTGCTGCCTGTGGATTCCCAGGCTCCCCAGGCCTAGGAAGGGCTTTGCAGAGAGAAGGCGCAGTAGGCAAGCAGGCAAGCTGACAAGCAGCGTGTGAGCAGGCTGAGGGTGAGAGGTGGGGAGGCTCAGCATCTGGGGCCGGGGGACCTGTGAAGGTGAGGTGGTTCCGCCCACTGGGGAGGGGGCTTGGCGGGCTGCTTGGCGGAACCACTGCCTTCTGCCCGATCACGCTCCCTCAGCGCGCCTTTCCTAGTTCCCACCTTTCGTTATTTCATGTGTAGTTTTTGTTTGTCACCCTCACGAAATGCTCTGAGAGGCAGAGCGTGCAGTTTGCTCTCCCCTGCCCAGCTCAGGGCCCAGCACAGAGTCGGTGCTCACTACGTATTCCGTGTGAGACCTAGCGTCTTGCCTGAGCACATAAGCTACCGGCTAAGAGGATAACTCTATTTTTCATTTTCTTGGAAGTTTATGTCACCCAGGAGTGGATCTGATTTCCAGGCCATTCCCAGAGATAATGAGTCGCCATTAAGTGAGCCACTTTGGGGAGAATGGGTGGGGAGCACCAGAGAGATGGGGATGGTGTCTGGCACAGAACAGCTTTAGGCGTCAGCCAGGCAATTTTATATAGATTTGACTTGGTCTCAGTTGAACTGTTTTGGGAAACAGCAGTTGGGTTGGAGCTAGTTTGCAACATTGATTTCATTTTTTTCCTATAAAAATACTGGAGTCTTTGGATGGCCTTAGTGATTATGCTAAATATAATCATGCCATTTAAATGCAGTAAGAAATGTTTAGAAAGAAATAGAGTGATTAATAACATTGCTTCCCAAATTCCTGTTATAACACTAATCTGGTATTCTGATTCAGATTAAATTTGAATTTGAGTTAATTTCTTTTTGCAAAAGTAGTAGTGTATTCACACGTACGCAGTTTTTCTTCTAATCCATGAAAAGGTGCTTGGTTTCCCCTTTTCAAAGTTTGTCTTCTCTGTTACATGGGCAAGTCCTGAACTATAGCAGAGACCCCGGCCTATCCTCCGTAACGGTGAATGTCATCCCCCCCGGACTTCTGCAACCTGAGTTAATTAAAAGGTGCAGATGAAGTTAATCAAGTTTGGAACTCTTATTTTGTGCAGTGTTTTAATATGTTTCAATGAGTCATCTTTTGGCATCCCTGACCGTATTTGATCTTCATGGAATAGTTTCATAATCTGGAAACTGGTGGGGAGGTGCTCTTCAGAAATGCAGAGTCAACAGTACTATGTGTGTGTCTGGCTATTTGGGAGGGCGGACAGCAGAACAAAGAGGAGAATTTAATAAGTGAGAACTCGTCCGGGGCTAGGGTCAGTTCTGAGGCTGCTGCCCGTCTAGAACGCTGGGCTTCTTCCCACACCCCCTCCACCCCTGCTAACTGGAGTGCTGACATTAGAAAAAGAGTGCAAAATACAGCCTCTGTTTGCTTTGCTGCAAATAAGTGGCTGGACTGACTGGCCCCCTTCCCAGAGGCCCTGAGCGGACTTCAGATGTGGTCAGCAAGGTATCTGGACGGTGCCAGGCTGCCGGCCCACGTCCAGGCGGCCTGCACCAGGAACAGGCAAGGGGCCCAGAGAAACAGCGGGGCCAGCTGCTGGCTGCCTCTGCTCCTCCTCTGAGCGCCATCTTATTTCTTTCTGAGTTGAAACTGGTCTTACCCTCTGAAGATTGATGGGCAAGGTTTCGTATGGCTTCCACGTCCACTTCTCACCCACTGAACTAGTAACTTAAAATTAATGGACCAGGGGCTTCCCTGCTGGTTCAGTGGTTAAGAATCTGCCTGCCAATGCAGGGGACACAGGTTCGAGCCCTGGTCCGTGAAGATCCCACATGCCGCGGAGCAACTAAGCCCGTGCGCCACAACTACTGAGCCTGCGCTCTAGAGCCTGCAAGCCACAGCTACTGAAGTCTGTGTGCCACAACTACTGAGCCTGCGCTCTAGAGCCCGTGAGCCACAACTACTGAGCCCACGTGCTTAGAGACCGTGCTCCGCAACAAGAGAAGCCACCGCAATGAGAAGCCTGCTCGCCACAACTAGAGAAAGCCTGTGCGCAGCAACAAAGACCCAACTCAGCAATAAATTAATTAATTAATTAATTAATTAATTAATTAATTAATTAATTTATAAAGGACCAGTTGAGAGAGGGCAGGGCCCTGTCAGGAAAATGCATCTCACAGAAATGTTGTCAAACAGGAGTCTTCCTGAGGTGGGGGGCAAAGAGCCAGACCACTTGGAATCCTTGGGCTGCATTCCTGATGGTCCTGGCTTTCTCCTGGATCAAGAAGCACAGATTCCAAATGCCAGCATTGGCATTTCTACGCCACTACTCATTGGCGGTCCCATTGAACAAGCCGCTCAAACTCTGAACTTCAGTTTCTTCACCTGTAAACTAAGAAGAGCATTCGGACCTACCTACCTCCCTGGGTTATTGTGGATGTAAAAGGTTTAGAATGGTGCCTGGCATAGAGTAGGCACGGTTTGTTTTGCAGTTGTTCTAATTGTTTGAGTATGCTTCAAGAGCCGTGCTTCATAACCAAAAGATGAACAGTTTTGTGGTGAGGGCTGAAAAAATGATCCTCTCTCCTCTGTCCCTTGTGACAGCTGGTGCTTCTGTCCCAGTGACACAGAAATAAGAGGACTGCGTGGGAGGCAGCTAGGGCGGGACTCCTGCTGCTGTCCGGCAACCTCGTTCCGTTCCCACGTGCTTGCCACTGGGCCTCGGACTGTGCGTTACAAGCGGCCTGCCCTTGGCACTGCCTCCGTCATCTGCTCAGGCAACCCTGGTGCACATTCTGGGTCCATCTTCTCAAGAGTGATTGACAGAATTAGAGCTGACATTCGAAACAGTCCGCTCGGAGTATCCTCTTTTGACTGGACTAGCAGATTTCCACGTTCCTTTGTCTTCACAGGACATTGTTGGAAAAGAGGCTTGGTGTAAACAGTGATGACCTGCCACTTCTGCAGTCTTTTCTCTACCCTGTCCCCAAATGCTTGCTTGATTGCATTTGTTTACTCCAAATTGGAATCCCAGTGACACATCTGCAAAGTTAGAAGTTGAGCTTAGGTGACGGCAGGTCTGTGTTAGCCAGCATCCAAACTGTCATCGACTTTTGAGTTGTCTGCCAAGTGGTCAGGTAGAATTGAGGGTTGTAGAAGCTGTGTTCTTGAAAATGAGAGGGGAGTAACATTCCCAGACAGCAAACAGTATTCAGAAGAGGTGTTCTGGAACCTTTTTAAGATAAAGAATAGAAAACCTCTGATGTGCAGAGCCCTATGCTGGGCACATGACAGGCGATCTTCCTCGGACACCGGCACTGAGAAAAGCATAGCCCAGAAGCAGGTTGCGTCTTCTTTTACCTGGGCTTCCACGTTTTGGGATCTTCTCAGAACACTGTGTAGCCCATTTATGAACTTCTCTCAGGCTTCAGTGGAGCCATCTGTCTTGACCCCTAAATTCCCCATCCTCCCCTGCCATCGCTTTCAGACTGCGGAGACCCAGACTCCCTTGCTCACCATCAGACCTTTGGCACGTAGGTCAGCTGCGCACACTGAATGCTCTCTTGTGCTGGTGAATGAATGAATTCCTACTGCTTCTTGGAGGGCGGTTCTCACCGCTCTGCTCATCACCAAAACTGTTTGTGAGTCTTAAGAAAACAAAGAGAAGGACAGTGATTCCTTAGTCTGGGGCTAGTTCCAAATACTTGCGTTTTTAAAGAGCCTCACAACAATTGCCTGAGTTTTCAGTCCACCTTATCTTTTAGGGAAGAGCCCCTTGTACTGAGAGAGAGTGTAACTTGCTGGGTAAGTTCACTTTTTCAGTCAGCAAATGCTGATGAAACTTAAATGGAAGCAGTTTGTGAACTGTGAGTGTGAGGGGCTATCCCAGGGCACCCGGGGATCTACCCATCTCTACCTCTGCTCCGAAACAGCCTGTGTGGTGTGGGAGGAGGACTGCCCTAGAGACGAGGCTCCAGGCTGACTGTCCGCCTGCCTTGGGGAGCATGTGGGGAACAAGAATGCCACCCAGCCAGCCTGCAGTGGACATCCAGACAAGGTGCTGTGGCAGTAGAAGGTGCTTGTATTTTGATCGGTCTTCTGCTCCTGCCTGTGTGTTTTCGTTTGCGCTACAATTTCAAGCCTTGTTAGGGTCTTGTTATACAGTACTGCTCATTTGCTGCCATCATCTGAACCTTTCCTCTGGTTCACATCCAGAACAAAACGTCCATTTCTGAAGGTTGACATAATGGTTGTACTAAGTAAGGGAGGTTTTGTTTGTAATGATCTGCCTGTCTGATGAGTCTGAGCACTTGGCTGGCCTTTCTGGCTGAAGCAGTTCATCCTTTGAACTGATGCCTAGAATGCATGCCTCCTCCACCTGACCTCTCTTCTGGGTCATAATAGGGCCTTTTCCCTCTGCTGGAAGTTGCCCCTACCCTTCTTCCCAGGCCCACACATGCTTCCCTCATGTTGCTTCCTCAGGGAACCTGTACTTGACGGCACCCTATAGAGGATGTCACATCCTCTGTTGTACTGTCATGGCACTCATCACAGTAATTTTAGTCATTTTTGCAATATTTGATTACCTTTCTGACTATATTTGTTGAATAAATGAAAAGTATTACCTTTCACTTGGCCCACATTTTAATTTTTATATATATATTTATTTATTTATTTATTTTTGGCTGCATCGTGTCTTTGTTGTTGCATGTGGGCTTTCTCTAGTTGCGGCATGCGGGGGCTACTCTTCGTTGCGGTGTGCGGGCTCCTCGTTGCAGTGGCTTCTCTTGTTGCGGAGCACGGGCTCTAGGCACGCGGCCTTCAGTAGTTGTGTCACATGGGCTCAGTAGTTGTGTCTCGCAGGCTCTAGAGCGCAGGCTCAGTAGCTGTGGCGCATGGGCATAGTTGCTCCACGACGTGGGATCTTCCCGGACCAGGGCTCGGACCCGTGTCCCCAGTGTTGGCAGGCGGATTCTTAACCACTGAGCCACCAGGGAAGCCCCCACATTTTAATTAATGTACTACTTCCTGTAGAATGGAAAAAAATGTGTTTAATTATCAACATCTATAAGGATTTATTTATTTATTATGAAATATTTTAATTATTTATTATTATATTATTATTTATTATTTTTATTTATTATGAAAAGGCTTGCTTTTTAAAAATTTTATTTTATTGAATGAAGTATAGTTGATTTAAAATGTTGTGTTACATATATATGGAAACTAAAAAAAAAAAAGAAATGGTTCTGATGAACCTAGGAGCAGGGCAGGAATAAAGACACAGATGTAGAGAATGGACTTGAGGACATGGGAAGGGGGAAGGGTAAGCTGGGACGAAGTGCGAGAGTGGCATGGACATATATACACTACCAAATGTAAAATAGATAGCTAGTGGGAAGCGGCTGCATCCCACAGGGAGATCAGCTCGGTGCTTTGTGACCACCTAGAGGGGTGGGATAGGGAGGGTGAGAGGGAGGGGATATGGGGATACATGTATACATATAGCTGATTCACTTTGTTACACAGCAGAGACTAACACAACAATGTAAAGCAATTATACTCCAATAAAGATGCTAAAAATTTTCTTTAATAAATAAATAAAATGATAGTACCGTAATCATTGCTAATTTATGTCAGCCTCAATTCTAATACTTTCCACTAGTCTGTGTTTAGTTGCTGTCTTGATATTGTGTTTGCAGATGGTTCTAGTCTTTAAAAGAGAATTCACCAATAAAGAGAGATGTGATGCAAAAAAAAAGTCTTAATTTCTGCTGTACAGCAAAGTGATTCAGTTATACATATATAGACGTTCTTTTTCATATTCTTTTCCATATGGTTTATCACAGGGTATTGAATATAGTTCCCTGTGCTCTACAGTAGGACCTTGTTGTTTATCCATCCTATATATAATAGTTGGCATCTATTAATCCCAAACTCCGAATCCTTCCCTCCCCCAAACACCTTGGCAACCTACAAGTCTGTTCTCTATGTCTGTGAGTCTGTTTCTATTTCATAGATAAGTTCATTTGTGTCATATTTTAGATTCCACATATAAGTGATATCATATGGTATTTGTCTTTCTCTTTCTGACTTCACGCAGTATGATAATCTCTGCATCCATCCATGTTGCTGCAAATGGCTTTATTTCATTTTTTTTAATAAATAAATTTATTTATTTACTTATTTATTTATTTATGGCTGCGTTGGGTCTTCGTTACTGTGCGCAGGCTTTCTCTAGTTGCGGTGAGCGGGGGCTACTCTTGGTTGCAGTACGCGGGCTTCTCATTGTGGTGGCTTCTCTTGTTGTGGAGCACGGGCTCTAGGTGCGCGGGCTTCAGTAGTTGTGGCGCGTGGGCTCAGTAGTTGTGGTGCACAGGTTTAGTTACTCCACAGCATGTGGGATCTTCCTGGACCAGGGCTCGAACCTGTGTCCCCCACATCAGCAGGCGGATTCTTAACCACTGCACCACCTATTTCATTCTTTGTATGGCTGAGTAGTATTCCATTGTATATATATATATACCACCTCTTTTTTATCCATTCATCTGTCGATGGACCTTTAGGTTGTTCCCATGTCTTGGCTATTGTGAATAGTGCTGCTGTGAACATAGGGATGCATGTGTCTTTTTGAATTATAGTTTTGTCTGGATGTATGCCTAGGAGTGGGATTGCTGGATCATATGGCAACTCTGTTTTTAGTTTTTTGAGGAACCTTCACACTGTTCTCCATAATGGCTGCACCAGTTTACATTCCCACCAACATTATAGGAGGATTCCCTTTTCTCCACACCCTCTTCAGCATTTGTTATTTGTAGATTTTTTTTTATGATGGCCATTCTGACCCGTGTGAGGTGGTACCTTATTGTAGTTTTGCTTTGCACTTCTCTAATAATTAGCGATGTTCATGAGCCTGTTGGCCATCTGTATGTCTTCTCTGGAGAAATGTCTATTTAGGTCTTCGGCTCATTTTTCGATTGGGTTGTTTGTTTTTTCGTTGTTGAGTTGTATGAGCTGTTTGTATATTTTAGAAAGTAAGCCATTTTTGGTCACATTATTTGCAAATATTTTCTCCCAGTCTGTAGGTTGTGAAAAGACTTGCTTTTTAACCTGTCTTCTTCCTTTCCCAGTGCTCCTGAAGTTCCGCACAGATAAAGGAAGAGATCCTAGTTCTGATACCTTTGGGGAAGATTCTGAGTTGTTGCTCCAGATTCGAAACGATGTGCTTGACTCCCTGGGTGTTAATCCTGACCTGCTTCCCGAAGACTTTGTCAGGTTGGTCTCAGCACTTATCACAGTTTAGCCTGGATTGATAAATGTCTGTTTTCAGTATTTGCCTTAATTTGGGGAGATGCTTTATTAAGACCGAAAGCCCTGAGGAGAGCCTTCTTTGCCACATTCTGCCACCTCCTGTGGCCCGCTGTCCTTCTGTTGGTATAACAGCAGCATATGAAAAATCGAGGTGACCTTGTACGTGTGCAGGTATAACTGCACGATCAATGGAGTGGCAGGGTCAGAAGAATGGGTTTATCATTTGGTAGATATTGCCCCGTTGCCCTCCATTGATGACCTATCAGTTTATACCCTCAGCAGCAAAGGCATCCCTGTTCCCAGCATCCTCACCCTTAGGTGCTGGGATGCTTTCACCTTAGGCGACCAGTCTTTTGCTCTTATACACAATCAGGTTTAGGATTTGGTTGGATCGGTCCAAAGGGAGACTGGGTCAGGAACCCCTTCCAAGCAGTTCTGGGGTCATCTCTTTACTCTCAGTCTCTTTCGGTGTATTTGGGGGACTCCCTAGACTGCTTTGCTGTGCTCCAGCTTGTAGCAGTAATACTGATGGCTAGAATTTACTGAGCAGCTGATACGATACCAGGCATTGTGGTGGTTGCTTTCTGTACATGCTCTCTCTTGACAACAGCCCATTTTATAGGAGAGGGAAAGTTAATTTAGGGCTCAGAGAAGTTCAGTGACTAGTTTGAGGTTATACAGCTAATAACAACAGCCCCACGTACGGAAGACTTTCTGTGCTTTACCAACACAGCCACGTTTAATCGTTACAATAATCCTCAGAGTGCGTATTATTATTTTCCCATGAGTTAAATGAAGAAACTAAGGCTCAGAAAGATAGTCACTTGTCCAAGGTTTTAGTAAGTAGCCAACCAAGATCTCACCACACTGCTAATCGCTGGTAACAGCACAGTACCTTGGTTCCTTTTCAGCAATAAAGTGAATCGGAGTCCCTTCGTTCCCTAGTCCTTTCCTTCTTCACTCGTGGCTGGGAGCCCCGCTTAGACACTAGCAAACCTCAGCCGATTTAAGACCAGCAGTGGGCTTTGAATCCCCTGCCGGGCCCTCAGCCAGAAAGAGGCAGCCGTCTACAGGTGCTTTTGTAAGTTAACACTGGGAGGTCGGGGCTGATGACACTGCAGGCTGGGACGGGGTCCCTGTGTCGGGCTAACAGTGGGCACACTTCTCTTGGTGGAGGAGCAAGTGGTGCCTGCTCTGCGCTTCATGGCAGGAGGCGGGCGGGCTCTGCAGGGCTCCAGATTCAGTAGACGTAGCCAGGCCGCAGGGCCGCCGAGTGGCTGATTTGGGTGTTTAGAGTGATGAACGGCCTGCCTCTGCATCGCCAGCCAGTGGCAGAGGCCCTGCTTCCCAGAAGGAGAAAGCCACAGCCTAACTGCTAACAGCTGGACTAGCTGCCGGCTAGTTTCCTCTCCAAAGTGTCCCCCGCTACCCGCTTGCAGAAACCACTTTCCCGTGACTACGCCTCGTGTGCTCAGGCGCTCCCTCTCTATTGCCTTTTAAGTAAGAGGTGGCTGACGGCCTCTCGAAGTCCGTCTGTGGCTGGTGGAGATGAGGCTGGTGGAGATGGGGTAGGGATGCGGCAAGGAAATGAGCCGCCGTCTGGCAGCTGAGCTACCCTCACAAATTACCCATCGCCAGCTCCGAGCAGGGTGCGCTTACTTGAGTAGGGAAAGCTGTGCCCAAGTCTCCATTTCCCTCATCTGTCTGTGATCTGCTTGTCCTGTCCCTTCATGTTCTGTTATTTATTCTCTTTTCAGAGAGCTTTATTGCTTTTCTGATTATGAAAGTAACAGATGCCCATTGCCAGGAAATATAAAAGGGAAGAAAAGGATCATCCATAGTCCTCCCAGTGAGAAGTAGCCACGGCTAACTTGGGGTTTAATTTGGGGGTTTAGCCTCACAGACATCAGTATGTGTATTTATTCAGGTTTTTTCTCTTTTTAAATATCAAAATGAGATTGTACTTTTCATGTGATAGCCTTCTTTTTCCAGCATATCATGGACTTGCTTGTGTCACAAATACAGATCCATAACTTCACTTGTGCTGCATAATGTTTCATTGTCTGCCATATGGTTATTTATTTAGCCATTACCTTATTGGTGGGTATGTGAGTTATTTATAGTTTTTCACTATTATAAACACTTGTGATGAACATTCATAATTTGTATGTGTAATATAACTTTTACTGTTTTAAAAAATTTTTTTATTGTGGTGAAATACACACAACATAAATTATGCCATCTTAACCGTTCGTAAATGGACGGGTCAGTGGCATTAAGTACATTCACGTGGTTGTGCCCCGTCACTGTTACCATCTCCGGTATTTTTCATCATCCCAAACCGGAACTCTGTCCCTGTCAGACTCTAACTTCCCACTGTGCTGCCCCAGCCCCTGGTAACCTCTATTCTTCTTTCTGTCTCTATGAAGTTGATTGTTCTACGTATCTTGTATAAGTGGAATTATACAATATTTGTCCTTTTGTGAACTTACTGGTTTTTAAGTTTCAGAGATAATATATATATTATGGAAAAATCAGATAGTGTGGAATAAATTCAAAGATGAAAATGAGGAGGAGTGGAGGCACAGACTATTGGGTATAAGATAGGCTCAAGGATGTATTGTACAACACAGGGAATATAGCCAATATTTATTTATTTTTTTTGGCTGCACCATGTGTAGCTAATATTTTGTAATAAATGAATGGAAAGTAACCTTTAAAATTTTATTAAAATTTTAAAAAACAATTTAGAAAGAGGAAAATGAAAATTACTCATAATTCCATTAACCGGAGAAAATCACTGAATATGTTATTATATTTTCTTATATATTTTCTATCAGAGAATATTCATATTCTAACATATTCATTGTTAGTAAGCGTGGTGGGAAAAGGTACAATCTTTTAAGGAGGCAGTTTGGAAATAAGTATCGAGAGTCATTTAAGTGCTCCCTCTTTAGCCCAGTAATTCTGCTCCTTGGTAATGAGAATATACCCGAAAGAAATAATGTGAGCAAATACTTATGTACAGAAGATATTCATTATCATGTATATAAGAAAGAGAAATTGGAAAGGCATTAGAGAGTTAATATTACAGAGCAAATGCAAATACACGGATTAAAAATGATATGAAAAATGTCAAGCATACAGAAAAACGGAAAGAATAGTGAACGGTAGTAAACATCCATGTACCACTCAGTTAGATTCAGTTGTTAATATTTTGCTTTTTTATTGGGGAGGGGGGCAGAATGATGACATGATGCTTAAGAGTGCATCAGAGTTCATCTGTCGCGTTTGGTTCTGTGCTGCTTTTAATCTGGGAGTTGGCAAACTGTGGCTTGCCACCTGCTTTTGTAAATAAAGTTTTATTCCACACCTACTCATTTGTGTATTATTTGTGACAGCTTTTGTAGAGTTTTTACAAAGAGTTTAAACAGAGACCATATGGCCTATAAAGCCAAAAAATTATTTGGCTTTCAAGCAGAATGTTAATGTCTGGTTCTTTACAAAGAAAGTTTTCCAACTCCTGATCTAGAAGAGTTTACCACCTTTTTTTTTTTTTTTTTTAGGAGTCCAGGCCAGTTACATTGTAGAATATCCCATATTCTGAACTTGTCTGATTATGTCTTGAGATGATGCTTGTTTTTGTCTTGTTTAGTTTTTATTATTTAGACTTACACAGTGAAATTCCGTGTTTCCTCATGGTGTTTTTTGTTTTTTTTAATTTACATACAGTCAAATTTATTCTTTTTTGTTATGCAGTTCTGTGAGTTGTTTGTGTGTTTTGTTTTAAAGTTCCATCAAATTTTACGAAGACACAGTTGTGTAACTACCACCACAAACAAGATACAGAAAAGTTTTGTCCCCCCCGCCCCCCAGATTCCCTCATGCTGCCTTGGAGTGCTCAGCCCCTTCCCTACCTGCAACCACTGACCTGTTCTCTATCCCTGTAGTTCTGCCTTTTTCAATAATGTAATATAAATGGAATCATACAGCATGTGTAGTCTTTTCGAGTCTGACTTCTTTCCCTTAGCCTAATACCTTTGAGATTCATCCATGTTGTATGAATCGTTAGCTCATTTCTTCTTATTGCGAGTAGTAGTCCACTGTATGGATGTACCACAGTTTATGCACCAGATGAAGGACATTTGGGTTGTTCCCAGTTTTTGGCAATTATGACTAAAGCCGCTCTAAACATTCATGTGTTTTTGTGTGAACATAAGTTTTCATTTCTCTTGGATATGTATACCAAGGGTGGAATTGGTGGCTCATATGGTAACTGTGTAGCAATTTGAACTCTCTTTCACAGTGGGCACACCACTTTACCGTCCCACCAGCACTTTATCCAGGTTCCAGTTTCTCCACATCCTTGCCGACAAGTGTTATTGTCTGTCTGTTTCAGTGTTAGTGGGTAATGAGTTGCATCTCACTGTGGTTTTGATTTGCATTTCCCTAATGACTAATGATGTAGAGCATCTTTTCATGTGCCTACTGGCCATTTGTGTATGTTTTTAGAGAAATGTCTATTTAGATCATTTGCCCATTCTTAAATTGGGTTATCTTTTTATTGTTAAATTGTAAGGGGTCCCTGGGTACAAGTCCTTTTGTCAGATACGTGATTTGTAAAAATTTTCTCCCATTCTGTGGGTTGTCTTTTCACTTTCCTGATAGTATCCTTTGAAGTAGAAATGTTTAACTTTTTTTTTTGTTTTTTTGCCGTACACGGGCCTCTCACTGTTGTGGCCTCTCCCGCTGCGGAGCACAGGCTCCGGACGCGCAGGCTCAGCGGCCACGGCTCACGGGCCCAGCCGCTCCGTGGCACATGGGATCCTCCCTAACCGGGGCACGAACCCATGTCCCCTGCATCGACAGGTGGACTCTCAACCACTGCACCACCAGGGAAGCCCGAAATGTTTAACTTTCATGAAATATAATTTATGGTTTTTTTCCCCCGTTTTTACATGTATGTTCTCGTCTGAAGAGTTTTACAGTTTTAGCTTTTGCATTTAGGTCTGTGATCCATTTTTGAATTAACTTTTGTACATGATGTGAAGTAGGGGTCCACATTAATTCTTTTGCCTTTAGAGACCCAGTTGTCCCAGTAACATTTGGAGAGTATTGCCATCTTAACAATATTAAGTCTTCTGATCCATGAACTTGGGGATATCTTTCCATTTATTTAAGTCTTTTATTTCTTTCAACAATGTTTTATAGTCTTCAGAGTATGTTTTACACATTTATTGTTAAATTTTTTCTGAAATATTTTATTCTGTTGGATGCTATTGTAAATCAAATTCTTCATTTCATTTTAAGGATGTTCGTTGCTCATGTATAGAAATAGATTGATTTTTGTATGTTAATCTTGTCTTCTGCAGTCTTGCTGAATTTAATATTTCAAATAATTTTTCTGTGGTTCCCTTAGAATTTTCTATATACCAGATCATGTCATCTATGAATATATATATATTACTTCTTCTTTCCAGTCTGGATGCCCCTTATTTCTTTTTCCTTCCTTCCTTAAATGACCTGGCTAGAACCTCCAGTACAATGTTGAATAGAAGTGGTGATAGCAGACATCCTTGTTTTGTTCCTGATCTTCTAGTCTTTTGCCATTAAGTAAGATGTTAGCTGTGGATTTTTCGTAGACGGCCTTTATCAGTTTAAAGAAATTTTCTTCTCTTCCCAGTTTGTTGAGTGTTTTTATCTTGAAGAGGTGCTGGATTTTGTCTCATGCTTTTTCTGTGTCTGTTGAAGTGATCATGTGTCTATATGTTGCTGGTTTGGTTTGCTAGTAGTTTGTTGAGATGATTTTTAAAAAGCAGAATGTTAAATTTGTATAGTATGATCACATAGAATGTAGGTGAATTATTTATTTATTTTTTGCGGTACGCGGGCCTCTCACTGTTGTGGCCTCTCCCATTGCGGAGCACAGGCTCCAGACGCGCAGGCTCAGCGGCCATGGCTCATGGGCCCAGACACTCCGCAGCATGCGGGATCTTCCCGGACCGGGGCATGAACCCGTGTCCCCTGCATCGGCAGGCGGACTCTCAACCACCGCGCCACCAGGGAAGCCCGGTGAATTTTTTTTTAAAGGAAAAATATTCCCACATTTGACTGTCTTTGAGTAGTAGAATTATGGTGACTAGTTTCGCTTTGGCATAGTTCTCTGTGTACTTTATAGTTCTGCAGTGGACCTTGGTACACGGGAGGAAGAGCTGCCTCTGTGGATAGACAGATGGGAATGCTGGGCCCGGCCAGGGGGTGAGGAGATGGGCATCCCCAAGCACAGTTGATGCGAGCTGAATGGGTATAGCCTTTCTGGAGAGCATTTTGGCAAAATGTATCAGGACTCAACAATTCTATATTTGGGAATTTGCCATAAGGAATTGTTTGGACACCACTGCCAAGATGTATGGTCACAATGCTGAACAGCTTAAATATCCATCAGTAGGTTACAGGGCACAATGAATAATAGCTGCTATGACTTGGGTTTTAAATTACATATATTCAGATATGCGCCCTTTTAAAAATGTCTAGAAGGGTGTATACCAAACCAGGAAGACGGGAGGTGGTCTCCTCATGGTAGGGTTCTGTAGGGAAGCTTTACTTTTAACTTGCCTGCACCTCAATTTGCTCATTTAAAAAACCCCTTTGTGTTCAGGGATGGGAACTGGCGAGGCATGGTTCCTCTGGGGAGGTGGGGGGAGAAAGCGTCTGGCTGTCCAGGATGGGTGATTGGGGCAGGTGACAATATTAGCTAACGTTTGTCCTCTGGATGCCCATCCTGGCCCAGAAGGGTGGGTATCCACGTGGGTAGTGAAGGCTTTTTTCTGCTCCCGTGCTTTAATCTCAGGCCCCGAGTCTCCTATGCCTCCTGCACGTTAACACAGGCCTGCTCCTGACATCTGTCTGGGAATAGCATATAGAACCCGCTGCCCGTTGTGGGCCAGGAGAGAATGGCAAGAATGTGACCAGGGCACTGAAACATCTGATATCTGTAGGACTTTATTTTTAGGATGCACAGATATAGCCTTTCCTTTAACCTAAAAAAAAAAAAAAAAAAGTTGTGAAACAATTCTTGCCTGCCAAGGTTCAGAGGTCATTCCCAGCCACCTACTAACCTGGATCAGATTTAATTTTCACACCTAGCTGCCAGCATTAGCATCGCTGTCTGAATTGACTCATCCTGGTAGGAGATGTTTTCATTCAGGTGAACCTACTGCTGACCTTTTCCAGATGTCCTTACCAGCTTTCCTGTTCCTCAGTGCCCTGTTTCATTTGTCTTCTCTTTTAGGTACTGCTTCTCTGAGATGGCCCCAGTGTGTGCAGTGGTTGGAGGGATCCTGGCCCAGGAAATCGTGAAGGTAAAAAGTCCCTGTGGCCTAGAAAATTGTTGACCCTCCGCACCATGACCTTGGATGTGCCAACAGAGAGAACCCAGGACTGTCTTAGCTGCCTGGTTTCTCTGACTCCACTCACCCTGTCTCCTGCCCTCCCCATTCCCTTCCTTCCTTCCTTCCGTTTTCCACCCCATCCTCTTCTCTCCAGCCCATCCGGGTGGGCCTGCAGCAAATGATCTTTGAGTGCCTGCCTACTCAGAGCTGGACAAAGAGCCCGTGAGGTGCTGCCCACCATCCCCTAACTATACCAACCAGTTATCTGGTGCTTATGATATTTGTCAGGTATTCTGCCTCTTACAGCTCTATGAAATGGGCACTGTCCTGACCCCCATTTAAGGGGTGGACACTGAGGCCCAGAGAAGGGATTCCACGACCCGTGCTTCTCCACCTCTGCTTCACAGTTTCTCTCCACACATGGCCATGGCGTCAAAGCACCCTCTTGTTACTGCACACACCATACGCGTGTATAGAGCAGGGGGAGATCAGTACCAGTGGAGCCCGTGCACTGTGCCAGGAGCCCCACAAGGCTCTATCCAGGGTGACCTGTGCCCACATTAGGCAGGTGTCGTTGTCCCTCTCAGAAGGGAAGCATTTCATGTAGGGTCATGAGGTAACCAAGTAACTAGCACAGCCTTTTGAGTCTCTTCTGGAACGTTTGAGTTGCCAGAACCATAGCATACCCCCAAATGTATTTTACTTTCTTTGGGGACTTTGATATTTGCCCAGAGATACTGAATTTGCCTTTTGCAGGTTCTGAGCTGCTTCAGTGGGCTTGCAGTGACGGGGTGTCCTTCTCTTTCACGGAGCAGAGTCGTGCCTGCTCACATAATTCTCCACGTCCATTGACGTGTCAGCTGTGAGCTTAGGAGGACGATTTGGAGACCAGCTCTCACTGCTTTGTCCTGCTCTGGAAACAGTTGACTCAATTTGATGGTCCCGCCGTCCTCTCAAGGCCTTCTTTTTTCTCTCTTATTTCCTGATCCTTCTCTGTGGATCCATTCTTTCCCTAAATCTAACCTAACTTTCTATGGCATAGGCAGTAGGGGTGAGCACTGAGGATGTACAGTGCAGAAGAGGAGAGGCATGGGCTGCTGCACCTGCTTCCTTGCTCACGCCTTCTGCTTAACCCAGACTGATAGAGAAGTTCAGCTGTGTCCCCAGTCTGAGAAGTTGGCTGCCCAGAGGACTGTGTTGAGAAGGATTCTGAGGCTGCCTGTAGAGAGTCTTGGCAGGAAAGAGTACGGTGATGGACAAACAAGGGGGGGATGGGAACATAATGTATGTTTTGTAGCCTACGGTGGCGACAGCAATAGTAGATAACATTTATTGGAAGCTCATTACGTACCTACCGCACAGAGACCATGTTCCCTACGTGGACAGACTCAGTTGATCCGGACAACAACCCAAGAAGTAGGAGCTGGTGATCCCTCCCGTATGAAGAAGGCACTGAGGTGCAGAGCAGCGGCGGAGCCAGGACTCGAGCCCCTGCCATCTGGTTTCTGAGCCTGTGCTCTGCCATCAGGCCTCAGGTGCCCTCCCTAAAGGCCCTCCCATCCGGCGGGGCTCTGTGTGGACCCGGGGCCACCATCCTTGCGCCCTTAGCCTCACCTCCATACCTCCCATTGAGAAGCTGCTCCCTGAGTTTTTCATGTGGGATGGAGACTGTGGGTCAGGCAGGTGGCCTTGACCCCATTGTGTGCAGGGGCTTCTCTGCATCCCAGTCCTAACCTCTAGTGCAGCCCCCTCCTTCCTGCCTGCAGGGGACAGCTGTTGCCCAGCATCTTGTTTCTGTTTATCCCAGATAGCCAGAGTACTCTGCATTCTTGGTTGCTGGGCGTGTTTGGAATCTCCTCCTACCCCCTTCTCGCTTGGGAAGCACTTTACCTTTTGCCCCATGTTCACCCCATGCCCTGCTGTCTTGTCCCCGCCACTCCCCCTTACTTAACACCGTTTCAGCTTCGGCCAGCTGGCGGTAAAGGCCTGCAATCTGAGGGCCGTGGACCTCCCCCTTTTCCCTGGTGGGACCATCTGACCACCCGTAAAAAGTAAACGTCGGAAGATGGGGGGGCAAATGTATAAGTCTGTTCCCTTGGAATCATCTTTGTTTCCCTCCTTCCTTGCCTCATTCCAGACACCACGTGTTCTATCCACGTCCTCTGTCATGTCCCGCTTCCTTGGGTTTAATTGTCCTGCTTTTCTCTCCCCACTGTCCGCGGTCGGTCTCCCCACCTGGAGTACTAGAGGTGAGAGTGTCAGCAGCAGCCTTACCGAGCTCCGCGTGAAAACGCCTTGTATCATCTCCTGGAACTTGGGTTCTCGGGTCTAAGATCCACCTGTGGGCGCTTGGGCCCTTCCACCTGGCTGAGTGCTTGGGGCCTCAGATACTGGGAAAGGACCTCTGGCCCCCGTTAGTCGTAGCAGCTCCCATTTATTGAGAACTTACTACATGCCCGGCACGTTGCCAGCTTGATCGCATTTCATACTCACCAGGGGCCCTAGCAGGCAGGGGCCATTTATTTGCCGTTTCATATGCCAGCCCAGAGAAGCAAACCTCTGATCCAAGCCCCAGGCAGGGAGGGACTTCAGAATCCTTAATATCTAGCATGATACCTGACACAGAGTAGATGCTCAATACATTTTCCTCAGAAGAATGGTTATTTCCGGAATAACCACTTGGAATAGGTGTAATTGTCTCCACTTTACAGATGAGAAAGTGGATTGGGGTTGGCACTCAGTCCGAGGAGGAGAGGTTCGGGATGTTTAGAGCGCACTCCCGACCTTGGCAAGGGGTCCTGCCCCAGGGATGCCAGCATGGCGCCCCCGGAAACCTTGACACCCTGCCTAGCAGTCTGCGTAGGTGATGTCTTCCTCTTTAAACAGTAACTCTTCTTGCATTGAAAATGTCCACTGTTGCCTGTGGACCTTTCCCCAGTACACACAGGTACACACATGACTCAGCACGTAATTTCAGGGACTCTTAACTCCATCTCTAACGGTGCTGTGAACTTCTGTTAACCCCACGAGATAATCATCATTTTCATGGCTGACTGGCACGTCCCAGGCCCTCTGGACCCCAGCCCTGGCCTGTCCTGTGGAGGGCAGGCAGCACTGCCTTCTCCTGGACGCGCCGCTTCTGCATCAGTGAGTGTCCCCCCAGGTGACGGAGGCTGCAGCCTCTGACGTGTTGACGAATCAGTGCCTTTCTCAGTTGAATAGTCGTAAATAATTATCACTGCCGTTAGCCAGGCGGTGCTTCTCCATGTTAGGCATCGTTTTAGATATTTGAGGTACAGCATCTTTCTTAATCCCTAGGATAAAACATTTGTTATTTTCATTTTACATGGGGAAAGTAAAGGTCAGAGAGGCTAAATGATCTGCTCAAGGACACACAGCTGGTAAGGGACAGAGCAAAGGGACATGACAGTTACAATCAGAAATGTTTCCCAACATAGCCAGATAGCCCCTGGGGAGCAAAATCAACGTCTCTTGCGAACCACTGCCCACGTTGCTTGTAGAAGATTTCAGTTTGGGGGTTTATTCTCTTTTCTCCATTTTACCCCTTTTAAAGCACTTGAGCTGAACCCTCGTCTTGTTTTGCTCCCCAGGCCCTGTCTCAAAGGGACCCTCCTCACAACAACTTCTTCTTCTTCGATGGCATGAAGGGGAACGGGGTCGTGGAGCGCCTTGGCCCCAAGTGAACCCAGGACTCGGCAGCCCTGGCGACGCTGCCCCGCGGCATGCCCACGTGTCATCCTTGTCCCCTTCCCCCGTGAAGGCCTTCTCCAGGCGAGGGAAAAGTGAAGTCATTGAACCAATACAAACCATTTCCTGTGAGCAGTGAGGTCGTACAGATGTGCTGCTTCTAAGCACCAGTGGCTGCTAAGCAAGGGGCGTAGGTCCTGGCTGTCACCATTCCCGTCCCAGGCCTGCGCGGCCAGCACCTGACAGCCCCCTCTGACTCCTCCTCACGGCGTCACCAGTCCCCCCGGCCAGGAACCAGCACGCCTTGTTGCTTAGGAGCCTCTTGCCACCTTCTGGGCCTTAGTCTCCGCCTGATGTCACACAGAGAGGAGCGTGACCTCAGGTGGGGAATAAGGCCTAGGCCTGATGAAACACTAGTGGAACCACAGTTCCAAATGCAGACAGGTGCCCTTAGAGAGGAGAAAGCGTGGCAGGCGGAATGTGTTTCCTCCGAAGTTTGAGACTGAAAAACAACAGGTGGCGTCTGGCGTGCTATTCTTGAGTTTTAGTTTAGGATTAGTTGAGTTCCAGCCTGGATTTTGGCCGAGAGGAAATATCACCAAGTCCTCTTGGGTATGAGGGTGAGACCTTGCAAATGGAATATTAGCGGGAAAGCTCGTTTTAAAAAGGCAGATTCCCTGGTCGCACCCCCTGGGGATTCGGACTCCGTGGCCGCGAGCTGGGACGGAGGAGCCCGCCCTTCCCACGGAGCCCCGCCCCGATGCCGTGCCGACCCTCGCGCTGGAGGCTGTCGCGTGGTAAGGGCTGTATCGGCCCTTCATTTACCCCCCTGAATTGCAGCTGTTCATGTTTTTTTTTTATATATTTTCTATATTTCCTTGGTTCTTTAAAAAGGAATGGTTGAAATAAAGTTATTTGCTTTAGGACTTGTTTGTTTTTCTTCCACATTAGAAACTTCTTCCTCTGACAGGGAGCGATGCTATCAATTGCCTAAACCTGAAGAAATGTCCCTGGATGCTTTAACATGACACAAAGATCCTCCCCTCCGTCACCGTTCCTGCCACCGTTTTTCTGGGCAATGCAGCAGGAGTTAGAGGGCTCATATTCTAGCATGCAGAAGCTTCTGATTCTTATTGTCTGTTGAATAATTCAGTTAAGTAGTGGCTGTTCTCAGGGATAGCAATTGTAATAATAGTGGAAAAGGAGTAAAAGTGAGTGATAGTTAAGAATCTGCCTGTCAGTGCAGGGGACGGGGGTTCGAGCCCTGGTCCGCTAAGATTCCATGTGCTTTAGAGCAACTAAGCCTGTGTGCCACAACTACTGAGCCCACGTGCTGCAACTAGTGAAGCCCCCGCACTCCAGAGCCCGTGCTCTGCAAGAAGAGAAGCCACCACAATGAGAAGCTCGCGCACCGCGGCAAAGAGTAGCCCCCGCTCACTGCGACCGGAGAAAACCCACGCGCAGCAACGACGACCCAACGCAGCCAAAAATAAATAATATAAATTTAATTTTTAAAGAAGTGAGCGATGGTCTCATAACGGTTAAGTGACACTTAAGTAAAATGCCCCAAGTCCCACAGCTGGACGGGTCAGAGCAGTCGTTGGAGCGCCAGGTTTGTCTTGACTCAGCAGCACGTTCCAAGTCTCCTTACCCTCACTTGGCTTTTCCACGATGTAAATCGTCTGGCTGGTTTGAATGAATAAATCAGCTCCTTTCCTATTTCAGCCCTGTTGCAGTCAGTGAAAAAAAAACTGATCTCCTCTTGAGAGGAAGAACTCAATTCCCCCAACCCTCCTGGTCACCTCTCCTCCCACCCTCGGTGACGCTAGGGCTGCATTTTTGGAGCTGCCCCTTTCTGGGCCCTATTAGTGTTGAGTCGGGGAATCCTTGCATGAATCTTGCAGGGTCTTAGAAAATGTGCGTTAATTACACCCTTTACTTTGCAATGTGGGGCCTTGGTCACAAGGGGGAGCAGGTGGGTCTGCATGGGTTAAAAACAAAATTGTTGAACCTTCTCTGAAGCTTTTCAAACTTTTCCACCCCTGTACCTGTAATGGCAGAGACTGATCCCGAAAGGACCCCTTGGGAATCGGGGGGGGGGGTGCTGGAAGCTGCCAGCCCTGGGCAGGAAATGTGTTTATTCTCTCTGTTCCAATTTTCATATTTTCCCATATTACACGTTGGTGTTATCGTAGGAATGGATTTCCCTAAGTCTCCAGGAAGTCCACAGTGATGATCCCGCACCTCAGCAGATCATGTAGCCCACCTGAGAAAGGGGATCTGAGCTGAGACGGTAGCAAATAGTTTGGGGGTGCTGAGTTAGCAAAGGAAAGGAAATGGGTTCTCTTGGGGGCTGGCAGCCTTCTGTGTACCCCACTTCTCTTATCTCTGGTATGTGTAAGTAGCCAAACTTCGTTAGGTGCTCAATGGTTGAAGTTTCAGACAGAACGTTCTAGTGAACAGGTGCTACTCAAAACGAAAAAAAAAAGCTCTTGGTCCCATCGCAGCCCCACGTTCCATGATTTCCCTTTGCAGTGCAGACCCTTTTTGTCAGTTTCTTGCTTTTTTTTTTGTTAAGTATAAATGTATATCTTTTGAGGTATCACCTATTTGCCCCTTTACAGGTGGGGAAACGGAAGTTTAGGTTGTATTTGGCAAGCAAAAGAGTTTAATAATAATAGCTAACATGCTCACACTGCTTGCCTGATACCTTTCAAAATACTTGTACTTTAGCTAAATGGTTTGAATCCTCACAGAAACTCCATGAGGGTAGATAACTTGTCGTGCCCATATTGCAGGCGAAGAAAGAGCCTCACCCAACAAGTCGGGTGGAATGTGGGCAGATGGGGAAGGTGTACAGGACACCTAGTAAACATTCATTTAGTGGCTCAGCTTCTTGTGATCTTGGTGAAGACAAGAAAACTCTGGCTTTTCCTTCCCAAGGTCCTGAGACCTAGGAGTCACCCCTGAAAACCATCAGTCAGGCCCAGGTGCTCAGCCTTCAGCTGAGTCCAGAAGGGAGTGGCTTTGGTTTTTAAGCTTCTAGTAATAAACATTAAAGCAATATTTGTACAAGTCTGAGTCAAAAGATTCCTCTTCCCATGCCTGTCAGCTCAGTGTTGGCCACATAGCAGGAGCAGCTGACTTAACAGCTAAACTTGATTTTGGAGAGAAATGTGAGATGCTTTTTGTAGATGCTAGCTGTATCCCTTTTCATATTTACCTCCCAGAGGGCACCCTGGCAGCCACTGAGAGTGAATCCTTCCAGACTGTCAGGTTCAAACCTGGACTCTACCACCTAGCCACATGACCTTGGGCAAGTGACGTTTTTGTACCTCAGTCACCCCATCTGTAAGATGGTAATAGTAGAACATTCCTCTGATATGTTGGGATTAAATGACTGAATATATTCTTTTTTTTTTTTTTTTTGCGGTACGCGGGCCTCTTATTGTTGTGGCCTCTCCCGTTGTGGAGCACAGGCTCCGGACGTGCAGGCTCAGCGGCCATGGCTCACGGGCCCAGCCGCTCCGCGGCATGTAGGATCCTCCCGGACCGGGGCACGAACCCGTGTCCCCTGCATCGGCAGGCGGACTCTCAACCACTGCGCCACCAGGGAAGCCCTGAATATATTCTTTGAGTAGAAATCGCTCAGTGTTAGCTGCTATTACGCAGATTCACAAAATAACGATTTTTCTGCGTTTTGCTTTTTCTCACTGTGTCTTGGAAGCCTTGTCAGTTCAAGTTTGGGATTACCTTGCTGGAGGCTGCACGGTTTGCAGGTGGCAGTGTACTAGCTGAGGGCTTCATTGCCAGGTCCTCTGAGCCTTGACTGCTACGTTGCAGAACCACTTGGCACCTGGGTTCCAAGAGCGAAGGCCACACATGACTTCAGGTGTTTCCTTTCCCTCTGAACAACTGATCCCTCCTTTGTTTTTCTGGGAGCGCTTTGGACTTTGCTAACAAAATTTGGCCTTGATTATCCCTGGGTCTCTGCTGCTTTCCCTCCAACCTGGATGATAGGGTGGCATTTCCCACTTTCAGTCCTTAAAAATGGTAGGTTTGGGGCTTCCCTGGTGGCGCAGTGGTTGAGAGTCCGCCTGCCGATGCAGGGGACACGGGTTCGTGCCCCGGTCCGGGAAGATCCCACATGCCGCGGAGCGGCTGGGCCCGTGAGCCGTGGCCGCTGAACCTGCGCGTCCGGAGCCTGTGCTCCGCAATGGGAGAGGCCACAACAGTGAGAGGCCCGCGTACCGCAAAAAAAAAAAAAAAAAAAAAGGTAGGTTTGGTTCTATTAAAAAGAAAATACAGGGCTTCCCTTGTGGCACAGTGGTTAAGAATCCGCCTGCCAATGCAGGGGACATGGGCTCGAGTCCCGGTCCGGGAAGATCCCACATGCACAGAGCAGCCAAAAATAAATACATAAATAAATAAAGCAAAAGTTAGTACATGTCTTGTGGAAGTCAAGGTGTGCAGATGTGATCCGCATGACAACTACAGCATGAAATCCAGGGACGTGCAGTGGCAGAGCTTCTGTGTTGTGAGTGATGTGGTTCAATAGACACATAGCGGATAGGCTAAGGATGAGTTTGTAATCCCTAGAGCAGTCCTGAAAAAATGCTGAAACACCAAAGGATACATTTAAAAGAATTCTTAAAAAGTATTCAGATAATCCAAGAGAAGGCAGGAGAGAGGAAGCAGAAACAAAAATCGGACAAAGAGAAAACAATAAAATCATGACCTAATCCAACCAGATCAATGGTTCAGCGACAGGAATTCCCTGGTGGTTCAGTAGTTAGGACTTGGGGCTTCCACTGCAGGGGGCCTGGGTTTAATCCCTGGTCCGGGAATCAGGATCCCACAAACTGTGTGGCACAGCCAAAAGAAAAAAAAAATAGTTCAGCAAACTGTTTCTGGACAGGGGAAGCTGCTGGTCGCAGGAGGAGGACCCATTCTTTGCCAGGGGAGCAGTGAGGACCAAGTAGAGCTTCCCTGCCAGATGGTTGGGTGGGCACACCATCTCTCACCTCCTCACCTCAGGGCCTTGGGCCCCATGCACAAGTATGTAAGCATGACGAAAATCTGGAATAACATCACAGGGTATACACCCAGTACCCACCATCATTTTGCTACTTGCTGTTTTTTTTTTTGTTTTTTTTTTTGCGGTACGCAGGCCTCTCACTGTTGTGGCCTCTCCCGTTGTGGAGCACAGGCTCTGGACGCGCAGGCTCAGCGGCCACGGCTCACGGGCCCAGCCGCTCAGCGGCACGTGGGATCTTCCCGGACCGGGGCGTGAACCTGTGTCCCCTGCATCGGCAGGCGGACTCTCAACCACTGTGCCACCAGGGAAGCCCTACTTGCTGTTCTTGCTCACTATGATTTGTTGTTTATTCATAGGGATAAAGTTCTAGTTCATTCCAGTTCACTGCTGTCTATTATTCTGTTTTACAACAGCAGACTTGATTTACCCTTCCAACTGCTGTTGGTACTTAGGTGGTGGCTTTGCGCGCTGCCAACTCTTGGACACCTGCGCACGTTCACTTCTAAGGGAGACACCCAGGAAGGCACTTGCTGCCATAGGTGTGTACATCCTCAGATTTTGCCAACTTCCTCTCCAAAATGACGGTTCCCGTTTCCCTCGGCCTGGCCTTTTAGAAGGGCCATTGCCTCTGAACTGCCCCTTTGCCAGTGAGGACAGCCAGGAGACGGAGCAGAGGTGGGTCTGGACCCGTGTCTGGGGCGGTCCTGTGTGGAAGACAACACGGGGGAAGCATTTGGCTGGTTGCCCTGTTTTCTCGAAGATCATGGTAGAAGCTCCCCTTCTTGTTCGGTTTTTTAATGTTTTGGCCACGCCGCGTGGCTTGTAGGATTTTAGTTCCCCCACCAGCGATTGAACCTGGGCCCCTGACAGTGAAAGCACTAAGTCCTAACCCCTGGACCACCAGGGAATTCCCTCCCCTTCTTGTATTGTCAACACAGGTTTTTAATGCTAGGCCTTACGGTTAAGAGTATGCTAGGGGGCTTCCCTGGTGGCGCAGTGGTTGAGAGTCCGCCTGCCGATGCAGGGGACACGGGTTCGTGCCCCGGTCCAGGAAGATCCCACATGCCGCGGAGCGGCTGGGCCTGTGAGCCATGGCCACTGAGCCTGCGCGTCTGGAGCCTGTGCTCCGCAACGGGAGAGGCTACAACAGTGAGAGGCCCGCGTACTGCAAAAAAAAAAAAAAAAAAAAAAAAGAGTATGCTAGGCTGGCTACATGGGTGAAGTTTCACCTTGATCCCAGATGTCACCTCTGTGTCCCTGAGGGCAGGGACCAGGTCTGACAGTTCCCCAGGACTCCTCCCAGTGGGACTTCTGAGTAAGTTATAGGTCATTCATTTATTCTGTAAATATCGAGCCCCCCGACATACTTTATCCAGTGGGGATAAGGTGAGGAGAAAACACCCAAAAAGGCCCTGTCCTCAGGGGCTTAGCTTTTAGTGGGAGCTGAGGAGGGGTGCATGAAGGCTGGGTGCACACAGTGGCACCGGGGCTGTGCTTTTTTTTTTTTTTTAATTTTATTTATTTATTTTTGGCTGCATTGGGGCTTTGTTGCTGCGCGTGGGCTTTCTCTAGTTGCGGCAAGCGGGGGCTACTCTCTTTGTTGCGGTGCACGGGCTTCTCATTGCGATGGCTTCTCTTGTTGCGGAGCACGGGCTCTAGGCGCGTGGGCTTCAGTAATTGTGGCATTCGGGCTCAGTAGTTGTGGTGCACGGGCTTAGTAGCTCCGCGGCATGTGGGATCTTCCTGGACCAGGGCTCGAACCCATATCCCTTGCATTGGCAGGCGGATTCTTAACCCCTGCGCCACCAGGGAAGTCCCCCAGAGCTGTCCTTTAAACACAAGGACAGACACCTCAGGGTGATGTGCGCACTGCCCCCCACCTCCTCCGAGACAGGGCTCACAGATTCTGCGCAGACCCCTCTGCAGGGAAGGAGAGCAGGAAGAGTATCCACTGTTCCAATCTGATTTTATTGAAAAGGAAACATACAAAAATCATGTACAAAAAAAATTAACCAAACATGTACAGAAAATTCATTCCGGTATCTACAGCAGCGCATATACAGTATTTTACAGGCTGGGCCATCCCTCCCCGCTCCCAGACTCCTCCCTCTTCTGAGATTCCCCCCCTCCCTGACTCCCCGTTTCCCCCCAGCGCTTCGCCCTGGGGACTAAGGCTGGGGCGGTTTCCGCCAAAATATCCCACCCCCCAAATGAATGCCAGTGGTCACACGTGCTCTCTTCTAAACCTATGCAATGGGATTGATGGGGGGGCGGGGGGTGGTCTTGGGCAGAGCACAGGATTCACAGTCTGGGCCCCTCCTGGCCACCCCCAGATGAAGGTGAGGCAGGCATGCCCACCACCCGCCGGCTGGCTCAGGGAAGATGGCTGGGCGCTGGGCTGGGGCGGCCGTCAGACGCACCCCACTCTCTGGCTCCAGGAGGCTAGTGGTCACGTTTGGCTCATTTGCTCTTCACGGGCCCCCTCCCCGGGAGGAGGGGGGGAAGCACCAGGGGCCTGAGGCCAGGCCCAAAGTGAAGGAGCACTGGGAGAGAGAGAGAGAGACCCCCCCCACCAGTGTCACCCCTGCAGCTGGAACGGGCAGCCAGCACCAGCAGCCTTTCCTGAGATGGTGATGGGCGGCAGAGGCAGGCGGCTCAGTCCCCACCGCCTCAGTCACCGCCGCCTTCAGACGCTGAGTCCGTCAGCCCTCTCTCCCCTGGCTCCTCGGCCAGGGACCCAGGAGTCCACATCTCCGTCAGTGCCCCCCAGGCTAGGCTGGGGCTGGGTCCGGAGTGGCTGCCCTGGCCCGCCCCTGGGACAGGCAGGGCTGGTAGTCCAGTATGCTACATGGTGCAGAAAAAGTCCCCCGCACTGGCCAGGGCGTCAGGAGGTGGGAGGGTCCTGCCCCCCACGCCCCCGACGTCCACCGGGCGGGTGCAGGCACCTAATTGGGCTCCATCTCGGGGGCTCCGCGGCCCCTGGGTAAGGGCAGGAGTCCCATGATGAGATTGTACAGGACCCTCCAGGGGGAGGGGCGGTGTCGCTGCTGCTCCTCTTGTCTCTAGGGAAAGAGAGCGAAGACCAAGTTAGAGCGGGCCTGAGATGGAGGCGTGTAGGTGGTCGGGTCGGAGGGCAGCGAGGAACGAGGCACGGTTCTAAGAGTGAGCTACGCCCTCGACCAACCCTCTGAGGTCGGTACTATTATTATTGTTCATCAGGTCCAGATACATTTCTCTGCCCACCTTGGGCCAAGGTCCTCTGGAACATGGGACTAGGACGGAAGGGATGCAGACAATGTCCTCAGCACAGGGCCTGCACATATTAGCTGTGGTCTCCTAGTCCCTGGTCTCCAGATGAGAAAGTTACCCAACCAAAGTCACACGAGGCTGAGGGGTGGGGCTGGATTGCAGCCCATCTGCCCTCCCATTAAAGGCTAGTGAGCCACACAGAAGGGAGCAGGGAGCCCATAGTCTCAGCAATTCTAGAACAATCTGTGGAAGAACTGGGAATGGTTCACCATCTGCGCTGAAGCTGCACGGAAGTATGTCGAGGTAAAGCTAACCCCCGCCCTTTCCTCAGTGGCAGGATGAAGGCTGGGGGCAGCCTCTAGGACCATCTCAGTTCCACAGTGTTAGAAACGAAGGAAGCTAGATACAAGAAAAGGCTTCCCACCAATAAAAATTAACAATACTAAAAAACTTATGAATACCTATAGTACTCTCCACTCCCCGTACTGAATGCAGGGCTAAATCTGGTGCTAATTAGCAGGGCCCACCTAATCTCATCCCCACAAGGTGGGAAGGAGAAACCCATTTTACAGATGTGAACAAGAAGGTCAGATAAACCATCCTAATGATCCTAATGGGTGCCTGGGGGTGGGCTGCCTGGTACCAGCCTGCCTCCTTATCGTTCCCCACTAAACTTTGCAGCCAGGAGAAGGTGGCCAAGGGGGCACATCAGATTGGCAGAAATTTAAAAGCCTGCTGCTGTTACACTGCTGTGGAGTGCCACCTGGCACAGTCACCTTGGTGTGCAGGCTATTATTTACTAAGGCTGAGGGCCGGCAGACCCGCCAAGTGTCTGCTCTGGAGACACATGCGTGCACCTGGAGATGTGTATTTTTTGGAAGAGCCAAAAAAAAAAAGCCCAAACCAACCAACAAACAAAAATAAATAAATAAATAAATAAATAAAAATTTGAGACATTTCTGGAAAGTCCTAAACACCCACCAATGAAAAAATGAACAAGGATACTACATGTCGATCCAATAAAAATGCTACATGGCCATGAAAATGAATGAATTAAAGCTCCTTTGCCCATATGGATGAATCTCAAGCATAACACTGAGAAGCAGGGAGTTTGGAGAGGAACACATACTTTATCATGTATATTAAGTCTGAAACGCCCCACAATCCTAAGCATTGTTTGTGGCCTGGTAAATATGTAGTAGAAGAATCAACACCTGCAGAGGAATGGACAGGCCAATTTGAGAGGTTTGAGAGGTTTCCTTTGGAAGGGGTAAGGGGAAGAGGGTCAGGGAGGGAAACAAGGAGCTTCACAACATCCGGTTTTTGTTTTTTCTTTGAATAAGCAAGCAGTGTGGGTGTAATGTTCAGGTTGGACAGATCTGGGTAGTGGGCGCCCTGGTGTTTGTTATTCTCTGTTCACTGCTGCAGGCTTCAAATATTTTGTTTTAATGAGAGATCTGGCTGTGGGCCTTGGGGGCGGAGCCTCAAGCGGGGCGGGGCTTCCAGCGGGGCGGGGCTTCCCGGGCCCGCCCCCGGCCCGCCCGGGAAACGGGGTGGCGCGCCGCAGCCGCGCGGGCGGGTGGGAGGGGCGGGCGCGGCCGCGCCGCCGCTGCTGACTCACCGGCTATAAATAGACCGGGATATATGAGCAGCTCAGCCGAGCGCCGCCCTCAGTCCCCGCGGCCGCGGACCCCGGGCGCGCTGCAGGGCTCGCGGATACCCCGGCCCTCCCCCGGGCCGTGACAGCGGCGGCGCGGGCCTTAGCCGGCGGCTCCGCGGACACGCCGCCCCTCCCACCTGCCTGTCCCCAGCGCGACCCCGCCGCGCAGGGCGGCAGCTGCCGCACATCTGGCTGGGCCGCCGCAGCCCCCTCCCCGGCGGGAAGTCCCACCTGCCGTCTACCCCTCCCCCAGCACTCACCCGCCGCTCGTACAGCGCGTTGAGATCGTCCGCCATCCGCCGCAGCTGGGCCCCGATCTCTCGGGCCCACTGCTCCTCCTCCCCCCGGACTCCCGGGGCCGCTTGGGTGGGGCCGCCCGCCAGGGCCCCCGGGGCGCTGGGCACTGGCGATTCCAGGTGCTGCTCCGCGGGCGAGAGTGAGGGCTGAGGACCTGGGAAAAGCCGGGGGCCGTGGTCACACCCACTACCCCTCTAGGCCCTGAGGTGTCCCGGAGGGACCAGTTATCCAGGGCCTACTTCTCCCTTTTCCAGCCGCCTGATTTCTCTCCTGCTCCCCACCTCATTTTAGAGATTCTGTTTTCCCCTTTAAGAGCCAGATTTCTCAGCTCCTACTCCCCAGGCAAAAAAGAAGTCCTGGGGAGGCCTTCCTGGGGTCACCTGTCTAGTCAGCTACCACTTCACTACCCGTGTTAGTCTGTAAGTGCTTCCTCTTATCCTACCTAAATACTTCCCTTCCAAAACGGTGCCAAATTTTGACTGCTCCACTCAGCAGATGGGGAAACTGAGGCTCACCCTAAGAAGTGGCCCAAGGTCACACAGGGCTACGGTGACTGACTACACCCAGAGTCACAAGCCTCAGGTCTCCTGCCCTCTAGTGTCCAACCACAGTGAAGCCACACCCCCGGATGTGGCCGAGGCCTGGAAACCAGAAGGCCAGACTGTGGCTGCCTCTGAGCAGGGGCCTGGGGGCTGGGATGCGGGAGATGCTTTCCTGCCTCCTCCCCACACGCACATTCTGAGCTCCCCTGACGTCTCTTCCTCCCTTCTGTCACGCCAGGTCCTGGCACGAGGAATCCCTGAGACCTAAAATCAGGGCCTCAGTTTCCACACCTGTGACTCTGGTCTAGAAGTCGGGTCTCCTCTTGCCTCTGCTGCCAGGGAACAGAGCCGGGGAAGTTTTCTCTCTCCTGATCTCTCTGGGGTCCGGGGACGGGGTGGGGAGGGAAACCGGGACAATCTTCCCATTGCCACCGAGTGTGCCGGCTGGGATGGGGCTAGCCGGGCACCACGGAGTTAACAGCCCATCAGGCAGGGGACCTTTAACCCTTCCCTCCCCAAGACCCGTCTCCCACACTTTCCCCATACAATTGCCCCTCCCCCTCTCCTTCCTCCGGCCGGACTGCAGAGAGGGCGGGCCCTGGCCAAAGAGATGCAGATAAAAGGCAAAAGGCCACCCTCGACCCCTCCCCAATGTCCAGAAGTGACAGTCATCTCTGCCCACTCTCTCCAACTACAGTCCTCAGGGGGCTTCAGGGGACCCAGACCGGGAGAAGGGGGCTTGGAAACAGCTGTTGCCCGAGGCCCGGAAAAGGCCGTGGGCTGCAACTCGGGGACTGCAGTCAGATTCCAGGAGGGACTTCCCATTCGGCCTCCCCCCACCCCCTGCCTCCCACTCAGTCTTCCTGCTTCTTGCAACACAAAGACCACACTGGCCACACCCTCCCCGTGGCCCGGCCGGCTCGCCACCTCCCCCCACTCGCTCCCACTTCTCTGGTTCCTCCGTGTCTCTTTTTCCCAGCTCCCAGCATCCCTGGTGCGGGGCGGGCACTCACCGTCGGGGCGCGGGCCTCGGGGCCGGCTGCGAGGACCCCCAGGCCAGCGGGGGGCCCCCAGGGCGGCGGTGACGGCGGGCGGGGCGGTGGGGGCGCAGAGGTAGGCGGCGGGCAGCAGGGCGGGGGCGGCGGGGGCGGCAGGCAGGCCGGGTTCGCAGAGGCCGCAGGATACGGCCGAGGGCACCAGGCGGCTCAGGGGGAAGGGACGCGGGCCGTCGCGGGCCAGGCCCTCTACGGGCTCTGGGGAGCTGCCCTCCTGGCGTGCTCGGGCCATGGCGCTCCCTGGGGCCTGCAGGACAGGGCAGAGAGGTGCGGTCAGCCGGGAAGTGCAGGGGGCGCCAGGGCCCCACTACGCACCCATCTCACCCGGGGTACACAGGGCACCCCACTCCTGTACGCACGGCAGCCCAGGGCTGGTGCCCACAACACACGCAGGGCCCAGACGAGGGGACCGTAGGTGCGTGTGATGGCCCCTCAAGACACACCCTTCCGCAGGGGCTGACCTGAGGCCTGGGCTGGCCGGAATAGCCTCCCGTGCACATGGTGATGGGCACACATGAGGGACAAGAGGCACAGGATGGCTGTCACAGCAAGGACAAGGGCTCACGCAGGACCCAGGCTTGTGGGCCTGTCAGGTGTGTGTGTGTGTATGAGGGCTGACAGCCCCACAACACAAACTCACCCAACGTGGGACTCACACAGGGCCTGGGCTGGTGGGATTAACTTCCGGAACACAGTGATGGGCACACAGGGAGGGCAGCCAGGCACTGTGATGCCTCGCAACACACACGGGGACTCACACAGGACCCAAAGGGGTGTGTGTGGAGGGTACACAACACACACACAAAGGCTCACGCAGGACTGGCCAGCCAGACCTCCCACCTCGTCTCCCATTTGCACGGAAACATTGAGATGTCTCAGGACACACACATACAAACACTGACCAAAACGTGGACACACACATACACACAGACCACAGGAAGAACTATCCACACAATGCATAGTGGCTGGCACAACCCATCCCCTCCACCCCATACACACACACATACAAACTGTCAGGATCTCACCCGCTGAGCCACTGTTAACAGGCCCATAGACACACATGTACACACTATGCAGCCCTCACAAGCACAGACAGAAACACACACCAAATAGGCACTGCCACACTTCTCAAACACATGTGCCCCTCCCGACAACACACACGCAATAGATAAGACCCACACACCTCAGGACTCACACACATATCAACACAAAACAGACCTCCATGGACACACACATGGACCGACACAACCGAAACACACCCACTTGTCACCAACTCTCAGACCCCAGGACACATGTAAAGCTGGCACACACAGACACGTCATCAGACCCAGATGCATCACCACATGCCGGCAACAACACAGAGACGCAACAGCAGAACAGTAGACATCAACCCTCCCTCCTACCTCAACCTCCAAACACCATCACCAACTGTCAGCCCCGGACACACGCGCAAATGCACGTGTGCACGTGCGCACGCACACACACACACACACACACTACAGCTAACTCTAATCCTACACTGCCCTGGCAGCGTGCACACCTAAAGCACCCACAGAAAACACTGGTCTCACGTGACTGACATAAACACTACACACACGCAGCCCACATGACACACATGAGCCAGCCAGCCGATCAGAGACAAGCCCCTCAGACCCAACACACACACACACACACACACACACACACGGGCTCAGACACAGCCTCATACAAGAGGCTGCCAGCAACATCCACTGACTGCTCTGCTCAGACCCCACAGAGCCCAGCTCCTCAATTCCCAGACGCCGATGCCAGACACACAAGGCAAACACAGACCAGACAACCCCCAGCACACACACACACAGACACACACACCACGCAGAACTCACACAGACACCTGGAGAGAAAACAGACATCGGCACTGGGCAGGCACACCATTACAAACGCTTAGCTGAGCCACATGCCCTGGAGATATACACAGACAGTCACAGACAGTACACACAGGCAAGACACACAAGCACACACAAACACAGCACATCGGGCAAGACACACACATGTAAACAAACAGCTCACTCAAGCAACACACCAACACACTACAACCACACACTATAACACAGGCAGGCAATACAGACCCATAGAATCACTCCCAAACAGCACACACAGACAACTCTCACAGAGAACACAACACAGGTACACCACACATAAATAAACGGAGCACCCGCCTTCAGGCGCGGCGTACACAGACAGAACCCCACACAAACACGCATGGGGACGGCGCGCACACCACGACGGGCCACAGCCCCACCATTCCCCGGGACTGACACAAGCACCCCCTGCAGACCCCAGCACAAACTCGGAGCCAGACACACGCACACACCCAGGCGAGACACCTGCAGATCCACAACCCCGCACACGCGCGCTCCCACGGCGGGCCCAGACGCCCCCCTGCGCTGTCACAGCGCCCCCCCACCCCGCCGCCGCCACGTGCGCCCGCCCCGCCCGCCAGGAGAGCGCGGGGCCAATAACAGGCTGTTGCTGGGGCGCAGCCCCCGCCCGCAGGAGCCGCAGACTTCACGGCCCGCGAGCCGCCCCCTGTCGCCGCCCCCGGCGGGCGCGCGCGCCCGGGGTGTGGCCGCCCCTCCACGCCGTCCCCCCCCACCCCCCGCCCCTCCCGGACTGCAGGGGCCGGGGCAGTCGGGGTCGACTCACTTCCCCGGGGTCGCACTGGCCGCCAGGGGGCGCTGCCGAGCCCGCACCCCATTGTTTGTAAACAAACCCGTCAGACCGCTGAGGCACCTGCGCTCTCGGACCCTCAGTGCCTCCCGCCCAGCGACACCAGCCTCATGGTGGGTGGGGAGGGCAGGGAGAGAGGGAGGCACGGTGTAGGGACTCAGCGCCCCCCCACTGCTCTCCGAGTGCACTCCCGCCACCTCCTCCAGGGAGCCCACCGGCCTGGCCAATCGCCGCTGTCTGGGACTTGGGGCGCGCACACTCACCCCGGGGGCATGAACACGCCGGAGGGGACGGTGATGGGGGGCGGGCGGCTTCCTTCAGGAGGGCGCGCCCGCCGAGCGCCGCTCGCTGCTGCTGCTGCTGCTCTAACTGCAGTGGCTGCCGCTGTTGCCGTTGCTGTTGCTGCCTCGGCTGCTCCTCGGGCCGCAGGCGCGTCCGCGTCCTGGCCGCCGCTGCTGCTAGTTTCGCTGCTGCCGCCGCCGCCACCAGACACCCGCTCGCATGTGGCTCGCGCCGCGTCTCAGGCCGCCCGGCAGATCCCGGGCCCGCTCGGCGGCAGCCCCGCCCCGCCCCGCCCCCGCCTGGCCGGTCCCACGCCCCGCCCCCGCGTGACGCCACTGCCCCGCCCGCCAGCCGCGGACAAGTCGGGACTTGCTGGCGCGCGCCGCGCCCCCAACCTCGGCGCGGGGGGTTTCCCTGCAGCCGGGGGCGGGGCAGGGCCTGGCCCGGGACGCGGAGGCGCGCTGATCGGACGCCCAGACAGCGGGACAGCCGGACACACACACTGACACACTGACTGGGACTCACAGACACACACACCCAGAGACGTGTACGCAGACTGACCGTCTGGCGCTCCAGGGTACACAGAGTCACGTGCTGACAGGGCCTGGGGACAAGCCGACTTGCAGACACACAAATGCACACCCTGGACAGAGGCGTGGACGCACAAACGCACACACTGACGGAGCACTCACACATCCAGACACAAATACATAACCTGACTTGCTAACAGGGTCACTGGGACGCACATACTACAATGTCAGGGACACACACAGTTGCACAAACACCCACACTGCTGAGCACACCTAGACCCACAAACCTATCAGGTTCACAAGCATGCCCACTGAGCAGGTACCCACAACACACACACAGTCGCGGGCCCACATAGACACAGGCTGAGAGCTTCTCAGGAAATAGAAACTTTCTGATAGGCTCAGCTGAACACACACACATACACACACAACACCTGTCACAGGGACACCTGGACACACAGCTTGATCTCAATGAAACTCCTACAGAGACACACACGAACTCGCCCACCCCAGCTCACAGCTGACACATTAAAATTGTCAGAAATTGACCCTCACAGACACAGATCAAGTCAGACATAAAAAGACTGACTCCCCCCATCAACAGACAGTCACAAAGTCACACCTGTGACAGGTTCCTGCTAACTGGCCCACTGATGGGACACTCCAGAAGCGTGCACATCTGACCACACTCGCCACAAGTCTGGTGGGGGAACCAGAGCTATAGGAAAGCCCCGGGCACCTGGCACGGGACATGCCCGGGCAGTCCCTGCAGTGACTCTCACCCGGGTTTTCTGCCTTTCAGTTCCCTTTCCTTTCTCAGTTTCCCATTGTCACTCCTTCCCCCACTCTGATGTGGTCACTAGGTGGTGTCCTGCCCTCCCCTAAAGACTCTGGGGTTCTATCTCCCCTGCACCTTCCATTTCCTCTATGTCACACCGCAAACCAAACTGTGTCATCACAGGGCAAGTGGTCTCTGAGTGCCCAGCTCTGGGCTAGCCGAGAAGGGGTGCCAGACCCCAGCAAAGGTGGGCGTATCCAGGTTCTCAAATTTGGTTCCCTCCAGGGCCAGACCCTTCGACTTCTCAAGAGCAGAAAACTCAGATCTCACGGGTAATCTCCCTACTTTAAATATTGAGGACTAATTCAGCCTCCCTCTCTCCTTCCTTTCCTTCCCTCATTCATTCATTTCCCCTTCCTTCCTTTCCTCCAGTGTTTTTTGTTTTTTAACCTTTAATATATTTATTTTAATTTTTTTGGCTGCGCTGCCCAGCTTGCAGGATCTTAGTTCCCTAACTAAGGGATTGAACCTGAGTCCTCGGCAGTGAAAGCGCAGAGCCCTAACCACTGGACCACTGGGGAATTCCCCGTCTGGTGTTTTTCAAACTGTGGGTCATGACTCACACGAGAAAACCATGGACTGTGAAATCACTTGTGTGGATCTTATTCTGCTTTATTGAAGTTTATTGAGATATAGTTACATGCCATAAAATTCACTCTTTTTAGGTGTATAGTTTGGTGAGTTGGGACAAATGTACGCTACTGTACACCACCACAATTGAGATTTGGACCATTTCTATCACCCCCCAAAACTTCCCTTGTGCCTCTTTATAGTCAGTCCCTTTTACCTGCAACTTTAGCGGCTCTTGACCAGACTTTAAAAAAAAAAAAAACAGAATATAATTTTTTTAAAAATTATGAAGTCAGAGGAAATATTGTTTCCTGAAAATTTTATGTATAGTGGATACATACCAAGCCACAAAGAAAATGGATGTATTGCTGACTGTAGGTTGAAGTGAACGGCGCTTGAGGGATGCTGCTTTAGACATTTATTAAATGAGATCATTCATGGAAGTCACTGAATACAGTGTCTTACATGTATAAGTGCCTAATAAATGTTGGCTACTATCACTAGTATAACTAATTATTGTCAGTGTTTGCTCTGTGCCTGGCAGTGATCACGTTGGGAGAGAGGCTTGCAGACCAGCCTGTACCCCTTACTCCCCTTACTCACTGATCAGTGCCCTAAAGCTGCCTAGCCTAGGACTGGACACCAGGAGGCCAGATGTGCTGGAATGTTCTTCTGGGAAGAAAATGAGTGCGAAGGAATCTGGCTTGGTGGGTAGGAGTGGGAGAGGAGAGGGCCAAGAATCTACCAAGCCATAAGCATTGGCACCAGTCAAGATCCTCCCCACTATGTAGTCCAGATCCTGTTCCAAATTCTGGCATCCTCTCACCCCCAGACCAGGGATCTCAAACTCAAGAGCCAATATGAAATAAATGAGAGAAGTGAGTCCAGTGTAAGACAACAGGGCATGGTGGGGACCGTGGCTAAGGAGAGGAAGTGTGTTTCTACTAGAGACATACAAAGTCAAAATTAAAAACTATATTGTGACTGGCTGAAGGGCTGCCTTTTTGAGACCCCCTACCTTAGGGGCCCAAGGAAGGAGAAGCCCCAGCCTCTGTCTTCCAGACTAAATTCCCCTCCACCCCTATACCAGCAGGTCTCCTGAGGGACCAAGGGACTCCCTCCTCTAAGTTCCTGGAGGAGCATTCTGGGCCTCTAACCCTGCCTCTGGTCCCTGCTCCCCTGGAGAGGGGCCGAGAGGCTCTGAAGATCTGAGGGGGCAGCAATACCTCTGATAGAGGATTAGAACAGAAGTGAATAGAGGTACAAACAGACAGAGGAGGAGTCAGATGAGGGGAGTGGAGGGAGTCAGAAATAGAGAGGGAGAGACCAGATGGAGAGAAAATGTGAGGGGTCAGGGATGGAGGGATGGCTTGGCTGAGGTTGGCAGTCAGGCTTGGCAGAGAGTGAAGGTTGTTTTTTTGGTTGTTTCTGGTTTTGTTGTTGTTTTGTTGTTGTTGTTTCGGGCTGCTGGCATGCAGGATCTTAGTTCCCTGACCAGGGATTGAACCCGGGCCCCCTGCAGTGGAAGCGCGAAGTTCTAACCACTGGACCGCCAGGGAAGTCCCTAGAGCAGTTTCTTAATCTCTTCTCTACTGACATTTGAGGCCGGATGATTCCTTGTTGTCTTGTGCTTTGTAGGATGTGCAGCAGTCACCCTGACCTCTATCCGCTAGATGCCAGTAGCACCCCCTCCCTCTGTGACAATCTAAAATGTCTCCAAACACTGCCAGATGTGCCCTGGGGAAGGCAAAATCAACCCAGCTTGAGAACCATTGGCTAAAAGAAATCCGTCAGGGTCTCCATAACTGTGGCTCAACACCCCCCCCCCCAAAGCCTACACAAAAACTCACCCAAGAGCCGGAGCTCTGGGGACTTGAGGGCCTGACCTAGAATCCCCAGCTTGGCCACCTTCTGGCTGTGTGACATTGGGCAAGTGGTCACGTCTCTGTGCCTCAATTTCCTCACCTGTGAGTTGGGACAGCACAGGTCCCTACCTCATAGGATTTTGCAGAGTAAGAAGGTCAGTAAAAATAAAGCACTGGGGCCTCCGTGGGTCCTTAATACATGTTACCCATCATTACTACTACCAGTGTGGGGGGCTATTGATTCTCTGAGAATCCAAACAAGGTCTTCAAGCTAAGACCCTCAGGTTGGGGCAGGGGTTTCAAACCGGGTCCGCAGGCCAGCCACTAAGGTGTTTCTCCGGGCCGGCACAGTTTCTTCTTTTTTTTTTTTTTTTGCTGTACACGGGCCTCTCACTGCTGTGGCCTCTCCCGTTGCGGAGCACAGGCTCCGGACGCGCTGGCTCAGCGGCCATGGCTCACGGGCCCAGCCGCTCCGCGGCATGTGGGATCTTCCCGGACCGGGGCACGAACCCGTGTCCCCTGCATCGGCAGGCAGACTCAACCACTGCGCCACCAGGGAAGCCCCTCATTTTGAATTAATGCCTCTCAAAGGGACATTCAACACAGTGAAGAGACAGAGCTTCCAGACTTCGGAGCCAGACTGTCTGGGTTCAAATGATGAACGCGAGGAAGTAGCTTCCTCTCTCTGAGCCTCAGTTTCCACACGTGTACAAAGGGGATCACCGTAGGACCCCCAAATGAAACGTGAAGATTAAATGAGTTCCTATTTGTAACGCACGTAGAAGAGTGCCCGGCAGCAGCTGGCTCCATGTGAAGTCCCGCTTAAAGAAAATAAAGGTCCCAGCTAGTTTACTGCAGACCCATAACCTTCCCTAATATCTTGAATGCCGTTCCGGGGAAGTAGATTTCTCAGCACGGGAGAGGGAGTTGGGAAGGACTTAACTTTTCACTGCAGGCTCTGAGTCCTGGCTTTCCGCGGTGGGGAGGGGGCCTCCTGGGTCCCCTCAGTGCAGCCGGCCTCCCAGGCCCGGAGGCTGGACGGGAGCCTGGTGGGGGCTGGGCGGGGGCGCCGGTGTCCGCGGGGTCCGAGCGGCCGGCGCGTGTGAAGGTTACCGCTCCCTGGCGGGGCGGGGGCCGCGCGCTGTTGCTGGGGTCTGCGGGGCCTGCCTGCGCCCGCGCCCCCCCTGCTTCCCGGCCAGCCAGTGAGCGGTACCCGCCGCCGTTGCCAGGGGAAACTCGCCGCCCCGTTACCCAGCAACAAGCCTGGCCCAACCAGGCGCGAGGACCCCCCAGGCCCCGCCCGCCGCTGCCCACCGCGTGCCCAATGCCAGACGGGCAGAGCCGGCCCGGCTCCCGGAGACGGCGAGCGCGCTCATTGGCCGCCGCAGCGCCCGCCCGCCCGCCCGGATCTGGGGGAGCCCTCGGCGCGGGGGGCGGGGAGCCGGGCCCCGGGGAGCTGCCAGGCTCACTGCCTGCAAGCCTGCGGCCGGCTGGGGTGAGGCCCGGACTGGGCACTGTCCCCCCTCCCCCGCCGCCCCCCTCCCCTGCCCCATACTCGCACTCTCGGGCGAGGATGGGCACTTGGGGTGGGCTGGAAAGAGAAGCTGCGCCTCCCATCCCTCCCCAGCAAGGTATGCTAGAGATGGCCTTGTGAAAACAGGGAGCAAGTGTTCCCCTCCCAGAAGGAGTCCTGGGCATCCTGACCTCGTGAAGACAGGGGCTGGTTGTCTGCACAACACGCCCACCACCACGCGCCCCAAACAGGATTCAGGCATCGTGACTTTTAAAAACAGGGGCTGAGGATCCCCCACCAGGAAAGGACTCAGGCGTCCTGAGCCCATACAAATAGGGGTACCCCCTCCCCAAAGGACTCAGGGTGTCCTGTCCTGTGACAACAGAGATATGAGCCACCTCTCCCAAGGGGATGCTAGTTTCCCAGTCCCTGGAAAGAAGGGGTGAGGATGCCCCCAGAAGGGGACCCAAGCAGGTCTGATTCTGGGAAAGTTAGAACTAAGCACTCCACCCCCAGAGGAAACAGCGGCTCAAGCCTTTGGGCCCCAAAGCATAAGATGCCTCAGAGCCCCTGGGCATCCTGGTCCCTCACCATATTGATACTGGAAGACCCCACACATACACCAGTTACCAGCCCCTCAGGTGTCCAGTTCATCCAGAGGACCACCTGCCCAGCCCCAAGGTGTAGACTGCTAGCTCCCCTCCCCTCTGAGTCATTTCCCCCCAGGGTCTAGCTTGTTGATCTCCCAGGAAGCAGGCATCTGACCCCACAGCTACTCCCTCTCCTCCCTGGTACTCAACCCACACCCCTCCCCCTGCCCACACACATGCCAAGGACCCAGGAGTCTAAGCCCCTAGTGTCTCGGACCCCCCATCCAGACACCTGGTGAGGTGACCCAGCCCCTCACCGTGGTGCAGGGGGCCCCTTCCCCGTCCTGGGGCCCTGGGATGCCCAAGACCCTAGATCTGGTAGATCCAGTCTCCCAGTGCCTTTAGTTGGCCACCAGGGATCCAGGACTGGGAGCCTCCAGCCTCAAGAGGTCCTGATGTGAGCGCCCAGGCCACTCCAGAGAGGCTCAGATTCCTCAGTCCCCAACCCCGGGAGACCCAGGCAGCAGAGCCCCCAGCTCCAGACCCTGGTTGAATCCAGGTGCGGCCTGCCCCTACCCTGGTACCTGGGGGCGTGGGGGGGCGGAGTCGAGGATTACTCAGCCTCCAGAATGAGGAGATGACATCATCCTTGGGGGGGTTTGACTAACGGCCGCGCTGGGGGGGGGCGGGGAAGTTTACCCGGTAACAGCGGCTGCCGCATGGCCCTGCCCCCCCACCCCCCGAAGGGCTAGGAGAGGGAGGCATAAGCACACACACACAAGCACACACACACACACACACAAGCCCACTCAGCATCCCCCGCTTCCCCCTGCAGCATGCCACATCACACACATCTTACTGGGGCAAGGGCAGGGATGAGTGTGTGCGTGTTTGTGTGACTGTGTGTGTGCCGGAGAGTTCTCTAATTCTGCTGGGCCAGTGTGCTGTGTGTCAGGGGGTTGACTTATGAGAGTTGTGGTTGTGTCAGGGTGCGGTGTGTGGTTGTGTCAGTGTACTGCTGTGTATCACTTGATTGTGTCAGTGGGATGATGTGTGTCAGCATTTGTCCCATGGGATGGCTGCCTATGTGATTGTGTGTCAGTGTGCTAATGTATGACAGTTGGGCATGCTGTATGTGAGTGTGATGGTGTATCTGTGTGTTAGTGTCCATGTGCTCTTTTGTGCAATGTGCTTGTGTGCATGGGTGAGATGATGTGTGTCCATGTGATTGTGTTTGTGTGACAGGGTTGGAATGATGTTGTGTGCTAGCAGAAATGTTTGTGGACATGCTGTGTCTTACTGTTGTGTTAGTGTGGTTGTATGTATCAGTGTAACACCGTGTGTCAATGTGGTTGTGTCACTATGATTGTGTCTGGACAATGCTGTGTATAGTGGGATTGTGTGTGTAACACTGTCATTGTATCTCAAACGTTGTGTGTCTGTGGGACTGTGTGTTACTGAGAGTATGTGCGTCTGTGCAGTGCTATGTGTCCTTGTGATTGTGTGTGTCATTGTAATTGTGTGTCACTGTGATTGTGTTTGTCAGTGTGATGTTGTGTGTTCATGGGACTGTATGTTAATGAGATTGTGCAATGTTTTGTGTCACTGGGATTGAGTGAGCCATTGTGATTGTGTGTGTCACTGTGATAGTGTGTGTGTCAGGACCAACTGGCTGTGGAATTATGAGGTGTCACTGAGACTGTGTGTGTCACTGATATTGTGTGTCTTAGGGACTAAGTCATGGAGATTGCATGGGTCTGGGCGACACTGGGTGTCATTGTGGCTGTGTGTTAGGGTAATGCTGTGTGTCATTGTGATTGTGGGTCTGGGCAGTGCTGTGTGTCCTGGAACAACGTCTGTGTCTCTGAGATTTTGTGTGTCTGTGTGATGCTGTGTGTCTCTGCGTGTTCCTGGGACTGTGTATGACACTGTGTGTGTCACTGTGATTGTGTGTGTGTGTGTGTGAGGTGATGCTGCGTGTCCCTGGGACAGTGTGTGTGAGCCACTGTGATTGTGTGGCAGCGTGCTTCGCTGGGTGTCGGGGGAAGGTGCATCTCCAGGCCTCCTGCCCGAGAACAGCGACACTGCTCTCTGATTGGCTGCGGCCTCGCCAGTGAGAAGCTTCCGAATCCTGCGGTAACTTGGTAACTCGGTAACTCGGCCGCCGCCGCCGCCGCCGCTGCTGGGATGGGGGGGTTGGGAGGGGCCCCGCCCATATCCTGCAGGGCCCGCCCCTGCAGGCGACCCTAACCCCGTGTGCCTCTCCCGGATCTCCCTCACCCCACCGGCTCCCCAACCTCACCTCCGTCTCTACATCCCTGACTCCTTCTCCCTCACCTCTGCCTCTCGGCTTCTGCCTCCCCATCTCTGCCACTCGCTAGCACTCTCTCTCCGCCTCTTACCCCTGTTTGTCTCTCCCTATCTCTGTGTCCCTGCCTGTCTCTTTCTCTTGTCTCTGTCTCCCACGTCCCAGCTCTTTCTCTCCCTGTCTCTCCACCATCTCTGTCTCTCCTTGATCTCTCTCCCCATCTCTCTCTTCTTTTCTGTGTCTCTCCACCTCTGTCCCTCTAGAGACTTTCTCGGGCTGTCTCTCCGTCTCTCTGTCTCTGTCTCCCGCTCCTCTGCCTCAGTCTCCCCATCTTTGTGTCTTTCCGCTTCTTGGCTCTGTCTCCCTCCCTTCCCCGTCCCCTCTTTCTCCCACTCCCACAGCCAGGCTCAGAATTCACTTTTCATTCTGCGGAGACAGCCAGGGGAGCATTCGCTACTTCACCCTCGCCCTTCCCCGCACGCCCAGGCTTCTGCCAGCAGGCCTCACGCAGGTCAGACTTCAGGAAGGACTTCCCGCCCTGGTTCAGCACCGGAGTTTTATCGCTCGGGCCAGGCGGAGCCCCGGAGGCCCCGTGGCTTCCGGAGGCGCCCGGGCGGGATGAGCTCACTGCAAGTTGGCTTGGATTTCATCAGCTTCCTCTGCCGGAGTTGCCCCCGCTCCTCGTCCCGCGCGGGCCGTGCGGACGAATCCTCCGGGTGCCTGCTGCCGCCCAGCGGCGAA
Source organism: Mesoplodon mirus (assembly GCF_964341445.2). Classification (NCBI taxonomy): domain Eukaryota; kingdom Metazoa; phylum Chordata; class Mammalia; order Artiodactyla; family Ziphiidae; genus Mesoplodon; species Mesoplodon mirus. Next base: position 57,251,029 of record NC_138995.1, read on the forward strand.
AGGAGGAAGCTCAGGCGCCGCGTAAAAACACCACCTCTGCAGTTCACGATGTCACCAGCTCACGAGCGCTGCAAATATGAACCCATTTCACCCTCACGACAACCCCATGAGATAGAGATTATTTTAAATCCCATTTACAACTGGGAAACTGAGGTCAGAAACTTGAGGTCGGCCGTCTGAGGTCTCATTGCTGATGAATGGAGCCCTTTGGAGGCTGGAAGGTCTGAAAGGGAGTGAGCAAGGCGGGAGGGAGGTGAAGTCCGATACAGGATTAGATCGTGGTGAGGACTTTACTTTTTACTCTGAGTCAGGTGGGAGCCACTGGAGAGCAGAAGGGACGTGAGCTGACCTAGTTCTTAAGGCGCCCCCTGGCGGCCAAGTGGGAAACAGGATGTGGGCAGAGAGAGCTGCCAGCCCAGGGAGGAGGAGATTTTAATAACATAGGTTGAGGTGCTGGAGACTGGACCAGAGTGGATACTGTGGGGTCAGGTTGAACGTGGAGCCGATGGGATTGGCTGAGGCATTGGGTGCAGATGTGTGGGAAAGAGAGGAGTTTAGGGAGTTCCCGGTTTTGGCCTGAGCAGCTGGAAGGATAAAAGGGCCAGTATGATGATGATAATAATAATAATAGCAATTCTCACATTCTGTGCACCTATGTGCCAAGCTCTGTGCCAACTCACTGCTTTACACACCTGACCTCGTTAAATCCTTATGACCATCCTGAGAGGCCAGAGCTGGAGGTGGGTGATGTAGGATTCTGGATTTACTGAGATTTTATTTTGCAGGTAGAGTCTACATGATTTGCTCAGTAACTATGTGTGGCTTTGATGGATAATAATAATAATAACCTACAAATAGAGTGTGTGTCTGGCATGTTCTCAGCGCGTTAACTATATCATCTTATTTTATCCTCACAGACTGCCATGATTAGCAGAATTTTACACAGGGGGAAACCGAGGCAAGAAAGATTAAGTCCCTTGCCTAAGCACAATGCAATTAATAATTACAATAATTTATTATAGACGTGATAGAATGGGCTCCAGGAGTCAGAAGGATCTCTCTGGGTTCAAATCCCGGCGGCTGGGTATGTATAGCTGATTCACTTTGTTATGGAGCGTAAACTAGCACACCATTGTGAAGCAATTATACTCCAATAAAGATGTTTAAAAAAAAAATCCCGGCAGGACATGTGACCTTGGACAGCTTACAGGGACTCTGGGCTTTGGTATCCCGCTTTGTAAAATGGAGATTGCAAGAGTACTGTTGGCACTGGGCTTTTTTTTTTTTTTTTTTTTTTTGCGGTACGCGGGCCTCTCACCGCTGTGGCCTCTCCCATTGCGGAGCACAGGCTCTGGACGCACAGGCTCAGCAGCCATGGCTCACGGGCCCAGCTGCTCCGCAGCATGTGGGATCTTCCCAGACCGGGGCACGAACCCGTGTCCCCTGCATCGGCAGGCGGACTCTCAACCACTGCGCCACCAGGGAAGCCCAGCACTAGGGTTTTGTGATGAGTTCATGAAGAACAAAAGTGAACCCCAGAAGTAGGAAATGCTCTTTAAATGTTAGTACAGACTCTCTTTAAGGGCTGGGGCTACTGAGATAGGCAGGTCCTGAACACAATCATGATAAAACAAATATTTAGTCAGTCACTTCAGAGGGCCTACAAGGTTTGAGCCTTGTGATGACTCCTCCAGGCAGGACCCCCTGATTGCCCCCCCTGCTTCCCCAGGCTCATAGGAGCTCATCTTGTCTGCACCTCAGCCTGCACTGCTTGTGTCAGGGAATGTGTCGCCCTTTGCCTCCTGTTGGGCCTGGCTGGGCCTGCCTCAGCCTCCCTTTCTGTCTTATAGCTGGGGAATGCAGCCGTCATATTCCCTGTCTCCACCTGGGACATGCCTGTATTCACCTAGCTTGCCCCCATGTTTCACTCCGGTCTCTGCTGAAATGTCACCTCCTCAGAGAAGGCTTCTAGGACCACCTCTGTCCCCTCACTCTGCCTAATTTTGCTCCACAGCTCTCCTTTTACATATTCGTTTGTTTAGCTACTTACTGTCTGTTTCCTTTTGTTGAAAGTGAGCTCCATGGCGTCAGGGACATGCCTCCAGCATAGCTGTACCTTCTAATCCCCATTTCACAGAGTGAAACACCAGACCAAATTTCTGCAAAGCAGGTTTCATGGTTCAAGGACTATTTGTTGAATGAATGCGTCTGGGGTCTAAAGCGGCAGGGAGTGCGCTACACCGCCCCCTGGTGGCGAGTAGGAAACTCGCACCGCGAAAGTCGCCTGCACGGCTAGCAAATTTCGTACAGATCTTCAGGTAGCCCGATATTACCTATGTACTAATACTAGAAGTGAACTCCATTTCACATTAAACACAAAGTATTGTTTACGATTATTTTTTGAACTTCCAAATTTTACTTTTAAACTACTTTAAAACGTTGTTTCAACTGAGGCATAACTTCCATACTTTTGTAAGACCCAGAAATCTCAAATGTAAAGCTCCATGTAATCACTGCTTACCTGGGCTGAGGGCATGGGGCGGGGGGTGGTGGTCTAAGAAACAGATATTACAAGCTCCCTAGGACCTTCCCTCAGACCCCCTTCTAGTCACTATCCCCCTGGGTAATCATTATCGTGGATGGTAACAGCAGAGATTAGTTTTGCCTTTTCTAGAACTTCATACAAATGGAACCATGCAGTATGTGCTCCTTTGTGTCTGTTTGGCATTTGTCACTCAGCCTCATGTTTGTGAGATTCATCGTGTTTTTGTGCACGGTTAGAGACCGTCGTTCATTTTCATCTTTGTATAGTATTCCTTGGTGTGAAGACACCACAGTATGACTATCCCATCTGCTGCTGACAGGCATTTGACTTGTTTCCAGTTTGGGGTTGGATTAGTTTGCTTAGGGCTGCCATAAGAAAGTAGCACATACTGGATGGCCTAAACAACAGATATTTATTCTCTCATAGTTCTGGAGGCCAGAAGTCTTAGATCAAGGTATCGGTGGGGTTGGTTTCTTCTGAGGCCTCTCTCATTGGCTTGTAGATGGCCACCTTCTCTCTGTGTCTTCCCATGGTCTTCCCTCTGTGTGTGTGTGTCCTAATCTCTTCTTATAAGGACACCAGTCATCCTGGACTAGGGCCCATCCTAATGACCTCATTGTCACTTAATTACCTCTGCAAAGGGCTTACGTTTTCGTTTCTGTTTTTTTTTTTTTTTTTTTTTTTGCCGCACTGCACAGCATGCAGGATCTTAGTTCCCTGACCAGGGATCGAACCCGTGCCCTCTGCAGTGGAAGCATGGAGTCTTAACCACTGGACCCTCAGGGAAGTTCCAAAGGGCCTATATCTAAATGAGGTCACATTCTGGAGTCCTGAGGGGGTTTAGCACTTTTCATACATCGATACATTTTTGGGGGCCACAAACCAGTCCCGTAAGAGGGGCTATTATGATAAATCTGCTATGAATGTCCTTCTACACGGCATGTCTTTTGGGAACACGTGTATGCGGTGCTGTCGGGTAAATCCCCTGGAGTGGATTTGCTGGTTCATAGGTTACGTGTGTGCGCTGTGTTGTAGTAGAACTTGCCCAGCGGTACCTCACAGTGATTGGAGCATTTTACCTGCTCCACTCCAGCAGGGGTTGGGAGTTCCAGTTGCTCCAAGTCCTCATCAGCATTTGACATTGTCAGGCCCTTTAATTTGAGCCATTCTGTTGTTGGTAAACGCAAAGTATTATTTGCGTGGTAAAGTAATATTTGCATGGTTTTCATATAGCCTGAACTTCCCAGGGATGCACCTACGTCTTTCAAGGGAAAATTGTACCTTGTTTTGTTCAGAAATCTGTCCAGGGTTCATGTCACCACTGCAATCCCACTTCTGGTATCAAAGTCACATCAAAAGTGTCTCACGGGCTTCCCTGGTGGTGCAGTGGTTGAGAATCTGCCTGCCAGTGCAGGGGACACGGGTTCGAGTCCCGGTCTGGGAAGATCCCACATGCCGCGGAGCAACAGGGCCCGTGAGCCACAACTACTGAGCCTGCACGACTGGAGCCTGTGCTCTGTAACAAGAGAGGCCGCGATAGTGAGAGGCCCGCACACCGCGATGAAAAGTGGCCCCCGCTCGAAGCAGCTAGAGAAAGCCCTCGCACAGAAATGAAGACCCAACTCAGCCAAAAATAAATAAATAAATTTATTTAAAAAAAAAAAAAAAAAAAGTGTCTCACCGCAGCATCTTGTGTCAGGCTGCTGTCTCAGCTGCTGCATCCAAGCTGAGTTTACACACACACACACACACACACACACACACACACACACACACACACTGAGCCGTTTCTCAAAATCTCAGATATAGAAAGGTTGTTGACAATATTCTGCTGGTGATTTTTCAAATTCTTTTATACTCAAACCCACTCATTATAAGTAGGTGAAAGCATTTGACTATTTCTGTATGTTTTCCAGTGTAGTTGGACTAATGCATCTTTACATATGTACTGATTTAACATAAATTACTTTCCTTTAATTTCTCCTTTAGATTGCAGTTAGGTTATTAAATTGATTGGAAAAAAAATGATTATGTAGGGACTTCCCTGGTGGTCCAGTGGGTAAGACTCCACGCTCCCAATACAGGGGGCCCGGGTTCGATCCCTGGTCAGGGAACTAGATCCCACATGCATGCCGCAACTAAAGATCTCACATGCTGCAACGAAGACCAGTGCAGCCAAATAAATAAATAAATAAATATTTTAAAAAATGATTATGGGGGCTTCCCTGGTGGCGCAGTGGTTGAGAGTCCGCCTGCCAATGCAGGGGACACGGGTTCGTGCCCCGGTCCAGGAAAATCCCACATGCCACGGAGCGGCTGGGCCTGTGAGCCATGGCCTCTGGGCCAGCGCGTCCGGAGCCTGTGCTCTGCAACGGGAGAGGCCACAACAGTGAGAGGCCCGCGTACCGAAAAAAAAGAAAAAAAAAAAAAGATTATGTAGGTAGGACACTCTATCTATGCGTCTCATTTCAGGAGAGGAAAAGGGGTGTTGTGAAAATAGTGTTTGTCCTAAAAGGCGTTTGGGATCCCCTGGGGTTGGGACGTGTTGGTCTAATTGGTTTGGGAGACTGAGAAGGCTCCGTGAGAACCAGGTTGCTTTGGTTATTCAACATGTATTGAGACCTACTGTGTTCGTGGCCCTGTGCTGGACAGTGCTGGGGACACAGCAGTGACAGAGACAACTCCAGCCCTTCCCCTACAGGGCTCGGAGGCCAGTGGGGGATACAGAACTGTCCCTGGACAGTGAGGACGCTGAATGGGCAGAGATGGGATGTGGGGATCCAGAGACAGCCCAGAGGGGCATCTGACCTGGCCTGAGCTCCAGGAGGGCTTCCTGGAGGAGGTGACATCTGAGCTGAGCCTGGAAGGATGAGGAAGACTTAACCAGAGGAAGAGGCTATGAAGGGTCTTCCAAGCAGGAGGAATGACTTATGCCAAGGCCCAGATGAGGGACACCATGTTGTTTTCAAGGAACTGAAAATATCATTCAGTGTGGCTAGTGCAGGATTTCTCAACATCAGCTCTGCTGACATTTGGGGCTGGACGAGTCTTTGCTGTGAGGGCTGTTCTGGGCATTGTAGGATGTTCTGCAGATTCCTGGCCTCAACCCAATAGATGCTAGTAGGACCCTTTCCCTAATCTACCCTAATCCAAGATAATCTCAGCTCGAGATCCTTGCTTTAACCACATCGGCAAAGACCCTCATTTCAAACAAGGTCACAGTTTGAGGTTCTAGTTGTGACAATCAAAAATGTCTCCAGGGACTCCCCTGGTGGCACAGGGGTTAAGAATCTGCCTGCCAATGAAGGAGACACAGGTTCGAGCCCTGGTCCAGAAAGATGGCACATGCCAAGGAGCAACTACGCCTGTGTGCCACAACTACTGGGCTTGTGAGCCACAACTACTGAGCCCACGTGCCACAACTACTGAAGCCCGCGCACCTAGAGCCCATGCTCCGCAACAAGAGAAGACACCGCAATGAGAAGCCCACGCATCGCAACGAAGAGTAGCTCCCGCTCACCACAATGAGAGAAAGCCCGCATGCAGCAACAAAGACCCAACGCAGCCAAAATTAAATAAATAAATAAAATATAAATACATTTAAAAAAATATCTTAAAAAAATGTCTCCAGACATTGTCAAATGTCCCCTGGGGGGGCAAAATCATCCCTGTTGAGAACTAGGGGCTGAGAACGGGCAGTGTGAGGAGGGGAGAAAGGGAAAGATGTGGCTGGAAGGGTCAGCAGACGGATGGGCACCAGCAAGTCAGGGACACTTCCTGTCTGAGGGACACTATGGAGGACTGGGCTACGTGGAGGCTGGCAAGGCCTGGGGACTGGGTTCAAATTTTTTTTTTAGTACAGTTAACTTTTTATTTATTTATTTATTTATTTTATTTATTTATTTATTTATTTGGTTGCACTGGGTCTTAGTTGTGGCAGGTGGGCTCCCTAGTTGTGGCATGCGAACTCTTAGTTGCAGCATGCGTGTGGGATCTAGTTCCTTGACCAGGGATCAAACCCAGGCCCTCTGCATCAGGAGCACGGAGTCTCATCCACTGTTCCACCAGGGAAGTCCCTGGGTTCAAACTGTGACCCTGCCGCTGTAGTGGTTGAATTGTGGCCCCCAAGATATGTCCACCCAAAACCTCAAAATGTGACCTTATTGGGAATAAGGATCTTTGCAGATGTAGTGAAAGTAAGGATCTCGAGTTGAGATCATTCTGGATTAGGGCGGGCCCTAAATCCAGTGACAGATGTCCTTATAAGAGACAGAAAAGGAGAAGACACACAGTCACAGAGAGGAAGCCCTGGTGAAGGCTGAGGCAGAGGCTGGAGTGATGCGTCTACAAGCCAAGGGATGCGAAGAATTGCCAGCAGCCTCCAGAAGCAGGGAGAGAGGCAGGGCCTCCAGAAGGAACCAACCCAGCTGACACCTTGATTTCAGACTCCTGGCCTCCAGAAGTGCGAAAGAATACATTTCTGCTATTCTGAGTCACACAGTTTGCAGTCATTTGTTATCGGACATCAACCCAGCCACTTAGCAGCTGTGACACCTTGCACAGAGAAGCCTCACTGAGCCTGTTTTCTCCCTCTGTAATGTGAGTATAAACAAAGGCACTTACCTTTTAGGACTGTGATGCAAATGAAAAAAGAGTGTCCCTTTAACCAATAAATTAGCAAACATTCATGTCACGTTCATAGGCGATCAGCTGGTATTATGTGGTCAAGGGTCTTTCAATTAACCGTAATATAATATTGGCAGTTAAATGCACCTCCTGTGTCCCTGGCACTGTTTTTTTTTTTTTTTTTGCGGTACGCGGGCCTCTCACTGTTGTGGCCTCTCCCGTTGCGGAGCACAGGTTCCAGACGCGCAGGCTCAGCGGCCATGGCTCATGGGCTCAGCCGCTCTGCGGCATGTGGGATCTTCCTGGACCAGGGCACGAACCTGTGTCCCCTGCATCGGCAGGCGGACTCTCAACCACTGCGCCACCAGGGGAGCCCCCTACCCTTTTTCTTCAAGGGGGTTTCCAACTTGGTATAAACTTCAGGCTCTACATATCCTGGGCCCATCTCTGTTCATTTTTACTGGAAAGTAAAAATGTGAATTAACCTCTGATCCAGCAATCTGCCTTCTTAGAAGTCATAAGACTGGTCTCCATTTATTGAGAACGTACAATAGTTCAGGCCTAATATACTGGATGTGTATTAATCGATTAATCCATTGAATTCTGCACAAAAAACTGGTAGGGAGGTGTTATGATCTCCATTTTACAGATGGAGAAGATGAAGGCCAGAGAAGTTTTAGATACGTATTCCCCAAGATCACACAGTTGGTAAATGACAGGGCCAGGATTCAAAGCCAGAACTTCTGGCTTCAGAGTCTTTTTTTTTTTTTCTAATTTACTTTTGGCCGCGTTGGGTCTTCGTTGCTGCACACAGGCTTTCTCTAGTTGCAGCGAGCGAGGGCTACTCTTTGTTGCGATGTGTGGGCTTCTCATTGTGGTGGCTTCTCTTGTTTCGGAGCACAGGCTGCAGCATGTGGGCTCAGGAATTGCGGCACGTGGGCTCAGTAGTTGTGGCACACAGGCTTAGTTGCTCCAAGGCATGTGAAATCTTCCCGGACCACGGATTGAACCCGTGTCCCTGGATTCTTAACCACTGCACCACCAGGAAAGTCTCCTGGCTTCAGAGTGTTAATCATGACATTGTGAGTCCTTTTTTTTTTTTTTTTTAAAGCCCATATGATTTAAATTTATTTATTTATTTATGGCTGTGTTGGGTCTTCGTTTCTGTGCGAGGGTTTTCTCTAGTTGTGGCAAGCGGGGGCCACTCTTCATCGTGGTGCGCGGGCCTCTCACTAACGCGGCCTCTCTTGTTGCGGAGCACAGGCTCCAGACGCGCAGGCTCAGTTAATTGTGGCTCACGGGCCCAGTTGCTCCGCAGCATGTGGGATCTTCCTCGTCCAGGGCTCGAACCCGTGTCCCCTGCATTGGCAGGCAGATTCTCAACCACTGCGCCACCAGGGAAGCCCCTGTGAGTCCTTTTTGAGCAAGGTCACAGATCATATACTTGTAAAGATATGTGCCTATAGAAATTCAATGTGGGGACTTCCTTGGTGGTCCAGTGGTTAAGACTCCATGCTCCCAGTGCAGGGGGCCCAAGTTCAATCCCTGGTCAGGGAACTATATCTTGCATGCCACAACTAAGAGCCCGCATGACATAACTAAAGATCCCACACGTGGCAATGAAGATCCTGCATGCTGCAACTAAGACCTGGTGCAACTAACTAACTAACTAACTAAATATTTTTTAGAAGAAGAAATTCAATACGGCATTGTTGGCAACCTCCCCAACTGGAAACAACTCGAAAGTCCATGAGACCAGTTGGGCCAAATTATGGCTCATCTCTGGGATAGAACGTCACATGGCAGTTTAAAAGGTGGCCAACCATCCATTGTTAAGTTCAAGGTATAGAATTTCAGAGCAGTACACATACTTTTTGTTTTATAAAAAAGGAAGAAAATAGTAGTAATAAAGATTCACTCAGGGAATTCCCTGGTGGTCCAGTGGTTAGGGCTCTGTGTTCTCACTGCCGAGGGCCTGGGCTCGATCCCTGGTCAGGGAACTAAAATCTCACAAGCCACGCAGTGTGGCCAAAAAAAAAAGTTTCACTAAACAAATAGGTTTTGAGAGCTTCTTATGTATAAGGTACAGTTGGAGGCACTGGGAACATAAAACAGACAATATAGTGGAGGAGACAGACAGTGAACAAGAGAAGTGAGTGAAACATGGTAGTTTAGAGGGTAAACAGTAACATGGAGGAATAAAATTGGAAGAGGAAAGGATGAGAGACTTTGAAATTGTCAAATGGGTAGTTTCAAGGAAGGCCCCGAAATGGAAGTGACAATTGAATAAAGAGCTGAAGCAAGGGTGTCCTGAATTTAGCAGGTATTTGGGGCATTTTATATTTATTTATTTATTTACTTATTTATTTATTTTTGTGGCCACACCACATGGCTTGTGGGATCTTAGTTCCCTGACTAGGGATTGAACCTGGGCCCCAGCAGTGAATGTGCCAAGTCCTAACCACTGGACTGCCAGGGAATTCCTGGGGAATTTTAAGAGAATTAAGTTGTATGTGTAGAGAAGGTCTCTGAAAGGCTGTTAACCGTAACCACATAAGGGGCAAGGTACTTCCCCTTTCCATGCTTTAAATCACAAAATAAAATTATCAGCAACCTCAGGGAATCTGGTCTGCCCACTTGTAAGTGTCATCACCTCCTGTAAGCGTGTTCCATAACATTTAGCATCACTTATAAAAACAGGTTAATTATGTCTAAGTTTTGATTAATGCACGTAACCCTCTGGATTCTGTAGCCAAATTCAGCAGGTCCTTCTCTGAGCGTCTTCCAGTTCCTAGAATGCACCAAGCTCACTCACCACAGGGCCTTTGCACAGGCTGTGTGCCCTCTGCCTGGACAGCCACCCCCTCTCACCCTCAGCCTCTTCTCCAGTCCTTCTTGCAAGACATCGCCCACATTTCTGTTTTCTGTTATTTCACGTGTACTTGTGCCTTCCCTCACGAGGACAGGGATAGGGTCTGCCTTTTCATCACCTTAACACCCTTCACCCCCCCACCCCCCAGCACACAGCCTGTCACTCAACTCTGATTTAGAGGATGAAGAAACGATTCTTTCCGTTGAAAATTTTAAGCTCCCACAACTAACTGTAAGGTTTCATTGGCAGGAGGGTGGGGCATCCCCCATCCACCCCCAGCACAAGCTGGCAGGTCAGGCTTCCAGGAGTCATTGCCCAGTGCCTGGCATCTATTTATCGGAACCAGAAAAGAGGAGAAGCAGATAGAGGCCAGAGAGAGAGGATGGTATCTCCTTTCCGTGAAAGAATGTAATTCAGGCATAAAGCAGTAACACAAGCTTCCAGAACACCCTTGAACACCCTAGCGGACCGGCTCAACCCACTCCCTCCTTCACCCGGGGGGGCGCGGCGCCTTTAAGGCTCCCGGAAACGGCCGGCAGGACCGGAAGTGACCCGCTTTAGTGCACCTCTTCACGTGGTGCGGGGGGGAAGTGACGCGTGCGGCCCGGGAGCTGCGGACGCGGAGGCCGACGGAGCCGGAGTCGCGGACGTCGCGGGGTCTCCGGGACAGGTGAGCGGGGGAGGGGGCCGGGAGCGCGCCCGGAGAGGGCGGGGCCTGACGCCCCACGTACAGGGAGCGGGTGCGGGTACGGGCGGGTTAGCGAGCAGCCCGCGGGGGCGGGGTCAGAGTACTCTGCGGGGGGCGGGGACTGGACGCCCACATGGGAAGCTGGAGGGGTACTGGAGGGGCGGGACGTCGGTGGGTGGGCAGGGCCAGGGTGGGCCGGGCTGAGGGCGAGTCCGGAGCGTGGGTGGTCAGCTGGGGGCGGGGCCAAAAAGTAGTGCTTGGGCTGGGAGCGGGGCCAAGTGTTACCCGGAGAGCTAGGGGCGGGGCCGAGACTCTGGCCGAAAACTCTGGGGGCGGGGCCAGAAAGTTTTGCCTGCCCTGGAAGTGGGTCCTTGAAGTCAGGGGCGGATCCAGGGGCTGACCCAGGGGCTGACCCGAGGGTGAGGGCGGGGCCCAAAAAGATGCTGGGGAGCTGGGGACGGGGCCAGAGTGCTGGCAGAGAATGCTGGGGGTGGAGTCAGAAAGTTTTGCGGGAGCCCGGGGCGCGGCCAGAGTGTGATGGAGAAGCTAACCGCTGAGCCAGAACCTAGGGGTGCCGGGGGGCGGGGCCAGATTTTGACTTGACTAGGAGGGGGCGGAGCCAGGGGGCGTGACCAGAAGGTTGGAAGGGCGAATCGGAGGCGGGGCCAGGGTGTTGTCTCTTGAGCCGGGGGCGGGGCCAGTGTAGTAACGCGAGAAGGAGGGAGCGGGTTTAGGCTGTTGCCTGGGGATCTAGAGGGCGGGGCCAGAGGGTTGGCTGGGAAAGTCGGAAGCCGGGGGTGGGGGTATTAATGACGCGAGCATGTGGGCGGGGCCATAGGTTTGGCGGGAAAGGCGGGGCCAGAAAGTTTGCCCTGGCCCGGGGCGGGCCCGTGGCGTTCTCTACCGGGTGGAGACTGAAGCTTTTCCCTAGAAAGCCGCGGGCGGGCGGGGCAATTTTGTCCACGCTTGGGCGGGTACAGTTTCCCCTGGGAGGTCAAGCCAGACCCAGGAAGTCTCTCCAGTGGGTACCGGGCCTGTTGGCGGAATCTTTGCGGGAGTGCGGGGAGGCAGCGGCACCTTTCTTAGGATGCTGGGGGTGGGGCTAGAACATTCCTGAGAGTAGGGGCAGCAAATAGGAGTGGGGTTCGAACTGTATTGACTGTGGGGTTATAAGGCGTTTGTGAAACTCCTGGGAAAGAGGCATATCTAGACTGTTAACGGGGATGTGGGTGGCACCGGAATGGGCACAGGGAGTTGGCCCTAGAACTTTCTTGTGCAGGTTGGGACAGAGGCTCTACCTCAAGCTCTCCTGGGATAGAGGCCCGGGTTTAAACTCCCAGCACAGGGGTGTGGAGACTGACCTAGAATTTTCGTTTTGAAGGGAGCAGTATGGGATGTTTTCCTAAGTGGTGGGGCGGGACCAGAACTTTCCCAAGGTGGGTGTGATTACATTGTTTTTATGGGAAATGGGTGGGTCCAAAACGTTTCGGAGAGGACTGAGTCTAAACATTTCCAGGCTAGCACTTCAAGAAGATGTGGGAGTGAGGGCTAACATTACCTTGGAGTGCAGGTGTTTGTGTGCGCGCGTGCAGTGTGTGCGTTAGAGGAGCCCCCGTCATGGGAGAGGAGGAGACAGATTGGGTAGAGTCTTTGGCCTTAGTCCTTCTGTTCCCTCTGACCTCAGGAACCCCGAGTGCTGTGTCCAGATTCTGCAGGGAAGGTTTGCTGGGACCCTGGTCCCATCCTGCCAGCGGAATGGTGAGAAGGAAAGTGGGGTCTCTGGGGCCTTGGGAGGAGGGGACCCAGGTTCCTGACTCTCAGACACCAGATTGAATGGCCCTGGGGTGGCTGTAGGTTTTTCTTACTGTCTCTGAACTGTCTACCCCTCTCAGTCGGCCACACTGGATCTGAAATCGAAGGAGGAGAAGGATGCTGAGCTAGATAAGAGGATCGAGGCTCTTCGGCGGAAGAATGAGGCCCTCATCCGGCGCTACCAGGTGCCCTAGCCCCGCCCTGGGAGACCCCATCCCCTCTCCTCCCCGCAGTGAGTTTCCCTCACCTCTCCCTTCCTTAAAACCTTTTCATGACTCTTCATCACTCTCGGGGTAAAAGCCAAAGGCGTTAGCCTGGGATCCCTTCTTTCATTGCATCATTCATTCATTCATTTGTTCACAAGTATTCTCCAGTGTCTTCACTGCACCAGGCCCACTGCTGAATGGCGCTGGGGAAGCAGCAGTGATGGTGATGGCCCTGGGCCCCGGGCCTCACAGGCCAGTAGGGATCCAGCTGTGGCTTCAGTCAGTGATGACCCAGAGTGGGCAAGGCTGGGATGGAGGAGTTCAGGGTTCTGTGGGAGCCCAGAGGGGACTCTTCACCCAGCCCGGGGGATACTAAGGGGGCTTCCTGGAGGAGGGGATTCTGAGACCGAAAAGGTGAGTAGACCGTTAGCCAGTCGAAAAGGAAAGCATAACACGTTTCGCACAGAGGGAACAGTTTGTGCAAAAACTTGGAGCTTAAAGTTGGAGGGTCAGTTGGGGGATATTGACCTGGAGTGATCAGCTGGGGCCAGGCCATGCAGGGCCCAGAACACCACCAGGCTAAGAGTTTGGACTTTTTCCTAAGGACACTGCGGAGCCCTGGAGGGCTTTGAGGGGGAGTGGGGCCAGGTCAGAATACCTTTTTAGGAAGACCCCTCTGGCTGCTGTGTGGTGGTGGGTGGGAGGAGGGGATACTGGAGACAAGGAGGAAGCTGGGGCAGGGACTTCAGTGGGGGATGTGGAGAAGAGGTGCCCGGCCTGGGACAGGGCTTTTGGGAGGGACTCGGTGACTGACGGGCCGTGGTGGGTTAGGAGAGAGGGTCCAGGACGAGGCCCAGGTCCCTGTCACAGGTGACAGAGTAGGTGGTGGGGCTGTCCCTGAGATGGGACGAGGAGTGGGTTTCATTTATTCATTCTTCATGTGTTCGTTCATTTAAAACAAAAACAAAAACATACTGAGCCTCTGTTGTGTGCCAGGCAGTGTTCTAGGCTCGGGGTCTACATCAGTGAACAAAACAGACAAATGTCCCTGTCCTGGGGCAGATTCTGTCTCTCGGGGAGGAAGCAGATGATTAGCAAAATACACATAATGCGGGGTAGTGATGGGGGGAGGGGGAGGGGTGAGAGAATGGCAGGGGAGCTGGTGAGGGAAGGCCTTCCTGAGAAGGGGACTTTTGAGCAGAGATCTAAAGGAGGTGAGGGACTGGAGGATCTTTGGGGGAAGAGTGTTCCCGGCCAAGCGAACAGCAGGTGAAAAAGGCCCTGAGGCAGGTTTGAGCCTGGTAGGTTCCAGGAACAGTGAGGAAGTCAGAGTGAGGGGAGAGAGTGGGAGGTGGGTTCATTGTGGTAATGAGACCAGACTCTGTAGGGCCCCGTCGGCTGTGGGGAAGCCTTTGAATCTGCCTCAGAGATGGGCACACAGGAGGGTTCTGAGCAGGGGAACAGCCTGGTGGAGTTTGAGGGAAGATGCTGAAGTGACCAGCTTTCTTGTCTAGAGCTCCAGAGAGAGGTCTGGGCCGGGGCAGACTTGGGAGAAGTTCAGGGGGCTGCGGGAATCCAGCTGGTGCAGAGGACCCCTGACACTCCCGAGCTCTGTTGTTTGCTCCTAGGAGATTGAGGAGGACCGTAAAAAAGCTGAACTTGAGGGAGTAGCGGTGACAGCTCCCCGGAAGGGCCGCTCCGTGGAGAAGGAGAATGTGGCAATGGAAATGGTGAGCTCCACACCGGGGTGGGGACTCGTGAGTACAGGGCGGGGGCGAGGGTTGAGAACTAAAGGCCTTCCCAGCTGCCCCAGACCTGTGGGAGCCTTGATCCTGGCAGCTGCCCTCTGGGCCTGGGATGTCCCCATCTCCCTGCCCCAGTGACTGTACTTTCCCCCTCTCCCCCCTTTCCAGGAGAAGAACCTGGGTCCCTCCCGGAGGTCTCCTGGGACCCCTCGGCCCCCAGGGGCCAGCAAGGGAGGCCGGATCCCCCCTCAGCATGGAGGCCGGGCAGGCATGGGCCGGGCATCCCGCAGCTGGGAAGACAGTCCCGGGGAGCAGCCTCGAGGAGGAGCTGGGGGCCGCGGCCGGAGGGGTCGGGGCAGGGGGTCCCCTCATCTCTCTGGAACTGGAGATGCCTCAAATGCCGACCGCAAATCCAAGGTAGGAGCCGAGCAGGGGCTGGAGTCCTCTGGCGAGGCTCCACGTTGTCCTGTTTCTCTTTCTGTTCCTGCTCTCAAACGGATTGTCTCCTTCATCCATCTTTCTCTGCTTCTTTTTTGGCCCCTCTCTTCAGCTCTTTCTAATCTCTTCCCTCCCTCCCTCCTTCCCTCCTCCAGACCAGTGCTTGTAGGTACTCTCCCTGTCTCTTTCTGTCTCTCCTGTTTTGCTCTCTGTCTGCTGTGTGCTTGCCCACCTGCCTTCCCTTGCCTGTCTCTCTTTTTTCTCTTTCTGGTGCCGTCCGGTGGGCTCTGTCCAGCAGTGCATGTGCGCACGCTTTCTCTTGCATGTGTGCGTACGCACGTGCTCTCTCTGTGTCACTCCCCGGATTTGTTGGTGGGAAACAGTGATGTTCTTACTGTAACTGCTCCCAGTGCCCCACCACGCAGGTTAGCAGAGTGGGAGGCTGTCTGGCATGGTGGCTGAGGGGTCAGCCTTCTTCTGTTAGTTCCCTGTCCTTAGGCAGCTCACTTCCCCTCTGGGAACTTCCTGCTTCTCTCTCTTAAACGGGAATGAAAATCAGGTTTAAAGGTTATTGTAAGCATCATGTGACATCAGACATTGAAACCCTCAGAGTAAGCGCTCAGTGCGTGTTATTTAAGGATGCTTATTATTTGTAGGTGCTAAGCTGTTGTAACTGAAAGACCCCAAAATGCCATGGCGTCAATCAAATGGAAGTTCATTTCTCTCTTGTATGCTGAGTCCCGGAAATGCCACGTGCTCATCTAAAATTCTGTTACCTTGGAAGGAGAGGAGAATGGATTGTGGGGGTCACCTGGCCATGTGCCGAGTTATTACTGTGGCATTGTTAACCGTGCCAGCCATAGTGTGCTGGGGTTCCCACCCCTCTCCCAGGTTCAGAGTTTTGCTAGAAAGGTTCACAGCGAAGATTTATTACAGGGAAAGAATACAAAGCAAAATCAGCAAAGGGAAAGAAGGGTCCATGGGCTGAAGTCTGGAGGATACCAGGTGCCAGCTTCCAAGAGTCCTCGCCCAGTGGAGCCACACGGGCTGCACTTAATTCCTCCGGCATTGACAATACGTGTCAGAGGTCATCGACTAGGGACTCATTAGGGACCTAGTGCCCAGGCTTTTTATCCGCGGCTGGTCATGGAGGTGCCCTCTGCCTAGTACACGCACAAATTCCAGACCCCAGACGGAAAGCAGGCGGTCAGCACACGCTGTCTTTGCACAAACAGTCGAGGTACGTTGAGCCCCCTTATCGGTTGACCGGGGACACACTGAGAGCCAATGTCCAGCTTCCAGCCAGGGGCTGCCACGCACGCAGGCCTAAGAAGAGAGCCTCAGAAGGTGACAGATGCTCGGGTTGAGTGGTTCTTTCTGACGCCCTGTGTCTCTTTTTGTCCCCCCACTCCCCCAACAAGGAGTGGGAGGAGCGGCGCAAGCAGAACATTGAGAAGATGAACGAAGAGATGGAGAAGATTGCAGAGTACGAGCGCAACCAGCGGGTCAGTGCCTCGGGCGCCCCCTGGCGGTGGGGCGGAGCCGCCCGGCCCCGGGAGCTCGCCGACACCCCCCACCTCTGTGTACCCGCAGGAAGGCGTGCTGGAGCCCAACCCAGTGCGGAACTTCCTGGACGACCCCCGGCGACGCAGCGGGCCCCTGGAGGAGCCTGAGCGGGACCGTCGGGAAGGCAGCCGCCGGCACGGGCGCAACTGGGGGGGCCCCGACTTCGAGCGGGTGCGTTGCGGCCTCGAGCAGGAGCGGCAGGTGAGTGCCGGCAGCCGGGGCTCCCGGGGCCACGACATTCCTTCCGGCAGCCAGTCTCTGGGTTCGGGGGTGGGGTGTGTGCGGAGGGCCGGATGCGGCCGCAGGGGAAACAGAGCAGGGAGAGGCGGCAGCCCTGCACTCAGGCTTCGCCCCCGCAAGTGATTGTCGGTTCTTGAGCCAACACCACACTGCTTTCCTTCCGAAGCTTTCTGGTGTTTTGGCGATGTTCTCTCATTACCAACGTCAGTGATATTTACTGGGCCCCTGCCGGGGCCAGGCACTGTTTTGGGTGCTGGGGCTAAATCAGTGACCATGTAATAAGGTGTCAGGTAATGGTAAGTGTAGAGAAGAAAACTCCAGCCCAGCCGGGTCAGGGGACAGAGGAGAGAGGGATGCTGCTAAGAGACAGAGACCTGGGCTGGCCTCTCTGAGGAGGTGCCACATGGGCAGGTGTGGCTTTGATCTTCTCCACGTGTGACCTTGAGCTCTACCCCCTCCCCCTAGCTTAGAGGGCCTGGGGGAGGGGGTGTAGCGGGGGAGGGTTGTAGCTGGGCCCTGACTGCCTGTCTGCTGGGGGCAGGGCCGCCGGGCCGGCCTGGGTGGCACTGGGGACATGACGCTCTCCATGACGGGCCGAGAGCGGTCCGAGTACCTGCGCTGGAAGCAGGAGCGGGAGAAGATCGACCAGGAGCGGCTGCAGCGGCACCGCAAGCCCACCGGCCAGTGGCGGAGGGAGTGGGATGCTGAGAAAACTGATGGCATGTGAGTCTCCGTCCTGCCTGCCCCTGTTTGGCTTCTCGACCTCGGCCCTGACTTCTGACTCCTGTGCCTGTTTCTGGTTTCTCACCCTGTGTATCAGCAGTTGCTAGGTAATGCTGCGTAACCACCACCAAATCTCAGGGACACATGAAAGCATTTCTTTCTCACGGTTCACAGGTCTCCTGGGTTGGGCTGATCCAGGCTGGACTTGAAGCTGTGGGTCTACCTGGGTGTGCCTTCCCTTCGGGCTCCCCGGGGACGTGCTGGCCATGGCACTGGCAGATGTGCAGGAGGGAGAGTGGACACATTTCCCTACTCTGTTAGCCAGCAGACCCTGCATCGCTGTGGCAGGAACTTCAACTCTGCCCACTCTAGTGGGTGGTACTGCAGTGGCTACGTGGCCAAGGGCACAGATGTGAATTCTCACGCAGGGAGGGCATGAAGAGTTACTTACAGTGTTTACACCTCTGCATCCTCCCTTCATCCCTCTAACCTGTTCCCCACCAACCCAGACTCCTTATCCCGGCAGCATGATTATCCTCAGGTCTGACTCTGTCCCCTTTCGGGTCCCAGGAAACATCCCGGTAGTCAAACTTAAAGCAAAGGCATCATCCACAGGAGCACCGACTTCCATAGCGAAGACAGAGAGGTTCTGGCAGAGCCGCCCAACGGCAGTCTTAAGGTCGACAGCTGTAGTTTTTGCATCATATCCTCTGCCGTGGCACTGGCTGAAGAAAGAGGATCTTGTCTGTGTGCCTGGCGGTCGGAGCATTTATTTTTGGATTGTGAGCTAGCCTGTGCCAGCGTGAGAAATGTTTTGCACAGATATTGTAGCTGATCTTTCTAAGGTGTAGACAGGTGGGGCTTTTGGGGAGATGTTCTCAGGGTTAAGACTGAGAAAGTAATTGTTTTTCTCTTATGTCCTCAAAGCAGCTGGCAGCAAGTCTCACGACTGCACATGTGCAGTGATTTCATGAGCAAACGTTTATTGAGTCCCTCCTATGTGTCATGGAAGGTTCTAGGTGATGGGGATATAGCCGTGAGGAAAATGCTTCCGTCTTCATGGAACGTAGAGTCCAGTGGGAAAGATGGGCAATGAATAGAGCTCATGTCAGATGCTGAAGAATAATGAAGCAGAGTACGGAGAGGGTTGGAGGCTACTGTTCTGGACTTAGATAATATATGTAATAATATGTGATTAGGAAGTTTAGGAAAGCCTCCAGACTGAGGGCTGAAGGAGGTTAGGGAGTGAGTCGCTGAGAGATCTGAGGAAGAGCAAAGGCCCTGAGGCAGGAGCTCCATGTGGTAGGAGAACTTGCTTAGCTGGGGAGGTGAAAAAGAGTGATAGGAAATGAGGCCGGACAGGGAGCTGGGGATCATGTACTTTCCAAATTTTTGTTCACGGGTGGGCAGGCTGTCAAATACTGAATTTTTTTCTTCTGTATTTGTCACTATGATGTCAAATTTGCCCCTTGTCCTTCACCTGGTCCTGTCCTCCTTTTATTTATTTATTTATTTATTTATTTATTTTTTTGCGGTACGCGGGCCTCTCGGTGTTGTGGCCTCTCCCGCTGCGGAGCACAGGCTCCGGACGCGCAGGCTCAGCGGCCAAGGCTCACGGGCCCAGCCGCTCCGCGGCACGTGGGATCCTCCCGGACCGGGGCACGAACCTGCGTTCCCCGCATCAGGGGGCGGACTCTCAACCACTGCGCCACCAGGGAAGCCCCCTGTCCTCCTTTTAGTCAGTGACATTCCTCACCTCTGCCCGCTTCTGGTTGACCACCTTGCCTTCTATGATCTTGATTTCTGACCCTGGCCCCCATCTCTCCCCCTAATCTCTTCCCACCCTCCTGTCCTCCCTGTGCCCCCAGCTGCCTGCTCACCCCGTTTCTCTTTCCCCAGGTTCAAGGATGGCCCAGCCGTGGCCCTGGAACCATCCCACCGCTACGGTGAGTGGGAGTCCTTGGCTGGGGTGAGGCAGCTGGCTGGGCCGGGGCCAGGGGAGGGGTGGGCGTGGTTTGTGCCGTGCCCTCCACCTCCAACTCCCCCTGGGTTTTGTTGCAGATGACCAGGCCTGGGCCCGGCCTCCCAAGCCCCCCACTTTCAGGGAGTTCCTGTCCCAGCACAAAACTGAGGTCAGCCGCAGGAAGAGGAAGAGCGGCCGACCCCAGGCCAAGGCAGCCCCCCGTGCCTACAGGTGGGGGCACCCCTTCCCCTGGCATGTGCACAACCCCAGCGGGGCTGTGTGGCTCTACCCATGGCCGTTCTCTGGCTTGTGTGTGGGAGGGTGTGTCTGTCTGTCCTGTCTTGGCCCTGCCTGCCTCGGGCACTCGTCTCCCTGTGGGTCAGGAACTTGGTTTTGGGGGTGTTGGGGCCTGGCTCTCCACTTTGCCCTCATCTGTCTCCTCTTGCCCTCCCATCCGGGTCCTCTTCTGCCACTGGGCCCTCCTCCATCTGTCCGTCCCTGGCGGACACGCCCACTGTTTCCTCCTCCTGGGTGCTCCACCGTGCCAGCTCCCTCCCGGTCTGGACATCTCGCAGCCTGCTCCCCCCACCCAGCTGAATGTTGCAGCTCTGTCTCTGGGAGGGGCGCTGGGGGTGGGAAACCCTTCCTCTTTCCACCTGGGCTTCACCCCATTCCTCTGTTCCCTCCAGTGACCACGATGACCGCTGGGAGACGCAAGAGGCAGCGTCCGCAGCCCCTGAGCCCACACAGCCTGCTACCCCTGAGGAGGCGCCCACGCAGGTAGGGCGGCGTGTCATCTCTGGCAGGTGGTGTGAGGGTGCCCAGGGCCCACACCCTCTCCCCGACCTGCCTTGTGTTCCTCACAGCCGCCCGAGAGCCCGGCCCCTGCCCATCGGCCTCCCGAGGACGAGGACGAGGGTGAGGAGGGCGAGGGCGAGGAGGGCGAGGGTGAGGACGGGGAGGGCGAGGAGTGGGAAGACATGAGTGAGGATGCGGAGGAGGAGGAGGTCGAGGAAGAAGAAGAGGCTGACGAGGAGGGAGAAGAACCAGCCCGAGACCACCGGCCCCACGAGGCTGAGCCCAGCGGGAGCCCCACCGAGGAACGTGGCGACGAAGAGCCCGCTGGACCGGAGGAGCCCGCTAGGCCGGAGGAGCCCCTGCCGCTCCCCCAGGCCCCTGCCACGCCTTCCAGCCCTTTCTCGCCCACCGGGGGCCACCAGCCTGTGTCCGACTGGGGTGAAGAGATGGAGCTGAATTCTCCCCGGACCGGCCATCCGGCTGACGCCCTCTCTCCGGGTGAGGCCTGGCCTTTCGGAAACGCATGAAGCTGGCTGCTTGTGTGTGTGCTTGAGGGGTGCATGGGGGACCCTTAGGCTGAGCCCCAGGACCCCATGTGTCCCACCGCCCTGGTGGCTAGGGAGGATGGGCTATGCCTGCCTCCGGAATGCCCACCCCCAGATCCTGCCCTACTGTGAGCCATTCAGAGTGTCCTCCCCAATAAAGAGTTCACTTTCTCCAATGACCCTCCCCACGTGTGTCCTTGAACCCCCCTCTCACTCCCCCAGGGCCTTCTGTCTTGGGTGGAGGGATACTTGGAGGGGTTAGGGGCTTGACTGGGCCTCCTCCTTCTCCAGGAGGTGACGAGCCAGCCCCTGCCTCCTTGAAGAGTGGGCCCAGCCTCCCAGGAACCCAGAAAGCTGAAGAGGAGGGGTCTGAGGCAGCTCCAGGTGGGGGAGCAGCTGTGCGGTGGCCTTCTTCCTTCCGCTTCCTCTTGGGTTGAGGGGAAGAGGTTTGGGGGGAGTAGAACGTGGTGGAGTGGGTCTCCACCATGGGTGTGGGGAGCAGCTGGACGGGGGTGGGGTTACGCTGCTGGGAAAAGTGGGCGTGAAGGGGGTGGGGCTAAAGGAAGGACTTCCCCCGGGCCGAGCCGCTAGGAATTGAGTGTGTACGGGGCTTGCGGGTGAGAAGGTGGAGCCAGGATGGGATTAGGATTTAGAAGCCCATCCCAGGGATTCTGGAAAGTAATCTAAAAATAAGGGGGTGGGCTAGGTTCAGGGGGAGGAGTTAAGGGCAGGATTAGAAATTTAAGGTCAAAAATAAGAATGGGGAGGGGCAGAGTAATAGATTTAGCTGTGGGCGGGATTAGAGTTTTGAGGTGTAAATTATTTAACTGGGGTAAATTAGAATAGAAATACGTAAAACAGTGGGGTAAAAAAATTGGGGTAAAATAGAATGTTGGGTCCAGCGGACCTGGAGCAAGAGGCCAACCCTGTCTCCACCTCCAGCAGGTGGAAGCCGGGTTGTGAACCACGGATCTCCCCCAGGAGTAGGATTAGGATTTTGGGGCAGAGCCAAGGCAGGTCTGGTTAGGACTCAGAAGGCGGGCAAGGGAAGTGAAGGGTGGGTCCTGTAGGGCAGGCGTGATAGAGGTTGGCTTAGGCCCGTGGTGGGGTGGGGCCGCGATCCGAGAGGACAGAGTTTATGGTGGTGGCTGAGGCCGGGGTGCCCAAGCGCTTTGCCTTTGGGTCACGTGACTGCGATCTCGTTATATCAGATTATGTATTCGATTGTAAACAGGGTACTGCTGGGGTGGCTGTTGCTGCGTGGGTCCACTCCGAGGATTAAAGGAGTCTGAGACTCGTAAACCGCTTAACGCGGGGTGGGCGGCAGCCAGGCTCAGTGGGGCAGAGAGGCGGGGCTAGAGCGTCCCGGGTCCGGCGGTAGGGGTGCAGGGGTTACTGCTGCCCTCCAGTGACCACCCCTTCTCTTTCCAGAGGCGGACCCTGAGGGCCAGGAGACGGCGGAGATCACCGACTTCCAGAGGGTGCGTTTCTGCAAAGTGGTGGCGGCCGCTTCGCCACCGGGGGCCGCCCGCTGACCGCGCCCGCCGACAGTGGCCTCCGCGCTCTGCACTAACCTCCTGCCGCCTCGCTCCTCTGTCCTCTGCTTCCGCCACACTCCAGCCAGGAGAGGGTTAAATGTAAGGGGGGAGGAGCCAGGGATAGTGAACCGGGTTGGGCCAGGGCAGTAGTCCAGTCTCACAAACGGGGGGCGCTGTGGCACCGGGGTGGCTGAGACGCCCACGAGTTACCGCCTTATGGAGGCCATGGGGGTCTAGGTGCCAGTTGTCGGGCCGTTTTCCGCCTCCAGGAGCTTACATCTGGGGCATGGCGAATAGCCGGTGACTCCTGAAGGACTTGATTTCCTCGGCCGCCAGCCCGGTCTCTATTAAACGCAGTGCTTCCGCTAACCTTTGAACTGTGTTGCTGGCGGGGGCAGGCTGGGTTGCTGTGCTTGGCGGGCTTTTCCGTGGCGGAAGAGGCGGGAAGGAAGGGGGTCTTTCTTCCTCCACCCCCCTGATACGTCTTCCCTCCCCCCTTCCCACAGGCCTCCCCGAATTCCTGAAGACGCTGCTGGGAGGGGACTGAAGCTTCCCCGCCTTGATGGGGAGGGGGAGGCAGGAGGGGCTTAGTCTGGATCTCCGGGCTGTGCTCTCTCCTCCCCGGAGCCCACTCTGGACCCCATGGTTTTAGAGAGGGAGAAATTGAGGGTGGTGGGGGAGGAGATGGGGAGGGGTCGTGACTGGTGTGTGGGGCGGATCTGGAGCTTCGGGGTGTGAGCTTAGACCTCAGGACACAGAGTGGAGAAGGAGGCACGTCCCGTGAGGGGGCGTGGTTAGGGTGATCGGGTGGGGCCAGAATTCTGGTGTAACGGAGTTAAACCATGGGACGGAGGATGTTAGGATGTGGGATGGAACCACGAGAGCAGGTTTAGGTGGGAATCCCTTATGCCGGTGTGGGGCGCAGCTAGCGGCGGAGGGCGTGGTTTAGAATGGGGTGCTCAAACTAGTGGAGAAAAGAGGTGGAGCCTGGACCGAAGATGGGTGAGGGTAGGGGGAGGAGAGGGTGGGATCGAATGTTGGAGTAGAGTTTAGCTTGGAGAAACGCAAGTTACAACTGGGGCGGGACTGCGGCTAAGGAAGGGCGGGACTTAAAAGGCCTGAGCTTGGCAAGGGAGTGGTGGAGCTAGATGCCTGGAAGGAGTCTGAGTTCCGAAAGGGGACGGGGTTGGGGCGCAGGGAGGAGGACAGAAAAGGGAGAGCGGAGCTAAGCGCCGGGACAGGTATAACATCTGCCTGGCCAGCCTGGCGGGTGTCGGCTGGGCCGAGACCTACGTTTGAGAAAAATCGAGGTATTGCGTGCTTGGGGCGGGCCCAGAGCCAGGTGGGGGCGGGGTCAGAACGCTGTGGTTAAGCCTTAGGTTGATGATGGTTGGCCGGAGGCAGAGGAGGGGGCGGGCTTACAACGCGGAGGAGGCCCGCCCGCGCGGGGGCGTGACCACGCTGGCGGGGGCGGGGCTGGACGAGGGAGGGTTAGAGCGCGAAGGCGGTCCTCTGGAGGGGGCGGGCCCAGGGGGCGGGTCCTGTGCGGGGTGTGGCGCTGGGCCGAGTGGGCTGCGGCGATGCGGGGCACGAGCTGCGTGGGTGGCGGCGGCGAGAGCCCGGGTGGCGCGGGGCTGAGCGAAGGCCCGCGGGGCCGCTGGCTGCGCCTGGCTCCTGTCTGCGCCTACTTTCTCTGCGTCTCGTTGGCTGCCGTGCTGCTCGCTGTCTATTACGGTCTCATCTGGGTTCCCACGCGGCCCCCTGCGGCCCCAGCCGGCCCGCCGCCCAGCGCGCAGTCCTCTCCCTGCGGCGCCCGCGCGGGTGCTCTGCCTGCCTCGGTGCCCGACGCTGCCTCGGTCTCTTGTCTCCTGGGAGCCCCTGGCGGGCCGCGACCCCACCTCGAGCTGCCGCACAGCCGCCGCCGCCGCCGCCGCCGCCACAGCGACCCCAGCCGCCTCCCGAACCTCCAGACGCCGGGGGAGACGCCGGAGGCCGCGGAGGGCGAGGACCCGGGTAACCCTCCTTTTCACCCAAGATGGACCGCCGGCCCTCGAGAGCCCGGCGCCCCCGCCGCGGATGCGCCGTTCCCGGATTGGGGTCTGGCTCCCTCTTCATGACATCGTCTGGTGTCTCCGGAGCCGTCATCCTGAAGAGTGGGGGGCGAAGAGGGGCTGGCTCTGGGCCTCGCCCCTCGCAGCTTCTCCGCCGTCAGGCTGGTCCTCCACCATCTGGCCGACCGCATACTGATCTTTGCCTCCTGACCCTCCCTCTTTAGGATTCTGAGTACAGAGTCTTCAGCCCGCCCCCCTTCTCCCTGAATCTCCGTATCCATCTTCCAGCTGCAATAAACTCAGCCCCAGCTGCCTCGTGCTGTGTTTGTCGTGTTGTCTACAGAGGTGCCGCCCCTCTCAAGTTTGTGAGGGCAAGTCCTTCCTGGCATCTGATCTTCGTTTCTCTTCCTAGGTGGGCTGTGTGGGTTCTCCCCTTCCCTAGGGGGGCCCTTTTCTTCTTCCATTGGTATCATGTATTTTCTGGGTTGGGGTGAGGAGAAGAGGCTTGTCCGCAACAGGGCAGTTGAAGGTCAGGCAGTGTGAAGGACTTAGCAGTTTTTTGCATGCTTGGGGCAGAGGTCAAGTTCCTCTGGAGGGGAGCAAAGGGTCCGGCCTCCTGTTACAGCAGAGGAGATGAGAGATGGGGTGATCTCAGCAAGAGCTGGGTTTCTGGGAGTTGTGATTCGTATAATTATAATGTCGGGGACAGAGGCTAAGTCACCTGGAGATGGAAGAGCGCTGCTGGGAGAGAATGAGGCCTTCCTCCTGGGATCTGAGAGATGAGCGTGGACAGGGGTGGTGGTAGAGCTTCTCTGCCCCTCTGGAAATCACAGAGGAAGTTATCAAAGCACGCTGCTGCCTTTGAAGATGAGTGCAACCTCTCTGGTCTGCAGTGCTGCCCGCAAACCAAGGTAGAGGAACTCCAGTCCTGCTAAAAGAGAGGCGGTAGAGTCCGTTTTCCCATCCCGACTACTAAGGCCTAGCTCTGGGCAGGGCGTTGGACCCTACAAGCAGGAAGTGGTTTCCTGTCCATCTACCTCCCTTGAACTGGAGACTTTCCCAGGATGGTGAAGCTGAGCCTCTTTCCTAGACTGGGACACCTGTGGATATGTCCCTGGCTAGGAATGTCCATCTGTTTACCTCCTCTGCTTCCTCTCCCCCTCCAGCACCACTTCCCAGAGGGTGTCTCCAGACTGAATGGAACTCAGGAAGCCAGCACCTTTTTCCAGTTAGCGTAGATAGTGGTTAGGGGCACTGACCTTGGGCCAAGATACCCAGATTCAAATCCTAGCTCTTCCTCTCACTAGCTGTGTGACTTTGGGCCGGTAACTCAACCTCTTTGATCCTGTAAAATGAAGATGATCCTAGTATTTAACTCATAAAGTTTTCTCTGAGGATTAAAGAAGCTGGCGATTTGAAGCCCATAGAAAAGCATGACATGTTCTTTCTCTCCACCTCTGTCCCTCGGGGTTTTAAAACCCACAGCTTGGATCCCAAGGGATATCCAGTCAGCCCAGAGCCCTGGACACCAGCCAATGGTGAGTTAGAGGGAGGGACTCCATCTCTGTTCCCACTGGCTCCCTTCTCTCTAGTTCTCAACTCACTTCTCCCAGCCCGTTTTCCTGCTCTCTTGTTTTCTCATCTGTGTGTCTCCCTCACCACTGTCTCGTCTACCCCTTTTCTCTTTGTCTCTCAATCTTTGTCTCTCTGTCTGATGTCTGTCAACATTATCTCTGTTTCTGTCCCTCACTCTGTTCTGACTCACTCGCCTCAGCTCTCTCTCTCTTTCATCCTGCTTCCTCACTTTTCTCCCCCATCTTGATCCAAGCCCCCCTTCTCATTTTCCCCCTAGTTCAGCCTCCCTCACTCCCCTATCTCCTCCCCCCACCCTTTTTTGTGTGTTTCTCTTCCCTTCTCCCTGTTTTTCGCAGGCTCTCTTTTGGTCGCTATCTCTTAACCTTTCATTTAACAAATATTTATGCAGCACTTACTATGTGCCAGGTCTTATTTTAAGCACTGGGGACACAGCAGGGAACAAAACAGGCAGAAATTTCTGCTCTCAATGGAGCTGACATATCAGTGAAGAGACGGACAAGAAATATAGATGAATAACTTAAGTATATGTTATTACTATCAGGTAGGAATAAGCACAAAAGAGAAAAATAATCAGGGCATAGGGGATAGGGAGTGATGAAGTTGCTGGTTACTGGCTAGAAGCCTAAGAGAAGTGAGGGCAGGACATGCAGGTCTTGGGAGAAGAGTGCTCCAGGAATCAGGAACAGCAAGTGCAAAGGCCCTGAGGCTGAAGCTGCTTGGCTTGTTCAAGGAACAGCAAAGAGGTCAGTGTGGCTGGAGCAGAGTGAATGAGAGGGAGGGCAGGAGAAGGTTGGGGGAGAGAGAATGGGGGTAGTTTGTGCAGGGCCCCATGGGACAGGGTGAGGACTTTTACTTTGAGTGAGGTGGAGAAGTGGGAGGCTTCTGAGCCCGACATAGGTGTTAACAGGACCCTCCGACTGCCACGTGGGGAATGAACTGCAGGGAACGGGGGTGCAAGCTGGGAGCCCAGTAAGGAGACCACAGCCGTGATTCGGGTGAGGGACGACAGCGGCTAGACCAGGGTGGTGACGGAGAGGCGAGGAGAGGTGGGTGGTCAAATTTGTGTGTGAAATACCCATGGCACATAAGTTACTATTTTAACCATTCTGAAGTGGACAGTCACCACCATCCATCAGCCTGACAGCTGTGAAAGGAGAGAGGGAAAGAGGGACTGGGTCAGAGGAGCCTCTGGCTGTACGTCTGTGGGGTGGGGGTGGGGTGTGTGTGTCTATGGGGCGGTCTTTGAGCAAAGGTTGCCCATCAGAGGAGTCCTGGGTGGGGCTGCAGTGGGCTGGCACTAGTACCCACTGTGTTCTCTCATTGGGAGCTGCCCAAGGGAGGCGCGGCCTTGGCACCAATGAGGTGGGGCTGTCAGACAGCTGTGCTGTCAGCAGCAGGATCTCTTAAAGGGAGATCTGAGCAGCGCCATTCCATGGCCACCGCAGGGATCTAACTGTTTCTAGTTCTTTCTGGCCTCATCCCCAAGCGGCTTCACCTGGTGCCTACAGATCCAGGCACCTGTGAGCTCCTCATTCCCATCCTAAAGAGAGAGGGAGGCCTGGTACCCTACTGATGCGCCAAAGGGCTTGCCTTCAGTCTGATTGGATCAGCTTGGGTCACATGACAACCCCGGAACCAATGCCTGTGCCAGGAGGGTTAGACCAATCAGGACCAACTGCTGGATCTGGCCAAAGCCGGCAGACACGACAATCCTCATCCAAACTGCAAGGACTGGGGCTACCAGGAGGGGGCGCTAAAGAGTCGCAGTCCTCCAGGATCCTGCCGTCCTCTCCCACGTCCAACCTGAAGTCGAAAATTTACAACAATCAGAGCAGGAGTATAGGTAGATGACGTGTGAAGGGCCTGCCGATAGAATCCCTTATCCCTTATCCGTAATTCCGAATTCCAAAAAGCTCTGACAACCAAAAAAAAGTTTCTTCAGGGCGTCATTTTGGCCCAGCCTCACATGGCGGCAAATCAGCTAATATACGTTCTTAACACTATTTATCTCCGTTGGTGTGAATTTTCACACATTTTGCTGCAAATATATTAACATGTCTGATGGAGCAGGGTCTGCTTCAAGCCCCTGGGAGCGTTACATAATATATGGCATTCGCTCAGAATTACCTTTCTAAAATTGGAACAGTTCTGAGTTCTGAAACGCATCTGTCCCCAAAGACTTCAGCTAAGGGATTGTGGACCTCTAATTGGGCACGCTGCCAAACCTAGATTCATCTTAATTATTTGTTCAACATTTATTTAATGGCTTTGGGAAGCCATTTTCCATTACGATCTTTTTTTAAAAATAGAGAATGACGTTCATTTACTAAATCCCTTTTGTTAACGATATGCTATTTTAGTGTGTGTGTGTGTGTCTGTGCATGTGAAAGTGTCTGTGTGTATGACTATATGAGTGTGTGTCCATGTGTGAAGCTGTGTCTGTGTGTGTGAAAGTATTTCTGTGTGTGTACATATGGGGGTCTGTGGAGAGATGGTGTGTGTGAGTGTGTGTTTGATCTTGTCTGAGTGTCTGTGACTGTGTGTGAGCATCTAGTTATGTCTGTATGTAATTTTGTGTGTGTGCATGTGATCGTGGATCTCCGTGTGAATGTCTGTGTGTGTATGTGTGTGAATGTGCAGGAGAGGAAACATGGTTCACGGTTTAAAGTTAATATGCTGAAATAAAATCCTCATTTCTCGTGACCATCTCTGCTTCTGTCTTAGAATTTCAGCGAACTCCACAAAATGACTCAAATTTTGCGCTGTCAAGCAATACCTTATACTTCCACTAGAGGTCGCCTGTCCACCTGGGCCAGAAGAAACTTTACTTCCTGGGAGTTTGTAGATCCTTGCAGAGAAGTGCCAGGGACAGTTAGCTCAGGCTTGCCTCAGCTGCACATAGAGCAGCAGTTCTCAAACTTACTGGCCTCAGGATTCTTTTACATCCTTAAAAATTCTTGAGGACCCAAAGAGTTTTTTTGTATGTGTGTTATATCTATCGATATTTAAGCATTAAGGGGCTTCTCTGGTGGTTCAGTGGGTAAGACTCTGCGCTCCCAATGCAGGGGGGCAGGGTCCGATCCCTGGTCGGGGAACTAGAGCCTGTATGCATGCTGCAACTAAAAGCCCGCATGCCTCAATGAAGATCCCGCATGTCGCAACTAAGACCTGGCATAGCCTAAATTAATATTTTTTAAAAATATATTTAAGTATTAAGATTGAGAAGTTAAAAATTATTTAGTAAGTCATTTAAAAATAACCATGATAAAGCCATTGCGTTTCTGCAGCGGTTTTATTGTGGTAAAATGTACATAACATAAAATTTACCATTTTAACCTTTTTTTTTTTGCGATACGCGGGCCTCTCACTGTTGTGGCCTCTCCCATTGCGGAGCACAGGCTCCGGATGCGCAGGCTCAACGGCCATGGCTTACGGGCCTAGCCGCTCCGCGGCATGTGGGATCTTCCCGGACTGGGGCACGAACCCGTGTCCCCTGCATTGGCAGGCGGACTCTCAACCACTGCGCCCCCAGAGAAGCCCCATTTTAACCATTTTTAAGTATACAGTTCAGGGCTTCCCTGGGGGCGCAGTGGTTAAGAATCCGCCTGCCAATGCAGGGGACATGGATTCGAGCCCTGGTCCAGGAAGATCCCACATGCCGTGGAGCAACTAAGCCTGTGCGCCACAACTACTGAGCCTGAGAGCCACAACTACTGAGCCCACATGCTGCAACTACTGAAGCCTGCGCGCCTAGACCCCGTGCTCCACAACAAGAGAAACCACTGCAATGAGAAGCCCGCACACCGCAACGAAGAGTAGCCCCCGCTCACTGCAACTAGAGAAAGCCCACATGCAGCAACAAAGACCCAACACAACCAAAAATAAATAAATAAAATAAATAAATTTTTAAAAAGGTATACAGTTCAGAGGCATTAAGTAAATTCACACTGTTGTGCAACCATTATGACCATTCATTTCCAGCATTTCTTTTTATCTTCCCAAACTGAAACTCTACCCACTAAACAATAATTCCTCATCCCCCCCACACCAGGTAATCTCTATTCTACTTTAGGTCTCTATGAATTTGCCTATTCTATGTACCTCATGTAAATGGAATCATACAGCATTTGTTCTTTTGTGCCTGTCTCATTTCACTTAGCATCATATTTTCAAAGTTTATTCATGTTGTAGCATGTGTCAGAATTTCCTTCCTTTTTAAGATTGAGTAATATTTCATTGCACACAGATACCCCATTTTGTTTATCTATTCATGTGTTGATGGACATTTTGAAACATCGCATTTAAACATAAATAACATTTTAAATGAGAAATGCTATATTTTCCAAAATAAAAAAATTTAATGAGAAGAATGGCATTATTTTACATTTCTGAGAATAAGTAATGTCCAGTTCAAGAGAAGACAACTGGATTTTCAGAGTTGCTTTTTCATTTGATCTGTTGCAATATCACAAGTCATCTGGCCTCTGGAAAAATCTGGATGAAGTCCAGCCAAGTCAGGGGAAATCCTGAGCGTGGGCTTTTCCAGCCTGTTAACTGCCAACCACACTACCCTGAAACTTATGTGGTTGTAAAACTGCCTTTAGCCTTCCATGTCATCTGCATTTAACATTTGGTCTGGGTACAATTACTTATGACTTTTCCAGTGTCATCTCGCTATGTGGTCCATGGATCATAAATAAAATAAAAATAATCTGGTGGTCATACAGTCACACTGCAGCTATGTAATGATGATGAGTCTGTGGATATACTGCTGGGAATGTATCAATTCACTATAGTTGGGTAACAAACAATCAAAACCTGTGTGTGATGTACACATATTGTAACCGAAAGTGTGGTCCAGCTGCTCACAGCTCAAAAGCCAATAAAGAGGCAAGGTTGGTGGAAAGGAAAGTTTTCTTTACTTTGGATGCCGGCAACTGGTGGTGGTGGGGGGAGGGTGGACACCTGTTCAAAGGCTGACTCCCCCCCCACCCTACAATCAGGGGACAAGAGCTTTTATAGATAGAGGGAGGGGGCTCCATGCAGAAACAACACAATCAGCTCTGACAGTCGTCTTGACATTGGTCACCGGTGGTCTGACCAGCATCATCTTGATTGTTTCAAGTACAGTTAATCTTCAGTTCCAGGGTCGGTTTGTTCCCATTTCCTTGAGGCCAGTTCTCAGAATTGTGGCAGCTTATGTCATGGCTACAATCTGGTCAACATGTTGTTAACTTCTTCCACTTCCTGAGGTTTTCAGTATCAGCTCACAGGATAGGCTCAGCATATTATCTATAGCCCTTGAGAAGGAACTAAAGTTCCTTGACTTTGCTTAATGACTAAACTATCATTATTATTTAGTCCTGTTGGACTGATTTCCTCTGTTTCTTCATTTTCTCACTTCTCCGATTAAACTTATTCTTTGGCTAACGTTTTTCCACAGACGAAAGGCAGGTGGAGGACATGCGGAGGGGGAAGGACCTTAGGGTCTTGCTCCGTTTCAGTACAAACATTTATTTAGCTCATGCTGAAAGTCACCTAGCTGATTGTGGCTGGATGGCTCTACTGATCTTGGCTGGGCCATCCCATATGTCTGAGGTCATCTGGGGCATGATTGATTGGGGCTGGGCATGGCGGGCTGCCTCACTGATCTTGACTGGGCTGCCTCAGGTGTTTGTGGATGGGCTGATCTTGGCTGGCCTTGGCTGGAGCATTCAATGCTTGGGACAAGCGGTCTATCCCAGGATCTCTCATGTTGATGGCAGAGGTGTGAACTTAACTATACAGGTACATGTCAAGCCTCTGTTTGTGTTCTGTGTACCATCATACTATTGGCTAAACAAGTCACATGGCCAAGCCCAGTATAAAGGGGTGGAAGTATTATACATTCCTTCCAAGGAGATGAGGTGGATGGAGTGAAGACTTCTGAAGAGTAATCCAACCTGCTACAGGTGGTCATGTCCCAGCCTAGGCCACCATGGCGGGGGAGGAGGGGGGGTGGGGAAAGGGCCTGGATGTTGTGTTCAAACCTGAAACTGAGAACCAAAGTATGAGCATCCAGTAAGGGTGATAAGAACGGCGTGAATATTAATATTGTGCCTCAGAGAGGTTAAATAGTAATTTGCAGAGCAGTAAGTGAGTGTGTTGGGGGGATGAGTGGGTGGGAAAATGAAAATCCAGGCCATCTGACTCTGAACTGTTTCATTTCACTGTTTATTTTGCTTCTTAGCCCAAACCATATGGAGAGCGCACGTGCAGACACTCTGGTTTAAAATCCTGGCCGTGCTCCCACTTGACAGCCAGAATCAACTGCCAGTCATGTGAGTGAGCCCCCTGGGACATCCAGCCAGTCAAGCCTTCAGATGAGTACAGCCCCAGCCAGCATCCGACTGGCCAAGGGAAAATTAAAAATATGGTCAAGCGTGTACTAATTCTTAGACTTTGCAGACTGAAGTGGCACATATTCCTTCTTCTCATGTTTCACTGGGCAGGGAAAGTCACATGGCCCTGCCAAACCTCCAATAGGTGGAAGCCTACCATGTGCCCAGGAGAGCCACAGTATGTGAGACCGTCTCTAATGACTGTCACAAATGGGTTGTTTCCTGCTCTGAAACATGAGTCACACATTCTGCAGATCTTCTGTGAAAGACACCATTTTTGACTCGAAATTGGGCTTGCTTTCTCTTTATAACGGAATAGAATCACCATTGCCCACTAGTGTCACAAGTAAAAAGTGGCCACAAATCTCCCCACTTAACGCCCTTTGCATTTGACTTTGTAGCTCCTCCTTTCAAGGGGTAGCATCAGTTTCCCCACCCCTTGAATTTGGGCTAGCCTTGACCAATAGAATGTGGCAGATGTGATGTTGTGTTAGTTCTGAGTCTAGGTCTTGAGAGTCTTTGTGTCTTCCGTTTGCTTCCTTGGAAAGTTTCCACTGCCATGGGAATAAGCCTGGGCTAACCTGCTGGAGGATGAGAGCCTGCACCAAGCAGACCACAGGCACCCATCCAACTCCCAGAAACAGGGCCACCTACCCAACCCACAGTTGACTTCAGATGCATGGGTTAGGTCATCCAAGACCAAAAGAACCATTCAGCTGACCCATGGATCTGTGAGCAACAAGAAAAGTTATTGTTTTAAACTATTAATATTTGGAGATATTTGTTACATAGCTGTCTTTGTCCATTTGGGCTTCTGTAACAAATTACCATAGACTGGGTGGCTTAAACAACAAATATTTATTTCTTATAGTTCTGGAGGCTGGGAAGTCCAGGTTCAAGATGCCAACAGATTCTGTGTCTGGTGAGAGATCACTCCCTGGTTTGTAGACGGCTGCCTTCTTGCTGTGTCCTCACATGGCAGGAAGGGTCAGAGAGCTCTCTGGGGTCTCTATTTTTGTTTGTTTGTTTTTGCGGTACGCGGGCCTCTCACTGCTGTGGCCTCTCCCATTGTGGAGCACAGGCTCCGGACGCGCAGGCTCAGCAGCCATAGCTCATGGGCCCAGCCGCTCCGCGGCATGTGGGATCTTCCCAGACCGGGGCATGAACCCGTGTCCCCTGCATCGGCAGGTGGACTCTCAACCACTGCGCCACCAGGGAAGCCCCTGGGGTCTCTTTTATAAAGGCACTAATCCTACTCATGAGAGCTCCACTCTCATCACCTATTCACCCCAAAGGCCCTACCTCCTAATTCCATCACATTTGGGATTATGTTTCAACATACGAATTTTGGAGGGGACAAAAACATTCAGTCTATAACAGCAGCCATAGTTAACTGATACACCACGGGCTCTTCATTTCTTCTCTTAGTGTGACAGTAAAGGTCTTGGAACATTTTAACACTCTGTCAGCCAGTCCTCTTTCAGAATGTTGTGCAGAGCATGAGAAATCTTTTTGTTGTCTGTCCCCACTGCCCAGGAAGCCTGGGGCTCAGGACTGTGGATGATTTCCACTTTCTGGCAGAGGATGGGAGCAATGATGGTAAATACCTAGGAAGTGCTTGGCACTGAGTTTGATAGGGAACAAGGGGAGAGTGTTCCTTGTTATCTATTCTCTGTTTTCTGATGTTCTAAAATTCCCACTTTATTGTGATAAAAATAATCAAAGTGTGGTTTTCGTCAAGAGAGAAGAGGCAGCTGTAATTCTGGCTGTCAACTTGATAGACAGAAACAGCAGATGTTGTAAGGAAATGGAGAAGAGGGAGAGACAGGAAAGATGAGACAAGGAAAGACCTGGGAGATGGATAATATGTGGGTTTGGGAAATGGAAATGGAGATTGAGATAGGGACCAAACGGAGATGAAGTCGCTGGAATTCTGAGAGGTGTAAACTGAGAAACACCTAGACAGGTGTGTTGGGGGTCCTGAAGACAACTCTCAGGTTTAGAGACTTACTAGAAGGGCTCACAGAACTCAGAAAGGCTGTCATAATCATATTTATGGTATATTACAGTGAAAGGCTAGAGATTAAAATCAGCAAAGGTAAAAGGTGCACAGGGCAGAGTCCAGGAGAGACCAGGCACCAGCTTCCAGTGGTCTCTCCCAGTGGAGTCATAGGACAGTACTTATTTCTTTCCAGTACGTCATGTGATGACATGCATGGAGTATTGCCAGTCAGGTAGCTCACCTGAGCCTCGGTGTCCAGTGTTTTCATTGGGGGTCAGACACATAGGCATGAAGAACCCAGGGACCATTATTCTGTCTACCACACTGTACAATGGAAAGTTAGGAAGAAAAAGGTATAAACTCCTGGTACCTGCAATGACATGATGAAATTCCAGAGCATTTTACTGAGTGAAATAAGCTGGGTCAAAAAAAAAAATCCTCATACTGTATGTTTCCATCAGTATGAAGTTCTAGAAAATACAAAGTAATGTATAGTGACAGAAAGATCAGTGGTTTCCTGAAAATGAAGGTGGAGGGAGCGAGGGATAGATTACAAAAAGCCACAGAGAAACTTCTGGGTATTATGGAAATGTTAGTTAAATTGATTGTAGTGATGGTTTCACATACATATTTCTTTTTTAAAAAATTTCTTTATTTAATTTATTTATTTTGGGCTGCACTGGGTCTTTGTTGCTGCGTGCGGGCTTTCTCTAGTTGCGGTGAGCAGGGGCTACTCTTCACTGCGGTGCGCAGGCTTCTCGTTGCAGTGGCTTCTTTTGTTGCGGAGCACGGGCTCTAGGTGCGCGGGCTTCAGTAGTTGTGGCACACGGGCTTTGTTGCTCCACGGCACGTGGGATCTTCCCGGACCAGGGCTCGAACCTATGTCCCCTGCATTGGCAGGTAGATTCATAACCACTGCGCCACCAGGGAAGCCCCAGCACTTTGTATCTTAATCTGTTCAGGTTATTGTGAAATGCTTAGAACAGCCCCTGGTACCAGGCAATGGCTTGATGAGCGTTGGCTATTATTATTACTGCACGTGGCGGTGTTTTCCGCCAGCCTTTGAGAGGCCCTCTCCTTGATGCATCCTCCCGAGTTTTCCTCCCAGTCTCCCCGTGGTGTTTACTGCCATCTCCTGTGTCTCAAATTCCACAGTGCCGAAAGTTCTGGGGAGCCAGTCTAGCCAGGACCAGAAGCCTGTGTGAACCTGCTGCTAATTCACAACTTCCTGCCTCAGAAGCCACTGTGCCCACAGCTGAGAGCCTCGGCGTGGATTGCTACCATCTGACTGGCTCTGGGCTTCCTGTGGCTGCTGGCAGGCTGGTGGCTGGGCACAGCTATCCCTCCTTGGGGTGTGGTGGCTGCAGCCACCTGCTCAGTCCTGCTCTTCCAGATGGGGTCAGCTCTGAACGACCCTGGGGACTTGGGGTCACAAAACTATGAGTCTATATGCCACTTGGTCACAATCCTTTTCTGTTTTTCCACTCTGTAAATTTTAAGCCTCTCAGGGCTACTTAAAAAAAACAACCTGGGACTTCCATGGTGGTCCAGGGGGTAAGACTCCACGCTTGCAGTGCAGGGGGCCCGGGTTCGACCACTGATCGGGGAACTAGATCCCGCATGCGTGCTGCAAACTAAAAGTTCGCATGCCGCAACTAGGACTCGTCGCAGCCAAAATAAATAAATAAATATTAAAAGAAAAAACCTTTCACTGAAATATAAGACACAGACAGAAAAGTTCACAAACCATAAAGGGGCAGCTTAATGAATTTTCACAGTTGAATGTCTCTGTGGGACCAACATCCTGATCAAGAAAAAGAATGTTTCTAGCCCCCAGATTCTTCTCTGCCCCAGTGCCCCTTACAATTTCTACCGCTCGAAAATAACCTCTATCCTGGCTTATGACACCAAAGCCTAGTTTTGTCTGCTGTTGACCTCATGTAAACAGAATTATACAGTATGTACACATTAGTGTCTGGCTTCTTTCATGCAGCGGAATCACTCTGAGATTCAGCCATGTTGTTTGTTGCATGTATTAGTTTTCTTCTTTTCTTTTCTTTTCTTTTGGCCACCCTGTGTGGCATGCAGGATCTTAGTTCCCTGACCAGGGATTGAACCCGCACACCCTGCATTGGGAGCATGAAGTCTTAACCACTGGAATGCCAGGGAAGTCCCCTAGTTTTTTTTTTTTTGCGGTACGCGGGCCTCTCACTGCTGTGGCCTCTCCTGTTGCGGAGCACAGGCTCCAGACGCGCAGGCTCAGCGACCATGGTTCACGGGCCTAGCCGCTCCGCGGCATGTGGGATCCTCCCAGACCGGGGCACGAACCCATGTCCCCTGCATCGGCAGGCGGACTCTCAACCACTGCGCCACCAGGGAAGCCCTTCCCCTAGTTTTTTAAATATTAGTTTTTTTATTCTTCTCTGCTGCTATATAGTATTCCATTGTATGAATGTACAAAGTATTTATCCATTCTACAGCTGATTGGATACTTTTAGGTTGGATTCCAGTTGTTGCTTATCATGAATAAAGCTTCTATGAACATTGTAGTACATTATTTTGCTGGACACATGTTGAGTTCTCTATCAGGTAAATACTTAGTAGTGGGATTGCTGGGTCATAGGTTAGGTGTGTATTTAGTTTTAGTAGATGCCATCTTTCTTAAATTAAAGCAGCCCTTCCTGATGCTGTTTGTGACTTCTAATTGTCCTCTAGGATGTATTTTCCCATTTGTCCACTGGAATAGAGTTTTAACAGGACACAGGAACATCCAGCTCAAGACCAGGTTTTTCAGCCTCCCTTGCAGTTAGGTGTGGTCAGGTGACCATGTTTCAGACAATGGGTTGTGAATGGGAGGCCAAGGGTACCACTTCTGAGTCTCATCCTTTAAAGGTTTGGGCATCGGGGGCTTCCCTGGTGGCGCAGTGGTTGAGAGTCCGCCTGCCGATGCAGGGGACACGGGTTCGTGCCCCGGTCCGCGAGGATCCCACATGCCGCGGAGCGGCTGGGCCTGTGAGCCATGGCCGCTGAGCCTGCGCGTCCGGAGCCTGTGCTCCGCAACGGGAGAGGCCACAACAGTGAGAGGCCCGCGTACCACCAAAAAAAAAAAACAACAAAACATGGTTTGGGCATCTGTGCCCCATCTTCTTTTTTCCCTCCCTGCTCGGATGAGGTAAGAGCCGGCACAGCCACCTTAGACCCCACAGTGGAAGCTATGAGTTACACTGGTTTGTGAGAGAGAAATGAACTTAAGGGTAATAGTCAGAGATGGGTCTCCTTGTCAAATTATGTGTGTGCCCTGGCATGGAGTGCTGTCTGGAAAGGGCGCCTCTTTATAATTCACAAAGGTTTTGGCTGGGCTAATGGTGGCTCCAGAGCAGTGTTATCCTATGGAAATATATATTTTAAATTTATTTGTTTTATTTATTTATTTTTGGCTGTGTTGGGTCTTCGTTGCTGTGCTTCAGCTTTCTGTAGTTGCGGCGAGCGGGGGCTACTCTTCGTCACGGTGCGCGGGCTTCTCACATTGCGGTGGCTTCTCTTTGGTGCGGAGCACGGGCTCTAGGCATGCAGGCTTCAGTAGTTGTGGTGCGCGGGCTCAGTAGTTGTGGCTCACGGTCTCTAGAGTGCAGGCTCAGTAGATGTGGCGCACGGGCTTAGGTGATCCGCGGCATGTGAGATCTTCCCGGATTAAGGATCGAACCCATTTCCCCTGCATTGGCAGGTGGATTCTTAACCACTGCGCCACCAGGGAAGTCCCTATCCTATAGAAATATAACGCAAGCCATAAATGCAAGCCTCATAGGTAATGATAATTTTTCAAGTGGCTGTGTTAGAAAAGCAAAAAGAAACAAATGAAATAATAACATATTTAATAATATAATTATATGTCAGATTAATATCAACAATATAAACATATATTAATAATTATAGTCATAGTAAGATGTTAATATTATATAGTTATATTGTAACATATAATGATGTTTTAAAAATTAAAAAATATTATTAAAGAAATTTTATTGGAGTGTAGTTGATTTACAATGTTGTGTTAGTTTCAGGTGTACAGCAAAGTGAATCAGTTATACATATACATCTATCCACTATATTTTAGATTATTTTCCCATATAGGTCATTACAGAGTACTGAGTAGAGTTCCCTGTGCTATACAATAGGTTCCCATTAGTTATCTATTTTATATAATGATCTTTAATATGTAACAATAAGGATAATATATAGTTGACCCTTGAACAACATGGGTTTGAACTGGGCAGATCCACTTATATGCGGGTTTTTTCCAATAGATACAGTACCTGTACTTTCATTTTACAGATTTTTAAATTAACTAAGTGTGGGGAAAAGTTTGTATTCGATTAGAGATCACAATATGTGGAAGCAAAAGAACTAGAGTTTGGGCTTCCCTGGTGGTGCAGTGGTTGAGGGTCCACCTGCCGATGCAGGGGACACGCGTCCTGCCCCGGTCCGGGAAGATCCCACATACCACGGAGCGGCTGGGCCCGTGAGCCATGGCTGCTGGGCCAGTGCCCGGAGCCTGTGCTCCGCAACGGGAGAGGCCACAACAGTGAGAGGCCACCTCCTGCCCTTGGGTGAGTCATTTATCAATTCCTTTGTTTTTGAGGCAGAGAGAGCAGTACTAGGATTTTCGACCACGTGGGGGTCAGTGCCCCTAACCTCCAGTTTCTTCGGGCGTCAACTGTAATTAATAATATATTATACTTAACACAATTTCTCCAAAATTTTATTATTTGAACATGTAATACAATATAAAAATTGTTGAGATGTTTTACAATCTTTTTTTTTGCTTTTCCAGGAAGTCTTGGAAATCTGGTGTGTGTGTTATACTCAGGGAGGGCACATCTCTAGTTGGACTCACCACATTTCAGTTACTCAGTAGCTGCATGTGGCTTGTTGGCTGCTGTACTGAGCCGCCCAGGTCGGGTCTTGGGAAGAGGATGAAGAGACACCGGCATAAAGGTTGCTGATGCTGAGGATGATGCATGTACCCCCTCTGCCCTGCAAGTCCATGTCTAGAGAGTTATCTGCAATAAGTCCTCATACACAGGCACCAGGATGTATGTGCAAGGGTGCTCACTGTGATATGGACAAAAATATTGGAAACAACCTAAAGTTCCACCAACAGGGAAGCGATCAAATAAACAGGTTTCAAACTAACAGTGGACTTACGATGCTGTTACAAAAACATGAGGTGTTTAAATGTACTTACAAAAACATTATTCTGAAACAATAGTGATAAGAACACATTATTGGAACAATCGATGAAATGTGAATGAGGATGGTGGCTTACATAAGGTGTTGTATCACATTTCCTTTCTGCTTTTACTATCCCAGCCACTTCCCTTTAAATTTGAAATTACATCAACATGAAAAGTTATAAGAATTATTCTGAGAGACAGTTCATAACTTCGCTAAAGGTCCAGGACATAGAAAATGTTAAGAACTCAAGATTTGGAGGCAATGCACAACTTTGGTCCAAAAATCTTAAAAAAATCAAGAGGGTGTGACCTTGCCTCCTGAGTCTCCCACAGCTCAGGGGCCCTCTTATTATTTTTTTAAATTAATTAATTTTTGGCTGTGTTGGGTCTTCGTTGCTGCGTCCCGGTTTTCTCTACTTGGGGGCGAGCAGGGGCTACTCTTTGGTGTGGTTCATGGGCTTCTCGTTGCGGTGGCTTATCTTTGTTGCGAAGCACAGGCTCTAGGCACGTGGGCTCAGTAGCTGTGGCGCTCAGGCTTACTTGCTCCGCGACATTTGGGATCTTCCCGGACCAGGGCTGGAACCTGTGTACCCTGCATTGGCAGGCGGATTCTTAACCACTGCGCCACCAGAAAAGTGCCTCAGACGCCCTCTTGAGGTCAGGGTTGGTATAATAACCACACATTCCTACCGGCACCAAATCCCCACAACTAAACCTACAAAATCCTCCCGAGTCACGTCCACAACACATGGCTTCATTTAGTAGAACAGAAACTTGCCGAACATCGTGCACTCACATATCCATTCCCAAACACAAACACCACATTTGTAAAAGTCTGGGTGAATACACTCCAAACTGCTAATAGGAGTTTCAGAAGGTTAGCTGTCAGGGGATTTTTCAATGCTTTTTTGGGGGGTGGGGTGGGGATGAGGAGGGTCTTTCTGGATTGTTCAAATGTTTACAAGGTGCATGGATCATCT
The DNA here is from genome assembly GCF_964341445.2 of Mesoplodon mirus. Taxonomy (NCBI): domain Eukaryota; kingdom Metazoa; phylum Chordata; class Mammalia; order Artiodactyla; family Ziphiidae; genus Mesoplodon; species Mesoplodon mirus. The sequence goes on from NC_138995.1 coordinate 57,291,574, forward strand.
TTGCAATAAAAAGGAAGCTAGATCTTCACAAATTGAAGCTTGCTGGAGAAAAATACTATTTGTGGAGGAATGATGTGGGTGGTCTACAGGAGAGTTGCAGACAAGCATGGGAAAAATGAACCTGTTTCTGCACCTGTCGTAATAATCATGCTCATTGTGGTAGACTGAAGAATCGTTCCCAGTGATGTCTGCATCCTAATTCCTGGAACCCAGGGCGTGACTTTATATAGGAAAAAGGACTTCACAGATAAATTAAGGATCTTGAAATGGGAGATTATCCTGGATTATCTAGGGGGTCCTTAAATGTAATCACAAGGGTCCTTAAATGAGGGAGGCAGAGGGAGATTTGAGACACACAGTAGGAGGGAAGGAGATGTGACTGTAGAGGCAGAGATTGGAGTGATGTGGCCACAAGCCAAGGAATGCTGGCGGAGAACAGAACTGGAAGAGGCAGGAACAGATTCTGCTCTGGAGTCTATAGAGGAAGTGTGGCCTTGGCAACATTTTGATTTCGGATTTCTGGTCTCTAGAACTGTGAAAGGATACATTTTTGTTGCTTTAAGCTACTCAGTTTATGGCAATTTGTTACAGCAGCAATAAGAAACTAAATCAGGTAGGATCCTTCCCTGCCCCAGACTCCAGCATGTTTCCACAAGAACCCAGAATGGGGCTGGAAAGGATGGTAGTGGCTGTGGGTGTGTTTGCCAACTTCAAAACTCTAGGGAGGGGCTTCCCTTATGGCGCAGTGGTTGAGAGTCCGCCTGCCGATGCAGGGGACACGGGTTCGTGCCCCGGTCCGGGAAGATCCCACATGCCGTGGAGTGGCTGGGCCCATGAGCCATGGCCGCTGAGCCTGCGTGTCCGGAGCCTGTGCTCCGCAACGGGAGAGGCCACAGCAGTGAGAGGCCCGCGTACCGCAAAAAAAAAAAAAAAAACCTCTAGGGAGGAAGACGGAACAGTCCCCAAGTGCTGGGCCACCTCCACAGACTTGCTTTGCCTCTCTGGGCCTCAATGGAACCTGGTTGGGAGGCTGGGTCTCACAATCCCTGTTTCCCAGGTTTAAGCCAGTTGGATCCCTGAGATTTTCCACTGCTACCTGGGGCCACAGAAGGAAAGGGAGAGATCATCTCAAATGGGTCAAACCAAGGCCTGGAGAGGGGCCGAGCCTAGATGGAGCGGGGGTCTCTTTCGTCTGGCTTCCTCCCTCCTGGGACCTGGAACTTCCTCGGGTTTCGGAGCCCCTGCTTCCTTCCTGTGGCTGGGAGGAGGTGATCAGGTCTCTCTGGGTGTGTGCCCCGCGGAAGGAGCCCTAGACCAATGAGAACCCCAGAGGGGAAAGACGGATCATTTCCTCTTCGCCTATCTGCAGACTCACTTGGGGCTTTAAAAACCACAGCCCTCAGGCAGGAGGGAACCTTTGATCAGCGGAGAACCCGGGAGAAACCTGAATATGGTGAGTCTTGGCGGGGGGAGTGGGGGGCAGACGCCCTCTACCTGCGCGCTCTCGCCCCTTCTTGCTACCTCTCCCCCTTTCCTTCCCCCTCCTCCCTGTCCTCGATCTCCAGCGCCCCGGCGCTCCCCGCCCCGCGCCTTCTCTCCTCTTCCTCATCTCAGACTCTCCCACTCCAGGTCTGGGAGGCAGCTAAAGAGTTAGATTGTCAAGGGATTATATGGCCCACGATTAGCTTCGACTTTTTCTTTTTCTTTCTGTTAAATAGCTCCAAATCCCTAAAGGGTATTCCGTGAAACTCCCTTCCCTCCCCAGAGCTTCAGATTCATTGTAGCTTCCCCCAGAGGCAACGGTGGGCACCAGTTTGTGGTGGATCCTTCTGGAAACAGTCTACAGGTGCTCCAGGGCAGCGCAGGGAACGAAGGAAGGAGTAGTTTGACACGAGGGTCATAATGAAATGGGGTTCAAACCCTGCCTTTCCTGTGTAATAGCGGACGAGACCCGTCTTTTTGAACCTCCTTCTCTTTTTTTTTTTTTTGCGGTACGCGGGCCTCTCACTGCTGTGGCCTCTCCCGTTGCGGAGCACAGGCTCCGGACGCGCAGGCTCAGCAGCCATGGCTCACAGGACCAGCCGCTCCGCAGCATGTGGGATCCTCGCGGACCGGGGCACGAACCCGTGTCCCCTGCATCGGCAGGCAGACTCTCAACCACTGCGCCACCAGGGAAGCCCTGAACCTCCTTCTCTTTATCGGGAAGATAGGGATAGTAACCCTACAGAGCGGAATCTACATCATAGGGTCGTGGGGAGAATTAAATGAGATAATACACAGAAAGCTCTTACAGCGGTGCCTGGCATACAGTTGGCCCTCAATGCTTGTGACGTGTCTATCCTTTCTCCCCCACCCACCCTATAAAGGGAAGTCTCTTTTACACATTATCCTACGTCTTTTTTTTCTTTCATGAATAACATTATATTATTGCCCAGCATTTATTGAGCGTTTACTGCATGCCAGGCACTGTGCTAGGCACTTGACATTTATGAATTTTGACTTAAACCATCTGTGAGGAAGGTATCATCCCCATGTATTTCAGGGAAATTGCCTCTTTCCTTTTATCAGCTATGTGATATGCCAGTGGGAGTTTCCATCTCTTATCAAAGGAGATTTAGGCTGTCCCATACTTTGTTTTTAAAACCAAAATTAGGGAATTCCCTGGTGGTCCAGTGGTTAAAACTCGGTGCTTTCACTGCCGAGGGCCGGTGTTAGATCCCTGGTCAGGGAGCTAAGATCCCACAAACTGCGTGGCAAAACCAAACCAAACCAAAACCAAACCCAAATTACATCTTTGGACCCACATCTGGGTTTCCAGAACTGCAAATGCTGAATCCAAGGCATGGGCAATTTTTATTTTAACAGATATTGACAAAACTTGTACCAATTTACGTTCCTCATCTACAGAGCATGAGAGTGTCTACTCGTCTAGACCCCCATCTGCATAGTTATATGGAACTTTTTTATTTTTGCCAACCTGAAAGGCAGTTCATTGCATCCTCAAAGGATCTGAAGGCTTGTCTTTTTCTCATGGTTTTTAAAACGCAAGTGCTTATGTTCCTTTGTGCTCAGGGATGTTGAGTCACAAAGATTGCAAATTCAAGAAGGTAAATCTGAGTCGAGATGCTCACCTCCACCCTTGTATCCCATGTCTCAGAGGATGCTATATTGGTTTCAACTGGTTCTGTGGGTGAATTGTTTAAAGACGTTGTGTCCATGTAGGAACAGGGAGAGGGATGTTCCGGAAAAAAAGCAAACTGTGTCTTCTGCGTATTTACTAGTTCTGACAGCATTCCTAAGTGAGTCTGTTATTTCCACTGTAATGGAGGGGACAGTTGGCAGGACTTTCCTGCTGTGAGGATGGCGAGACTGAAGCCCAGTGAGGGAGGGGAGGGGCTGGGGCAGAGTTTACCACCCACCAGCTGCTTGACTGTAGCCATGTCATGCCTCTTTAAAAAAAAATTTATTTATTTATCTGTGCTGAGTCTTAGTTGTGTCATGCATGTGGGATCTAGTTCCATGACCGGGGATCGAACCCAAGCACCCTGCATTGGGAGCACGGAGTCTTAACCACGGGACCACCAGGGAAGTCCCCTGTCATGCCTCTTAAGTCTTTCCACTTTTCTTCCTCCCCTGAGCATCAACCCCATCCAAGCCCCCATCTTCGCTGGAGTGGGTCCCTGCCCCTGCCTCCTCTCTGGTCCTCTTGCCTCTAGTCTTACCTCCTCAGGTAAGACTAGAGGCAAGAGGGATCTTTCTAAAGAGAAACTCTCATCTAGTCCCTCTGCAGCTCCAAGACCATCCATGGCTCCCCATTACCCCAGGATAAAATACATATCCTTTAACATGGCATCTGTGGCTCCTCCAACCTCGTCTTGGCTACCTGCCAGCCACGCTGATGTTCGTTCATTTTTCTGGTGTGTGGACACTCCTCCCTGTTACCTTGTGGCCTTTTGCCTTGAATGCATGCCCCTCACTCCCAACACACTTGAGGTTTGGTAGCCTCTCAGAGAGGGCTCTGGAGTTGGACTCTCAGAAGTTCTCTCCTACCTCTGCCACTTGCTAACTGCGAGGACTAGGAAAGGTCTCTTAAGCTTTCTGTAGCCTCAGTTTTCTCATCTGTAAAATGGGTGTTGCAATGGCAACAATGCTCACAGGGTCGTCCTGTGGATTAAATGAGATGATACATGGGACTTCCCTGGTGGTCCAGTGGTTAAGACTGCGCTTCCACTGCAAGGTGTGCAGGTTCGATTCCTGGTTGGGGAACTAAGAACCCGCATGCCACATGACCTAAATAAATAAATAAGCGAGCTGATATGTGAAAAGGATTTAGAACAGAGCTTGGCAATTCTGAGTTCGTTTCTCGTAAGCATCTTCTTCACCCTGTTCTCCTCCGATCCATTCATGACTCCTCACTGCCACCACCCTAGTGCAAGCCACCATCATCCCTCACCGCAGCTAGACAATCCCAACCTCCTCTTCTTGTCAGCTTCTGATCGGGAGCCCTTTCTCCACACAACAGACAAGGGCTCTTGAAATGAGCCTGTGAACTTAGGAACAATAAGAGTACCCTGCCCTTGGGGTTGTTGTGGCATAAATACTGTGGTTAGGGAATTGACGAACTAACGCCTGGGAAGCACGGAGAACAGCGCCCGGCACTTAGGAATCACTTAGGAGCCCCAAGACCTGTGCTGTCTGAGATGGTAGCCACAAGCCACCTGTGGCTGGTGAAATTTAATTAAAATGACAGAAAAGTAAAAGTTCAGTTCCCAGACACATCTGCCACATTTCATGCACTCAACAGCCACAGGTGACTGGTGGCTACCATCCTGGATGGTGCACATCTGGAACATTTCCATCAGTACAGAGAGTTCTGTTGAACGGTGCTGTGGTTTTATTTCACCAAGACCCTTCTCCTGGTCCCACACCAGGCTGGATTCTCTATTGAACACACTCAGTTCCCATCCCTGAGGATTAATTTCTCTCCCAGTAGACCATAACCTCTCCGAGGGCAGGTGCCATGTATGTCAGGAACAAATCCCTGAGCCTGTTAGTATTTGTGCAATGAAGAAATATTATTAGAATCTTTCCTAGACTCCTAGAATGGTAGAACCATGAATACTTTTGTATAGTCTATATAACATCCGTTCTGGGGGGAAAGGGCAGTGCGTTCACTGGTATGGCTCTGCATATAAGAAGAACAAAAGCAAATATGGTAAAAGCTTCCTTCCAATGCTTGCCCTCCAACCCACTACTTCCCCTCCCCAGGGGAAACCACTGTTACAGATTTCCTCTGCCTGCTTCTGGAACTAGTCTGTGCATACACAAGCAAACACACACACACACACACACACATACACACACGGAGAGATAGAATGATAGAGACAGAGGGGAGGGAGGGGGAGGAAGGAAGGGAGAGAGAGAGAAAAACTGAGAGAGTGAGAGAGAGAGAGAGATTCCTCTTTTGTAGGTAGCGTGCTTCACACACTGTTCAGTTCTTACTTTTTCTATTTCACCCTAGATCTTGGAGCTCTTTCCACACACATCCTTACGTAAACTTCCTCATTCTTTTGACGGTTGCATAGTATTCTTTTGCCTGGATCTGCCATCGTTAATTTAGTCAGTCCCCTCTTGCGGGATGCTTCGGCTATTTCTGTTCTTTGTAGAGATGCTGCAATGGCAAAACTTTGCAAGCCTGTTTTATCGGGAGCATCCTAGACATCACAAAGGGTTGGAATCAGCATCTTTTTTCTGCACTTGTGAAGTCAGTGAGAGGAAAGGGCCTCGTGAGTTCATTCCAGAAAAGGAACTTTGTCAGCTGATGAGAGGGGTGGTGGTGAGCATGAGAGCAGGGGGTGGGGAGGCTCCCCTTTTTTGGGGTCTGGGCTATTCTGTGGCTAAGCATGGCCGAGAGCTTGTGAAATGAGCAGGGACAAAAGTTAGCTTCATGTATCATGTCTGAGGTGGACATTTAAAATATTTAACATCCTGCTAAGGTGCAGAGCCCCCCTGGGCAGGGTCTGGGGCCTCTTACCATGCCCGGCATTAACCCTTTAGTGCATGGGAACTGGGAGTGGGGCGTCCCAAAGTAGAAAATGGGAGGCCAGGGTGCTGGGAGTGGGGATGGTACAGGTGGGTGGCTCAGGGCAGGGGCTCGTTATCAATGGAAATAATTCAACAATTTTAACTTTTTGGAAACATTTTCACACTTATAGAAAAATTACAAGAATAATACAAAGAACTTCCATATACTCTTTACCCAGATTCTCCAAGTTTGCTTTGTCTGTCTACTATCTATCTATCTATCTATCTATTTATCTATCTATCATCTACTGTCTTTTTTTCCTGAAACAGTTGAGAGTAAGTTGCAGGCATCATGTCCTTTGTCCCCCCAATGTTTCGGTGTCTCCTTCTCAAGAACAAGGACATTCATTTACATGAGCACAGCACAACGATCAATGTCAGGAAATTTACTGTTTGGTGAGATACTATTATCTATATCCAAACGTTGCAATACTAGATAATATTCAAACTTGTTCAATTGTCCAAATAATGCCCTTTAGAGTGAATTTGTTTTTCCTGCTCCAGACTCTGGTCCAGGATGTCTCATTACATTTGGTTGTCCTGGCTCTTTAGTTCCCATTCATCTGGAACAGTCCTTCGGTCCTTTCTTGTCTCTATGACACTGGCATTTTAATTTTAATTGAGTATAATTCACGTAACATACAATTCACCATTTTATTTATTTATATTAATTTTTATTGGAGTATGGTTGCTTTGCAATGTCGTGTTAGCCTCTACCACACAACAAAATGAATCAGCCATACACACTAATTCACCATTTTAAAGTGTACCATTCAGTGACATTTAGTACATTCAAGATGCTGTCCCATCACTATCTTTATCTATTTCCAGAACCTTTTAATCACCCTCAAAGTACCCATTAAGCACTCCCTCCCTGATTCCCTTCCCCCAGTCCCTGGCAATGACTAGCACATTCCCCATCTCTATGAATTTGCCTATTCTGGACACCTCACGTAAATGGAACCATACGATCTGTGACCTTTTGTGTCTGACTTCTTTCACTCAGCATAATGTTTACAAGCTCCATCCACGTTGTAGCTTGTATCAATACTTCATCCCTTTTTATGGCTAAATAATATTCCACTGCATGGGTATAGCATACCCTGTTCATCCACTCATCAGCTGACATTGACATTTTCCCTCTGGATAATTTAATCACTGCTATGGCTCTACCAGCAAGTACCCTGGACCATCAGCCCGATTGACCCAGTTGACCTTAGGGTAACATAAAGGAACTGGAAATAAAAAAACAGTTGTTCAGAGAAAGATCTGAGCTCTTCAATAATTGTAAGATCAATAAATAATAGGAGCATTGCCGTTTCTCGTCTCCCTCTAGTGTACCAGGCATCTTGCCAGGTGCTTAAACATTTTTCATCTTATTTAATCCGCAAGCTGGGTGTTTAGTGGGTATCAACCTCAGCCTGCAAATTTAGGTGCCCTAAAAATCCAGCTCTTATTATTTCTGTAATAATGATTTCTATTTTTCTCTATCTCCTTTCCCTGGGTTGGTGACGAAGTCACCTTCAGAGCTGGGTTCCAAGGGCCACAGAGCTCACCCCTCAAGTGTCCTTACCCCATTGACAGCCCCCCTGGAGATGTTCAGGGGCAGCCTGCCTGGATTTGCATCCCAATCTAAACAGAGTTGAATTCCCATTTACGTGACTGGAACAGGCTACTTGATCTTCTGGCGCCTCTGTTTTCTCATCAATAAAATGGACATATTAATAGAACCTACTTGTAGGGTCATGGTCAGGACTGAAAGAGCTAATGTTGTGCTTGGAGCATAGTAGATGCTCAATCAATACTGTCTACTTTAGTATGATCATTCCATGTCCTGCATGGGGATTTTTCTGCCGTGTCTGGTGCCTCTGGGTTACAGTTTTGCATCCAAGGCTGTTTCCAGCTCAGCTGCTACCCTTTCTCTCTTGGAGGGGTATGACACTTCCAGGTGGCTCTGTCTGGGGAAGAAGTGCTCAAGACCTTTCTGTTCTTTATCTTATTATGGAAAATTTCAAACACACAAAAATAGAGAGAATAATATTGTGAACACCCAATGTACCCATCACCCAGCCTCCAACAGTTATCAACACTTTGCTATTCTAAGTCATCTTTGGCCCTCCCTTCTTCCCTTCCTTCTTCCTTCCTCTCTCCTTCCCTCTAGCTATTTTTTTTCTGGAGTGTTTTAAAGCAAATCCAAGACATCCTACTTTACTTGCTAAGTATCTCTCTCAGAAATAGCCTTCCCCCACTTTTTGAAAACATAAGCACAGTATCATATCACCCTCAATAAAATTAGCAATAATTCCTTACTATCGTCAAATATCCAGTCCATTTTTTTTTTTTTTTTTGCGGTGTGCGGGCCTCTCACTGTTGTGGCCTCTCCCGTTGCGGAGCACAGGCTCCGGACGCGCAGGCCCAGCGGCCATGGCTCACGGGCCCAGCCGCTCCGCGGCATGTGGGATCTTCCCGGACCGGGGCACGAACCCGTGTCCCCTCCATCGGCAGGTGGACTCTCAACCACTGTGCCACCAGAGAAGCCCCTCCAGTCCATTTTTAAATCTCCCAGATTGTCTCTAAAATATCTTTTTTCTCATATGATTATTCCAATTGGATCCAACCAAGGTCTCCATTTTGCCTTTGCTTGATATGCTTCTTAAATCTCTTTTAATCCATGACACTTCCCATTCCTTCCCCTGCCCCCTTTTTAAAAATCTTTTGGCCGCGCTGCACGACATGTAGGATCTTAGTTCCCCAACCAGGGATTGAACCTGTGCTCCCTGCATTGGCAGCACGGAGTCTTAGCCACTGGACCGCCAGGGAAGTACCTCCCCTTCCTTTTTAAAAATGCCATTTATTTGTGAGAGTAACAAGACCATTTGTCCTGTAGAGTTTCCTGAGTTCTGATTGGGCTGATTTTGTCCCTGTGGTGTTATTTATTGCATTCCTCTCTCCTCTGCTTTTCCTGTAAACTGGTAGTTTTAGATCTAGAATCCTGATTAGATTTACCTTCTTCTTTTTTTTTTTTGTGGCAAAAATTACTTCATAGGTGGTGCCGTATCCTTTCTACTGCATCACATCAGATAGAGCAAATGTCTACTTGTCTCTCTTCTCAAGGTGCTGAGGCTGAATGGAGGCTTTGCGGTGCCAGCTCAACCTATTTATTATAAAGTTACTGTCTGTTTTTCACCTGATAGTTTTATTAGGTGTTGTTGATTGTCATCCAGATCCATGTTTCCTTATGTCTATCATTCCTTCTGCAAGTATTATTTTTAGACTCTTCTCTAAAGAAGGCCCTCCCACATTGACTCTTTATTTCCCTGAAATATACTCTGTACAGAAATGGCAGGATAAGTGCTTGATTCATTCCCTTTCCAGAATAAAAATATGACCAAAATATATTTGCTTTTATTACCATTATGAACTCATAGATCTTTATTATTAATGTATTTTATTGCATCACAGGTATTATTTATTATTATTATATACTCAAATTGTGCCATCTTTTTTTTTTTTTTTGCGGTACGCGGGTCTCTCACTGTTGTGGTCTCTCCCGTTGCGGAGCACAGGCTCCGGACGCGCAGGCTCAGTGGCCATGGCTCACGGGCCCAGTCACTCCGTGGCATGTGGGATCTTCCCGGACCGGGGCACGAACCCGTGTCCCCTGCATCGGCAGGCGGACTCTCAGCCACTGCGCCACCAGGGAAGCCCTGTGCCATCTTTTGCCTAGTGGGAGCTTTTTCAGGCTGTCTCTGTGATATGTCCCTATCATTATTTAAAATTTTTTCTTACTTTCTAGTGTGAGATGTTCTGGGCTCATTTTGTATATTTTCTGTCTCAGAACAGGAATCAGCCTTTCTCCAAGGAGCCCTGGTTCCTTTGAATGCCGGGTGGTAATTAAAGACCATAATCTGTGCACCAAGATACCCTTTGTTCTTGAACTCATATCCTTCTCTATTCCTTTCATTCCTTCTGCCCTGCCCCTGGCAAGGTACAAGTCTATTTCTTATTCTTCCTCTTGCTGCCCCTAAATATTTTCTCTCTGCTCTGAGACTGAGGTTTTGGGCGAATGAGAGCTAAAACTGAAGGACTGCTATAGGAGTTAACCAGGAATGAAATGGAGGCAAGAAGCAGTAATGGAACTTGCAGAGGGCCATGTAGGCTTCAAGTAGGACGGTCGGGATCTGGGTCCTAGTGTCGTGCTGGGCCATCCTGGTACCCAGGGCAGAAGGACACATGTGTGCCCCTATCTACACTTAGGAAAACATCCTTCCATAGTTTGAACCAAGTAGAAAAAGTAAATAAAGCTTTACCAACCCCCTTTCCAAAACAACCCCTCCTAAGACCCCATGACTATACATAAAGCCCCACATTGCTTGCTATGTTTGCACGCCATTGTCAACCTGCAAAAACCCACCCAGCTGGGAATGAAAACTGTGGGCTGATCTGCAGGTTCCTCTTGCATCATAATGCAGGGCCATAAACCAAACAAACAACTGCAGCAGGTTGCCTTCATTTAAAATTAGAATTTTTTTGCAATGTGGTTTGTTTTCTGGGGGGGGGGGCATTCATCTTGATTCTTTAAAATATTGCATTAAGATATTATGTCTCTTCACTTTGCTGTACACCTGAAACTAACACAACATTGTTAAATCACCTATACTCCAGTGAAAATTTAAAAAATAAGTAAATAAAAAATAAAATTTAGGGCATAGCTCAGAACTTGGGCTATCAATTTCGGATTTATGTTCATATGATTATTAGCTTAGTCTCCTCTAAGTATTAAAGTGCAGAATTAACTTAAAAAATGATATTATGTATCTTGATGACTGGTGCTTCCTGTCTACCCCTTCTGCCTGAGTACATGAGGCCCTGTTGAGACACTGCTGACTCTGGGCAGCTGCTCCCAGGCAGAGCACAGAGCGGCCTCAGTGGGTGGGAGGCAGCCAAAGGGAGTGATGCTGCTGGAGGTGGGGGGGGGGGACTACCTACTCAGTAATATCATCTCAGTTGGTTGGTGACATTAAAGCTGTCTTAACAAGCAGTGTGTCATGGGTACTGGCCAGAGTGGAGAGTGACCACAGTACTGGAGCAGGCCTAGGCTTTAACCATTCGGTTGCTAGATTCTGGGGAAGTCCGGGGACTTCAGGGGGAGGTGGCAGGATGGCACGGAGACCTATTAGTATGGAAGGGTTTTCACCATTTTTAATAAGTGGTATGACACCCCAGCTGGCTCTCAGCCCTCAGCATCCCCATTTCCCTGGGAGAAACCTAAGACTTAAAGAAGTGGAGTGATGGGCTTTGAGTAGCTCTGATGGGCCCCCCTGCCACCTGTCTGCAGACTTATACCATCCCTGCTTCTCTGATTCCACCCAGGACTCCATGACTAATAACACCCCTGATTACTACGATTATAGCGACTGGACCGATAACCCCTACATACTGGTGGATGACTCTTCCCAAACCCACAGGCTGCGTGTACCAGATGTGATCGCCCTGGTAATCTTTGCAGTCGTCTTCCTGGTGGGAGTGCCAGGCAACGCCCTGGTGGTCTGTGTGACGGGGTCCGAGGTCAAGCGAACCGTCAATGCCATCTGGTTTCTCAACCTGGCGGTGGCTGACCTCCTCTCCTGCCTGGCGCTGCCCGTCTTGTTTTCATCCATCGTCCAGCACAACCACTGGCCCTTCGGTGACACTGCTTGTGGAATCCTGCCCTCTCTCATCCTGCTCAACATGTATGCCAGCATCTTGCTCCTGGCCACCATCAGCGCCGACCGCTTCCTGCTGGTGTTTAATCCCATCTGGTGCCAGAACTATCGAGGGGCCCGCATGGCCTGGGTGGCCTGCGCTGTGGCCTGGGCTTTGGCTCTACTGCTGACCATACCTTCCTTTGCGTTTCGTAAAGTCCATGTGGAACACTTCCCACCCAAGGTGACGTGTGTGGTTGACTATGGTGAGGACCGTTTATATATAGAGAGGGCCGTGGCCATTATCCGGCTGGTCGTGGGCTTCCTGGGGCCGCTGGTCACACTTACAGTCTGTTACACCTTCCTTCTGATCCGGGCTTGGAGCCGCAGTGCCACCCGTTCCACCAAGACTCTCAAGGTGGTGGTGGCAGTGGTGACCAGCTTCTTTGCCTTCTGGCTGCCCTACCAAGTGACAGGGATGATGCTGTTTTTTGCCCACAAGACAAACTTCAAATCCGTGTCCAGTTTGGATGCCCTGTGTGTCTCCATAGCTTACATCAACTGCTGTATTAACCCCATCATCTACGTGGTCGCTGCCCAGGGCTTTCATGCCCGGTTCCTCAAGTCTCTCCCCTCCAGGCTCCGGGATGTGTTGGCCGAAGACTCCATGGGCAGGGAAAGCAAGTCCAACACGTTCTCCACGGTGGACACCCCGGCCCTGAAGACCCAGGAGGTGTAAGGGGAGGCCTCTCCGGCCCCCGTCTTTCCGGCGCTCCACCAAACTTCCGGTGCATTCACTTTGCTTATTGGATCTTGGCGAGGTGGGTGGTGGTTGAGTTAATTCGCCTCCATTCCGTTCATCGTTCCCGGACTTGTCCTTCCTCTTCCAGGCGAACCCTCCTCATCACTCCTCATTTCCAAGATTAGCACGTCCTTCTAGGGACCCCCAACCTTTCTTTCCATCCGAGGACTTTGGAAAACAAACAGCAACCAATATACCTGGAGACCTTCCATAGAACAACACGTTTGTGTGCAGAGAGTGTGAATACGTTAGATACATAGACCCCAGACAAACAGAAACATTCAAACCTTGAAAAAAAGAGTTCTATATTTATTTTATGGAGAGTTGGCAAAAAAAAAAATGTAACTGGCATCTCAGAAGTTATTCTTGTTTAGTACAAAGCAAAAGTCCATGGACCTATCTCAGCTTTTGGAATTGAGTTGATTTAAAGAAAAACAGTAAGTTAGTATGTTACTTCACTGGGTTAAAAAAAAAAGTATTAAGTAAAAAGATGTTATATAGTTATGGCAAAAAGCAAGCAGTGAGGAAGACACCTAGGGTTGGGAAACATTGGTTGGGCCCCTCCAGGGAATGGGGTCCCAGGGGAATTTGCTGTTTTACGTTGTCAACTGCTGTTTTGTTTGCGCTGAAAAAAAAATTAAACATTTTATTTTGACCTCATTTAAATTCTCATGCCGTTGGGTTGTAAGCAGTAAAACGGAGTGATCCTGGGTACCTTTGACCTGTTTCCTGCAATAGGCACATCTTGCAAAATGACATTACATCACAACCAAGATGTTGACATGAATACGGTCGAGGCGCGGGTCATTTTCGTCACTGCCAGGATCCCTCGTGACACCCTTTTCTAGCCACTCTCACTGCCTTCTACCTTCCCCAGCCTTGTCCCAAACCCCTGGCAACCACGAATCCTCTCTCCATCTCTGTGATTTGGTCCTTTCAAGAATGTTATATCAATGGACTCATACATATATAACATACAAAGCATGTAACCTTTGGACTGTCAAAAAAGCTAGTAAACACCAGTTGAAAAATGAAAATAAAAAATAATAAATGTTGAAATGTTGCGATGTTTATAACTGACTTGGAAATATTCCTGCTTAGTGTTTTTTTTTTGTGTGTGTGTGTGTGTGTGTGTGTGTGTGTCCACATTGGCTAGAAATATTGTACAGACCAACAGAAATATGATGTGAGCCACGTAAGTAGTTTAAAACTTTTTACTAGCCTCGTTAAAAATTTAAATGAAAAGGATGAAATAATAGTAATATATTTAATAATGTAATGCAATTATATGTTCTATTAACAACAATGATATGAATGCTATATTAATTATATTATAATAATTTATTATATACTATATGATTATATGTTACATGAATATCTATGTAGTATATAATATATAATAATTTTGTTTATAATTATATAATAGATAAATATGTAATATAACAAACTATATAACATATATCAATACTATATTAATGTATATATGTATAAATATATTAGAGTAATATTAGTGCTATTAATATATATATATATATTACTATATATAGAGATATCTAACATAAATTGATAAAATAATAATATATAATCAATAATATATTTTGCTTAACTCAATATATTGAAAATATTTTTATTTTGACATGTAATCAGTGTGAAAAATTATTATGAGGTCTTTTACATTCTTTTTTTTTCTTTTTTTAATTCTTTTTTTTAATTGAAGTATAGTTAATTTACAATGTTATGTTAGTTTCAAGTGAACAGCAAAGTGATACAGTTATACATATATTCTTTTTCAGATTCTTTTCCACTATAGGTTATTACAAGATATTGAGTATAGTTCCCTGTGCTATACAGTAGGTCCTTGTTGTTTATCTATTTTATATACAGTAGTGTGTATATGTTAATCCCAACCTCCTAATTTATCTATCCCCTCACCCCGCTATCTCCTCTGGTAACCATAAGTTTGCTTTCTATGTCTGTGAGTATTTCTGTTTTGTAAATAAGTTCATTTGTATCATTTTTTTTAGATTCCACATGTAAGTGATATCATATGGTATTTGTCTTTCTCTTTCTGACTTACTTCACTTAGTATGATAATCTCTAGGTCCATCCATGTTGCTGCAAATGGCATCATTTCATTCTTTTTTATGGCTGAGTAATATTCCACTGTACATATGTACCACATCTTCTTCATCCATTCATCTGTCAATGGACATTTAGGTGGCTTCCATGTCTTGGCTATTGTAAATAGTGCTGTTATGAACATTGGGGTGCATGTGTCTCTTTTAATTAGAGTTTTCTGTGGGTATATGCCCAGGAGTGGGATTGCCGGGTCATATGGTAACACTATTTTGAGTTTTTTAAAGGAAGCTCCATACTGTTCTCCATAGTGGCTGCTACATTTTACATTTGTTATTTTTTTTTTAGTACTGTCTTCAAAATCCTGAGTGTGTTACAGTCACAGCACATCTTCATTCAGACTGACACATTACAAGTGCCCAGGGAGCCACACAGAGCTGGTGGCCCCTGAATCCAACAACCACATAGATATCGACTCCCTCCTTCTTTTTGCAAGAGCTGGCTGGGTCCAGGGAACAGCCTTCAGCATGGGGCGCTGGGCTGGGATTTTGCTTAATTCCGATGGGAAACATAGATGAATCCTGCTACTACAGTGTTCTCATGTCTGCCTTGGGGACAACTTTTATTTAAAGATGCTGTCTGAGCACCTAGAGTGACAGGTGCTCTGCAGGACTTGCAGAAGAGGTTGTGTGTGGTTTTTGATAGTAAATGTTGGTACCTGTGCAGACTCTCTAGCAGCAAGATCGTTGGGGGAAGACCTGAGCTCCAGCTGCCTTCAGGTCTGATACCCTCTGTAAAGATGCTGGCAATCCCTTCTACCTGGTCAGCCCATATCCTTCCTTCACCCTCCTCCCAGCTGCTTGGGCCTCCTCCCTGGCTGGTTCCAGGCCGGCTGGTTATACTCTCTCTCAGTGCGATCCTTCCCTGCCTCCTCTGCAGACTTTCTTCCTCTGCCCTGAAATGTTGGCTTTCTAGAGTTCTCTTGAACAGGCTTCCTACTTTTGTGACTTCATCCAATACCTTCACAGTTCTCTCTCTCTCTTCAGGGTGTGGCCTCCGTACCTACTTTGCCCAAAATGATCTCAGCATCTTCTCCCAAACCTCCCCCTCCCTTTGCATTCCCCAACCCAGGGGGTGCCCTACCGTCCATATAGTCACCCAAACCTGCACTTGGGACCCATGCTGGACGCCACCCTCTTCCCACCCCATGCCTTTCATGGTCCAAGCCCTCCATCCTCTCCCACTTGGGTCCCTGCTCCTTCTCCTGCCTGGTCTCCCAGCTGCTTGGTCTGTTTTTAAAAGACCACCCCGTCGCTATTCTACCTTCCTTCAGGGTGCAGCCTCCTCCAGGAAGTCCTCCCTGACTTCCCACCCCTATGCTCCATCTCTGTTCCAGACCATCCTCTGGCTTTCCTGGTTTGGGCAGTGGGCTGCAGGCAGTGGGGTCTTTCCTTCACGCTGATTTGGAAAGGAGATGCTTCCCAGAAGCTGGGTCCCACAGTGGTCTTCTAGAAACACTTGGAGGCCAACATGTGGGATCCAGGTGTCTTCTTCAAGGCATCCTCAGCCTGGTGTTGATCAGTGCTGCCCAGGAGGGAAGTGGGTTGAAGGGCCAGGCGGTTGTGAAATCTGGAGCCTGGGAAATCTGTTAGGTCAACAAGTTCTAAAGAGGAAGTGGTGGGGAAAGGAAGGGAATGATTGGTTTGGCTGAGTTGGCAGTGTTCCTACCTCCGCACCCACCCCCCCAAGTCCCCTGTCATGGCCCCACCCATTGCTCAGATCTGGCTCCCCAAGGCCTGATGGGTCAGAGACTCTCGCCCTGCATCTGTGCCATGTGACCTTCCCAAGCACCCCATCTCCAACCTCCAGGGTGGTATTACTCCAAATTCTTGTTGTCTGATAGGAATATAATGCAAACCACATGCATGATTTTACATTTTTCAGCAGACAAGCAAGAGACAAGCAAAGAGAAATAAAAAGAATCAGGTAAAATGAATTTTGGTGCTATATTTTATTGAACCAAATATATTTCAAGCACTGTCATTTCAATATGTGATTGGTATAAAAAGTGATTGAGAGATTTTACATTCTTTTTTTTTTTTTTTTTTTTTTTTTTCTGTACGCGGGCCTCTCACTGTTGTGGCCTCTCCCGTTGCAGAGCACAGGCTCCGGATGCGCAGGCTCAGCGGCCATGGCTCACGGGCCCAGCCGCTCCGCGGCATATGGGATCCTCCCAGACCGGGGCACGAACCCGTATCCCCTGCATCGGCAGGCGGACTCTCAACCACTGCGCCACCAGGGAGGCCCGAGATTTTACATTCTTTTCTTTTTCATGCCAAGTCTTCAAAATCTGGTGTGTATCACAGCATCTTTCATCTCAGATCCAGCTCATTTTTTTCTTCTGGTTCTTATGCAATATATTATTTTAACTCTCTAATTATAATTTATTAATTATAATAAATCTTTTTTCTTTACCTCTTTGCACTATTTCTGTTTTCACACAGTTGTTTGGTTGTCTCGTTTATTTTCATCTCTGGTTTCAACTTAACATTTTTCTTCCTGTGTCCGGTTATCTTTTTTTTTTGAATTTTATTTTATTTATTTTTTTATACATCAGGTTCTTATTAATTATCCATTTTATACATATTAGTGTATACATGTCAATCCCAATCTCCCAATTCATCCCACCCCCACCCCTGTCACTTTCCCCCCTTGGCGTCCATACGTTTGTTCTCTACATCTGTGTCTTAATTTCTGCCCTGCAAACCAGTTCATCTGTACCATTTTTCTAGGTTCCACATATATGTGTTAATATACGATATTTGTTTTTCTCTTTTTGACTTACTTCACTCTGTATGATAGTCTCTAGATCCATCCACGTCTCTACAAATGACCCAATTTCTTTCCTTTTTATGGCTGAGTAGTATTCCATTGTATATATGTACCACATCTTCTTTATCCATTCGTATGTCGATGGGCATTTAGGTTGCTTCCATGACCTGGCTATTGTAAATAGTGCTGCAGTGAACATTGGGGTGCATGTGTCTTTTTGAATTATGGTTTTCTCTGGGTATATGCCCAGTAGTGGGATTGCTAGGTCATATGGTAATTCTACTTTTAGTTTTTTAAAGAACCTCCATACTGTTCTCCATAGTGGCTGTATCAATTTACATTCCCACCAACAGTGCAAGAGGATTCCCTTTTCTCCACACCCTCTCCAGCATTTGTTGCTTGTAGATTTTCTGATGACGCCCATTCTAACTGGTGTGCGGCGATATCTCATTGTAGTTTTGATTTGCATTTCTCTAATAATTAGTGATATTGAGCAGCTTTTCATGTGCTTCTTGGCCATCTGTATGTCTTCTTTTTTTTTTTTTTTTTTTTTTTTTTGCTGTACGCGGGCCTCTCACTGCTGTGGCCTCTCCCGTTGCGGAGCACAGGCTCCGGACACACAGGCTCCGTGGCCATGGCTCGCGGGCCCAGCCACTCCACGGCATGTGGGATCTTCCGGGATCGGGGCACGAACCCGTGTCCCCTGCATCGGCAGGCGGACTCTCAACCACTGCGCCACCAGGGAAGCCTTGTATGTCTTCTTTGGAGAAATGTCTATTTAGGTCTTCTGCCCATTTTTTGATTGGGTTGCTTGTTTTTTTAATATTGAGCTGCATGAGCGATCCAGCTCATTCTAAATGCTCATTGGCCTCATGTGGCCAGTGGCTACCATATTGGACAGCTCAGGGCTAGAATATCTTGATTAACGTTCAGATCATCTACAAAATTGTAACATCTAACAGCTGGAGTTTTAGACTTCTAACACTCGAAGATTCTGGTGTGACATTCTAGAATCCTGTGATTCAAATAGTCTGTGGCTAATGTTGTAGGAGCCCTTGGGTCAAATCACCTATGATTCCAACTTTCTGAAAGTCTGTGATGCCAACAATTCAGCCTTCAGAGTCTTTGAACTAGATCAGGCGTTAGCAAACTCCAGCCTGTGGGCCAAATCCAGCCCACTGCTTGTTTTTGTGAATAAAGTTTTATTGGAACACAGCCATGCCATTCAATCTGTGGCCGCTTTCATTCTAGCAGAGAGATGAATGACCTCTTGACCAGCAAAAACTAAAACATTTACTCTCAGTTCTCTCACCGAAAAAGTTTACTCTTGATCAAGATATTCAAAGATTTTAAGATGGATGATGATTTTATAGATGCTAATTTGTTGTACTTTGTACTTGACACAAGTTACAGGCACTCTTTTCTATGCATCAGATATCACGTAATAATATGTATTGTTCAAAAGAGACTGGTTTCCCCATCTTGGCCACCCACTCTCTTGGGCTTCCAGAATTCCATTAGGCTGCACTCCATGAAATTACCAGACTTCATCCTATTTTAGGGTGAGGGGGTATAACAGTTTATTTATTACTTTAAAAAACTTGTAAGGTACACATAACATAAAACTCACCATTAGTAGTATTTAGTATATCCACAGTGTTGTGTAACTGTCACCACTATGTAACTAGTTCCAGAATATTTTCATCACCCCAAAATAAAGACCCCATTCCCATCAAGCAGTTACTTTCCATTCACATCCTCCCTTCCCCTCAGGCCCTGGCCTTCATTAATATGTTTTCTCTTGCCACGATTTGCCAGACTTCAACCTATTTTGACTCACAAAACTGGCAATTTCACATGGGTCAATTTAATAACCTTCTAATGATGTCCTCATTGTAAGTTTCTCCATTGTTGAGGGGCTGGTACTCAGCATCTCGCAGGGTATCTGTAAAACGAATCCCACTCCCCCAAAAGCCCCTCACTTTTTTTTTTTTTTTTTGCGGTACACGGGCCTCTCACTGCTGTGGCCTCTCCCGCTGCGGAGCACAGGCTCCGGATGCGCAGACCCAGCGGCCATGGCTCACGGGCCCAGCTGCTCCGCGGCACGCAGGATCCTCCTGGGCCGGGGCGCGAACCCGCGCCCCCTGCATCGACAGGCGGACTCTCAACCACTGCGCCACCATGGAAGCCCAGCCCCCCCACTTTTTATAACAGCTGTGTCCCTGTCCCCATTCACAGCATCCCCCAGATCCCCAGGTAAGATCCCCCAGCTCCAGAGACACCAGAAAGCCTTAGCTTCCCAGAATCTGAGAAACACCCCGAGACTCAGTGACTGAGGAGTTTAAGATCAAGTGGTCTGAGAAACACACCCCTGTAAACTCAAGATCAGAGAAGGTCTGGGACTTCCCTGGCAGTCCAGTGGTTAAGACTTCGCCTTCCAATGCAGGAGGTGCAGGTTCGATCCCTGGACAGGGATCTAAGATTCCACATGCCTTGCGGCCAAAAAACCAAAGCATAAAATAGAAGCAATATTGAAACAAATTCTATAAAGACTTTAAAAATGGTCCAGATCAAAAAGATCAGAGAAAGTTTGAGCTGATAAAAGACAGTGTCTCACTGGACACACACACACCCCCGCCCACGCCAGTGCCCTCCCCCCCCCCCGTGCTTCTCCCATGTTAGTTTCTCTTTCTGACCAGGGTGGGTTCCCACAGGGGCCTGGGGCTGGTGGGAAGTAGGGATGAGGAGGCCCCCCCCAGAACATGGTGGAAGGGGGTGGTCTGGGGCCAGTCTCAGCCAAGACTGGGTCACGCAGAGACACCCCAGCCCAAGCTGCGAGTTCTAGTCTCTTGGCACAAAAATAACTTCCTTTACCAACATGAGTTTATTCTCCAAACAACAACAAAAGAAATGATAAATGGGGCTCCCTGGTGGCGCAGTGGTTAAGAATCCGCCTGCCAATGCAGGGGACATGGGTTCGAGCCCTGGTCCGGGAAGATCCCACACGCCACGGAGTAGCTAAGCCTGTGTGCCACAACTACTGAGCCTGCGCTCTAGAGCCCGTGAGCCACAACTACTGAAGCCCGTGTGCCTAGAGCCCGTGCTCCTCAGCAAGAGAAGCTACCGCAATGAGAAGCCCGTGCACCGCAACTAAATCAATAAAATTTAAAAATAAAAGAAATGTATAAATGTGTCCCCTCAACCTCTAAAGCATACACACACAGTGGCGCAAACACCAAAAACCGCTGAATAAAGGGTTCCGAAGTTGGAACAAATAAGGGCTACTTCCTCTTGCTAAGTCTGTCTTCCTAAAGTGTAAGTTTAAAAAATTGATAGCATATGCTTTTTATTACTGCTAATTCAACAAACATGTACACAGCATCTCCTGTCCAGGCGCTGTTGTGTGTATTTTATTTTATTATTATTTTTAAAGGTGATTTTCTTTCTTTTTTTAAAACTTATTTTATTTTATTTATTTTTATTTTTGGCTGCGTTGGGTCTTCGTTGCTGCACGCGGGCTTTCTCTAGTTGCGGCGAGTGGGGGCTACTCTTGGTTGTGGTGTGCGGGTTTCTCATTGCAGTGGTTTCTCTTGTTGTGGAGCACGGGCTCTAGGTGAGTGGGCTTCAGTAGTTGTGGCACGCAGGCTCAGTAGTTGTGGCACACGGGCTTAGTTACTCTGCAGCATGTGGGATCTTCCCGGACCAGGGCTCGAACCCGCGTCCCCTGCATTGGCAGGCGGATTCTTAACCACTGCACCACCAGGGAAGCCCTGCTGTGTGCATTTTAAATCTCTTTATCCATTTAATGCCCATAGCTAAAACGTCCATTTCACAGATGAGGAAGTTGAGACTCAGAAGGGTTGAGGCCCAGAAACTCATCAGTGGGAAACCTGGAATATGTATCTTATCTCTGTGGCTCTCAAATCCATGTTCTCAGCCTCCGTGCTATGCTTGGAAGGAGGTTAGGAACCACTATGCTCAAAATCTTCACATTTTATTTATTATTATTATTTAAAAAATTTTTGGTCCTGCTTGCAGGATCTTAGTTCCCTGACCCAGGATCGAACCCACGCCCTTGGCAGTGAAAGCGCAGAATCCTAACCACTGGACCACCAGGGAATTCCCCAAATCTTCCCATTTTAAAGAGGGAAAACAGAGGCTCCACAGAGCGGATAGGACTTGTTTGTATTTTGTCTGCCTCCAAAGCCTTAGGCCCTGTGCTGGGCACCCTTGGCCTTTGGTGGAGGCTGTGACCCTGAGCTGTCTCCCTCAGAACATGTGAGGTGGGAGGAATATTCATCTGTCTTCAAGGCTCTGCAGAAGGCAGAAGGGAGGGGCTGGGTGCACAGTTGGAGTCTGAGGCGGGGATAGGGGTAGCAGACAGTGGGGACTTGGTGAGGAAGACCTCAGAGGGCCCTGCAGGGACAGTGAGTCTAGGCCAAGGCCCCCAGGCCTTGAAGGTCACACCACATTGTAGATCTGGCTTCCAGGAAGCTGGTGACATTGAGATTGTTGTTGTTGACCCTGGGTCAACCCTCCACCCACCCGAGCCCGCTCCAGTCTTGCCTGCTGCCCGGTAATTTTGGGATGTGTGAGTCATGGGAAGAATCCAGGACAAACACACCCTGGGAGTAGGAAAAGGCCATTTCTGTTTTTTTCTGCTTAAGAGCATTGGCTGGGACCTGTGAGGTGACAGTGTCCAGTGGAGTTCCTTAGGAGCCCTGGCAAACGGGACCAGCTTGCAGGAATCCACTAACTGCCAGACTCGGGGGAGAGACTTCAGACGTCCCAGGTCCTGCTGTGGGCCTGGATCGTGCTCCCAAGTGGTGTTTGGCCAAACTGGGGACCATTCCTCAAGAGATGGTAAGCATGGAGGGAAGGAGGGAGGGAATGGTGGCGTTATGTGGGGGGCATTTCCCAATCCTGGCCTTTTATTTTTATTTAAAATTTTTTTCATTTATTCATTTTTTAATCCTGGCCTTTTAGACTCATTATTTTCAGAATCTGGGAATCAGAACTAGAATTTCAGGAGTGGAAACTTATTGCCATCACACTGGAATCCACATCAGAATCCCAGACTCTTGGAATTTACTTGGGCAGTACAACAGAAAAAGCCTTTGTCAAATGGTCCCGTCCATGGCCACACTCAGATGTGTAGGAAAACAGCCCTTCCCAAACCTGCAGCTTCTGGGGAATCCACCAAACAAGCCCTTTGACTCAGCGATTCCCCTTCTTAAGAAAGATCCTTTAACTTTATTTTCACATAGAACACACACACAGAAAAGTACGCACATGAGACCTGAGCAGTTCTGCGTATCTCCACAAGCTGAGGACACCCAGGGAACCAGCATCCGGGTTAAGAAATAGCCCGAGCCCAGCCCCAGAGTTCCCTCCGCCTGCCCTCACTCCCCATCCCCATAGAATTCTTTTGCCCATTTTTGAACTTGAGGAGAAAGGGATCATTCAGTAAATTCTCCTGTGCATTTGCCTTTCTGTCCTCAACATCGTATTTGTGAAGTCCATCCACATTCTCGCATGTGGTTTGTTCATTCTCACTGTTAAAGAATATTCCGCGATATGTTCATTCATTCTCCTGTGAGTGAATATTTGGATGGTGTCCCATCTTGGGCCACTGGGAACATTCTGGTACATGTCTTTTGGTGAGCATATGCATGCTTCTCTGGGAAGGGGAAAGTTATCATATGTTTGGCTTTAGTAGATGCTCCCCACGGTTTCCCAGGGCAGAAGTTCCAGCCAGACTGTCTGATACACAAACACACGTGTGCTAAGAGCATACACAAGGGCCCTTGTGATCGCAAGGAACTGAAAGAAATCTAAGTGACCCCTTTGCTTCTCTGTGCCTCAGTTTCCCTCTTCATTCTTTTTGTTTGTATTTTTAATGACAGTATCTTTATTGTTGATTTTCTGGCTGTAAAACGAATGCATTGTTTAAAAATATTAGAAGTTTATTACGTACTTTTCTCACAAAATAGTATTCCGTGAATGTATTTTCATGTTAAAACATACATCATTACATACTGCGTTAAAAATAAAATGATGGTATTTTCAGCTTCTTCCATTAAAGGCAAAACTAACTCTTCTTTTCTTCCTTTCTTCCTTCCTTCCTCCCTCCCTCCCTCCCTTTCCTTCTTTTTTCTGTTGAAGTATAACTTACAATGTCGTTTTAGTTTCAAGTGTACAGCAAAGTGAGTCAGTTATACATACATATATATATATATATATATATATATTCTTTTCAGATTCTCCCTCTTCATTCTTTTACTCAACAAATAAATATCAGCTAAGCACCTGCTGTGTGCCACATGCCACTCCAGGTGCTGGGGACACAGCAGAGCCCAAAGCAGGGAACAGCTGACGCTCTGGAAAATGAGCATAATAATTGTACTTACCTTATAGGGTTGTTCTTAGGGGAATGCCTGGTACATGATAGAAGCTTGATAAATGTCATCTATTATTTGAATGCTTATAAAATAATAATAATAGTAATTGTTTTATCTATAGACATACATATAGAAATATAA
The DNA here is from genome assembly GCF_964341445.2 of Mesoplodon mirus. NCBI lineage: Eukaryota > Metazoa > Chordata > Mammalia > Artiodactyla > Ziphiidae > Mesoplodon > Mesoplodon mirus. Next base: position 57,315,594 of record NC_138995.1, read on the forward strand.
TTTATTTGGTGTATAAAATAATAAGAAGATAATAATGCTACCCATGATGATCCTTAAATGTCCTTTAGTCTGAGGCTAGTTAATAAGCACAAAACGCCCAGCCCGTGGATTGATTTTGAAGTTATTGTGAAGAAAGGAGTCGGTGTGTCCGGATGGGGAAACAGATCTAAGACATTAAATTGAAAAGATTAAGAGACAGCACAGGGGGTGTTGAACTTTCCCATTTCTGTTTAATGTATTAAGAGGGAAATACCATAGACCGACTGAGGTGCTTACACACAAAAAACTCAGATTTGAACCGGATAGAGCTGGAAAGGGCGGGGTCTCAGGGTGGAGGGAGAGGGTGTGTGTATCTCTGTACCGGTGGCTAACACACATGTAATGCTCACAATGGACTGGGCGTCGTGCTCAGCTCTTCACTTCACTCAGCCTATTAACCTGAATTCTCGTAACACCCTCCAAGGTGAGTGTATTATTCTCATTTTGCAGATGAGGAAGCTGAGGCACAGAGAGGTTCAGTGGCTTGTCCAAGGCCACACAGTTGATGGGGGTTTGAATTTTTAAAACCTGCACACATTTCACTTTAGTGATGAAAATAATATGAAAGCAGAGTGCCAAATTCCAAACACACACACACACACACACACACACACACACACAACGACTTGGCCCCTTAGCATCTGCTTGGCAGGGAGGAGTGCCCCAACTTCCTCTCTGCCCTTCCTGTTGTATCAACTCCAGCTGGTGCTCTGGGCAGCACCAGTCAGCCCCGAAGAATCAGCAGAGAGCTGTAGGGTCAGGTTACTATGACATCATGGGGACATCATGGGGACTGGTCTACCATCTACCAAGTCCTGACTCTGTGCTATGTGCTTTATACATATTAACTCTTCAAGGCCTCCCCAAACTGGTGAGGTAGGCTCACCTCCGTGACTCACTTCTCAGACGAGGAAACCTAGAGAGAGAAAGCCAACCGAAACTGCTCACCCAGAGTCACAGAGCCCAGTTCTGCTTATGGTCACTGGCTGTCCTGCCTTCGGACTCTCCCAAACCTCAGATTTTTGGATGATGATGTTCTAGGGCCCAGAGTTCCAGAGCGGGACTAACACAGCTTGAAACTCAGGTCTGATACTTGCTTGGCTGAGTCATCCTCGGTAAGTTCCTTAATTTCTCTGGGCCTCAGTTTTCTCATCTGCAGAATGGGTATAACAATGGTATGAAAATTAGAGGCTTGTAATAAGGACTAAATGATATAACATTTAAAGGGCTTGGAGCAAAGCCTGGCACATAACACAAAGTCTCAATAGATGGTGGCTTATAGTAATAGTAATAATAATAATAATAATAGCAGGAGTAATAGTTATGATTATCATTCCTATGATCGACAGCGTCACTTCTCTGCTCAGCACCCTCCCGTGGCTCCCATCTCATGCAGAATAAAAGATAAAGAACTTACAATACCTATGTGGCCGCTGATATCTCTCTGTTTTTACCTCCCATCTACTCCACACTGGTGCCTTGGTCTTCCTTCATGTGTCCACCTCAGGGCTTTTGCACTGGCTGTTCCTTCTGCCTGGAACTCTCTTCCCCCAGATCCCCACACAGCTCCCTCTCTCACCTCTTTTATGGCTTTGCTCAAATATCACCTTCTCAGAGAGGCCCTCCCTGACCCCTCATTTAAAATTCCAACATAGGGAATTAAAAATTCCCTGTGTGACTTTTTTTTTTCTTTTTGCCGTAGCACTGATCACCTTCTAAAATACTGTGTATTTTGCTTATTTATTCCTGGACTGTCTGACTCCTCCCACCAGGATGTCAGCTCCAAAGGGAGAGAGGTTTTTGTCTGTCTTGCCCCCCGCTGTGCTTCTAGTGCCTGGAACAGCAACTATGCTGGAAGGATGGCTGGATGAATGAATAAATGAATGAATGAATTATAGAGAATTCAAAATTTTATTCCTCTTGTTTTCCTAACACAGTCATTACTTTTAAAAATTGCTCTAGCAGGATTCTAGAAATGTTCTGTTCCCCCCTCTGGGTGCCAGTGACACAGATGTGTTGGGGTGAAGCTCAGTGGGTGTACCTGCATGATGTGAACACTTTGCCATCTGCATGTTTTACTATGATCTAGTTTACATTAAAAAAAACAAAAATGACAAAATTGCTTCAGAGGTACATTTTTGTTACGCCAAGATTCAAAAATCCAGATGAAGAAGAACCAAGACAAACACTTTTCCTGTGAAGACATATTAACCTTTTCCCATCTTGATGGATATTCAGATTCCAATAGTTTAGATTCTAGAATTCCAGGTTACTAACGGGCTAGTGTTCTAACATTTTGATGCTCTAGAACTTCACTGTCCAATAAGGTAGCCACTAGCCACGTGTAGCTATTTAAATCAATGAAAATTAAATAAGATTGAAAATTTAGTTTCTCAGTCACGCTGGCTGCCATTTCAAATACTCGGTAGCCACATGTGGCTGGCAGTTACTGTACTGGACGGTAGATATGGAACATTGTAATATTGTAATATTTTAGAATTCCAAGATGCTAATAAGCTGGGGTTCTAACACTGGAATATTTTAGAATTCCAAGATTCTAATGCACTGGAGTTCTAACGTTATTCTATTCTTAAATGTCCTTTAGTCTGAGGCTAGTTAATAAGCACAAAACGCCCAGCCCGTGGATTGGACTTGGGACCCCAGCCCAAGTCCCAGCCCATTAGCATCTTGGAATTCCAAGGATCTAGGATCCAGGATCGAGATGCTAGGTTCCGAGCATCTAGGATTCCAAGGGCTTGAGGGTTTTTATCTCTGAGGTTTCATGCCATTTCTCGCCCGTCCAGGTGTCTGGGGTTTGGATGGAGAACTCTTCTCTCGGCTATGAGTATGGGGATTACAGCGAGATTCCAGATCTTCCTGTGGACTGTGTTGATGGCACCTGCGTCTCCATTGACCCCCTCAACGTGGCCCCACTCCTGTTGTATGCCGCCATCTTCCTGGTGGGGTTGCCAGGCAATGCCATGGTGGCCTGGGTGACCTGGAAAGAGGCCCGCCGGAGGGTCGGTGCCACCTGGTTCCTCCACCTGGCCATGGCGGACCTACTCTGCTGTTTGTCTCTCCCCATCCTAGCGGTGTCCGTCGCCCACGGGGGCCGCTGGCTGTATGGGGCCGTGGGCTGCCGGGCCCTGCCCGCCGTCATCCTGCTGTCCATGTACGCCAGCGTCCTCCTCCTGGCCACTCTAAGCGCTGACCTCTGCCTGCTGGCCTTCGGGCCCACCTGGTGGGGTGCAGCAGGGAGGGCATGCAGGGTGCAGGTAGCCTGTGGGGCATCCTGGACGCTGGCCTTGCTGCTCACTGTGCCCTCAGCCATCTACCGCCGGCTGCGTCAGGAGCATTTCCCACACCGGCTGGAGTGCGTGGTAGACTATGGTGGCTCGACTGTGGCCGAGAACTCAGTGACCGCCACCCGGTTTATTTTCGGCTTCTTGGGGCCACTGGTGGTCGTGGCCAGCTGCCATGGTGCCCTCCTGTGCTGTGCTACCCGACGCTGCTGGCCACTGGGCGTGGCCGTTGTGGTAGGGTTTTTTGTCTGCTGGTCCCCCTACCACACGCTGGGGCTGGTACTCACCTTGGCTGCCCCACACTCCGTGCTCTTGGCCCGGGCCCTGCAGGCTGAACCCTTGGTCGTGGGCCTGGCCCTTGCTCACAGCTGTCTCAATCCCATGCTTTTCCTGTATTTCGGGCGGTCTCAACTCCGAAAGTCTCTGCCAGCTTCGTGTCTCTGGGCCCTGAAGGAGTCACAGAGCAACGATGAAAGTGTGGTCAGCAAGAAATCCACTGGCCAAGACCTGGTCTCAGAGGTGGAAGTGTAAGCTAGAGGGAAATTGGTTTGTATCCTCCTATCCCACTTTACAAGACTGGCTTCAGGCATAGCTGGATCCAGGGGCTTAATGATATTGTCATTTATTCCTTGATTCATTCAACAAACATTCATTATGCCCCCTGCCATGTGCAGTGCAGATATAGGACATTTCCATCATTGCAAGAAGTTCTATGGGACAGGGCTGCTCTAGAATCTCACCTGCTCAGATCTTTAAAATCACATAGCAGTGACACCTTCATGTAGAGCCATTACTCCAGGATAGCACTTTACACATAGTTTCTCCTTTAAGGTAATATTTACAACAACCCAGGCAGGCAGGGGGAGATGTTTCTTTTCATAAGCTGAGGCCCAGGGAGCAGAGGTCGTTTGCCCAAGATCACACAGCAAGGAAGTCATAGAGTTGAGATTTGACCCCATGTTTACTTGACTCCAGTGCCTATGCTCTTGATCACCAAAATTTTCCTTCAATGCCTTCAAATAATACTTCCTCCAGGAAGCTCTCCCTGATTCATTCCCCTCCCAGGGAGGAAGTAGTGTTCTGTTCTCCAAGTTTCTGGAACAAAAATTCCCAGCTAAACTGTAAATTTCCTAAGGACAACATCTGAGCCAATTTAATTTCTGTCTCTCCTCCACCCATCCCAAGCCTTAAAAAGAGACAAACTATATTTGTCTACACCTTGTTTTTTTCCAACTAGATTGTGAGCTTCCCACTGGTGGGGATCTCTTTCTTTCCTTCTTTCTTTCTTTTTCTGCCCATTTTAATTTTTTAATTTTTATTTTTTTGTGGGGAGGATCTCTTTCTTGCTATCTTTTTTTTCTTTATCTGATACAGGGACACTTAGTAGATCCTCAACAAGACATATTTTATTTTTTTGATATTTTATTCAGGACTCTCACGCGTGAATTATTAAGACCAAGACTGCCTTGTAGAATGAATTATGTCCTGTGACAATTTATATAACTTCACGAAAAGTTGGGAGAAATCCTGCTGTTAATCCATTAGGGTCAGGTGCCATTTAGGAGAGTTCTTTGATACATTTACAAAGAGTCTTTTCTGTTTTTTGAAATTTATTTTCCTTTCTTATTGCATCAGCCTTATTTTTTTGTTAAGAAGAATCAATTTCATGAAAGCTTTCAGATGTATTTCTGTGGAATTTTCCATGGAAGTCCCTTAATCATTCAAAATAATCCTGTGGGCTTCCCTGGTGGCACAGTGGTTAAGAATCCACCTGCCAGTGCAGGAGACATGGGTTCGAGCCCTGGTCCGGGAAGATCTCACATGCCACGGAGCAACTAAGCCTGTGCACCACAACTACTGAGCCTGTGCTCTAGAGCCCACAAGCCACGTAGTTCTCTTTTGTACATTTTAAGCAGACGTTAGTCAATTTCTTCCTCTTCTTCTTTTGATAATGAGGCAAGAATTGGCCTATGTTCAAACTGTTTCCCAAGGGTTTGATAGTTACATGTAACTTCCCACTTGACATCCCAACTCAATGTACAATAAATAACTCAATTTGCTCAAAATGGAACTCTGGATTTTCTCTCTCGGCCATCCTCCTGCATCTTCCCCATCTCAGTTGATGGCAACTCCGCATTTCCAGGAGCTCAGGACAAGAAATTTGGGGTCATCCTTGCCATCTCTCTCTCACATTCCATGGCCAATCTGGCAGCCAATCCTGCAGATTCTATCTTAAAATATCCATCTTCTCTGCCATCGTACTGGTCCAGCCACCTATTGCTTCCTCTCTGGTCCCCTTTTCTCATCTTGATTCCCTATAGTCTGTTCCCCACATGGGAGCCAGAGGATTCTGTTAAAACCTAAGTCACATGGAACTCTGCCCATGGAGTCCATCTCACTCAGATTGGAAGCCAAAGTCCTCACTTTGGTGTGTACGATCTATCCTCTTCCTCTCTCCCTACTATTCCCCTATCCTTCATCCAGTCACACAAACCTGCTTGCTGGCCCTTAAACCCTCCAAGTTTGTGGTCATCTCAGTCTTTGCCTCTGGGGCTTCCTCTACCTAGAACGTCCCCGCCCAGGGATCCCCATGGCTTGCAGCCCCACTATTTTCAGCTCTCTGCTCAAATGCTACTTTCTGGGAGTTGTCTTCTCTGACTGTCACTGGGCCAAAGAGCATCACTCCTTGCCCCTTCTCTGCTTTGTTTTTCTCCATAGAGGGTGCAGTTTTGCTTGACAGTCTATTTATTTTAATCTATGTGTCTGTCTCCCCCACCAAATATGAGCTCCTTTGTTTTGTTCATTTCTGTATTCTCAGTGCCTAGAACCGATTCCAGAAATGAAGGCTGTCCCTCCTTAACTGCAAACTTATCCAAAGGTAAGAGGAGAATGACAGGAAGGATATAAAAATAAAAATGAAAGATCTAACATTTATGAAGCCCCTATATGTAGTGAAAAAAGTTTATGTACCTTATGTATACTTTTGCATTTATTTTTCCCAACAACCTTGAAAAGTAGGTATTAGCCTCGTGTTATAAAGAGGGAAACTGAGGCTCAGGGCTGCAATGACTGGCCCATCTAGGACTAAAGAGGACTGACTTTTCTTGTTCATTTAGTCATTCATTCAACAAACATTTAACGACTATCTAATCCCTGTGGTTGTCGCTGGAAAACATAGGACCTCCAAGACAGAAAGCTGGGAAGTTGAGTTGTATTATTCATTAGTGAGTTGACAGGGTGAATTATACATTGATAGAATTATGTATTAATAATTATGAATCATAATAAATAAATAACGGGACTGTTTTAATAGTGTCTGGACTCCTAGTCTAGTTCGGCTAAAACCCCAGCGTCCGGGCGATCCCCAGATGCAAGTACTAGCTGTTCTAGCGCAACGTAGAGCAAGTCTCCACCGTCACGACGCCTCCACCTACCCCCTACAGGGCGAAGCGTCACCCGAGGCTCCGCCCGAGGCGAGCGGGGCCTGAGCGTGCTGTACGCAAGCGCAGAGTGAGTCTTGGGTGCTCGCAGCTGCTCACTGGTTCGTGTCTGCAGTGGGGCGGGGCTGGGCTGTGAGGATGGCGTGCGCAGGCGCAGGAACGGTTTCCGGCGCGTGAGGGACAGTGCGGGCCGGAAGTTGAGGCGTTCGCGGCGATTAACGAGGTGAGGGGCGGGGCGGCTGCGCAGGGTGGTGGCGGCGGCGACCGGAGTCCGATCGGGTCCGGGAACATCTTGAGAGCGAGCTGAGGCGGGGAGGGAAATCCCGAGATGAGGCAGTGTGTTGGAGGAGGCTGAGCAGCCGGGAGACACAGACCGAGGTGGAGCCTGAGCGTTGCTGAGGGAACCTGAGGGTCAGAGAGGCTGAAAGAAATGGAGGCACGGAAAGAAGCTTCGAGAAACTGAGGGACCGAGAGACAGGGAGGTTGAGAGAGGAGGGAAGCTGAAAACTGGAGAGATCGAGGGCAAGAGGCTGATGGGTCCTGCCGCGAGAGGCTTAGAGGGAGTACGAGAGAAATGTGATCGCACCGGGAACTTGGGAAATGGGGGGAAACGTAGAAAGATGAGAGTGGAAACTAAGGTTGCGAGAAAAGTGTGTGTATGTGTGTATGATGTATATGTATGCATATAAATATATATGAGTGATTTAGAATAGTACCTGATACATGCATCAGCCCTAAGTATATGTTAGCTATTGTTGTTAAAGCTTCAGACAACTGAGTGACAAAATTTTAGGCAGAAATGGAGAGATGAGAGAGTCACGATGGAGGAAGAGAGTGATGGAGAGAGACGAAAACGGAGAGTCAGAAAAAAAAATTCAAACAGAAAATGAGACAGTCAGATGGAAAACTGAAGTGGAGTGGCGTCGAATGGAGAAAGACAGTTGGAGAGAAAATCAGACTAAAGAACAGAATCCGAATGGGAGAGCATTAGATAAATGAAAAGAGATGGGACCAGGCAAAGGAAAGGGAAGAGAGATGAGGGTGGTGAGCAAGATAGACCAAAAAAGACAAGAGACCTGAAGATGGAGAGCCAGACAGGAGAGAAATAGGGAAGCAGAGAAAACCTCTAAAAGCCTTAAGCCTAGGAAATACAGGCCAAGAGACCAAGAGATGGTCCGAGACACAGTTACAGAGAAACTCGTAGATCCAGGAAGTCTAAAAGGTAGTCTTAAGAGAATGGATTCCTTGAGAGTCATGAGGATGCTCTCATTCCGGCCCACGCGCAAGGATAGGCAGTTAGCAGTTAGCACACGTCCCCACACGTAGATACTGCTTCTGTGGGAAACAGCTCTGCCAGTTCACAGGTTCTTCAGTTGAAACCCTCACCTGGCTCTAATAACTCCCAGGGTTGGTCTGGGTCCCTCTGAGGCTACAGAGGTGGAACCTCTGAACTCTTCTGTGACGGCCCTCAGAGACTGAAGACAGAGTAGGTGAAAGCATTGCTCATGAACCAAGGTGAATTGTGGCCATTTGAGTGTAATTTTTTTTTTTTTCTTTTTGCGGTACGCGGGCCTCTCACTGTTGTGGCTTCTCCCGTTGCGGAGCACAGGCTCTGGACGCGCAGGCTCAGCGGCCATGGCTCACGGGCCCAGCCGCTCCGTAGCATGTGGGATCTTCCCGGACCGGGGTACGAACCCGCGTCCCCTGCATTCGCAGGCGGACTCTCAACCACTGCGCCACCTGGGAAGCCCTGAGTGTAATTTTTTTCCAGGTTATATGCCTGTGGTTCCCCTCACTGTTTTTGCTCTTAGTCATGGTGGAGAGAAAGCACTGGACTTGTATACCAGTTACCTGTTTAGCTTCTCTGTGCCAGGCTAGGTGATAAACACTGCAGTGTTTTGAGATGGGTATTGTCCCCATTTTGTAGATGAAGAAAACCTCAAAGGGTTTAATTTGCCAGCGGTCACACATCTGATAAAGGATAAAGCTGCAATTCAAACCCAGATCTGTTTGACCATGAAGTCTTTACCACGGAAGTCTCAGGGCCCTTTTAAGATCATAAACTCTTTTAAGAATCTGAGTGACAGGCTTCCCTCCAGAAAACTGCACATACGCGGGGATGTGCTTTGTTAGTTAGGACTTATGCAGCTAAGAGTTAGAAACCAAACCTTAAGAAAAAGACATTTTCTCGTGTAGGCATGAAGTGGGGGGTTGGAGGGAACTAAGCCTCGGGCACTGAATGATGTTGCCAAGCTTCTCCCCGTCCCTCATCCCCCTCTCTCCGTGTCGTTGCTCAGTGACCATCCTTGTGGGTGCCTCACTGGGCCCACGTGCAGGCTTTTCTGTAGGATAGATTTCTAGGAAAGACTATGTAAGAGCTACTACAGACAACTCCCTGTTTATATTGTCCTTGCTTAGCCACAGTAGATAAGCTTTCCTCTCCTAATAACATAGTGTAAATTCCAGGGAAAGGCCCTGATTGGCCCGGCCAACGTGTCCACTCTTCAGGCCAGTCACTGGTTAAAGGGGGAGTAGGGTACTGTGATTGGCCAGGCCTTTGTCACTTGCCCAACCAGTAGGAATTCCCTTCACTTAAAGGCAGTGGGAACCATGTGGATTCCAAGAAGGGCTGCTCTCCAAAGGAAAGTGCATACATTTTTCTGAAAAAAAAAAAAGTGCTGGGCAGGCACAAACAAAACATACATAATGCGACACTTGCAAAACTGTGCACTGGATTTCAAAGGGTTCCCAGGAGTCCTGAAACTCAGTGGACCACAACTCTGTCATGTTATCACCTCTCAGGACCACGTTCTGCTGTTGACTGGCCACGTGACCTACATTCCTTCCTGTCAAACGTTCCCTCCTCTGAGGATCCTTCCCTGACTCCCAAGCACAGTCAAGGAAGGCTCCCACAACCCCCTGGGCTTCCTTTATCACAGCCTCCGTCTCAGGATTGTCAGAGTCTGGCGAAATGACCACCTGTGTGGTCCTACTCATTGCTGTCCCTCCCCCCAGTCCAGTGCTTGCAAAACAGCAGGCTCTCAGTAAATGTTTCTAGAAATGAATGAATGTCTTCTGTTCTCTCCTGCAAACATTCAGGGCCCGAAATCCCAGGATGAACTTGTGTCCGTCCCAGACATCACCACAGGAGTCATGAGGTGCCCCGTGTGTCACCAGCTTGACCCAGGCCGCAGGCCATTTACTCTGCCAGCACCTGCCGTGATCCTGTCCCACCCCTGAGGAGGAAATTAGCTCTTTGAAGAGAAAGTGCTTCCTTATTGCAGGCACTGGCCTCTCACTGCAGGAGGTGGGGAATGCCTGAGAATATCTGGTCTGGGTGATCAGAACTGAGGCCAGTTTTGTGACAACACTGGGATTAGCCACGGCATGCCGCCTCCCAGAACAAGAGAGGGCAGGGGTCCGCGAGACCGACTCTCGGCTCCCGGTCAGGAAGAGGACCCGGAGAACTGGGACTGGAATTGTCCAGAGACACGTCGCCTCTTCGAGGACGCCTTCTTCGGTGATGAGGGTTATATCCGGCAGGGTTCTGAGGAGTGCCAGAAATTCTGGACATTCTTTGAACGCTTGCAGAGATTCCAGAATCTCAAGACCACCGGGAAGGAGGAGAAAGACTCTAGGCATCCCAAGCACAGCATCCCGGCACTGGCCGACCTACCTCGCGCTTATGACCCACGCTACCGCATCAACCTCTCCGTCCTTGGCCCCGACACTCGGCGCTCTCGGGGGCTAGGCCGGCGCCTGGACCCGGAGAGAGTGTCTGAGTTCCGCCAAGCCCTGGTGCACTACCTGGACTTTGGCCAGAAGCAGGCGTTCGGGCGGCTGGCCAAACTGCAGCGTGAACGCATGGCACTGCCCATCGCCCAGTATGGGGATCGCATCCTGCAGACGCTGAAGGAGCACCAGGTGGTGGTGGTGGCAGGTGACACGGGCTGCGGCAAGTCCACTCAGGTGCCCCAGTACCTGCTGGCCGCTGGCTTCAGTCACGTGGCATGCACCCAGCCCCGACGAATCGCCTGCATCTCACTGGCGAAGCGGGTTGGCTTTGAGAGCCTCAGTCAGTATGGCTCACAGGTGAGTGGGACAGAACAGGTTTCCAGTTTTTCCCAGTGACCTCGCAGAATAAGTTGGTTGCCCTATGGCAGTATCGTTACGAACACACTTACCCTTTGACCCAGCGATGATTCTTCTAGAAATTTTTCTATCGATTGGCCTGGAGATGGTCCAAATGACAAAGGCACTAACATTACCCAGTATAGCACTTTAACAGTCAAAAATCAGAAATGCCTCAGTGTTTATCAGTCTTTTTCTAGGCAGTCACAAAAGAAGAATGAGGATGCTTCCTCCTGATGAGTTCTAGGGCTCTAATCCTGGCTCGGCCACTGACAAATGTTTGTTATTGAAGTTGTCCTACTCTCAACACAGAAGAATGCACGTATCATACGTATATAACTCTGTGAATTTTCATACGTTGACTGCATTTGTGTGACTAGCACTCAGGTAAAAGAGTCAAACTTACCAGCACCCCAGAAACCTCCTCGTTTCGCCTCCCAGTTACTGCCTTGAGGCCTCGAGTCATCACTATTCTTGGGGAAAGATCATCATTTTAGTGCTAGATTATCAGACCTGCATTAGTGATAGAATATCACAGATTATTTTCTCCTCTTTTTCTTACTTTTTGAAGATTTATTTATTTATTTGTTTGTTTGTTTTGGCTGTGCCGGGTCTTAGTTGCAGCACGCGGGATCTTTTAGTTGCAGCATGCGGACTTCTTAGTCGCAGCATGCCTGCGGGATCTAGTTCCCCGACCAGGGATTGAACCAGGGCCCCCTGCATTGGGAGCGCAGAGTCTTACCCACTGGACCACCAGGGAAGTCCCTCTTTTTCTTACCTTTTATAAATGGAATCAAAAAGTATGTTCTCTTGCTCACTATTGCCAATTATGGCCTCTTTTGCTCAATATTAGTTTTGTGAGACTCACCTGTAGTATTATCGTGTAGATGTACACCATTCATTCACACTGTTGTATGGTATTCCATTGTGAAGGCACCACAGATATTGGTTTCTTTTACTGTTGATGGGCATTGGGGAGAGTTCTAGTTTTAGGCTCTTGTGGATGGTACCACTATGAACATTCTATAACATGCCTTTTGGTGTGTTTTGGTACATATTTCTGTTGGGTACATATCTAAGAGTAGGATCACTGGGTCATACCAATACTTGTCATGGTTAATCATTTTCATTTTAGGTTTTCCAGTGGGTCTGTAGTGATACCACATTTTAATTTGCATTGTGAGTTTTGCTTTGTTTTGGCTGCGTCGGGTAGTAGTTGTGGCATGCAGGATCTTTGTTGAGGCATGCAGGATCTTTCCTTGTGGCGCGCGGGCTTCTCTCTAGTTGTGGCATGCAGGTTTTTCTCTCTCTAGTTGTGTCGAGAGGGCTTAGTTGCCCCGCGGCATGTGGGATCTTAGTTACCCGACCAGGGATCGAACCCGTGTCCCCTGCATTGGAAGGCGGATTCTTTACCCCTGGACCACCAGGGAAGTCCCTGCATTGTGAGTTTTAATTTGTGTTTCCTTGATGACTAAGGCCGTTGAGTGCCTTTTCATGTATGTATTAGCCATTTGGAGATCCTCTTTTGTGAAGTGTCTGTTCAGGTCTTTTTCCCATTTCGCTTTTGTGTTTTCTGTGCTTTTGTTCTTGATTTATATGTCTTTATAGAATCTGGATATGACGCCTTTGTAGGATTTATGTATTGTAAATCTTGTCTTCTGTGAGTTTCCTTTCATTTTCTGAATGGTGTCTTTTGATGATGGTGTCTTTCTGTCATTTTCTTTTTATGGTTGCCACTCTTTGGGTTCTGTGTGAGGAATTTTTGCATACTTTAAGGTCATGAAGATATTCTGTTTTTTCCTAAAAACCTTTACATCTAGGACTGTAATTCATCTGAAATCTATGTGTGTATGATGTGAGGTAGGGGTTAAGATACATTTCCTCTCCATAACACTTTTTAGCGGTTTTACCTTGGTTGACTGGTGTCGGTTTCCCCATTTCTGAGGTGAGCGTAATACTAACGCTTATATTGTGTGGCAGTTGTGAGGACGAAGTGAGTTGATATACATAGAGATTTAAAGTGGTTCCTGGTACATAGAAAGGACTCAAAGAAAGGTTAAGCATTACTATCATAATTAACTAGTATCATACATCAGGCTCTGAGCCAAGTACTCTATGTGCATTAGCACATGTAATTCTCACAGCATCTAGGAGGAAAACATATGCATCTGTGGGATGGAATTGCCCAAGTCAACAGCACTAAGTGGCAGAGGTGGCATTTGACCCCAAGCCTGTTGGACTCCAGAGTCTGATGTGGGACATTTGCTCAGATTTTCAATTTGGGGAGGGCGAGGGACTGTGGCCCAGGCCCAGGTCCTCTCCTGACCACACGCTCCCACTGCCCCCCACCCCCAGGTCGGGTACCAGATCCGTTTTGAGAGCACACGCTCGGCGGCCACCAAGATTGTGTTCCTGACAGTGGGGCTGCTCCTGAGGCAAATCCAGCGGGAGCCCGGCCTGCCGCAGTACCAGGTCCTGATCGTGGATGAGGTCCACGAGCGGCACCTCCACAATGACTTCCTCCTGGGTATCCTTCGGCGCCTGCTGCCCCAGCGACCTGACCTCAAGGTCATCCTCATGTCAGCCACCATCAACATCTCGCTCTTTTCCAGCTATTTCGGTGGTGCCCCCGTGGTACAGGTGCCCGGGAGGCTCTTCCCCATCACGGTCAGTGCCCCCCTTGCCCCTCCCCAGACTTCCCACCTGGTCTCTGGCCACCCTGGACATGTCCCTTCTCTTCTCTTCTTCTCTGTTTCCCATCTCTTTGATTAATGACGTTCTCTCTCTCTCTCTCTCTCTCTCTCTTTTTTAAAGTTGCTGTTTTTGGAGCATTTACAGTGTGCTGGATAGCGTGTAAGTGCTTGTTAGAGGAGACCCCAAAATTTAAAGGCTCAAATAACATAGAAATAAATTTTTCTTATATAACCCAAGCCAGCCAAGTGTGGCCGGTCCAGGCTGATGGGCAGCTCTGTTCTACGTGGTCATTCAGGGACCCAGGCTCCTCTCTTCTATTGCTCTACCGTCTCATAGGGCAGGGTTTCGCAGACTCAGCGCTTTTGACATTCGGGTCTGGATAATTCTTGGCTGCCCTGTGCATTACAGGGTGTTTAGCGGTATCTCAGACGTGGCAGAGCCGGGACTTGAATCCCACTCACAGACAGACATGGCCCTGTGCTCGATAGCTTCTGTTTGCCCTTCCAGATCTCCTTGTCCCTTCCCCACCTTCCTGTTTTCCCTGGGAAGCACAAACGGACCCCTTTCCCCTCTGCCTTCTGGTTGGCCAGTGGGAAAAGGAGAGTCAGCCCCCTCCCCTGAGGTCTCCAGTGAACTGTGACCCTCACCCGAAATCACAGCTCCTTTTCAAGATGTCTCTCCACACAGCTTTCTCCTTATGGTTTTGATAACTACTACTTCCTCTTGTTTTGGGGCCCAAGAATTGATAAGCACTCTGAGGTCCCTAGCCGCAGGAGATGCACTGTCCCTTGTGGTTTCTGGGTCTAAATGCCCATCAGTCTGTCTTCTAAGTAGCCATTAGAAACAGTGAGGCTGCTTTCAGAGAAGTGATTTCTAGGGTTTTAATCCCAACTCCACCCCTTAAAATTTTGTTCTTGTTGGAGTTATACTCCAGATACAAAAGAGTGCCCATAGCACAAGTGTACAGCTCAATTAATTTTCACAAATTAAATACCTGTATAGAGCCAGCACCCAGATTAAAAAACATGAACATTACCAGCACCCTAGAAACCTTCCAATTACCTTGATCCTTTGACCTTTTATTGCATCCTTCTCAAATTATCGCCTTGGAATGTGCTGTCGGCTGCCTGACTGATCTGTGTCTTCTCTGTCAGCCTGTGACCTCCTCGCCCCGTTGCTTGGGAGCTGGAGTGACAAGGTATGCTCCTGCCTGGGGCTATCTCCTCACAGGTCGTGTACCAGCCGCAGGAGGCCGAGCCAACAACATCCAAGTCGGAGAAGCTGGACCCGCGGCCCTTCCTCAGGGTGCTGGAGGCCATTGACAATAAGTACCCACCCGAGGAGCGGGGTGACCTCTTGGTCTTCCTCAGTGGCATGGCGGAGATCAGCGCCGTGCTCGAGGCCGCCCAGACCTACGCCAGCCACACCCAGCGCTGGGCGGTGCTGCCGCTGCACAGCGCCCTCTCTGTGGCCGACCAGGACAAGGTGGCGCATGCAACCAGGCCACGTGGGGCAGAGGGGGGTCTGGGAGGGGTTGAGGGCGGCTAATGCAGGACACATGTGACCCCACAAGCCAGGGCTGTGGGCTGCAGAGGGACTGCTCCCATCTTTGAGTTCCTGATGAGGTGGGAGGCATTGGAGGTGAGCTTTGGAGGACAAGGAGGCTTTTGAGTAGGAGAAGAGGGAGGAAGGCGGTCCAGGTGGGGGAAGCCAGCTTGAGCAAAGGCCTGGAGGTGGGAACCTGTGAGTGGGGTGTGGGGAAAGGTGAAGAGGCCGCCTGGTTGGAATGGAAGGGTGCTGGGAGAGAGGCCTTTGGGTCACTGTCTTAGTTATTGAGTGCCGTATAACAAATGACCCCCAAACCTAGCAGCACGTTTACTGTTACGTGCATTATCTCACATAGTTTCTGTAGATCAGAAATCTGGGAGGAACTTCGCTGGATGGTTCTGGCTCAGGGTCTCTCATGTGGCTGCAGTCAGGTGTCAGCCGGGGATGCTCTCATCTGAAGGCTTGCCTGGGGCTGGAGGACTATCTTCTCAGATGGAGCTGACTGTTGTCTGGGGGCCTCTCTAGGGGGCTGTTTGAGTGTCCTCACAATATGGTGGCTGGCTCGTCCCAAGACCAAAGTAGAAGCCACAACATCTTTTATGACCTAGCTTTGGAAATCACAAACCATCATTCCTACAGTATCCCTTAGTTTTTTTTTGTTTTTTGTTCTGTTTTTAATTTCCAGATAGTTTAATTTTATTTATTTAATTTTAAATTTATTTATTCTATTTATTTATTTTTGGCTGCATTAGGTCTTCATTGCTGCGCACGGGCTTTCTCTAGCTGTGGCGAGTGGGGACTACTGTTCGTTGCAGTGTGTGGACTTCTCATTGTGGTGGCTTCTCTTGTTGTGGAGCACGGGCTTCAGTAGTTGTGGCTCGCGGGCTCTAGAGCACAGGCTCAGTAGTTGTGGCGCATGGGCTTAGTTGCTCCGCGGCATGTGGGATCTTCCCGGACCAGGGCTTGAACCTGTGTCCCCTGCATTGGCAGGTGGTTTCTTAACCACTGCGCCACCAGGGAAGCCCTATCCCTTAGTTTTTAACCCGGTCTGCCCTGTTCAGGGGGAAGGTACTGGGTGAGCGTGTGAATCCCGGGAGTTGAGACTTCCCCAGGCTGTCCTGGAGGCTGACTACCATAGTCACCTCCGGAAGAATCCTTTCAGGTCAGACTTGGTTGTTTAGTGATTAAAGAAACAAGCTTTGAGCACCTCCTTAGTGCTCCCCTTGCTCCAAGGGGCCTCTTTGGGACACAGTGGGAGCTGAGATATGGTTCTTCCCCTCAAGCTGCTGGTCTGCTGAGGGGGGATAGACAAGTAATTGACAGTCCCACAAGTGGTAGAGGAGAACTCTGGATACTCTGAGAGCAGAGTCTTGGTGGATTCAGGAAAGGCTTCCTGGAGGAAGGGACTCTGCATGTGGAGACCTAAGAAAGCCCCATTCTAGGAAGGGGGTAAGGAGAAGCGTGTCTCAGCTAAGGTGTGTGGTGCACTTGTTTTGTGCTGGGCAGAGTCCTGAGCTCTGTGTACTGCTTGTCTCTAATCTTCACAGCCGCCCTGTCTGCCAGGTCCTGTTGTCCCCATTCAATAGATACAGAAACTGAGGCGTAGGCACTTAGGCAAAGTCACATAATTGACAGAGCCAGGCTGTAGAATTTGGTAATTTGGTACCAGAGCCCATACTCTTAACCAGAGGTTGGCAGACTTTCTGTGAAGAGGGCAAATTTTTAGTTTTTATGGGCTCTATGGTCTCTGTCGTAACTACTGTACTATTACAGGTAGAAAGTAGCTGTAGACTGACCTGGTGAGGCTG
Organism: Mesoplodon mirus; assembly: GCF_964341445.2. Lineage (NCBI taxonomy): Eukaryota > Metazoa > Chordata > Mammalia > Artiodactyla > Ziphiidae > Mesoplodon > Mesoplodon mirus. The sequence goes on from NC_138995.1 coordinate 57,332,556, forward strand.
TGTTCCATTAAAACTTGATTTACAAAAATAGGTGGCAGGGTGGATTTGGCCTGCAGGCTGCAGTTGCTGACAGCCACTCTTAACCACTGTGCTTGGCTGTCTCTTGGGTCCATGAGAAGGGCTTGTGCAAAGGGCCTGGGGTGAGAGAAAGATGGGACAGCTGGGAAACTGCACTCAAAGTGGCTGGGTCCAGATTGTGAAGGGGAAGTCAGGAGAGATGGGACTGGAGAGGTGGGCAGGGTTAGACCACCAAGGACCTTGAAGACCCAGTGTGGTGGTGGGCTTTGTCCTGAGGGCACTGGGGGGGTCATGGGAAGGTTCTGAGCAAGGTGGCGGGCAGTGCCAGTTTGTGCTTTAGCAGATCCCTCTGCTGCATGTGAAGGCTGGATGGGAGGGGATGAGACTAGAGACCAGGGAGGAAGCTGGAGTGGGATTGGGGTGGGAAAGGAGGGGCATGGAGCAGGGCAGGGGCTGTGGGTTTGGGGAGGAGGGAGTGAATTCATGAGATGTTCAAGATCTGGTGTGGCTGGGTGGGTGAGAAGGGAGGGAACATCCAGGACAGCCCAGGTTTCTGGCCCAGGTGATGCAGTAGATGATGAGCCATCTCTAAGATGGGGGCCCGAGTAGGGAAGGGTTCAGTAGAAGGTGCTGAGGCTGTTTTAGACATATGACTGTGAGGTACCTGTGAGACATCCAGGAGGCATCCAGGAGGCCACTGGACACATGGGTTAGTGAGTGCCGAGTTAGTTGTGCAAAGGGCCTGGGGTGAGAGAAAGACAAGGCACTGATGCCGCCTCTTCACTATACCCCAGGTGTTCGACGTGGCCCCACCTGGAGTCCGGAAGTGCATCCTCTCCACCAACATCGCTGAAACCTCAGTCACCATTGATGGGATCCGCTTTGTTGTAGATTCTGGTAAGCGCTGCCCCCCAGCTACCTCAAGGATCTGGTGAGAAGTGTGGGGTTTGGAGCTGTGCACGTGTAGTGAGGGAACTCTGGACCACAGCAGGGAGGAGGTAGTGTTTAGGGCTGTGGAGCAGTGGCAGCATCTTAATCTTGCTCAGGCCTTCCTAGCTTGCTCCTGCCCCAGGGCCTTTGCACTTACCGTCGTCTCTGCTGAGAGCTGTCTCTCCCCAGATTTTTACACGGCTCACTCCCTCACCTTATTTCAGGACCTGCGCAGATGTCTCCCCATTAGAGAAGCCCACTTGTTCACTTTATCTAAGTGATCTCCTTTCACTGTCACTTCCCGTATGAGGCTTTATTTTTCTTCGTAGTATGGGCATTATATTTTATATATCTTGATCTATTTATTGTCTGTCTTCCCAACTAGACTGTCCTCTGGAAAGTCAGCATAGCCCAGTGGCGAGGAGACACTGGGGCCAGCCTGCAGGTACACTGCCGGCTGTGTGACTCTCAGTGTGACAGTTTGCTCATTTGTAAAATGGCAGTAATAACAGCACCTGCCTCAGGTGTTGAGGATTAAAGACGTTAATACATTTGGGGGCTGAGGCTGGAACCTGGCACAGGGTGAATGCTCAATGAAGGTCAGCGGTTATCTTATTGTAGTGAATCTGATGCCACTGATGATAAAAGATTCCATAATTTTATGTTGGATGACTGAACCTCTGAGTAAGAAAAGGCTTGAGAAAATAAATGAAAAGATAAGTGAATGAGGAAACTAAAGAATACACGAACAAAATGGTAGGGTGGGGCCAAGAGTAAGCTCTCCGTTAGTGTTACTGGGACAAAGGAGTAAGTGAGGGTGTCAGTGAGTGAACGGCTGGGTAGAGGGCCAGGCGCATGGAGGGCCCACGTGGCTCCTGCACACACATTCCCTTCCCTCCCTGCTACCCTCCTGCCCACCCAGGGAAGGTGAAGGAGATGAGCTATGACCCACAGGCCAAACTGCAGCGGCTGCAGGAGTTCTGGATCAGTCAGGCCAGTGCTGAGCAGCGTAAGGGCCGGGCGGGCCGCACGGGCCCTGGTGTCTGCTTCCGCCTCTATGCCGAATCGGACTACGATGCCTTCGCCCCCTACCCTGTCCCGGAGATTCGGAGGGTCGCCCTGGATGCGCTGGTGCTGCAGGTGAGGCAGGGGCTGGTAGGGGACTGGATCCTGAGTGCTGGTGCCGGAGAGGAACCCAGGAGGCATTTAGACATGGTTTCAGGGTCAGGAAGGGCAGGGCTGGCCAGGCCACGGAGTGGAACTCATTCCTTCCAAATGTCAGATCCCGTATTGAGGGGAGAACTGTTCCCCCAAATCCACAGGGTCATGGGAAGAACCTTGTGACTCAGTCACAATGCTTTCAGCTGTAACAGAAAACCCATCAAGAAGTGGCTTTTAAAACCAGGGTTTTGGGCTTCCCTGGTGGCGCAGTAGTTAAGAATCTGCCTGCCAATGCAGGAGACACGGGTTCGAGCTCTGGTCCGGGAAGATCCCATGTACCGGGGAGCAACTAAGCCCGTGAGCCACAACTACTGAGCCCGTATGCCACAGCTACTGAAGCCTGTGTGCCTAGAGCCTGTGCTCTGCAACAAGAGAAGCCACTGCAGTGAGAAGCCCTCGCACCACAATGAAGAGTAGCCCCTGCTCGCTGCAACTAGAGAAATTAAAGCAGACATAACTAGTGTAGTGTAAGAAGCATGTAGGCATTTTATAAATATGTTTCCTTGAATATGGACTAATTGAAATAGTCCTCTTTTTAAATTAGAGGTTCTGCAACTTTTACCTTTGCTCTTAAGAGAAAATCACAACAGAGTTCTCAAGACTTCTGTGTTCATATAAAATAATGTGAATATTTTATTCATAATATATTGAAGTTTGTAAGGAATGTTATCTTCCTACATATTATTAAGCATTATCTTGGAATATGTTGAATGTATGATCATGTGTGACTCTGTAGAGCTGGAAAATGTATGAATTCTTCAACTCTTACAACAGGTGTGCTGATAAATTTTATTATGGAATATGACTAAAACGAAACAAAACAAAAAAACATCCAGTACTCGGGTACCTCTGTTCTGGGTGCCTGAGTTATGTATATAACTTTTGCTCCTCACACAATCTCTGTAGTAGGTAAACTTATTCCAATTTATGGATGAGAAACAGGATGCAGAGAGGTTAAGTAGCTTGATCCGTGTGGTATGGCTGGCAAGTGGCAGAGCCCGGATTCCATCTGAGGCTGTCAAGCTCCAGAGCGTGCCTCCTGAATGCCACCTGGCTCTGGTAGCCACGGGCAGCACCTCCTCCTCCTTTATTATCTGGCTGCAGAGGCAATGAACTGCCCCTCTTTGTGGGTCTCTTTTTTTTTTTTTTTTTTTTTTTGCCGTGCCGAGCAGCTTCCAGGATCTTATTTCCCCAAGCAGGGACTGAAGCCAGGCCCACGTCAGTGAAAGCGCGCAGTCCCAACCACTGGACCGCCAGGGGGTTCCCAATTTGTTGGTCTCATTTTTAAGGTCATGGGAACCTTTTCCAGAAGCCCCCTGGCTGGTCTCCCATCCTGTCTTGTCAGCAGAACTAGGTCACGTGTCCACTCTGTGACCTGTAATTTTCCGAGGTGGGGCGGGTGGCATTGCCCGACTGGATCAGAGCAGTGATTCTCAGTCTCAGCTACAGTTTGGAATCATGAGAGCGCTTAAAAAAACAAAAAACATCCGTGCCCTACCCCTCACCCAGAGCTGCTAATTTAAAGGTCTTTTAATGAGTATTAGTGATCTCCCAGACAACACCACAGCTTAGTGAGCAGGGAGGAAGGTGGTACCACTGGTTGCTGGGTGGATGCCAGAACGTCTGGTGCCCTCCAGATCAGGCCCAGGAGAGCAGGTCACCTTACCCAGAGGCTTCGGCTGAACCCCTAATTTCTGAGCCTTGTTCTCACTCTCTCATGGCCATGTGAGCCACCATGCCAGCCCTTCCTTCATCCACTCAGCAGAGACATGCTGTTTCCCTTTGCCATGCCAGGCCTGGTGATGGTACATGTTTTACTGCTTTCTCCCCATGACCTGCTACCCTTCTGGGCCTTTGAATCAGTCAGGATGCTTTGGTCAAAAGTGAGAGAAACCCACCTCAAACGCTTGTTAGCAGAAAAGGGGATTTTATGGATTTGTGTGTCCATGTTGGGGGGAGGTCTAGCTTAGGAAAAATTAAGGATTTCTCCATCTGCTGTGAATGGGCTAATTTCCAGGCAGTGGAGAAACTAACCACAACAGCTCTGGGCTTCCATCCTGGCCCCTCACAGCCAGAGAGGATGCTGGAGCTTCTGTCTCTCAGCTCCAGTCTGCAAAGCCCCGGGGAAGGATTCTGAATGGCCCAGCTCAGGTCATGTGCTCATTCCTTAGTCAGTCGCTCTGACCAGGGGCTGAGAAACCTCAATTGGTCCAGCTTAGATCGTCTGCTCACTCCATGGCCAGGGTGTGGAGAAGAGCTGCTCGGCAGACAGACAGATAATGGCCCTCCTTCCCTGCTTCTGTACAATGGGCCTTGACATTGGGCCTTTTAAAGGATCACAAGTTTGTGATCCCTGAGCCCCCCGGTGTTCCACAGTGGCTCATGTGTTCCCCATTCCTGACAGGGTTTGGTTCTCATTCCAGATGAAGGGCATGAGTGTGGGGGACCCCCGAACCTTTCCCTTCATCGAGCCCCCCCCACCAACCAGCTTGGAAACGGCCATCCTCTACCTCCGGGACCAGGGGGCCCTGGACAGCTCAGAGGCCCTCACCCCCATCGGGTCCCTGCTGGCCCAGCTGCCTGTGGACGTCGTGATTGGTGAGGACCCCCCTTTGGGTGATCACACAGGGTCCTGGGAATGGGTGTGGGACACCGCTTGCTCTGAGTGACCCGGGGGCAAGTCTGGTCCTTCTCTGGGCCCTGTCCATTCATTCTCAGGTCCTCTGTGTCAGGTCCTGTTCTAGCGCCAGGGATATAGCAGTAAACAAAACAGACACTTCCCTCCTCTGCACAGCCTGTCCCCAGCTCCACCGTGGTACCCCCTCTCTTGTGGTTGGATGTCAAAACCGCCTGCCTCTTCCTCTTGCTCATCCTGAGTCATCCCTGCCCCTCCCGAGGAACTTGCTGACCGAGGCATATTTATCTTGCCCAGTTCTCCTGACTTGAGACATTCTGTGTCTACCAACAATCCACGGCCCAGAGAATATTCCTAGCTGAGTTCTACCACCTGGGGCACCACTTCCCAGGCATAATTCTCAGGGGAGCTTTCTGCCTGTGTCAATATCGTTAAAGTCCCCATCATTGCGACACGCTGGAGCGTCAGTACGGGCAGCAGCCTGGATACCACCAACCCTGAGGGCCACCCACAGCTATGGAGATGGTTATTTTTGTTTATTTTAGAAGGAAACAGGGCTAGTGCAAAGAGAATCAGATCTGAGAAGAAAGAGAACAGTCTGTGAGCATTTGCTTTGTGTCAGTGGAAGACTTTGTGGCCCTTATTTCATCTTCACCTGGTGAGGGGAGGGCCTCTGGGCACTCCTGTTGTACAGTTGAGGAAAACAAGGCTCAGAGAAAGGCTGTCACTCGCTCGCCAGGGAGGCACGCCCCAGCCAGGCTGGCACTGTGGGTCCCCAGGCCCTGCGGAGCAGGCGACACAGATGATGCAGTGCCGGGCAGTTCTGGGCCCCGGTGGCTCAGTTACCGTTCTTGCTCTGTGCCAGGTGGAGCTCCCAGTGCTTCACAGGTGAAACACAGTTCATCCTCACAGCAGGCAGATGCTGCAGTTAACCCATTTCACAGATGGGGAAACAGAGGCACAGAGAGGAGGAGAGACTTGCCTGAGGTGACAGAGCTAAGGGGTTCTGGGACAGCCTTGTTTTACTGCCCTACTTTATCTTATGAGGCTCCATGTGTAACAGAAACTTTCTGGAAAGGTAGGCAAGGGGAACAGTGAGGGTGAGTCAGATGTGTGACATGCAGGCCACTGACCTTGGGGCAGGTGGAAACAGTCTTCCATCACATTGGGATCCGATTCTGGGTTTGATTCTGTCCCTCTGGCTCTCGAGGCCCTCTATGGGTGAGGTGGAGGGTGGGTCAGGGGTCCCAGAGGGCTGGGGACGCTGTCAGGCGCCCAGGAGGCTCAGCGCGGTGTCTGCCCCCAGGGAAGATGCTGATCCTGGGCTCCATGTTCCACCTGGCGGAGCCTGTGCTCACCATCGCCGCCGCCCTCAGCGTCCAGTCGCCCTTCACCCGCGGCGCCCAGAACAACCCCGAGTGTGCGGCGGCGCGGCGACCCCTGGAGAGTGACCAGGGCGACCCCTTCATGCTCTTCAACGTCTTCAACACCTGGGTGCAGGTGAGGTTGGCAGCAGGGTGCCCCCGTCTGGCTGTCGTTCTGCACGGGGCCAGGGCCTCCCTGAGGCTGTGGCTCCTCTGTGTGCGCCCCACCCCCACCCCAGGGACAACCACCGAGCCCTCCGCAGGCTGGGCCTGTCTGCGGAGGACCCTGACTCCATTCATGGGACCAGCACACGCAGAGGCCCCCGCCTGAGGGGGAGCCTGAGGTTTCTAAAGCACTGACGAAAGCCAGTGCCATCTGGAGAAAGTTTAGATGCCTTAGGGTGGGGGCTATATCTCGAGCACACGTTCCCTGACCGGGCCGGGTCCGGTTCTGGGCAGTGCTGGGGACCCAGTGGTGACTAAAACTACCTGGCCCGGCCCTCCTGGGGCTCCCAGCTCAGTGCAGGAGAGAGACTGTCCCTGGACAGTGACCACCCAGAATGGGCTGTGATGGGGAGTCCAAAGGGGCTGGGAGAGCCCAGGGAGGGTGTCTGACCCCACGTGGTGTCTGGGAGGGCTTCCTGTAGGAGGGAGCAGTGGGGCTGGGACCTGGAAGGAGGAGGAGAGCAGGTGGCGCTGAGGGAGGGCCGGCAGGTCTGCGTGCCATCTGCCCAGAGGCTGGTGTTTGGGCTCACACTGGGTTCGTCTGGGCAGTGGGTCGGCACCCCCATCCCTCCTCCCAGCTGGCCAGGCCCTGACCCTCTGGTGGCCGGACCTCCACCCAGGTGAAATCTGAACGGAGCAGAAACTCTCGTAGGTGGTGCCGCCACCGGGGCATAGAGGAGCATCGGCTGTATGAGATGGCCAACCTGCGGCGCCAGTTCAAGGTGAGGCCCGGGAGGAGGGGTGAGGGCCGGCCTGCCCAGGCAGACAGGGCCAGGAACAGACCTGGCGAGCGGGGGTGGGGGCGCTGGAGTGGGGTGTGCATGAACGCCTTCTGCGGCACAGCTTCCCCATCCTCTGACAGTCATCAGAGTCCCACCCTACACCCGCCTCCCCTCCCGTCACATCACCAGGTGTGGAGTGCGGCCCGGGCAAAGGAGTAGAGATCCAGGAGGGTTTCCTGGAGGGGTGAACAGGGTCACAAGCCGCATCCTCACGAAAAGCCGCCTTCTCTGGAGTGGGGGAACCGAGCTGGCCGAGTGCCAGCAGGCCACACGGGGCACCAGACTTGGAGCCGGACGTCCCAGCAGTGAATCTGGGCTCTGCTGCTTGCCAGCAGTGCAACCCCGGGCGGGTTACTGGGCCTCTCGGGGCCTCAGCTTCTCGCTCTGAAAACGGGGAGGCTAAAAATAGCCCCTGCCTCCCAGCGTTCCCACGAAGATTAAATGAGTTAATACACCTAGAGCATTGAGAAGGGCCTGACACACAGGTGTTCCCGTACAAGTGTTTGCAGTTTTCATCGTCTTTATGAGGACGTGGTTCTACAGCTTGCTTGTGGTGTTAATACTCCGCGGGCATCTTTGCATCCGAGCACAAAAAGATCCAGTGCCGAGTACTTCTCTGCGGTCGTGTAGCGTGCCACGGAACGAACATAAAAGAGCCCATGGTGTAACCGTTCCTCTCGGCTGCAGGAGGGCAGATTGCAGCCCAGAGTGGACGGTCAGCGCCAAGGCCTCCCACGCAATCACAGGGGTCTCCACGTCGGGGACCACCAACATCCCAGCCGTTCTCGGCATCTCTCAACATCTCTGACTTTCTAAAGAGCGGCAGTTCAACCTTTGTTGAGCCCCAGATGCTGAGAAACTAATGAAAAGTCTGGGTCCTTTTCTCTCTCTCACTCTGAGTCACGTATGATATCCTGTCTCTCCTCGTTGGTCGGGGCTCTATGAGAAACAGAAGGTCCAATGCAGTAGGTCCCTGGGAGACTGCTTCCAAAGGCGTGGGCAGTAGGTCTCTAAAGTGCATTGGAATCACGGGGAGGGTCCGTGATATCCAGATTCCACACCCACCCGCCCTGAGATTCTGATTTCAGTCATTCTGGGATGGGGCCCAGGTCTTGGCATTTCTGAGCATACCCGGAGCCTGGTGACGACTGTGCAGAGGAGGCCCCGGACCCTGGGTGGTGATCGCCCGGCCTCCTCTCCTCCCTCCTGGTGGCTGGCCCAGGGGTTCCGTTGGCCGATGACAGAGACGGCTCTTTCCCGGAGCAGTCATGTGCCCGGCACCGTGCAAAGAGTTGTTCTCATACAGCCCCTTTCAGCCCTAACAGCCCTAGCAGGGAGGCCCCAGGAAGGTCCCTGTTTTTCATTTGAGGAAAAGTGTGGCTCTAAGGGTGTGGTCTCGTGCCAGCCAGCAGCAGGCCCCAGACCGGAACGTGCGTCTGCATCCAGAGCATGCTTGGCCTGCCCCGTGTCCCTCACTCGGGCCCCACCCGCCCCCAGGAGCTGTTGGAAGACCACGGGCTGCTGGCCAGGGCCCAGGCCTCGAAGCCGGGGGACAGCTACAGTCGGCTACGGCAGCGCCGGGAGCGCCAGGCGCTCTACCAGCTGAAGCGCCAGCATGAGGAGGGCCAGGGACACAGGCGCAAGGTGCTGCGGCTCCAGGAGGACCAGGACGGCTGCTCCAGCGATGAGGACCGGGGCTGCACAGCCTCCCAGGGGGTCGGCGACAACGTGGACATCCAGGTGAGGCGCCGTGGGGCTGACTGGTGCCTGGGGTGGGTGGGGATGGAGTTGATCAGAGTGGGGATGTGGGCTGCCCTGGGGCTCTTATGGGACATGGCCCTGCTCTGGGGTCTGAGAGGACACAACCCTGCCCTCATTCAGGAGGCAGGTTTCCATGGACAGGAGTCTATAGAAACCCTTGGATCCACAGATTCCAGTACAAGCCCCTGGGGTAGTGGGGAGGGCCCTCAGGAACCCACCTTCCTCTGTGTTGCCACCAGGATGTGAAGTTTAAGCTCCGGCACAACCTGGAACAGCTGCAGGCGGCCGCCAGCTCGGCCCAGGCCTTGACTCGGGACCAGATGGCCCTGCTCAAGCTGGTGCTGGGCCGGGGCCTCTACCCCCAGCTTGCCATCCCGGACCCGTTCAACAGCGGCCGCAAGGACTCGGACCAGGTGAGTCTCCTTCCCTCTCCCTGTCCCTGTGTGTGTTTTGTCGTCTGTCACCCCTTCCCAGCACCTGCTCTGTGCTGGGGATACAGCAGTGACTGAAACAGCCCTGGCCATGCCCTTGTGGGGCTGCAGTCTAGTGGCGGGGGCGGGGGATAGATTCGTTCCCAGACAGATGACCAGAGTGGTTGGGGTCGGGATGGGGACCCAGGGGCTGAGGGGGACCTAATTAGCCTTGGAGGAGGTCAGGGAGGGCTTCCTGGAGGAGGAGCCTTCTGAGTTGAGATGAGGAGGAGGGAACCTGGCAGCGGGAAGAGCAGGTTCGAGGCCTCTGTCACGGGCACCCGCCTTCGGCTTCTCCAGATCTTCCACACCGAGACCAAGCAGGGCGCCGTGCTGCACCCCACCTGCATCTTCGCCAGCAACCCTGAGGTGCTGCACACACAGGACCAGGAGGCCAGGGGCGGCGACGGGAGCCGAGGTAGCGTGAGCCCAGGCCGGGGTTGGGGGAAGCCCTCCATCGGGGATGTGAGGGGCGGGACCGTGACCTCAGGGTGCCCCTCGCTGTCGGGGTTACCCCCTCGCTCCTCCCCACATACAGCTTCGCTGGGGCTGCTGACGTGGGACCTGCAGGTCCCAAGAGCCAGACCTGGCTGGGTGGCCTTGGCGAGTCCACCCCTTGCTGCGCCTCGTCCTCCCACTAGGCGCTGGCTGCCCCGAGCCCGTCCCAAGGCCTAAGGTTTTAGCAATTAGAGCAGCGCCTGCTGGGAGACCTGTCCCGGGAGCCCCGTGAACTTCAGGGCTTGGTCCTGCCTGGGGGGCTCCCCCAGCCCCAGCGTTCAGGCAGTTGGATTCCGTCTACCTTCTAGTGGGATCCAGGCCACAAAAGTCGCATCAGCTGAGGTTGCACTCAGGCCAGGCCAGTCCCACCAGGGTGCCCTTCCCCAGGTGCAGGCCCTGCCCTCAGGAGCGGGCTTCACATCTGCAACATGAAGGACTAGTGTGCTCTGCCTGAGCTGAAACACAGCTCATCCTTCTGTTTGTAAAGAAAGTAACACACTGCACTAAAATGGTAAACAGTAACCCCCAAAGGTAAGGTTTATGATTTTAAATACCAAAGATAGAATTTGAAATTTTCTCTCTAATCTTTAAGTGCTGTAAATTCCAAGTGAATTTACCCTCTTCCTATTACATTGCTTTACTCCTTTTTGGAAACATTTTGTAAGTCCAGGCATCTCGCAAGTAGAGAGTATGTGAGGAGCCCTCCGTGGTCTGGCCTAGCTGTAGCTGTCAGCATTTTTCCACCCTTGTTTCGTCTGTCCCCTTGCTTTTTGTTTTTTGCTTTTTGCTGGAGCTTGTTAAGGCAGGTCCCAGACATCTTACCGGTTAGCAATAATAATGGAAATCATATGCGTAAGGACTGTTTTCCTGCATCACCACGATGCCGTCATTGCCCTTAACAAAATTCACAATAGTTCTTAGTATCACTGAACAGCCAAAATCACATCCAGCCTGGCAGAATATTTAAGAATAAGCCACAGGCATTTCATCGTTACACACGTGAGCGTATTCTTTGTGTGGACGTGTGCATGGCCCGGGTGGGACAGGCAGCCACTGGGGGATGATGGGTGTGGGGTGTGGGGGGGAGCTGAGCTGTCCCCTTGACCCTTCCAGATGACAAGGACAAGAGGAGCGACAAGGACAAGAGGAGCAGCACGCACCAGCTCCTCAGCTTCGTGTCCCTGCTGGAGACCAACAAAGTGTACCTGGTGAACTGCGTCCGCATCCCCGCTCTGCAGGTGGGTCCCCGCCCCAGCCTCCCTGCCTCCCGGTCCCCGCTGCCATGGCTGTGTCCCGGGGCAGGGGCCCCAGGTGGGCCTGGGGGAGCCGCCTTCCGCCAGGCTGCCTGCTGTCATTCATGGCTCGCCGAGTGCCTGCCGGGTGCCAGGACCTGTGGAAGGTGCACAAGGCCAGACCCGGTTCCTGCTCTCCAGGAGCTCGCATCTCACGGGGAGGGCGGGCAGTAGCACTGAACGCAGTGCAGCACTGATTAGAGAGCGACAAGCGTTCGGGAAACGAAAAAGAACCGGTAAGGGGATTGGGGAGGGGTGGGTTGAGGGGGCAGGGGGAGGGACAGGTTCTGGTATGGAATTAGGCGATCCGGGTGGGCCTCATTGAGAAGGTGCAGTCAAGTAAAGACCTGAGGGAGGGAGCCTTAGGGATCTCTGCGGGAAGAGTGTCCTGGGCAGAGCGAAGAGCAAGTGCAAAGGCCCTGAGGCACCCCGTGCCTGGTGCGGACAGGGAACAGCTGGAGCAGAGTCAGTGAGGGGGAGCGTGGCGGGAAAAGAGGTCAGGGAGGCAGGTGAGACTGGATGCCCCGCCCCCCACCACTAGAGGGTTCTGAGCAGAGCTGGGACAGGGTCTGACACGGGGCAGAGGCCAGGAGCCCAGCAAGGAGGCGACTGTGGTCGTAGGGCAGGAGTGGATGGTGCTGGAGGCTGAGGATGTGCTCAGATTGCAGATGTACGTGCGTATATGTGTCTGCAGCCAGGAAGGGGGGTCCCTGACAGCAGTAGCTGCCACACCTGTGTGCCCACTGTGGCCACCCCGTGGTTCCAGGCCTGGCCACAATTCTCACTTTATAGGGGAGAAGATGGGGCTGGGTGCAGGGGGCAGTGAGGAGGAGGGCGTGTCCCTTGACTAAGCCACACAGTGAGCAAGTGGCTGAGCCTGAGCTCAGGGTCACAGGCCACACCTAAGGCCTCCCCCCATCAGGTGGGTGTCCCCGTTACCCCGACCCCCTCGCTTCCATCCCAGGGAACATAGAGGGAAGAGAGAAACCCTTCCTAGAGCCCTGGGAGATGTTGTGGACGCTGATTTCCACTGGCACCAAGAAAGCGAACTCTGATCTGCTCCGTTGTCTTCGTTCAAACATGTACTGAGTGGCCACCTGGCACCAGCCGCTAAGTTCTCTTCTGGGCACTGGGGATGCAGTCGTGATCAGAATGGACGAGATTCCCTGTGTTCGTGGGGCTCATGTATAAGTGGGGGAGGCAGATGGTAAGGAGAAGCACAAATGTAAGAGACCACAGCAGATGCTGTACCAGTGCCGGACGGAGGAATGAAGTGGGGCGAGGGCCGGAGTACTGGTGGTCAGCAGGACCTCGGACAGAAACACGGCTTTGCTGGCTGAGATGCTGCCTGATATTCAGTCCCCCCCGCGCTGCCCCTGCCCCGTAGTTTCTGATGATGGAGAATTTTAAACATGCACAAAAGTAGACAGAATAGCACACTGCACTCTCATATTCTATCACCAGCCCCACAGCCCCTCGACCCGTGGCGAGTCCTGCCCTATCCACTCACCCCCGCCCCATCCCATAGAATTTTCCCCAACGCGTTATCTTGACAGTTTTCAAAGAGAAAAGCTGAAAGAAGTGTAGAGTGAGCACTCAGTATTCCCACTCCCCAGTCCTACAGCTGACATTCGGTCTTGGCTTTATCACCTCTCCACTCATCAGTCTATTTTAATAGGTGGGCTTTCTTTTGAATTTCTTGATGCATTTTTAAGTAAGTTTCTGGCATCAGTACCCTTCACCTGTAAGCACTTCAGCATGCTTCCCGTTAACTAGCATTCAATATTTGTTTATATATTTTGAGGATAAAAGTTAGAGAGAGTGACACATACACATACTAAGCACGCCGTTTGACGAGTTTTGACAGACACACACGTGTAGCCCCAACCCTAAGAAGATAGAGATGGCCGCTGGCCTCCAGTGCAGGTGATGACTCCCCTGGCTTCTTGGAACCTGCTCTGTATTTTACTCTTTAGTCTTCATTAGTCTCTTTCTCCGAGTAGAATTTCAGCTCCGTGGGGCGAGGACTGAGTCCATCTTGTTCACATTGTGTCTCTGGCACCAGAAGAGTGTCTGGCACAGAGTAGGCGTGTGGTCAGTATTTGTTGCAGGGCTGGGTGGACGGCTGCGTGGGTGGGTGGATGCTTTGGAGAGACAGGTGGACGTCTGGATGGGTGGGTGGGTGAGTTGGGGGTGGGCAGGAGCCCAGCCAGGCGGGGGCCTCTCTACGATCGCGTCCTGCCCCTCCCGCCACTGCCTGTCCCCTGTCCCTTCTCTTCCAGTCCCTCCTGCTGTTCAGCCGGTCCCTGGACACCAATGGTGACTGTTGCCGTCTGGTGGCCGATGGCTGGCTGGAGCTCCAGCTTGCGGACAGTGAGAGTGCTGTCCGGCTCCTGGCGGCTTCCCTGCGGCTCCGGGCCCACTGGGAAAGCACCCTGGACCAGCAGCTGGCCCACCAGGCCCAGTGGCGGCTGGAGGACAAAGACGAGGAGGAGGAGGCCCCAGTCAACCGCAAGGAGGTGGCAGCCCTGAGCAGGGAGCTGCTGCAGTTCACGGCGTCCAAGGTACCCGCCTCCTGGGCACCTGCACCCCCTTGGCCAGAGGGGCCATCAGCCATAGGGATGAAAGCTCTGGAAGGCCCGGCTTCCAGCTCATCAATATGCACACATTTGGGGGTTTTCAAACCAGAGAGGTTGATGACAAGACCAATGTCACACAGCTGGTAAGGGGGGAGCCAGGGTTTGCCATTAACCCTTGCGGCCTTCATTCAACAGAGGTTTATGAATACATGCAGGTTACCCCTCGTTAGCAGTTAAGGGCGTGCAGGGTGTGAGAGGGAAGCTGTACGGAATCTGTCTATTTGTGGAGGACAGACGGGAAGAATTCGGACGGAGCAGTTTTGAAACTGATCCCCCCACCTCTTTTTTTTTTTTTTTTTTTTGTTGTTGTTGGCGGTACGCGGGCCTCTCACCGTTGTGGCCTCTCCCGTTGCGGAGCACAGGCTCCGGACGCGCAGGCTCAGCGGCCATGGCTCACGGGCCCAGCCGCTCCGCGGCATGTGGGATCTTCCCGGACCGGGGCACGAACCCGTGTCCCCTGCATCGGCAGGCGGACTCTCAACCACTGCGCCACCAGGGAAGCCCCTGATTCCCCCACCTCTTTAAGTGGTGGGGGGTTGAGAATCGCTCCTGATTCTATTGCTATTACACGTGGATGGGGTGCGACCCAGCGGACCAGGGAAAGGGGAACAGGCTGATGTGCTGGAGGAGAAGGGGCAAGGTGGCCAGACTTGAAGGTCAGACTTAAGGTCTGGATGTGTTCCCAGCAGTCATAAGGAGAGAAGGGGTCTGCAGAAGGCAGGTGAGATGGGGGATGGGGCATCAGGGAATGTTCTAGACAAGCCTGTGGTCATGAGTATCTGAAACCGTGTTGTGATTGGCATTAAGCAATTGGCCCCCATAACTGAAAAGCCCAGGGGTGGACTTTCGGCACGGCTGGATCCAGGTGCTCCGATCACGTCTGCCTGAGTCTCTCTCCCCTATTTTCTGTCTCTCTTTGTTCAGGTTTCCTACAGCCTCCGGCGGCTCACAGCGCTGGAAATCCAGAACCTCTATGTGGGACCCCAGACCATCACTGCTGCCCCCAGCCTCCCTGGCCTCTTTGGCTGCTCTACCCCGTCCCCCCATCCCACCAAAGGGGGCTACGCAGTCACTGACTTCCTCACCTACAGCTGCCTCACGGTGAGCACTGACCCCACCTTGGTCCCTCATCCTCCTGCCCCTGAAAATGCGATGTCAGTGATTCCCCCCACCCTCTGCCCCCAACCGCACTCCAGCTTAGTCCAGGGATGCAGTTTCAGAAAGGGGCCTGCCAGCCCCGAGGGGTCCTGGGAAGGTCCCAGGCTGGCGGCGGGGGGCGGTGGGGAGCCGGGCCTGACACAGCCTGCCTGTCACAGAGCGACGCGGACCTGTACAGCGACTGTCTCCGCACCTTTTGGACCTGCCCCCACTGCGACCTGCACATGCCCTTCACGCCCTTGGAGCGCATCGCCCACGAGAGCACCTGCCCCGAGGCCCCACAGGACGGCCCCCCAGGTGAGGCTGGGGCGGTGGCGGCCGGGGCGCCTGTGTTTACCCAGCTGTCCATCCAGCCTGTGGTTGTTGACTGTGCGTCTGGGCACTTGCTCGACACTCTGGCGACTGACGACCTCAGCCATCTGCTCTGGCTGGGGCCACGTGCAGACTCCGTCACAAGGACCCAGAGCCGGGGACCAGGAGGCGCTGCAGCCGCCTCATTCTCAGGTCATGGTGTCTGTCTCTCTTTGGTCTCTGTGTCTCTGCCTGTCCGGGCGGCCTCTGGGTTCCTGTCTGTTTCTCTGTCTCTCTCTTGCCGTGTCTCTTGTTCTTTCCTCTGTCCCGCAGCTGTCTCTGCCTTGGCCAAGTCCATCCTGTTGTCAGCCAGGGGACGCTGCAGTGGGCAGAGCCGGGCACAGAGTCTTCTGCGGTGCCCCACGCACCACACGCTGGCGCTTGCTGGGGAGATGGCTGTAGGGCCACGTGGTCCCACCCCAGGGCTCTGTTTGTCTCTTTCAGTCTCTGTGTCTCCGCTTGTGTCTTTCTCTGTGTCCCTCTCACCCCCTGGGACACAGAGTAAAGACTCGCCTGTGTGTGTGTATTGATCAAGGAGGGCTTCCTGGAGGACACAGAGCTGGAGTCCCCGGAGGCCAGGAGAGAGCCTAACACTGCCAGGTTTCTGGGATTTGGGTGGGGGTGAGAGCATGCAATGGAGCGTCCCCCTCACAGCCTCCCATCTCCTCTCCCTTAGGGGCTGAGGAAGCTGCCCCCGAACCCCTCCAGAAGGCATCCACCCTGCAGAGGCCCTACCACTGCGAGGCCTGCCAGAAGGACTTTCTGTTCACACCCACGGAGGTGCTGCGGCACAGGAAGCAGCATGTGTGAGCCCAGCCAGTCCTGGACCAGGACCAGGGCCAGGGCCAGGGCTCCCGCCCAAGCCCCCGGCCTAGGCGCAGAGCTGTGGTCTGGGCCCAGCCCCGCGGGGAGGGAGCATAAATATGTGAATAAAGTCTCACCGATGGAACTTCCCTGGTGGCACAGTGGTTAAGAATCCGCCTGCCAATGCAGGGGACATGGGTTCGACTCCTGGTCCAGGAAGGTCCCACATGCTGCGGAGCAGCTAAGCCCGTGCGCCACAACTACTGAGCCTGCGCTCTAGAGCCCGCAAGCCACCACTACTGAAGCCCGCGTGCCTAGAGCCCGTGCTCCGCAACAAGAGAAACCACCGCAATGAGAAGCCCACACACCACAACGAAGGGTAGCCCCCGCTCGTGGCAACTAGAGAAAGCCTGTGCGCAGCAACGAAGACCCAACACAGCCAAAAATAAATAAATCTATTTTACAAAAAAAGTCTGGCCCTGTTTCCTAATATTCTTTCCCCACGTCCCTGCCTTGGCCTGTCACCCCTGAAGCCCACAAGGGAAGCCTTCCTTGTCTCTCCCAGCTTTTGGTGCTTTGCTGGCGATCTTTGGCATTTCTTGGCTTGTAGATACATCACTGCAGTCCTCCGTCTTCACATGGCTGTCTTTTCCTTCTGGCATGTCTGGGCATGTCCAAATGTTCCCTTTTTATAAAGAACAGTCATATTGGATTAGGGCCCACCCGATGACCTCATCTGAACTTGACCATCTGCTAAGACCCTACTTCCAAATGAGGTCACATTCACAGGTCCTGGAGTTTGGACTTCAGTATATCTCTTTGGGGGACAGAATTCCACTCATAACACCCCCCCTTTATTCCACCCTCCATGTGGCAGCCCAAGGGGCAAAGCACAAACCGACTGTGTCCTTTCTCTGCTCAAAGTTCTTCCAAGATGATGGAACATTATCAGCCCTAAAAGGAAATGAAGCACTGCCGTGGCACGGGTGAGCCTTGAAAATATCATGCTGAGTGAAAGAAGGCAGACACAAAAGACCTCGTATAATTCCGTGTATAAGAAACGTCCAGGGGCTTCCCTGGTGGCGCAGTGGTTGAGAGTCCGCCTGCCGATGCAGGGGACACGGGTTCGTGCCCCGGTCCGGGACGATCCCACATGCCGCGGAGCGGCTGGGCCCGTGAGCCATGGCCGCTGAGCCTGCGCATCCAGAGCCTGTGCTCCGCAACGGGAGAGGCCACAACAGTGAGAGGCCCGCGTATCGCAAAAAAAAAAAAAGAAAAAAAAAAGAAACGTCCAGAATAGGCAAATCTACAGAGCCAGAAAGTGGATTGGTGGTTGCCTGGGGTTTGGGGTTGGGGAGGGGAATCGGGAGTGACTGGTAAGAGGTAGAGGGTTTATTTTGGGTGTGATGGAAATGTTCTAGAACCGACTGTGGTGATGGATGCACAACTCTGTGAAGATAAGAAAGTCATTGAACTACACACTTTAAATTGGTGAATTTTATGGTATTTGAATTATATCTCAATAAAACTGCTATCCAACAACTTCCCTGGCTCCCCAGCGCCCTCTGGAGGGAGCCCTGCCTCATTGCCCGGCCCCACGTTCTGATGCATCTGCGCGGGATGACCCCACACTGTTGTGGACACGTAACACAAGAGGCTGCAAAGCCACACACAGAAGACACTGCCATGGACACATATAAGGAGGACCCCAGTTATAAAGACTCACTTTGCCACACGATCCCACCCAGACACACCCCCAGACCGTACCAGGTGGCCCAGTGGTCTCGCCCACCATCCCAGCCAGACACCAAGGTGGTGTCTGTCAGGGATTCTGTCAGCTGTCGGGTATGTTTATCTCAATTGGGCATTCCAGAATTGGGGAAGTTATCACAGGATGGATTCGGGGATGCCCTGGGCCCACGGTGAGACGGACCTGAGTGGAAAAAAAACATTAGTCACCTGATCTCCATGAGCACCCCGTCTGACTGGTTGGCCACGTTGAAGTTTGGGGTCTTTGGGAATCAGCATGAGTTCAGAGCTGGTGTCTGGCGCTCCCCAAAAGGTCTGATTATTTCCTTTTTCCCAGTGCACAGTGACCCTGGTCAAAGGCTGTAGGTCCCTTTGGGGAAGACCCGTAGAAAGATTAACAGTATGAATTTGGGGCAGTGTACTGGGGTCCTTCCTCGAGGGGACCCGGCCTCCCCTCATTCAAGGGGCCTTGGGTCTGTAACCTGGCTCAAGTCTGGTGATTGATGGAGGGCCCGTGGCTCTCCGGTTTTAGGATTCAGGTTAGACTTTGGTTCACTAGACCCAGAACTCTTCCGTGTATACAGACCAAGCCAGAACTTAGTGGAGAGGACATCTATTTCCCTCCTAGGAGCGCCATGATCAACTCCCAGCGCCATGGTCTCTTCTGATTGTTGTTTGCGGGGCTGTCCTTTGTGGTGGCCACGCCCACCTGGCCTTTGGCGGCTCAGTGCCGCGTCTTAGCCCCTGTCGCCCCCGGATCGGATGATCCCCACTGCACTTGTTTCCCAGTTCAGGGGCGGCCACCGTGAGGTCTGGTCTGCAGAGAAGAGCTGCCGTGGAGACACAACCAGGCCTTGGACACACGCAAGGTGGTCCCCAGTTATAAAGACCCACTGTCTTGTAGTCATGGACACGCACTCACACGGAGACATACAACCTATGAGGCACAGCGTGACAGCCACAGCCCTTCCTCAGAGACACACGTCCCATTCAGTAGTAGGCTCGGCGGCGGACACACTCCTGGAGGTGGCCGCTACACCGACGCCCCTCCCCACAATGGCACGTCGACCCCAGCATCCTAAGTCCATGGCCTCAGCAGTCATGCAATTGTCACACACACGCACATGCACCAACCCCGGTGACCACCCGGCCCTGCCATCCAGCCCCACACGGGCCACCCTGCAGACCCATCAGAGTCCCCACCTCTCTAACCCCTTCCACTCAGCAACACCCACGCACTGCACAGGCAGCCTCAGAACTCCAGGTCCAGCTGGTTCCTCACCCCAGGAAGTGGGGGAGGTATTTTTAGTTACAATTAACCTCCCGCCCAGTTTCCCTCCTCCCCCATGGCACAGCCAATTGATTTAATTACAGAGGATTAAATGAGAGGTATTTTCAACCAGGTGGGGGAGGGGGAGAGGAGAGCTTCCCCTCCCCCACTTGCCAGTGTCCCTTTGCCAGCCAGGCCAGGTTGCAGGAATACAAAGCCCTCCCCTTGATGTAGACCTCAGGCCTTGGCCCAGCCCTGCCCCCTCCCCCATAACCCTCCCCCACCCGCCTTTAAAAGTGGGGAGAAGAGGTGTTGGAAGTCCTTCCTGCTGTATATCCCTTATCCACCCCACTTCAGTCCCTGGGAGTTTGGGGAGAGACAAACTGTAATCATAGTCACCAAAACAATATGTAACTCAGAAAACAATCGGTGATATAGGCCCTTCAGAAATCACAGACTCTTAGAATTCTATTTTTAAAAATGAGAGGTTGTGGGTTTCCCTGGTGGCGCAGTGGTTGAGAGTCCGCCTGCCGATGCAGGGGACACAGGTTCGTGCCCCGGGCCAGGAAGATCCCACATGCTGCGGAGCAACTAAGCCCGTGAGCCATGGCCGCTGGGCCTGTGCGTCCGGAGCCTGTGCTCCGCAACGGGAGAGGCCACAACAGTGAGAGGCCCGCGTACCGCCAAAAAAAAAAGAAGAGAGGTTGTGAGGCAAGTGGTTAGCTCACAGCCTGCCTGGGTTCTAATGGGAACACCCACTCTCCAGCTCTGTGACCCCGGGCGAACGATTTCACCTCTCTGGGCCTCAGTTTCCTAATCTGGGAAATGTGGCCAGTGATCATACCTCCTCCTGGGGCTTAGTGGTAAGTGTTTACCAGATTGATAGGTATAAAGGTCCTGGAACAGAGCCTGGCACAGCACAAACTAGAGAAAGGGTAAATAAATGTGTAAAAGAGGCACCTGTACTCCCATCCCTACCCTGCTCTGCTTTTTATGACACTGTCAGCTTCTAACAGACTAAATGATGTGCTCATTTATTTGGTCCATCGTGGGTCTTCCCCACTAGGACGTCAGCTCCCCCAGGGCAGGGTCTTGGGTTTGTTCACTCAAGTGCAGGGACGAGCAGAGGGTGCATGTCCAGGGCATACCCGTGGCCAGGAGGAATGAACGACGAGGTGAAGGCGGCTGAGTCTCAGAACTATGGAATTTCTTCCTCCGTTCTCCACCTGTTTCCCAGGCACCTGCTGGGTATAGGGTGCTTGCTGTCTGAGGCCCCAGGTCACTACGGTGACAGAGGGAGACAAACTCCTGCCTTCTGGTAGTGCTGAGGTTCCAGCCAATAATGAATAGGCAAATAAGTGATGGAAGGAATTCCAGGGAGGGGGTGATGGGGGACAGGGAATGAGGTGAGAGAGAGTGGTGGACAGAGCCGGGTGCTTTGGTTTGGCTGTTCCTGTGTCTTTGCAGAGGTGACCTCTGAGCCAGGAAGGTGTCCCAGGCAAAGGGAACAGCCAGGACAGACACCCCGAAGGGGGACTGAGCTAGTCATTTTCCACAAACAAGGTCAGTCTGCTGGGGTATGTTACCATGCAGCCCAGTCACTCCTGTTGTCCCCACTGCCTGCCAGCAGAGCCCCCTTGCTGACCTGTGGCTGGCCACAGATACGCAAGAGAGCCCTTTTGAAGCCACAAGAACTGCCCAGCTCAGCCTACTACATCAACCTGTAGATTAATGTGCTAAAAATTCATTGGCCTTTTGAACCATGAAGCTGTGGTATGGTTTGTTACACAGCAATAGCTAACTGATACATACAGAGGGCCTGAGGAGAGAGCAGGATAAAGAGCATCAATTATTATTATAATTACTGATTCATGAGCTTCAAACTGATGAGAATTTGAATCATGGAAGAGACCCACGAACTCAGATTGGTAGCCTTTTGTTTTTAAGACTTTATGCTTAAAAAAAAAGGTAGAAGACAACACAAGAGGGGAGTGGGGGAGGGGGAAAGAGGGTGGGCTGGGAGGATGAAGGAAACCTCTCTAAATGTCAGATCTGGGTGACCCTCCTTCCCTGATGGCCCCAGCCCACCCCCAATCCCTTCTCTGTCCTAGGGGTGGGGGGTTACCCAGCCGCCATCTTCTGAACACCCAGGCCCAGGATCTCAGCTCGGGTTCCAGGCAGAGTTGAGGGCAGAAGTGGGGCACAGGGCCTGGAGGCCTTGTCTTTGTCCTTGAGAGACCCTCGAGTGGGCGCTCAGGCCCCTCATGTCCCGGCAGGGCCCCAGGGAGGTAGGCATTGAGTTAGGGGGGCCATAGGAGGTGGGGTCCTGAAGCCAGAGGGCCAGGCGTCGACCAGAAGCAGGTATGAGCCTGGCAGTCACAGTCCAGAGGTTGGGGTCTGTGGAGAGGAGAGGAGAGGCGAAGTCAGGAGATGGGGAGGGCGTCTGGACCTACATCAGGTCTTCTGCGCTGTCCCCACCAGCCCCACAGTGAGAGGGACACAGAGAGAGAGACAGAGACAGAGGCAGAGAATCAGAACAGAAATGGAGGGAAAGAGACAGACACAAATGAAAAAAAGACAAGGAGACAGTCAAGACAAAGAAAGAGATAAAGAAAAGGAGGACTTCCCTGGTGGCACAGTGGTTAAGAATCCGCCTGCCAATGCAGGAGATATGGGTTCGAGCCCTGGTCTGGGAAGATCCCACATACCGCGGAGCAACTAAGCCCGTGTGCCACAACTACTGAGCCTGCGCTCTAGAGCCCGTGAGCCACAACTACTGAGCCCTCATGCCACAACTACTGAAGCCTGCGCACCTAGAGCCTGTGCTCCGCAACGAGAAGCCACCACAATGAGAAGTCCATGCACCACAATGAAGAGTAGCCCCCGCTTGCTGCAACTAGAGAAAGTTTGCGTGCAGCAACAAAGACCCAGTGCAGCCAAATAAATAAATAAAAAAAAAAAAAGATAAGGCGAGAGGGACAGACAGAGCAGGATAGAGAAGAGACATCGAGATAATCAGAGATGGAGATGTGGAAAGAGAAAGAATGAGAGAGACAGAAATAAAGGGAGAGAGACAAAGAGGAAAAGGCAGGGGTTGGGAGAGACAGAGAAGAGTGGAGAGAGAAGTGGAGGGAGAAAAGGCAGCTTGCTTGGGGAGCAGGACAAGAAGCTCCCTCCATTACACCTGGTCCCAGAGGTCCCCTGACTCTGGACCGGGGCTCATCTGTCTGCAGTTGGTCAGGGCAGAGCTGAGACCCCCCATGGACCTGCTGGGCACTGAACAAACCTCTCCTCCCAGGCTCCGGCCTCCAGTGCTCTCCAAGCCTAAGCCCTCGCAGGTCTCCACTCTCATATCCCAGCCTTTCTGTGGGCCCTGATTTCATTACTCACCCATTTGACTCACCAGCCTCAGCCCAGCCCAGTCCCTTTGTATGTATGTGTGTGTATGTAGTGAGGGACCTTTGCATATACTGTTCCTTCCTCTCCTGTCTCACTCCTCTTATTCTCCTGGTCTCAGCTCCAAAGTGCCCTCCTCCAGGAAGTCCTCCCTGAAACCCCCAGCCTGGGCCTGATGGCCCCTCTGGGTTCTTCCAGTTCCTGGGTTCCCTCCTCCCAGCACTGTCCACTGTAGGTCATTACTGTCTGGGGACAGACCTGTCTCCCCCACTGGATTGTGAGCCTCATGGGCACAGGGCTGGGCTGTCATGGTCACTGCTGTGTCCCCATCATCACCCAGCACAGGGCTGGGCACACAGTTGCTCAGGGAGTAACTGGTCCAAGGAGTTTGGACCTCAACCAATGGGCACTAGGGAGCCACAGAAGGGTTTTAATCCAAGGAGAGTCAAGATCTGATCTGTGCTTTAGAAACTCCAGGCAGCCTCTCAACCCTGGGCGTTTGCACATGCTATTCCCTCTGCTTTTCTAAGCTGAGTGAACCTGCACAAGTGAACTCTTCTCTCCGAGCCTCAGTTTTCTTATCTGTAAAATGAAAATAATAATAGCTTCTCTCTTTTGGGGTTATTGTAAAGACTGAGAAGATACTCTAGACTTAAGACCTGGAGAGTAGAAGAATGCACCCTGCTACCTTGCCCCCAACCTTCTGCCCAGTGGTCATCATTCAGTGCCCTACCTTCATCCTTCAATGCCCTACCCAGAAGCCACTTCTTCTACAAAGTCTTCCCTGATATCTCAGAGATAGCTGACGATAGCTGTGTTTTATTGTTTGAACTGTTGGACTAGATTGTCATTGGTTTCTGATGTCCACTTCCTCATGAGCCCAGAGTCTTCTCAAGAGCTGGACCCTACCTGAGGCATGTCACTATATGTTTGGAAATGTATGTAGTATGTGGATGGGTGGATGAGTGGGTGGGTAGGTAGGTGGGTGAATGCATGGGTAAGTTGACAAGTGGGTGGACATGTGGGTGGGTGGATCAATGTGGAGGTGCGTGAATGAGTGGGTAGATGTATCTTCTGATGGATGAAGGGTGGTGGATACATACATGGATGGACCCATGGGTAGGCAGGTAGGTAGGTAGGTGGATGAACGCATGAATAAGAGGGTGGATGTGTGGGTGGGTGGATCAGTTTGGAGGTGGATGGATGAGTGGATAGGTGGGTGGATAGATGAATGAATGAGTGGGTGAATGTATGTTTGGATGGATGGTGGGTTGGTGGATGATTGATGGATGGATAAATATATGTATCGGTGAATTCATGGATGGATGGATGAACTGGAGAACCCTCAGTTCAGGGACGCAGGCTGACCCTGCCCTGGGTGGGCTCACTGCTGGAGTCTGGAGGTCTTACGAGGGGTTGAGAATAGCACAATCTCCACCCCGGTGCTCCTAGACCTCGGACACTCACATTTCTCCTGACTCCAGCATCTATAAATAATGCCACTCTCCTTCTAAGTTCAAACTCATCCCCACTGATCCTGGAAGACAAAAGAGGAGTGTTAGTGGTCTTCACCAGACACCCCCATATGCCCCACTCCCCCTTCCTTCCCCAGGGGACTCCTCTATCAGGACAAACTGAGCCATCCTTTAAGAGGGTGCTGGTCCTTTAAGGAAAAGTGGAGCTTTCCAATGGGTGGTTGAAGCCTGGAAGAAGCAAACTCCGGGAGGAAAGGTGGGGACCAGGAAATCTTCATTTGCATCTTCGACTCCCCTCTTAAGCAAATGAAGCAAGGTGTTTTTCAAGAACTTAATCCCAGAAGGTGGGGCACATTGGAGGAGGGGCCTGGAGTGCTGGGGGTGTGTCTTAGCTAGGGGGCGGGGCTTACCTGGGGGCCTGACAGTCCCCTGTGGCTGAGTCTCCGTGTAGCCCCCCATGGGCTGGCCCTCTGGGCTGAAGGCTGCACCCTGCCCTGCTAGGGGAGTTAACGGGTACAGGCTGAGCCCCAGGATGCCTGGTTCAGGCTGTGATACTCCCCCAGGAACACTAGGCCCTCTCTTCCCACCTTCTCCCTGTACCTGTGCGGTTGGATTGATCGATCATTGGTTGCACGATGCGTCTCCGGGCATTAATGAACCTGGGAGGGGGTCATGGAGATGGAGGAGGGTGCAGAGAGGCAGGAGGAAGAGAGGCAGAAATGAATACACAGGGACAGAGAGACGGCAGGCGAGAGAGGACGGGGGCAGGGGTGGCAAAGCAGAGGCAGGAGGAAGAGAGGCTCCGAGGGGCTTTGGGGCCTCCTTCAGCACCGCGGACAGCGCCCGGCCTCCCACCCCGGGCTGGCCCACGGACCGCCCAGGCCTCCTGTGTCACTCACCAGTTGTTGACTTGTAGG
Source organism: Mesoplodon mirus (assembly GCF_964341445.2). Taxonomy (NCBI): domain Eukaryota; kingdom Metazoa; phylum Chordata; class Mammalia; order Artiodactyla; family Ziphiidae; genus Mesoplodon; species Mesoplodon mirus. The sequence continues at coordinate 57,357,511 of NC_138995.1, forward strand.
ATGGTGAGCCCCGTGTCCTGGGACAGCTGTTTCTTCTGCTCCTCTGAGGGGTACGGGTGCTGTGGCCACCAGCAAGAGTCACCCTGCTTGCCTGGCTGCCCTCTGATCCCCAAGGCCTGGCCTGCCCAGGTCCCAGGGAGTTGGTGAGCCCAGGCTGAGGCAAGGCCGGGAGAGGCAGCGGCGTGTCTGAGCTTCTCCGTGCTCCCCGGGGCCCAGTGGAGGGAGGCAGAACCGCCCTTCGGGCACTTACACCGGTGGGCGCCCCCCCACCTCTTCCAGCAATTAGAGGCTAATTGGCCAGCTCTCAACAGGGAGGTGGAGCCGGGGGAGGGGGGAGCTGGGGGAACTCTACCGCCCTGGGGAAAGGAGGCAAAGCCGAGCACCAGCCCGCTCTGAGTCCGCTAGGTCCTTGGGCATGTCTCTCCCCGTCCCAATCTCTATCTTTCTCTGTGTGTGTCTGTCTGTCTCTCCCCCAATGTGACTCAGTCTCCCCCTGTGTCTCTGTTGCTCTGACTCAAGGCTCTCCATAACTCCCCATCTCTATCTTTGTTTCGGCCTCTCCCTGTCTGTCCTCCTGTCTCCTTGAGGCAGGATGGTTTGGTGATTAAGGCCAAACTGCCTGCATTTGAACCCACTTCTGGCTGTGAGACCTCTGGGCCTCAGTCTCCTCATCTGCGAAATGGAGCTCACAACATCCCTGTCCTCACGGGGTATGTTTGGCTGGATGGTGGATGACGGATGGGTGGGTGACTGGATGGGAGGGTCGGGGGTGGGGGAGAGGACGGAATGACTCACGAGCCCTTAGTGGCACCTGGCGCCCAGGTAGTGCTCATGGCTGTCTGCTCCTGTCGATCCCCACCTGCCTGAGATTCTCCCTCAGTATTTTCCTGCTGCCGCAGTCTCCCGTCTCTGGGTCTCTCTCCGGCCTCAGTTTCTGTGTGGCCATCCTTCTCCACCTCTCTCTCTGCCCACCCCGCCCCAGGGCCCCAGGGCTCTCACCGAGAGGTGCTGGAACAACCAGGCTCTCATGATGTTCGTGGCCACCTTGGGGAAGATCCCTCTCTTCTTGTTCTGCCGCCGCTCCTGGTCCAGCTCCTCGTCCTCTCCCCCAGAACTGGGAGAGGCCACATTTGTGTCTAGTCCATCTCCTGAGCAGGGAGAGGCATGCTGTGCTGTGGACGGGAAAGGTGGGGGACCAGGGGGACCCAGAACGCTCCCCCAAGGCACCACTCCACACCCCAGTCATCCTTGTCCCTCTGGAAGTCCTACCTGTTGTCTAACTTCAATCCTCAGACTGACTCCCACCTTTCCCCTCCACCTCTCAAGCTTCTCACCTTGGTCACTGGAGTTGTCACCACTCTGGGAGGCCAGGCCCCCGCTGGATGGACCTGGGGTCCCCAAATGTACAGACCCACTGTCTTCATGGTCTCTAATCCATGTAGTATTCTGGAAAATAGGAGTTGGAAGTCAGTGCCAAGGCTTGGGGTATAATATACTACAGTGGCTAAGACCACAGGCTCTGGAGCTAGGAGTCCTGAGTGTGAAGACTGTGTCTGCCTCTTTCCTGGCTGTGTGTGACCTTGGGCAAGTCACTTCACCTCTCTGTACCTCAGTTTCCTCAACTGCAAAAATGGAGGACAATAACCATCCCCACCCACCTCACAGAGTGTGGTAAGAATTCAATGAGTTAATTTACGTAAAGGCACACAGCAATCACGCAAGAAAGATGAGCTTGGACAGATCTCTGGCACCTTATCAGAAATCCCTGGAAGCCAGCGCTCTTTCAAAATTCAAAACTTTTCACATCTTTAGGCAAAAGATGTAAATCAGTGCACACGCCATGTATTTCCTGACACCTCCACAGTGTCTGGAGCATAACCTCGTCATCAAACTCATTAACATTTCTGCAGCAAAATGGATGAATATTTAACTAAGTGGAGTAAATAAAGGCTATAAATAGCCTCTCATTAGTTCAGGTCAGATTTTGCTGCCAAATGAGTTTGTGCTAAACTTATGGGGAAAAAACACCGACTTTTAGCTTTCAGAGATTTGGTGGTCTCCAAATTGCAGATCATGGAGTCGGGGGTTGTGTTTTCTTTATCCAAACTCCTACACACTTTGAGGAACTTGACAATGTGTTGAATTCACCCCCTGCCCCAGCTCTGTGTCCCAGGAGGCCTACCCACCTGTATAGACACATCATTTCTTTGTCATTGGTTTAAGGTTCTTTTACATGTTTTTTTTTTTTTGTTGTTGTTGTTTTGGGTTTTTTTGCGGTACGTGGGCCTCTCACCTCCTTGGCCCCTCCCGTCGCAGAGCACAGACTCCGGACGCGCAGGCTCAGCGGCCATGGCTCACAGGCCCAGCCGCTCCAAGGCATGTGGTATCGTCCCGGACTGGGGCACGAACCCGTGTCCCTTGCCTCGGCAGGTGGACTCTCAACCACTGCGCCACCAGGGAAGCCCTGGTTTAAGGTTCTTCAGTTGTTGGGAGGCAGATGGGGTGGAAGTGGGGATGGCAACAGCCACCTGCTGTTGCTGAGCCCTGGGGTACACCTCTTACCCTGTTGAATGTCCTAGACCCTGCCCTGTTTTGTAATTAGTCCCCCACCCCTGCAAATGACCCAGTGTGGATGCATCATTTGTGTCCTTCCAGGGCTCAGCCTGAGACACGGCACCTTAGAGAAGTTTTCTCCGGGCTCAGAGTATCTGTGTGGAGTTTAGAGTTTGAGGGCATTGGGGATGGGTTGCGTGCAAGCGACAGAATCATTAGGTCTGAAGGCTTTTGAGCATTGTTGGAGTTGTCACCCTGCCCTTCTGGCACTGGATCTGATCGGATGAGCGTCCAGGTCAGTGTACCTGAAGCTGTCCTGAGACTGTCATGCAGCATGTAAGTGTGAATGTGCCTACGTCCGTGCCCGACAAGGCAAGGTTGTCCCTGGAGAAGAGGTGTCACGTGGGCAGAGCGAAGACACGCAGCCATATTTGAGCATGGTTGTGTCACTCTCTCAACCGGCCAGGTGGCTACATCTGACAAATGCAAGGCTACATTTATTTTTCTAAGCTTGTGGCTGTAGTTCTAGGGGTTGGTGTCCTATCTGGGAGACAGTGCGTGGTTATCCTGAGTCCTGCATGAGTGGGCAGGCAGCTCCGTGATTCTTTGGCGGGGGATGATGGCCATAGGAGTGTGCTGGCAGCTGTGTGAAGATACAGAATATGGCTATGCCTCCAAGGGGGTTGTGACTGATCAGCCCACGCACATGGTGTGCTAATGAGCAGGTGCATAATGCGGGTTGTGGGGCAGAGGGTCCTTGAGGCTCCTCTGTGACTGCTGTGTGCACATGCTCGAGGCTGCATAGTTGTGGTACGGCCATGTGCCTGTATTTGGGTGTGGGTGTCATGTTGTATAATTGCTGTGTTGATAGTGTGACCGCCTTGTGGGTATGGGCCTCACTGGGATCTGCACAGCTGTTGTGTGATTGTTGCCTGGGTGCCTAAGTCTATGAAACTATAGTCTGATTGTATCTGAGACTGGATGAATCTGGGGCCACGTGGCCATTGAGTGGCAAGGTGTGTGCTCAAACCTACAGTAGTCCAATTGTTAAGAGGTTAGGGTAGGGCTTCCCTGGTGGCGCAGTGGTTAAGAATCCGCCTGCCAATGCAGGGGACACGGGTTCAAGCCCTGGTCTGGGAAGATGCCACATGCCATGGAGCAACTAAGCCCGTGGGCCACAACTACTGAAGCCCGCGCGCCTAGAGCCCGTGCTCCGCAACAAGAGAAGCCACTGCAGTGAGAAGCCCGTGCACTGCAAGGAAGAGTAGCCCCCGCTCGCCGCCAACTAGAGAAAGCCCGTGCGCAGCAACAAAGACCCAATGCAGCCAAAAATAAAGAAATCAATTTATAAAAAAGAAAAAGAGGTTAGGGTAGCGTGTGTGTGTGTGTGTGTGTGTGTGTGTGTGTGTGCGCGCAGGCACTGTGGTTGCTCTGGGTCTAAGTGTGACTGTAGCTGAGCTTATGTCATAGGATCTGGGGCCATTTGGCTCCATCTCAGCTGGGTGGCTGTCATGTTGTTGAGGTGTGTGTGCTGCACACACACGCACACACACACACACACACACACTCTAGAACAGCAGCGTCTCAGTCAGGCTGTGTGATCCATGATGCTATCGTGCCGCTGGGCTGTGAGTGTTTACGTATGTGGCATATGCTATCACCTGACTGTGAATGTGATGGGTTTTGCGGCTGTTTGTGAACCTGTGTGGGTGGAGCCAAGTCTACGGGTGGGTCTGCGTGCTGCCATCCACCTGTATTGCAGTCCGTGTAGCCGTTGCATAGCTGGTGCACGTCCTGTGGTCAGGCCACGTCTGACTGTGGCTGTCTGAGGCTGTGTGGTGTGTTGTGTGCGCCCTGATGCTGGAACCCAGCTCTCTGGCATGCCTTTGGTTTCAGGGCAATGCCTGTTGCCCCATCCTGGGGCCCACCTGATCTGGGAGGCTTGGGCAGGAGGCCGGGTAGTCGTCGAGATCCTCCCTGCAGCCGCCGTCCCGATCCTCGATGACCAGGTCTATGGGCATCTTTCCCTTGAGGCAGGTGATGTAGCGGTGACAGAAGTTGTCGCACAGGTCGTGGACCTGAGGGGGCACCGGGGTACTGGGGGGGCCACCCGGGGGCCAGGGCTGGGGTGTATAGGGATGGGGGTGGCCTTCTGCTCCAACTCTGGTGGGGAGAGAGCCTGAAGGAGGGGTGGAGGGGGCAAGAAGGGAAGGGATGGGGGGCAAGTGAGGGCGTGAGGGGAAGTGAGAAGCACTTACCTTCTCCAGCTCCAGCAGGTGGAAACGGAGCACTTGAATGGCCTGTATCATCTGAAAACAGAGACACAAGAGGGGAGGGAGAGAGGGAGCGAGACAGAGAAGAAGGAAGAGGAGAAGGTGAAAAAAGAGAAGAAGGAGGAGGAGGAGAAGAGGAAGAGGAAGAAGAAGAAGAAGGAGAAGGAGAAGAAGGAGAAAAAGGAGAAGAAGAAGGGGAAGAGGAAGGGGAAGAGGAGGAAGGGGAAGAGGAAGAGGATGAGGGGGAAGAGGAAGAAGGGGAAGAGGAAGAAGGAGAAGGGGAAGGGGAAGAAGGGGAAGGGGAAGAAGGGGAAGGGGAAGGGGAAGAAGGGGAAGGGGAAGGGGAAGAGGATGAGGGGAAGGAGAGGAAGAGGAAGAAGGAGAAGAAGGAGAAGGGGAGGAAGAAGGAGGAAGAAGAAGAGAGAGAAACAGAAAAAGTGCATTGGATGACAAACAGAAAAAGAGTGCAAAGAGAAAGAAAGACAAAATGACAGGGGCAGAGAGAAATAGAGAACAGAGATGGAGACCCAGAATTAAGGAACAAGGGAGTGTGAGATTGAGATCAGAGACAAAGAAAGAGAAGCAAGAGGTGCAAGAGACAAAAGAGGACCCATCACAAGAGGAGTGAGCTAAGGTATGCTCTAATAATACCACCACATCCTTTGCCTGCTTGCCCTTGGATCCATGTCCCACCCTTCACCTGAAAACTACATTTCCCAGAGCCCTTTGCCAAAGGGTTCAGCCAATAGGAAGCTCTGTTGGGAGCTGGAAAGCAAAAGGAAGGGACAAGCCTGGGTATTTCTCCCTCTCTCTCCCTCTCCTCCTCCTCTTCCCTTTCTCTCTCTTCTCTCTCCTCTCCTCTCTCCTTTACAGCTAACTGCTTTTATTCATTTTGGTGTGAGCCCTGTTCTGAGTGATAGAACAGCGAACACTTAACGAGTCCCCATTCAGTGCCAGGCATTGTGCTACATGCTTGACTCTCTTTAACTCATTATACACTCACAACAGCCCTACAAGATAGAAATTATTACCAGCTACACTTTACAGATGAGGAAAACGGGGCCCAGGGAGGTGGAACTACTTGCCCTCGTTCTTAGAACTAATAAGTGTAGAGCTGGGATTCGAACTCAGGCCATCGAGTCCCTGTTCTCAAACTCTAGGCTACACTGCATTGCAAATGGACAACAATTATCACTATTTGAGGACGTGGGCCAGGCGGTCTCCTCTTTGCTCCCACAAGCAATCCCAGGGCTATGGAGGGTGGAACAGGAGACCCCCTTGGAGGAGGAGGAGTTGGGGAGGGCCCAGGTCTCACCAGATTGTCCAGCTCCGGGTTGGAGGAGAAGAGAGGCCTCTCGGAGCGGACCTGGGAGAAAGAGAGAGGCCAGGAAGGGCATATCCTGTCTCCTGCCCACCCCACTTCACTGGTTCTCCTGGCGCACAGTGGGTGGTGGGTGCCCACCTGCTTGGCAAAGGCTGCAATGTCCTCATTGAAGGAATCCGAGGAGCATACGTCACTGCCTGGGGGTGTGCCCAGCCCAGTCCCAGCCCCATCACGGGGAGAACACGTGGCCAATTCACATTTCTCAAAGACCAGGGCCAGCAGCGGGAAAAGCGGGTGTCTGGGGAAAGCAGGAGAGGTGAGAGTTCATGAGGGGAGGGCAGGGGGGCTGGGAAGTATGGTGCAACCGGAAGGTGGAGAGGAGACCCAGAGGGAAGAGGTGGAGAGACAGAGACAGAGTGACACCGAGTCAGAGAAGAGAAACATATAAAGAGAGACAAAGAAACAGGGCGGGGGGCACATCCCGAGACCCCGTGGAGCCGTCAGCCTTGTCCCCACTCACCCGTAGATCTCATCCTTCTCCCTCCTCAGGCCATCACTATCCAAGCCCAGGGGTGGGGGCTGGGGAGGCCGGTGGGGGCCGTAGGGCCCGGGGGCTCTCGGTGCCGCGGACACTGCCTCCGAGAAGCCAGCCAGGGCTGCAGTGCTGTCCACGATGCCGGGGTAGTGGGGCAGCTCATCGTACTGGATGGGGGGAGGTGAGAGGGGAAGAGCCCCAGGGAGGTGTCAGCACCAACAAGAAACCTCCCTACCCTCGCACCCAGGAAATGCCCCCTCCTTGCCCCAGTCACCTGCCCTACGGTCCCCAAGTGTCCCAGCCTTGCTCCCTTAGGCCCCGTATGTCCCGTGGAGCTGTCTGGGTGGGACTGAAGGCCCTGTCCTCAAGCCTTCCCTTGGACCCGTGGACTGTGAAAAATGTCCCATCAGAGATTCCCAGTGTGTGGGCAGGAGGGTCCAGGGGAGAGAGACTGATCCAGGTCTTGGATCTGAGGGTCAGGGTTGGGGGGTCAGGGAGTGGCTGGCTGGTAACTGCCAGCTTCTCACAGAGAGTTGGGGGGAGAGAGATTCAGAGAGAGGGAGAGAGATGTGAGAGAAGAGAGAGACTGGGAGGGAGATGCAAGAGAAAGACAGAGGGAAGGAGAGATTAGAGGGAGAGAGAGAGAGGGAGGGAGAGAAACGGTGAGAGAGACAAAAAAGGTGGAGAAAGAGACAAGAGATAAAGAGAGATGTAGAGTCAGAGGGAAGAGCAGAGAGGGAGAGAGACACACAGAGAGAAGATACAGGAGAAACAGGCAAAGGGAGACAGGGGGCAGAGAGAGAGAGAGAGAGGCAGAGACAGAGACAGAGAGACAGAGAAGGGGAGAGAGAGGAGGGGAGAGAAATTGATTCTCGCTCACGGGCACTGCCCATCAAAGCAGTGCATTGTTTGTACACAAATGTACGCATACAGTCTCCCCCGCTTCAATTTCATTTCACAGATGAATATGCACGTCTGAGTGCATGTTAACTTGTCACACTCCACTCCCCATGTGGACCCACCACACACGCACACACGTACACACACACACAGCCAAAAGCCAGGCGCAGGAATGAATGAATGAATCAATGCATGAGACATTTAGCACAGTGCCTGGCACACATTCAATAAGCACTTGTTGAACCAAAGTATAACCCGGCTCAACCACACAAACGCACTTGTGCCAACAGCCCCAAAGAGAAATCACGCGTGAGATTTCTGTGTCCTGTCATCACAGAAGCACACGCACCGGTGAAGCCAGGGGACCTTTAAGTCACCCACGTCCAATCCTTTCCTCGGAGATGAAGAAACTGAGGTTCAAAGAGGCACAGGGACTGGAGAGGGGGAGGCACCAGTGTTCCCGCCGTCGCGGGGGTGCGCACGGAGGGCTCTGAGTGTGTGTGTGTGTCTTGCCTTTCCTCCTAACTTCTCCTGAGCACTGAAGTTGAATCCAACTGCCCCCCACTGTTCATCGCACATCTCAGGGTGTCCTCGAATCCTGCGGTATTCCCGCCCCCCTCCACCCCCAAAGGTGCCTGCTCACCTCCTCGCCTGTCTTTCCAACCCCAAGACAGCGGAAGAGAATCCCTTGGCCCTGCCTAGTGAGACCCACCTCTCCCAGCACTGTCCCCACGCCTAAGCCTCTGGAGGACTTGGAACAAAAGTAGACCAGGGAGAAGGATGGGGGGAGGGACGAAAAAGAAGCCGGGGGGGTGGGTAGGATAAAGGGCCTGAGATGGAGGGGAGACCAGGGGCAGAGAGGGGAGACTGAGGGGCAGAGAGAGGGGAGAGCCGGGGTTAGGAAGAGGGGAGATTCAGGGGCAGGGAGAGCGGAGGCAGAGAAAGAGATGGTGGAGAGAGCGGGATGGGCTGATGGGGGCCAGAGCTCCCCAGGGAGGAGATGGAAGGATGGGGGATGCGACCACCGGCCGGGGCACAGGATCGTCCGCCCTCAGACCTACCCTCCGGGCCATGGGCTGATGCCGGCGGCAGCTCCCGGGTCCCTCCAGGGCCTGGCTGGCGGGGAGGGCGCAGCCAGGGGCAGCGGCCCCAGATGGCCCGCGGGGCCGACGCCAGGGGGTGGGGCAGGAGGCTGGGTGCCCGGCCCCCCCACCCCCACCGCCGTCAGCGGCAGGCGCCGGGCCGTACGGAGGCTCCGCGCATGGACCCCCAGCCTCCTGCCCCCGCGGGGGTCACAGCTAGGGGCTCCTGCCAGCGAGGGCGGCGGCGAGAAGGCGGGGGAGGGCCGCCCGAGGCCCCCTCCCCGGGGCCCCCAGTCCCTCCCCCGGGTCCTGGGAGGATGGAACCAGCCCGAGATCCACAGACCGAGAGGCGGGGGAGAGGGGGGCGCGAGGGGGCCCGGCCCGGGGGGCGGGCGGCGGGCGGCGGCTCCCAGCGCGGTGCGGGGTCCCGGCGTTGGCGGGCCGGAGGGATGCTGGCGGCTCCGTCTCTCCCTCTCTCCCCCTCTCCCGGTCTCTCCCTCTCTCTGTGGTCACATCCGGAAGTTCCACAGCGGAGATGCTTAACCCACTGTCCGCCGGCGGCTCGGCCGCTGGCGAGGCGGGGCGGGGCGGGAGCGTCCGGAGCCCCCTCCCCTCCCCTCGCCCTCCCCGCTCCCGGGGGCTGCGGCCGCTCCGGGGGCGGTGTTTTGTATCGGAGTCTCGCAGCGTCTGGTCTGCCTCGGTCCTCACCCCTCCTGCCTTCCTCTCTCCACGTCGCGCGCTCGGGTCTTCTCCGCCGGTCCCCCTCCCGGCCGCCCCAGGTCCCCGTCTCTCTCTCTCTCCATCTCCCTGCTTCCCTCTTTTCTCTAGGTCTTCGAGTCTCCCTCTCTCCATTTCTTTCTCTCTTTTTCTGTCTGTCTCTGTGTCTGTGTCGCTCTCCCATCTCTGCCCCTCTCCTGGCCGCCCACGCTCCCACTCAGGCCCTCTGATCAGTGCCTCTCCCCCTCCCCCTTTTCCCTGTTCTCTCTCTCTGACTGGGAGACACAGCTCAGCAGAGAACCAGAGGCTGGAAGTAACCAAACCCTATGCTGTACTTTCTCTTCCTTCTCCAGCGCCCCCCCCCCCCGCCCCACAACTTCCCACCCCGGGAGACAAGGACACTTGTGCGCTTGCCTGAAGCCATCTCTGTGTGTGTGTGTGTCCCCAGCGGTGTCTGTCTGTGTGTCTGGTTGTTGGATCAGGCCTGGTGTGGGTGTTGTTTCTGTTTCTGAATATAGTGGGTGGGTAAGTGGTGTGTGTGCGCGCGCATGCGTGCACATGCCTGGAAATATCACTCTGCCCCTCTGCCAGTTTTTCACCTTTGCCTTTTGGAAGTTTCTTAGCCTGAAACCCCCTCAACAGCTCTCAGGGAGTTTGTTATGAAATCTCCAAAATTGAGGGTAAACGATGTGCCTGGTTACACATCTGCTGGAGAGCAGTTTCACAGCTTTGATCTGATTCCTGGAGGAGCCTGGGACCAAGGCAGCCTTTGAAACTGGTGTTCTAATGAAATAAAGATTTCTGCAACAAAAGTTTATTGAGTGCCTACTGTGTGTTGGGTGACGTTCTGGAGATGTAGCAGGGAACAAAAGACTACCGTTCCTGGTCTCCCAGTGCTCACATGCTACTGGGGATGGTGTGGGGGAGAGAGATTAGTCCGGTAAATAAATGTGTAAGTATAAAATCATGCCTGGAGGTGATAAGTGCTCTGAGACGAAGCAGAATAAGGACAGGGGGATGACAAAAGCTGGACAGGGCAAGTTCTCAGAGGAGGTGACATCTGAGCAGAGACCTGAAGGAGGGGAGGGAGGGAGCCACACTGATGTCTGGGGAAGATCATTCCAGGCAGAGGAATGGCAGGTGCAAAGGCCCTGGGGCAGGAATGTTTTGGAGGCCAGCAAGGGCAGGAGAGGGCATGGTGCTGGGGGGAGGGAGGTTGAGACCCCTGGGATTCATTCTCTCACTGGCTTTTCTACAGTAGTGTCTTTAGCCTCTGGTGGCCGCAGATTCCCGAGGGGATGTATAAGTGGGTATCAAGAGGCCTGTGAACTCCCTCAGGTTGTCTGGCAAATTATGGTCTTGGTGCTTGTGTGTTTTTTTAGGGAGATGACCCATAGTTTTCATCCTATGATCAAAAAGGATACCTGACCCCCCAAAAGTTACAAACCATCACCCCAGAGGAAGAGCTCCAGAGAGAAATGAGACAGGGACAGAAATTGGAGGAGGGGACAAAGACCCAGAGAAAGGAGGGCAGAGATGGGAGGGGGAGACAGAGAGAGAGAGCGAGGGAGAGAGAGAGAGAGAGAAGGGGCTTGAGAGGGCAGGCTGCCAGCCGTACACCCACCCCTGCTGGGCTGTCCAAGGATATTTTTATGACCCTCATAAACAGCTCCACCTCTGCCACACCCTGCTACTCTTACCTCCTCCCAGCTTGTGGAAATTAAACCAAACCACCCAGGCCAGGGAAGTGGGTGAGAGAGCTAGAGCTACAGCATGAAGGACTGAGGTTAGGACAGCAGCAGCACTTCCCAGAGGGAGAGGGCAAGTTGGAGGGCTCTGGCTGAGGACGAGGATGATGGCCCTGGTCCCCCTCAGGCCTGGGAAAGGCCGTTCCTCGTCCACCCAGGATTCAGCTTCACCTCCAGCCCACCACTCCATCTCTGTCTCTCCCTGGATCTCTTTCTCGCCGGCCCTCACTCTCTGTCTCATCCAGGATCTCCATCCCTGTCTTTCTCTGTGTCCCTGACTCTTGTCCTCTGACCCCCCTCGGCACACCACCAACCTTCCTCCCTGGCTATGCCTGGGTCTCCTCCAGGAATCTGGGGTCCAGACCCACCTCACACCAATTCTTCCTTCTCTAAGCCTCAATCTCCCCATCAGCTGGATGAGCCTTGGGCTTGAGGAGTGAGGAGTGATGGTGAAATGGTTAAACTGGTAGGTGCCAGGACTCTGGGCACCTTGTCTGAGTCCGGGGTCTTCAAGCCAATGGGTGCTCCCCCTGAAACTTTCCCACGCACTGTCCCTTGGGTGACGCTGGCCCTTTAAGGCGGGCGGAGGGGCAGGGGAGAGCCTTTAATCACTGCCACACACACCCCGCCTCCCAGATAGGGGTTTTGGGGTTTTGGAGCAGAAAATTTATTTAAATCACTTTTTAATTAAAGATGCAAAGCTTTTCTGGGTGCACCCCCTCCCCTCCCCCTACTGCTCCCAGCCGAGGCTTAGGGTGCAGGAGCCAGGGGTCTGAGCCCCCAGCCTCTCTTTGGGTCTTTGGAGGGGGTGTTGAGGTCCCCTGGCTGAAGCTGATTCTGAGAACAAGGAGGGTGGCCTGATCTGATGGTGGGGGGCGGTAAGTGGATGGAGGGGAGGAACCAGCTGTGTCTTAACTGGGTGGCGGCCTTGGTGAAGCCAATGGGGGCAGGGCGGCTGGGGAAAGGCAGAAACAGAGTGGCGCGAAGAGGGAAAGAAGGAAAGGGGGTCAGACTGAGGCCCAGAGCGAACCGGACAGAGGAGGGGTTTGGGGGGAGAGGGAGGGGGGAGAGGGAGGGGGAGAGGGAGGGAGAGACAGAGACAGAGAAGACAGGAGGCAGAGACCAGAGTTACTCCTTGCATCACAGCCCCCAAACAAGGAGGAGGGGCTTGGACTCTTGGGCATAAATCTTTTTAATTAAAGAGAAGAGCAAGGGGAAAGTAGGAGTGTCTGGGAGAGAACCTGCTGGGGAAGGCAAGACACTGGAGGGAGGAGGCAGGAAGCCGGCTTTCTCACTTCTGCTGCCCCCGTTCTGTCTGACACACACGCAGACACACCCTGGCCCGTCTCTCTCCGACCTCAGGCCTCCTCTGCAGAGCTGTCTCCCTTAATTGGTCCTTGGTTAGACATTTGTACCCTTCGTCTCAGGCAGGAGAGGGTGCACATGGGTCCAGGCCCAGCCCTTTGGTTGGCAGGTGCCCTGTAATTGCTGGTCTCGCGTTGGTTGCATCTGTGAGGTGATGTTTGGGCCCCTATGTGCAGGGATCTGGAAGCATCCCAAGTGCACTGGGTGCATGTATCTGGATGCGTCTCTTGGTGTGTGTGTGTGTCTGCGTGTGTGTGAGAGTGTCTGTGCATGTGTGTGTGTGTGTCTGTGCGTCTGTGTGTCTGTGTGTGTGTGTGCATCTCAGCGGGGGCAAAGACCCGCACATGAACACCAGCCCCAGGATGGGGTCTCACCCCCTAGCCCCACCCTGCCCCCATTTTTTAGATGGGAAGGCCCCAAGCCTAGCCCACCCCATTGAGACCTGCATGAATAGATCTGGGGGACCTCACAGGTCTCCCCAACACCAGTTTCCCCCAGCGTGGCCACCAACCTCTCAGTAGCTGGGCGGGACCCTATTGCTCTCTTCGGTCCCCCCACTGGAGCGCGAGCCACTGGGACTGTGCCCACCAGGCAGTGGCGACCACCAGGGAACCCCAGTTGTCCCCAGGGTCTGCGCTCCGAGGCTGTGGGAGCCGAGGGAGTGAGCGAGGACCAGCTCAGGGCCCCCCATCTTCCTGCGAGCTCTCCACCTCAGTTTCCCCTCTTTCTCATCAGCTGTGTTTGCCTCTCCCTCCTCCCCGACTCCATCTCTCTCCAAGGGTATCTTGGGGGTGGGGAAAAGTGGATCCTATACGAGGGGGCCTCTGTGTCTCTGTTTCGGTCTTGGGTGTCTGTCTTTCCAGCTGTTTGCCTCATGTGTCTCTCCCTCTATCTTTTTGTCTCTCTCTCTCTGTGTCTCTCTTTCCCTGGGTGATCTCTCTGTGTCTCTGTCTCCATCTCTCTCTCTCTCACTCTCACTCCCAGTCTCTCCCCTTCTCTTTCTCTCAGGCCTCCCTCCCTCCCCTACCTCCAGTCCGTCTCTGGGGACCTGTGTCTCTGGGCCTTTGTCTCTCCACCTCTCTGCACCCCCATCCCTGTCCCCGGGTTTCTGCCTTCCTCCACCGGGCTGCCCAGGCCTTTCATAGATGCATCGCACCGAATCCCCAGTTCCTCCCCCTGTGCCTGGCCTGGCTCCAGGAGAAGGAAACATTTATGCTGGTGGGACCCCTCTCCTCCGCCCCCAGGCCGGCCCTCCGCCTGCCGCCCAGGCCCATCCATCACCAGAGCTGGTGACTCCGGAGGCTCATTTGTCACCCGCTGCCTGCCGCCCCACCAAGCAATCATACCATTAGCCATGGCTGGCCAGAGGCCACCGGGAGGACGGGGCCTGGCGCGCGCGGGGGAGGGGCACAGGGCCGCCGCTCCCCACCCACTTCCCGTCTCTCCGGCCTCTCTCTCCTTTTTCTCCGCATCTGCCTCCCTGTCTCCCCTCTTCACTCCTCTTCTTGCCCATCCCCTCCCCCCCACCCCCATTCCTCTTTCACTGTGTCCCTCCCTGTCTTGGGTGTGTGTGTGTCAGTCCATCCATCCGTCTGTCTCATGTGTCTCTCCCTCCATCTTTTTCTCTCTGTCTCCATCTCTCTCTCTCTCTCTCTCAATCTCTCCTCTCCTTTCTCTGTCTCTCCCCCCTTCCCCCTCCCCATCTCTCTCCATCTCTGGGGACCTATTTCTCTCCTGTCTCTGTTGCCCTCCCCCCACCCGATGTTATGTTCTGGACCACCCCTCCCCCGCTCCCTCCTCTCCTGACCCCAGCTGCCCCTTTTCAATCCATCATCCTAGACGTTTCCTTCCCTCTCCCCGCAGGGGGAGAAAATTGCAGGGAGAAGGCAGGGGGAGGAGGACGGGTGCCCTGGGAGGCCCGTCCCTTCTCCCCCCACCGCCAGCCTTGAGTGCCTGGAAGTCCTCCCTAGAGTCTGACTTCCGTCCTCAGGGAGACAACAGGATGCAGACGAGGTCCCAGGAGCAAGTCCTCCCTGTTCCCTGGAGGGACCAGAAGCTCTGTGCTCCCAGGTGCGAGGCATGGAGACGGGGGCTGGGGTGCGTGGGGCAAGCGGAGGGGGAGACCTGGGCACAGTTGTGCCTCCCCTCGTTCCTTGGTGCCCACAGATTTTCCCACAGGAACAGGGATGCCCCATTCACACCCCTTAATGGTTTCCTTCCGTCTCCCCGCCAGTGTTTCCCGGAATCGCCTCCCAAACAAGCCACTTGCCTTGGGCTGACTTCTCTGGAGCCCAGCCTGAGACAGCGGCCAGCCAGGGACATGGTGCACGGGCAGAAAGGGGGGCAAGGCGAGAAGAGACGCCCCCCCACCCCGTGATGGTTAATTGTATATGTCCACTTGGCTAGGCTATGGTACCCAGTTGTTTGGTCAAACACCAGCCTAGATGTTGCTGTGAAGGTATTTTGCAGATGAGATTCACACTGAAATCAGTTGACTTTGAGTAAAGCAGGTTATCCTCCACAACGAGGGTGGGCCTCACCCAATCAGTTGAAGGTCTTAAAAGGAAAAGACTGAGCTTCTTTGAGAAAGAGGGAATTCTGCTTCCAGACTGCCTTCAGATTTGAGCTGCAACCTCAGTGCTTCCCTGGGTTCCCAGGTTTGGACTTGCCAGACCCCACAATCACATAGCCAATTCTTTAAAATAAATCCTTTACTATCTGTCTGTCTACCTATCTATCTATACATCCTATTGGTTTCATTTCTCTGGGGAACCCTTACTAATATACTTCCAAAATCTAAATTGCTATGAGCATGTGAGGCATGACAAAGAAATAAAAAGAACATAAGGGTTCAAGATGTAGCACCCTTCGGGGCTTCCCTGGTGGTGCAGTGGTTAAGAATCCATCTGCCAATGCAGGGGACACGGGTTCGAGCCCTGGTCTGGGAAGATCCCACATGCCGCGGAGCAACTAAAGCCTGTGCGCCACAACTACTGAGTTTGAGCTCTAGAGCCCGCGAGCCACAACTACTGAAGCCCGCGGGCCTAGAGCCCATGCTCCGCAACAAGAAAAGCCACCACAATGAGAAGCCCGCGCACCGCAACGAAGAGTAGCCCCCAGTCGCCACAAATAGAGAAAGCCCGCGTGCAGCAACGAAGACCCAACGCAGCAAAAAAAAGAAAGAAAGAAAGAAAAAAAAAGATGTAGCATCCTTCAACAGATGAATGGATAAGCAAAATGTGGTATTTTCCTCCAGTGGAATATTATTCCTCCATAAAAAGTAATGAAGTTCTGCTCCATGCTACCGCATGGATGGACCTTAAAAACATTACTCATGCTGAGTGAAAGAAGCCAGTCAAAAAATACCACACATTGTAGAATGCCATTTATGTGAAATGTCCAGAATAGGCAAAACCATAGAGACAGGAAGTAGATTAGTGGCTGCCTGGGGGTGGGGTGGGGGGCGAATGGGGCGTAACTCCTAATGGGTATGGGGTTTCCTTTGGGGGAGGTGAAAAAGATCTGGAACTAGATAGCGATGATGGTTGCACCACATCGTGGTGGTACTAAATGCTACTGAATTGTGCCTTGAAAATGGTTAAAATGGTACATTTTATGTGTATTTTACCACAATTAAAAAAAAGAGTTCAAGATGTAGAGATCCATAGAAACCCAGAGACAAGAGGCGGTGGTGAATTAGCTCTAGAGATGGTGTGTTAATTTCCTGCTGCTATTGTAACAAATTAGTGCAGTCTCAGTGACTTAAAACAACACAAATTTATTCTCTCACAGTTCTGGAAGCTGCAAGTCCAAAATCAGTCCCAACTGGCTAAAATCAAGGTGTCAGCAGGGCTGCAATCCCTCCAGAGGCTCTAGGGGAGAATCAGTTCCTCGCCTCTTCCAGCTTCTGGGGGCTGTGGCATTCCCTGGCTTGTAGCCACATTGCTCCAATCTTCAAGGCCAGCATCCTCAAATCTCTGCCCCGTCTTCACATGGCCTCCTCCTCTGTGTGTAGTATAATCTCCTCTTTGGCTCCCTCTTCTAAGGATCCCTGTGATCCAGGATGATCCAGGATCATCTCCCCATCTCAAGATCATTAATGTAATCACACCTGCAAAATCCTGTTTTGTCATATAAGGGAACACATTCACAGTTTCTGGGAATTAGGATGTGGGTTACTTTTGGGGGCTATTATTCAGCCTACCATGAATGGCCACCGACAATTCCTCCCCTCCTTCTAGGGTGCCCTCTCCATCCACCAAGAGGTGGTGTCTATTACCCTGCCCCTTGAATCTTGCGACTTGCTTTGACCCACAGAATATGGCAGACGTGGCCTTACAGCTTCCACGGTGGCTCTCTTGGAACACAGCCACCATGCTGCAAAGAAGTTGGTCTAGACAGCTAGGGGAGGAAGGGGGGCTCCAGGGAGAAGTGAGGTGGCCCAGCCCACAGACAGCGCCCGCTGCCAGCCATGAACGAGGGCACCTGGCACATTTGAGCCCCAGCCAAGCTCCAAGATGACTGCAGCCACACGATGATGTCAGCCACCACCACCACCAACACACAGAATTGTTAAAATCATTGTTTTAAGCCACCAAGTTTCAGGGTGGTTTGTTACTCAGAAATAGATAACTGAAAAACACACAGACACAGACACAGGGGCAGCAGGCAGGGGCCACTGACATTTGGAAACAGAGAGATAAGGTGTGGAGGGTGGAAGACACAGGTCGAGGAAGCAAAGCAGAGAAACAGAGAGAGGTGAAAGGGTCAAAAAGAGACAGAGACCTCTGGAAAGAGACGGGTCAGGGGAGAGACAGCGGTGCACAGACAAGATACAAAAAAAGAGAGAAACAAATTGTCAAGAAAGACAGGGGCTAAAAAAGAAGAAAAAAGAAAAAAGAAAGACACGTGCTCCTGTCAGCCCCAGCTAAGCTTTCAGCTGACAGCCAGCATCAACTGTCAGCCATGTGAGTGAGTTATCTTACGAGTTAGTGAGTTGCCTTCAGATAACTGTAGGCTCATCTGACAGCTGATTGCAATCGTGAGAGACCCCAAGTCAACCCGTAGAGCCTAAGTCAACTGGAGCCAACCACATAACCATGAGACAATCACTTGTCATTTTAAGCCACCAAGTTTTGGATGGTTGTTATGTAGCAACAAATACCCAGAACAGGATGCATGGAGTGTCACAGAAAGGCAAGTGAGGAAATTGGGGGAGTAGGGGAAGGTTTTAAGCCGAAGATTTAGTTGGAGGAAATAGATTAAGAACTTGGGAAACTGTTAGAAAGATGAAGCAGAGGAAATGTGCATTTCAGAATTTGGGGAAGGTTAGAGGATCAGGACTGGATACAGATGAGGACCTGGATCTCAGAACAGAAGATGCAGAGGATCTAGGGCCCCTTGGCGTTAATTTCAGTGGTGATTTCATCCAGTACCCACAATCTGATTGGTTTTTGGAGCATCAGCTCTGTGAATTGCCTCAAACCTTTTTGCAGAAGAGACTCTTCATTGCCTGATAACCTCCAATTTCCCACTTTTCCTTAAAAATTCTCTATGATTTTAGCACAATGACTCAGAAGTAAAAGTACATTTCCCCCAGCTCTTCTTGCAGCTCAGTGTGGCCAGATGATTCAGGTCTGGACACTGAGATGTAGCAGGAATCGTTAAGTGGAACTCCTGGGTCAAAGCCTTACAGAGGACGGTGGATCCGGGACCTCTCCTTCCCTCTCCATCCTTCTGGTTGGAGGATGATGACATGGAGGTGCACCATCCTGGACTAAACAGATGCGGGTCATATTCTAGCTATGTCAGAGCAACAAGGTAGAAGCAGGTTCTGTATTGCTCCCCTGAAATAGGGGTGCCATACCAGACGTGAACTGTTACATAAGAAAGAAACTCTTATTTAAACCACTATTATTTTGGATCCTTGTTATTCACATCTAAACCCATATCTAACTGCTATTAATAAAAATCTGATTAGGAAGCTCTTACGAGGTCTTACATACAC
Source organism: Mesoplodon mirus (assembly GCF_964341445.2). NCBI lineage: Eukaryota > Metazoa > Chordata > Mammalia > Artiodactyla > Ziphiidae > Mesoplodon > Mesoplodon mirus. Next base: position 57,376,015 of record NC_138995.1, read on the forward strand.
CCACCCTCTTCAGGTTCTGGAAATCACCCCCTTCTATTGCCCAGCAGGCTAGGGGTAGTAATAGCTCCCACCTCTGCTAGCCGCAGGGTGCCCCACCATCCCTTGTCTGTTTCCCTGCACTCTGCAGAGCCTCGTTAATATCCCCTTTTACAATTGCCTAAGTCACCCGGTTCAGCGCCATCAGTGTCCTGCTGTGCCTCGCTACAGAGTTCTGGCCCTCACAAGTCCCACTGTGACCACCACCTCTGGCACCCTGTTTGGCGTATGTCCTGCCACTACTGTGTAAGCCTCGGGAGAACAGGGCCCAGAGACATTGTGGTCACTGCAGTGTACCCAGCACAGCACCATACACAAGGCGGGCACCCAATGGAAAAGTGAATTAAAGAAACCCAGGGTCTGGAGAGAGAGGAAGGAGTACTCCCCCTTGTCTAATTCTTGTCCCCTGGGTTTGGTGACTTAGCAACTGGGACTCAGATGGCAAAGCAGTTCATGGGGAATCTGCATTGCTCTGTCCTTCTGAGGCTGTCTGTTCCAGGATGGCAATGGAGGGGCGTGTGTGTGTGTGTGTGTGTGTGTGTGTGTAAGTGAGCAAGTAAGGGGGAAATACTTGGAAAATAGAACTATTCCCATCTGTTAAGCTCTTACTATGTGCCAGGTGTTACTCTGAAAATATATATGTATCTATTTAACACAGCAATCCTGTGAAACAGGTACTGTTAGTTCCTATGATTATTATTATCCCCGTTTTCCAGATGAGGGAACTGAAGCACCCAGAAAGTAAATCATTATGTTATGTTGCATCCCATGACAAATAACTCAAATCACTCCCAAGCTGCCCCTTGGATCGCCTTGCATCCCGGTGAGGATCATGGCATTTGGGGTGGGATGAAGGGGCATTTGTAATGTTCCTTGTCTCGTCCACATCCCAAGCTCTGGAGACGGCCCTCTTGGAAGCTGAGACCTCACTCCTCTCCCTGTCCCCAGACTCGCACCTTTCCCTGCTCACGTCTGGTAAAATAGAGGTGTCCTGGTCCCGTGCTGCACCCTGGATGTCATCCTCTTCCATCTCTGTCCTTCCTCGCTGTGACACTCGGGGCAAGTTGCTTCGCCTCTCTGAGCCTCAGTTTCCTCACTGGTAGAAGGGGGGTACTCCGGGGACTGGCAGGGCACTGGACGAGGCTGTGCCCTGGGAAGCCCAGCACAGTGCCGGCATCGTGGGTGCTCCCTAACTGCCCGCTGCCGTTGACACTGTTCTCAAGAGCTTCAGCCCCCTTGCATTCAGTGCCCTCCTGCTTCACACGTCTCCCCACCTTGCAGGAAAAGCCCTCTCAGGTCCCGTAGCTTCCTCCCTTTCTCTCAAGATTCTCCAAAGCGAGGTCTATATGCTCTGACTCAGTTTCCCCAACTTCCACCCCCTCCTCACTCTGTATCAGCCTGACTTCTGCTCCCACACCCTCCCCCTAACTGCTCACATCAAAACCTAAACCCAAGGGTAGCCTCTAAGTTCTCATCTGCCTCCACCTCTCCATGGCCTTGGGTCCTGTTGACCACACCTTCATTCTGGAAACTTCTCTCGGCTTCAGGTGCCCCAGTCTCCTGGCTTCCCACCTACTTCTCTGGCTTCTTCTCCATCCGCAGGTCTCCCACCTTCCACGTGCCCCTTAGATATTGGGGCTGCTCAAGGCACTGCTTTCTTCTCACACTACCCACGCCCCCGGCAGCCCAACCCCTCCTGCAGCTCGGTGACACCTCATTGCCAACAAATCCCAAATCTCTCTCAAGTGCAGCCTCCTCTACTGAGCTCCAGGTGTCCCCTGGCTGTCTCCCCACCCTGACATCTCCTCTGGATGTCCCACAGGCATCTCACGTTCGGCATGTACTCACCTGAATCCAGCATATCCTTCAAACCTGTTATTTCTACTTGCCCCCCACTTGGCCCCCCAAGCCCCGGGGAGACCTCACTCTCTGGGCTGGAAACTGTCCACAGTGTCCACCCCCTCCCAGATTCACTCCACACTACCCACGTGCCCACACTCGATTCTTGCTTGCAGGATTCAACCACTTGCAAGACTATGAAAAAGTCATTAACTCACAAGGCTGCACACCTTTACATAGGCTGTGCCCTTTACCCGGACACACACACACACACCCCTCCTCTGAGACAGTTACCTGCTTTCTTTAGGAAACCCGCATCAAGCCCGGCTCTCCTGCTCAGGCGACTCAGGGTCCTCCTCTTCTGCGTTCCCAGGATACCATATGAAGCGGAATAGTTTGTGGCTGAGGGAATGGGGGTGTGGCTAGGGAAGCTACTGGGTGATGGATGAGGGCGTGGCTAGTGCAGCTCCTGGGTAATGAGTGGGGGGTGTGGCTAGGGGGAGCTTAGGGCTGATCTTCAGAGTGGCTGGCGCATGCCTGTGTGTCCTGGCAGAGGATGAGGGGAGCATGGAAAAACCCAGATTATTTGGTGTATTTCACAGTTGCCCAAATCTCCATCAAAGACTTCATTAGCCCTCCCCTCGTGAATCCCAACTTCCCACGGGGAGGCTGTATTTCCAGGCAGAATTTCAAAGTTTTATGGCAACTTTTACAGAAATCACAAAGAAAAGAGACAGCAACTGGTGCTGATGAGCTAGGAGTAGAGAAGGCAGGTGGGCAACAGGTCTGGGACGCTGGGGCTGATGCACAGCAGGACGATAGGACTCTAAAAACCTGTGGGAAGAAGAGTGCTACGGGGGTTGTGGGGTCATCCTCAGGGTCCCAAGAAGTGGGCAGCACTCCTCGCGCCCCAAGTGTGTCCTTTGGGCAGGAAACATCAACAGTAAGAAAATGCACATGGCCGACCAACAGACAGGTGGCCTCCAAAGTTAAAAATGCCCACCCAGACCCCCTGGCCCCAGTCCCACCCTCCTACCCGCCCCTGCTCCCCATCAGGCAGAGATGTGGCAGCATTTGCTGGCTTGTAGCATTGGTCCTCTGGGACCCTCGGTCTCCTCTTCGAGGGTCCTGCCCGGATTGGCTGGCACTGAGGGCAAGATGAGCCTTCTAGATAGTCAGGGGAGATTGGCTGCACTCCCTTGGACTCCTGGCCTCCTCCCCAAAGCCAGTTCTCACGGCTGGGGGAGTCTGCTGCCCTCTCAGTAGAAAAGTCTGTCACCCTTTCCCCAAGTCATGCACCCTCCCACGTCCCCCCTCCCCCAAACACACTATGTACACACATAGCCCCCCCCACCACCACCACCTCCAAGGCGTGGCTGGGCTCTCAGAGGTAGTGGAGGCAAGTGAGGGCGCTGGAAGGTGAGAAGTTACAGGTCCAAAATGTGCCTCCTCCAGCTCTGGAACCCCGAACTTCCCCCTCCCTTCTCCAAGCCTTGAGAATAAGTGTCCTCCCAAGGGCCTGAGTGGAGAAATCAGGGAAGGTGTGCCCCGCCTGTGCACATACCCATCTGTTCCTCCCCCATCCCCCGAAGTCCACAGAGCTCCCTGAGGGTTGGGGGAAAGGGCTGAGATCTGTGACCTCCTGGGATGGATCAGCCTCCTTCAAGGGCCCCCCGGGCAGGGCTGAGTTCTGAGGCCCTTGGGGCACAGGTCCGTGGAAGTGGTGAGGCGGTCCTCTAGAGGAAGGGGGACTTATGGCATGGAGCAAGGCTGGGTGTCTAGGGAGACACATGGGAGACTCTGTAGAGGATTAAGGATGAGGGAGGGTTCTCTGGGGAGGGGCCTAGAGGTGGAAATTGCTCCAGTAACAAAGTCAGTAACGCACAGGGACGGACGGGCTGGAGTTGCAGGTAACTGAGGGGGCTGTTCTTTGCAGGAGGCCCTGGGGAGGCTCCCGAGGGGAAGGGAGGAGGCTGTAAGTGGGGACCGAGGAGAGGGGGAGATGGCTTCCCAGGAGGAAGGGAGGCCGAGTCCCAGGAGAGGAGGCCGAATCTCTGGAGGACAGAGGAGAGCCAGTCCAGCACGGAGGCGGTGGTCTCGGGGGGCAGGCCGAGTCCCTGGGGAGGACCCTAGAAGCCCCGGATGTGGCAGTAAGCCTCCAGGCTGGCGAACAGGATGTAGAGGAACCAGAGGCCCAGGAAGAGCGCGGTGGTGGCGAGCTTGGGGCCGCGCGGGCCGCCCAGCTCGCCGCCGATGTGCGGCCGGCGCCGGTACAGCAGCACGGCGATCCCCACGAAGGCGAAGACGGTGAAGAGCGTGACGGAGAAAGCCAGCGTGCCGGTGCGCACCTCGAAGGGGCGGCCCTGCACCGCCCAGTACACGGCGGCCACCGACCAGGCCACGCCCAGGCCCAGGAACACGTTCACGGCGTTGGAGCCCGTCACGTTGCCGATGGAGGCGTCGGCGCACTGGTCCTGCAGCGCCGCCACCTTGCTGGCGAACGTGTCTGCAGGGGCAGAGACACCGCGGGTCAGGGGGGCCCCGCGGGCACCCCCCCCGCCACGAGCATCCGCCTGGCTTTGTCAGTCACTTGCTCCCCAGAGACCCGCCAGCACCCCGCTGGCCCAAGGATCCAGACTCCGCGCCCCAGTGTCGCGCGGGCCTCGCCTCCCACTCCTGGAGTTCTGTGCCCTTGACCCCACCCAGGGGGCAAAGTCGACCGCCATCTCTGTGCCTGCTGGCTACAGGCCCCGCTGCCTGCTTTCTATGGAACGTGTCTGCATCCAGTGGGATCCACTACCTACTCTCTGGAACTCAGCGCCTCCCTCAATGGGACCTGCTGCCTGCCTTCTATGGGACCCACTACATGGTTTCTATCAAGTCCTCACCTTATTTCTATGAGACCCCTCTCCCATCACCTGTCTCTTCAATGCCCTGCCACCTTCTTTCTATGGAATCCATCGTCTGGTTTCTACCGTTTCCCACCGCCTTAGTTCTACAGGACATCCCATTTGTTGCTTTGGGGGAGGATTCAGTTGACATGTTGTATCTGTGGGCCCCCCTGCCTAGTTTCTATTATTCCGCACCGTTGCCTATGTTCTATGGGGTCTGCTGCTTGCTCTCTACAAGACTTGTTGCCCACTTTCTGTGGGACTCAATCTGCTTTCTGTGGGACACACACACTACCTGATTTTTGTGGAATCCACTCTATTCTATGGGGCTTGCTGCCTGCTTTTGCTTGGAATCACTAGCTGTTTCCCATGAACCCACTGTCTGTGTTTCTACAGGCCCAATTACCCCATTGCCACCTGGCTGGACAAAATAAATGTTAGGCCCCAGCCACGGGGCACCCCTTGCCCATCAATTCCCCACTTGGCTTCTGTCAAGCATACGGCTTCGCTTCTCTGGCCTCCACCCATTCCTGAACATCTTGCCAAGACTGCAAGTCTCTGGTGTGGAGGGCAGGCTTCACAGACCCATTCACCAATGGTTGCTTTCTACAGGACCCATCACCTGCTGTCTGGGCCTACAGCGCCGCCACCTGGCTGGTGAACACATTGATGTGGAAAAGCAAGGCGTCTGCCTCCACGCGTGGTCTCCTCCCTCCTACAGGAATTTCAGTCTCCTCCACCTGGTTTCTAAGGGACGCTCCCTCAGATTTTGGGGAAAGAGGGGATCACGTACACTGTAGTCTCTGAGGCCTCACTATCTTCTTTCTATGGCACCTCCTCCAACATGTGGTTTCTACTCTCTCATCTTAGTTAAAGCTCTGAGATTCATTGGCCTGGTTCCTATCATGCCCAGCAACAAAGGTCTATGGAATCTTTCATCTGGTTGCTTGGCAGGGGGAGGAAAGGGAAAACGAATATCTTGTTTCTGTGGAACTCACTGCATGGTTTCTATGAAGTTCCCACCTTATTTCTATGCGACCCTCCTTCCAAGACCTGTCTCTTCAATGTCTTGCCACTTTCTTTCCCTGGAATCCATCATCTGGTCTCTACCATTTCCCACCATCTTAGTTCTATGGGACATTCCACCTGCTTGCTTTTGGGGAGGATTCAATTCACATATTGAATCCATGGGTTCTCTCCGCCTAGTTTCTATTATACCCACCTGCCTATTTCCAAGGGACCCACCATATGGGTTCTGTATGATTCCACCACCTTATTTCTGCAGGGCCTTTCTCTTAGGGTCCACCTGCCTGGCTTCTCTGAGACACTCCCCCAACAAGTGGTCTCCTGAGGGGTTACCGGGGATGGAGGTGCCCAGGGCCACGAAGACGACAGCGTTGACAGAGTCCTTGAGGCCAACGGTGCAGCCGAAGTGGGAGGCGAGGTCCCCAATGAGGGCGGTGAGCAGCCCAATGACCAGGATGCAGACACCGAAGCAGGCCCAGCCGTGGCAGTACTCGGTGGGGGGCACGCAGGCGAACAGAACCTTCCAGAACACCGTCAGGAAGTGCATGACGTAGTCAAAGCATGACGGCAGTCGTTCCTCCCGGGACCCGTCCTCCTCCTCCTCCTCGTCCCCTGTGGGCACACGACCCAGCTGGGGCACACACCCATGCCTCCTTCCTCGCCTACAGAGCCTCCCTTTTGTTCAACTTCTAGGCAGCCAGTCCCCAACGAATTGCTTTCCCAGAATCCCTTGCAGCTAAGAGAATGTATGGGCCCAGGTAAAAATATTCATTTTCTCAGAATCATTTGAAGCTAGAGGAGGCCATGTGCCCAGATAAAAATATGCAGTTTCCCAGGATCCCTTCTGCTAGGGGTGGCCATGTCCCAAGCTAAAGATATGCCTTTCCCAGAAGCCTTTACAACTACTGACAGCCAGGTCTGCAGCTAGAAATATTCACTTCCTCTGATTCATTGCAGCTGACAGTAGCCACATGCTCAGCTAAAGGTGCTCACTTTCCCAGAATCCCCTGAGCTTAGAGAGAACCATGTGCCCAGCTAACATTAGTCACTTTCCCAGAATCCTTTGAGGCTAGCAACAGCACTGTCCTCAGATAAAAATATTCACTTTCCCAGAATTCCATGCAGCCAACAACAGCCAGTTCCTCAGATAAATACTTGGTTTCCCAGAATACCTTGCAGCAGTGGTCGTGTGATCCAGTCTGGCCATGAGACATAAACAGAGGGTTTCTGGAAAGCTCTAGCTTTCCTGATAGGGGGACTGTTGTTATAGATGTGTTTTCTGAGATTTGTAAAGGATGCATCATCCTTAGAGCTGTTTGTGTCACCTACTGTGACCGAATTTGACCCACTTTTGACCTGCAGTGACTTGTGTAATGGGAAAGTGCAAGTGAAATGTCTTCCTACCTCACCTGAAACATAAGCAGAAAGCAATGAATGAGAAGCAATGAACACACTTGAGTGTGCCACGAATTACATCTGGAAGGATGCTGATAAGAAACATTGTAACCCCTGACCAGTTGCTCACAGCAAGTCAGGAAATAAAAGCCAGACCAGCCACCAAGTCATGAAGCCACTTTCCACAGTCCCACCCAACGGTTCCTTGGAATGTCAGGGAGCATAGGACAGCTGGTGGCAGTGGAGGCAGAGAGAGACTGATGGATTTGGGGATTCAGGTGATATATCTCTTTCCCACTTTTCTAGCTCACTTAGCCACTTGGCTTGTTAAAGAAATAAATGGTTGAATTTGTAAATGCTTAACTACGTGGTTTGTGAGGCTTCTCGGTTCTGCATGTTGCATCACAAAGAAAATGTTTTTGCTGCGACCCCAAGTAAAATGCACTTGGAAACTAGAACTGGAAACTCAAACGCAACAGGCACTCTGCCCCTTCCTGCTTCCCTGCTTCCTTTCTTCCTGCCTGGAATGTGGACTTGACACCTGGAGGTACAGCAGCCATCCTGCAACCATGAGGACAACAGCTGGGAATGGAAAAGAGAAATAAAGAAGGGGCCTGGGCCTTTAATGACATTACTGAGCTGCTGCTAACTCTTTTTTTTTTTTTTTTTTTTTTTTTTTTGCTGTACACGGGCCTCTCACTGTTGCGGCCTCTCCCGTTGCGGAGCACAGGCTCCGGACACGCAGGCACAGCGGCCATGGCTCACGGGCCCAGCCACTCCGCGGCATGTGGGATCTTCCCGGACCGGGGCACGCACCCACATCCCCTGCATCGGCAGGTGGACTCTCAACCACTGCGCCACCAGGGAAGCCCCTGCTGCTAACTCTTGATTGCCTCCTACAGATTTTTTTTGTTCTGTGAGAAAAAATAAAGTCTAGTGTGCTTAAGCCACTTATGGTCAAGTTTTCTGTTGTTTGCCACTGAACGCATCCCTAATTGACCATACTGAGACATGGCGGAGGTCAGAGCAGGGAGGACACACTCTTGGGAGGGAGGGGGCTGCTATTACTCCGTCTCCTGGGGCTTCTTCCTGCCCTGCTCCAAATCCTGCCTTGGCTCCCCCATTGCCCTCAGATCCAGGCCCACACTCCTGAGCCTGGCATTCCAGTACCCACAGGCTCTGGCCTCTGCTGACTTCTCCAGCCTCTCCCATCTAGAGGGAGCCTCACGGGTATGCCTGTGGTTCTGGAGCCGACTCTTTGGTGTCAAACCCTGTGTGACCTTGAATCAGTGTCCTAACCTGTCTGAGCCTCTGAATGTCTATTTGAGAAATGGGAATAATAATCAGACCTGCCCCAGGAGAGGGCTGTGATGACTGCACGAGTCAGGCCATGTAATGTGCTCTCTGTGGGGCCTGGCACATCTCCACTGTGACTGTCATTGCTGCAGCCATTGTTGAAGGCCCCCTCCGGTGCCTTGGGGGGGGGGGATTCAAAGATGCCTGAAACCAAGTCCAGCCTGCAAAGAACTTTCCACCGGGAGGTAAAGGAAATACAAAATCACCTCTTAGTGCAAGATGGGACATGATTCATTCCCTAAGAAAGCGAGAACCACCCTTGTTCAGCACCTCAAAAAGCTTTGTGCTCACTTGAAGAACCAAAAGGAACAAAGTACAAAATGATCAAGCCCCAACCCAGGTACTCGGGATACATTCATTAAATGAGTTCGTACAGGAAGTGGACTTCAAAGCTGCCTGGCACTCAATCTGTCTTCATCGTTGTCATCATCGTGATGATTATTACTGTTATTATTACCATAACGGTTTTATTCTTCCTCTACTACTTCCTCTGATCTAATCACTTGCTTTCTATAGACCCCTGGCTTCCACGACCACCATCTCACACCCACAGTTTCAGTTTCATGCAACCCTCTTACATTCACTAAGCCCCTAGAGGGACCTCTCTGGCTCCCCACTGTTCTTGAAGCTCAAATTCCTCACCACATCCTCTCAGACCCTGCAGGACGCATCTCCTGCCAGTTCTGACAGCCTCAACTCACGCCCCATCCCACCCTCTCCCTCTTCCTCCCACAGGCTCTCTCCACTTCCAGGAGCTCCCCTCATTCAAAACACACTCCATGAGGAAAACAAAGAAAAGAAAAGAAAAAAGCTCCATGGCTCCCCCACTGCACCTAAAATGACACCCAAGCCCTCTCCTGTGGCCTCTAAGGCCTTTGGGGTCTGAACCCTGCTCATCTCTCATGCCTCATCCCATGCCTTTTCTTCATGCCTGAAACCAATCACCCTCCCTAAATGTGCCATAATCTTGCACATTTCCAGACTTTGGTTTTCCCTCTGCCTGGCTCCCTCCTCCTGGCTAACTCTTATTCCTATTTGAAGACTCAGATCAGAAGGCCCCTCCTCCAGGAAGCCCTCCATGACCTTCAAGTTGGGTCAGACACCCGATGTGGTCTCCCATAGCTCCCTGGGGACCCCGTTCCAGTCCTGCCCTATCTGGGTTGTCACTCTCTTGTGACAGGTTGTTTCCCCCACTGGACAGTGAGCTCTGTCAGGACAGGTCCTGAGCTGTCATGATCATGTTTTTGTCCCCAGCAATGGCCCTGTATAGGACCAGGTCCAGAGGATCCTTCAGAAGTAGATGTTGAAAGAATGTGGCTTCAGGGGGAGATGCCACTCCATTTCTATTAGGCCTACAATCTGGTGTCTCTAGGCCTGCTACCGGGTACTTTTCCATCCCTGATGCCTGGTTTCTTTTGATCCCACCGACCAGTTTCTTTCCACCCACAATTCCTCGTGTGTTTTCAGTTCCCACCAGCTTGGCCTCCCTGAAGGAAACCTGATGTTATTCAAGGGACAGAAGTCCTGAGTTACACCCTGGTCCTTTCTGGATTCCCTGAGGGACTTCAGGCCAGTCCCTCTTATGTCTCTTGGCCTCAGTTTCCCCAATTCCTATCACAGATGGCCAGTGTTGATCTCCAAGATTGTGTCTGTGAATCCATGTCATCATATATCTGGCCACAGGGGGGCAGTGTGAGCCTGTCTGAGGCCCAAGTGGGTGAGAACCCGCTCAGGTGGGAGAGCTGGGTGCCCTGGAGACTGTCTCCATAGCAACAGAGGAACTCAGGCTGTGTGGAGGGGCCATGCCTTTTAACCTGTTTCCACCCTCCGATTACCTGAGGCCAGGAGAAAGCCTGGGCTGGGATCCCACCGCCTCACAGCTCTCCACCTCTGCCCGTCTCCACCAACTTTCTGTGTCTGTGTGTCTACCTGCCTCTCTCTCTCTCTGGCCCACTGCGTTTTCATTTTCTACACCTTTCATGCTTTCTCCGCATCTCTGTCCTTCTCCGGGATTCTGTGTGCCTCTCTGCGTGTCTATCTCTCCTATTTGTATACTTTCCCTATGTCTTTCTGTATCTGTTTCTTAGTCTTTTTCTTTGAGTATCCCTGTGTCTTTCCTGTCTTCTTTCTCTTCTCTGTTGCTCTCCGTCCTTTTCTGCATGTCCCTCTTTCCCTCTCCCTTTCATTTCTCTTCTTCTGTCTCTTTGTCTCTCCACCCCTCCCTTCTTTCTTCCTCTCTCCTCCCTTCCCACTTACCTGCGCTCACCGTAATTGCCTCTAAAAACTGCTCTCTCCACGAATGGGTCCCAATCACCAAAGCCAAGTTCGTTTTCTTGATGAGTTTATCCACTGTGTTCTGGGGATGAGAGGGTGGGGAGAGACCATGGCCCATGATCACCCCAGGGCAGCCCCACGAAGGGTACTGGGGATGCGGGCTCACACCCCATGCCCAGGGGTCCTCAACCTCCCACATCCCAGTTCTAGCAAGAAGGGACAAGGGAAGCGTGTGCTGTCCATGGTGCTAATGGAGGGACACAGACGGTGGCCTTGGACCTTGGTTGCCCTTCCCTTGCGACCCTCGTGGTTGATCCCCTCCTGGACTCTCCCCGAGGAAATGACCCAGGCAAGACTCCAGGAAGGTGAGGTCCCAGAAAATCACCTTAAAATCATACGACTCCTCAATGATGACCTCCAGTCGACAGTTTTCCCCAAGAACCGGCTTGCCCATTTCTGCTATCCTCCGAGCCTCTTCCTCCTCAGCCGTCAGTTTCCTGTCCCCATCCCCTGCAGCATGAGGGATGGGAGTTAGACTCCAAGGAGACCTACCGACCTGGGCCTGCGATGCCTTTACTACCTGTTCCCATTGATAAAGAAAACCCTGTCTGCTCTTCTCTGGGACGCCTCCTTGGTGATGCTTCCCCACCCTGCCCCTGCCTTCCATCTGACCACCACCCTCCCCAACCTGAGAGCCAGCTCCCAAGGGCTGGTCCACGAAGTTCAGTTGGTGGGCTCTGAGGTTCATGTGGTGGGGGCTGTGTGACCTTGGACAATACCTTAGTCTCTCTGTGCCTCAGAGTTCATATCTGTAAAACGGGCACAATAACAGTACCTACCTCATAGGGTGGTTTCCTATTAACTCCTAGTTAAAAGAGTTAATTCATGTGAAGTGCTTAGAAGAGGGCCTGGCACACAATAACCAAAAATGTTACTTTATTATTATCACCACTATCGTCATTACCATCACCACCCTGTGGAAGAGGCCTGGTCTTTATATCCAAGCTCTGAAAACACCCTAGAGTGTGTCTGAGGTGGTGAGGAGAGAGGGGGATTCCCGGTTTTGGTACAAATCTTGGACCCAGACCATCTACAGTTGGCTCTGGGCTCACTGACCTCCCTGAAGTATGTTGATCCTTTGCTCCAAGTCCAGCACCAACCCAATCCTAACTCTCATAAGAAAGCCACCCGTCAACCAGGGACAGTCTCAGAAAACTATGCCTGAGTGAGAAATGACTTTTACTGTGTTAAGCTACTGGGATTTAGGGGCCTATCCGTTATAGTTGCTTGTATTACTTACCTTGACTAATATAATCTTCAGTCTATCCTTAATCTTAACCCCAAACCCCAATTCTGATCTCAGCTCCAAAACTACTCTGTCACTATCTCCAAGCCCCTGACCCTAGTCCCGACTCTCACCCAATCTCTGACCTTGGCCCCAACTCTACCCTCAAATTCCTCAAACTCACCTCAAATTCCGACTTTAGCTTTGACCTAAATCTGACCCCAGTTCTAATCGGATTCCACCACAAACCCAGAAGCCAATCTCCATCTTAATTCTAGCTTTGACCCAGTTCCTAATCCTGATTCCAAATCCCAACCTCAACCCAGTCCTAACCAACCTCAAACCTGGTTCCCTCTGACCCCACCACAAACCCAAATTGGATTTTATACTTACTCCCCCCCCCACCTTAACTACAACCAAAACATGATCTTGGCCTTTAAACGTCTGTCACCCCCAATTCACACTGGCTCCATCAAATTTATCTCACCTGCAACCTGCCTCAAACCTGACCTTGAGGGGAACTTGAGGCACTGACCCACCCCCAAGACCCTCCCTCCAGTGCCCCCCCCCCAAAGTCTGGAAGTAACTCCACTCACCTTGATTGAGTAGCAGAGCTGGGGAGAGACAAAGACAGGGAGAAGGTGAGATCTTCCCTGGGAAGCTCAGATCCACGAGCTTGAAGGATTGCCCACAACTGAGCCTCCAAGGGTTCCCCCACCCTGGACCCCTTACCTCTCCCGCAGCCCACCCATCACCCCGTACCTGAAATCCCTCGCTTAAGCCACTGTGGCTGGCCCAGCTCGATGAAGAAATTATCCTTTTTCTCATATTCCTCATCATCAACTATCTTCACCTGAAGAGTTTTCCTGAGCAGAGAGGGAGAGCACGCAGTGTAAGACTCCCTCCCCCTGAATCGCCAATAACCCGCCCATTAGCCACCCAGTTTCTTGAGCACTCGCTCCATCTCAGGCTCTGGAATCTCATTCAACGTCCACAACAACCCCTGAGGGGGAGGCTCTCTTTTTATCCCCATTTGACAGAAACAAGCTCAGAAGCATCGGACGAAGCTGAGTTTGTATTAAGTATCAAGCTGAGGGGGCATCCCGATGAAACCTAGGTTAGATTGGGTGCTTCCTCTGCTCAGAACATTCACCTGGCTCCCATCTCACCCAGAATAAGAGCCAAAGACCCAAGAATGGCCCACAAGAACCCCTGCCATCTGGCCCTTGTTCCCTTTCTGGCTTCCCAGCCCTCTCACCCTCGCTCACTCCCTCCAGCAACGCTGGCCTCCTCGCTCTTCCTTGAACCTACCAGGCCTGCTTGTGCCTCAGGGCCTTTGCACAGGCTGTTCACTCCACCTAGAACACGGTTTCCCCATGCTTACTCCCTCAGCTCCTCCAGTTCTCTGTTCAGACTTTACCTTCTTTCTCAATGAGACCCACTCCCACCGCATTCTTTAATATTGAAATCCATCCCTACCCCTACCCCAGCATGCTTGGCCCCCTTCCCCTGCTCTATGGCTTCCTTGTTCCAGATCATCTTCTAATACGCCGTCTAATGTGTTTATTTTGTTTATTGTTTGCCATTTGCCTCGTCACATTAAAATGTAAGTTCCACCAGGGCAGTGATCTTTGTTTATTTATGTTCTTTGCTGTATCCCCAACGCCTAGAACAGTGCCTGGCATATAGTGTGCCCCCCAAAAACAGTTGTTCACTCAAAATTTTCAGTCCGGGAGACCCTTGGCTTCCTGTTCCCTGTCCTGACCACGTTTGGTGTAACAGAGGGCTGATTGATTTTCTCTGCATCCTCGCTGCCATGGTAACCAGGACGGTGGGTGGGGAGAAACAGCCAAAAGTTATCCATCCCCTTCAGGCATACAACCGACCCCCCTCTATTACGAAGACCCACAACCCCCCAAAGCCCACAGCTCTGCCACCAGCAGCTCTTTCAGCTGTAGGAACCACAAGGCCTGGCCCCAGAACCCAGAAACACAAACGCCCAGCCCACACAGTCACCCAGCAGAGGAAGCAGAGCCAATCACACCGCCCACACCCACACACCATCATACCCCGCAGCCATTCCCTATGCAGTGGCAAGATCACACGGACCAGATGCCAACTAGCACGACACCCCCTCCACAGCCTGGGCGACATCACCAACCTGTAAGACCCCTGCTGTGGTTCCATGTAGATTCTCCTTCCTTACACCTCACTCTTTATGCCCCTTGGTGTCTGCTTATTCCCTTCAACGTCTCTCTGCATCCCAGTCTCTCAATCTTCCTTTGTCTCTCTGCCCATCTATCAGCTTCTCTGTGTCTCTCTCTCTCCATCTCTCTGACCTTCTCTGTCTCAGTCTCTCCCCAGCTCTCTGCATTCCTTTCTGTGTCCTCCTCTCCCCATCTCCGTCTGTCAGTGTCGGAGAGACTGAATGGAACAGAATGGAATAGCCAAAGTCAACACAATCTAAGCAAAGGGGTCTGTTGATTGCAACAGACCTATCTCAACACACGAACGCACAGGACACAGTGACACCCATGCAAAGGCAGACGCACACAAGACGGTCACGTGGAGACATACACCTACTTACACCTTCACCCACTCCCCGTCTCAAGATATTTAAAATTTTCTGTGGGTGGAAAAACTGGGTGCCCCCCACCTCAGGAGTGGGCTGGGAGCTGTCCGCGGTGCTGAAACACCAGAGCAAGGAGGGGGTCTCCTGACACACACAGCTATTGACACGTTGACACACTGACAGGGTGATACACACACACCTCCGACGCTCACTCTCTCGCAGACACGCCGTGATCCACTGACACGCAGTGACTGACACGCAGTGACACACGCGCCAACTGGCGCCCAGACAAGTGTGCCCTCACGGGACCCAAAAGGAGGAGAAACCCAAGTAGCAAGGGACAGCAAGAGGGACTCGAGCTAGACAAGGGCAGGACTTCCTGAGATCAAAGGAAGTAGCCTTAGGAGTATGGGATTAACGGATACACACCATTATATATAACATAGATAAACAACAAGGATTTACTGTATAGCACAAAGGAACTATATTCAATATCCTGTAATAATCTATAATGGAAAAGAATCTGAGAAAGAATATATATACGTATATATACATATACATGTACCTGAATCACTTAGCTGTACCCCTGAAACTAACACAATATCATAAATCAACTATAGTTCAAATAAAAACTAATTAATTATTTTTTAAAAAGGAAACAGCCTTCCTCCCCAGCCTGACATTTTGTCATCCTCACGCCTGCCCTCCTCGTTTCCTGGGAACTCCATTCTAATTGCAGACCCAGTCTCTTTCTTATCCTGTCTCCCATCCTCTCTTGCTCACCCAAACTCTTTTCTCTCTGCAGCATCAGGAGGACCTTTCCTTCCCCGAGTCCCACTGAGTTCCTCTCAGTGAGAAGAATGTCTCTCTTTATCTCCCCTGCATGTCTCTTCCTTTTAGTCTTCCTCCCTCTCAGTCTCCCAATCCCGTTTTCCCTCTCTTGATGGGCCTCTGTCACTCAGTTTCTGGCTTCCTTGGTATCTCTAAGTGTGTGTCTTTCTGTCTCTCGTGCTCTCTCTCTCTTCTCTGTTTCTCTCTCTGACTCTCCCTTACTCTGGCTCTGGCTCTCTTTCGCTAGGTCTCTTTTGTCTCTGGGTGCCTCTCTGTCTGTCTGTCTCTCTTGCATATCTCCCCGCCACCCCATCTCTGGGTGTCTCTCTTCCATCTCTGTGTTGATCCTGCCTGGGGCCAACCCTCCAGCCCAGCTTCTTCTAAGCATCTCTAATTAGCGCCTGCCTGTCAGAGGAAGGATGTGTTTCCCTAAACGCTAATTAGCCTCCTGTTCTCCGTCTCCCGAAGCCACAGCTGGAAGCTTGGGCGGGGGTGGGGGACAGAGGGTGTCCCAGCCTGGGGAAGCCATGCGGGGGAGGAGAGGGCCTGTGGGTTTGTGGTGGCAGGCGGGAAGTTGGTTGGAAGCGACAGGCTACAAGAAGGACTGGAACAAGTAGAAAGATAACACCCTCCATCCCCTCGGCCTCTTGGGTGAGAGACATGGGGCCTGGAATGGTGCCCTCAGCCCCCAACCTAAGTTCTCAACCCAAGTCAGACAGAGAGAGAGATGGAAAGGTATGGAGAGTTCGTGACTGAAATACAACCCGAGTCAGAGAGCTAGCTGGATACTGGGGACAGAGATCTAGAGATTAACAGAAACCCGGAGGGGAGGTGCCAGGAGCGAGAGACGCAGAGACGCAAACGGAGAGATGGAGAGATAGAGCAGTGTGAAGCTGAGCGGGAGGCCAAGCCACAGAAGCTGGGAGGCGGAGAGGGAAGGGGAGCGCGGTGAGGGCTCTGCTAGGTGGGAGGCGCGTGGGCGGCCGCAGGAGAGAGACAGACTGGCGTGCGGGGGCGGAAGGGAGCGGGCAAAGGAGGAGAGGCACCTTCTGCCTCCCAGGCAGGCGGCCGGTGGGGGGGGAAGAGGGAGGGGGATGTGAGGCTGCAAGCACACATGCGGGGGACTCGGGCATCTGTGTAAGGGGTGGCCGGGTGTCTGGGCGTGAGAACAGCCCTGACACTGTGTCTTTGACTTGTGTGTGTCCGTATGTGCCGGTGTGCGTGTTGGTTGTGTCTGTGTGTCTACATACGTATTCCTGTGTATCCAGCTCACCTCCCGAGATTCCACACCACCCTCCCAAATCCCAGCCCTCCAGTTTCCCGTGTCTCTTCCTAGGCCCCCAGATTCCTACTCGGCCTCTTCCCAAAGCCTCTCCCACATTCCTCTTAGGTCTCTTGCTATTCCCCCAGGTTCTTCCGCCTACCCAATAGCTTCACCCCTTCCCCATCCACCTCCTCAGTCTCCGCCCCATCTCCTTAGACCCCGCCCTCTTCCGCTGTCCTTGTCCTTTTCCCTGAGTCCCTACCCAGACCCCACTCGCCCTCCATTTCCACAGACACCTTCCCACCTCGAAAGGAACCTCAGCCCACACTCCTCCCTTCTACAAATTAAGCCTTCCACATTCCTCTCCCCAGGCCCCATCCCATTTCCTCTCCTCTCTCCTCACTTGGCCTTTCTTCCTGGGGTCCCACTCTCCTCTCCCCAAACCAGCCCAGTTCTCCCAAGCCCCGCCCACATCCCGTCCCAACATCTTGGCCACGCCCCGTCACTCCAGTCTCCTCCCTCCTCTCCCCTGTCTCACCTCTTCCCTGGGCCCTGTCCCACTTCCCCTGACCTCTCCGTTTCAAGAGCAAGGCTCCATCAAGGCCCCACCCCTTTCCAAGACCACGCCTCTCCGAGGTCCACCCACTTCTCGACCTCTCCTATCCAGGCCCCGCCCCGCCCGGGCACAGTCCCGTCCTGGTCCCGCCCCTCTAGCGGACCGCGCTCTGTCTGCCCCGGCCCGCGGGCTGCCCGACTGGCGCGCTCACATGGTCTCGTCGTCGCCGAACTCGAGCTCGCCGCACGCGTCCTCGTAGTGCACGCCGCCGCCGCGCGCCGTCCCGTCCACTGTGCGGTAGGGGAGGCGCACGGTGCCGCGCGCGCCCGAGCTGCGCACGACGCGCACGTCCACGGTGCCCATGCACTCGCTCACGTGCAGCAGGCGGTCCTGGAAGGAGAAGATGCCCGCGTGGTCGTCGTCCAGGATGGTGACGGTGGCCAGCAGCGGCGCCACCAGCCGCCCCTTGGGCCGCCCGCCGCCGTCGGGCTCGAACATGCCCTGCGCGTCGCCCACGCGTAGGTTCAGCAGCCGCACGAAGAAGTGCTCGTCCTCCTCGAAGATGTCGTCGTCGATGATGCCGATACGCAGCTCCTTCTGTGTCTCGCCCGGCTTGAACACCAGCGTGCCCTCGCTGCGGTGGAGGAGAGAGGAAAGAAAGGGGAGAAGGTCGCTCAAAGGCTGTGGGGGAGGTGGGAGGAGTCGGGGGGGGGCCTCCTAGAGGAGGGGGCCGCACCACGGAAGAACTTACAGATATAAAGGTGGACAGGCAGTAAACAAGTAATACTGAGGGTGAATGAGGGTGGGCTCCGGGGCAGGAGATGCAGAGGGAGAACAAGACAGAGTTGGCCTCTCCCGACATCATCATCTGATGATGAAGGTCAGATCAGGGCAGGCTTCATGGGAGAAGATTTAGTGGGCAGGAGAGCTCCAGGCAGAGGGCATAGCACATGCAAAGTCCCAGGGTGGAGAGGGAGCGTGGAGTGGTCCACAGCCACGCTTCTCCAACTTCCAGGTGCACACGAATTCCCTGGGGCATCTTGTTAAAATGCAGATTCTGGTTCAGTAGCGCCTGGGTTTCAAGACTCTGCGGTTTTAGTTAGCGCCCAAGGGATGTGAATGGTTCTGGCACATGGACCACACTTTCAGTAGCAGGGACATAGGGCCCAGAATTGACCTTGCCATGCTTCTCATAAAAACCATTCTGTGCTCCCAGGTATACCCAAGAGAAAGTACACACTCCTCAACTTGGCATCATCAGTCATTCAACATACACTCCCAGAGTGTATACACTGCTGGGCAATGCTGGGAACACGGGAACAGCCCCATGGCAGAGCCATATCACAGTGACAACTACACATCTAGGGATTTAATTACAGTTCATTCATCCAACAAACAGGTATTGTGCATCTGCTGTGTGCCAGGCACTGTTCTTAGTGTTGGGGAAACAGCAGCAAACCAGATCAGAGAAAAGTCCTTGCCCTGGTGGAGCTTCTGTTCCAGTGCAGGAGACGAATAATAAAACATATAATGTCAGGTGGTGATGATGCTCTGGAGAAAATAGAGGAAAGAGGGTAGAGAGTAGGAGAAGGGGCTGTGTTAGAGTGGTCAGGGAAAGCTTTTCTGAGGAGATGACATCTGAGCAGAGGGCTGAGGGAAGGAGCTACGTGGAGGATATCTGGGGAAGAGTATTCCTGTAAAGGGAACAGCCAGTGCAAATGTCCTGAGGCAGGAGTGAGCCTGGAGTGTTTGAGGAACACCAGGGAGGCCAGTGTGGCTGCATCTGAGGGAGCAGGGGGAACAGGGGCAGATGTCATGGGGCCTTGGTGGGCCACGGTGAGGACTTCGGCCTTTACTCCAAGTGAGATGGGAACCATGGGAGGCCTCCAAGCAGAGGAGGGAGGTGAACTGGCTTAGGTTTAAAAGAGCGTCAGTTGTGTAACTCTCTAAATCACGTGCAAGATGTTCTACTATGGGGTGGGGGAGGGAACGAGGCAGGGCCTGAGTCAGGGTGAAACTCTGAGGGAACAGGGAATGAGGGGGCTCCTCCTGGCAGGGCTGCAGACATCAAAATGACTCTGGGATGTTAACAGATGTCAAAAATCTATAATATCCCCCCATCCCTCTGTGGGAGGGGCAGAGGGACCCCAAGATTCTGGCAGAGGTAGAACTGGATGACAAGACCTGGATGGAGGGAACAAGGCCTCAACGTTGGGGCAGCCGTCAGCCTAGGGGCGCTATCCATGGTGGCTAAGGCACCCAGCTGTGTGGACCGACCTGTGCCAGCTGTGTGATCTCCAGGCAGTTAGGATTCTGCAGCCCTCTGAGCCTCGGTTTCCTCATCTGTAAAATGGAGGTAATAACCCTGTCTACCTGTGATACCTGCACTAGCTAACTAGTGAATCCTAAAGTAATGGCATGTTAGAAGCGGAAACTTAAGGGATAGTAGAATGTTGGGTTTTTAGCACCATCTTTACGAAACGGTTAACCTGGACATCACCAGTAACGGGACACGTGGGCGTCATGTGCCTCCCGGCACCATGCACCGAGGAGGGCACCATGCACCGAGGAGGGCACAGCATCACCTCCATGGAGTCCTGCCAGAGTGCATCATCTGAATCTAATCATGAGGAAATATTAGATGAACCCAAATTGAGTCTTGTTCTAGTAAGTGGTCTAACGCCTTCAAAAGTGTCGGGGTCATGAAAGTCATGGAAAGGCTGAGGGATCGATCCAGACTGAAGAAGGTGAAAGAGACATGATGACCAAATGCACCATGTGGTTCCAGATTGGATGGGAAGAGAGGGAGTGAAGACACAGCCATGAAAGGTGAGATAGGGACAACCAGGGAAATGCAAACATAGACTGTAGATTGGATCATAATATTGATTCACTATCAAATGTCCTAAGCGTGACCATCGTATTGTGATGATGGACGAGAATATCATTATTCTTAGCAGATGCACACTTATGTTTATGGGTAAATGGCCATGCTGCCTGCAACCCACTCTAATAAAGTGCCACAGTTATTAATATTATTATATATTTTTCTAAAACAAACTTATGGTTACCAAAGGGGAACGGTAGGGGGAAGGATAAATTAGGAGTTTGGGATTAATATACACAACTATATATAAAATAGACAATCAACAAGGACCTACTGTAGAGCACAGGGAACTCAATATTCTGTCATCACCTATATAGGAAAAGAATCTGAAAAAGAATGGATATATGTATATGTATAACTGAATCACTTTGCTGTACACCCAAAACTAACACAACATTGTCAATCAACTATACTCCAATATAAAATAAAAATTAAAAAATAGAGTAGCATCTCAAAAAACATATTATTATATATTAAAGAGAGAGAGTGAATGCACACAGGACAAAATAGGAACAATTGGTGAATCTGGGTGGAGGTTACATGAGGGCTCGCCAGACTATATTTGCAGCCCTTCTGTAGGTGTGAAATTTTTCAAAATAAAAAGTTGGGGAGAATCCGCCTGCCAATGCAGGGGACACGGGTTCGAGCCCTGGTCCGGGAAGATCCCACATGCCGCGAAGCAACTAAGCCCGTGCTCCACAACAAGAAAAGCCACCGCAACGAGAAGCCTGCACACTGCAACGAAGAGTAGCCCCGCTCGCTGCAACTAGAGAAAGCCTGCGCACAGCAACGAAGACCCAATGCAGCCAATAAATAAATAAATAAATGAAGAAGAAAGAAAGTTGGGGAGAAAAAGAATATGAGGATTTTAGAAACCAGATATCAGAATCATAGAAGGCTAGGTTCACAAGACTCATATTCCAATACTGGGTGCACAAAATCTGCGAAAATGAAAATCTTAGAACCATCAGATCAGAGACTGGGGTACAGATTAGAATATCAAAATGTGGGAAACCTGGAATCTTAGAATTTTAGACCCTTAGCATGTTAGGATTATAGGGACTTATATCTCAGAGTCTTGGAAGAGCTGTGCGGTTTGGGGGCCTCAGAGATCATTATTAATTTGAAGAAACTAAGACCCCACAGGACCACCATCGTCTAGTGATACCTGTGGGCAAATTAGAAAACGGCTCCCCTTCTTCAAGACACTATTTCCGCGGATCTGGAAATTGTCATAATAGACACAGAAATCTACAATGTCCACTATATGAATAACGCTTTCTTAGATGTGCTGCTCTTGTGCACTGCACAACCTCAACAACTGTACATGACAGCCCTGTCTGCCCAGACTGAGGCAGGAACTTACACAAGGAACAGGGGGCAGGGCTAAGCTTGGACTGGAGCCCAGGTGTCCTCCCTCCCAGTCCTGGACCTAAGCTGCCTTGATAAGCGATGCCAGGCCTGTGAATATCAACTGCATTGGGAGAACAGGGATGGGTAGGAAGGTGTCAACTCTTCCTGGCTCTTTGGTTCGACCACTGAACAGCATTTACTCCTTCACTTCAAACATCTCCTTCATGACGTCATTGGCAGGTGAGAAGGCAGCCTCTGATCCCAGCAGGTGACACGTGTACTCACTTCCTTCTGCAAAGGCTTGGGGCTTTGATGGGGGCAATGCAGACCCAGAGGTGTGGGTAGGAGGGGAATGGTGGATAGACTGAGTCACAGCAAGCCCCCGAGTAGTGGATACCTTTTCTTCAGTCGAAGGAGGCTGGAGATGTAGGATGGGCAGAGAGGATGGAGGGAGGAGCTCATGGGTGGCCAAAGGGATCCCATGCTACAGGATGATGGAACAAAGATCCGTGAACAGTTGTGCTCCACTCAGGGAAGGCTGCGGGGGGGGCAGGGTAGGAGAGGTGGATGAGGATGGGCAGACTAAAGGATCCTGGACTGACTGAGGTGGAGGGAAAGACCTACAAATGCCCAAAGCAGTGGAAAGATATGTAGATATGATGGGGCAGAGGGGAGCCTGGGCTACCAAAGGTCTTTGCTGAGGCACAGTGGTGGAAGTAAAGATCTGTGAAACAGGGACCTCCATCCCAGAAAGAGAAGAGTTCACGGATGAGGGGCTGGCTGCTGCCTGAGGGCAGAACCAGAGATCTGTGAACAGTTCAGCTTCAACTTGCAGGTGGAACCCATGAAAAGCTCAGCCATCAACACTCTCCCCCGTATTCTGCTTTATTTTTCTTCACTGTTCTTACCACTCCCTGATACTTTAATGTATTGAATGTATACTTTCTAATGGCCTGTCTTTCCCATGAGAATGTCAGCTGCATTGGGGCAGGGACTTTTACGTCTTTCGTTTACTGCTGGTCTCCATTGCCCAGATTCGTTTCTGGCACATAGAAGACACACAATAAATGCTATTATTATAGAAAACCATGGGAGACTTGCACATCAGTTAACATAACGAAACATACTGTAAACCTATAATTCTTGAAAGAGTGTGGTATTACAGAACTACTGTGTAGTACAGAACTACAAGTACATAAAGAATTTCGTGGTCCCATGAGAGCACAGAAGTTACCTATCTTCTTTACTGTTCTCTGTCGAGCCCCTTAAAAAGGCATCTGTCAGATGGATAAACAACAAGGTCTTACTGTATAGCACGGGGAACTATATACAATATCCTGTGATAAGCCATAATGGAAAAGAATATGAAAAAGAATGTGTATATATATATATATATATAACTGAGTCACTTTGCTGTACAGCAGAAATGAACACAACATTGCAAATCAACTACATTTCAATAAAAATTTTTAAAAAAGCATCTGGCACCTAGTAGGCGTGCAGTAGGAGTTGCTGAACAAGATCACAGTTCTGCTCAAAGAGGGGTGAGGAGAGGGACTGGGGCAGTGAGACACAGGAGGGTGCAAAGAGTGCGTAGCTTTATGGTGAAACCAAAGACCCAAAGACAATTTGGACACTGTCCTCTTATCCCACTTCATTTTCCCCCATCACCTGACGTTTTTATACGTTTCATAGTTTATAACCTTATTGCAACTTGAGGGTAGGGACCTTAGCTGTCTTGTTCACCGGGGTATACACCTGGCATATAGTAGGTGCTCAATAAACATTTTTACTTTAATTGGTGTGTGGGAGGATACTTGTTCTACCGGGTATGATACATATAATGGAGCTATAATAACACAGTGGAGTGTCAAGCACAAGAATGCACAGGTAGAGCATGGACATGGGAGGAGCAGCCTGTGGTGGATGGACAGCCACCGCTGTCTGCCTTGTCCAGCAGCGTTTGCCAAATGCCTAGAACAGTGCCTGGTACAAAGTAAACTCTCAAGAGTGAATGAATGAATGAATAAATGAATACTGCAGGTCTGCCCATAGCAAAGTAAGGATGGGCGCCAGAGGTAGCCAGGAGACTGGGGAGCCTGGAGGCCACTGGATGGTGGAACCTATGACCTTCGAACAGCCAGCCCTCCCTGCCCACCCACCCCAGGCGGGCCGGGGAGCGCTGCCCGGGACCCACCTGTACTCATAGTCGGAGCCGGCCTTGGCGGAGCCGTCCTCCGTGCGGTAGTCCACGTAGAAGGTGCTGTTGCCCTCGCCGCCTTGGCAGGTGACGGACAGCAGCACGGAGCCACAGTTCTCCAGGCAGTGGTAGAGGCTGGGCTCAAAGAAGATGAGGCTGGCGCCGTCGTCCTCGTCCTCGCCGGGGCCCTCGGCCGGGCTGGCCCTGCGCGAAGCGTCCACCGCGTGTCGCCGCAGCACGTTGCCCGCGCCCGTCATTAGCCGCGTGGCCTGGATGCGGTAGAAGGCGCGGCTCTTCTGCTGGTGCAGCAGCGCGTAGTAGTTGGCGATGCCCACCAGCTGCTCCAGGTCCTTGTCCGGGTGTTTCTGCTTGAGGTCCTTGAGGATCTGGATGACCTCGCGGCGGCTGGCGTCCAGCTCGCGGGCCTCGGCGGGCGCCGGGCCCAGGCCGCCCACCTCGCCCGGCGCCTCGGCGCCCAAGAACGTGCCGTCCAGCTCGATGCTCTTGGGGGGGTCGCCCTCGGCGCCGATGATGATGCCGCTGCGCGGGTCGGTGCGGTAGCGCTTGTACACGTACTTGTAGAAGAGCAGCCGCTTGTCAGCCATCCAGGCGAACACCACGCACACCGGGAAGAAGACGAGGGTCAGCAGCGCCTCCCACACCTGCGGGCGGCCCCGCGGGTCAGGACCGCCGCGCCGGGAGGGGGCGCGCTCGCAGCCGGCCCGCCGCCTCCCGGCACCCCTCTTCCCAGAGCCCCGTCCCGGCCACCACCCGGCGCTCCCCGCGTCCTTCTCTCCTGCGTCTGTCCCCATCTGGCTTTCTGTCTCTGCTTCTCTCCTGTCTCTCTTCATCTCTGACTCTCCCCCTTTCTCTTCGTGTCTCTGTCTCTCCCCTTTTCCCTTATCTCCCTCCATCTTTGTCTCTGTCTCTCTCTCTGGCTCTTGTCTCTGCTCCTCCCTGCCTCTCCCCATATCTCGCTCTCTGTTTCTCTAGGTCGTTGTCTCTTTCTCTTTCTGCCTCTGTCTCATCCTCTCTGTCAGTTGGTTTTTTATCTTTCTCCCTCTGTGTCTTCCTGTCTTGTTGCCGCTGAATCCTTGTCTCTCTTTCATATCTTTTGTAGATACCTACCTCTCTCTCTCATGAAATTCTTCACAGTTTCCCACCCCACCCTTCTTCTCTCTTTATGTCCCCCCCCCTTCCCCCGCCTTTCCTGTCTCTCTCCTGGTCTCATCCATCCATCCATCCATCCATCCATCCATCCACCTTTTGTCACACTGAGAGCCACACTTAGCTACCCCAGTGCCGGGAACCCAGACATCCTATCCCCAGACATACTAAGCCATCACCAAGCCAGAGACACGTCCCCACCGTGTGGTCCCAGCCCCTGTCCAGGGGCAGAGCTGGTGTCACTTCTTGCCTCTCCATCTTTTCTCTCCCTGCTCCATTTCCCCTCTGCCCCTCCTCACCCGGGATGCCTCCACTTCTCCAAAGCCTACCCATCACCCAGGGTCTGCCCTCTGTTCACCTCCCCAAACTGTCGTATTCCCTCCCCCCCACCCCCCCCACCAGTGCATACAGCCCTTGCCAGATTCTCCTTCCTTAGGATTTGTTTGGCCCTTAGGGACAGGACTCTGACTCTAAAAGAAGCCCACGTTTGGCTCGTTGTCTGACAGCCTCATAAAGCGAGTTCCCATATTTACATGCTACCGCCCCAGAGAGACAAGGCAATGCTGAGTTTAGATCCTGGTTCTAGAAGAGGAATGCCTGGCCCAGCCTCTTGTCTGTAAAATGGGGACATCCCCAAGATTGAATGAGCTTATGTACCCCTAGCACTTAGCCTTGTTGGTTATTGACACATGGCAAATACACAGAACATGAAATGACCATTACCATTATTATTATTACTAGCGCTATTATCTTGGGCTCATTGAGGTCTGGGACTCAGTCTGCCTGTGGTCTGGCACAGGCCCAGGCATGTGCAGGAAACATCCACCAACACCTGACAGTTCGCCTTGAAATATTCATGTAAAGACTCATATGTTACCTTTCTCATTAAAGATAAGGAAGAAAAGGTTAAAGAGTATTTACAAATCAGATGGCCCCAGAGGTATATTTAAAATGAGCCTGGTAGGGGAACGATCTTTAAGCTCCGACTGCCACAGGCCCTTGTCGCTGTGTTTACTGATGGTTCAGAGGAAAAGCAGGACTTGGAAATAGTACCACACAAAGCCACCAAGCAGGTTTGTGAAAAGAAACTGAATTTTCCACGCAAGCTGTAAAATGAACTCTTGCCTTGTGCTCATTGAACTGGCCACTGTATATGCTGTGGGCGATTCTCTCTTAATCAGAAGAGAGATCTCAAACGCCTGAGATCGGCTTTCTTCCCTGCAGGTAAACAAAAGGTGATTCTGATAGATTCACATCTGCTTTCTAGGGCATCCCCTGCAAATGGGCTCACGGGCTTGCCCACCCTGGGAGGGGAGCGAGACACACCTTCAGGTCTCAGTGGATAGAACGCCCCCAAGAAGGGTTGTCACAGATCTAGGGATATTTATGGGTTGCCACCATAATTGGGGAGGGGGATATGGTCCCAGCCTGGTGACATCCAGCGACTCATGGGACAGTCCCACACAATGCAGAATTGTCCCACGTCCTGCCTGACTTCAGAACCTCCCACTGGACGTTCACGTCGGCGAAAACCCTGCTTATGATCATTGGAGTCTACACTCCATTCTGTTTTATGTCTCTATGAAGTATTTTCCTGTGTGGTTTAATGTACGCTGAATATGCCTGATTTCAATCTCATGGCTACCCGCTCCTCTGCTGGTCTCTGTGCCTGGGAATGGTTTCTGATTTTTTTTTTCTCTTAAACCCCAACTTGTTCATTATATGTAAGTAGATGCCACCATCTGGCTCTTCGTCATGCCTTTGAAGGTAGTCATGCCCAAGCGTTTACATGTAGAAATGCAGATTGTTCTATTAGATATTACTTTCCTTTATATCACGGTCTGGGCATTATACTGACTTCTGGGAAGCCAACCAGTGTAGGGAAGTTTGTTAACGGGAAGACGAGCTCACATTTACCCTGTCCCAGGCTCGCTGCTCTAAGCCCTTCCACATGTAGCAATTCAACTGATCCTCATGCAGCCCTCTGAAGCTGGTACTAGGATGATTACAGGTGGGGAAACTGAGGCACAGAGCAGGTAAGGAACCTGCCCAAGGTCATACAGCTAGGAAACAACAGAGACGGGATTTGAACCCAGGCCTCGGGTTCCAGAGTCCAGGCACCAAACTCTGAGGCTAGAAAACCTCTCTCCTATTAGCTAAGAATTTCACACCAGCAGAATAAAGGGGATATAAAAAATTTGTTATAAAAAGGGAGGATTGGATATGAAGGGTCAGGAACCAATGGTCTACTTCAACCCCTTCTATGGTCCAGATGTGTAAACGGAGGTCCAGAGGGTACAGGCTTTGCCTGACGTCACAGAGCATTCCCGGAGAAAACCCAGAGCCAGACCCATCTCTCACTACTCCAGTTCATCACTTCTAGGAGGGACTGGCATCATCTTTAGCTCATGCTCGTTCTTTTGATTATGTCATGAAAACATCCCATAAGTTTGGCCATTTCATGAAAACATCCCAAAAGTCTGGTCTCCATTTACTCCTGAAGGGATCCTCCATAGCCACTTCTCTACCCAGAGCTGCGGCATTTTACACTGTCTTCCCTATGTCTGAGCCAGCTCCTTCTCAGGGGAAATCTCTCCCTCTCCCTATCCCATCCCTATCTCACCTCCCACCCATGGTGTCTAAAATTCCTTTCACAGTTTCGGTGTAAATCCTTGTCAGGGACCACTTTGAAAACCTAAGTCAGAATAGCAACCTTTTTTTTTTTTTTTTTTTGTGGTACGCGGGCCTCTCACTGCTGTGGCCTCTCCCGTTGCGGAGCACAGGCTCCGGACACGCAGGCTCCGGACGCGCAGGCTCCGGACACGCAGGCTCAGCGGCCATGGCTCACGGGCCACATCGCTCCGCGGCACGTGGGATCCTCCCAGACCGGGGCACGAACCCGCGTCCCCTGCATCAGCAGGCGGACTCTCAATCACTGCGCCACCAGGGAAGCCCTAGCATCCTTTTTTAATAGTGCCTGAGAACCGTGTGAAGCATCGTTCTGTACTTTTTGCCATGGCAGCCAGGAAACTCAGCATTACAGTAGTGAGTCAATCACATAACTGTCTCATCCCTGTTTTCTGGTGCTACCATCTCCCCTTTTCCTCACTGTGGCTTCTAATCCCTCGGATCTGCCTTGATATCATCTGCAAAGAATTTTTATAGCTCCAGCTTTAGATCCTTCCTGGAAAGAAACTATAACTGGCAAAACATGACAGATATGGATGAGTATATTATACGCATGTGTGAAGGAATCCTGGTTAGGCTCAAATAAATTATGCACGTGTGTGAATTAAGCCAGGCCCATGAATACATTATGCAAATGTAGGTGGTGGTCGTGGGGGCTGTGGGAAATAAATTGGGCAAATGTTTTAAAGGAAGACTAAGCAGTATGCCCGTTAAGACACTGGATAAATGAGAGGCAAATGATTATGTGAATGTGGGTGTAAATTATGCAGCTGTGGGTCTAAATTTTGTCTCACTATTGGACTAAATTATGCAAAGTGGTCTTTGCAGTGGGCTGGGTTTATACCTAGGTTGGATTGGATGTGAGTATGAATTACAGTGAAGTGGCATAAATTATCCTAACATCAGAAATCAATTATTAATAATGAATGAATTATGCAAACCACGACTGCATATCTGGCAAATACAGAGCTAGATTACGCAGATGTGGGCATGGATCTATGCAAAGTCCATGGGTAAACTACGCAAATTGCACCAAGTTACACCAAGTTACCCAAGTTAGCACTGTCAGAAGACACAAGGCTGGATTATGCAAGTGCAAGGCGAATTATGCAAATGGGGGATGTCTTACTGCCAGAGTGGAAATAAATTATGCAAAAGGCAGGGAGTATAGGAAAACATGTGTGACCATACCTGGCAAATACCTGGCTAGACTGTCGTATGCATTACACAGATCACTAGGGCTCTGTTAGCACATATGGCCCCCTTGTGAGAGTTCTGGATGGGCATATTGCAAAATGGCACCCCATACTGCGCAGGTGAGCCCTTTCCAGGACCTGCAGTGCCATCCAGACCTGGCTTGGGGGCACCCACTGGACTCCAGTCCCAACTTGCCCTCTCTGGCCCAATGCCTTTGTGCAGTGCGTGACCCGCACAACCATACCTGGCGGCCCTCTCAGATGTGAGCATGCATTTCTGCAAATACAGGCATTGACTCTCCAAGCCTGGGGAGCCACCCCTCTGGATTTTGCTGACATACATGCACCAAGGAGATGTCTGTGGGTCCTTGCTCACCTGGACCACACCCGGGGAAAAGACGGCAAGGATGAGATAGAGCCAGACGTAGGCGAAGATACTCCAAGAAGCGGTGACAAAGAAGACTCTCAGGTGCTTGATCTTGCGGCTCTCACCAGCTGGGATGACGTAGATGCACACGGCAATGACCACAAACATGTTGAAGGCAGCGCTGCCCACGATGGTGCCCGGGCCCAGCTCGCCCGCCTGGAAGTTGTGGCCGCAGACCTCAATAACAGACAGCAGGATCTCAGGGGCCGAGGAGCCCAGGGCCATGAGTGTGAGGTTGGACACGGTCTCGTTCCAGATGCGGACGGTGCCCACGCTGGTCTCGCCATTGGACTTAGTGATAGTGATCTCTTTCTCCTTGGACGTGATGACCTCGATGGATGCCATGAAGCGGTCGGCAATGATGGATACAC
Source organism: Mesoplodon mirus (assembly GCF_964341445.2). Classification (NCBI taxonomy): domain Eukaryota; kingdom Metazoa; phylum Chordata; class Mammalia; order Artiodactyla; family Ziphiidae; genus Mesoplodon; species Mesoplodon mirus. Next base: position 57,405,629 of record NC_138995.1, read on the forward strand.
CCAGGAACATGTAGACCATGGCCACAAAGTAGACCACAGCCCGCGCTGCTTTGTCCCCCAGCGACGGGTCATCAGGCTCCCAAACGGGCAGCAGGACCCCTGGCTGGCAGCGGTTGGAGCCCTGGCAGCCCTCCACGCTGCTGGCATCGCTGTCGTTGGCTGGGGGAGGTGGCAGGGAGGGGGTCGGGGTGGCTGCCCCTGAGCATGGGGGAGTCCCCAGGAGGAGTGCAAACCCCACCAAGGCCAGGGGAGCCATGGAGGGGGTCAGGTCCTGTGGGGGAGGAGGAAGTCTGGGTGAGGGGAGCAAACCCCTCCCTGTTGCTCAGGAGTCAAGGTTCATTGGGGTCGGAGAATGGGGGAGAAGCTGAGGACTAACAGAGGGAGGAGAGAGACTGGGGGAGCCAAAGAGAGACAGTGATTCAAAGAGACAGGGTCACAAAGAGACATAGAGAGCGCCAGGCAGAGACCAAGAGAGAAAGACACAGAAAGATAAAGACGTCATGCACTGCTGATGGGAGTCAAACCACTGCAGGAAACTATAGCTGAACATCAAGCATCCTAGGACTCAGCAATTCCACTCCCAGGTATGTACCCAAGAAAAATAAGTCAAGTGTTCGTCAAAAGACACATACACAAATGTTCACAGCAGCTTCATTTATAATGGCTCCCCTCTTGAAACAACCCAGATGCCTATCAGCAAGAACATGGAGAAGTACATGGTGGAATAGTCATGCAGTGGAATATTATACAGCACTGAAAAGGGAGCGGGCAACTGATACACCCAACAGTGCAGTTGAATCTCACAGACATGCCATGGAAGAGTGAAGTCAGGTGCAAAAGAACACAGACTGAATAAGTTAGTGGGAGAGGCAAGGGGCTGGGGGGCCCTCAACTCATTTTGTGATTCCTATGGTTTCCAACTTGGCGTCGGAGGGCTCCTGCTTGGGATTTGGGCTGTGGCAGGTGCTGGGGTGTTTGTCTGTTTGTCTCAGGTAGGGCTGGGGAGGGGCTGCTGGAGGGTCTCTCACTCACATCCTTCCCCGCAATGCTGGCAGGTGTCTCTCTCCAGCATCCCCGGGTCTCTGGCAGGTGCAGGATTCCTTAGAAGCTGAGACATGAGGTCCTAGGCTGGGCTTTTGGACCCCACACTGTGGGTGTGGGGTGAATACTTCTCTTCCTGCCTCTGGTCCTGCGTTCGAGTGGCTATTTCTGTATCTAGGTCTCCTTTAAAAATGCCAATCAGTTCACATCCTCCCCTCTGATCAGAACCTTCCATGGCTCTGGTCTCACTCAGAACATCAAAGTCCCCTCCCCGCTTCATAAGGTCTCGCACAATCTGGCCCCCTCATTCCCTCTCTGGCCTCATCTCTCTCTCTCTCTCCCCCTCCCTCACTTGGCCCCAGCTACACCACCTCCTTGCTGTTCCTCGGGCAAGTTCTTGCTTCAGGGCCTTTGCACCTGCTGTTCCCCTTTCCTGGGACACTCTTCCCCACATATCCGCTCCCTCTTCTCCTTCAGCTCTCCACTCAGATGTCACCTTCCGTGGCCACTCTGTTTGAAATGACACCATCCCACTTTGGGGAGTCCCCAGCCATTTCACAGATGAGAAGACTAAGGCTCAGAGAGGCTAAATAACTTGCCCAACGTTCCCCAGCACCCATTCTGCAGCTCCCAGTTTTTCTCTCCAAGAGTGGTCCTGACTTGCAGCTCCTCTGCCCCACCCTTGTGTTGTCATGGTAACCCCGTAGCCTATAAAATGGGACTGAGAGAGGAAGGCAGGAGTCCTCAGCGCCTCCACCCTCCCCGACCCCTCTCCTGGCCACCAGCCTCAGTTCTCCCGGTAACGTCCATTTCTGTCTGAAAAGTTCTTCTCACGGTCTAACCCACAGCCTGCCCCCAACATACACCCATGTCCTCACGGATTGGGAGCTGGCTCCTTTGGGGTATGGAGGCAAAATGTTGGCAGAACTTCCCTGAAGAGTGTGTGTGTGTGTGTGTAGGGGGGCAGGGGGCGGGGGTGATTCTTAAAGGGCCACCGCACAATTAGCCCCCTCGGCAAGGCCCCTAATGATACATCTAATTAGCAGCCCCCTAATTAGCAACGACTTAGGCATAATTACAAACCCACCAGGATCCAAGGCAAAGACTCACGCTCTCTTCTCCCTCCCTCCCCTCCCCCCAACTTTCAGGAGAAACCAGGTCCACCTGGGAGTCAAGAATTCATCTATAGCATCTCACTCCCTCTCTCAGGGAAGGGCCATGGCCTGGGAAGTCCTCCCTCAAGTCCAACCACCTGTCCCTCCCGCCTCAGTCCTCAAGCCTGGTTCAATGCCTTTTCCTGCAAAACCTGGTTTCCTCTCCCTGGGGCCTTAGGGAAGAAGGAGTCAGGGAGAGAAAGCACTAGATAAATATCTGTTAAATGAACCACCAAGAGGTCTGAGCCCTGTCACTGGGACAGCTGGGTTCCCTCTTCTTGAGGCTCCTGCCTCTGCCTCTCTCGCTCCATGAGCAGCCCTGAAACCTAATCTGGGTTTAGAATCCAGGGGCAAAAGCATCAGGTGGAGGCCAGGGTGGGACTCTGGAGGGCAGATGGCGGGCCCCATCTCCTGGGGCCATCTCTCCCCTCCCCCGTGGGCCGGTGGCCAGCTGGGTCAGTGGTGAGTGACCCAGTTCTGCCTCACCCACCTCTCGGGGCCTCGGAGACCTCAACTGTAGGGCGGGACTGCAAGCTTGAGCGGGGTGGGGCAGTCAGTCTGGCAGGCCAGGTGGGACCCCCCTCCTTCAAGTCTCTCATATCGGTAAGGGGGGTGATGGTTCCTGACTGCGCTCAGGCTGGGCGCAGGGGGTGCCTGCTGCCTGCTGTCGGTGGGGACACGGCCTTCTAAACATGCACGCTTACTGCTCCAGGGTAAGCCAGGCTCTCCCGCCTGCACACAATGTCCCAGCCTGGGGATCACACACAGACACACACAGTCTCAGTGTTCAGGCTATGGTACGCTGATGGGTAAACTGAGGTCTGGAGGGGCAAAGAGCTTGGCCAAGTCATGCAACTTCAAGTCAGGGGCAGAGAAGAGATGGAACTCAAGGTGTGGGGCTCCTAAGCTGGTGCTTCTTTTAACCCACCTGGAATCCCACGTGGGCGCTCGAGGACCTCACCCCATCACAGTGTGGGCTACATGCTCAGCCCCACACCTCTCATCTCTCCCGCCTTCTCTGGGGCCCCCTTCCCAACAGAAAAGAAGAGGATGTATCGGCCAGGGAACTCTAGACTCAGAAGGGCCCTCTCAGAGCCCCCAGGGGGCGGTGGAGAAGCTTTTGAGCTCCAGCCCCACTGGGAGACAGGTCTGGGGCTGGCACACCATGAGACGATGGAGGCGAGACTGCAGGAAGGACTGGCCTGGCCCAGTACCTAGAGCTGTGCCTGGAGCAGGAAAGGTGCTCAGTACTTGTCAAAAGAATGAATGAGTCAAGAAATGGACAAACGGCAAAAGAGGTATGGAAGTTAGACTGCAGCAGGGACTGGTCCAGTCAATATGAAGAGGAATGGGAGGTTAGATTGCAGACAGGACCGGTTCAGTCTCCTCTACAAAGGGTACAGGTTAGACTGCAAGAAGGACTGGCCTCAGGACGCCAGAGATAAGGCAGGGGAGAGCAGAGGAGCTCTGTCCTCAGGGGAGGGACGGGCGGACGCCAGCCGGGAGGATGCGGGGAGCTCGGCTGAGGAAGGAAGAGGAGTCTGGGGGACCCCCTGCCTCCTGGGGGAGCCCACTCTGCGGCGGCGGCAGGGGGCGGGGCGGGTCTTCTTCCCCCAGGTCTCCCCTTGCCAGGGGCGGAGACAAATGTGTGTAGGAGGCAGTTAACCAGGGAGAGGAAGCGGAGAGGAAAGAGAGAGAGAAACAGAGACCAGGTCCTAGAGACGGAGATGGAGATGAGAAGCAGGGAAGATTGAGGAAGATACACGGGGAGATGGACAGAGACAGAGACACGGGAAAGCTGAGACAGTAGAGACAGAGACAGAGGGACACACACAGAGACGGCGAAAGAGGAAAGCAGAGAGGAACCAGGACTTAGAGACAGAAAGCCGCAACAGACCCAGGCACAGAGAGAGACGGAGACAAGAGTGAGACTGAGGGAGACAGGGAAAGGGACTCGGAGAGGCGTCCAGACTCCGCAGGACAGAGACCCCTGAGAGATGTGGAGACACAGAAAGACGAGACCCAGACACAGGAAAGCGGGGGCGGAGAACTGGAGTGCGGGTGCTGCCCCAGACAGGGTGGGGTGTTCTCACCCCCTCAGTGCCCAGGAGGCACCCCCTCCCCAGCCCGCCATGCTCCCTGAAGCGCAGGAGGGGTTGAGGATGTTGACTGCTGGTGGCGCCCCTACCGCACGTTAGGGCCCTGGTACCCGCGCCCGGGATAGGCAGCCCCCCATCCCCTATAACGGAGCTCAGGGAGAAGCGGCTCCGGGCTCCTCAAATGCCCCCCTGCACCCACCTGGGGTAACACCATCCTTCCCCCAAGCCCCTCCTAACTGGGGGTCTCTTACCTGCAGCTACAGCCTAGAACAGGTTCCCTCAGCACTGTATTGGCAGTGGTGGGCGACTCCGCCCGACAGAGGGAGAGAGGGAGAGAGAGGGAGGGATGAGCTGGGGACTGAGAGGGAGAGCTAGGGAGGAGGGGAGGGAGAGGGGATAGAGGGAGGAGAGGAGAGGAGGAGGGGGGAGGGATTCGGGGGAGGGGGAGTCGGCTAGAGAGGGAGGAGGGGAGGCCGGCGCGGGGAGCCGGGGCGGGGCCTGGAGAGAGGAGGGACGGGGGGTGGGGTGGGGGGAGACGAAGCAGCCCAAGCCTCCCACCCACCCTCTGGGTTCAGCACCACAGGTAAGGGACAGCGGCGGAGGGCGCGCACGCGCGCGCGCGCGCACACACACACACACACACACACACACACACACACTCGCTGATCCATACAAGGGCCAACGAGACAAAACAGCTACAAATAGTCACAGGCTCCCAGAACTGGGGGGAGGGCAAGAATGTTTTTAGCCAGAGTCAGATCCAAATTCACATGCTGTGCCTGCTGACAAAGCCAGCCAGAAACAACCACAAAGGCACCCATTAATAATAATAACAACAGCTGCTATTCACAAGGGGCTTCCAGCCCTTACCACGTGCCAGGCATTGTTATAAACATTTTTAATAAGTGCTTGACACATGTTGGCACAACTGACCCTCCTAAAAACCCTGTGAGGTAAATGCTACTGGCCCCATTTTACAGATGGGGAAACTGAGGCACAGAGTGGTGAAGTGTGGCTTCAGGTTCTACCCTTAACTGCTACACTACACACTGTCCCAGACTGAGGGGCTGGCAAGAAGTTAGGCAGCGAGCTGCGAAGGACCGGGCAGGCGCCGGGAACACAAACTCATGAGTCCTGAAATGGTGAACACACACACACGTGCACACACTTCACAGACCCAGAACATCACTACTTAAATGCCCCAAATCCCACCCTAGGGTCCCACTCCTGCCCAGGACAGGAGGTGATGGAGCACTCAGCCTCTGCAGACGGGCAGCAGGAAGGAGACCCTGATGTTGCCAATGGCCCATGCCCACTGCCAGGAGAGGAGGGAGACGACCCAGCTCCGGCTCCCTGCGATTTCCCACGCTTGGGTTCTGGGAGGTGAGGTGAAGACACGGGTGGCCAAGAATTGGTGGGCTCCAGGCTCCTGAAGACCCACTGTGGGGCACTGGCAGCTCAGTCTTCACTGTTGGTGCAGATGGTCAGACTGACAGGTGGGCTTCCATGGCAGGAGGTAGACAGATGGCTAGAACGACCATGGTGCCTGCCCCTCCCCCCCAGGAAGCAGGGGTCCCACCCAAACCCTGCAGCAGCAAGGAAGGAACTCCCTCCCACAACCAGCCTGGACCCCGCTCAGGAATTGCTCCCCCACCCTCCCGACCCGATTCTATTCCTGGCAAGATTTCTTCTGTTGTCCCCGCCCTCCACTGGTCCCTGTGATGTAGGCCTCAATTCCTTCTCCTGGTGCCACGGAAGTGGCCACAGGAGGGGTGATCGCTACAGCCACAGGGCAGGGAATTAGCCTTGTCTCCCACTTCCTGGTCCCCCAATCCCCTGGGCTTTTCAACTAGGCCCACCCTTAGCCCTTTCCAGGACAGTGTAGCCTGGGGCTCATCTCAGGACCCCCCAGTTGAGATCTAAATTGATCACTTCTGCTGGGTGTTAACCTTGGCTCTTGGCACAAGGTGTAACCATAGTAATTTTTGCTAGGGTCCAACTTCAGTATTACTCACAGGGGGTCTGGCCTCAGACCCCCTGCTACAATTTGACCATGGCTTCCCGACAGTCCTTTCCACCCACATCCTCTCCTCTGAGGCTCAATTTCCTTGTTTTCCCACTGAGCCCTGACCTCAGATCTAGAGCTTTCCACTGGGGTCTAACCTCAGTTCACTTGCGGAGGTCTAACCCTGCAGACCTTTCCCTTCTATTCTACAGTCTTTCCTGTGGAGGTTTAACTTCCTGGAGTGCCTAACCTCCCTTCTTTCCTCTGAAATCTACACTACGATCCCACTTCAGTCCGCGGCTGGGTCTGACCTTGGATCCCCCGTCCCTAAAGTCCCCTCCCTCCATGCTTCCGGGTGAGTCCGGCTTCCGGGTGAGTCCGGCGCCCCACACAGAGCCTGGCAACAGTTGTTCCTCATCAGACGTGTGCCGAACAAAAGAATGGAGACAAGTGCAAGTTTGGTTCCTCTGGACACAGAAATAATCACCACTGACCGAGTCTCAAGGGGATAGAGGCGGGGTGGGGTGGGATCATCCCATTTTCAAATGGGGACACTGAGGCACAGAGAGGGGAGTGGGGGTCACAGGGCACGCTGGGGTGGAGCCAGAGCAGGACCCACTGCTCCACCACCCTGGGGTGTCTGGGGAGACCAGTGCCTCCTTCAGGATGCACCCACCCGCCATGAAGAGCTGGAGGCAGGCACCCCAAGGAACTGTGGCAGGCCTGGGGTGGGCAGCGGGTGGGCGCTCAGGAGGCCGGGGTCTCAGCAGGCCCAGCACCCACCCTGTCCCCCAGCCTCTGTGGCTGACGTCTCCTCTGCTCGACTTGGTGCCGAAGCCGGGTCAGAACCAGCTCCGAGGCCTGGATCAGGCTGTGCTGTGGGGAACGAGAGAGGAGGGCAGAGCTGAGGCAGCTGGAAGGTGCAGGTTACACGCCCCCCGCCCCAACCCCCAGAGGCTGAGAGCGCAGCCACGGTGGGAGGTCTGCGTGCGGGGTTAGAATGGGTCTCTGTGACGGGGTGAAGGTCAGACCCAGGGGGACGGGCTTCAGTGAATTTCTGGTGGAAGGGACAAAGCCCAGCCCCAGATGTGTGGGTCTGAGGTTAGAACTCGGTGGAGGAGACGGGGATGGATCAAAACATAACGGAGATAACACAACAGTGTAAAACAACTATACCCCAACAAACAAACAGAAAAACATAAAAGAGAGCTCGCATTATATGGGGGTGAGGCTTGACTACCCGAGAGAGGCTGAGGTTAGTCCACAGCAGGGGGAACAAAGGTGAGGTCCTGGCAGAAAAGGTTAGGCCCACAAGACAGAGAAGGAGCAAACCAAAGTGGAAAAGAGAGGAATATGTCACCACACAAGGGATGGAGCCAGACCCTGGCTGGAGGGTCTGAAGTTAGCCCCTGAGAGAAGGGACGGAAGGGAGATCACAGTGGAATGGCTTGACAGAGATGACAATGAGGGATGCTGGGAGGCTGAAACCACAGCAGAAGGGAAGCCCCTTCTCCCACAGATGGACCACAGCCCTGTCCACTGCGGTCTAACCTCAGACCTCTCCTCATTCCGTTTTACTCGAGGGTCTAACTTTTGTCCCACGTACTGTGGTTCAACCTCAGACTTTTCCACTGGGGTCCAACCTCTATCTCTATGAAGTCTAACCTGGACCATTCTGCTGATGACTAGACTGAAGGAAAAGGCCCCAGCAAAGCCTGCAGCGGAGACAGTAAGGTTAGACTCCAGGAGAAAGAACCCAGGTTAGACCACATGGGAAAGGGGCCTAGAGTCACACCAGAGGGAAGGGGTGGGCAAACACCAGATCAGGAAACAGAGGTACATCATAGCTGAAGGGCTGGGGCCGGGCCGTAGTGAAAAGGTCAGAGGTCAGACATATTAGTTGGAGGTTAAACAGCAACGGAAGGTTCCAGGCTGGATGCTGGGCCATTGGAATGGTTGGATATTAAACCGTAAGGGGCGGTTAAGCTGCTGTCGGAGGGTGAGAGGTCAAAGTACAGGAGAAGGCTGGACATGAGACCACAGGTCACGGGCGTGACCACAGTAGAAAGTTCAGTGGTTAGACCAAAGGAGAAGGGTTTGAGGTTAGACTATGGCAGAAAGCTGGAGAAGGAGGCTGAAGGTTAGACCACAGGCAGAATGAAGCCGGTCCCACAGGTGGAAGAAAGGGTGGATGCAGTAGGAGGGCCAAGGTTAGGGTGCAGTGGAAGAGTGCAGGCCAGGTCCCGGGGGCAGATCCAGGCTGGGCTACAGGGAAGGGACACGGTCAAAGCAGGCGGAACAAAGTAGAGACGTTTGGGAGGCTGAGGGAGGCCAGGGGGCTGGGGGTGACGGATGTTGCGGCTGAGCCCCCTTCACCCCTGGCTGTGAGTGCCCCCAGCACCTCCCTTCTCCTTGACCAACAGGAACCGCCTGCCTCCCCGAAGAGAGGGCCTGCAGCCAATGATCCCCTTGCCCGAAGGGGGGCCCAGGCTCCAGTTTCCAGAGGGATCGGGCCGAGGCCTGACTGCCCCTCTCCCGTGAGAACGTGCCCTCAATAAGGCGGGTGTTAAGGCCCCGTCTCAGGGGCCCCTGTCTACCTGCAGGATGTGCACGCCCTTCAGGGAGACCACAGCAAGCTCGCGCAGCCCATCCCTGGTCAGGTCCACGTGCGCCATGGCCAGCAGGGGGCTAGAGAAGCTCCGCTGCCACAGCAAGCGGAAGCCACGCTGGGCCCCAGGGAGCCCGCGCTCTGGGCTGCAGTACTTGTAACAGAGCAGCTCCTGCAGGGGCAGGGGATTGGGGTCACACGGGGAGAGGCAGGAGGCAGAGGACACAGGCCACGGCAGCCCCATCCCCCTGGTCCCACCTGTCCGTAGGTGGCCACCAGGACCTCCGGCCGCCCATCCAAATCGATGTCAGTGACCAGGCCACAGAGGACGCTGTCAAACTGGTCGCTGCCAGGCAGGAGAAGCTGGTCCTCGAGGCCCCGGCTCAGCAGGTCCCTGAGGGTCAGACCACGGCGGGGAGACTGAGGTCGACCGCGGTGCCTGCCACCCTTAGCACCGGACCCTCACGGGTCAGGTCTGGACGTGCTGTTCCTCCTAAAGCCTGGACACCCTCGTTTCCAAGTTAGACATCCTCATATCCACCAAGGGGAGCTCAAACTGTCTCTGATCTGGACACCCACACCGTCCCCTGGAGGTGGGACCGTCTCGCTCCCAAATGGAAACCCACACCGTTCCTTCTGGTGACCCCCTTGTCTCTAGTCTGGACACCCACGAGGCCCCCTGAAGCCTGAGAGCTCAGCCCCAGCCCGGACACCTTCACCGCCCACCAGCTGTGCACAGCTGGCTCACACTGGCTCACGGGAGCCGATTGGGAAATTTTCAGAAACTTTGTGAGCGGCTTGGCATCACATTGGTGGCTCAAAATCCACTGAGGTGGGAGTGCTGACACCACGGAAACGGGCAGATCCTATAAACCAGGGCTTTCTCCCACATGGAGCCTGTGGTTAAACACTTGCCAACATGCTCCGTCCACCTACCCCAGGGGGACTGGACATCTCGGTTCCCACCCGAGGCCTCAGCACATGCCCTACAAGTTCTAGACTTAAACACTCATGCTCCTCTCCCTGGGACACCTTTACCTGCCCAGCCCTGAACCACTGCACCCAAAGCTTTACTCTCTGTGGAGAATGACAAGGTTAGATCACCGTGCAAAGGCACGGGGTCAGCCCACACCCACGTGCCCCGTGGCCCTCACCGATACACCACCGCTGGTTCCAACATGCTGGCCACCAGCACACTGTACTCCTCCCGCTGTGGCCTGTCCTCGGTCTCTGGAGAAGGAACGTGAATGGCGGGGGAGGCGTGAGGGGCCAGGTTCCAGGCTCCTCCTCCCTCCCCCCCATCCGTCCATTCCTGAGGGGAACACACGTTAGACCCCTGAGATTGGGCTACAGGCGGAGGGTTAGAGGTTAGACCACGAGCGAATGATGGTCAGATGCCAGGAGGGGGGAGGGGTGTTGGATGACAGTTTAAAAAGCCCAAGGTTAGACCACCAGGGTAGCAGAGACAAAGGTTAGGTGACAGCAGAGAAGTCCGTGATTAGACCACAGTGAGAGCATCAGGGGATAAACCACAGCGGAAGGGGCAGCAGACAGACCGCAGAGGTCAGGCCATGAGAAACGCCAGAGAAGGACAGACCGCGGTAAGAGGAACAGATCAACATGTGGGGCGAAAGGGGAGACCCCGAGTGGGGGGACAGCGCTGAGTCCGTGAGAAAACCCTGGACTTGGATGGCAGCAAGAGACAGAGTGAAGAGGCCACAGACGGGGGGTCAGAGGAAGTCACAGTGTGAGCGGTGAAGGTCAGACCACCAAGGGAAAGGCAGAAGTTCAACTCCAGGGTAAAAGCTCAAGTCAGACCACCACGGGGGCAAGTAGCTGGAGCTGAAGTTCAGGAGCATCGGGGGAAGGGAATGGGCACACGGTAGCTCCCGGGCTGGAGTGGGGCACACAGCGGGGAGGGAGGGACGGTGGGGAGCTGGGCATGTGGGGAGAGGGGTACAAATGCGGCTGGAGGAGCCGAGTCCGCAGCCCGGCCTCCCCCTGCCCGGAGCTCACCCTCGGGGGCCGAGAGGCTGAACAGGATCACTCGGGAGATGGGGCCGTCCTGCAGGATCGTCCAAGTCTGCAGAACCTCTGTGTGGAGGGCGAGGACTCAGGGCCCAGCCCCGAGCACCCGCACCCCAGGCCGGCCTCGCCCCGCCCCGTGTCTGGGCCCCCGCCCCAGCCATCACCTCGACTCTGCTGGTCTACGTGGGCGACACGGACATAACCGCTCTGACAGCCGAGAGCTGAGAGTCGCCGGGACGTGCCAGGCAGGTTGTGCACGTCAAGCCAGAGGACGCTGGGGGTGGACGGGTGGACAGAGGGGCCTGAGGGCCGTCACCAGGCCCCAGCCCCCACCTCCACCTCCCTAGAAGCATCCACCCCACCCCACCTCCGGTAGAGCCTTGGGCCTCCGCTGGGCCTGATTTCTTTAGGGGTCAATTCCCAGCACCTGATTTCTCTGAGGCTGCCTGCCCCGGTTCCCACTGGCCTCTGTCAGGGCCTCTCCTACCTACTGGTCAGGTTCGTGAGCTCTGGGAAGAGGTTTTCCACGGGCTGTTCTTCAAACTGATGCAGGCCCTCGTTCTGGGGGAACCAAGACCCGCCCCAGCTTGGAGTCAGTGGCCAGCCTCACACACTGCGCCCCGTGCCAGCCCATGGTGGCCCCAGCAGGGCTCTGCCCACCAAGCCTCCCCCTTTGCCTCACCTCCTTGTAGAGATGAATGGCCGGGTCATTCCCACTCAGGAGAAACACGGTCTCCAGTTGATCCCCGACCTGGACCCTGAAAGCAGAAAAATCTAGAATGCCAGTGTGGTAGAGTCCGTGTGTTTTAAAACCATCCTCTTGCAGAAACTCCTGCCTGCGAGAACCCTAACATTCTGGGTTCTAGACACTGGATCCAGAGCTAGGATCTCAGGATGTAGAATTCTAGAAACTAGCCCTCACAGAATCTCAGATTTTAGAACTTTCCAGTCTCAGAATCACAGAAACTCAGCATGTTTGAACCTTCTGTTTCTAGAGCCCTCACTTGCTAGAATCTTCATTCTGGATGCGGATTCAGGAATGAACATGGAGCTCTACAATGGGCTGCAGAACCTCAGAACACTAGCACCTCTTTACCCTAGAACCCCAGTGTTCTAGAACTTCTGTTTTCTGTCTCCTTTGAAATGCTAGAACTTCTGGAAATTGCCATCATGGATATTCAGATTTATAGAATTGGTAGAATACCCAGATCATAGAACCCAGAACATTAGTGCTTTAGAAACTTCAGTTTCTAGAACTCTCATCTGCTAGACCAGAGGTTGGCAAATTATGACCTGCAGGGCATATCCAAAACCCACGGCCTGTTTTTGTGAATAAAGTTTTATTGGAACACAGCCACACCCATTCATTTACACAGTGTCAATGGCTGCCTTCCTGCTACAGTGGCCAACTTGAGTAGTTGTGATAGAGATTATTTGACCCCGAAGCTGCACCTTAAAAGAAAAAGTTTGCCAACCCCTCTCCTAGAACACTGGTGTTCTGGAATTCAGAGCTCTAGAATGGGATTCTTATACTTTGGGATTCTGGAACATCAGTATTCTAGACAATCTGTATTCTATCTCCTTGGAATATGACAATGTTAGGGCTTTAATATTACAGAATCTCAGAATCATCAAACTGTAGAACTTTCAAATCTTGGAATCCCAGAGCTTATAACTCTAGAAAAATTGGCATTTCTGGGTCTTGGAATGCCCAAATCTAGATCGTTAGAATTTGAGAATTCTACACATCTGGAGCACAGGTGCTCAATTCACTCTCAAATTATCTAGTTCAGGGATAACAAAATGGTAGCCCATCAGCCAAGTCTGGTCCATGGCTACCTTAAATGCACGATGCTCTAAAAACAAACTAGTCTGATTGTCTATAGGCAGGTTTGTGGTCTCCAGTTTGCTACAGCCTCTGCCCTCCCAACACACACACACACACACACACACTCCCTATTATATCACACCTGTGGCTTACTTACTCTGCGTGGCACAGTTGGAAAGGAGTGAACTGGAGCTCCAGGTTCAGGCAGCTCTCTGCAGGGGGAGCACAGGCAGATGGGCACAGGAGACCTGACAGCCCCCCCCAACCCCCTTCCCCATCCCTCCTTCCCTCCAGGCCACACTTACGGGCAATGGAGTCCAGGTTGTACTCAGAGCCAGGCTCGTAGTCACAGTAGATGTTAAGGAAGGGGCTGCCCTTGTCCCCTGAATCCTGGGAGAGGAAACTGGCCTCAGGGGAGAGTAGGGGCAGCAAGAGGGATATGGGTCAGACTCAGTACGGAGGAGAAAATGGGTAGGTGGAGGGCTCTGGGTACCTTGATGAATGTGATCCCCACCACCAGGCCCTGCTTTGGGGGTGACTTGTTGAAGGTGTCGATGGAGACAATCTCTGCGTCCACTGGGAGAGGATAGTTCAAAGTTCACGTTTCAGGCAGACCCGTGATCCCAATATTCCCAATCAACAGTAAGCCCTGACCTCTAGGACTCAGTCATCTCTGACCACCGCAAATTATCATGACCTCTGGGACGGTGTGAGTCCTGATCACCATCACCATCACCATGGTAGCAGGGATCCTGGTTTCTGAGTCTGAGGAATCCTGAACCCTAACTACTTCAGGCCCCTATTAGCCCTGTCCTCTGACCCCAATGCCTCCAGATTACCAGCCTTGACCCCCTTCGATCACCATCACCCTGATCCCATTCTCCCATCCTGGTGACCTGGCTCAGACAGAGCCTCAGAAGCCTTCTCAGCACTACGTTCCAAGCCCCCAGCCCCATGGCGCCACGCACCGGGAATGTAATTGAACTGCAGCTCCTTGGCCACGGGCCGGATTTTCTGTCGGAGGTCTTGGTAGCGGAAGCCTAGCACCTTGCCTTTAAGGGTGGCGGCCAGCAGCTCCCCGCGCCCGCCCGCGCCGCCCGCCAGCCCGTACACATTGCTCTGAGACGAGAAGCGTGTGAAGCTGTCCTCGCGCAGCGGGCAAGGCCCCGCGGCCACGGCCGCCTCCCCCATCACGCCCCTCAAACACTGGTCCCCTTAGCCCCCGCTGCTGCCGGCTCTACGCCATGGACCGGCGGGCACCGGCCGGTCGCGCAGACTGATTACGTAGAGAAGCTGTCGACGCTGCCCTTTACCAAGATGGCTGCCAGCCGGGCCGCTTGGGCGTCCCACCGGACTTTGCCTCAATGCGCCTGCGCGCTCCTGCCTGGTCCTTTTCAGGGCCGGGGTGACTACCGCCGGCATTTTAAGGCCTGAAGATGGGAGGTGGTGGCCCCTGCTGTGGGCGGTGCGGAAGGCGGAATAAGAACCTTAATGCTCAATATAGCCCTTACGTGCCAGGAACTGTTCTAAGCGCTTTACAACTATCAATTTTAAGTTAAAACTCACAGGCAGGCTTGAGGTAGGTACTATGATGTTTTACCGATGAAGAAACTGAGGCACAGACAGGTAAAGTAATTTGTCTAAGATCACACAGCTAGAAGCAGCAGTCAGTATTGGACCCCAAACACAATAGCTCCATAGTTTGTTTTAATCACATCACCTTTAAAATGGTGAAATGCATTCTTCTTACCCCAAGGAAAAAGTTCAAGCTATCTGTCCTGGCCAATCACCACCACCTTCTTTACTGAAAGCCTACTTTATCAGTCATGTTGGCTGATTATCTCATTGAATCTTCACAACTACGCTGCTCTTGTTACCCCGCGTTCATTTATTCAGCATTTATTGACCACTGTATGAATTTATCTCCATAAACTGTTGCAACAACTTTGGAAAGAGGTTTATTATCCGTTTCTGGAGAATGAAATTGAGGCTCGGGGAGAATAAGTCCCTTGACTGATACGATAGGAAGTGGTGGAGACAGGGTGAGGTCTTCTGGGATTCCTGTATATACTTTTTTGTCTCCAGAAGGGCATCAAGGGTTTGGGGACTCTATGTATACCTGTATGTTATTTCCAGAAGACATGAGTTGGCTGTCCTGGCCACCTTGAGTAATCTTCTGTCACCCCCTTCCATGCAGAAACACGCACACACACTGCAAGATCTGTGAAGGCAGTAACTGGATCTCCCTTGGTCACAGTCAAATCCCCGACGCCTGGCCCACAAGGCCTGACATGGAACGAGCATTTAGTAAATATGTTAAGAACCCAAAACTATGTACCGGGCCCTTTGCCAAGCACCTGGGACACTGTTGCATAAGAGACCTGAGTGGAGAGTTCTCAAAGGCAGACTGGATCTGGAGGGTGGTGAAAAGAAAGGAGTTTGTGTCCACTCCAGATCTGGTTATGCTATTTAGTGCTGTAATCCCAGGGTTTGAACCAGGGCGTGGTACACAGTAGGTGCTGAGTGGATACTTGCTGAGTAAATGGGGGTGGGGTCTGGTTCTGCCGCTTCTGAACAATGTTTTCTTCAGGCTTCTTCTACCTCCCTTGGTAACCGCGAAACCACATTCCCTTCATATTTGAGTGAATGAATAAACAAATGGGGTTGGAAAGGAAAGAACGGTCCTGTTCAGTGGTTTCCAACCCTAACTACACATTTGGATCACCTATGGAAAAAAACTCCAAAACCAAACGGGTGGGGAACCTCAATCAAATCACGATTTATCAGAGTGCAACCCAAGCTTGAGCACTTTTAATATGATTTTAAAGCACAGCCAGGGTTGAGAATCACTATTTAGGTCATGGGTGGCACAAACAGATTCTCACACTACTTACTCTTCAGCCTGTGCCATGGCAGACACTGGTAATCAATCTGAGATCTCAGGAGTCTTAACTGAGCTCTAGGCAGCCGTTATCAATCGATTAGAGCTGTGGGAAAAGCTGAAAGGGACAGAGGGGCAGGACAGGGTGTCATATAGAGGCCACTCTCTTGACACACACTGAGCCTGAACCTTTCCTGAACTCCTTCCAGGCTCTAGGCTGGAGCACCTCTCCGAGGAGCCTGCCCTGGTTTCCCAGGCAGCACCTCCTCTGCAGCCCGTTCACTTCCTGACGTCATGCCACATACTGTGACACTGAGTCTGCAACTGGGCACTGACCCTCCTCCAGCTGTTCCCCTACTCCAAAGTGGGGAGCGCCCGGCCCAGCCCAGTGCCGGGTGGAAGCACAGGCACATCAGACTGTCCACCTGACTGGCAGGCCCACGTGCTGGAGTGTGGAGGAGGTGGCTGATTCTTGCCCTCCTTTCCCGGGCAAAGGGCTCCTGCTGTTTCCTCTCCCACTCACCATACCCACTCGGTCCTCCTTGTACTCCGCCCGCCGAAGCCGCTCCCTCCCCCACCCTTCGACAGATGGAACAGTGCCACTGGGGCTTTCAGCCCTCCCTGCAGGGAAATATGGACGTGGGGTGTGAGGCTGGAAGACTTGGTGGGCCTCCTCCACCCCTTCTTATCACCAGTGATGCACCCATCCTCCCGCCAGCTCTGGGGGAGGGGCACTGGCACCCACCATCCCAGCTGAGGAAACCAAGGACCAGAAAGCCCAGAGCTCAAAGATCCCAAGCCCATGGCTCCCAAACCCACCAGCCCTGGGCCTCCCCTTCTCTAGGCCCTGACCCAGCCCATCCTCCTGGTTAAGCCTGCCCTCTTCTTTCCCACAAAGCATGCCCAGAGCCCAAGGCAGGAGGGCCAGGGAGACGGGACACAGGCCCTGAAGGGTGAGGAGGGAGCACAGGTGAGGAGGAAGAGACTCATGCACAAGTGTTGTCTTTTATTTCCTTCCTCAGGCAGCTGCAGCTTCCCACCGACAACACCGCGAAGCACAGGGTGGAGATGGAGGGGTGGGCATGGGGATGACCCTCGGAGCTCCAGGGCCTGGGACTACCTTGAGAGGTGAGGGCTGCAGGAGGCTGGGAGGCTCCCGTGCTGGGTGGGGGAGGAGCCCACCCCCAGCGGTGACAGCAAATCATGGTGGCTACGTGGGCTCAGAGCTCGGCTGGGGGACAAAGGTGGAGAGACAGACACCAACCTCACGACTCAGCTGGTTGGGAGATGGGGGGCCAGATGCTGACCCTGACCCCCGGCAGCACCCACAGCAAATAGGTCTGCATCAAAGATTCTGCGTATCGGCGGCGAGGAGAAGGGTACCTCCGGGGGCTTAAATAAAGGGGCAGGGGGGAAGGGATGCGGCGGGAACAGAGGGTGACCGTCTGGCCAGCGGGCCTGGCCTCAGGGGCCCCCGAAGCAGTGTGGAGCCTGCACTGTGGCTTGCGAGACCCCTTGGCGGGGAGGAGGGGAGGTCTCACAGCCAATGTCTCGGGCCCCTTCGCGATCCTCTGGATCCTCACTGGAGGGCCAGGCTCGGGGGAGAGCGCACGGGGCAGGGAAACGGGCGCCAGGCGGGCCTAGCGCAGGTCCTCCTCGTCGCCCTGGATCGTCTTCTTGATGCGCAGCAGCATGGTGGTGGGCCACTGGTCCAGCCGGGAGATGGCATCGTACTCCTTCACCTGCGTGCGCCGGGGAACCGGTGTCAGGAGGGGCGGCCCACCCTGCGCCTGGCCTCGGCTCCCGCCCTGTCACCAATCCCAGCCCACGGTCTCTGTTCCCAAGATCCTCCAGGTGTGTCCCTGTCAGCCTCAGTCCCGGAGGAGGAGCAAGGGGAGGCGTGGGCCCCGACCCAAGCCGGAGCGGCTCCCTTCTGTGTCTTTACTGGCCTGGGTGTGAGGCTTCCCTTGGGGGGAAGAAAGATTTTATAGCTGAAAAAAAAAAAAAGTCCAGTTTTCTTGTTTTACGGATGGGAAATTGAGGCCTGGAGACATGAAGAAGCGGCGGGGTGGACCTGACGAGTTTGGTCTCTGTCATCATTCAGAGGCCTACGATTGGTGATGGGTACCCAGGGAGAGACGTGCTTGACAGGTACAGTCTGGAGGACCTAATGTGGGCCTGAGCTGAATGTAACTGAGTTCCAGAAAGCTCAGAACAGGGTAAGGAAAAAGGGAGAAACATCTCCGTGGGGCGGTTCTACTGGAGAAGCTGCCGGAAAGGGGGACCCTCCCAATGCTGCCTCTCCGGCACCCTTTGCTCCTCCTCCCTCCTGCTTTCGGGGAGGGGAGGGGGAATGATGCGACTCATTCCCTCCCTCCCTGCACATCCAGGACCACCCAAAGTGCCCGATGGGAGACAGCCTTAACTGCTCACCCAGGGGGACTCTGAGTGGTGCAAAGACCTTGGCCTTCAGGAGCAGGCAGATATGGGCTCCAACCCCAGCTCTGGCCCCGAGAGGCCTCAGTGCCATCATCTCTAAAACGGGGAGAACACTCCCCGCACCTCTTGGGGCTACTTGTGAGGATTCTGGAGCGACTGGAGAAAGGAGTTCATGGCCTGGGGCCGGGGCTGGAGATAAAAAAGGGTGAAATTCATGGGACCACATCTGACAAGGGCAGCCACCCCTGCCAGCCACTCACCGCCTCGGTGTAGCTGTCCACATTCTGTTCCTCGTGGGCTTCTAACAATTTCTGCAAGAGAATGGCAGGCGGGGCTCAGGGGCCCAGGCTGGCCTGAG
Organism: Mesoplodon mirus; assembly: GCF_964341445.2. NCBI lineage: Eukaryota > Metazoa > Chordata > Mammalia > Artiodactyla > Ziphiidae > Mesoplodon > Mesoplodon mirus. The sequence goes on from NC_138995.1 coordinate 57,424,070, forward strand.
GCCTGACCTGGATGAGATTCACACACACACTATCCGGGTGAGTGACAGTCGGGGGGACCCCCACGCTGACGGGAAGAAAGGGGCTATGTTCCAACCCTGCCGTCCGCCATCAGAAATTCACTAACACAGAACATCACGTGTGCACGCGTGCCTGTGTGCGTGTGAGATCCCGCAGCCTCCCAGCTCTGCCCCCAGCTCCATCGTTGACTGAATCGTACTTGTCTCATCCAGAAACTGGTGACCCAAATGGCAGATGGGGGGAAACAAAAGACCCTTGAAAAGTACTGTACAAATCTCGACGATCGTGCTAAGCGGAGCCAAGCCTCCAGACGCCCGTCCACACGCCCTGCTCCAAGCGCACATGCAGGAAAGGGGTGGCCTGAGCCCCTGGCACTCACTTTCATCAGCTTGCACTCCCGGGAATCGGAGAACGCAGGGAATAGTTCCTCGTACTTCTGGACAGCGAGCTGAGTGTTGGCGAGGGTGTAGGGGAGGACGAAGGGGACAAGTTAATAAAGAAGGGCCCTCGGAGCAGCTGGCCCGGCAGCCGAGGGGATCGGGGGCCGCTCTGGCCCCGAGTCAGCTGTCTGTGCACCCCACAGCCTCCAGTGACACCAGGCTCTGTGCTTGGCGGCAGCTTCACAGAGCTGAGCTCAGTGCAAGCCTGGCTGCAGAGACAGCTGCAGGGAACGGGGGGCGGCGGGGGCCTGGGGGAGGGAGGAGGGTTCCCCAGGCCGGTGCTCAGTGCCTCTCCTGCACCCGGTCCACCCAGGGTAGGGGCAATGGCAACAACTGCCTGGTACCGCCTCACAGCAGCACATCCTATGTGTCAGGCCTGACGCCAGGCACTTCTCACGTTTAACCCTCACGAGGACCTGGGGAGGGTCAAACGATGGTGACCCTATTTTGAAAGTAGGAAACAGATCCAGAGGTGGTAGTGACCCGCTCAGGGCACAGGGGACGTGTTGGGGATCTGAACTGGCCTGACCCCAAAGCCCAAGCTCTCACCTGCCCTGCTGGATGCTGGCAAAGGGAGAAAGGGTGGGGCTCAGACACACCATGTGGCTGAGGATGGGGCAGCTGGAGACCCCAAGAAATCCCAGACGCCAGCAGAACCCAGCTCCTCTCCCTGGCCATTCCCCAAACCCTCACCCAGCCCTGACCCCTCTCTTGCTAAGATGCCCTGAGAACAAGCGGGGCTGGCATTTAGGCTCTGGTTCAAATCATGACACTGGGAGTCAGAAAGATCCGGAATTCTGGGGCTGCAGTTTACTAGCCACGTGCTTTGAACAAGGGACTCTGGTTTCAGCCTCAGTGTCTTCATCTGTAAAATGGGGCGACCATGGTATCAACCTCATGGGGTGCGGGAAGGACTCAAAAAGTGCTCCCACAAAAGAAAAAGCCTGGCAACTGAGCAAGTCGGGAGTTGGAAACTCAAAGGCTACAGGGACTGAGCGAGTGAAATCAGGGATAGAAACAAGCATTTCCTGCCCAAAGGCCGAATGCCAGGGGCCAGACATGAGTGAGGGGCTTACCCTCCAAAGGGGTTAAGAGGTGACTCGGCCTAGTGACAGACACTGTGCTCCAAGGGCAGTCACCCTGTGGGGGTGGGGTAAGCTCTGGGTGGGCCCCTGGGCCTGGGCTCACCTTGGCGTTGAGCATGTCGATGCAGAAGTGGCAGAGAGCCGCCTTGAAGAAGTAGTCCTTGGCGCTGTACTTGAGCAGTGGGCTGTCCATGGCATTGGTCCCCACCTGCAGGCACGAGGAGGCGGGCAGCCAGAGGGCCAGGGCCACTGCCAGGCACTTGGGGGCCAGCTGGGAAGTGGGTTTGTTCTCCAGTGGGGCCCTGTTAACCCAGGACCCCAAGGGCAGGGAGAAGAGAGACCAGCCCTGGGGCAGTCAGCAACCGGTCTGTGAGTGACCGAGGACCAGGGCATGATGGGGAGTGGGGGTGTGGCCACAGGGCTGAGGCCAGGTGTCCGTGGGCTTCCCAAGGCACCCGCGATGGTGGAGGGAGAGGCGGCCCTGCTGTCAGGCCCGACAGGAGGCTGGCACATCGGTGGGCAGAGGGGTGGCAGGCTGCGGGAACATGAGAGGCGGTGCCCGCCCCGCTCTCCTCCGAGGCCAGCTGCCTGCCTTTCTCCTGGGCAGGCTGAGCCCACCAGGGAGGCCGGGCCCCCCCGCCAGCCCTCCCCACCCAGCAGAGGGGAGCCTGCATACCCAGGGGACACTCCCTCCCGGGCCCCTTCTAGCAGGCTCCTCAGCTGCCTCTGGCTACCCCAGGCCTCGCAATTCTTTCCACTCTCTCCCTGACTCTGGTTCTTAAGAGTTGGCCTCACTCTGGGGCCGCCTGGGAAGTGCCCTGTGAGGAGTGTGGGAAGGGCCTCTCTAGGAAGAGGGCAGTGACACCGCATGGGGTCGTGGGTGGAGAGTGTTCATCCAGGCTGAGTACATGGTGAGGGCGTGGGGATGACCGAGGAAGTGCAGAGAATGGGGGCGGAGGGCAGGGCACTGGAGAGGGTGAGAGACAGATGAGGGGCACTGGCAGGCGGGATGGGGCGCCGTGCCCGCCCCAGAGAGCGGGGCTCGGAGCCCCGCCTGCCCCCACCTGTTCGTAGATGTCAATGGCCTTCTGATACTGCTCCAGCTGCGCCGCGTAACCAGCCACCTTCAGCAGACACTTGTTGGCAGAGCTGAATGGGGCAGAGAGAGGGGAGGGAGGTCGGTGGGAGCCAGGCCCGGGGCCCTCACCGAGGGGCCGGGGCGGGCAGGAGGGGTACCTGTTGGACTCCTCGCCTTTGTAGTAGTCTGCAGACTGCTCGTAGTGGGCGATGGCCTGGGGAGACACGGGCGGGGGCGGGAGGGCGAGGGGCCAATGCAGCCTTCATCACCTTCGGGCGCGATATGGCCCGGGACTCACCGGAGCCCTTTACCCAGGCTCTGGCGGTGCCCCGTGCTCCTGTCCTCGTCTCAGAGGACTGGCCGAGGCAGCCCTCCCCGGCCACTGGCTGGGTCCCACCTGCCACTGACCTTCTCGATGTCCACCAGCTCCGTCTCGTAGATCTCAGCGATGGAGATGTGGTGCTTGGCCGCGATGGTGAACCGGCCCTGGGTGAGACGTGGGAAGGAGCCCTCAGTGACGAAGGGCGTCCTGAGTGCCCCGTCCCAGCTCAACCACACCCCTCCGGGTCCCCGAAGCTGGATCCTCAGCCCTCAGCCGCCCCTGGGAGGGGAGGTGCACAGAAGGTCCCAAGAGACAGAGGGGCAGGGGGCTTAAAAGGGAGGCTCTAGCATGAGCGGCCTGGGTCCGAGTGCTGCCCTGACTGGGTGATGGCAGGCATGTCCCTCCACATCCAGTCTCCATGGGGGCCCAGGCAGATGGAGCAACACCGAGGTAACGTCTGCACAGGGACTCGCCAGAAGCTCTGGCCCAAGGAGGCATGTGACAGATGGTCCAGAGAGGCGGAAGGACCAGCCCAGAGTCACCTGGCACAGGCTCCCCGCTGCCTAAGAGACAGCCTCCCTCCCGGCCTCCCTGTCCCATGTGGCCACACAGCCCTTCTCACACGTCAACCCCTGCCCTCCAGCTTCCCCTACAGGCGCCCAGAGCTTTCCCCAAGGATGCCTTCCAGCTCCCAGAGGGGCTGAGCACCTCCTACCTGCCTCCACCCGGTGGGGGTCCAGATGCCTGGCCCATGGCTACCTCCTTGCTGAGGGCAGCAGGAAGGGGCAAGGCTCTGGGCTCAGCCAGGACTGGTTTTGGGTCTCAGCGACTCCTGTTGGTAGGTGTGGGGCCCTGAGCGAGTCAGGTCTCTTGTCTGGGACCCTCTTTCCTGACTGTCACACGGATGACAGTGCCCACCTCCCAGGGCTGCTGTAGGGGAGACTCAACCACCCAGCTCAGAGCGTCTGCTTCAACCCACGGCAGCTGCTGCCGCTGCTGCCACGACACCACTGCAGCTCGGCCCTGGACCCGGCAGGAGGCAGGGCCCATGCTCCTGCCCGAGGGAGGGCTCTGATAAAGGTAGAGGGTGAAGGGGCAAAAAGTGGAGTCGACAGGAGCCAGGGCCTGGCTTTGGTCCACTCGCCTGGCTCCCTGGCCTCAGATCAGCAGCCGCCTCTCTGGACCTCATCTGTCGACGGGGATGCTCCCTGGGGCAGGGCAGGGGCTGAGCTGACTCTGGGCCCTGCCTACCCTCCCCAAATCAGATGGGATGCTGGCGGGGGGTGTCTGGGTAAGGGGAAATGCACCGTACGCGAGGACCCCAACAGCAGTGACATCTACGAGTGAGGACAATGACAGCCTGTGGGGGGCCAGAGGCAGGACCTGGGGAGGGGCCGTCAGCCCCTGTGACATGCTGGGAGCTGCCACCAGGAGCCAGGCTGGTGAGGAGCTGCATGAGGACCCAGACAGCCCAGCCCGGCTCCGGTGACACCCCTCACCCTGCCAGTCTCCCGCCTGCTCTCAGGGCCGGAGGAGGAGAGGGGAGGCTGGGGCAATATGGTAGGACTTGGAACGGGGTGGACAGGACACGCAGTGACCCTTACCATGTCTGTGTATATCTCAATTGCTCTCATCAAGCAGTTAATGGCCTCTGGGGAGAGAAAAAGGAAGGCGGGGAGGAGAAATGAGAAGGTGAAGTCATTTCAGCAGAGGCCGAGGAGAGGAGGAAGGGGCAGGGCTACGCTCCTGAGCAGGGAGGGAAGGTGAGGGGATCCGCGAGCCGCGGGAAACCTGGTCAGGCTAATTTATTCTGCTGACTGTGACTTGCCGGGCACATGCTTTGGGGGAGCCCTGCTGATACAGCTGCCCCCTCCCTCGGGCCACCACCTTCCCAGCAACCCCTGGGACAGGGCATAGCCAGCTGGTGGTCAGACTCCCGTGGGTGTTTTGGGCCAGACCTGCCAAGGCCCTGCCCTTGAGGATGAGCTGCCGGCAGAGGTGGCAAAGGCTGACATCAGAGGAACGACCAGGTCCCACCTGGGCTCTGCCACCCTTTCATGGTGGGACCCTGAACCAGCTGCATCCCCCGGCCTCCGTCTGCGGCAGGAGGCGGCTGGGTGCCGTGATGCTGTGGCCTGTGCAGTTGGGGTCTCCACTATTCTGCCTATATCCCAGCGTGCAGCAGAGCCCTCTGAACCCTCCTCCACCTGGCACTGCTGCCTGCTGGCTCCTCAAGCCACAGGTTTCACCGACAAAACACACACACTGGGATGGCACCTGGGAGGAAGAATTGGGGTACCTTTGTTGTACCACCTTTTGCAAGTTTTTAAATTTGGAAATTTGGGAAAGGCATTTTTTTTTTTGATAAGTTATTTGGAGGAGAGAGAGAAGCATGAGTGGGTGGCATTTTCTAGCAGATAGAGATGAGCTCTCGGGTGGATTTTTTTTAAAACACCATTTTAATGCATCTCAGGAGGAAAGAGTGTTGGGGGAGATGGAGGGAGACGGACAGAGAGCCTGGACAGACCACAGCAGGTGGGCTCTGAGCTGGGGCAAGGCTGAAAATTCACCCCGCAGTCCGGCATTCGTAAGCCCCCTGGTCTGCCGTCGGGGTCTCCAAAGTCAGCAGGGCCCACTGGGCTGAGATGCTGCAAAGAAGCCGCAGGCCCGGTGTCTGCTCTCAAGGGGCTAATGGTCTCATCACGCAGGGAGACATGTGAACAGAGGCTTTTAGGCCCAGACCTGTGGCTGGCCCTTCAGGGAGTCCACAAGCCCCCTCCCCAAATTTACAGGCCAAAAGAGGGTGTCTGTGGGCACTACTCTGGGGGAGGGAGGATTGGTAGGTCGGGTCCAATTCTGAAAGGCCCCTCGGGACCCCTAAAATATTCAGAGAGCGTACACCACTGGGTCAAGGTTCTGAGGCTGATGGGGGAAGCCTGAGGCAGTAGAGAAGAGGGAAAGAAAGCAAAAAGGGGCAGAGAAGGAGAAAAGGGAGAGAACACCACAAACAAATACGGCCTGAAGCAGTGTTACTTTCACACAGACACACAGGTTTTGTGACGGAGCATTTCTGGAAGTAACTGATGAGCTGGCAACCCAGTGGTAAGGAGAAGGAACCGGGGTTACGGTTGCAGTGCGTGAGCTGTGTACACCCCACCCTGCTCCATTCTCCACCCGGGGGTGGGGGGTGGGGATGCGGCCAGCAGGTCCCCCCTGCAAGCGACTCACAGGCTCCCTCTCCTGGAACGAAGGGGCACACGAGCAGCCAGCTACAGGCAGAGTGGCAAAGGGTGCCCGGGTGAGGTTAGCAGCCCTGGAGGGGGAGAGGCCGGAAGCTCCCCTGGCAGGACGGGCTCCCCTGCAGCGGCCGCCCCGGGCCTGCTGGCACTGGCCTGGAGTGTCGTCAGCAAGACGGCCCTTGCGGTGGCAGTAGGGGAAGAAAGCTTACCCACAGGCAGCAGCGTGGATTCACAAGGCTGAGTCCCCTTGCTCCAGGACAGCTGTCCCTGAAAGCGGCAGGCTGCCAGCTGCCACCCCAGCCAGAGCACTAGAGGATTACCTGCTGACATACTGGCTACAACCAGCTTATCTCCGGTCACCAAGACCCCGGGAACGAACAGCCTGCGCACCCTGGCACACCAGCCCCCGACCAGCCACCTGCAGAAACCGGGAGCCAGAAAGGGGCTCTGGGAATGATCCAGCCCCAGAAGGTGGGCGGGGAGGGCTGAGGCCCAGAGAGGGGAAGGCGCTGGCTTAGGGAGACAGGTCTCCTCAGTACAAGGGGGCAAATCGCAGAACCCTACGAAGAAGCGGAATGGGTAGAAGGAAGACGCCACGTGTCTGGTACACAGCAGGTACCCAGTGAGGCTGGCAGTGAGGTTGGGGGAGCACACGGGGGAGGGCAAGCGGGGGTCTGGCCACTGCCCTGCCCTGGGTGCATGTGTGTGCACACACGCACCCCTGGGCCCAGCTATCAGGCGGGCAGGGTAAGAGGCCTCCCTGGCCTGAGTCTACCCATAGCGGCCGGCAGTGGCTGGGAACCAATGACAGCTGCGGTCATCGCCTCCCGCCTCTGCCCTCAGCCACCAAGGCGGGCAGCAGGCCACCCTCGGCCCACACTCAGGGAAGACGCGCAGAGGGAGAGCGGTGACAGGCGCCCGATCGCTTCCTTCCGCCCTGGCAGTCCCAGGCACAGGCACAGCTGCCTGTCGGTGGTGGAGAGGGGGGCGTTTCCAGGACTCCTGTACGAAGTGCTGACACAGGGCGAGGCCTCTGAGGCAGGTGAGGCAAGCAGCGAGGCCCCAGGGAGCTGGCCACCTGCTTGGGGAAGCCGGGCAGTGATCCACATGGGCCCTCCGGCTCTGCTTCACAAGGCAAGTGGCCGGGGGGGAGGCAGGGGGTGTCCAGGCCAGGCTCCCATCTGATGGGAGCCGAGGGCTGCCCCTTACCGGACGTTTATCACATGCCAGGGGCCATGCTGGGCACGTCTGTGCTTTATCTCACGTGTGGTCTCTGCTTTACCAGACCAGGAAATGGAGACCCAAAAGATTAGGTGTCTCCCTGAGGTCACAGGGGAGCAGGCTCCCCCGGGCCTCAGAGACCACAGTGAGCCCCACCCTCCTTGACTGGGGTGGGCAGTCGAGATGCGGTGGTGCCGGGACGCTGCCGCTCCAACACCGCTCCCGGCTCTGCCCACACTAGGCTCTCCCCTGTGCCACAGTGCCTCCTATTCCCTGAGAGCCACCGCCAGTACCAGATCCACCCCTTCCCACCCTCAGCATCCAGGGCAGAGAACCAGGCTCGCTGATCTGATCCCTAGAGAAACCAAGTTGGCCTCTGAGCCCCAAGATGGGCACGTCACCACACCTAACCACTACTGCCTTCCCACCGACGCCTCAGCCACCCTCCACGCTTCCGGAGGCCGGGCACCGGGCCACACCCCTGACCCGGGCCCTAGCACCCCCCACACACCCTGCAGAGCATCGCTGCTAGCTGAAAAGGCTCAGGTCAAAAGCTGGGGAAGGACGCGACATCACGGTGCCAGGTGGGGCCTGTCCCCCGGAAGCGCGGGGGCTTGTTTGAAGAGCAAGTGGCGCTGTGCACGTGCCATGAAGCTGGCCTCAGCTCCCGCCCCAGACATCTGTCCTTCCAGTCACTCTGGAGAAGCAGCTGAACATCACAGATGCTAGGGCAGCATCTGCAGGTCGACCAGTTCCCCAGAGAGAAGGCAGGCTGGGGGTGGGGGCCCTCTGCGGGGGACGCAGACTTCCCTGGGTGATTCGAGCTGAAAACAAACCCAAGGTCACCCCGGGTCATCATCACATCACCACATGGCCTGCCGTGGCCCAGCGCTGCCAGCCAGGCGCACTTGGCTTTGTGGAGAGCGACGACGGCCCACCCAGTCACAAGGCCTCCCCTCGGTTCTTGCTGAGCCTGAGCTCACACGTGTGAGACACCCGGCTGCACAGGAGCCACCTGTCAAGTCTGGGAACAGAGAACAGCTACTTGGTCCACACAGACGTCAAATCCTCCACTGGGAACTAGATGTCCTGATGGCGATAACGAATCTGCCACCAATTCCCCAGCGCTGGTGTGTGAACCAGTGCTCACAGATCCTTGGAGAGACCCCCGGGCACTGGTGCCAACTGCCCTCTCTTGGGAAGGATAGGCCTTTATTCCAAGGTGATGCATCTCCTTTCTTTAAAAAAAATTAATATTCATATATTTCCCATTCTCTTATGAGTGAATAGTGATAGTACATGGTCATTTAAAAAAAATGAGCTTCTTAAAATTAAAAGTTGGCAACCGATGTCTGGCACCATGGTTAAAAAATAAAATTCCGGGCTTCCCTGGTGGCGCAGGAGTTGAGAGTCCGCCTGCCGATGCAGGGGACACGGGTTCGTGCCCCGGTCCGGGAAGATCCCACATGCCGCGGAGCGGCTGGGCCCGTGAGCCATGGCCGCTGAGCCTGCGCATCCGGAGCCTGTGCTCCGCAATGGGAGAGGCCACAACAGTGAGAGCCCCGCGTACCGCAAAAAAATAAAATAAAATTCCAGCTCCACGAAATCCAAAAGTCTGGTACCCACTGGGTTGCGCTTCTACTTCAGGATGAGCTCAGGGGACAAAAAACGGTTTCCTCACAGTGAGTTAGTCCCAAACTGGGCTTCTGTCCCCAGCACACCCTCATTTTAAGGAACTTGTTCTCTGTAGCTACATCTCTGGGATCGGTTCTCTCTGACCCCATCCCCCACCCCCAGGGGGTAGGGAAGCCAGGTTAGGATAATTTCCGCTCCTTTTTCGGCAGCAACTCCTACCTGGCTGGTCTCTGAACCCCCTCCCACCCCCGCTCGCATGTTAATTCTGACAACAGAACAGACTTTCCTCTCTCCTTGGCATGCGGTGGGTCTGAAATGTAACTCCCACTCCCAAATGCTCGCAGGCTCCAGCAGGGGAGGGGAGCCATCAGCTGCAGGCACAGAGCAGAAGGGGAGGCGGAGGCTCGGAGCGGGATGCAAACGCCGCCAGAAGGGAGCCAACGCTGAAGTGAGAGCGCCAGCGCCTCCAGGCCAGCCTGTTGCCTACTACCTTGGGCCGGAAACCTGAGGCCTTCTCTGGGTTGGGGCTCAGCTGGCGCTCTGGGCCGCCAGCTCCAGTGGCCCACAGAGGCCCTCACCTTGGGGGTCGGCTTTCTTGAACGCGTTGCCGGCGTCCACGAAGCAGGTGGCCGCGTCGTGCTTGCTCTGCAGCTGCAGGTGCAGCTGGGCTGCCTGGCAGAAGGCGTTTCCGGCAGCTGGAACAGAAAAGGGGGATCCCCGTCTTAGGGGGCGCTCCACGCTTTAGGTCGCTCAGGCAGGGCCCGGGGAGGTGGTCGAGCTCTCCAGGGGCAGACAGAGTCCCCGAGAGAGGAAGAGCCTGGCCGGGGTGAGCCGAGGTGCAGGCCTAGACCTCGGGCCTCCTGACCCGGAGCTGCTGCCCGCATCCCTGGCCCAGGGGAGCCTGGAAACAGCATCCCCGGCAGAGTGCCGGCTGAACCGTGGGATGGGGCTGCTCGGGGGTGCTGGGGAAGAGAGTGGCGATCAGGATGCAGCTACCCCAGATCCCCCACTGCCTCTCCCCTTCCAAGCCTGAAGTCTCCCCGCACGGCCCCCAGCCCTTCCAATCTAACTCCCCGGCTCCCCTGCCTCCGTCCACATGCCGGTCCCTCGTCCAGAGTCGCGGCAGGTTGAGTGGCAAGGAGGCCTCACGAGGTCCACTCCCCCAGGGCTTCACGTCCAGAAGGGGAAACAGGATGGAGATGCCACGAACTTGAGAGCATGGGGACCAATGCGCATGGGTGCAGCGAGGCGGAGACCACACCTGAAGCCCAGGCTGCCCTGTACTCAGCTGCGAACTGCCACCTTCCAGGTGCCCCAAGCCATCCTGTTCCCACGTCTCCGGCTCCTCATCTATCTGACTTGTGGGAGACAGCGGGACCCCTCCTCCTCAAGGGGTAGGTAGGGGCTGTGCTAACTGGGAGCTCCAGTGGCCAACGCCAGCTCAGTCCTGAGCCCCCTGCCCTTCATCCTCCTCCAGCTGAGTCCGAGTCACAGAATTCCTGAGCTGGAAGAGGACAAGAGGGCCTGGCCCCCATCCTGTACCTTTAGAGCAGGAGGCTAGACAAAGCCACCCAGGTTTTCACTATGTATGATTTCTTTCTTGTTTTTAAGGGCTCCAAACTTGAGTGCAGAATTTCCAGAAAAGTAGTATCATTGGGAGAAAAGTTAAAAAAAAAAAAAGGACTAAGACTTTTGTTTGAATATTTGGGGGAAGGAGGGAGGTGACAAATTTTAGGAGAGAAGCACCATCTATGCGATTGAAAAAGAAATATTCTTTCTCTAATGGTACTGGTACCTTAGGAGCATACAAAAATACACATAGGATCTGGCTCTAGGCACAATACATGCTGTGAAAGCTTAGGAAAAAGCTCTTCTAATTTTCAGGACACCAAAAATATTCTCAGAAAACGATAGTCCATTTTGCCCTGTGCCTCCACACCCTGCCTTCACAGCCCCATCCCAGGTTTCATTTCCTTTGTAGTCAGAGAGTTCCTCCCTGGAACTTTCAACACTGTCTTTGCTTGATATTCTTGATCCAATCTTCCTGATGTTTGAAGCCATGTTATGAAGTCAGCCCCCAAAGGGCTCGAGCACTGGCTTTTTGAACCTCTCTTCCAGGCCTGCAGGTAGCTCCCAAACAGATCTTCGGCCCCTTGGACCTCCAGGAGCTCCTCCCTGGACTTTCCTGGCAGTCCAGTGGTTAAGACTCTGCGCTTCCACTGCAGGGGGCACAGGTTCAATCCCTGGTCTGGGAACTGAGATCCCGCACACCGCACGGTGCGGCCAAAAGATTAAAAAAAGAGCCCCTCCCTGCCCACCCACCTCTCCTTGGCGGACGCCGCCCAAGCTCCAGCCTTGCCAGGGTCTGACCATACCCCTCCTGGCCAAGTCAGAAGGGCCACTCCGCCCACCAACACAGCCTGTGAGCGTCTCAGGAGGCACGTGACCTGGGATGCCCTCTTCCGGGAAGAGGCTCTTCCAGTATACTATGATACTGTCTGTGTGTGTGTCTGTCTTGCCCCAACTGGAGTGAGAGCACACAGATGGCTGGGGACCTTGTAAGTGCTCCTGCAGTCTGCCAGTCTGTTGACTGGAGTCCTCTAAGGGCTTCCCCTCTCACTCTAGAGGGAGGGGTGCTGCTAATAGGAGTGGGAAATGGAGCTCGCAGCTGCCACTGTGCTGTGCTGACTGCCCTGCGTGGGGACGACTGATCTCCATGAACCCACATGACAGCCCCGCAGGGTCAGGACCGTTCCTTTCCCTGTTGCCGTGCTAAGGAGGAAACAGTTTTGGAGAGGCCAGGTAACCTCCCTGGGGTCACGTGGCCAGCCTGAGCTGTGACACAGATCCAAGGCACTCTGGCTCCAAAGGTCAGGAAGCCACATGGGGCAGGTTAAGCCCTCCAGCTCCAGAGTCAGAGTTCTGGTTTCTGAATTCTGCCTCAGTCACTCACTAGTCGTGGCGTGTTGGGCAAAGGGCTGGGCCAAGCCTCAGTTTCCAAATCTGTGAAATGGGGATGTTAATGGTACTGACCCTCATGGTGTTTCTGTGATGATTCAGTTAAATAATGCAAGCTTGGTGCTTAGGAGAGTGCTCAGTAAATGGAGCCATGATGAATGTTATTACTGGAACCACCTGAATGATCCCCAGCCCAGAATTCAGACTCTGATGGAAGTATTAGGGAACTGCTTCCAGGGAAACCTGAGATTCTTTCTTTCTTTTTTTTTAGTAATAGTATAGGTGATTTACAATACTGTGTTAGTTTCAGGTATACAGCACAGTGATTCAATTTTACATATATATATTCTTTTTTCCGATTCTTTTCCATTATAGGTTATTACAAGATATTGAATATAGTTCCCTGTGCTACATAGTAGGTCCTTGTTGGAAACCTGAAATTCTGAATTTAAGGAGAAACCCCTCAGAGAGCTCATCATCTACATGGGTCTATCTGAATTCAATAATCTATTTATCCTTATCCTCTAAGTTCTCATTCCAAGGCCCTGTGACCCAAGTTGTAAAATAACCCAGTGGGCTCGGAATGACCAGATGGCAGGCCAGTGGGTTTGTAAAGCTACAGATGGCATTGATGGGGGAGCTGCAAGGCTGAGGCCTCAGCCAGGCCTCTGGGACTGGAAGCTGAGGGGAAAGAGGAGAAAGAGCCATGGAGGCGCTCTAGCAGGGATCACATACCACTCCAGTTTTTGGCCATCTTGAACATGTTTGCTGCTCTGGCGTAGATTTCACATGCTTCCTCTATTTTGGATGAGCCTCTGGGAAAAAGGAAAGGAAAAACAGGTAAGAAAAAGATCTAATCTGGTATCAAAGAGAAAGCAAGCCAGGACTTCCCTGGGGGTCTGGCGGTTAATTAAGACTGAGCTTCCAATACAGGGGGCACTGGTTCGATCCCTCGTCAGGGAACTGAGATTCCACATGCTGCACAGTGAGGCCCAAAAACAAAAAGGGAAAAGCAAGCCTTCTGCCCCAGCGACAGTGGAGATGTGTCCTTACATCGCTGCTGGATGGTGGCCCCAGCCCCAGCCCCAGCATGTCCCCGTGAAGCCAGCTTCCCAAGTCCAGCTACAGCTCAGGCCTCTGCCTGGGCTCAAGGGAGATGGAGTCGGTGGCCCCCAGCCCCCAAGCAAAGGCTGGCTAGGCCCTCGCTGGGCAGGTCTGGGCTGGACCCTCATTGCGGGGGGGGGGGCCCTTCCCGACTACCCCCAGGGGCCCTGCCTCTGACAGTCTCCTCCACTTCCTGCTCAGATGCTCAGTGCTGACCACTGGATCCCAGGCTCTCTGCAAATCCCTTTTCCCCACGAGACTGCAAAGCACTCTGGGGGAAGAGTCCATCCTTGGACACCTTGTCCTTTCCTCAATGCCCTAACCCTGTCCCTTGCACACTGCAGCTGTCCTATGAAGACGTCTCAACCCTAAAAGCGTGTTGCTGCCAATTCACGACTAGGCAGACATATAATAATACAGACATATGAAGAAATATCGTTTTTAAATATGTACACCGAAAGTTCCCATTTGTTAAAACAAAACAGAAAAAGAGGGTGAGAACAGAAACATACATGTAAACATAGAAGATTTCTGGAAAAATACACACACAAAAAATAGTTACAGTATTTTTCTCTAAGGTGGGGTCTGTAAAACTGGGTGCCAGGTGTGGGAGACAGACTCATATCCCTTGTTAGTACTGTCTGGATTTTAAAATCGTCTGCATATTTTACCTATTCAAGAAAAAATATATATATATTTTAAATATTAGCATTTACATTGGATTCTGTGATCCAGCAATGAATTACATTCCTAGCAATTTATCCTAGGAAACTAAGCAGAGGGACTTCCCTGGTGGTACAGTAGTTAAGAATCCGCCTGCCAATGCAGGGGACACAGGTTCGAGCCCTGGTCCGGGAAGATCCCACATGCCGCGGAGCAACTAAGCCCGTGTGTCACAACTACTGAGCCTGCGCATCCGGAGCCTGTGCTCCGCAACAAAGAGAAGCCACCGCAATGAGATGCCCGCGTGCAGCAACAAAGACCCAACGCAGCCAAAAATAAAAATATATAAATAAACTAAAAAAAAAAAAAGAAAAAACAAAGAAAGAAACTAAGCAGAGAAGCTACGAGGGTGTTCAGCACAAGATTATTTAAAATGGCAAAATAATGGGAATTCCCTGGCGGTCCAGTGGTTAGGACTCGGTGCTTTCACTGCCAGGGCCCAGGTTCAACCCAGGTTGGGGAACTAAGATCCCGCAAGCTGTGAGGGTGCTCACCGGCCCCCCATCCCCCCCCAAAAATAAAGCCACACAAATAAATCATCTTCACTGTCCTACCCCTCAGCCCTGTGTCAAGCGACCCTGGAACCTCGCCGACACCAGTCACAGAGGGTGAGGGCCTCCGATGTAATTCTGGACACAGTATGGGGAGCACCCCTGCCCTCTGCACTGCTGGTGAGGTAGGGCCAGCTTGCCCATGCTTTGGGTGCACATCAGATGTTTGTTATAATAATCAAACCAGAGCCCCGGAGCCACCCTCCCTGGAGATCTCACTCAGCAGGTCTGGGTGGGGCCTGCAATCAAGATTTGTAACAATGGCCTCAGATGATTCAGATGATCAAGCGAGTCTGGGAGGGAAAAAGCTGACCTAGACTGACCTCTTGGGAAGCAGCCACCAGTGACTTGTCCCATGTCAGGTAACTTCGGAAGGCAATACCCCCAGGGCGGGCTGGCAGGGTGGCTGGGACTGGAATCCCGGCTTCCCGAATCCAAATCGCACCAGGTAAGCTTCTTCTTTAGATGAAAAGTCTCCCCTCTGCCTTCTGGGGCTGTGCTGACACTCTGCACCCACCCTCTGCTGTCCCCAGGAAGCAGCCCTGAGGGATGTGGTGATGCACACTTCCCACACTCACCCTGCTGGGTTCCCCCATCTTCCCACCACAGCTGCACAAGACGCCTTGGGCCTGGGGCCCCTGTTTGGAGTGACTTCCTCAGAACCCACTCCCGGCCCTGGAGAGGTGAGGGACTTTCACAAGCTTTGGGCAGAAGAGATTTCAGAAGGGTCCCTGGGGGCCAGGCTACAAAACCCCCTGGGGGATCTTCTCTGGAAGGTTCTCTGAAAGGAGTCAGGTGCATTCACAGGCCGAACCACAGATCTGCCCGCCCCACGGATCCCCTGGCTCCTCCTTCCCTTCCTCGTGGGTACAACTAAATCCTCTCCAGACCCAGACATTCTCTGAAAAAGCTCAGGTTCCCGGAGGAGCAGGAATGGCCCGCCCCCCCACGGAGAGGCCCAAAGCCCGGTGGTAACAATGAGCAGAGTCAGCCTCGGCTGGCTTGTCGCCCGCTCAGTGGGACGGGGTGGACTCAGAACACAAGGCCTGTCAGCTGCTGGGCTGAAATCCTATGATCCCAGACTAAGCTGGGCCAACCCCATGCTGGCTCACTGATTCTAACTGCGGGTGGAAAAGCCAGAGGGATTAACATCTGCTCAGGCCTCCAGGCCTGCCTTCTCCTTCCCCTCAAAGCTCGGGTCCTGGCCACTCCCATGACTAGGCGATGACAGGAGAATCTCTGGAGCTCCAGCCTCTTGCTTTAGAGATGAAAGTGGAGTCATCAAAGGGGAAAGTAATATGGCTCAGGTCCCTGGCAAATCCTGAAGCAGAAGCCATTCACATAGCCATTTATTCAACTGGGGAGCAAATATCTGAGCATTTGTTATGTGCCAGGCACTGCAGATAACAGCAGCAAACAAAGGAGAAGGACCTGACCCTCAGTAAACAGGACATCAGCAAGACAACTGCAGAGGGACTGGGGGACGAGGGGCTTCTCTGAATGGGCAGGTCAGGGGAAGCTGCTGTGACTATGTGAGATTTAAGCTTAGGCCCCAAAGATGACTAAGGAGCCATCCATGTGAAGCGGGAAGCACATTCTAGGCAGCAGTCACAGCATGTGCAAAGGCCCTGAGACAGAAACAAACTTGGCCAGTTCAAGGAAGAGAAGGGGACCAGGATGGCTATGGTCCAGGGAGTGGCAGGCACTGAGGCTGGAGAGGTGGACGGGGGACCCCACGCTGGAAGCCAGAAGGGTTTAGGCCTTATAATAAGGAGCGTTCTGCAAGGAAAGAATGGGCAGAAGGAAGAAGAGCCCAGTTCCTCTGCTTTTCCAAGCTGTCTCGCCGTGTGATAAACCTGCATGGTTTACGACAGGATTTCTCTCCTTGGTCAGGTCACTTCATGTCACTTATCTAAGAGTGGCCTCCCCAACAAACCCCACAAACTCACTGAGGGAAAGAAACCAGGCCTCCCTCGGACCCCTGCACAAGGGCCAGAGGGGCTAGCTGGCCCTGCATCTTCTGAAGAGCCCAGGTGGCAGCACCTGTGACAGCTGACTGTCCCTCCCCGCACTGATCCCCCCAAGCTGCCTCTGCTCCGCACTTCCCATCACACAGCTCCGAGCCACACCGGGAATAGAGGCAACTGGTTTGGGCCGGGCTGGTGCAGGGCTGTCTATAATTACCCCACTCAGCTTTGCTTTCTCCCCTCCGCAAGGCGGAGGAAGCAGTCTCAGGTCTCCCAGGCACAGCCACCATCCTCCAGCGGCTGCCATATGGAGGAGGGAAGGGTGCGGTGCCAGGCATGCACAGATAGCCCGGTGGGACCCGGGCCAGGGGGTCTGCAGGGCAGAGTCTCAGCCTCCCTCCTTCCTTTCTCCATCCCCTGGGCACTTCCCGGCTCCCAGAAACAAGCCTCCTGAGGGCCTCAGAAGGCAAGGCAGGTGGATTAACTCCCATGTTAGGTCCCCAACACTCCCTAAACCCCTGTCCTTCTGCGGTGCCATAGACACCTGCCCTCAGCCCCCTCTTCGGCCTGAAGGTCCCCGCCCTGATTCTCCGTCCACGCCCTGGGTGGGGAAGAATGGACCCAAGGGCTGGTCCAGCCCCGACCTCCTCTCCTTTGCTGTGCATCCTCACGACTCATTACAGTGGCCTGCCAGGTGCCACCTGAAGCAGCACAGAGAACCTCACAGTCACCCTCTAGGTATGACCCTGGCTTACAGAGAAGGAAGCTGGGGCTCACAGTGGTGAAGGGGCTGGCCCAAGCCGATGCTGCCAGGAAGATGCTGCCCAATGGGGAGAGAGAGAATGCACTTGGGGGCCAAGAGACCTGGGCTGAAGTCAGCCTTGGGCACTTTGCTAGCTGTGTGGCCTTGGGCTAGTGATCCCTGAGCCTTGGTTTCTTTATCTGTAACACAGAGACAATGAGCCTGACCTGGAAGGCGTCCTCGTGAGGATGAGAAGGTGCAGTACCTGGCACACAGCACAATGAGGCCTGAAGCAGGCGCTCGAACAGTTGCTATTATATGAAGGAGGAGAAATACACCCCAAGGGCTGCCGGCCACCCGGCAATGGGAATTCTAGAGTCGCTCGGGGTGGGTGGAAAAATCGAGGACCACAGTCAGCCAGGCCTGGATTCCAGTGCTGGCTCGTGGCGCCCCAGCCTCTGCTTCCTCAGCTGTAAGTGGGGATAAGACGCCATAGCCGGCAGGCCTGCTGGAGGCATGAGGAACACCCCCTGCCCCTGCGGGCAGCAGCCAGAAGAGCGCCTGCCACACAGCAGGTGCTCAGCCAACAGAGAGCATCACTCGCTTCAGGCGGGCGGAGAGTGCAGGTTCTGGAAATGTTCTCCTTTCGCATCTCAGTGTGGGCTTCATCGCCTTACCTCCAGATTAGCTAAGTGGCGTCCCTCCCCTGGCTTCCACAGAGCCGGGGGCCTCCCACCTACCCCACCCCCTACACACCACACTGATGGGGCTGGTTCCCAGGACATCGCCCTCCTGCCTGTGAGCTCAAAGGCAGAGGCCACGCCTGCCACATGGACCAGCAGGCCTTCCTGTGGTTCTTATACGGATGCCCTCTGCAACCCAACAGGATTCCTTCATCTCAGCCAGAGCGCCCAATGGTTCCTATTCTTTTTTTTTTTTTTTTTTTTTGCGGTACGTGGGTCTCTCACTGTCGTGGCCTCTCCCGCCGCGGAGCACAGGCTCCGGACGCGCAGGCTCAGTGGCCACGGCTCACGGGCCCTGCCGCTCCGTGGCATGTGGGATCCTCCCGGACCGGGGCACGAATCTGTGTCCCCTGCATCGGCAGGCGGACTTTCAACCACTGCGCCACCAGGGAAGCCCGGTTCCTATTCTTAAAAGATGTTTCGGAAAGACCCTTGCCTCTCAGTAGCCCCACTCCAAACAGGAGTGTCGAAACCTCTGTGTGAGCAGACAGCAGGGTTCCATCCATCAAGAGAGGCAGAATCGGGGCTTCCCTGGTGGCGCAGTGGTTGGGAGTCTGCCTGCCAATGCAGGGGACGCGGGTTCGTGCCCTGGTCTGGGAAGACCCCACATGCCGCGGAGCAGCTGGGCCCGTGAGCCATGGCTGCTGGGCCTGCGCGTCCAGAGCCCGTGCTCTGCAGCGGGAGAGGCCGCAGCAGTGAGAGGCCCGCGTACCGCAAAAACAAAAAGAGAGGCAGAACTCTCAGACTGCGGCGAGATGACGGCTGGCTTCCTTGGAAGCCTTGTGTCCCCTCAGGAAAGCCTCCACTCTGAGCCCGGGCAAGAGAGGCTGAGTTTGAAGTTGTGGATCTTGGCAGCTGGCAAGGGACAGCAAGTCACCTCGGTGCCCAGCTCACCGGCACCCCGGGGTCCTGCGTGCTCTGCAGGTGGAGGGTGGTCTGGAAGCCGGCACTCCTCAGCCGAGGGCCTGGGGGGGTCCTGGATGGGGGACACCTACCCGGAAGACCTTGGCCGCAATCTCTGCCTCAGGAAAGCCAGCCTGCAGGGCTCCCAGGGGTTGCTGGTGCCCAAGAGTGGTTCAAGCAGGAACCGTGTCAACATGTGATCTGCAGGCTGCTGTTCGTGCACAGAAAGCACCCCGTTACCTCTAGTCCTCCAGCGCCTCGGGCTCAACTTCCAATCACAATACCTAATACTAATACTGTTGGTAAAAGTAAGCACTTGACAAGCCCTCACCATGGTCAGGCACCGAGCTCGCAGCGCTTCACGTGCGTCACCTCATTCTCTCTTTAGGACAATCCTACGAAGTAGGTGTTACTATGATCTTCAGTTCACAGAAGAAAAAACTTGCTAAACACACTGGTATCTGAGTGGAAAGTTGTTTTTAGTTTGGATTTGGGGGAAGGGGTCACGGGGGAGATGTCAGGGACGAGGAAAAGCACCGGGAACAGAACCACCGTTTGGAATCTGCACAATCCCGCAGGGGTACGGCAAGAAGTCTGGATCCCTCGGGAGACAGGCAGCAGGAAGGAAGAAAAAGCGCATCTTGCATCTCCCCTCTCCTTTTCCACAACTGCATCGTCTTTGGGAAATCGCCACCTTTCTGCTTCCAGAGCAGAAGTCTGGGCTGCTCTCCCATCTCCTGAGCCCGGCTGGGGAGCTGAGGAGGGGAGGGAGGTACAGAAGCAGCTGGGATCTGCGAGCCGGCTGGTTCAGCCTCCCTCCCAGGCTGCTGGTGCACCAAAGCCCCCTAGTGTCTGGCAGCCCAGAAACAACGAAGAGCAAAGAAGGCCTTAACAGCCAAGGTGACGGGGCTGCCCCCCGATCCCGGGCGGGAGCAACCCGCCTTGGCCCTTCTGACATGAGCAGAGACCTCTCAGCTTGGGCTGCCGTCATCGCTGAGGTTCCTGAAAGGGGAAGGAGGAGCAAGAGGGACAAGCTGAGCCCCGACACTCCCCCCTCCAGTCCTTGGAAGCCACAGCGGGGTGTGAAACGCTGAACCCCAGCAACCCTGGCTCCAGAGGGAAGGGGTCAGGAATGGTTCCCGCCCATGAGGCAAGTCCTCTCGGGCTGGCCCCTCCGGCTCTGGTCAGACAGGTCTCGGTCTCCGTCTGCATCCCTGTCCTGTGTGCTAGCCTTGCACCATGGCAACCGCTCTTGGAGCTGAAGGGTCTGGGATGAATGCACCTGCTTTTTCTTTCAGATGTTTGGAGAAAACTGCCACGTGGGTGGGGAAGATGGGGGAACCAGAGGAAGGAAGCTCCCTAAGACGCCTAGTTAGTTTGCCAACATCTTCCCTAAACGGAGTGCCCAGAAATGGGCCCGAGCATCAAGAAGAAACTTCGTGTGGCAGCAAGAGGGCTTTGGGATCAGACAGGCCTGTGTGTGAACGCGATCTCCCACTCACCGGAGGACTGGGCAAATATACCAACATCTCTAAGCCCCCATTTGTCCACCTCCACGGGGATGTCGTGAGGACAACATGTGAGGACGCAGGTAAAGCGCCTGGCCCAGGCCGGACTCAGACTCAGAGTGAGCACTTAATAAACGTTATCAGCTGTTATTACTGTCACTGTCTTCACTGTCCCCAACACCAGTCGCTGCAGTCCTTTCTACAAGGCAGATGGGAACCCTCCAGCACTAGCCCTACTATGGATTGAATGTTTGGGTCCCCCACCAAAATTCATGTGTTGAAACCTTAACCTCCGAGGTGATGGTATGAGGAGATGGGGCCTTTGTGAGGTGATCAGGTCATGAGGGTGGAGCCCTCCTGATTGGGATGGGTGCCCTTATAAAAGAGACCCCAGAGAACTAGTTCACCCCTTCCACCGCCCTTTCCACAATTTGAGAACACAGTGAAACGATAGCTGTCTATGAGGAAGCAGGTCTTCAGCAGACACCAAATCTGTCAGCACCATAATCTTGAACTTCTCAGCCTCCAGAACCGTGAGAAATAAATTTCTGTTGGTTATCAGCCACCGAGCCTATGGTATTTTGTTACAGCAGCCCAAACAGACTAAGACAGGCCCCCATTAAAACCCTCAATACTCTCCAACACCTCCTCAAATCCAAGCCCTTTGTCAGAAGACCCTCCAGGAATGGGCCTGGTTCTTGTTCAGTCTCACCCCCTTCTGCCCATTCTACCTTTGTGGGCTAACACGGAACCCCCTGCATTAAACCTTCATCTGGGCCTTGCTCAAACTGTCTCCTCTGCCTGAAGCAGTGCTCCCCCGCCAGAGGGTACCCCTGGAACTCCTGTTCATCCTCCCAGATGGAGGTCTCTCCTCTGGGGAGTCATCCCTGTTCCCTTTAGATCTTGGTTCCCCATCATTTCGGGCAGAACCTCCCCTCACACTAGACCTCTGTTCACACAATTCTCTCTGCCTAGAACACCTTCCCCAGCTCCCACTCGCTTAGCATGACCTAGGGTTCCTTGGGGCCCAGCTCACACCTCACCAGAACCTCCCTTCAGCTCATGCAGCTTCCTGTCAGGTCAGGAACCTCCCACAAACGACAGAATCCAGCCCTTAGTCACATTTGACAATTCTGCTTTACTAGTGTTTCAGCAAGCGTTCATCTTCTTCCCAACCAGGTGGCAGGTGTTTCAGGGTCTCACTCAGCTGCTCCCTCCAAGCACGGCCCAACAGTACACTAACCCCCAGTCCAAAGGGACCAGACACCAAAAGCCACCCAGGAAAACCATTACCGAAAACTGAGCTCTTAGCCCCACCCCAGAACACTGCACTTGAATTTCTCCCCTTGTGAAGGAAGCAGACACACATATACCCTCTCCCCACTCTTAGCCTCCAAAATAAAACATTTCTCACCTAATCAATACAGGCCATCAGCCCCGGATGTTTCTCCACACCAGGCAATTCTCAGCCAGGTTACTCAAGTTCTTTCACTAAACATAATCCACCCTCAAATAACAACGAGCGGATCCCATCTCCTTTCCTGGAAAGAACCCTCCCCTACTTCATTTCTTACCAACCTCCTAACACCATCTCTCCCAATCCCTGGTCCTCCCCGCAAGCCCCTTCCCCAGCCTTCTGGACGACTCTCCCTGCCTCACAGCCCTCCCCAACCTCTGCCTGTCTCTGCTGCCAGGCTCCAGGCGGCCCCCTCCTCACGGTTCCCCCTAGCTCA
The DNA here is from genome assembly GCF_964341445.2 of Mesoplodon mirus. Taxonomy (NCBI): domain Eukaryota; kingdom Metazoa; phylum Chordata; class Mammalia; order Artiodactyla; family Ziphiidae; genus Mesoplodon; species Mesoplodon mirus. The sequence continues at coordinate 57,446,041 of NC_138995.1, forward strand.
CTACAAGCTCACCCGGCCCGCTGCAGCTCTCCTCCCAGGCCGATGAGCAACACAACCCTCCTCAGTCCTCCGCGGCCTTCTTCTCCCTCCACCCGGGGCCTCAAGCCCCCTCCCCTCACCCTATTAAGTCCCCCACGGCCCGGAGTTCCGTTCCCAACCTCTTTCAGCTCCTCTCTCATCACACTGTTTCTCCCTGCTCTGAGCCCCCATCCCCACTTCTCCCATCAGACCCCTACCTTGATCCCCACCAGCCCCGTACAGGCTCCACACCTGTTTCCTTCCTGGAAGTCACACTGATGGTAGCTAGCACTCTCAGAGTGATAACCACATCCCAGGCTCAATTCTAAGCACTTTACTTGCATTCTTATTCAATACTAGTAACAAACACCTGAGACAGATTTCACTAAGCCCCCCTGTAACAGGGAAATTAAACAGCTTACCCAAGGTCATGAAATGGCAGAGACCACTTCAAACCAGGGCTTTTGATACTCCTAAGCCACTAAAATTCCTCAAAGGATGGCCAGCCAAACAACTTTTACGAGCCAACATGAACTTTATGTGAAATGTCTGCCACACTGCAGGCGTTGGTTCTGTCTCCCAGACCCCTTCAGCGGTATCCTGGGCACGCCACTCTCATCCTACTCACAATGCCCACCCAATCCTTACTCAAGGATCACAGAGCAGGCCTTCGGCCCCTTTTGGTTTTCTCATCTCACTCATCTCTCCCTTTTATCCCTCCAGTTCCCAAATCAAGCCTCATCCCACCTTAGTCTCCAGCCTCCCAGTCCAGGCTTCTTCAGAAGCTGTAACTCCATCACCCCAGGGATTCCTCTGCTCAGAACTCAGGGTGTCAGGTCCCCTTACACTACTCACCCGTGACCAAGGCCATACCCATCCCAGACACCTCACACATCTCAGACTTGGGCTCATCACTCCCAGGATCACCTTAGCCCTGAGTCCTGAGCCTGCGTTCACACAAATCCACCGCCCCAGGGCTTGGAAAGGTGAAGCCCACGGGCAGGGGTCCTCAGTCCCAGGGACCCAAGACGGCCGTCTGGGATCCTTCAAATAGGTTCTCCTAGAGCTCCAAAAGGCTTCTTGACCTGGTTGCCCTCCCAGGCTCCCTCAGTCCCCGCAGGCCAGGTCCCCTTCAAAGCCTGAGACCATACTCCCTCGGCCCAGGTTCTCCTCCAGCCCCTTGGCCCACCTTCAGCCTGGGTCCCCTTCCTGCCTCCAGATGGTGTCGCCTCGGCCTGGGTGTCCTCAGCCCAGGGCCCTTCTACCATCTTGGACAGACTCTCCTCAAACTATTCTGCCAATGCCACAACCCGGGCACCCTGGCCCTCGGCCGGTGTCACCTCTGCTGCCTTAGACCATGTCACGTAATCCCGCCGCCCCCCCCGTCCTCTAGGCTCGAGCCCTTCGTCTCTATCGCCGCCCCAGTCTATGACTCCTCTGTCCTCTCAGTCTAGGTCCCGGCCGGACCCCTCGGCGCGGTTCTTACCCAAATAAGCCCGAGAAGAAGGACTGTGAGTTCTTCACTTTGCGCTCCGCCTCGGCCAGCAGCGCCATCGCCTCCGCTTCCTTCCCGGAGTTGTCCATGGCGGCCGCAAAGGTACTCATCAAACCGCCCGACCCGGGCCCTCGGAGGACTCAGCTGCGGCCGGGCCGCAGTACACAGGTCAGGTGAGCTTAGTGGTCTCCGCTGACGTCGCACCGGCGCGCGCCTCCTGCGGCCCAGAACCACGTGATTTGCACCGGCCAACCAGAGGCGTCGTAGCGCGGCGCGCGCCCCGTCGGCCACGCCCTCGCCCACGGCCGCACGCCGCCCCGTGAGTCACGGCCTCCAATTGGCGACCCGATGCTTTAACGCATGCGTATGCATCCGCGTACGGCACCCTACTCTCTTCCTGGTGCTACCAGGACAGACCACGTGACCCCGCATAAGCCAATCGTAGCCCTCACCGCCAAGGACCCGCCTTGAGGTGCTATCTTGCTGGATCTTCCTCCACCAATCAACATCAGCCCTTGGCTCCGTCTGCACTTCCCGGCGGAATTTGGACCGTAGTCAGTTGACCGTTGATCCTCACGTGACAGGTCCATGCCGGAAGACACGGCCAATCCACGCCTGGGGTTTGACAGTTCCCCTGCGCCGAGTTTAGTCCCCGCCTTCGCTCTTTACCTCCTGATGTTCTCCTTCACTTCGAAAGGCGTTAAGTGGTAAGACGGAAAATGGTATCCCTTTTCCTGCGCCCTCTGTCGACCTATGCTGAAATTGGTTTCGGAAGGCCAGTGAAGTAGGCGAACATCATTTCATCGTGCTTTGCTTTCTTGCTTTTCGCAGAAATTATGGCTTTTACAAACTGAAGGTTTGTGGCAACCTTGTGTTGAGTAACTCTGTCCAAGCTACGCCATTTCCCAAACAGCGTCGGCTCACTTGATGTCTCACTGTCAGGTTTTGGTAATTCTTGCAATACTTTAAAGTTTTTTATTACTATATTTGTTAGGGTGACCTGTGATCGGTGATCTTTGATGTTACTGTTACGACTGGCTAAAGGCTCAGATGATGGTTAGCATTTTTTAGCAGTTTTTTTTATAATTTCATTTTTGATTTTTTCTTTGACCCATGAGTTATTTTAGAAGAGTGTTATTTAGTTTCCATATACTTGAAGACTTTTTTCTTTTATTTATTTATTTATTTTTGGCTGCTTTGGGTCTTCATTGCAGCGCGAACTTTCTCTAGTTGTGGCGAGTGGGGGCTACTCTTTGTTGTGGTGCGTGGGCTTCTAATCGCAGTGGCTTCTCTTATTGCGGGGCATGGGCTCTAGGCTCGCGGGCTTCAGTAGTTGTGGCACGCAGGCTCAGTATTTGTGGCTTGCGGGCTCTAGACCGCAGGCTCAGTAGTTGGGACGCATGAGCTTAGTTGCTCCGCGGCATGTGGGAGCTTCCTGGACCAGGGCTCGAACCTGTGTCCCCTGCATTGGCAGGCGGATTCTTAATCACCGCGCCACCAGGGAAGTCTGCAATAAAGTATTCTTAAATTAAGATATGTACTTTTGTGGGGGTGTGTGTGTGGTACGCGGGCCTCTCACTGTTGTGGCCTCTCCTGTTGCGGAGCACAGGCTCCGGACGCGCAGGCTCAGCGGCCATGGCTCACGGGCCCAGCCGCTCCGCGGTATGTGGGATCTTCCCGGACTGGGGCACGAACCCGTGTCCCCTGAATCGGCAGGCGGACTCTCAACCACTAAGCCACCAGGAAAGCCCGACTTTTTTTTTTTTTTTTTTTTTACACATAATGATACTCCACACTGAATAGACTATAGTATAGTGTAAACATAACTTATGGGCACTGGGAAAGAAACAAACAAAACTCCTATGATTGGCCTTACTGTGGTGGTCTGGAACCAGACCTGCAGTACCTCTGAGGTATGCTGATACTTGAGCAACGGGAGTCAAAACTGAGAGCAGAGGTTCTCTAACTCTGGTTTCATTAAGAAATAACTGGTGAGACTGTGTTAAAAATTCAGGTTCAAACACACCTAGTGCCCAGATCTTAGTTTTTAACACTGTTCTCCAATAAAAGTAACCAGGGCTCCTTGCATAAATGGCTGGTTCTAGGACTGGGCAGGAAATTATACAGGATGTGCTTAGAGTATCTTGTAGTTCCAGAACAGAAGTCTCTCAGCCTCCATCTCGTTGTCTCTCTCTCTCATAGACACACACACACACACACACACACACACACACACACACAAATGGAGTATGTCAAAGAGACACAGGAGCCAACTGAAAGAGCTCCCAATAGTCAAAGCTGGAACAATCTGAGCAACAAAGTAGCACTGGATAATAACCCAGTCTATAAAATCTCCGTGAGCCCATGCTGATATAAATGAATGACTGAACAAATAAATAAATGGCCGCGCACAATTCCAAATAATTTATGTGGCTCTTCTGCCCTCAAGAAGTTGAAGCATGACTCTTCACACCTTACGCATGAACTGTGCACAGTGACTTCCTTCCACAGATGACAGTATTGGGGGCGGGGACTAAGTTTACAGCGTAGAAACATGACAAACATTGTCAGCCAGGTGGTGGAGGTTAACGTCAACAGTGACAAGTCACACTGATACTGTGCACCCTTAATACCATGTGACGACAGTGGCACTTCACTTCTGTGGTCTTCCTCCCCCTCTGATCATAAGAAACATAAGACAAATCCCAGCTGAGGCACATTCTCCAAAATACCTGACCACGACTTCTCATAACTGTCATCAAAAACAAGGAAAGTCTGGGAAACTGTCACAGCCATGAGGAGCCTAAGGAGATGTGACAACTAAATGTAATGTGGTGTCCTGGGAGGACCCTGGCACAGAAGAGGGACATGAGGTAAAAACTAATGAAATCTGAATGAAGGATGGACTTTAGTTAATCATAATATAGCAATATTGGTTCATTAATGGTAACAAATGTACCATACTAATGTAAGATAATAATAGGGGAAACTGAGTGTGGGGTATATGGAAATTCTCTATACCATCTTCCCAATTTTTATGCATTTCTAAAAACTAGTCTTCTAAGAAAGTTGCTTTAAAAAAATTAAGTTCCAGGGCCCTACCTCCAATGATTCAGATTAGGAAAGTCTGTGGTGGGGTACAGGAATTTGCATTTTTTACAGTACCCCTAGATGATTACGATGCAGATAATTTGGGGTTTTCTGGGGGTGGAGTTTGGCTGGGGGGAGGTAATTCACAAGAAACCTTTGCCCAACTCTCTTCTTACATTCAGAAATTCTTCTGGACCACCCACTTGTGGTTGCCACTGTATTCTGACCGCAGATAAGATGGGGGTGAGTTTGGATAACCACAAACAGTTTGGGTTCCCTGCCCCTCTAAGGAGCACTATTGTAAAAGTTTCCATTTGTTTAGAGCCGTTAAGTTTCAGCTTAATTTCTTACGCAGCAAAAGATAACTAAATATACCACCCGACCATGAAGCCAGAGACTTTCATTTCCAGTGTCATCGGGCTTCACTTGTTATGGAGGGTGGGACCCACACGGTGACAGCAACAGCATGAGTGCTCAGGTCATACGGGGCACCTGCCAATATCCGATTTACATTTTTCTCATCAAGGCTTCCCTGGTGGCGCAGTGGTTGAGAATCTGCCTGCCAATGCAGGGGACACGGGTTCGAACCCTGGTCTGGGAAGATCCCACATGCCGCGGAGCAACTAGGCCCGTGAGCCACAACTACTGAGCCTGCGCGTCTGGAGCTTGTGCTCCGGAACGGGAGGCCGTGACGGTGAGAGGCCCGCGCACCGCGATGAAGAGTGGCCCCCGCTCGCCGCAACTAGAGAAAGCCCTCGCACAGAAACGAAGACCCGACACAGCAAAAAAAAAAAAAAAAAAAAAGTTAAAGGGCATTAAAAACAAACAAACAAACCAGATATATGGGGGGAGGCGTTTTCCATCCCAGTTACAGAATGAGAAAACTGAGACTCAAACAGGGCAAATGACTTGCCCAAGGTGGCAAAGAAGGAAGAAGAGCCAGGCTGTAGATTCTGGTTCATCTGATGCCAGAGTCCTTTCCCCAACCACAGTGCCCGCACCGCTTCCAACTCAACTTCCTCCCCTGCTCCTCCTCCCTCCCCGTCTTGTCAGATGTCCTGAGCTGAAACCTGGCCCTTCTGTGAAGCCTCCTAACACCACCGTTTGCCCTGCTCCCCTAGCCAGTCCCTCCGAAGGCAGCACACGGTTACAGACACAGTCACGCCTTTAAGCCATCAATCCTCTGATGTGTCCCTCTTCCTCATCTCAGTTAACAGCATCTACTCAGTTGCTCAAACCCCAACCTGCCATGCCAACCTCGATCTGTCCTTTTCCTTACCAGCTCTCCCCGTGACGTGTGACCCATCAGCAAGTCTGAATCTACTTCTAACGTGATCCCTAATCCTTGCGCTTCTGGCCTCTTCACTGCTACTCCAGCCCAGGCCACCATCTCCGCTGAGAGCCTTCCAGCTACTCTCCAGGATTCCCGTCTTGCCGCCCACGGCCCCCACACCGCAGCTAGAGCTTTGCACAGCCTCCCCTGGTTCCCGTGGCAGAGTCTGTGCTTTGCCACACCGTGGCCTGGAAGCGGGTCTCAGCCTCAGCAGCCTCCTCAGTGTGGCTTCCCACCCCCGCGCCATCCACCTGCCAGCGTCTGCCACTCCCTGTCACCCCCTCGGACTTGGCCCCCTGCTGTACTTTCCTCATGTCGCTTTGTGGTGGACACAAGGTCTGACTCCCCAGTGGCCATTTCTGCTTCCTCTTCTTTTCCTGGCAAATGGGATTCCAGTTTGGATCGGGTGACAACAAATTTGAGGGAACACACTGGTTCTCCCCAGTCCTGGAACTGGGGAGAACCAGGGGGGAACACAACTTATGCTTTTGTCCTGGAGACAAACTTGAGGGTCCGGGATAACGGTGGCCACTTCCCTTTCCACTGCCAGGGATCAGTTTAGAAAGAGCACGGGCTACAGTTCTGGCCGAGGAGACGTGAGGGGCGTTCTGCTGGGCGCTGCTACAAGCCTTCCTCACTTTTAAAAAGGGGAACAAGGAAGGGAGAGAGCTGCTCTCTGCCCTGCACCCTCCGAAGGTTTGGGTGCTCCGCGTACAAGAGGGGATTCTTGCTGCTGCTGCTGCAGCCGACTTGCAGACGCTGGCCACTGCTGGCAGGCCTTGACCTCACCGTGGAGCCACGGGCACCACCACGTGTCCTGAGAGCTTAAACCTACGCTGACTCCTCTGTTATTACGGCCCAAAGCATACGCACTATAGATATCTAAACTCACCTTTTTGCTGCTTTATCACTGCTACCTTCCCGCTCCTAAAATGTAAGCTCTGTGAGGGGAGGGGCCTGTCCCTCCATCACTGTGTCCCCATCACGTGGACTGGGCATTGTCTGGCACAGCTACAGCAGGTGCTTGATAAATGCTGGCTGCATTCATGTATGAGGCTCCTCCAGGGCAGGGACTCAGTCACTGTGGCTTCTGGGAGCGGCAGGGGCTCAAAAGCCTTCGCTGGATCAACAGGCAGGGAAGCCAGAAGACAGCTGCTTAACAACCCAATTTAATAAGACATACAACTCAAAACGTACAAAAACAACCTAACAAAGGAGACCCAACAGGGCTGGAGGTGCCCGTCCCAACTAGCTGCCCACGCAGAGGGCCGATGCCAGCCCCTAGCTCGCCCTCCTCCTCCTACAGTTGGAAGGGCTCCACGGGCCACCTTGCCCTGACGGTGGGATCCACGTGGTCCTGAAGCCGGTGCCACTTCATGTGGGCATTCCGACTCTTGATCTTGCCAAACACCCTGAGGAGGCACCAGAGGACACAGGGGTCAGAGCAGGGGGAGGCGGGTAGCCCTGAGGGGGGCACCCCAGGGGGCTGAGGGCAGGCAGTGTGGGAGCATCCAAGGAAAGGGCGGTACCTCTCACACTCCCGGCAGGGAAAGAAGCCCTGGCCCTTCCTGCTCCCAGGCAGCTCAGGAGTCTGCTTCGAGCTGGTGTTTGGGCTGGAGTTGGGGATGGACTTCCTCCTGTAACTCTCAGTAGTCCTCTGTATTTCGGGGGTTGGACGGTGGCTGGGTTTCCTCCGAGGGCTACGAGTGACCTGCAGAGGGGGCAGAGATGATGAAAGGGTGCTGACCGCCCCACCGCCCTTCTAAGGGAGAAGCAGGTGTCCAGAGCGTCCAGACGTCGCGGGGTGCACCCCCCCCACCGCCACCCAGCTTGGATGGGCACCGGGCATCCAGATCCGTGCTGAACTCCTGAAGCCCTACCCCGAGACCCTCTACCTTCGCTTCTGTCCTGTCTGCTTCATCCAGCTCTCTCTTGACCCTCTTTTCCGGCACTGGGGCTCGGCCGCAGTCAAACTGGACCCTCTTTTTCTGCGTGTAGTAGTACTCGACACACTGGGCTACTGTTTTTGTCTGGACCTAGTGGAGGAAGACAGAAGCCGGCTAAGGACAGTGCCTCAGGAGCAGCAGTGAGTATGGCCTTGACGCCCTAAATCCCCTCCCCATGGGGCCAGCCGCCACTTTTTGAAAGCCCTCCTGAAACGTCTCTCCCCTACGGCTTGGTATGCTCCTCTGCTACGGGGGACAGAGAATCACAAAGTCCTCCTGGGGATGAAGGAGTTCAGAGAGAAGCCACCAGAGTCAACATCATCTAAGCTCTGCACACTCTGAGCAACAAGGCTGGCCCAGGAAGGCTTCTCTCCAGGAAAACGCACACAAAGGTACACACGAGGACGCTCACCGTGACATCACGTGGAGCCACATGTCTACCGACTGGGACTAATTAAAGCAGAGTGTCCTTATGTGGTGGATACCTCATAGCCTTATGCGACAGCTAGGCAGAGCCCTCCAAAAAACTGAAGAGGAAGGAATACTTCCCAACTCAGTACGTAAGTTCAACATTTCTCTGATACCAAAGCCAGACAAAGATATTACAAGGAAACAAGGCTACAGACCAATGTCCCTCATGAACATAGATGAAAAATTTTAAACAAAACTTTAATGAACAGAATCCAACAACATACATACATATATATATATATATATATATATATATATATATATATATATATATATATATATATATATATATAAAGGACAATATACCATGACTAAGTGGAGCTCATCCCAGAAACGTGAAGTTGGTTTAACAATCTAAAATCAATGTAATTCATCATATTAAACTTAAGAAGGAGAAATCATATGAGCATCTTGATAGGTGCAGAAAAAGCATTTGATACAATCCAATGTCCATTCCTGATGTAAACTCTCAGCAAACTAGGAATAGAAGGAACTTCTCTTCAACCTGATAAATGATACCTACAAAACCCCTACAGCTAACGGTGGAGTGGTTTCCCCTCAAATATCATGAACAAGACAAGGATTTCCACTCTCACCACTTCTACTCAATACTGTACTGGTGGTTCTAGAGTGCAAAAAGGCAAGAAAAAAAGTAAAGGCATCCAGGTTGGAAAGGAAGAAATAAAAGTGTCTTTATTTGCAGATGATATGACTGTCTATGTAGAAAATTCAGTGGAATCCACAAAAAAGTTACCAAAACTAGTAAGTTAGTTTGGCAACATTTCAGAACACAAGATCAATATAAAAATCAATTTTATTTCTATACATACTAGCAACAAACCATTGGAAACTGAAATAAAAAAGAACTCTATAACATCATAAAAGACACAAGTACTGGGCTTCCCTGGTGGCACACTGGTTGAAAGTCCGCCTGCCGATGCAAGGGACACGAGTTCGTGCCCCGGTCCTGGAGGATCCCACGTGCCATGGAGCGGCGGGGCCCGTGAGCCATGGCTGCTGGGCCTGCGCGTCCGGAGCCTGTGCTCCGCGGCGGGAGAGGCCACAACGGTGAGAGGCCCGCGTACCGCAAAAAAGAAAAAACCCAACAAAAACAGAAAAATACCAAGCACTTAGGAATAAATCTGACAAAAAGTATGCAACAACCGTACACTAAAAACTTCAAAACATTGCTTAAAAATTAAAGATTGAAATAGAGAGATATACCCTGTTCACGAATCAGAAGACTTAATATTGTTAAGGTAACAACTCTCCCCAGTTGACCTATAGAGTCAAAAACAGTACCAATCAAGTTCCTAGCAGGAATTTTTATTTTGAAATTGACAAGTTATTTCTAAAATTCATAGGGAAATAAAAAGGATCTAGAATACAAAAAATAACTTTGAAAAAGAATAACAAAGTTGAAGGACTAACATTTTCTGATTTCAAGACTTAGAATAAAGCTACAGTAATAAAGACAGTATGGGAATAGCTTAATAAAAGACAAACAGATCAATGGAACAGAATACAGGGTCCAGAAGTAGATGCATATATATATGGCCAACTGATATTTAACAAAGGTACAAAAGCAACTGAGTGGAGAAAGTATGGTCTTTCCAACAAAAGGTATTGGAACAATAAATATCCATATGCAAAAAATGAACTCACCTCGCACCCCATACAAAAATAAACTTACAATGGATCATAAATCTAGAAATAAAACCTAAAACTATAAAACCTCCAGAAGAAAACATAGGGGAAAATCTTTGTGACTTTGGGTTAGGCAAAGATTTCTTAGATACAACACGAGAAGCGCAGTCTATAAAAGAGAAACTAGTAAGTTATGCTTAAGCAAAATTAAAAACTTTTCTTCAAAAGACACTGTTAGGAGACTGACAAATTGCATATTGGGAGAAAATATTTCCAAAGCATGTATCTGGATAAAGGACTGGTGTCCAGAACAAAATAAGAACTCCTACAGCTCAATAAAAACACAGACACTCCAATAAAAACAGAGGCAAAAGATATGAACACACAGCTCACCAGAGAAGGTGCACATAGAGCAAAAAAACACAAAGATGCTCAGCATCATTAGTCATTAGGAAAATGGAGTCAGATGCTACTGTACACTCATTAGAATGGCTAAAATTAAAGAGACTTAGCATACCAAGTGTCGACGAGGGTGTGGAGCAACTGGACCTTTCATAACCTGCTGGTGGGAATGGGAAGTGGTAGAGCCACTTTGGAAAACAGTTTGGCAGTTTCTTAAAAAGTTAAACATACATCTACTATAAGTTACCCTCATTCCCCTCCTAGGTATTTATAATCCCACCCCCATGTCCGCAAAAAAAAAAGAACCCAGTACATGTCCACACAGTGGTATACTCCTCAACAATAAAGGGATGAACTATGGGTACACACGACAACATGGATGAATCTCAAAATCATTAGGTTGAGTGTAAGAAGCCACACAAAGCAGATCACATGCTGTATGATTATTCCATTTATATAAACCTCTAGAAAATGCAAACTCATTTAGAGTGACAGAAAGTAGACAAGAGTTGACTAGGGACCCGGGTGGCAGGAAGGAAGGGTTGCAAAGGGGCAGGAGGGAACTTTTGGGGGTGACAGATATTTTCATTATCTTGATCATGGTGGTGGTCTTACAAGTGTATAAATATGTCAAAAACATTAAATCTTACACTTTGATTATGTGCAATTTTGCGTACATCAAGTTAAAAAAAAGAGCAAAATAATCAGCAGGATATTAAGTATATGATGTCATCCTTCTTTGAGAAAGTGCATATAGGTGTGTAAAATCCGTATGGGCAGTAAATACCTGTCAGGTTATCAATCAGAAGTAGGATTGTGGGGAGGGGTCTGGAGGGCTTTATTTGGAACATGGGATTCATTTCTGTACTGTTTGGGGTTGCTCAAAGCAATGGCATTGTAGTTGTCAACTGTTCACAGCATGAGCAGAGTATCGCCCCTGACAGGCCCTGCAGTTCTAGCGCCTTGGCCGTGTGAAGGAGCCTTGTCTACACCAGCCTGCCATGTTCGCCTTACCATCTTGTGTATCAAGTAGAAGTCCTTCTTGTAGGCACAGAACGCCTTCTTAAAGAGCCTCTTCTCCATGGAGGTCCAGATGTCCGAACCTATTGGAGAAACAGCCAAGAGGAGGAAGGATGTTTCTCCTTCTGGGACCACAGCCACGGCTGAAGTGCAGACTCCCCTCCTTTTTCAGGCAACCGAGCGCCAATTATATGCCAAGATTTCTGCTAAGCCCCTTACTTGCTTTATCTCACACAATCCTCACAAAAACCTTAGCAGGTAGGGGCTATTACCATCCCCACTTGACAGGTGCAGCAACTTGAGGCTTTCTCTGGTTAAGAGACTTGCCAAGGGCAGGCGTGGGCCCCTGGTTGCCTAACTCCAACGCTGGAGTGCTCAGCTGCGGAACCTGAGCCCACCCCAACCTGGCACCCCCCTTCTGGCCAGGAAGAGCCCACGAGGGAACCAGTGGAAAGGGGAAGGTTGGATCCAACTAGAGAACAGCACCCACTGAGTCCCCCAGAGAGGACGGGCCCTTCTGGGAGGGCAGGTGCAGGCCCCAAGAGAACTCCGGGAGGCACATGCAGAGCTTGCCATGGAAACTGACTGGCTCTCAGGGGCCTCAGCCAGGCCAAAACCACGCGGGCAGCCACGCTCGTTACCTGTGTAGTGATAGTTGGCGAGAGGGTGAGTCCTTGGCTTCTGGGGTCCTCTCAGTAAGAGGGTCTCCAGGGCAACCTGGAACGAGAGGAGTGGTGGGCAACTCTCTGAGGGAGGGAAGGTGAGGTGGAGGCCCGCCTTCATTCTTTCATCCATTCAGAAAATATGTGCAGCCCTCCCTAAAGCCACCCCTACCCCAGGGCGACTCAAAGTGTGGTCGGTCTGTGGACTGGCCACCAGCTGTGAACCACTTGGGACACACTGCCTACAGCACTAGGCGGACTGTTGAGTGCAGCTGACGTTACCTTTTTCATAGCAAGATTTACTTGATGACGAAACAGTGTGTGGACTTACTCTGGCACAAGCTCCTTACTTCTTCAGGGAGCAGCATTTGGAGCGGCACTGCCCCCGCCCTACCCCATTTCATGGTCCTCATAGCACTGATCATTACCTATCACTTTTAAAAAATGTATTTCATGTGCTCACTCTCCTAAAATGTAAGCCCTGCAAAGAGAGGGCATTTGTCTGGCTCAACAGCGTAACCCCAGTCAGGACTCGCTATGCAGTTTGCAGGACCCCGCGCAAAATGGAAACACGGGGCCCTGTGCTCAGAAACTATTAAGAATTTCAAGATGGTGGCAGCAGAGCATTCAACCAAGAATGGGCCCCTGAGCTGGCCCCAGCCTGACACCATGACATCACCAGGTATCGGGAGGACCCAGTAAATGTGTGCTGATTACTCTGCTGAGCACCCACCACGTGCCAGCCACTGCCTCTCAGCTTGAGAAAAAGCACCATGTAGCCCTGACTCTTGGGTCTCCAACTCGGGTGACGTGACTTCCTCTCCCACTACACACAGTTGGACTTCTTCATTGTCTAAACTTCAGGATTGTGAGGAGGGTCCTTGGAGGAGGCAGAGGCATTTCTGTTGCATCAGAGGTTTGTATACACCATTTTTAATCCAAAAGTTAATGTTCAGTAAATAAACCAGATTAATGCAGGCCCTGAGTTGGTTCTGCTAGGCCTCCCCAGTGCCGCGCTGAGATGAGGTAACGCTGGAGGAACCCTGGTGCTCTGCTGTCACCCCAGATAAATAACTGATCGAGCCCGTATGTGTGCATTTCCCCTACGTTCAAAAGGACACCACCAGTCCCAAAGCGACCAGGGAGAAGGGTGGGTGGCCAGCCTTTGGTTCTCGTGAGCTGCAAAGCCCCAAGTAGAAGGCACGTGTCTTGCGCCTAGAGCCCCTGGCCCTAAGAGAGCAGGGAGCTTCCCACAGCTCCTCTGAGCCCCCCCTCGCCTGCACCGCACCTGGATGTTGCCCTGGGCTTCATGCAGGCAGTGCAGAGCGAGCTCCAGGTTGGTGCCCCCGCCCGGCATCACGCTGGAGCAGGCCACGTTGCAGAGCTCAGTCACTGTTTCCAGCAGGCAGCCCGGCAGCGGGAAGGAGAGGAGACACAGAGGGTCAGCAAGTGCCAGAGAGAAAACCTCCCCAACAGCACAGATGGGGCCGGGGGCTCCTGTCACCATCTCCCTCACCTCTCTGTTACAAGCAGGCTGAGGGAAGGGAGGGACAAGGAGGACGGGCAGAAACCCTGCTCCTGGCACCTGCTCTGGATGGCCTGGCCAGCTACTGGGTGAGAGGAGAGGTGGGGCAAGGGACTGCAGCACAGCAAAGCAGTCCTGCGCTGAAGGCTAGCTCTGCCCACCCCACCCCCGCCTGGGGATCACTGCTTCTTGGTCAAGGTGAGAACTGGGAGGAGAAACCCCTTGGAGATGGAGGAGGGCCCTCGGGAACCTGGCCCCAAAGTCTCAGCCACCTCTATCCTGCGTCTTCGGGTTGGTCATCACATCTCCCCATGGCTTCCAGACCAGAGTAGCTACATGCTCGTCACTTCCAGCCAGTGATCTGTCCTGGAGCTCTGGGATCTCAGCCTGAAACCGGCTTCCTATGTTGATGTGTCTGAAATGAGGCCACACACACAGACATAAAACACATATGTGTGTGACCAAGATGGGAAATAAAAGAGAGATGTGCGGTGAGCCCTGCTCAGCAGGGCTGTGGAACCCACCCTTTGGCCATCTCTCAGACACAGGGAGTGCTCATCAGCCCAGTAGACACGCGCAGGTACTCCAGAGACCTCTTGAGGGATACTTCCTTCCTTCCTCCAATTTGCTTTATCACCAGATTTCTGGCTTCAGGCGTTTGGGGTCTAGGACAGGGGAGGTATGTGCTGATACCTGGCATTCTTCTGTATCCAAGGTAACATCCAAGCTACAAAAGAGTATCTCACTGCGCCATCACCAATTCTATCTAGAACCCCAGGGTGCTGGGCATTCTGTCCGCAGAGATCCAACTATGGTATGTCTGGACAGAAGGAATAGTGGGGAAACACCTGGAAAAATCCACCACTTCTCTCCTAGAGAGGCTCTGCGTCTAGACCTGACTTTCCCGCGATGAAGGCTCCCTTAAGAAAAACCGACACTGGAATGCAAGGAGGGTAAAAGCATCCCCACATTGGAAGGACCCTCAGGTTCTAAGTCTGTTCCAACTTACGGTTCAGTGCTGATCTTTGTGTTGTCCTTCACCACATAGATGCCAAAAGAGCCGTCCATGTGATCTGGAAAACACCCAAAGAAGAGCCTCAAGAAGACTGGCTACAACTGACCCATGAGGCCCTTTCTGCCTGCCTTTCCAGAGCAGCTAAAAGCAGGCTCTTCAAGATTGCATGGTATACACACACTACTGTATATAAAATAGATAATCAACAAGGACCTACTGTATAGCACAGGGAACTATACTCAATGCTCTGTAATAACCTATATGGGAAAAGAATCTAAAAAAGAATAGATATGTGAATATGTATAACAAAATCACTTTGCTGTATACCTGAAACTAACACATTGTAAATCAACTCTAATCCAATATAAAATTGAAAATTACAAAAAAAAGATTGCATGGTATGGAGTTTCCTCAAAAATTAAAAGTAGAACTACCATATCATGCAGCAAACCCACTTCTGGGTATTCATCCAAAAGAACTGCAGTCAAGACCTCAAAAAGATATCTGAACTCCCATGTTCACTCCAGCACTATTCATAATAGCCAAGATGTGGAAACAACCTAAATGTCCACTGACAGATGAGCACATAAAGGAAACGTGACATAAACATACAATGAAATACCATTTAGCCTTAAAAGGAAATTCTGCAATATGCAACAACATGGATGACCATTGAGGACATTATACTAAGTGACATAAGCCAGTCACAGAAAGAGAAATACTGCATGACTCCACTTATATAACGTATCTAAAGTAGTTGAATTCATATTGATAGAATCAAAGAGTGGAATAGGGGTTACCAGGGGTTGGGGGAGTGGGAAACGGGAGGTTACTAATCAATGGGCATAAAGTTTCAATTAATCAAGCTCTAGAAATCTGCTGTATAACATTGTACCTATAGTCAACAATACTGTATTGCACACTTAAATATTTGTTAAAAGGGTAGATCACAGATTACCTGTTCACATCACAATAAAATAAAATAAAAAGATTGCATGGAAGGGGGATAAGACTTCTGAAAAAGTAGAGTAAGGAACTTGGCAAAAGAACAAATTTACTGACAAAAATCATTAAAAAAAAAAAAAGAACAGTAAGCTAAAGTCTCTGCAAGTTGTCCTAAAGGCATACAGCATTTTAAGAAATACTCATTCAAGAAAATCTACTAAATCTTGGTAAGAACAGTGAGAGTCTGTGGCACTGGAGCCATGGCCCACTCCCTTACCCACCTAGCCCCCAGCTCTTTGTAATGGAAGCTCTACCCAGGTAGGTGCAGCCAAGGAGATGGGGGCTTCTTCTTCCCCTGGCTCCCATGCTTAAAGAATTAAAGTAAGATAAAATAAAAATTTCTCATCAAAGAGAAAATGCCATCAAGAGATGGAAATTATTTTTTAAAAAGAAACAAATGTGGACTTCCCTGGCGGTCCAGGAGTTAAGACTCCGCGTTTCCACTGCAGGGGGCATGGGTTTGATCCCTAGTCGAGGAACTAAGATCCTGCATGCTGTGCGATGCAGCCGAAAAAAAAAAAAAGAGAACCAAATGGAAATAATTCAGGGGTTAAAAAAGTACAATAACCAAAATAAGGCTCAACTGTAGATCTGAACTGGCAGAAGAAACGATCAGCAAACCTGAAGATAGAACAATGGAGACTATGAAATCTGAAGAACAGAGAGAAAAAAATATAGGAAAGTGAAGAGAGCCTCAGAGAAATGTGAGATGTCATTAAATGCAACAATATATATGTAGTGGGAGTATCAGAAAGAGGGGAGAAAGGGACAGAATATTTAAAGTATTAATGGCTGAAAATTTCCCAAAGTGGATGAAAAACAATATGTATATCCAGCAAACTCTACAAACTCCAAGAAAGATTAAACACAAAGAGCTCTACATCCAGACATAACATAGGCAAAATGTGGAAAGCAAAAATAAAGATAAGATCTTGAAAGCAAAAAGGGAAAAACAATTTGTTACATACAAGGGCACCACAGTAAGATTAACAGCTAACTTCTTAACAAAACGATGTAGGTTAGAAGGCAATGGGATAATATATTCAAATTACTGAGAGTAAAAAAGTGTTAACCAAGTATCTTATATTCAGCAAAGTATCTTGAAAAAATGAAGGTAAAATAAAGACACTCCCAGATAAATAAAAACTGAGGATACCTGTTGCTGGCAGACCTGTCTTACAAGAAATATTAAAGGTGAAATGTTATTCAGCCCTACAAAAAGGAACAAAGTACTGATACGTACTGCAACGTGGATGAAACCTAAAAACATCATGCTAACTAAAAGAAGGCATTCATAAAGGACCACATACTGTATGATTCCTCTCCTATGAAATATGCAGAATAGCCAAATCGATTGAGACAAAGTAGATTAGTCGTTACCCATGGCTGGGGATGGGGAGGATGGAAAGGAGGGACTGCTAATAAGTACAGGGCTTCTTTTGGGGATGATGAAAATTTCTGAAAACTGATGGTAGTGATGGTTGCACAGCTCTGTGAATATACTAAAAACCACTGAATTCTATACTTTAAAGGGATGAATTGCATGGTATGTGAATTATACATCCCTAATAAAAATAGATACTAAAGAAAGTTCTTCAGACTGAAAGCAAATGACATCAGATGGTAACTTGAATCCAAACCAAAAAAAGCGAAGCGCTAGTAAATATGGGTAACTATAAAAATCAGTATGATTACATATTTCTTTTCTTTTCTTAAGTGCCTTAAAAAATAACTGCATAAAACAATATGTATTGTGGGCCTCTAACATATAGAAATATAATATATGTGACAGTAACTGCACAAGGAGCACAGCTGCATTGGAGTAAAGGAATATCACCTCAGACAGTAACTCAAATCCACAAGAATAGATGAAGAGATCAGAAATGGTCAGTAAGAAGGTTAATATAACAACCTCTATAAATCATGCTTGCTTTCCTTTATCCGCTCAGTGTTTTTACACGAAATAAAAGTATATAAAGCAAGAAACATGACCAGTAAGGTATTACTGGGTCTCTCACGTATAATAGCAAAAGAGTTAGAAGGAAGAGAGCTAGATAGGAGCAGTGTTTCTATATTTCATTGTTAGTGAGTTATTACACATCCTAACAGATTCTGATAAGACATATATTTTAAGTCCTAGAGCAACCACTAAGAAATGACTAAGAAAAAGTGAAAAAATAACGGAATGAAAATGTTACACTAGAAAATACTCACTTAATACAAAAGAGAGCAGGAAAGGAGGAACAGAGGGAGAAAAAGACATGTAACATATAGAAAATAAAAAGCAAACTGGCAGATGTAAATCCAACCATATCAATATAACATTAAACAAGAATGGATTAAACAAACCAATCAAAAGGCAGAGTTTGTAAGACTGGATAAAAAACACAGGATCCAACTAATGGTGTCTAGAGGTAAGATGCTTTATTTTCAAAGACACAAATAGGCTGAAAGTAAAAGAAGAGAAAAATATATACCAAGCAAACAACAACCAAAAAAGAGAATGGAATGGCTATACTAATGTCAGGCACATTAGACTTTAAAACAAAACAATATTACTGAGATAATGATAAAATTATTGTAATAACGACAAATGATGTCACAATCACATCATAATGATAAAAGGTCAAGCCGTGAGGAAGATGTGACAATTACAAACATATACACACCTAAAAACAGACCTCCAAAATACACAAAGCAACAAACGACAGAACTGAAGGATGAAATAAACCATTAAAAAATAATAGTTGGAGGGCTTCCCTGGTGGCGCAATGGTTGAGAGTCCGCCTGCCGATGCAGGGGACGCGGGTTCGTGCCCCGGTATGGGAAGATCCCACACGCCGCGGAGTGGCTGGGCCCGTGAGCCATGGCCGCTGAGCCTGCGCGTCCGGAGCCTGTGCTCCGCAACGGGAGAGGCCACAACAGTGAGAGGCCCACGTATCGCAAAAAAAGAAAAAAAAAATAATAATAATAGTTGGAGATTTCAATACTTTCAACAGTGGATAGGGCAACTAGGCAGAAGATCAACAAGGAAATTGAAACTAACTAGACAAAACAGACAAAATACAGCATTCCACCAAACGTCAGTAGGATACATTCTTCTCAAATTCACATGGAACATTCTTCAAGACAGACCGGATTCTAGCCCATATAACATGCCTCAATAAATTTTAAATTTTAAAATAAATTTAAGGGAATTCCCTGGCGGTCCAGTCATTAGGACTCCACGCTTCCGCTGCAGGGGGCATGGGTTCGATCCCTGGTGGGGGAACTAAGATCCTGCAAACTGCACAGCACAGCCAAAAAAATAAAAATAAATTAAATAAATTAAACTTAAAAAGAAACAAAGTATGTTCTCTGACCACAAGAGAATTAGATTACAAATCAATAAAAGGCAGCAATTTGGAAAATTCACAAATATGTGAAAATTAAGCAACACACTTTTTAATAATCAGTGTATTAAACAAGAAGTGGAATGATTAATTAGAAAATACTTTAGCTGAATGAATATAAAAACACAACATACTAAAACTTACAAAATGTAGCTAAAGCAATGTTCAGAAGGAAATCTATAGCTGTAAAATGTCTGTATTAAAAAAGAAGAAAAATCACAGATGGTCAACTGATTTTCCACAAAGG
The DNA here is from genome assembly GCF_964341445.2 of Mesoplodon mirus. NCBI lineage: Eukaryota > Metazoa > Chordata > Mammalia > Artiodactyla > Ziphiidae > Mesoplodon > Mesoplodon mirus. The sequence continues at coordinate 57,465,309 of NC_138995.1, forward strand.
TAGCAAGACAGGGCTTCCCTGGTGGCACAGTGGTTGAGAGTCTGCCTGCCGATGCAGGGGATATAGGTTCGTGCCCGAGTCTGGGAAGATCCAACATGCCGCAGAGCGGCTGGGCCCGTGAGCCATGGCCACTGAGCCTGCGCGTCCGGAGCCTGTGCTCCGCAACGGGCGAGGCCACAAACAGTGAGAGGCCCATGTACCACAAAACAAACAAACAAACAACCCACAATGAGCTACCACTTTACACCCACTAGGATGGGTGTAATAAAAAAGACAGCTAAGAAGTGTTAGCAAGGATGTGGAGAAACTGGAACTTTCATACAATGCTGGTGGAAATTTAAAATGACCCGGTCATTTTGGAAAACAGTCTGGCAGTAACTTAAGCGGTTAGACATAGTTACCCTTTGACCCAGCAATTCCACTCTGAGTTATATACGCAAGAGAAATGAAGACTTATGTCCAACAAAAACTTATACATAAATGTTCTTAACAGAACTATTTGCAATAGCCAAAGGACGAAAACAACCCAAATGCTCGTCAACTGATGAATGGATAATTAAAATGTTGTCTATCCAGAGAATGGAATATCATTCACCCATAAAAAGAAATGAAGCACTGATGCATGGTACAACATGGATGAACCTTGACAACATTATTCTAAGTGAACAAACTAGACACAGAATGTCACGTATTGTATGATTCCAATTATATGAAATGTCCAGAATAGGGAGACCCATAGAAAAAGTAGGTTGGTAGACTGGGGGTTGCCCAGGGCTGAGGAGTTGGGGGCTACAGGGCCTGTGTGTAACCACTCGTGGATATAATCTTCTGGGGTGATGAAAATGCTCTAGAATTAGATTGTGGGATGTGTGTACAATCCTAAGAATACACTAAAAAATCACTGTACACTTTAAGTGGGTGATTCATATGGCATGTGAATTATATCTCAATAAAGCTGTTTAAACAATTACTCGAAAGGGCAGGCAGAAGGGTGGTTAGGCTAAATGGCGTCTATTTTCTTTCTGGCTACAAAGTTATAAGCACCTAGAAGGCTGCTGGTCCCAGATGGTCCTGGGATAGTTCTGAACAGCAACGGGACCCCCAGACCAGACCCAGGCGAAGGCCAGAGAGAATGGCTGGACCAAATTTTATAGGGGGCGGGGGTCTGGCCCCCCGCAGGCCCATCATGGGGTGATCAAGCTCACTCACCAAGCATGGCGCTGATGAGCCTGTCGGGACAGGCCCGGGCAGATGTGGAACAGAGAGTGTTGAAATACAGCCCAGAGCCCTCCCGGATGGGGCTGAGCATCGGAGGCGGCGTGTAGGGAGGGCACTGGGACAGTCCCTTCAGGAGGCTGTCCACCAGGAACACGGGCGAGCGCAGGCAGCTCTGGCGGCATCCTCCCGGGCCCGGCTCCCCAGACACGGAGGGCGGAGGAGGGATGAGCAGTGCCTTGGGCCGGGGGAGCTTCTTCCGCTTCCTGTGTTGGCTGCTCTCCTTGCTGTCTCTCTCTTTCCCGTCCTTCTCCTGTCCCTGGAGAAGAAGAGACTTCAGAACCACGGGGGTCACCTGAGGCCACTGGCCCCACAGCTCAGACCTCAAGATGGCCTGAGAGTGGGAAAGGGTACTGACCAGCCAGACGCACACCCAGCATGGCCGTGCAAAGAGTCCTCAGCGCAGGAAGCCAGGCAGGGCCACCACGCCTGAGCCAGACTCCAGACCCTAAGCCGGGCGATGTTAGAGGCTGGGGCCTTCTCAGGCACCCACACCTCCCAAGGAGAGGCCCTCACTCAGACCATTTTGGAAACTCACGTCCGTTGTTAAAGTGACTGGCACTTAAAGTGTGGGGGCCAGACGGATGCAACAGCATGACAAAAGGAAAACCTGTCGCCCTCAAAATGACAGCAGCTCCTGGGAGACAAACAGTGGGCTCCATGCACCCCGTACCCGAGTCCAGCATGGACTTCTCCAGGTGGGGTCTTCCAGCACAGGCTGAAGAGACGACGGCTTGACCTTGCTATACTCTCTCTTACCTCCACGCAATCTCCCCTCCTCTCTGCCCATCTTACCCCTCCTCATCCTCCAGCTCTCAGCTGCAACACCCCCTTCCTCAGGCAGGGTCTCTGGTGCCCTCGGGGCTCCCACAGCTCACTCTCCCAGCCCGGCCCGTTCTGGGTCGTCAGTGTCCGGGGATGGGTCTATCTACTCCGCTGGGCTGGGAGCCCCAGGAGACGGGGGCAGGCCTGTTGTGGTCGCTGCAGTGTCCCCAGCCCTGGCCAGCAAAGGGCTAGACACAAAGGAAATTCACTGGAGGTTGCATGGATGAATGAACACGCAAATCAAGCTCTTCTGGAGTCAGGATTTGGGGGCTTTTCTCACAGCTCCCACTGGCAGCTGGAAAGCAGCTGGAAGGAAGTGCACCCACCTTGCTCCCCGGGGGATGGTTCGCTGGAGCCACAGGCACCAACACTGGGACCACCAAAGGGGCAGCAGTCATGTTGTCCAAGGACTTCCTGGCTCCCGGGGAACTCTGCCTGTCCCCTTCCGGCCTCAGCACCTGTCTTCGTGGCTTGCAAAACTCCATGCCACACACCTACACACAGAGCAGAGCCAGCCCTTTAAGAGACACAGTAGGTAGGGAGCAAGGGGCCCCTCCAGAGCAGCACAGCCCTGACTCCCGGCCCCCAGCCGGGCTCCCCGCAGGAGGACGGCTCCATCCTGAGATGAATGGCAGCTTCGCGCCCCTTCACCTGCGGCTCCTTCTTCCCTCGAGGTGACGGCCGCTGGTCGCTGTGAAAACACATGTGGCTGCTCAGCCCTCTCTCTGTATAAAACATCTGGCTGCAATTCTTGCAGACGTAAGTGCTCCTTGGCTCTGCCCAGTCTGTGGGACCACCATTGTGCTGGTTCCTGTGGGGAAGAAAGGGAGAATGGGACTCCGTCCCCAAACACTGATCCTCTGACAGACAGCTTTGGACGAACCCTAAAGAAATGGAGATGATGCCCCCGATTCTCCGTGGCCTGGTGCTCGCCCCTTCAGGAGTGAAGCATCTAGAGCTCGCTCACCCAGGGCCAGCACATCAAAGCCACCAGAGGACTCCCGAGGGGCTTCTGAACTTACCAGCCACCCGCCATGTTCTCCTCCTTCATTGGGTGGGGGAGCCGGTAGATATTTCCACCCTGAAGACGAAAATACATCTGAGCCAACATATCAGAAATGAGATGCAAGAGTGAAAACTATAAGACTTGGAAGAAAACACAGGTATAATTCTTGGTGACCCTGGAGTAAGCAGTGGTTTCTTGGATGACTCCAAAACCAAACAAAAGACATACGTACTGGACTTCATCAAAACTTACAACTTCTGTGCTTCAAAGGACATCATCAAGAAGTGAAAAGACAGAATAAGAGAAAAAAGTTGCAAATCGTGTATCTGATAAGGGACTATGTATATTTATGTATCTGTGATACATAATGAACTCTCACAGCTCAAAAATAAAATCACAACCCAATTTAAAAATGGGCAAAGACTCTGAATAGACACTTATCCAAAGAGGATATACAAATGGCCATTAAAAGATGCTCAGGATTATTAGCCATCGGGGAAATGCAAATTAAACCATAATGAGATTATCATTTCCCACCCACTAAGGTGAACCAACTGGACAATAACAAGTGTTGGTGAGGATGCAGAGAAACTGGAGGCCTCATACACTCTGGGTAGGGATATAAAACAGCACAGCTTTTTGGAAAAGTCTGGCACTTTCTCCAATAGAATTACCCTATAGCCCAGCAATTCCCCTCCAAGGTATTTCCCAAGAGAAATGAAAACATATGTCTAAATAATAATCTGTACACAAGTGTTCATAGCAGCATTATCACAATGACCAAGAAGGGAAAAGAACCCAAATATCTATCAGCTGATGAATGGATAAATAAAATATGGTGTATCCATACAATGGACAAGTTACCAGCGATAAAAAGGACTGAAGTTCTGACCCATGCTACAGCACAGAGGAACTCTGCGAACATCATGTGAAGTGAAAGAAGCAAAAGACACAAAAGGCCACGCAGCGTTATGATTCCAATCACATGAAGTGTCCAGAATGGGCAAATCCATGGAGACAGTAGGTAAATGCATGGTTGCCAGGGGCTGGGAGGGATGGAGAGATTGCGGGTGACAAACAAGGGTGTGGGGTTTCATTTTGCAGTGATGAAAGTGTTTTGGCAAAAGTGGCGATGGGTGCATGACCTCGTATACAGACTAAAAACCACTTATGGTGCATTTCAAAATGGCGAATTAGAAGGCATGTGAATATTAAAGCTGTTAAAAAAAAAAAAGAGAGGAGGAGGTAGCTGTGGTGTGACAGGAAGGATGCTGGACCTCGGAACATCACAAAGAGACGTGGCCGAGCTCTCTGCGCCCAGGACCTCATGGGCACAATGTGGGAGGACCCAAGCTGCTCCACAAGGGCGGACCAGCGCCAGGCCTGCAGCAGGGGCCAAGTTGGACTTGTGGACCTGTGATTCACAACCAGAAAAGACACAGCATTTCATGTACAAATATCAAGGGCAAAGGAGCTCTGCCTTTCATTCTCTGAAGAAATGAAGGAGGCAAATCCAGAAGGAAGTGAAAGGCAGAAAGAAAGCAAATAGAAAAAGTTTAGTGAAGAAACATGATGCAAAGTGTCTCTGACAACTCTAAAGCCCTGCTCTGTTTTTTGTGTGTGTGTTGCAGGGCGGAGGGTGATGGGAGGAACCATCACTCCTCTGGACTTTCATTCCCCCCTCTGTAAACAAACTGCATCTGAGGATTTGCTGAGGTTAAATACAGTGCCTGGACAAGTCAGAAACACGGACTCAGGTAAGGACGAGACTCTGCCTCCCGCATGGTCAGGTCCCGTGAGAGGGCCCTGGTACCTGGATCCTGTTGAGTATCGTCAGCTTGGACTTGGAGTCCCAGGGGGGATCTGCTGGAGGCCCGGCCGACGACGAGAAGGAGGCCATGGCTACCTGGCTTGCAGAAGCCGCACAGCACATATCCATTTTCACCTTCTCCTTCCGGAAGCCTGGAAAGCGCTGGGCCCTGGAGTTGCCAGAGAAGAGCCTGTAGCCTCCGACCTGGGAGCAGGTCGGGCCCTCTTCACCTTTTGTGGCCCCGGAAGCTGTGCCATTCTCAGCCTGGGCCTGCGTCCCTGGGAGGTGGGCTCTGGATGGCTCCTCCCCTCCTAACTGGGTCTGACGCAGGCCCCCGTGGGAGATGTCCCCCATGTACAAGGTCCCTTTCGAGGATCTCAACTGCTTGGTCAGAGAGGAGATGTCTGGCTTCCAAGGAGGGTCCAGGGACGACGCTGTGAGGGCAGGTGGAGCAGCAGCCACTTTTGGTCTTCCCTTTGTGTCCTGCCTCACGCTGCTGGGGGAGGCCTCTGTGGGGAAAGCGGGTGTGGATTTTCTCCTGCGGGCTAGGGATCCCTCTGGATCAGGGTTCACGGGGCCAGCATGGAGAGAGTCAACAGTGGGCGCCATAGGTGGGGGCTGCTGCGGCCACGGCCCCTGCAGTGACTTCGGGGCAACTTGCTTGCCGTCGGGTGTGGGAAGCTGGGAGGAGGAGGCGGCGGCCACCTGATTGTGGGAGAAGATTCGCTGGGACTTGGTGATCATCTGGAACACCTGCATCTGCTCGTGGCTCATCAGAGACTCCTGAGACTTCAGGAACAGCTGCCGGAAGAGCGGCGTGGCATCTGACGGGAGGCCGCTGGACTTCTGGCCCTCCTGGGGGCCAGGCTCACCAGGGTTCTGCCATAAGGAGTCGCAGTTGAACTTGCTCTTCTTGGAAGCCCAGGAGTCGTCTTCCCCGCTGGTGCTGGCATATCTGGGGTCACCCGAGGCCTCCCCCGGTGCCCTCAGGAGCGTTGGAGGGAAGGGCGGTGTGTCATCCAGACCGGTGCCCCGGCTGGATGAGGGCTCCCCCGCAGGGGAGACGCTGCTGAGCCCGGGGCCAGGCTCGGAGCCCTCCCGGGACGGCATTGCAGAGGGCTTGTGGACGACAAACATACTGTTTCCTTTGCTCTTAGGGCAGCCCGACAGGTTTCGGAGCCACTGGAAACTGTGGCTTGATGGCTGGGAACTGGCGGGGACCGTCTGGCCACGGAACAGAGGCAGGCAGGCGGGCAGGGGAGCGCCCTCGGGCCAGCCCTCCAGGGATGATGGGGGCTGGAGCAGCGGCAGCTCCGGCTCGGCTGTGTCGGGGCCGCTGTTCTCCGCTGCCCGCGACTGGACGGCTGTGAACACGTCCGTGGCAGGCTCCTTCCGTGGGGGCCAGGGCTCCTCGGGAACCTCAGTGCCCAGGGCTCCTGGGGCTGCCGGAGTGCTGGCTGGGCCGCAGGAGGAGGACCCTGACGAGCGCAGAGAGGAACAGGCCGTGTTCCTCCCTTTGCCGCTGTCTGAAGGCCCTCCTGGGGCTGGCCCGGGAGAAGGGATCTTCTGGCAGACGATGCTGCTCACGATACAGCGTAGGAGGTCTCGGTTGGGCAAGAGGGAGCTGGGGGATGGGGCTTCCGGGGGCACCAGGGACCACAGGCTCGCGGGTGCGGGCTGGCTGGCCACCTCGTGCGCATGGGGTGAGTTCCCGCAGGGCTCCTCCTCCGGGGGGGCCTCCTTGAGGATGCACAGGCCGTGCTGGACCTCGTAGTGCCGGCGCAGGGAGCGGTAGTCGCAGTAGCTCTTGCTGCAGCCCTGCTCAATGCACACAAAGGGTTTGGTCTTCTGGTGGGTGAGCATGTGCCCGGTCCTGGAATCACATGAGGAGGAAGTTAGCGGGTGTCTCGGCGAGGGTCACCCACTGCAGGAACCCAGGCGTGTCCCCGGGGGCAGCAGCATCGCAACTCAGAAACTGTGCTCAGACCCTATGAGGAAAGACCCCTGCTACGGCCAAAGCCGTCTGGAAGGGGGAGCTCTTGCCCTCACCCCTAAGCAAACCCCTAATCTGAGATTAAAAAAATCAGTGGGAGCCAAGTCAGAGTTCCCCAAAGTGGGTTCCTAAGGAACACCAGTCTCCAGAGTTGCTCCCTGAGGACTTGGGCTCAGCTGGCAAAGAAGTTTGGAAAAAACACTGTTTACTTCTTGGAGGTTCATAGTAGCAAACTGAAAAGCCACAGAGCAGATAAAGAGAGGTCTGTTGAACTTTCCATGTCTCTCAAACTTATTTGCCCACAAAACCATTTTTTTAAATAGACCCTTTTAGCATCCCCGAGAACCAGAGAACCAGAGTTCTGAGAACGCACTTGTGGAAATGCTAACTTGGGGATGATCCTTCCTTGAACAAAGGAGTCTTTGCCTTCCCACAGGAGTCCTCTAGACAGCTACCTGGGAGCCCCACAGCAACAACAATAAAAAGCCAAATGTGCCTATAATTTCTACAAATATAAAAGAATGCAAGTATGTATTATATTTACATCATACTTATACCTGCATTAATATATTATACATATAAACAAATGGGTAAATCACCCTTTGGATCCCAAAAATCCTACTCCGGATGGTTCTAATCAATGGGACCCAGTAAATAATGAAACCCTTTCCCAAACGTGGACCCTTGGCCTCCATCTGAGGGAAGCAGCAGAGAGGGCATCCGGAGACCCACTTTCTAGCCCTAACTGTTACCAGCTTGTGACAGGAGTAAATCATTTCCCATCCTTAATGGGGAGAGGGGAGAGGATACAATGAAAGCGGGATTCATCGAAGCCTCAGTAAAGGCTGGGCGAGCTGTAAAAATGCAAGGGATCGTCCTCTCCCACTTACGAGTCTCTCAGTTTGAAAGTCTGTCTCTCCTCCCTCGGCAGCAAGAAAAGCTTATCATTTCTAAGACATGAAGAACAAACGGAATTCTGCTCCTCTTACACTGAGCTTGCTTTTTAAAGTCAAGTTTTAAAAAAAAATCGAGTTAATAAAAGGGGGAATTAAAAAAGGAAAAAAGAGAGTGAACACTGCATTGCCACGTTCTAGAAACAGGCATTTCAGAACCCCTCACTCCCTGGTGTTATCCCAACATATATTCCTCATGGAGTGCATATCTGTTCTGCTCAGCACCTAAGGGACTCTGAAACTTTCTCTACAGTTAGCCCAACTCCCTCCATGACAAAATTGCCTCTGGAGTGTGTTTTTAAAGCACACGGGTCCTGTCTGCAAATCACAGCAGCGCTCTCCTCACTGGAGTGAATCTGGAGGCTGGGGAGGGCGGGCTGTCCGGGGCAGTGTAGGCCCTGCCCCCCCCAAACACTGGCCGTGGGAGGAGCACAGGTCGCACACACCTGGGACACCCGACGGTGGGGGGCGGTGCAGGTGGATGGGAGGGGATGCAAAAGAACCAGGAACACGCCCAGCCCCCAGCAGCCCCCTGAACAGACGTCCCGACCAGACTCCTACATACAGGTGGTCCTGACGCTTAAAGGCCTTGCTGCAGGTTTTGCACACGTGTCTCCTCTCCTGGCTGTGCGTCAGGTAGTGCTTGCTGAGAGAACTGGCGCTGCTGAACACCTTCCCGCAGAGGCTGCAGTCCAGGAGTGGGTTCTGAGGGGACCTGTGCTGCCGCTTTCCTTTCCTTGTGCTCCCAGACGTGGCCCTGCCTCCTTTGTTAGCCTCTTTGGGCACCTTGAGCACGCCTAGCCCCAGGTCTAGACAGAGGGAGAAAGCACACGTTATGACATCCGGGGACATCGGAGCCCGGGCGGAAGCACTCTACCACCCTCGGACCAACTTCAGCAGCTGAGTCCAACTCAGGGAGTTGGCCGAGAACCCCAACTTCAGCAGCTGCACTCGCAGAGAAGACCAGGCTTAGCACCAGGTGAGGGGGAGAAGGGACCCTGGTCAGGCCACCCCTCCAGGGCAGCACCCAATCTTGAAGCCACACTTGGGGGGTAAGGGAGGGGACAGCAACAGTCTGAGTGCTTCCAGGACAGAGTGACTGGACAGGCAGGACTTCATGACGGTAACATCAACAGCACACTTGCAAGTGCGATCCAGAAATGCACAATGCAAAACCTTAGAAAAGTTTAAGTCCTTTCTCCCAGCCAATTCCACGCTGGGTTTTTAATTAATGAAATTAAGGCAGATCTGTACAAATTAACGGAGATCTTGCAGTGAACTGCAAGCGAGTTAACTGCAGCATTGTTTTTCCTGGTGAAATGTGAGAAACCACCTAATAACTGACACGAGGGCAGGTGGGTGACTGTATTCTGGTCTCAATGGTCTATGGCGCAGGCATTTAAGATACAACTGTAGGAAAATATCCGATGACGTGAAAGGATGTTCATGCCGTACCACTAAGTGCTGTGCCACTTACAAGAGGATTGTTGAAAAACGGAATGATCTAGTCTTTAAAAGGGAAAAATAAATTTGAATACAAACAAACAGAATGGGATTGATTGGTAGTATCATGGATCAACTTAATTTTCCTTTCCCTGTATATCTGAATTTTTCATGTTTCTGTATTCCTTGGGTAAATGATAAAAGGTATTTCCACGAATCACGTCATCAGGGGAACAGGTGAAGAGGCTGGGAACGTCCATGTGGGAGAGGGCGATATCTTCAAGTAGCTGAAGGGCCAGGATGTGGAGGAGGGAGCACATTGCTTGTGTCTTGCTACAAGGGGCAGAGCTAGATTTGATGAATAAAAGGTAAAGGGAGGGACTTCCCTGGTGGCGCAGTGATTAAGAATCCGCCTGCCAATGCAAGGGACATGGGTTCAAGCCCTGGTCCAGGAAGATCCCACATGCTGTGGAGCAGCAAAGCCCGTGCGCCACCAACTACTGAGCCTGCGCTCTAGAGCCCACGAGCCACAACTACTGAAGCCCACACACCCAGAGCCCGTGCTCCGCAAGAGAAGCCACCTCAATGAGAAGCCTGTGAACCGCAATGAAAAGTAGCCCCCGCTTGCCGCAACTAGAGAAAGCCCACATGCAGCAACGAAGACCCAACGCAGCCAAGAATAAATAAATAAATTTATATTAAAAAGATGTATAAAAAAAAGTATAGGGAAGCTGATTTTAAATGACTAGAAACATAAGGATACAAGACCTAAGAACTCTGCAGGCTTGCTGCTGTGTTCCCAGCTCCTGGGATTCCCATTCTTGTACTCGTAGGCACACAGTAACTGTTGGATGGATGAATCCTGGAAGATTTTTCTACCCCTTAAGATGGATTAGACTGCCTCACGGGACAGCAAGTTTAGAAACTGCCCTTCATCTAGGATGCAGCAGAACCTGGACCCAAGAATCCAACAGGTCAGGGCATGGATACTGCACTAAAGGACCCCAAATGCTAATTCTCTGTGGCTGAGATGTAGCTTGAGAGACACAGCAGAAAGGAACCTCGACTCTCATCCCAACTCTGTCTCTGGCCATTTGTCACTTAACCTGTCTGGTCTACATCTTCTTCATATGAAAAGCTGCTGTGTCGAGTGGTCGAAAGATTCTAACAGTTTAAATGAGGGAAAATAGGACTCCCATGTGGGAAAGTCCTTGCCTTGCTAACTTACTTTAAAATGTTCATTAGAGGACTTCCCTGGTGGCACAGTGGATAAGACTCCGCGCTTCCAATGCAGGGGGCCCGGGTTCGATTCCTGGTCAGGGAACTAGATCCCATATGCATGTGGCAACTAAGAGTTCGCATGCCACAACTAAGGAGCCCGCCTGCCGCAACTAACACCTGGTGCAACCAAATAAATAAATAATAATAATTTTTTTTAAAAAAGATGAGTATTTAAAATAAATAAATAAAATAAAGTAAAATAAAATAAAATGCTCTTTAGGACCTCCCTGGTGGCACAGTGGTTAAGAATCCGCCTGCCAATGCAGGGGACACGGGTTCGAGCCCTGGTCCGGGAAGATCCCGTATGCCGCGGAGCAACTAAGCCCGTGCGCGACAACTACTGAGTCTGTACTCTACAGCCCGCGAGCCACAACTACTGAGCCCACGTGCCACAATTACTGAAGCCCGTGCACCTAGAGCCCGTGCTCTGCAATGAGAAGCCACCGCGATGAAGAGCCCGCGCGCCGCCAAGAAGAGTAGCCCCCACTCGCCACAAATAGAGAAAGCCCGCGTGCAGCAACGAAGACCCAACACAGCCTAAATAAATAAACAGAAGTTTTTCTCTAAAAATAAATAAATAAATAAAATGCTTATTAAAGCAACTGTTAAACTAGAAAACAAAATGTGGTTTCAAAAAAATTGGCAGGGGGCCTCCCTGGTGGCACAGTGGTTGAGAGTCCGCCTGCCAATGCAGGGGATACGGGTTCGTGCCCCGGTCTGGGAGGATCCCATATGCCGCGGAGCGGCTGGGCCCGTGAGCCATGGCCGCTGGGCCTGCGCGTCCGGAGCCTGTGCTCCGCAACGGGAGAGGCCACAACAGTGAGAGGCCCGCATACCGAAAAAAAAAAAAAAAAAAAAAAAAAAAAAAAAAAAATTGGCAGGGACACTGAAAAACAGGCACATTGAGTCACTGGCCCAGGAAGCCACTTGCTCTTCCCAGAAAGCATGTGCACAAGCTCTAAAACTGTGTGTGTTCTCCGACCAGCAAGCCTACAGGGAGGAATATGTGCGAAGAACTCATCCAAGAGAAAAGTCAATGGAAAAGTTATTCACAGATCCAGTCTATCAGGCAAGAATGGATTGTCTATCTGACAATACAATGGAATAACCATTACAATGACAACCGAATAGTCTACCTTCGTATAAGAAAGCAGACTCACTAAGTTTTAGAAACTTCAAATGAATTAGACACTTAATACATCTCTGCAAAACCATGTGTACCCTAGTGGCCTCACCTACGTTTTTTAAAAATCCACGTGTGGGAGCCATGGTGGGGATTTTTCTTGTTATTACTTTTCTTTATTTTCTAAGTTTTCTATATAAATATATATTACTTTTCTAATTAAAAAATATAAGCATATCCATTTGTATGAATCTGAATTTAAGTTAGAGAAGTGTAAAGAGTTAAAATTTAACGTTCAGTGGATTTTTTTAAATAAGGTAACCAAAAAAAAAAAATCCTCAAGTTTAAAACAAATTAGGAAAAATTGAACTAGATTAATGCTTTGTAACATTCGCTGGGGGGAACAGACCCATATGAAAATCTGGTGAAATATCACTGTTTCTCTGTCCAGCAAAACGCACACGTACTCACCCTAGTAGCATTTTTAGGTAATTTCTGTGGTTCAGGTTGAGAACCTTAATTACTGTAGCCAGGCCTGGCCCAGCACCTGCAATACCAAGGATGTCCTTGGTTTCTAGGATTTCACATTTAGCCATGGTTCCAACACGGGGACAAGGCTAACGGCTTGTCTACATTGTGTGGAGTGCGGGCCTCGGCAGTCTTTCATTCTAGCGAGTATGCAGGACATTTCTTGAGCTGCTGATCCCAATTAACACTGACATTTGTTCTGCAGGGCTGTTCCGGATGTGGCCTTCCACACGTGTGGTGTGATTATAAATATGAAGGAGCTCGAAGTCAACTCGTCTAAGCAACTTACCCAAGAACCCATGAAGTGGGTTAAAAACAAAAATCAAATTTATCCTATGGCGGAAGTCTGAAGGTAAACCAAAAGGTGATGTAACCAAGGTCTCTGACTGTTCCACTAGTTCTCCCTTTGCTCCTCCGCTGCGGAAGAGAAAGACTTAGAACTGCATCGATGGACTGTGGGAAGGTATTCTAACAGTACTGGTAAAAATCACTACCACCTGTCCAGTGCTTCCCAGCCCGCAAAGTGCTTTTACTTTCATTTCTTCTTTTGCTTCTTACTGCTGGCACTCTGGGGGGGAAGCAGAGTGGGTATTACTGTCCCCCACTTTACAGATGGAGACAATGAGGCGTAGGAAGGTTAGACAGCCAAGGAGCGGGTGGACAGGATACTGGGTCATTCTGGACACGCGAAAGGAGCCTCTGAGATGTGGTGATGGATGGGAAAGTGTCCCATCAACTCAAAGGTCTGTCCACACCACACACGAGATTAGGATACCCCCAAACCTCCAAGTTTCTCAACGTTATTCCCCAGGATCAGTGTTCAGTTCCCTTGACTAGGAAGTTGGGAACAATTTCCAAGTAGGAAAAAAGTGACTGTTCCCTATTTGCCTGTGGAAGAGAAAAATGTTCTTAACCATTCCGGGTACACTCAACCCCTCACCAGCCACAGGAATTCTCAAACAGCCCGCCAGGCCGGGGACCCGGGTGGACAGCCTCACCTTGTAAGGCAGTCTGAGATTCCGGATCTGCATACTCCACCAGCAGCTTCATGGAGTCACTGTCCTTCCCTGAATACACGGACAGGGCATCCAAGTTGTCCTCCAGCATCTCGCTGGGCGCGTCAGGCATCAGGAGGCTGGGGTCCAGGTCCAAGCGCCTCAGGCCGTCGTACAGCAGGTCTCGTGAGCTAGGCCCCAGATCCCGGTTGAGGGTGTCGCTGTATTTGAGCGCCTGGCTCTCGGGAAACGAAGGGAGGTGCATCTCAGATGGAAGGGTGCCCTTGTCCCCCAGGCTGCACTGGTCCATGGCTCTCCACTACCAGGTCTCAGCCAAGAGCTACTCTCTAAACAAGCAAGGCTGTGTAAGGAGTCAGGGAGGAGAGAGCTCTTGGTGGTGTTTATTTCCTGAGAATGAACGAGGAGGAATCACAATTATGAGATGGCAACACACATGGTGGATAGAGCGTGGACTTAGAATTCAAACAGACCTGTATGGGGGTTTGTTCTCGGCCACTTAACAGCCACATGACCTTGGGCAAGTCACTTAAGTTCCATGAGCCCTAGTTTCCTCATCTGTAAACTGAGTGTAAGAGTACCTCCATCATAAGATTGTTGTAAGGAAAAAGCAACCTAAATGTCCATCAACAGAGGAATGGATAAAGAAGATGTGGTACATATATACAATGGAATATTACTCAGCAATAAAAGAGAACAAAATAATGCCATTTGCAGCAACATGGATGGACTTAGAGATTGTCATACTGAGTGAAGTAAGTCAGACACAGAAAGACAAATATCATATGATATCACTTATATGTGGAATCTAAAAAAAGGGGGGATACAAATGAACTTATTTATAACACGGAAGTAGAGTCATGGATGTAGAAAACAAATTTATGTTTACCAGGGGATGGTGGGGGGAAGGGATAAATTGTGAGATTGGGATTGACATACACACTACTATATATAAAACAGATAACTAATAAGAACCTACTGTATAGTACAGGTAACTCTACTCAGTACTCTGTAATGGCCTATATGGGAAACGAATCTCAAAAAAAAGAGTTGATATATGTATATGTATAACTGATTCACTTTGCTGTACACCTGAAACTAACACAACATTGTAAATCAACTATACCCCTATAAAAATTTAAAAAAAAAAGATTGTTGTAAGGAATAAATGAAAGGATTTTGGCAACATGGTGGACTAAACTGACCTCTTTCTCCAACTATAAACACATAGAGATATGAGAAAAGACCATTTTTAATACAGAGTCAAGCTCAAGAGACAGGTAAGACCCCAAGTGCCAGCAACAATGAGGAAACTCAAAGCCACAGGTGAGAGCACAAGTTGGCCCAAGGGGAAAGTCAGACTCCAATACAGGGCCTGGAACTGTCATCCAATATGGTGGCCACCAGTCACATGTGGTGATGACACACTTGAAATGTGGCCCCGAATTGAGACCTGCTGTAAGTGTCAAATACACTGGATTTGGAAGACTTAGTACCCAAAATAATTCATTTTCATATTGATTACATGTTGAAATGATAATATTTTGGATCTACTGGCTTAAATGTAATATGTTATTAAAATTAATTTCATCTACCTCTTTATTTTTTAATGTGGCTATTTGCAAATTTTAAATTATATACATGGCTCAAATTATATTTCTCTTAAAGAGCACTACCCTGGAGGCTGGGACCTGAGGTTGTAACAAACACATGGAAAAGGAAACAGGGACTTGAGTTCACAGGAAAGGTAGACCTGGGACCCTGGAAGAGCCAAGCCATCCACAGGAAAACTAAATAAATGAAAGAAAAACACCGCACACAAGCCTTGAAAAGCATCACAAGGGGCTTCCCTGGTGGCGCAGTGGTTGAAAGTCCGCCTGCCGATGCAGGGGACACGGGTTCGTGCCCCGGTCCGGGAAGATCCCACGTGCCGCGGAGCGGCTGGGCCCGTGAGCCATGGCCACTGAGCCTGCACGTCCAGAGCCTGTGCTCCGCAACAGGAGAGGCCACAGCAGTGAGAGGCCCACGTACCGCCAAAAAAAAAAAAAAAAGGCATCACAAGAACTAGTTAAAAACAGGACGAGAGACAACAAAACCTAGCAGAGAAAAGAAGAAGACACAAGGGGCAAGGATATTTTTTAAAAGAAACAAATGAAACTTCTAGAAATGAAAGACTTTTAAATTTAAAACTCACTGGGAGGGTTAAACAGCAGATAGATAAACAGTGCTGAAGAGACAAATAATGAACGGGCAGAGCAATCTGAAGATAACTCCCCCCCAGAATTCAGTGCAGAGAGAGAAACAAATGGAAAATACAAATGAAGAAGCAAATGCAAAAGCCCAACATATGCCTAAAAGGGGTCCTGAAAGGGAAGAGGAGAGGATGGAGAAGACATGGTACCTCAGGATGGCGGAGGGATTTCCAGAACTGCGGAAACACAGGGCTCCAGACTTAAAGATATGATTCTTGAAGGTATATGGTTAATCATGAACAAGCACTGCAAGGCCAGAGCAGGACAAAAAAAAAAAATGAATTCACTCCTCGACACACAAGCAGAACTGCAGAACCCTAAAGACCAAGAGAAAACCCTAAAGACTACCAGGAAGACCAGGCAGAGCATTTACAACTTCTCAACAGAAACGAGGCTAGAAGACAAGGACTACCACCACCTGCGGACTGAGGAAAGGCAGGAGTCAGCGCAGAACTCAATGCACAGGGAAGCCAGTATTCAAGAGTCTACACAGACTTTTCCAGACAAGGCATAAGACTGTACCTTGTAGACTTTGGCTCAAACACTACCACAGGTTTTGAATCATTTAGTAAAAACAAAAAGAAAGATGAAGATTAACTTCATACTTTAAGTATTCACACTAACCGTAAGAATCTAACCGTAACCGCAAGAGAAAAGGAATAAACTATGTAACATGTAAACTAGTAGAATTTATCGTAAAAAGAAAAAGAGAGAAAAGATTCAAAATATTAAAATCAGAAATTAAAGAAGGGACATCACTCATGATCTTACAAAATTACAAGGATTGTAAAGGAATACTATAAACAACCGCATGCCAACAAATTAGGCAACTCAGAGAAGAACGGACAGATTTCTAGAAAGATATAAGTTACCAAAACTGACTCGAGAAAACAGACTATCTGAAAAGACCTATAAGGGTAAAAAGCTTGAATTACTAATTTAAAAACTTCCCACCCATGCCAGCATAGAAACAGTGAAAAAAATCTACCTTGTCTGAACTGTGGAAAATAGTAAGGTTTACAGCAACCAAGCAAACACTTATCAAGAGAAAGGTGAATGAACCACCCCCACTTCCCCACTCTCCAGCTCAGCAGTGATTCTGAAGACAGCACCCCCCTTCTCTTGTGGGTTCCTGGTGTGGGAGGGAGCAGACAGGACCTTGTTCTCAAAGAACTGAGGCTGTCTGTCCTGACCTGTCAAATAGCTCCTGAAGGTCTAATGAAAAGGTGTTGCCTTTGTGAGTTGCCTTCTGAGTTGTGTCTAACTCAGAATTTGCTCAGAGCAGAGAGTGGCCATAGGGAAGGCATTTGTCAAAAACATCAAGGCAGTCAACCAGTCACTGCAGCCTGGGGCAAGGGATATTAACTGAGGCCGACAACAGACAGCACTGAAAGCCAGGGAGAAAAGCTGGAGAGTGAGATGCTTTGTGGAACAAGGGCTCTGAAAGGGCTCCACACTGGCAGTTTCTTACAAAGCTAAACATAAACAGCGCCTTACCATATACCATCCAGCCATCGCACTTCTAGGTATCCACCCCAATAAGCTGAAAACTTATGTCCATACAAATGTTTATAGCAGCTTTATTCATAACTGCCAAAAACTGGAAGATGTCTCTCAACAGAAGAATGGATAAACGAACTGCGGTACATCATATAATGGGATATTATCCAGCAATAAAAAGCAAAGAGCTATTGGACTTCCCTGGTGGCGCAGTGGTTAGGAGTCCGCCTGCCAATGCAGGGGACACGGGTTCGATCCCTGGTCCGGGAAGATCTCACATGTCGCGGAGCAACTAAGCCCGTGCACCACAACTACTGAGCTCACGTGCCACAACTACTGAAGCCCGCGTGCCTGGAGCCCACGCTCCGCAACAAGAGAAGCCACCGCAATGAGAAGCCCGTGTACCGCAATGAAGAGTAGCCCCTGCTTGCCGCAACTAGAGAAAGCCTGCGCACAGCAATGAAGACCCAATGTAAGCTGTAAGCTGCCTGCTGAATGTTGAAGGCCTGTCCCAACACTCACCCAGATCTCAACTGCAGAGACTGTGAGTTGTTTGATGTGGGGTTTGTTTGTTTGTTTTGCTTTGGACATTTAAGGAAATCTCTGTCAAATGTCTCTTTGGACACTTAAGGAAATCTCTGTCAAATCTCAGAAGAGAGACTTCACTGACCACGCGTGACAAAAAATACAGTCTTTATAAAAATAGCCTAGAGAAGTCACTAAATGAACAAACAATTAGAACCCACAGTGGACAACAGCAAAGCCTGGGGTGGAGGTGTGGGGGGGAATCTGATTCCCAGAGTTACCATATTATAATATTCAAAATGTCCAGTTTTTCAACAAAAAGTTAGGACGTATGCAAAGTATGGAGAGGGCCATCCATTTCACATAAATGGCATCAAACAATATGCAGCCTTTTCTGTCTGGCTGCTTTCACTAAGCATAGCATTTTCGAGTTCGATCCCCCCCTTGGGGCACATATCATCACTTTATTCCCATTTATGGATGAACACTATTCCACTGTGTGGATAGAACACATTTTCTTCATCCATTCATCTGCTGATGAGTATTCGGGTTGTTTCCATTCTGGGTTATCACGCGTAATTCTGTCCATAGCTAGACATTTAATAAACGCTTGATGACTGACTGATAAATCGAGTGGATCCTAGAATAACTGGAGTTTGGGCTAGTTTCCTAGGCCATAGGTTTCGACTGTTTTTAAACCTTTCATGTTGCAATGGAATAGACTAGCTGCAAGTGTAACGTCTGAGTGTCACATTATGTGTCCACCTGTGTGTCTGTGTTAAGTAGCCTACTGAGGGGGCTCAAATTGAAGTTCAGTGCAGGTCTGAAATCCTGTACCAGAACTCCAGGACCCAAGTGAGTTTCAGAATTCAGAATCTGAGGGGTTCAGAAAGGTAAATCAATGCATACGCCACACTGTAAGTAACCGCCAGTGGGTCCAGGGCAGCACCTGGTGACCAAATCATTCTTTCTGCATTGAAACCCTGACAGCTCAGAGTAAACAGAATAAATAAAGACAGGAAAGAGCAATATGTGAGTTCAGGTGTGGCCACAAAGAGGTCTGAGCCACCTCAGCATTTTCAGAGCTTCTGGGGATTCTAAATTGCAGACAAGGGAACTTGGATGACAGAAGTTTATATTTTAAGGCAAAGTGAATTTCTCTGCCAATTCCAAAGTTTCTTCTACAGTGCTGCTCTAAAGTGTTCCCAGCACTCCAAGGGGAAAAGAGCCCATCTCCTTCACCTCCCAACTATAAAAACACGCAAATCATATAAAACATAAAGCATTACTTAAAAGGAACATAAAGCAACATCTTCTAAAGTAAAGCTGTAAGCGTTTTCTCCTTGTCAGGCAGCACACCAAGCGCTCTTCGGGCCTTAATTCACTCACCCCTCGCAACGACCCCGAGGTCGGTTCTATCATTACTCCCACTTTGCAGAGAAGAAAAGGGACTCTGAGAGGGTAAATCATTTGTCCACAGTCACACACCTAACAGGTAGTTGAACCAGATCTTAAACCCAGATTATTATTATTATATATTTTTAAAATATATATATTTTTTGCAGTATGCGGGCCTCTCACTGTTGTGGCCTCTCCCGTTGCGGAGCACAGGCTCTGGACGCACAGGCTCAGCGGCCATGGCTCACGGGCCCAGCCGCTCCGCGGCATGTGGGATCTTCCCAGACCGGGGCACGAACCCGTGTCCCCTGCATCGGCAGGCAGACTCTCAACCACTGCGCCACCAGGGAAGCCCAAACCCAGATATCTTGACTTTAGAGCTTGTGTTCTTACCCGCTGCACAATACTGACTCCCTATAAATTAATCTGTAGACCGCACTGCACCAATTATACTAGAAAACACAAAAGGTGCCAGTGGGGGCGGGGTGGATCACAGGATTATGTCTCGGGATTTCCCCAATGCCGAAATCGCCTTCCTTCCAACATACTCCTACAGTCCATAGAACAAACTGGTCCGGTTACAACCTCAGGCAGGCACGCCAGAAGTCCAAAGGCTGGGCTTTGACATTTACATCCTCTTCCAGATAGTAAAGCACCCCCCACCCACGCTCAACCAGTACTGAACTTGCTCTTGTTCTGTCAACAGATACATTCAATTCAACAAGTTTTAGCACCTTCTATGCACAGAGCTCCCCACTACTCCCTGTAGGGCAGGGCTTCTGGTCCCCGGGAGACATTCCCAAGCGTCCAACTACTCTTTACAAGAATTTTGTAATTTTGTGCTTTCGTTTTGAGAACAATCTCAACAAGAAAATCTGTAGATCTGGATTATTGGATTACCACTTTGTAACCCAGTAATACGACCATTTGGTTTCAATGCCCGGGCTTTGTTTGTGATTGCACTAACGCCACGACGCTGACTAGGACTACTTTAATTGCCGCAGGCTAATGAGAAGGGGATAGAGGTGGACTGAGCTCATGATAATGCTCTTGGGCTCAACTAAAGCCAGTGGACATCATGGTACAAGTGGAGGTTTTGCTGCAGTTCAAACTGAAAAAGGGATGGGAGATCTGAGATACCACAGGGCCTGCTAAACCCAAAAGGGCCTGGTGTGGCAGTCTGCAAAGTATTTGTTTCAAGGAAGCCGTTAAATTCCAGCAAAATAGCAGCCCTCTCATTAAATTAATGTTTGTAATTTGAGTTACATTAGTTTGGTTGCTTTGTTTCTATTTGATTGGCAAATTGACTTTGGCTTTATGGTGGCACGAGAGCTGTAAGCTTTAGGAACTTGTGCCTCACTTTAGCATCATTTAGGCCTTTCTTAATAGTTTAAAAAACAGTTTAAGTCAACACTGGGGATCCAAAGCAATTTTAATTTTTTTTTCTTTTAAAAAAGGCCTATCGGGGCTTCCCTGGTGGCGCAGTGGTTGAGAGTCCGCCTGCCGATGCAGGGGACATGGGTTCGTGCCCCGGTCCGGGAGGATCCCACATGCCACGGAGCGGCTGGGCCCATGAGCCATGGCCACTGAGCCTGCGCGTCCGGAGCCTGTGCTCCGCAACGGAAGAGGCCACAGCAGTGAGAGGCCCGCGTACCGCAAAAAAATAAAATAAAATAAATAAAAATAATAAAAAGGCCTATCATTCCACGACTGGTGGGGTAGGAGGAGAAAGAGATTCTCCTGTGAAATGCTACAACCTCGTGGGAAAGTAACCCACCACAGATTCTAGACCGCAGCCATAAATCCACAATTAGGTAAATAATATTTACTGAGGCCTTGTTTGGAGGGAAGGGAGAGAACAATTTCAATATCTACCTGTTCTATAAAAATGTTTTACTCAGCCGGCAGTAAATTTCAATATTTTTCAATTAGTTACCAAGTTGAAAAATCTGTCAGAGTTTCTTTGGACAGAGTATCACTGTCCAGAAGAACTTTCTGAGCTGCTGGAAATGTTCTAAATCTGCATTGTCCAATGACAGCCACTCAGCACGTGCAGTTAATGAGCAGCTAGAAATGCAGCTAGCGCAACTGACAAACTAAGTTCTTTATTTTATTTAATTTTAATTAAGTTAGCTACAAATGGCTTGTGGCTACCACCTGGGACACTGCATTGAAAATAAGGTTATCCAACTTCTATTTAAAAACCTGGGGAAAAATATCTGATGCTCTGTCAACACTGAGTCCACAAAGCAACAACTGGCTGGAGCTGAGAAGCCACAGCTGCCTTTAGACACAGCATGCACTCTCCAGTTTGCCACAGTCCTCACCACTCCCTAACCTCTCACACCTGGCCATACCGCTCATCTATATGCCCTGCCCAGCCCCTTGAGACATCTGAATTTATGACACGGATTTGTGCCGTTGCCCTTGACCACCTTCTCTTCACTCGGCTTTACCAAATGAAACGCTTCCAAATAAGACCGAAACGCCCCCTCTACTGCAGAGAATACTCCCAGCATAACTAACTCTGAGATTATTTCCCCCTCCTCTGAACTCTGATAAGCACTTGTCCGACAATCCATGTAACACTCATCCTGAATGGCTTCAAAATTTAATTATCTTTCAGGTTCTTCTATTTTCCCCTGGACTATAAGCTCTAGGATGACTTTGACTCTGCCTTATGTGTCTATACTTCTTATAGCATCTTGCTGGTCACAGAACTCTGATCAAAGAAGGCTCTCAGCATCCCTTTCCTTATGAGTGACAGGATTCCATTGGGCCACCTCTCTTCCTCTGTGAGCAGCCCTAACCTGTTGGTGTGTCAGCTTTGCCACCTCCCCCTCCCCACCAAGAGCCACCTTCTCTTCCTCTCTCTGCATCAGTGTTACCAGGGAGACAGTGATCATGTCTCAGTAACATCAGGTTGTTGGGAGCTGGGAGGTAGGAGAGACTTGCAGCTTTTACCCCGCCAATGCCAATTCTTTCCTTATTTTCCCACTCCAAACATTGTTGTAAACTACAGGCTTGTTTTGTTTAACCTACACAGTGTTTTTAAAAATTGGATCAAAAGAAAAAAGAAAAGAAAAAAAAATTGGATCAGATTGCCTGAATACCCAAAAAATAAAAAATAAATAAAAATTGGATCAGCCACCAACATTTTTTTTAATGGGGAGATTACACCTAGAGATATGAATTTCTGGCTTCTCTTGAAAATGGTTAGATTTGATATTCCCGGATAGGTAATAATAGGATAGAGTGAGGGACAACGGCCATCTCTGGATGGGGCAATGGCCTCCAGGTCCCACAGTCCCCACTTACCTTCTGGCCTGGCCCCCATAATAACCACCATCATAATACTAAGAATAGCAGCAAACATTTACCAAAGCGTTATCATGTTTCAAGCATCACTGCAATCACTTATATATCACTTCATTTAATTCCCACAACATCCCATTGAGGCATAAACTATATTATTGACCCTATTTTACGGATGAGGTGAATAAAGTCCACACAAGTTAAGTAACTTGTCCCAAATCAAGCTTAGCATTCAACCCTGGGAAGTCCGACTTCAAAGCCCTCACCCTTAACCACTCACTGTGCTGTGATTCCACGCTTGACGCTGGGATTCCTGCCCTATACTCTGCACTTACGTTCTTCAGTTGAACAACCAAGGAAAACTCCTCCTCTAGCCATGTAACCAATATATAACTTTAACCATAAGTTTAACTCATTTCCTCTGATCGCTCATTTAAAAAGCAGATATAAAGCTTATGCTGGAAAACAGAACAACATAGAGGAATCAGAAGGCTATGATTGCACTTGCCAGAGAGACTTCTTACATAGAATTAACTAAATGAGGAAAAGAGACATCAAAGTTTCTCACTCCACAAGTTCTTCCTACCAGAAAATGCAGATAATCGTTAAAATCTAGAATAGACATTTTCGTAGTGAGGACAATGAGAGGACCTCCGGGGTCCTCGAGAGTCTTTCAGGGAGCCTGTGAGGTCAAAATTATTTTCATAACAATATTTAGATGTTATCTGCCCTTCCTATTCAGTGAAACTTTCCAGGGGCTACAGGACTTATCTCAAAAGGCTGAATGCAGAAGCAGATATAAGACTCCAGATGACTCTAAAAATGTAAAACGGGACTGCCCTGGTGGCACAGTGGTTAAGAATCCGCCTAACAATGCAGGAGACACGGGTTCGAGCCCTGGTACGGGAAGATCCCACATGCCGCAGAGCAACTAAACCCGTGAGCCACAACTACTGAAGCCCGTGTGCCTAGAGCCCGTGCTCTGCCACAAGAGAAGTCACTGCAATGAGAAGCCTGTTCACTGCAATGAACAGCAGCCCCCGCTCGCCGTAACTAGAGAAAAGCCCGTGCACAGCAACAAAGACTGAACGCAGCACCCCCCCCAAAAAGTAAAACGATGCCACTATTCTTGCTAAATTTTTTATCTTCTGAAATATAGTTTTTTAATAAAAATGTCAATTATGTTAATATATAATGGGTTTACGATTGCTATTTTTTTTTAATTTTTATTTATTCATTTATTTATGGCTGTGTTGGCTCCTCGCCTCTGTGTGAGGGCTTTCCCTAGTTGCGGCAAGTGGGGGCCACTCCTCATCGCGGTGCGCGGGCCTCTCACTATCGCGGCCTCTCCTGTTGCGGAGCACAGGCTCCAGACGCGCAGGCTCAGTATTTGTGGCTCACGGGGCTAGTTGCTCCGCGGCATGTGGGATCTTCCCAGACCAGGGCTCGAACCCCTGTCCCTTGCATTGGCAGGCAGATTCTCAACCACTGCGCCACCAGGGAAGCCCCCACGATTGCTATTTTTAAATGAATTAATTTTTAAAATTTTATGTTTAAACTTTTAATACAGCAAATATCAGCAGATACAGTTCACATGCACAAAAATACCCTGAGGTCTTCAATAATTTTTAAGTGTAAAGGGGTCCTAAGATAAAAAAGTCTGAGAACTGCTGCTCTGAAGAGAAAAAGTCCAGCATGTACGCATGGGCCCAAACAGGTGTGTATATGTGTCTAACCTAAACCCCAAATTCCAAACTGGTGGCCAGTAACATGTTTTGCAAGGTCCCACACCTTGGTGTGGTCTTTAATAAGGTCTTTAAATACTTATATTTAAATACTTTAATAATTTAAAATTTAATAATTTTAATAAATATATTAAATACTTATATTTAAATAAAGGTCTTTAAATACTTATTAAATTGGTTGTCAACATTTAAAGATCAAAAAGCTTCACGTAGAGACAGTGTTCTGGTTTCTTCTGGAAAAAAAAAAAAGAAAGTAAAAGTTCTGGCAACACTGCCCCGACACTTCCACTTGGCCATTTCCACTGGCTGGCATCGCTTAGATGGGGAACACAATCTTAGGTTCGCCAGTCTGGGCCTTTACCTGCCCATCCCCTGCAGGTATCTAAGTTGCTGAGCTAGAGAAAAAAAAAGGGTTTCTTTGCAATAAATGATAAAACATACACCAATCGAATAAATGTCTGCATTCCTACAGAGCAGTCAACATGTACGAGAAATAACCCTTTTCCTCATCTGACCTCCCAAAGCAGCAACTTCTAATGGTTTCACCATTGGTACAGAGACCCTTGCATTGATGAGAAACCCTTCTGCGAAAGAAAGGAATCCATCTGACAAAGTGGATGTCCTCAGACAAACGCAAAGGGAGGAAACTCACCAGGAGAAGTGCGAGTGAATGAAAGAGCCTCGAGGGAACAGGAGGGCCCAGTTTAGGTCGCACAGTGAAGGGGGTTCAGGTGACAGACCATTAGATATTTCCTCCTGGAATGCTGGATAATCAATTCGGGACACTCATCCAACTTCTTTTGCCCTGAAAGCAGGTGGTGGAAAGGCAGGGGCAGTCAGAACTTGGGTCGCCAAAGCAAGGGCACAGGTGTAAAACTGGGGGAGATTGGCAATTTGGGGAAGAAAGAAGAAAGCAATACTGAACTGGGGAGATCTAGGTAGGAAAAGGGATTTTGTTGTTAGAGGAGTTACCTTCTTTCTTTCCTTATTTTTCCTCCCTCGGGAAGGAACCTGGAGAGCTTTGCTGGGAGAAGCCTAATAGGGGTGGAACTGGTGATGCAAAGGGGTTTTCGATGGAGAGTTGGGGTAGGCGGTTGGAAAAATAAGTATTAGACGAGAGAGAAAATGGAAGGACTGAGCTGGTTGGTTATCAGTGGAAAGATCTTCCAAACAGGGGGACTCTTGGTGGGAAGAAAGAATTTTTGCTGGAAAGTGATCCTCAATGGAGGAGAAATCTGGGAAAGAAAAAATAATTTTTTTGCTAGAGGAAGCTCCTACAAGGAGCGGGAGGGGCGTAATCAAGGAGTCTGGGAGGGCTTTTTGGTTTTGCTGGAAGATCCTAAAAGGAAACAAATCTGGGTCCCCTAAAGGGGGGGGGGTCTCTTCAGGAGGAAAGGAGATTTTAGCACCAGGGGCCTAAAAAGCAGAGGGCGAATGCAAGGCCGAGATGCAGAAAGTGCGGAGGTCGGGTAGGGCCCGCGGCGCGAGCTAGGGAGTTGTGAGGGAGCAGTTGGGGCCTGGGGGGGCGGGAGAGGAAAGAAAAGTCGGCCCGGGCCTCTAGGGAGAGTCTTCTCCAAGGGGGAAGGGGCTGAGGGGATGCAGAAGGTGCGTGACGCGGTGCGAGGGGCACCCGCCGCGCCTGCTGCGCCCCTCGAAAGGGAGATTGGGGCCGCCTGAAGAAAAAATATAAACGAATTAGATTTTAAAAAGGGGAAGGGGTTGAAGAATGAGGAAGGGGCGGGAAAGGACGGGGTAGGGAGGAAGGGGAGGGGGGCAGGGGCAGCAGCAACCGGGTTTTACCCGACCCTGGGGTCTCGCGCGCCGGGCCTCGTGCCTTGCGGGCCTCCCAGCGGCCCCCGCCTCCCCCACGCCGCCCGCCGGCCGGCCGGGCGCGCACGCGCAGCCGGGCCCGCTCCTGGGGCTGCCCGCGCCGGCCGCCTCGCACCGCCCAGAGAGGCCTCGCGCGCACGCCTCGCGCCGCCCGGGCTTCCGGCGCGTGCCGCCCGGCCGCGCATGCTCTGAGGCTATTAGGCCGCCGCCGAGGGGCGGGGCCACGCGAGGGGCGGGGCTTGACGTGGTCAGGTGACCAGTGGCGGGCGGGAAAGGAGGCGGTTGGTCGCCATTTTGGAAGGAGGGCGGTTGAAGGCGGGAGAGTGTGAAGGCGCAGCGGGAAAGGAGCTGCGGGGGGAGGGGCCGGCCCCCCACGACCCACACACCGAGGCCGAGAGTCGGGCAGCTCCGGCCATTGTTCCTTGAGAGCGTCGTTCGGACGCAGCATGGGGAGCTCCGGCTCCCCGCGGGCCGCTCTGAGCTGCAGCCTCCCAAGATGGAGGGGAGGGGGTTGAGAGTAGGGGCCGCCCTCGCATTGTCGTGGGGCCTAGCGAGGCAGTCCCCCGTGCTCCCGAGGGGCCACCGAGGCCTTCCTGGCAGTGGGTTGGGAAGATGTGGGGCTGCAGAAGCACAAAGCGGGACGCGATCTGCTCCGCCTTTCTTTAAGCAAACCCTGAACCATCTGTGGGTCAGGCTATGTCCTGAGCTGTGCTGCCGGACAGAAGGAAACCGGGAAGAGCAATCGCCCGGGGTGGAAGGTGGGGGCGTGCTGATCGGCCAAGAAGTCTGAACCGTGGAACGACTTAGAAGGGGAATTCATTCCTTAGAAATTGCGCACTGAAAACCTATGGAGACAGCAGATTCGTGGTTGCCTGGGGGCGGGGATGGGTATCGACTAGTAAACAAACTCGAGGGAATCTGATTGGGGTGATGGAAATATTCTGAAAGTGGGTTGTAGCAATGGCTGCACAACGTGGTGACTTTACTAAAAATCCTTGTATTTTACACTTCAAATGGGTGACTTTCATGTAACTTATATCCCAATAAAGTTTTGATGTTTTAAAAAATTGATCCCTGGGGTAGGTAGAGCAGAGAGGAGAGGAAAAGGACTGGCATTCCACTTTTGGATTCCTTCATTCAACAACTATTGTTTATTGAGTTTCCGTTTTGTTCTGAAATACCGCAGTATATGAGTCAAACATCCCTGCTCTGGTTTATGTTCTAGAGCAACACTGTCTGGTAGAAATATAATACAAGCCCCAAGTGCCAGTCACAAAGTTTTACATTTCCTAGTAGGCATATTTTTTATAGGTTAAAAAAAAAGTGAAATTAACTTTAATAATACAATTTAACCCTAAATGTTATTTCAACAGGTAATCAATACAAAATTTTTTAATGAGATAATTTACTTTGGGGGAGACTTTAAAATCTGGTGTATATTTTACATTTACAGGACATCTCAGTTCAGACCAGCCACATTTCAAAGGCTCCATAGCCCAATGCAGCTAATGGCTTTGGTACTGAACAGCAAGCATACCTTTAGTGGGGGACAGGCAAATACATTTAGAATGCAATGTGGTTATCCTTTTTGAAAAATGTAAGGAAAGAAGGTAGAGACTGTCCGAGGATTCTATTTTATATAGGTCAATAAAAGCCTCTCTGGCAAAGTTACACTGAGCAGAGACTGGAAAGCCATGAGGAAGGGAGCTATAAAAATATCTGGGGGAGGAGCAAGTGCAAAGGCCCTGAGGCAGGAAGATGTGGGATCCATTTGAACAGCAGTGACCAGTGTGGTTAGAACGATGTGAGTAAAGGAAAGCGTAAACTAGGGGCAGATTATGTAGGGCCTTGTAGGTTATGCAAAGACAGGGATTAAAAACCTGCCTTCGTTTTAGGAGGGATTCTTCATTTATATAGCAAACACTAAAAAATACTGAGTTTCAGCAGTGGTGGAAGAAATGAGGACCCTGGCCAACGGGTAGATGAGAGTTTAAAGAACAGGACTTAAGCTCTTGAAGGAAACTGACATTTTCCTGTCCTTTGACAAACATTGATCACTTTATGGACAGAGACAAGATCCTTGCAACACATAACACAAAGAAGTAGCATTCAGAAATTATTTTAGAAGACTACAAGTTAATGCGACAGCCCAATAAACAAATAAAAGATATGAAGAGGCACTTCATACAAGAGGAAACATAGGAAAAGGGGCCTAATTATAGCGAGATTTTAATGCAAATTAAAACCACAGATATTAGGTCACACCCACCAGTTTGGCAAATTTTTACATTTTTTCTATCACGGGGAACTCACAGTACTGGTCATGGGTAAACTTGGTACAGTCACAGTGGAGTACAAATTGAAGATATTGAATAAAATTAAAGATGTGATGTGTCCCATGCCCCAGCAATCCAGGGATTTATGGTAGAGAAACTTGCTCATATGCACTAGGAGATGTGCACAAGAATAGTCATAAGCAGCAAGGTTTGTAATAAACAAAAACAAACAAAAAAACCAACTTGGATTGGATGATTCTGGAACAGAAAAAGGACATTAGTGGAAAAACTAGTGAAATCTTAAAGACTGAAATTCAATGCAGGGGACACTGGTTTGAGCCCTGGTCTAGGAGGATCCCACATGCCGTGGAGCAACTAAGCCTGTGTGCCACAACTACTAAGCCTGCGCTCTAGAGCCCGCGAGCCACAACTACTGAGCCCACGTGCCACAACTACTGAAGCCCACACACCTAGAGACTGTGCTTTGCAACAAAAGAAGCCACCGCAATGAGAAGCCTGCGCGCCGCAACCAAGAGTAGCCCCCGCTCACTACAACTAGAGAAAAGTCCGCGTGCAGCGACGAAGACTCAACGCAGCCAAAAAAGAAAAAAAAATTAAATTATTGATGAAAGTTAAACTAAAATTCGGTAGTCACATTAAACTTAAATGTTAGTGATTAGATTATACTTTTTTACTAAATTTTGATTAAAATGTAGTAAATAAAAGTAAACAGTGAATTAAAATTAAATTTTAAATTATAAAATTACATTTTCTGCAGATGATGTTTTACAATTTTAATTCTACAATGAAAGGAATTCATGCAACATGTGTGTGACGGTACCAAACGCAGGGCCTGGTGCATGGGAGATGTTCTGATGGGTGAGTTTCGAGGTAGGACGTGAGCTCAGGCTTAGAAGCTGGGGATGCTAACCTCTTGCCAGAGACCACATGCCATGGTGGAAGGGGCATGAGCTCTGAATCAAATGTTTATCAGAAGCAGCAGCATCCCTGCCATGTGCCAGGCACTGTTTGAAGCCCTTTACATATATGAACTCACTTGAATCCTTATAAGAACCCTATGAGGCAGATACTATTCTTATCCCCGTTTTCCAGATGAGTAAACTGAGGCACAGAGACACTCATCGAATCAATGGAGGAGTCAGGATCCAAAGACCTGGATTTGAACCCAGCCTAACCCACAAGCTATATGGCCTCAGTCGAACCTCAGTTTCTGCCCCACAGATTGAGGACAGCGGCCCACTGTGTTGGAGGTCACAAAGAGAAAATGGGAATACTTGGAAGAAAGCCCTCACTGAATCAACATATGCTGAACATATGTGAATGATTAAACAGCCAGGAGGGAGGCTGGCAGTCCTGGCAGGGAAAAAGGCAGGAGCAAAGGTACTGAGGCCTCACCTTGAAGGCCGGGCCAGTATGGCTGTGTGGAAGTTGCTATAGGAGATGGGGAGTGAGGTGTGTTTGTGCCTGAATCTTGGATGCCTCCTGGAGCAGGCTTTTTCCTTCTGGTGCTTAGTGAATGTGCCACTTGGTGGCCACAGGGCAGGGCACTTTTCTGGTAATGCTGGTTCCCATGGGTGGGGGCAGTGTGACTCTGAGGGGGTCAGCTCCTTGGGTCAGGGCCTCCCACCCTGAAGACATGTCCCATTATCTCTGGTGGAGTCTCAGAATTCCCCCCAAACCCCCAGAGAAAACTCACCTCAATTTAGGAAAGTGAAATAGGTTGTAGAACTGGAAAGGACCAGAGATGTCATCTGGTCCAACCCTTTCAATATACGCAGATCAGGAGATTGAGGCCCAGAGAGGGCAAGGGACTTGCCTAAAGTTACACAGCAAGTCAGTGGCAGAAACAGGGCCAGATGCAGCTATCTTGACTCCTGGACCTGTGCTTTTTCCTCTCCCCCAGGTTTGTGTATGGGAGTATCTGGGTATTCACATGAATTGAACAGATGGGAGCAGGGGAGGGGAGCTGCCAGCCGTATTGCACTAAAGGAGAATTGGGTGGTGCTTGCCTTGACAATAAACAACAACCGCCATGCTATTAAATTTTTTTTAAGTTTGACATTCAGCCATTTTACTGAATAAATGATTCAACCAGGTATTTCCTAAGTCTCTACTATATCTCCAGTAAGCTAAGCACCAAAGGAGATTATTGACAAAGACCCAAGGAATTGTCCCACCTTGTTAGGTCTTAATGTTTTTGTCCCCCCTAAATTCATATGCTGAAACCTAACCCCCAATGTGATGGTATTAGGAGGTGGGCCTTTGAGATATGATTAGATCATGGGGGTAGAGCCCTCATGAATGGGATTAGTGCCCTTTTAATTTATTTTTTATTAAAAAAATTTTTTATTGAAGTATAGTTGATTTACAATGTTGTGTTAGTTTCAGGTGTACAACAAAATGATTCAGATATACATACATATATATGTATATATATGTGTATATATATATATATATATATATATATATATATATATATACATATATATATAAAATGTTCTTCTTCAGATTCTTTTCCCTTGTAGGTTATTACAAAATATTGAGTATAGCTCCCTGTGCTATACAGTAGGTCCTTGTTCATTATCTATTTTATATATAGTAGTGTGTACATGTTAATCCCAAACTCCTGATTTATCCCTCTCCTTTCCTCTTTGGTAACCATAAGTTTGTTTTCTATGTCTGTGGGTCTCTTTCTGTTTTGTATACAAGTTCATTTGTATCTTTTTATTGACCCCACATATAAGCAGTATCGTATATTTGTCTTTCTCTGTCTGGCTTACTTCACTTAGTATGATAATCTCTAGACTCATCCATGTTTGGAGGCGATTAGATCATGGGGGTGGAGCCCTCATGAATGGGATTAGTACCCTTTTAAAAGAGACCCTAGAGAGCTCCCTCACCCCTTCCGCCATGCAATGTTATAGCAAAAAAAACCCCAGCTGTCTATGAGGAAGCAATATCACCAGACATTGAATCTGCCAGCACCATGATCTTGGACTTTCCAGCCTCTAGAACTATGAAAAATACATGTTTATTGTTTATAAGCCACCAGTTTGTAGTATATTTGCTATAGCAGCCTGAATGGACTAAGACACACCCTTACCAGCTTCACAATTGTTGTCAGATAAGGTTGAAGAAGTAAAAAGAGACACATAAAATAATAACAATGATCAAGGTTAGGATTGGCCATGATTAAAAATAACACTAGGCAAGTCTTTGCTGTACTCTACCACACCTCCATCATCTTATAAGTGCATTTGCCCTTCAGTATCTTCTAGATGGACACCATCTCTTTTTATCTTTGAGTCTCCTGCAGTCAAACATTTAACAAATATTGAACACCTGCTCTGTGCCAGAATACCGCAGTAAACAAGCAGACAATCTCCCTGGTCTCATGGAATTTATGTTCTTGTGCAGAAGACAAGCAATAAACAAGGAAAGAGATAACAAGTTAACTCCAAAATGAGATGAGAGCTATGAAAGAAATGAACACGACAGTGTGATAGAGAAGGTCTGGGTGCTTTAGAACCTGGCTATTCAAAGCATGGTACCCAGACCAGCAGCATCAACAGCCTGTTAGAAATGCAGAAGCTCAGGCTCTATCCCAGACCTCCTAAGGCAGGAGGTCTTGCATTTTAGCAAAATTCCCATGGGATTCATGTGTACCTTGAATTTTGAGAAGAACTGCCTTAGACGCATGATCCACGAAGACTTTTCGGAGGAGGTGGCATTTGAATTGAGACCTGAAGGTTAAGAGTCGGGCTGTCAAGCAGAGGTCTGGAGCAAGAATTCCAGGCAAAGGGAACTTCAAGTACAAAGGTCATTATAACAAGTAGAGGTCTGAGGAGCTCAAAGAGGACCCGTGTGGCTATGGAAAGCAAGTTGAGGATACTGATGTGGTTAAAGAAGTGGATGAGGGCCAACCAGAGCCTGGTGGGCCCTGAGAAGGAGTTTGGATAGCATGTGAAATCAACAGAATCCACTGAAGAGCTATATGTGAAGAGAGACACAATTTGATGGGCATTTACAAAAATGTCCCTCTGGGCCTGAGGGACTTCATACTGTGACAACTTAGCTAAGCTGGAACCACATTTCTCAGAATGCCCTTCCATATATGGTCTGGGTTAGGCTTGGCCAGAGGAGAAATCCACACAACATTAAGATTCATTCAGTGATTTTTTTTTTTTTTTTTTTTTTTTGCGGTACGCGGGTCTCTCACCGTTGTGGCCTCTCCCGTTGCGGAGCACAGGCTCCGGACGCGCAGGCTCAACAGCCATGGCTCACGGGCCCAGCTGCTCTGCGGCACGTGGGATCTTCCTGGACCGGGGCACGAACCCGTGTCCCCTGCATCGGCAGGTGGACTCTCAACCACTGCGCCACCAGGGAAGCCCCTCATTCAGTGACTTTTATCTAATGTTAATCCATATTCAGATTTCCCAATCATCGTCCAAATATCTCACCTTAATAATATTAATATGAATAATATTCCCGGTGACAATTAGAGCTGTCCTAAGGTTGATCATACATAATTGCAAAAAAAAAAAAATCTGTTAGGGGTGGCAAACAGCATCTTCCAATGGTTTCTCCCCTTGGAGTGACCAAGTTTTACACAACCAGCCCTAAATGGAATGGTGTGATGGGAAATGCACGTCTCATGCCTGGAGATTGTGAATGAATTGACAAGCCCGTGACCAGGGCATTGTTTGGTTTTAAAGCTTCCCCAGGTGATCCCAGGGTACATCCTGGTTTGGGAATCACTGCTGTGGCTGCAGGAAAACTTGCCTGTCTCAGAAGTCAAATCCTCACCATGCTCTCCCTGGGATGTTGGTGGATAAAGCTGCCCCTGGGGTCCTCTCCACCTCCCACCACTGCCTGACCTGCATGCAGACCACCTGCTCTTTTCAACAGGTCATGACAGTGCTTCTGATACTGGGATCAGGAAGGTTATCTGGTCACTGAAACTTTGGAAGGCGTGAGAATGCTTAGGAAGCCCAGGCAGAAAAGGAGAGTCAAGGGGTTGGGGGGGGGAGATGAGGGTGGGGTGCCCGGATTTGCACTCGGAAAAGTGCAGGCATTTGAAGAGAAGTCAATCAGTGAGGACACTGAAAAAGAAGAACCAGAGAAGTGGAAGGAAAACCATGAAAAATTAAGCCCTGGTGAAGCAAAGGAAAAAGATGCTCTCCAGAAGGAATGAGGGGTCCACCCTGGCCACCGGTTTCTCCTCTCCACCCCGCTTTCCTTTCCTCACATTCATCCCTTGAATCACTCCCTTCAAGCATCCTCAAAGCCCATGCCCCTCACAATCTGCAGTAGGCACGTGGCCAAACTCTGCCATCTGCCTCTCCAAGCCAGCTGAACACAGCGAAAGGAAACCACCCAGCCAGCCTGGCATGTTTTACCTGAATCACAGAAATCACAGACCTCAAGGGGGCACAGGGCACTCTCTCTCTGTGTGTCTCTGGGGAGCTTGCTTTCGCTCCATCACAATAGGACTGTTTCCTTCCAGGCCTCCCACCCACCCACCCCTGCCATCCAGCTGATGGCCATGTCCCGTGCTTCTCTGTGCAAACTGAAGCCGACAGTAGGGAACCCCCTCATTGCCTAGCCCGAGAGCACAAGCCCCCTCATTTTCCCGTTGGTTACCAGTCCCGCAACCCTTGGGTTCCATCCTGTTTCTCAAGGACTGAGGTTATTTCCTTTCTTCTGTCTTTTTTATTTTCTTTCCTTCCTTCCCCATTTCCTCTTCTGCTGCTGCTTCTACTTCTCCTCCTTCTAATTCTCCTCCTCCTCCTCGCTTCCTGTACAATCTGGCCCCATGCCAGCTGCTGCAATCCTTTCTAAAAGGCAGATGGGGACCCTCCGCCTCTTGGTGGGAAGAAGGGTCACAGTACTGCGGACAGATTTAGCTACTACTCTCTTGTCTAAAGGTGTTTAGGTGGTGACTGTGGTGACTCCCTCCGTAGTAAAGGAATCTCTTCTCCTTTGCGAACCGCAATCTGAGACGTGATGCTTTGAGACTGTGTGAGCATCCTGCACCCCACCAACCTTTCCCCAGGGATGTTGGCATCTCATTCTGCCCTTCGCCTGGAACAACGTTTCCCAGCAGTTGACCACATCAGAGATGATAGCAGCCTGAACTCAAGTAGTCAGAATGGAGATGGTCAAAGATGATGACTCTGGGTTTAATTGCAATGAAATCAATCCCTCACCGTGTAACTAATGACTAAGTACGCATCTCCTTTGCTCGTTCCATGAGGATGGGAGCCATGCGGGTCTTGGTCACTGTGTCTCCAGTACCTAAGAGGACCTTCCAGTAACAATAATATAAAAGCACCAGGTAGTGTTCTAGCACGTCACATCCACTCCCTCATTGAACAAGGAGGGTTGCTGCTATGCCCATTGTACAGATGAGGAAACTGAGGCACAGAGAGGAAACTAACTTGCTCAAGGCACAGAGCCAGTAGGTGGCAGAGCTGGGATATGAACCTGGAGGTCTCATTCCAGAGCCTGCACTCTTCAATATCATACTCCCTGGCTTCAGAATGAAGCTGCAGGGCTTCCCTGGTGGCGCAGTGGTTAAGAATCTGCCTTCCAATGCAGAGGACACGGGTTCGAGCCCTGGTCTGGGAAGATCCCACGTGCCACAGGGCAACTAAGCCCGTGCGCCACAACTGCGGGGCCTGCGCTCTAGAGCCCACGAGCCACAACTACTGAAGACCACGTGCTTAGAGCCCGTGCTCTGCAACAAGAGAAGCCACCACAGGGCTGTTCACCACAACGAGGAGTAGCCCCTGCTCGCTGCAACTAGAGAAAGCCCGCGCACAGCAGCAAAGACCCAACGCAACCAAAAAATATATAAATAAAATAAATAAATTCAAAAAGAAGAAAGAAAGAAGCCGCAGTGCCACTCTGGAAAACAGTATGGAGGTTCCTCAGAAAACTAAAAGTAGAATTGCCATATGTTCCTGCAATCTCTTTC
Organism: Mesoplodon mirus; assembly: GCF_964341445.2. Classification (NCBI taxonomy): domain Eukaryota; kingdom Metazoa; phylum Chordata; class Mammalia; order Artiodactyla; family Ziphiidae; genus Mesoplodon; species Mesoplodon mirus. The sequence continues at coordinate 57,500,400 of NC_138995.1, forward strand.
CTGGGCATATATTAGGAGAAAACCATAATCGAGAAGATACATGCACCCCAGTGTTCATAGCAGCACTATTTATAATAGCCAAGACATGGAAGCAACCTAAATGTCCATCGACAGGTGAATGGATAAAGAAGAGGTGGTATCAATACATATACACGATGGAGTACTACTCAGCCATAAAAAGAATGAAATAATGCCATTTGCAGCAACATGGATGGACCTAAAAGTGATCATACCAAATGAAGTCAGACAGAGAAAGGCAAATACCATAAGATATCACTTATGTGTGGAATCTAAAATATGACCCAAATGAACCTATCAACAAAACAGAAACAGATGCACAGACATAGAGAACAGACCTGTGGTCACCAAAGGGGAGGGGGAGTGGGGGACGGAAGGATTGGGAGTTTGGAATTAGCAGATGCAAACTATTATATAGGGGATGGATAAACAACAAGGCCCTACTGCAGAGCACAGGGAGCTATAGTCAATACCCTGTGATAAACCATGAGAGTTTATCACAAAAGAATGTGCAAAAGAATGTATATATGACTGAATCACTTTGCTGTACAGCAGAAATTAACACAACACTGTAAATCAACTATACTTCAATAAAAACAGAAATCCTTTGAGACTATAATAATAAAGATATTCTCCTTAAACAAAACAAAACAAATAACAGAAGAAGCTGCAGTAAAAATTTATTGAATGAGTTAACGCTGCAGGGTGTGGAGAGGATTGGGGGTGGGGAGTTTGGGAAATGTGTTCCAGGTCATTTCAGCTCCCTCTACTTAAAATCCTTTAAAGGGGGATTTTTGTCTTGTTTGCTGGGTTTTTTTTCAATGATGGGAAACGACCAGCCTTCACAGAATGCGTTTTCTGAGCACGAGTAGCACTGGGCCAGCCTGACAGATGGGTCCCTGCTCTGCCATGCCAGGTCCTTTAGGGCACAAGGCTCCAAGATTCCAAAGTGCAGCTCCTTCCATGAAGAAAAAAATTCAAGTGTGTCCTATGTCTGAAGCCACCCAGGATATTCATTTTCCTAACAGAAAAATCCAGATTCACAGATACTGTCCCTTCCTTACCAAAGTCGTTGAAGTTTCCCTGTGTGGGGTCCAGAAAAGAGGAAAGGGTGTAACAAAGGCAATTTGGCCAAAGCCATCTTTGCGCAGGTGACGTGGGTGGCTGAAGAACCGTGCTTCTCTCCCTTCCACTAGTACCTCTCACCTTATTTCCTGAGATTCAGCAAGATCATCAACTGCTCTGAAATCAAGACCATTGTTCCTTGATTTCAATGATAATAATAGCTCTCACCAAAACATGGTCCAAGTTTCAAAGCTGTTATTCTTTGGCCGTGCCATTCTCTCTTGAAATGTTAACTCAGCATCCCTGGAAGGGACATATTTTGTATTATTAGCAGCAAGCTACGAGCTGAATATCGGAATAAGAGTTTCAAGAGGAAGTTGTTGAGGGAAAGGTGAGAGATAATTTTGGATTTCTTTTGTCATTCAATAAATACTAAAATACTGGGTGTTGGGGATGCCCACACGTTTATCCTAGTGCTTAGCCTCTCCTTTGTATCAGTTAGCTACAGCTGTGTAAGAAACCATCTTGAAATTTAGTAGCTTAAAACAACAACTTTTTCTTTTTCTCTCACGTGTGTTTGGGTCGTCTAGACAGTTCTGCTAATCTGGGCCAGGCTTGGCTGACCTTGGCTGGTTTCACTCGTGAATCTGCCATCATCCTCTTGGCAGGTTAACTAGAGGCTGGCTGGTTTCAAATTACTTCAGCTGGGATGACTCAATTCTTCTTTACCTCTCCCCCACATCCCTCCAGCAAGCTAGCCCAGGCATGTTCTCATGGCAAAGGTGGAGAAGAAGAGAGAGAAGAGAAATAATCTGAGCCTCTTAAGGCTTAGCCTTGGAATTTGTACACTCCTGCTGTATTCTACCGGCTAAAGCAAGTTGTAAATTTCAGTTCAGGGGATGGGAAAAGAGACTCCATCTCTCTTTTTATTAATATTTTAAAAATATTTATTTATTTATTTTGGCCCTGCTGGGTCTTAGTTGCGGCAAGCAGGATCTTCGCTGCAGCATGCGGGATCTTTAGTTGCGGCATGCATTTGGGATCTAGTTCCCCCATCAGGGATTGGACCTGGGCTCCCTGCATTGGGAGCGCGAAGTCCTGCCCACTGGACCACAAGGGGAGTCCCAAGAGACTCCATGTCTTGATGGGAGGAGCTGCGAAAGCACACCACAAAGCGCCCGGATAAAGGGAGGGGTGGAGAAGGGCAGCCTCAAGGCAGGGAAGAGTGGTCCTTCTCATTTCTGCTTCTCCCATGAGCCAATGAAAGTCTGATTCCCATTGTCCACAGTTGCCTCATCTGCCCCACAGTCCTGTTTTCTGACTTTAACCTTCACTTCTTTCTGTGAGTCCCTTAGGTCTCTTTTGGGGCAGCTCTAACCCATTCCTTACTCTCCAAGCCCCCAACCCCACCTCCACCCATCATTGGAGGCTGATGAATCGCCCTCCTACTTCAGGATAAGGCCGATTCCAGCTTCCCTGCCTTTTGTTTATTTCTTCCATCTCCTGTGGGAGGTGTTTGTTCTCGAATGCTCATGAGGGAGGGGTTCAAACTGGACTCCTCCCACTTTCTCAGATTTCCCCCCCCCCCCCCGAGTTAGTCACCCTTCTACCTCCCTGTGGGTCAGTCCTCTTGTTTCCATCCCCACGTTTCCACCCCGGTCCAGGCCCCACCATTATCTCTTGCCCTAGACTAACATCACTGTTGCGGCCATTCCCGTTGCGGAGCACAGGCTCCGGACGCGCAGGCTCAGCGACCATGGCTCACGGGCCCAGCCGCTCTGCGGCATGTGGGATCTTCCCGGAGCCGGGCACGAACCCGTGTCCCCTGCATCGGCAGGCGGACTCTCAACCACTGCGCCACCAGGGAAGCCCGGTGTCTGGTTTTTAATCCTGGTTCTGCTGTTGATCTGCTGGGTGACCTCAGGGAACTGACTTTGCCTCTCTGTGCTTCAGTTTCCTCCTGCTGGAGACTGAATGTTTATTTCCCCCCCAGCCCTCAAACTCTATATGTTGAAACCTAATCCCCAATGTGATGGTATTTGTAGATGGGGCCTTTAGGAGGTGATTAGGTCATGAGGGTGGCATTCTCATGTATGAGATTAGTTTCCTTAGAAAAGAGACCCCAGAGAGCTCCCTCACCCTTTCTGCCACTCGAGGACGTGCAAGAAGATGGCTGTCTGTGAACCAGGAAGCACCTTGATCTTGGACTTCCCAGCCTCTAGAACAGTAAGAAATAAATTTCTGTTGTTTATAAGCCACCCAGTCTATGGTATTGTGTTCCAGCAGCCTGAACAGACTAAAATACCTCTTCTATAAAACACCTCACTTCTAGGGCCTCCCTGGTGGCGCAGTGGTTGAGGGTCCGCCTGCCGGTGCAGGGGATACGGGTTCGTGCCCCGGTCTGGGAGGGTCCCATATGCCGCGGAGCGGCTGGGCCCGTGAGCCATGGCCGCTGGGCCTGCGCATCCGGAGCCTGTGCTCCGCAACGGGAGAGGCCACAGCAGTGAGAGGCCCGCGTACGGAAAAAAAAAAAAAACAAAAAAAAAAAACACCTCACTTCTATAGATTAGTGATGATAATAGTATCTGCTTATAAGGTTGTTTGCTGTAAGGATCCGAAAAGCAACCTCATCTGAAGATCTGAAGCACTTGGGACTGTTCTAGTCCTGGAAATTGACAGGGATAAATGGCGATGATAGGATGGGGGTGGGGGGATTGATTCCATCCGATGTGCTAGGTCTCTGCTCAGTATGTCACTGGTCCTCCCAGTGAGCCTAGGGGTTAGTTCCATTTTCCTGATGAGACAACTGAGGCTCAGAGAGCCTCAAGGTCACGGTTGCCCAAGGTCACGGTTACTGAATAACTGGGTCATGATTTGAACTGAGATCCATCTGATTCCTAAGTTTCTCTTTCTGACTGTGAGCACCGGCTTCTCCCTTGTCTCCCCACTTCCCCTCTGACCCCCCAGTCTCTGCTCCCCAGTCAGCCAAAGGGAGGCAAAGAAGGGGTCAAGCTAATCAAGTCTCCCCCTTCCTAAGATTTTTCAGCAACATGACTCAGTCCAATGCATGATCCAAGATTGGATCCTATACTGGCGAAAACATGGCTATAAAGGACATTACTGAAGGGAAGCGAGAGATTTGAATTTGTGGATTAAACAACAGTATTACTGTATCAGTGTTACAGTTCCTGATTTTGATAACTGTCCTGGGGTTTTTGAAGAGAATGTCTTTGTTCTGTAGCTCCATGCTGAAGTATTTATAGGGATCAAGGGACAGGATGTCTGCCGCTGCCTCTCAAATGTTCCGAAAAGAGTGAGATAAAACACATGTGGTTAAATATTATTGACTGATGAACTTGGGAGAATGGAGTTCTTGTTACTCTTCTTGTTTGAGAAGAGTAAACTGTAAAAGAGTTTTCTGTAGTTTGATCTTATTTCAGGTGAAAAACAAATCAGCAAAAACACTCTTCATTCTGCTCCTCAGTAGGTACCCATGAGAAAGGAAAATCTATGTCCACACAGACACTTGTACCCGAAGGTTCAAAGCAGCATTATTCACAGCAACCAAAAAGCAGAAACAACCCAAATGTCTATCAACTGATGACTGGATAAACCAAATGTGGTGTATCCCAACAGTAGAAATATTTTTTATTGAAGTATAGTTGATTTACAATGTTGTGTCAGTTCCAGGTGCACAGCAAAGTGATTCAGTTTTATATATATATATATCCTTTTCCATCATAGGTTATTACAAGATATTGAATATAGTTCCCTGTGCTATACAGTAAGACCTTGTTGTTTATCTATTTTATGTTTAAAAATTTTTTATTGCAGTAGAGTTGATTTACAATATTATGTTACTTTCTGCTGTACAGCAAAGTGAACCAGTTATACATATACATATACCACTCTTTTTAAGATTCTTTTCCCATATAGGTCATTACAGAGTATTGAGTAGAGTTCCCTGTGCTATACAGTAGGCCTTTATTAGTTATCTATTTTATATATAGTAGTGTGTATATATCAATCCCAATCTCCTGATTTATACCTCCCCCCTTGTAACCATAAGATTGTTTTCTACATCTGCGACCCTATTTGTGTTTTGTGAATAAGTTCATTTGTACCATTTTTTTAGATTCCACATATAAGCAATATCATACGATATTCGTCCTTCTCTGTCTGACTTACTTCACTCAGTATGACAGTCTCTAGGTCCATCCAGGTCATTGCTGCAAATGACATTATTTCATTCTTTTTTATGGCTGAGTAATATTCCATTGTATATATGTACCACATCTTCTTTATTCATTCCTCTGTCAATGGACATTTAGGTTGCTTCCATGTCCTGGCTATTGTAAACAGCACTGCAATTAACATTGGGGTGTATGTATCTTTTCGAATTACAGTTTTCTCTGGATATATGCCCAGGAGTGGGATTGCTGGATCATATGGTAGCTCTATTTTTAGTTTTTTATGGAACTACCATACTGTTCTCCATAATGCTTGTACTAATTTACATTTCCACCAACAGCGTAGAAGGATTCCCTTTTCTCCACACCCTCTCCAACACTTATTATTTGTAGACTTTTTAATGTCGGCCATTCTGACCAGTGTGAAGTGATACCTCATTGTAGTTTTTTTTTTTTTTTTTTTTTTTTGGCTGCACCATGTGGCATGTGGGATCTTAGTTCCCCAACCAGGGGTCGAACCTACGCCCCCTGCATTGGAAGTGTGGAGTCTTAACCACTGGACTGCCAGGAAAGTCCCCTACCTCACTGTAGTTTTGATTTGTATTTCACTAATAATGAGCAATGTTGAACATCATTTCATGTGCCTATTGGCCATATGTATGTCTTCTTTGGAGAAATGTCTATTTAGGTCTTCTGTCCATTTTTTGATTGGGTTGTTTGTTTTTTTGTTATCAAGTTGTATGAGCTATTTGTATATTTTAGAAATTAAGCCCTTGTCAGCTGCATCATTTACAAATATTTTCTCCCAATCTATAGGTTGTCTTTTTGTTTTGTTTATGGTTTCCTTTGCTGTGCAAAAGCTCATAAGTTTGATTAGGTTCCATTTGTTTATTTTTGCTTTTATCTCTATTGCCTTGGGAGACCCAACAGTGGAATATTATTCAGCCATAAAAAGGAATGAAGTTCTGATTCATGCTACAGCATGGGTGAACTTTGAAAACATTATGCTGGGAATTCCCTGGCAGTCCAACAGTTAGGACTCTGTGCTCTCACTGCAAAGGGCCTGGGATCAATCCCTGGTTGGGGAAATAAGATCCCACAAGCCATGAGGGGTGGCCAAAAAGAAAACATCATGCTAAGTGAAAGAAGCCAGACACAGAGGCCATATATTGTAGGATTCCATTAACATGAAATGTCTGGAATAGACAAATCCATAGAGATAGAAAGCAGATTCGTGGTTGCCTAGAGTTGGTGGGGAGGGGGACATGGGAAGGACTGCTAATGGTACAGGATTTCTTGTTGGGGTGATGAAAATGTTCTGGAACTAGATAGTGGTGATGGTTGCACAGCCTTGTGAATATACAGTAAACCATGGAACGGTCCACTTTACATGAATAAGTTTTATGGTATGTGAATTGCATAGCAATTAAAAGTAATAACGACAGTGACAACAAACCCTTCAATGACTGTGTATGGCTTTTGGGATCAAACCCCAAATCCCCGGTGTAAGGTCACCCAGTGCCTAAGCCTCTCTCAGCCAAGCTCTCAAGACTCCAGCAGCCCAACCTGACTTCTTTCCCTGCCGCTGCCACCTCTGGGGCTTTGCACCTGCCCTTCCCCTCCAACCTTGTCTGACTAACTCTATTTATCTTGCAAGTCTTAGCTTACAATTGACTTCCTTCACGATGTTGTCCCTGAATCCCCAGAGTCTAAGTCACCAGGTTCCCAAAGTAGCATTTGGGATGATTTCCAGGTGACTTTTTTTTTTTTTTGCTGTACGCGGGCCTCTCACTGTTGTGGCCTCTCCCGTTGCGGAGCACAGGCTCCGGACGTGCAGGCTCAGCGGCCATGGCTCACGGGCCCAGCCGCTCCATGGCACGTGGGATCTTCCCAGACCGGGGCACGAACCCATGTCCCCTGCATCCGCAGGCGGACTCTCAACCACTGAGCCACCAGGGAAGCCCTCCAGGTGACATTTTAATTGTTATGCATTTATTTTAAAGCACGTTGGGGAAAAAAGGAACTGGCCCTTCACACCTGTGACTTCATGACTATTGTTCCCTGGGATCAGCCTAAGGTAGCCCCAGGGGAACCCATCAAAGGAAGAAAAAAAGTTGATTGAAAGAACAAATTTTATTTTATTTTATTGAAGTATAGTTGATTTACAATGTTGTGTTGATTTCTACTGTACAGCAAAGTGATTTGGTGATACATATATATTTTTTTCATATTCTTTTCCATTATGGTTTATCACAGGATACTGAATATAGTTCCCTGTGCTATACAGGAGGACCTTGTTGTTTATGAGAGAACACATTTTCAAGGTACAGACAATAGAGGCAGTACTCGGCAAAAGTTGTGAAATAGACCTTTAGGAATAATAGAAGTGGGGAAACCCCGGGGAGCTGAGTTAACTCCACCTGACCTCCCATAGCAGCCGTCAGGCTAATATCTGTCACACTGCAAAATGATTTGTTTTATGTCTGTCTCTCGCACTGGGGTGTGAGTCCCATGAAGGCAGGGCTGTGCCTGACTCTTCCCCGCTGTTCCCCTAGCACTGCCCGCGCAGGGCGGGGCACGGAGCAGGTGCTCAGAGAGGGTGTGCTGAATAAACTGAGGCCAAGCTGTTCTGGACTGTGGACTACCCCCAAGGGCACTAGGGAGCCTTAGGAGGGTTTCAATCAGGAGAGTGTCAAGGTTGATCTGTGCTTTAGAAATTCCAGGCCCCCTTTCTACTTTGGACCTGGAAAATCCACATTCCTCCCCCTCTGACCTTTCCTATCAGACTCCTCTTTACCCTTCTCCTCCTCCAGGAAGACTTCCTGAACTGCAGGCTGGGTCAGGTGCCTGCTCTGGGCTTCCACAATCCCCCACCTTCCCCCATCCCAGCCCTGTCTACCCTGGGGGTGGGTCTGTAACCTCCAGAGACTTGTGAGATCTCCACAAGTTCTGCCCTAGGCTCTCAGGAACCACTCCAGAGCAGGTGCATTGACTGGACCTCTCTCCACTGCCATGTCCCCAGATCTCCCTCCATTATTTTCCTCCACCAGCCCCTCCCTAGCTGTTTTTGGATCCTCTCCTCATATACACTGCCATGTGTATTATTTTTAAAATCGTGTGCTTAACACCACTGCTTTCTCACCATTTAAAATTTAAAAACAATTTTTGTGTCATGAAATTGACTGTTGTCACCATTTAAAATGTACAATTCAGTGGCATTAAGCACATTCACAGTGTTGTACCACCATTACCACTATCTAATTCTCGAAATTTCCCATCACCCCCAAAGGAAACCCTATGCCCATGTAGCAGTTAATAGCCACTCCCCCCTCCCCCCAGGCCCTGGCCACCTCTGCTTTCTGTCTCTATGGATTAGCCTCTTCTGGACAGTTCATATAATGGACTCACCCAATATGTGGCCTTTTGGATCTAACTTCTTACACTTAGCATCATGTTTTCAAGGTTCCATGTCATAGCATGGATCCGTTCCTTTTTGTGGCTGAATAATATTCCATTGTGTGGATAGACCACACTATTGATTCATTCATCTGCTGGTGAACATCTGGGTTGTTTCCACCTTCTGGCTATTGTGCATAATGCTGCTGGGAACATTCATGTACAAGTTATTGTTTGAACACCTGTTTTCAACTATTCTGGGTATACACATAGGTGTGGCCATGTAGTAATTCCAGGTGCAACTTATGGAGGAAACAGCAAACTGTTGTCCATATTGGTGGCCCCTTTACCCACCAGCAGTGTGTGAGGATTCTGATTTCCCCACATCCTTCCTAACACTTGGTATTGTCCCTTTTTTGGATTATGGCCATTCTAGCAAGGGCGAAGTGGCCTCTCATGGTTTTGACTTGCGTTTCCCTAACGACTAATAATCTTGAACATCTTTTTATGTGCTTTTTGATCACTTTCTCACTACCTTTTGCAAACTGACCTCAGCTCCCACCACCTTGCTAAAGCCATTTTCTCCATATTCACCAGCCCACTGGCTTCCCTTTAAAAAAATTTTTTTTTAAATTTATTTTATTGAAGAATAGTTGATTTACAATGTTGTATTAATTTCTGCTGTACAGCAAAGTGATAAAGTGATATATATATATATATATATATATATATATATATATATATATATACTCTTTTTCATATTTGTTTCCATTATGGTTTATTACAGAATATTGAATATAGTTCCTTCGGCTATACAGTAGGACCTTGTTGTTTATCCACTGGCTTATCTTAATTCCCATTTTTTCCTGTCTCTCAGCAACTCTGGATGCCTTCCTCTCTCTCCCACCATGACCTACCCATTCTTGGTCTTCCTCTTCTTTTTCTGGAGAAAGATGTGGGACCTTGGGCCAGTTATTTAACTTCTCTGTGCCTCGGTTTTTTCATCTGTGAAATGAGACCGCTAACTATTTCGACTTCTTGGTTGTTGTAACAATTCAATGAGCTTAGAAGTGTGCCTGATGATTACATAGTAATGATCAGGGAATTATTTAATGGTGAGAGGAGTAGGAGGGCTGAGGGCAGAACATTTCCTCGTGAAAGGTACTTAAAAAAATTAAAAAGCTGGAGGGTGAAAAAAATAAAATAAAATTTAAAAGCTTGCCCTGATACAGAATTTTAGGAAAAACCATCAGAAATTCTTTTATTAAAAAAAGCCCACAAGAACATTACTCAGCTATAAAAAAGAATGAAATAATGCCATTTGCAGCAACATGGATGGACCTGGAGATTATCATACTAAGTGAAGTAAGTCAGACAAAGACAAATATCATATGATATCGCTTATATGTGGAATCTAAAAAGAAAAAAAGAAATACAAATGAACTTATTTACAAAACAGAAAGAGATTCACGGACATAGAAAACAAACTTATGGTTACCAAAGGAGAAAGGGGAGGGGGGTAGGGATAAATTAGTAGTCTGGGATTAACATATACACACTACTATATATAAAATAGATAACCAACAAGGACCTACTGTATAGCACAGGGAACTATACTCAATATTTTGTAATAACCTACAAGGGAAAAAAATCTGAAAAAGAATATATATATATATATATATATATATATATATATGGACTGAATCACTTTGCTGTACACCTGAAACTAACATGACATTGCAAATCAACTATACTTCAATTTAAAAAAGTAAAAAAAAAGAAAAACCCACAAAACTCCTCTACGACAGAAAGCATACAAAATAGTTCACCTTCATTAAGAATCTGCGTTAAGAAATAGAGACACAGATGTAGAGAACAAACGTATGGACACCAAGGGGGGAAAGAGGCACGGGGCGGGGGCGGTGATGAATTGGGAGACTGGGATTGACATATATACACTAATATGTATAAAATAGATAACTAATAAGAACCTGCTGTATAAAAAAATAAATAAGATTCAAAAAAAATTTGCATTAAGCTTCTTATAGCTTTTAAAACAATGCATCAAAAGACAAAAAAGTTTTTAGGGGCAAGTGTAATATGGTGGTTAAAAGTATGAACTTTGGGACTTCCCTGGTGGCGCAGTGGTTGAGAGTCCGCCTGCCGATGCAGGGGATGCGGGTTCGTGCCCCGGTCTGGGAGGATCCCACATGCCGCGGAGCGGCTGGGCCCGTGAGCCATGGCCGCTGAGCCTGCGCGTCCGGAGCCTGTGCTCCGCGGCGGGAGAGGCCACAACAGTGAGAGGCCCGCGTACCGAAAAAAAAAAAAAAAAAAGTATGAACTTTGGAGAAGGGCTGCCTGGGTCCGAATCCCTGTGACGCCTGATGTGGGCAATTCTATAACTCTCTGTGCCTCAGTTTCCACGGGCGTAAAACGGGATGCTGTTAGAACCTGCTAGGATCTTTCTGGGCATTCACCGAGTTTATCTATGTACCTGGGCCGGCAGCGCCAGCTCTGGTAGGCGTTAACTTAGAACTACATCATCTCGTAGCCGGTCAAGTTTTCACTCCAGGCCTGGGTGACTTTCCCAGCCATCTAAAAACAATGTTTCACAAACCCTGTAGCGAACTTATACAGAGGAAGTCTTGACAAGTAAGATCCATAACAGGTCACATCTCAGCTGCAGGAAGTCGTTCTCATTCTCTGCTCCAGATCTCCTGGAACAGAGAGTAATAATAAGTCAAAACCCGGACAACTCTCCCTTCTGCAGGTCAATTCCGCCAGCGTCGTTTTCCGGAGGAGGCAGGCTTCCCTTCTTAAAGGGGCCTCTCCTAGTTTTGACTTTCTCTTCTCCTAAGAGGGCCTGGCTGGTTTCTCCTCCTCATCCCCCACTTAGCATCTCTCAGGAAGCGGCCCCTCCCTCTCCGTTGGGATGTTAAATCCTGCAGTGATTACTAATAAATAAAGCCACTCTTCATTGAATCTGGATTTCTGTTGGTCCTGAGTACGTGAAGCAGCTCAATTCCCCAAATACCATTGTGGGTTGTAGGGGGCGCAGGCCGGGGTCCATGGCCTCTATAGCCAAGTCAAGAATTTTCCTAGGGGCTGTTGCTTCGAGATATGTGGATGAAAAGGGAGAGTTCTCAGAACTTAATATTTGTTTACAAGTTTCTAACTTTACAGAGGTCCAAATAGATCTACCCTCCACGCACCCCGGTCTCCCTCCCCACAGACGCTGCAGTTACCAGTTTGCTTCTGCTTTCGAAGATATTCTGTGCATTTAACAAGCAGAAGCTTATATTTTCTCACCTCCCCCTTAAATTATTATACACTCTTCTTCCTTCATTGCCTTTTCCCCTTAACTGAATTCATAGCTTATTCCGCGTCGGTTCATGTATTACTTCCTCATTTTACGGTTATTTCATGTCCCCCTGTGGGCCAGACCACAGCTTATTTAATGAGTCCCCTATCCATGGACAGCTAGGTTGTTTTCGGGTTTGTTTATCCTTACTACTTTTTTATGAAAACAAAAACAATGTCCCCTACCCCCTTGGTTAGCATTTATCAAGAAACCTGCGGAAGCCTCAACCTGCCCGCCCCCGCTGCCAGCCTCCACTTAGGGTATACCCATCTCCAGGGTTCCAGTGCTTTGGCGGCGCGTTTTATGTGGTTTGCCTAGCTGAAGCTGTCAGGCGCAGGCCGGGTCCCTCTGGCGCCCCGCCCCGCGGCCGGCCCGCAGTCGGGCCGATTCAAATCCAGCCAATGGTAGCGTGTAAACAAACACAGGCCCCGCCCCACGATGAATAATTCCCCGGGCCGGCGCGAAGCCTATTTAACTAGGCGGGGGAATGGGGGCGGGACGGAGATGTGGCCCCGCCCACCAGCGTGGGCCAATGGGCGACTAGACCCCGCCCCCCGCACTTGCCGCTCTGAGGACCCAAGGTCGGGGTGGGCTTGTAGCTGCCTGATTTGCCGCCGCTCGCGGTCTTGGCGCTTCAGGCGAGCCAGCGTAGCTGCGTGCTGGAGTAGCAGTGGCCCGCTGTACGAGCCATATTTAAAGGGCGCGGTCAGAGGGCGCAGGTCGCTCCGGAGTCAGTGCTCTCCTAGTCCTCCTATTTTTCCCCTCCTGGCGGCTAGAATTCGGATCCTGGAGAGGTCTTTGATGAAAACTTTCCCCTGAAGTCGGATTGAACGAGAAGTGGAGGGACCGCAGGGGTGTTTTGGGCAAGGTTTTTTCTTGCTTTGTTCCTTCTTGTTATTGAAGTGTTACGTGCCTCCAGAAAAGTGCACGGATCCTAAGCGTGCTGCTCAACTGAAAACGAAAAACACCCGTGGAAACATCTTGCCAGATCAAGAAACAGAACTTGGGTTGGCCAAGTTTTAGACTTTGCAGTTGCGGGTGCGAGGGAGGAGCCGCGATGGCCGTTCTTTTGACTTTCAGAGGCACAAACAACTTGTTAAAAAAAAAAGAAAGAAAGAAAGAAAAAGAAAAACCACGCCTCTGTAGAGAAACGGGAATCAGGCCAGGCTCTGGTCAGGCTCCCTCAGGGTAGGAACTGGGCTGTTGGACGGGTAGGAGGTGTAGGAGTCAGAGATAAAGGGTATTAGGATCTGGTTGGGAGAGCTGAGGGTGGGGTGGGGAAGGACTAGAAATTTGAGGGGACTAGACATTTGAGGGGTTAGAAAATGCGCTGGTACTGGGGGTGGGAGAGGGGAGGTTTCTGGGCTGGAGTATTGGGAGGACCAGGGGCACTTGGAGCCGGTGGGCTAAAAGTGAAACAAGGCATCACAGCCCCTGGGAGAGGGCAGGTTAATTCTTCAGTGTCCTGGACTTTCCACAGCAAATGGGTTTCCTACTGTTCTTTTCAGCTGCACGGTTATGATTAAAACAGTCCATTAAACGTTGAGATGAGGGGCCCAGAAATCCAAGCTCATTCAGCAAATATTTGTGAGGTGTCTGTCTCCTGCCCAGACCTATGTTAGGAGAGAGAAAATATCATGACCTATATGGGATTAAGTTCCATATTGGCAGGCAAGGACCGTGTGTCCAGAGCCCAGCTGAGCACAGAGGTGTAGCGTATTTGGTAGATGGGAAAAGGTGGGTGCATCTTCTCCCGTCCTAATTTCTCACATCTGGACGCTGCTCTGTCCCTGTCCCATAAGAGCTTCTATGTGCCTCGTCCCATTTCATCCTTTCCATAGCCTTCATAACGTCTGGACTCGGGACAAACAGAGCTGGGTTTGACTCCCCGGCTGTGTGACATTGATCCGGTTTCTTACCCTCTCTGTACTGGTTTCTCCACACAAAAAAGTTAGAATTGAGGTTTAAGTGAGAGTCAGCGGCTGGCCCAGGGGGTTGGTATTAACAGTTGTCAGAGTGTTTATCAAAGCGAAGAGTTAGTTAGGATTACCAGCTTAATGATGTGTTCGGGGGAGATAAACAGATGTCTGCAATGCATCAAAAACTGAGATGGATTTGATGGATGGATAGATGCACAGATGTGTGATTAAGCTAGTAGAGTAGGATGCTGATGGTTGAATCTAGGTGGTGGGTATTTATCGTATTTCTTCCACTTTTCCATATTTGAAAATGTTCAGAATAAAATGTTGGGGGGCGATGGATTTTGGTGTCTGACTATACGGTCCCATTTTACAGATGAGAAAATGGAGGAGCTGGAGAAGTGACTTGCCCCAGGTTCACCTGGTGACTCGTAACAGAACATCTGGGATTAGTCCCTCCCCTGGCTGGGTATCCCTGGGGCAAGTTGCTGAACCTATCTGGGTCTCACTGCCAACCCGATTCTGAACCTGGAACTTACAACTTACATCTGATTTTCAAAGGCAGGGGTGTGTCACCCCCTAAAGAATAGCAGGTCTCTTCCCATTTGGGCCCATATAGACCCCTCCTCTGGCCTTGGACATTTGACCTCCCAGGGCTTTGCCAGCCATGGCTAGATTGGGGGCTTCTTTCACACCCATGCCCATTCCAGGCCACCTGGCCTTAAGACCATCTCCTAAGAGGTCAGGTATGCCTGTGGAAGGGTGGGTATTGTCTCATTGCTCAGCAGATCTTTCTTGAGCCCTTATTAAGTGCCAAGCACTGTTCTGGGGTGTGTGTTGGGGGGGTTGGGGGGGTAGATACCATAATGCACCTAAGAAGCCTGGAACCTGCTACAGAGGGCAGGGGAAACTGATTTGCTTACTTGCTCATTGTCTGTGTCCCCTAATAGACTGTGAGCTGCGGAATGGGGGTGGGGGGTAGCGATGGGGCAGGAACCAGGGTGTTCTTGGTCACTGCTATATTCCTGGCACACACTAGATACCCATAAACAATACTTCCTGTATGAATGAATAAACTTGGACAGTCACCCCCCGCAATGCCTCAGGTCTGCTACCTTTGAACCCCAGTCAGTTCCCTAGTTCCGAGTCCCCCAGGGTTGGCAGCTATAACAAAGGGACATCAGTGCCACCCAGCTCAGATCAGGTCCCACTTCCCGGTTGTGTGACCTTGGGAAAAACGCTTCTCCTCTCTGAGCCAATTTAGTTTTCTACACTGCAAGGTGGGAATAACTAAAGGTCTCTAGATGGGAGTTCCTGGAGGTCTCTTCTTGGTGAAGACTGGAAAAATGGCATCCAGGTAAATGAATACCCAAGGTGTAGCCCAGTGGCTC
Organism: Mesoplodon mirus; assembly: GCF_964341445.2. Lineage (NCBI taxonomy): Eukaryota > Metazoa > Chordata > Mammalia > Artiodactyla > Ziphiidae > Mesoplodon > Mesoplodon mirus. Next base: position 57,515,740 of record NC_138995.1, read on the forward strand.
AATCTTAGCAAATGGAAGGACAAGCTGCACAGAAATAATGTCCTTGTATGTTGCTGTTCCTGGAAGGGTCACATACCTCAGTGGGCCATGGATGACTACTATATGAGTTATAGATTGACCACTGTCTTATGTTTGGGGCAACACGTGTTCACTTCTGGAATTGATAGTTTCCTTTTTCTATAATAGTTAATAATAACAGCACTTATCTGGCACTTCCTGTAGATGCTGCTCTCCATGAGAACATTTTCTCCTAATGACCTTATGAAATGAGGCCTATTAATTATTTCCTCTTGGAAATGGAGGCACGGAGAGGTGAAGTAATTTGTCCAAGGTCACACAGCAAAGAAAGTGGCAGGATGTGAAGCACAGGCTCACTGGTTTGAGTCAGCACGCTTAACCTCTGTGGTCTCTTAAATAACATGCGTAGTGCCACCAAGATGCCAGGATCAATTCTAAAGCTTAAAACACATAGATCTCAATCACTCATTTATTCAACACACATTTATTGAGCTGCTTCGGTATACACATGGCTTTTCCAGAGCACCGGGGAAACAGAAGGTAAGAAAAGACCAGAATGTAAGTTCCCTTGGCCTGTGCGCCCCGGCAGGGTAGCTCCGAGCTGTCTGGGTGCTCGATGGGCCCCGAGCAAGGCGCAGGGCACACAGCAGGCGCTTAGCAAGCGTTCCCTGAACGAACGCGCTAATCGAAGTGTCACGCCCGCAAGGCGTACACGGCCCCGCGGGGCGGAAACAGACCCAACACCACCGAGGCGTCCCGGGGCTTCTGGGAGTCCCATCTGCGCGGCCCGAGAGGCCTCGAGGAGGCTCTAAGACAGGTCGGACCCACGTCCCCGGCGCCCTCCCCGGGGCGTAGCAGCTCAAAAGACCGATTGAGGTGAGTGAGCGAGCCGCGTTCGGAGTCCCGGCCAGTAGCCCCAAAGCACCCCCCGCCCCCGCGCCTTCCACCCTTTTGGCTCCGACTCCCGGCTCCTTCGCGATTCCACCTGCGGGGCCTCCCCTCTCCTCCAGCCGTGACTCTCGCTACCTTTTCGAACCTTCGGCGCTCCCCCTGGTCGCGTCCTCCCGCCCGGCGACCATCCCCCGCGTCGGGGCGCGCCCAGGGCGCACCGCGCCCGCTCCCCAGACGGGCTGGGCGCCCGGGATACGGGAGGGCGAATCCCTTTAGCCTTTCCCCCTAATCCGGAGCATCGCTCGATGCAGTCGGCAGACTCCACCGTAGCCTGGGAAGGCGCGCCCCTGAACCCCCGGGACTAGGGCTGGGGAGGGGGCGGCGCCGGTGCGGAGGTCACCCTCCCGGGGCGTTCGCAGCCTCCCATTCGTTCGAGGGCCCGCAGCTCGGCGCCCAGAGCCGAAGCTGGTTTGCTGAGTCGCGGGGCGGGGCCTCCCCCAAGCCCGTCCCTCGGCGAGGGCGGAGGGAGGAGGAGGAGGAGGAGGAGGAGGAGGAAAGGGGGGGGGCGGAACACAAAACCTGCAAGGTTTTTTTTTTTCTTTTGCATGTAATTAAAAAATAATTTTTTTTTTTTTGCAAACCCGAGGGGTCCCGCCCGGAGCGGGCGCGGGTCCGGGGCGCCCGGGCCGCGGCGCGGGGCGGCGGCAGGGGCCTGGCGGAGGCTGCCGGGCGGCCGCCATGCGATCAGGCAGTGCGCTGACCGGCCCGGCCGGTCGGCCCCTTCTGGGTCCTCCCTTTGCAGCCCGTGCGGGGCCGTCTCGGAGACCCCGCGCCGACGGCTGCTCAAACATCAGGGTGAGTTTCTCACAATGTAGCAATTTCTCTTTAAATCTCTTAACTCTCTCTACCTGCGAGTCGGGGCTGTGACAGGGCGCAAAAGCGAGGGGGGAGTGGGGGTTGGCGGCGAGGGTGTGTGTGGGGGGAGCCGGAGCCGGGGCCGAACCCACCCCCCCGACACTCACACACTTAGCCCCCCAACCGGGGCGCATCGCCCGCTGCCTCTTTTTCTGTTCGGCGCCCACCACTCCCGGCAGCCCCCCCTCACCCCCCGCGTCTCTCCATCACCACCGCCCCGATTCTGCGGGGACCCCCACCCCCCCCACCCCGGGCTCCCCTGCCCAAACCCGGCGCCCGGTGCCTCCCCGGCCCTCCCGCCGGCTGCCGGTGATACAATGGAGCGGCGGAAAAACGAGACCTAACGTTCCACGGGGGGAGGGGTGGGGAGACCCCGTCCCCCGGCCCGGGGGGCCCCCCCTCCACTCGCCCTGCTCCCTGCCTTTTGGGGAAGAAGAGGGCAATGGGGCATCGGATGGTGGTTTCCCGGCCGGAGCTGGCGAGCCTTCATCTCCCCCTCTCGCCCGTCCCCTGCGCTCCCTTCTCAGATCCCTCCGGGGGTGCTGGAGAGAAACGGGGCCTCCGGCATGCTGGGGAGGGATGGATGCGGAAGGAAGCCACTGGGTCTCCTCCTCCCCACCGCCCCGAAACAATGAAAGGAGTTGACTTGGTCCCCCACCCCCCAGCAATGAAAGGAGTTGACCCCCGCCCCCCCTAGCTGGTTGTTCCCGGAGGGGGCCGCTACGGGGGATGGGAGGAGGGAGGTGAGCCTTACCCCTGTCACCTCCGAGATTTGGGGCGGCCCCCCATCTCCACCCCCTCGGCCTAGCAATGGGAGGCACCAGGCCCAGCCCGGGCACCGCGCTCGGGTGGTGACCTTTAGACAAAGGCAGCCCTTTCCCTGTGGTGAGCCCGGACGAGCCGGGCCCGAGGCCTCCCCGGGCCCCTGCGGAGGGCGGCCGGGCCGCGGGCACCCGGAGGGAGGGATGGAGCAGGAGGGCGGAGGGATGGAGCCATCTGGTTTTCCCATCCCTCGCTGCCCCTCGGCTGCTTCTCTGGCTCCTGTCACGGGCGGCCGCGGGGAGACCAGGGACCGCGGGCTGCCCAGGCCTTGGTCCGCGGCCAGCGGCGAGCGGGGCGAGCAGCCGCGGGCGGGCTCGGGAGGCAGCGGTGATTGGAAGGCACGGCGGCTCCCTCCTTCCTCTCCGCACCCCTTTGTTTTGCTTTGTGGTTCTGAGCAGCTGAACTTCCCGGGAGGTGGGGTCAGAGGCCGCTGTGTCAGCTCTCCCCGGAGGCCGGGGTGACAGGTCCCAGCCCTCTGGTGTACCCGGACCGGGGCTCCTGCCCGTGCTCGGCCTTCTGCCCGGACAGGCAGCCCCTTTTGTCACACAGCCCTCCGGATAGTCTAGATCTGGGGATGTATTGAGGGTTTGCTTTTCCCTCACACCTCCTTTCCCAGGGCGCTTGTCAGGGAAACAGTTTTTAGAAACACCCCCAGACTTCACGGCCTGAGATTTCTGAGAAGTACTCTGTACTTTCACACCTCTCCCCTCACCTGGGGTGGGGGCCTCAGTCAACACCGACCTGCTAGGGTGGTGGGAGAACAGGGGAGGAGGACAGCTGAGGAGCCACCCCCTTCCCATGTGCCAGCGTCCAGTGAGACTTAAGGGGTGTGCTTAGCTACACCCCCCTCCCCCAGAGCTCCCCCACTCCTGGAAGGTGGAAATAACATCTCCTACCCAGAGAGCATTAGGGATTGGCTACTGTTAGGTGCGCTACCCACTGGCCACCACCCGAGGAGGAAGTTGGGTCAGTTATGTGATTCCCATTTTGCAGACAAGCTAATGGAGGCTCAGAGAAGCTAAGTGACTTGCCCGGGGTCACACAGCCCCAATCTGTAACCGTCTCAAGTTTTTCCAACTCAGCTCAAAACTCTTAGGTTCTCCTGTACCCCTCTTTGGCAATTTGTCCCTTTGACTTCAGCTGAGTCTCAAATGTAGATAATACCAGGAAGGAACCGCCGAATCCCGCCCCCCCCCCCCGCCCCAGTGATCGTTTGGGGAAGGAGTAAGGAGCATCTGGAAGCTGGGCTGAGGGCAGGATGCTTTCACCTGTGGCTGGAACAGAGCGTTTGCATGCAGGAGCTGAGGATTGGAGGTGTGGAGTCAGGAGAAGGGGGTCCCCAGGACTCGCTGGCTGGGGTTTGGGGGGCACTTGTTCGGTGGCCCCTCTGTCATCCTCTTCCTCTTCCATCTGAGCTGGGACTCAGCCCCGCTGGGAGGGAATCTGAGCTGCCGGGGACCTTCGTCGTCGCTCTGCCCTGTGACCCTCCGTGGCGCCGTGATGTAGCTGGCAGAGAACTCCCCTGTCCGTTCTCCCCTCGGCCTGGGTGGCAGACTCCCTGTCCCACTCTGTAACCTCAGGCACTAGATTCAACTCACTAGTCCTCAGTTTCCTCATCTGCAGGTGGGGATCAGTAGAGCTTCCTTAACTGACCTTGCGGTGACTGAAAGTTTTATCCAAACGTGTTATTTTTATTTCTCCTTCAGCATACGGGGATATGGCAGGCCTGTAGGGGTGGGGAGGAAAGTTGGGTGCTGGGTATTTTACGGTGAATGGCAAAAGGCATCTATCTTGGAGGAATTCCCTGTGGTGGTGGGTGAGGGCAGGCAGTAAGGAGTTCCACTTTGGTGACCCTCCGTCTCCAGCTCTCTGGGACCCCACCCCTTCAGCAGCCTCCAGCCCTCTGGGACCCCACCCCTTCAGCACTTACTGGTGCCGAATACACATTTGGGGGGGGGAGGGGGAAGGGCTGGGGAGGGCCCAGCTTACCCACTGAGGGGGGCAATATGGGCGATCTTGCCATGTTACAGATGAGGAAACTGAGTCCAGCGGAAACCTGTTCGATGGCTGAGAGGGGACTCCAGCCCAGACTTCAGGGACGGGGGTGTGATTGGAGAGGGGCTAACACTTTGAGGGACACCCTGCAAATACCTTCCTGAGGTGACAGGCATCATAAGTAATCATAATTCCTGTGGGGTGGGGGCAGGAGGGGAGGGGCTGTAGGTCTCTCTAGGGTGAGTGCTTCCTGAAAGTTGGAACTGATTTTTGGGGGGCAGGGTGGCAGTGGAAAAGGGGGGAAGTGTGAGGCCCAAGAGTGACAGGCCTATGCCCCGCCCCCCTTTTTTGCCCGCTTCCTTCCCAGAGGCCTCAGGGGCCTTCCCCAACCTTCCCTGGGGATGTGGGGTCTTCCCCCTCTCCCCTCTGAGAGGCTGTGGAAGGGTCCAGGGGTCAGCACCAAGCCCAGGGGGCCTGGCAGGAGGGTTCTGGGGTGTGGTGTGGGTACTCTGGGGTCCTGGGGGGGTCACCTTTGAGCCCCAGGCCCAGCCACCATCAGAGTTCCTGCCCGCTCTCCCAGCTCTCCCCCGTGGCTGTCTTGACTCCTGGTCTCAAGAATGCGGAGGGCTGCTGGTGGGGGGAAGTTAATTGGAAACAGGAAAACATGGCATTCCTTTCTAGCTGGCCTGGGCCTGGAAAGCAGTGAGGGGCTGCCTTTCTCCCTCTCCCGCCCTGCAGGGGAGAGGTCGGGGGGAGCATGGTTCTCTCACCTCTGTCTCTTCGGGGTCTTTCCCCCACCAGGCTCCCTGACTCTTAGTGGAAACAGCAAGTTGCCTGTTTTACGTCCATGATGTAAAATGCTCTCCCCCCAATCAGAACGACTTGCCCCCCTTTTTCACCGGGTCATATCCAAGTTTGTCCCCGCTCTCTGAGGGCGGAGGGCCTGTCTCAGTTGGCTCCCCAACGTAGGATGTGTCACACTAGAGACACATGGGAAATGTTTGGTTGACTGGTCCCCAAGGATTCCCTCCTCCTTCCTTCCCTAGACTTCTCCCCTGCCTGGGGTACCACCAATAGAGTTTTATCCCCATTGACTGAAGCCTTTGTGTCTCAGTGGCATGCAAGATCCCCCAACGGGAAAAGAGAAGGTTTTCTAAGACATTTCTCGTTTGGCGACAGTTTTGCGTCCTGAGTTTGCAGGTATCATGGTGGCGGGGGATCTGTTGGCAGGAGAAGCTGGAGAGAGGGCCTGTCTGTCTTAAATTGTTCCCGATTAAACTTCCTGGGGGCCTATTGTGTGCCACGGACCTGGGGCCCAGTTATGATACTGGGACCCGATCCGGGAGAAAGCTAGAGAGAAGTGTTGTCTTCAAGGCTGCTGGGGGACTTTGATGCCTTCTGTCTGGGTGGTTTGCAAAGGCTCCAAGGGGGAAGCAGCTTCTTTCTCTCTTTCTCTTTTTTTCTAAGTGATACATCCACATGGGACAAATTCAAAATCTCAAACATAGTAAGTCTCCCCCTTTACCCTCTGGGGCACCCCTGGGCCCCCAACTCGCCTCCCCAGAGCACCGCCTCAATCCTGATGTTCTGTGCGCACACATTTATATACCTGTGTATGTCTTTAAAAATATTTATTTTGCACAGATTGTAGCCCCCTCTTCCCGTCGTTCTGCACGTTGCTTTTTTCACTTCATCTCCCTGGGAGATGTGCACAATACATGGAGAGGTTTCTTTGGCTTTTTCTCAGCTGCATTGTATTCCTCAGTGTGGGCAAATCCTCCTTGACTCAACACGAATATGGAGGTGTTTCCTAAAGTTTCAGCGTGCAGAGCCAGAGGGCATGCATCCATTTGTCTTACTGGGAAGTGGGTATGCCAGTGGGGTAAACTCCTGGAGGCGGGATTGCTGGGTCAAGAGCCTGCGGTTTGTCATTTGGTCACTCTTGGGAGGCACCTGTGGAGCTGTATCTTGAAGGAAATCGTTTCCCCTCCTGTTCAAGTCATCCCACCCGTCCATCCATTGTCTTTGCCTCTTGTGACCTCCTTGCCCCTTCCTTCCTGCCTGTGGCCTGCACCCTGTGCTTGCCACTTGGTGTAGAGGTCAAGGGTGGGGGCGCTGTTGATTCGAATCCCGGCTCTGCCGCTTGCTGGCTGAATGGATGCAGGCAGGGGGCTTGCTGGCTCTGGGCCTCAGTTGTCCCCTCTGTTAAATGGGTTCACCTCAGTACCTACTTTTGGAAAGCTTGTCGTGAGGATTAAATAATACCCATCAAGGTGCATGGGTAGCCTAGCTGAGTCATTCGGTGGAGGTGTCATCTGTCATTCTATGGCAGTTCTGTCTCCTGGGGTGAGGAGCCCCTTAATTCTGGGCTGTGAGCCCCCTTACTGGCAGGCAGGGGAGGGAATGCTGGCTTTTGCACTTACCTGCAGCGTGACCTTGGGCAAGCGATCCTTTTCTGGGTCTCAATTTCCTTGTCTGTAAAATGGGCCCATGATGGCTCCCTGGCAGGTGGGCTGTGAGGGCCGAAGGAGGCACCGCCCTCCCCAGCCGGGCGTGCAGTAGCTGTTCGGGAAGGAGCATCTGATGTTGCTGTTATTTTCACTATGGTTACTGTTCTCCTGTGGGCCCCACGCTGACTTCGCCACTCTGAAAGCTCTCCATTGTCTTCCTGAAAGGCACATAGGGAACACTGTTGGCATTCTAAACCGCACAGCAGCGGAGGGCACAGGGCAGGCTGCGGCGGCGGCATGGCCCTGGGGACAGACAGGGCTGTCCTGCTCTGGGTCTCGCTTTCCTCATCTGGAAGAACGGCTGTGATGGGAGACCTACCTGTGTGCTCACGGATGTTCAGTGCTTAACACAGTGCCTGACATGTCACAAGTGCTCAGAAAATGTCCGTGGCTGTGATGGTGGTGATGGTGTTGGTGGTGATGGTGGTCATGATGGTGGTGATGATGATGATGATGATGATGGAGAGAAATCTCCTGTGGAATTAGATACCTGCGTCCTTGCCTCCTTCCCCTAAAACCCCGGGCAGTCAATGTTGGCATTTTAATCAGAGGGAAGGTTCCAAGGCAATCAAATACCCTTTGGGCCTCAGTTTCCTCATCTGTAACAGAACTCATGGGGTCTTTGTGAAGCTTAAATGAGTGAAGATGTAGAAAGCTTTTAAGACAGGCCCTGGCTTGCAGGAGTGCGGTGAAAATTCACTTGTTATTATTTTAATTTTTTATCATGGAAATTTTAAAGTACCCACCAAGAGTTGAGAGAATAAAATAATCAACCCCTGTGTACCCATCGCCAGCTTCACCAATTTTCCGCTGATCCCTCCTCCCACCCCCCTCCCCCACCCCCGCGCCACCCTGCACTTTCTTTTCCCTTTTCTGCTGGAGTACATTTAAGCAAATTCCAGATAGCATATCAGTTCAATTGTATCATTATCGTTACTAATGGTGTTATTATTTTTGGTATCCAGAATCTGTTTCATCACCTCCGGGTTCTATCCTGTTCTGTGCTGGAAGAGACATTAGGCCCATTTCATAGATTGGGGAAATCGAGGCTGCAGGCAGTAAACTTTGGTCAGGTTGTCCTTGATCTGTGTTCCCATCCTGTCTTGGCCAGCCCAGGCTTTGCACCTTGGTGGCTGTTTCTGATCACACGGGCTTGGGGATTTATGCCTGGATGTGGGTTCCAATATTCTGTGCAGAAATCACAGTCAGAGAAGGTGGGCCAGTGGCGGGGGGATGGACAGATGACCCCGGCAGTGAGGGGTTACTGGGTCAGCTGCCCAGGTTCGAGTCCTCTTTCTGCCCCTTCTAACCTTGTGACTTGGGGGCAAGTTACTTCCTTTCTCTAATTCCAGATTAGAGAACCAGAAGTACAGGAATAATAAATCGATGCTTCTTTCAAGAGCTTTTGCATCAGTTAAATCAGGTCCTGAGTGGAAAAAATGTTTTGCAAGTGCCTGGCTCAGAGTAAGCGCTCTGCAGAAGGTAGCAGTCACCATTGTCACTGTAGTTAGTTATCACTTCCGTGGAGGCTGTAACCAAATGCTCCTTCCAGGGGTAAGAGGGTCAGAGGAAGGGTTATATCCCTGGAGCCCCTGACCAGGCCTGGCTGCCTTAATCCCCTCCTTTTGCTCACTCCATCCTCTATAATTCTCCTTCAAAGTGTTTCTTGTCCTTCGAGGGGCTGGAGGGGGCTGTTGACTTCTAGGTAACCACCCCCCCCAGCCTCCTGTGTCCCCTATGTCCCATCCTGGCAGCCTTGGGTGTGGAGTGAGGGAGGAACATCTCTATGGCTGTGGGACCCTCGTTAATGACCCCTGGGGCCCTGGAGGGAGCCCCGGTGGCCTCCGCAGCTTGGAGGTAAAGGGCAGTCCATTCCTCCAGGACACCTGCAGATCGAAGGTGCCTGGAGCCCCCTTTCCGGAGGATGGATGCCGCCCTGCCTCTCGTCCACTATGTGGTACTGGGCAGGCTGTTGCTCACAGATGCTCACGGGATGATTGTGGCAGTTGGCTAGACTGTAACCTCCCTCCTGTCCTTCAAGGCACCTCACCCATCTTCGAACACCAAGCCCTCCAGGCTAGGTGACGGGGGGCCCCCGGAAGAGTTCTCAGCTCTTTACCCTCTCAGGCCAGGCTCCCCTCGGCCTAGCAGGCTCTGGCCACGGTGGCCTCACTTCTCTCCCCAGAACATGCCCAGTGCCCTCCTGCTTTTGTGGACATGCATCCCCCCTTTTTTTTTTTGGCAGTACATGGGCCTCTCACTGCTGCGGCCTCTCCCGTTGCGGAGCACAGGCTCCGGACGCGCAGGCTCAGCGGCCATGGCTCACGGGCCCAGCCGCTCCGCGGCACATGGGGTCCTCCCAGACCGGGGCACGAACCCGCATCTCCTGCATCGGCAGGCAGACTCTCAACCACTGCGCCACCAGGGAAGCCCCCATGCATCCCCTTTCACAGAAAGTTTTGTGTGTGTGTGTATATGTATGTATGTATTTCTCCCCCATCCTCTCATTGAGTGTAATTGGCATACAATGAAATACACAGATTAAGGGTGCTTCTCCATGAGTCTTGCCAAACCATAGCAGCCTGTGTAATCCACACCCCATCGAGATCCAGAGCCTTCGCATCGCAGCCAAAAAGTTCCTTTGTGCCCCTTCACCGTCAACACCCCCTCCCAGAGCAGCGGGTCACTGGCCTGCTGCTCGTTTATCCTGTTGTGGATCTGCCTTGCCTCTTCTTGAATCTCGCAGACGTGTGCGGTCCTTTGGGTTGAGCACCTCAGCTCAGCATCACTGTTTTGAGATTTAGCCTTTTTATCACTGAGCAGGAGTCCTTGGGAAGGCTTTACCTCCTTTCTCTCGGGAGAGAGAAATCTGTCCCCCCGGCCCCCCCTTGAAGCCTCATCATCCCATTTGCCCCTTCCCTGGGTGCCCTTCCCAGCCTCAGCCTCTGGCTTAGGGACGCTCTCCCATTTCACTGCTCCACCCCTCGTAGCCCCATTGGGATGTAGGTATCCCGTGAGCTTTTCTTCAGGCCTGGGTTTCTCACTAGATTCTATAAACTACAGAAGGAGGGAAATGATGTGCCCCGTGTTCTCAGCTCCTGGTGTGCAGTAGGAATCCTGTAATGTTTGTTGCCTGACGCACTGACTGACTGAAGGATGGACATGTCACAGGCATGGAGAAAGGGAGCAGAGAGCCTGTGCTTGCGGTCGCTATTCTGTTTCTTAAAAAGTGTGACCCACCTGTTTCCAAAGCACCAAAAATGCCAATCTTGGGGTGCCACGCATCTCCTGGGAGTCCTGGTGGGTAGGGCCCGAGAGGCCCCTAGCCAGGCTCAGCTGCCTTCATTGCCTGCCCCCCCCCGGGCCCATCCCCCCACCACTTTTATCAAGCCCGACCCCTGAGTGGTTCCTTGGCTCAGGAAGCCCAGCCCTCAAAGCTGCAGGGCTCTGCCTGCAGTGGCAAAGCTCCACCGGCAGGCCCCTCACCCAGGACAGGCAGCCATGGGTCTCCCAACTGCACTTGACACTTGGTCCATGGACATTGCCCATCTTGCCCTAGCCACCTCCCCACTGCCCAGTACTCGCTCCCTAAGTGTCTTCAGAGACGGAGTGAATCAGGGCCCATGGGACAGGTCAGGACTGCCCACTGCTCAGCAGGGAGACTGAGGCTGGAGGGGGGCGCTCAGGTGCTGCCCTCCTCAGCTCAGCCAGGACTGGAAGCCACACATGCTGTGTTCACACAAGCCATTTGCTGTAAGTTACGCCTCCTTTTACAGAGATGCTAAAATGGGGAAAGACTCAGGTCTCGAAGTTGATAAAAATGTCCGGGAAACTTCTGCTCCGTCTTTGCCTTCTGGTTTCTGCGGCCCTTCCGGGCTGCCTGTGCTTTGCCACCTAAAGTCTCAAAGCTGTTCCGTGAGGAGCTGTTTTCCTTTGTCAGATTTCTGTCTCCTTAGCTGGACCAGCAGAATTCCCTGACGTCTGCGCAGCCCTTGCCCGTCCCCGAGCCCGTCCCCCTTCCACAGTCCTATTTTTTCTTTGCGACCTTTAAGGGGCAGGGAGTCGTGTGTGCATTGGTCACAGGGGACACTGAGCCAACTTCTGGGCCTGAAGAGCCCCCGGCCAGACTCTGTAGCAGAATAGGGAGATTTATTTAAGGGAGTTCCTAACAGAAGTCTGCTTTAAGCAAATGAACAGTAAACTATATATACCCACACACATACATTAATATATGTTACATATTATTATACTTTATGTAATAATTTAGTGGTAAATTTAAACTTAACAGTATAATAGGCATGTAGTAAATGTATATATTATATACACATATATGCAAGTGCATATGTGTGTATATATATATCTATATATATCTATCTGTATAAGATTCCCTTGTATTCTCATTTCCTTCCCTGGCCCAGTGCCCTGGCAAATTGTTCTGTGCCCTGGCAAATTGTTTGCTTTGTGTGGTGGATTTTTGCTTTCTACAGAGGATCCTGCTGTATTTCTCCTTCTGAGTCTTTGTCGCCCAACACCCGCTCTCAGGCCTCCTGTGTTGCTACCTGTGCATCTTGTCTGTTGCTTCTCCTGGCTGTGGGACTCCGTGCGGTGCGGTTTTCATGGTTTGCTTAGAATTTTCCCCAGGGCCAGACCCCCGGGTTGCCTTCCTTTCCCAGTTACAGTGAGAGGTGAGGTGCCTTGTCCAAGGTTACGCAGCTAGCTACTGGCAGAGCAGGGATTTGAATCCAGGCGCATCATACTGGTTAATTCAGACCCACATAGCAGGCCTCCCTTGTGCGGGGCCTCAGAGCTCTGCACTCGGGACAGGGGAGGGGGGTAAACCCAAAACACACCCATCCTCCCTGCAAGGTGAGATCAGTGTCTCAGGAGTGTCAGCTGGGCTGGTGGAGGCCAGGAGGAGGCATTGCTTCTGGGGTATGTTGGTGCATCAGGGCAGGCTTCCTGGAGGAGAGGGCTTCTGGGGGTAGGCTTTGGGCTCCATGCCATTTCTAGCAGAGAGAAACCTGGGATGCTTTGCACAAAGGCCAGTTGAAGCTTCACGGGGAAAGAGGACCCAGGACACTGGGGCTGAGATCTGGGGTGCTTCGGTTTCGTTGATGGGAGGTAAGGGAAGGAGGGAGTCCAGGATGATCCAAAGTCACTGGCCTGAGCAACTGAGTGGATGCAGGTGCCCTTTCTTGAGATGCTGTAGTGGTGTCTATAGTTTGGGGAACACAAACCCCAGAGAGTAAAGCTCCAGCACCCTCTCGGCTGGTGGTGAGGTGCAGACGGAATGAATGAATGAACTGGAGGCACCATGAGTGAGAGGTGGTGACATGAGTGATCCCTGAAGTCCCAAGGATGGGGATGATTCCCCAGGGAGAGGACAGGAGGGGGTGGAGAATCAACTTAGGCGGCCACCCACGTGTAGGGAGGGGTGGGAGCTTCTTTGGCCAAAACAGAGAAAGGGAGGAGGAGCAGGATAAGGCACAATCAGCGTCTCAGGAACAAAGGCGGAGAGTTTTTAGAAAGGTTTAACTTCCATGGACCTGAGGACAGGCTTCCTGGGTTGGATGAGGCTGTTCTGGAAGCAAAGGTTTCCTGGGTTTGATGGGTATGTAGGGGTGGAAGCCAGACTGGAATATGGTGAGGAGTCAGGAGAGAAGGATGGCTTCGTGGATGGATGGATGGATGGATGGACGGATGGAAGGCAGGCAGATGGAGCTCTTGGCAGCCAGAGATTGAAAAAAAAATCTCGCTACCCTTTATGGCTCCCTAGTGCCCTCAGGTGAAAGTCTAACCTCACCTCCCCCCACAGAGCCCCATTAGTCTGGCCTGGGCTTATCTCCCTGACCTCATCTCCTGCCCTTTCACCTTGCTTTCTTCCCACACCCAGCTTGTTCCTGCCTCCCCACATTTGCCCTTGCCTCTACTTGCCGTGATCTTCTCCCATTCCTTCCTGTCTCTGGGCTCCTCGTCCTGTCCTGCAGGCCTCTGCTTAAATACCGCCTCCTCTGGGAAGCCTTCCTTGACGACCCTGTCCAACTTTCTCCATGTCACGCGGTTTGTTTCTGTGTGAGGATTCATCCCCCGGACCTGACTGGGAATGCGTCCAGACTCAGTATTCACTGCATGAGTGAGGGACCAGGCTTAGAGAGTTTTAGGATCTGAGCAGGCTTAGAGAAAAGGAAAGGAGCGAAGGAAGATTCTAGAAGAAGAGGGAGGAGGGGGGTGCTGGGTTGGGCTCAAGAGTGAAGCTTCCTTACAGGTCAGGAGGTGAGGAAGAGAGGGGTGTGAAGCCAGAAGAAAGATGTTTGTGCAGTTGGGAAGGAGTTCAGGAGGCCGGTGCAAACCTGCTTGGAGACAGGAGGGGGTGGCAGGAGGTGGGGGCCAGGAGAGCGGAAGGCCGGTGGTATTGCCAGCTGTTGGGAGGGCGAGAGGCAGCCGCCTTTTATCTTTTCCAGGGCAAGGTCTTAAGAGCACGAGGTGGTCCTTAGTGTGGGGGAAGGAGGGCTCAGGTCCTTTGGGGAACCTGCTCGGAGGCCTCCGACCTTTCCCCCAGAGAAACGCACGCTTGACTCTACATCACGACCTTTGGCGGAGGATTTCAGGGGTGTTGTGGATCCAGTTAGGAGTTTTCCACAGCTCATGACCGTAGCAACAATAATAATAACAGCCCACACGGCCATGGGCACCAGTCTAGGGCCCTCACAAGTCCTGACTCAGTTACTCACGTTAGGACCTTAGGAGGTAGTAGGTGCAGTGAGCATCCCCATTTTACAGATGAGGAAACTGAGGTACTGGGCAGTTAAGTGACTTGCCCAGAGTCATACATCTGCTAAAGGGTAGACTGGGGATCCCCCACCCCACCCCGGGGGGCGCAGTCTGGCCCCAAAGCCCAGGCTTTTAGCCATAAAGCCTCACTGTTTGCTTGTTACAGGGACCAGGACTAAAAGCCCACAGTCAGGAAGTTGCCTTTGCCCCGCCCCCCTCCACTCCGCTTTTTGCCCTGGGATCCAGCTTGGGTCTCAGCTTAGCCAGTGGAGGCCCCGGCTCAGCAGGGTGCCATCCCACCCTCCTCTTTCCCTTTTTACCCTCCGTGGTGTCTTCATTAACATAACTGTGGCGCCCCCAGCTTCCTCGGATGTGTTTGTGAGTTTGTGAGCGAGCGGGTGGGTGACTGACAGCGAGACCTGCAAGGAAGGGGTCAGGACCCCGGAGGCAGATCTGGTCTGGAGGCAGCTGCGGGACTTGGAGCAGGGGCCCCCCACCTCTCACACCCTCAGTTTCCCCATCAGTGAGGGAGGGCCTGATGCCTTCCTCTCGGAGGTTTCATAGATGACGTCACATGTCAACAGACGTGCTGCAAATTTATGGCAGTAACCAGCTTCCGAGGTGTGTCAACATTCAGAGTATTTCAGACCACAGCGCAGGCTGGAATGAGGTGGAACAGCCCTCAGCCAGGCAGGGCAGCTCCCCTTCCCCAAATAGGCTAAAGATTTCTGCAGCAAATACTATTCCTGCTGCTAATATATCTGTGGCTGTTCTACACTAAGAAGGATACATAAGGATAGTCATTGCAGGTTAGCTTTTGCCCCACAGTGAGTAAAGGGGAAAACAAAGGGATGGTTTTTAGAGATTTTTGGAGGTTGGAATTGCAGATATGGGGTTGTAGATCGAGATGATCTGGGACATGGTGGGATGTCTGTGGCGTTTCATTGAGATAAGTTACCACCTGGCACTTAATAAGCCCGTTGTAAGTGCTGGCTGCTATTATTATCACTGACCAGCCTTTAGTCTGTACCTACTAAGTCTGTGCAGACAGATTGGGCTGTGTTGCAGATAAACAGTTTCTCAAACTTGAATGTGCACACGAATCCCTTGGGGAGCCTGTTCAAATGCGGGGTCTGATTCAGCGGATCTGTGGCAGGCCTGAGACTCTGCATTTCTAGCAGGCTCCCAGGGGACACTGAGGCCGCTCCTTTGAGTAGCAAGGGGTAGAGTGGTTTCCGGACGATTTCCGAGTTGCTTCAAGGGCCCTGCACTGGATGCCGAGGCTAAGATCAGATTCCTTAACTCTTTAGGGTTTGCCAATTTGAGGGCAGATCTGTATGAATTAATTAGACATGGAAAAAAGTCATATATAACACTATAAAAGTCTTTTCACTGTCCCCTTGTCCTGCCCTCTCCAGAGGAGCCCTCTGTGAGGAGTTTGGGTGCATTCTTTCTACCCCTCTATTCTGTGCATACATTTTTTTCCTCTTGCTCACACGTACCATATGAATTATTCTACACCTTGCTTTTTAACTTGAACAAATGTCTTAGAATTATTTCCATGGCAGCAATCTAGAGCTCCACTCTTTTTTTCTTAATTGAAGTATAGTTGATTTACAATGTTGTGTTAATTTCTGCTGTACAGCAAAGTGATTCAGTTATACATATATATTTACATTCTTTTTCATAGTCTTTTCCATTGTGGTTTATTACAGAATATTGAATACAGTTCCCTGTGCTATACAGTAGGACCTTGTTTTTTTTAATATTTATTTAATTAATTAATTTATTTATTTTTGGCTTTGTCGGGTCTTAGTTGTGGCACATGAGATCTTCACTGTGGTGCATGGGCTTCTCTATCCAGTTGTGGCACGCGGGCTCCAGAGCACGTGGGCTCAGTAGTTGCGGTGCACGCGGGCTTAGGTGTGGTGTGCGGGCTTAGTTGCCCCAAGGCATGTGGGATCCTAGCTCCCTGACCAGGGATCGAACCCACGTCCTCTGCACTGGACAGCAGATTCTTAACCACTGGACCACTAGGGAAGTCCCCAAGACCTTATTTTTGTTGTTGTTTTTGTTTGTTTGTTCATTTGTTTTTTAAGTTTTTTTTTTTTTTTTTGGCTGCACTGTGCCGCACGTGGGATCTTAGTTCCCCAACCCGGGATCAAACCCACATCCCCTGCATTGGAAGCACAGAGCCTTAACCACTGGACCGCCGGGGAAGTCCCAGGACCTTGTTGTTTATCCATTCTGTATATAATAGTTTGCATCTGCTAATCCCAAACTCCCAATTTGTCCGTCCCCCACCCCTCCCCCCAGAACCCATTCTTTTAGCAAACTAAAGGAGGAGTAGTATTCCATAATTTATTTAACCTTTACTCTATGGATTTTTTTTTTTGGTTCCATTTTTTACTGTGAACCTATATATGTCTTTATATTTAAAGTGTGCTTACATTTAAAGTGTGTCTCTTGCAGACAGCAAATAGTCTATATCCTTTTGATGATCGGAATGTCGAGACCAGTGCTGTCCAGTAAGAAAATCCTAGCCACTTACACGTTACTTAAAATTTTCTAGTAGCCACAGGAGAAAGAAATAGGGAAAATTAATGTGAATATATTTTATGCAACCTGTTATATACAGAATACTATTATTTCAACACGTAATCAGTCTAGAAGTCACTAATGAGATATTTTACAGTCTTTTTTATTGTGGTAAAATGCACGTGACATAAAATTTCCCATTTTCACCATTCTTAAGTGCACAATTCAGTGGCATTAAGTATATTTGCAGTGTTGTGTAACCATCACCGCTCTCCATTTCCAGAACTTGTTCATCCTTCCAGACAGAAACTCTGTGCCCCTTAAACAATAATTCCCCATCCCCCTCTCCCACCACCTACTGGTAACCTCCATTCTACTTTCTTTCTCTATGAATTTGACCACTTCTTCCTCATATAAGTGGAATCATACAGTATTTATCCTTCTGTGTCTGGCTTATTTCACTTACCGTAATGTCTTCAAGGATAGTCATCACATCCGTAGCATCTATCAGAATTTCCTTCCTTTTTAAGGCCGAATACTATTCCATTGTCTGAATAGACCACACTGTGTTTATCCATCCAATAATAGACAGACACTTGTGTTATTTCCACCTTTTGGATATTGTGAATAGTGCTGCTATAAACATAGGCATACAAGAATCTGAGTCTGCCTTCAGTGCTTTTGGATATATACCTAGGAATGGAGTCACTTGGTCATCTGGTGATTCTCTTTTTAACTTTTTGAGGAATCACTGTTGTCCACGGTGGCTGCACCATTTCACATTCCCACCAGTAATGCACAAGGGTTCCGATTTCTCCACATCCTCGCCAACACGTGTTGTACAGTGTTTCCCGCCTTCCGCCCTGCACTGAGTTTTTGAAATCCAGTGTGTATTTTCCACTCAGAACATCTTGTTGGACTAGCTCTGTTCCCAGGGCTGGGCAGTCACATGAGGCCTCTCTGAGTGGACGGTGCAGGGTTAGACCGTTCGTATTTGCCCTCATTACTGATGTGGCTGCATTGAAATCTTCTATCTTACTATTCATTTTTGGTTTATCTCTGGTGTTCTTTGTTCCTTGTTCTCTCGTTTCCTGCCTCCTTTAGATTAATTGAGTAATTTGGCCTTCCATCTTATCTCCATTAGGAGCTGATTCATGCTACCTCTTTATTACCCTAGAGTTTCCATCCTGCGTCTTTGACCAGGACCTGGGCTCTGATCCTGAGTGCGATGGGAGCCATGGCAGGCTTTTGAGCAGGGGAGTGACCCGACCTGGCATTTTTGTATCCACACCTGCAGTTGCTTGTGCAGGAGCGTTTTTACTGGCCAGATTCCTGGAAGAGGACTTGCTAAGGCAAAGGGAAGCGTGTGCTGAGGTTTGAGGAGGCCCTGGCAAATGGCATTCCAGAAAGGCCTCACTGTTCTCATCCCTTGCAAACAGCAGCCAGAATTTACCGAGTGACTGCTTGGTGCCAGGCCCTAGAGATGCTGGCGAGAATCAGCCCAAGTCCTGCTACTTAAATAACTCTTGGTCCTGGAAATGCAGGGCAGTCTCTGGAGCGGCCTCTGAGCTCAAAGGAAGGTGAAGCTTTCAGAGGAACCAAAAAAGGAGAGGCCAGAGGCTATTCTAGCTGGCAGAAGGAGGCCTGGCACAGCCCTGGTGTGAGCTCTGGCTGGACCAACAAGTGGACTGTATTGGCCTGGAGACTGCATGTGTGGGCCCCCCATCCATGTGGGACATATCGAGGTACAGCTAAGGAGTAAAATAATAGCACCTCCCCCTTGGGGTTTGTTTGGGAGGGTTCAGCAGGAAGCAGACAGCACACGGTTGTTGTTTGGCTAACTTATCCCCACTGGGAGAGGATCAGCATCAGGGACGGGGCGGCCTGACCTAGGGACAGGCATGATCCATGCTTTGGACATGTTTAGGCCCTGTGGCAGATAGACTTGGACTTGGAGCCCCAGCTGTCTCCTTCTTCAGGCCAGCTGCGCCAGGCCTCTGTTAAAAGAGGATACATAACAGTAGAAGCTGCTTCTCAGGAGAGTGATGAGGGTCAGGCAATGAGACGGTCACCACATGGAGCGCAGGGCCTCCTGGACCAGAGTAGGGTTCCATGAAGGTTAGCCACTATTATTATTATTGCTGCTGCTGCTGTTGTCATTGTTGTTGATTTAAGGCTTACAGGCGACAGCCAGATCCTTCCAGACCTGCCCCCCCAGGACTGAGACCCCTGGAGAAATGAGGTCGGTTGCTCAGGGTCAGGAAATCGCAGAGTAGGGATTTGAAGCCAGGTGTGTCTGACCTGAGCTCAGGGGCTCCCTGCTTCCAGGCCTTGGGGGAGCCTTGGGCTTAGCACAAAGACTCTTCCCTTCTTAGATCAACCAGCGAGCAAGGCCTGCTATCACAGTGACGCCACCTCCATCAGTGATGATAAGGGCAGCTCGCCCGCTGTGACTCAACAGGCAGCAGGACCTGACCCGAAGCCAAGCTATTCGTAGTCTGTCTTTGCTCTCCATGTGAATATTCATACATTTGGCTGCAGAAATATTAGTGTTTGATTACTGGGTGGTGTCTCAGAGCTGGTTGTGGGTGTGCCGTCATAGACAGGTTGCGCATCCCAGCACCTGGCAAAGTCTGGAAAAGAATCTGCTTTTCGGAAAGCATTTCCCCTCAAAGGTTTCGAATAAAGGCTCTTGGACCCCTTAGAATATATATTCTGTCTTGCGCTTGCCCACCCCCCAGGGTGCATGTTGCCTGTGCTGTTTGGCGACGTTGGATGGTGTTTACTATTCAGATTCCGCGCTCCTTGCTAGACGATGCAGAACGAGCAGCCACATTGAGCCTTCATGGGCTCCAAAGGCGAGGAAGCCGGGTGGGTGGTAGGAGTGGGCAGGGAGGCTTCTGGAAGCCTGTTCCCTGAAAGCTGGGAGCCTGGAGGCTGTGTTGGGCTGTGACTGGTGATGAGGGAGGAAGGGGGAACGTGATGATGGGCCAGACTGGGGCCTGCCCTGTGACAGGATGCTCCTGCGCAGCTGGACACTGTGTCAAGGGAACCAAGAGAGAAGCCAGGCCCTGGAAATGGGCAGGAGAGGAATTAAGGGCAGATTTTATTCACTTTTGTCTCCAGCCCGTCCCGCTCTGCCGAGCCCTCCACTAGGTTGTCTCAGAGGCACCTCAAACTTAACACGTCGGACCCCTCACCCCCACCCCCCAAGCAAACAAACAAGCGTAATGCCTGCCCCCTCCAGTTTGTCACCATCTCCGTCCATCCTCCCGGTGGCCTGGGTCAGGTGCTTTGGCATCATCCTTGACTCTTTTTTTCTCTCTCTTTTTAAATTTTATTGACTTATTTATTTATGGGTGCTGCTCAGCTTGCGGGATCTTAGTTCCCCAACCTGGGATCAGACCCAGGCTGCAGCAGTGAAAACGCCGAGTCCTAACCACTGGACCACCAGGGAACTCCCGATTTTAATTTTTCTTATTGTGATAAACAACGCATGACATAAAACTTACCATCTTAAGCCCTTTTTAGTCACATTGCTGTGTGGATGCCCCTTATCCTTCTGTCTTCTGCACCCCGTCAGTCCAGCAGTGTAGCCTGTGAGCTCTGCCTGTGGAAGATCTCCACCATCTGGCCTGTCTCCCCACCCCCGCTGCACCCACCCCGGTCCAGCCACCATCACCTCCCGCCTGGACCATCTCAGTCTCCTCCTCCTGGGGCTCCCTCCATCCCCTGCCCCTCACCGGCTATTTCCCTCACTCAGCCAACCGGACCCTGTTGTAACCTGAGTCAGCTCACGGCCCTTCTCTGCTCAGAGCCCTCCCATGCTCACCCAAGAACTCCGCTCACCAATGCACTAACCACTGGGTGAGTGTGAATGTTAAAAAAAAAAAACAAAAAAAACCCACACTGGATTTCAAAGGCTTCGAAGGAAGGGGGAAAAGGTCAGTTCCCCATTAATACTATTTTTATATTGATGACACGTTGAAATGATCGTGTTTGTATATATCATATTACATAAAATGTATTCTTGAAATTAACATACGTTAAATTCACCTCTTCTTTCCACTAGAAAATTTAGAATGACATATGTGGCTTGCATTGCCTTTCTCGGGGGCAGCACTGGTTTAGAAGGCACCTCCCCTATTGGGTTGTCGGAGCGGTGAATGAATGAACATATGTAAAGTTTTGAGGACAGTGCCTGATACATCTAATGCAACATGTTAGCTGTTATTGCTTTTTTTTTTTAATAGATATTTAACGGCTAGGATATTTTTTATTATTTTTTTTTATTTTATTCATTTAATTTTGGCTGTGTTGGGTCTTTGTTGCTGCGTGTGGGCTTTCTCTAGTTGCAGCGAGTGGGGGCTACTCTTTGTTGCGGTGCACAGGTTTCTCATTGCAGTGGCTTCTATTGTGGAGCACGGGCTCTAGGCGCACGGGCTTCAGTAGTTGCAGCATGCGGGCTCAGTAGTTGTGGCTTACGGGCTCTAGAGCACAGGCTCAGTAGTTGTGGCACACGGGCTTAGTTGCTCCACGGCATGTGGGATCTTCCTGGACCAGGGCTGAAACCTGTGTCCCCTGCATTGGCAGGCAGATTCTTAACCACTGCGCCACCAGGGAAGTCCTGTTATTGCTTTTTAATTGTGGGAAAATGTGCATACCATAACATTTACCATTTTCACGTGTCCAATTCAGTGGCACTAAGTACGTTTATGGTGTTGTGCAGCCATCAGCTGTATCCATTTCCAGAACTTTTTCGTCATTCCAAACAGAAACTCAGTACCCATGAAACAATAACTCCCTGTTCTCCCCTCCCACTAGCCCCTCATAACCTCTCATCTACTTTCTGTTTCCATGAATTTGCCTATTTTATGCACCTCATTAAAATTTTTTTAATTTAATTTAATTTTTTTTTTTTTTTTTTTTCTTTTTGCGGTATGCGGGCCTCTCACTGTTGTGGCCTCTCCCGTTGCGGAGCACAGGCTCCGGACGCGCAGGCTCAGCGGCCATGGCTCACGGGCCCAGCCGCTCCGCGGCATATGGGATCCTCCCAGACCGGGGCACGAACCCGTATCCCCTGCATCGGCAGGCGGACTCTCAACCACTGCGCCACCAGGGAGGCCCTAATTTAATTTTTTTAATCTTTTGGCTGCACCCCGCGGCATGTGGGATCTTAGCTCCCCGACCAGGGATGGAACCCGTGCCCCCTGCAGTGGAAGCACAGAGTCTTATCCACTGGACCGCCAGGGAGGTCCCGTATGGTCTCATTTAAATGGAATCATACCATATTCGTCCTTTTGAGTCCGAGTTATTTCACTTAGCATAATGTTGCCAAGGTCCATCGATAATGTAGCATGTATCAGAATTTCATTCCTTTCCAAGACTGAATAATACATCCAGTGTGTGGCTGTACCACATTTTGTTTCTACACCCCTCAGGTGATGGGCACGTGGGTCGTTTCTGCCTTTTAACTGATATTATTTTTAGTTCATGATCTGACCCCTGGCTTTCTATCTATCTATCTAACCTCATCTCCCACTAACTACTCTCCCCCTTACTCACTCCGCTTCAGCCTCACTGGCCTCCTTGCTTGACTCAGACACGTATCCACCTCAGGGCCTTTGCGCTTGCTATTCCTCTGCTCCGTGATTCCCTCCCTCCCCTCCTCAATCAAGCCTGCCTTTATTACTCTAGTTAAAATTACAAATACCTTGTCCTTCTTTTTCATTGCTTTTCTTCCACAGCACTTAGCAACTTCTGACATAATATTTATTTTACATTTATATTGATTTTACATGTCATAATCTTTTATAACATTTGTATTTTAAATATGATAAATAATTCTATACATGACATATATTCTAATATCTATTAAATATTTATTTAATAAATAAAAGCTAAATACATGTAAATTAAATATTTGTAAATACTTAGTATAATCTGTCATATTGTTCTTTCTTTGTTTCCCTCCTTACTCTCCTCAAAAATGTAAGCTCCACGTGAACAGGGATCTTTGTTTTGTTCACAGCCATCCCTCCAGCTTCTAGAACAGAGCCTGGCACGCAGCACATATCCCAAGCCTTAATTGCTGAATGGCTGGATATTTCGTGAATGAGGAACCCGGGAGGATGTGAATGAGCCAAAAGAAAGTGTGTTAATCGGGGAGAGGAGAGGAAGTTGGGAAGAGCAGAAAAAGGGCCCCGAGGCTTAAAAGCTGGTGTGAGCAGCCCCTGGGTGAGTGTGAGGGACACTAGGGAACAGGCTGGCAGAAGAGAGACAGTGCGTGCTTTGGGGGTAGTGGAGGTCTGAGCTTTGCCTGAAATGTGGTTCCCTCATTTGCTGGGTAACCTTGAGTCAGTGACTTGTCCTCTCTGGGCCTCATTGCCTCGTCTGTAAAAGGGGAGAAGAGCAGCTGTTCGTTCATGAAGGCGACATGAACATACATATTTCCTGCATTCCTGCCACGTGCCGGGCACTGTGGTAGATGAGGCAGGCAGCGTCCTCACCCTCATTGATCTATTCCAGGCCCCCACCTCCAGGGTCATGTAGAATTAAGCACTGTGGTGGCCTGTGGTGAACCGCAGTTCCCGTCGTCAGGTTAGCTGTAGGCTTCAGCTTTCCTCTTCGGTAAGGTAGGGGTAGAGGTACCCACCGTGCGTGGTTGTCATGGAAGCCCGGTACCCCATGTACGGTAATGGCGATTTCTAACTGGGGGCTTTGTTATTGGTGTGGTCTTGGGCTCGAGATGCAACTTGGACCCTTCATCATTAAGCTTATGTTCCTTTTCTTTTCTTTCTTTTTTTTTTTTTGACCACGCCACGCAGCTTGCGGGATCTTAGTTCCCTGACCAGGGATTGAACCTGGGCCCCCCAGGCAGTGAAAGCGCTGAGTCCTAACCACTGGACCTCCAGGGAATTCCCATAGAGCTTATCTTTCTTTTCAAAATATGAACTTGGTGTGGCTTAGAACGCATTTTGTGGATGCTAAATCTCTGGCCTTGGACATGGCCCTGATGCTTCACTAGGCTTTTCTGAGTTGGGCACACCTGTTGTACTGTGAGGCATCCAGAGACTCAGTTTCCTCTCCTCTCCTCTCTGGAACTTCAGCAAAAGATTCTTCATTCAGCAGGCTGCTGAGTTAACCAACCTTCATTTGGGGGGTGTGTAAGTTAGTAGAGGTCATGCTGGCTGCTGTAACAAATAAGCCCTTTATTCTCAGTGGCTTCAGTGTACTAAATGGCTTCCAAGCATTTTTCTCACACATGTTACAGACCAGTGAGGGTGCTTCTGGTGGAGCAGCCTCATGTGAACTCATTGAGAGAACCAGACTCCTTCCCTAGAGTGGCTTTGCCCTCCCCTAAGTCTGTGGAGTCCACTTTAGATGAAGAAGTGTGGAGGGATGTCTTTTGTGCCAGGCCTGGAAAAGTACGAATGTGAATGTCACTTCCAACTATGTTCTGTTGGCCAGAATTCAGTCATGTGACCACACCCAGCTACAAGGGATGCTGGGAAATGTAGTCCAGGAAAAGAAAATGGTTGGGAGAAACATACAGCCGTCTTCACCATAGTGGGTGTGTATTTGTAGATGCCCGGGTGGCCAGTGGAATGAGTGGGAAGGTCTCAGATCTATGGGAGGAGGCATCTGGATTAGCTGTTTTCCTGACCTTTGGACCTGCAGTCTCTGATAAGACATATATATTTCACACCCTGATACAGGAGGCATACACACACACACACACACACACACACACACACACACACTTGAAACAAAGTTTTGTGGAATACTTAGCTAAACCACCTTTGAGTCATTCAATATGTTTTTTCAATTTTACTCTGTTCTTTTTCCTTCATTTGTTTCAGTGATGGTTGAGACTCACTATACTGATTTCATCACTGCTCAAATTTTCCAACTCACAATTTGAAAAGCTCTGAAAATGAAAGTAGAAATGTGAGGAACCGTATGGGCAACTTCTACACTCCTGAGAGAGTACCACCTCAGTTCCCCATGTGTCCCAAGCCCAGTTCCAGAAGCGCGTTGGAGGCATTGGGGCAACTCTGGAAGGTTAGAACACTTAGAACAAAATCTACTCGCTTCCTGTGCTTCCTGCCCCCTCCCCACCCCCCACCCCCCAGCTACTTCTCCGACATCCTTTCCAGTGCCCTCCACCCACCTCACAATGATCTAGTTGTTCTTGGTGCCTGTCAGGCACATTCCTGCCTTAGGGCCTTTGCACTCACTGTTCCCTCAGCCTGGGATGCTTTTCCCCCATCTATTTGCACGGCTCCCTTCATTTCAGTCTCTGCTTCAGTGTCACATGTATTGACCACCCTGTTTTAAAACTAAAGCCTCCCCTTCCCCATCATTCCCTTATCCTGCTTTTTGAGCTCCTCCTGGCCACTTGCCACTAGCCAATATCACATCGTAGATAACTTTGTTTACCAATTTATGGTTTGCTTCTTCCAGGAGAATTTAGCTCTATGAGGGGTCTCCCAGGGCCTGGGGCATTGTGGGTGTTCACTGAATATTGGTTGAGTGAATGAATGCAAATGTTTTGGTTTTGTGGTTTTTTTCTCCCTGCCCAGTGGGAAAGCAGCTTCCGCTCATCAGCATTTTGGGAAGGTGAATTGTCCACCGGTGTTGTAAGAGAGGGTCTGGGTCGGGGTCGGGGTCGGGTGGGAGGGAGAGAACAGAGCGGGGAAAGCTGTTCCCAGGAATTCTGTGGAATCAATAGCTTGGTTGCTTGACGTGAGAACATATGTCTATAGATTATTATTTCATAAAAGAATCGCTTAGGAACTGTGTGGGTTTTTCTGTCCCCCCTGCTGAAATAACAGTCCTAAATCTCACCTCCTAACCAGCTTAATCTCCCAAGGCACCGCAGAGCGTGGCGGGGCAGAGGGGGGGTTCCCTCAGGTCCCTCTGGCCTGATTTGCTATGTGTGTGTGTGTTTTCACTTTTTGTTGAAGTCTAAAGGTTTCTATGTTTGCTTGGTTTTGTGTTTTGAAGTATAAAGGTATTTCTGCCTCCAAAATCAGCACTTTACACACTTAGAAAATTCTACAAACCCAGCACATTTCACATGCCTCTGTGGTTTCTGTGTTTTCTTGCCCATTTTTGGCTTTGGTGGGGTTGGGGGGCGGGGTGTGGTGGATAGAATGAGAGGCTAAAGCTTCATACACACCTCTCACACGTGGTGCCCCCATCCCAGGGCCAGTAGTGGGTACAGAGGGAAGTGACCCAGGGACGTGCTGGGGGTGTCCCACCTGGGTCATGGAGGGCACCCAGGAAATTCAGCCAGGGCTGGAGGCGGGGGTCCCGGCGCTGCCCTGTGCATTTGAGGGGCGGGGACCGTGCTGAGGGAACATGTTCTGGGAGGATGTGCAGTCTGGTAAGTGCAGGTTGGGAGTCATGGTCTGGGTGGGGGTGGGGGTGGGGGTGGGGATGGGCCATGTGACCAGTTCCTTCCTCCCTCCCTCCCTCCCTCCCTCCCTTCCTTCCGTTTTTCCTTGCTTAAAATTTTGAGCAGCTTTATTGAGATATAATTCACATACCATAAAATTCCCCCATTTAAAGCATACAGTTCAGTGGTTTTCTGGTACATTCGCAGAGTTGTGCAGCCATCCCCACAATCTAGTTCCAGAACATTTTCATCCCCCCCAAATGGAAACCCCGTATCCTTAACAGTTGCTCCCCATTCCCCCTTCCATCCAGCCCCTGGCAACCCCTAACCTGCTTTCTGTCTCATGAATTTGCCTGTTCTGGACATTTTCTATAAATAGAGCCCTACACTATGCGGCCTTTTGGGTCTGGCTTTCATGCAGTGTGTTTTCAAGGTTCATCCATGTTGTAGCATGTGTCAGAGCTTCATTCCTTTTTTTTTTTTCTTTTTAAACATTGAGATATTTGCATACCATTAATTTCTCCCCTTTAAGCGTACAATTCAGTGGGTTTTAGTACATTTACAGAGTTGTGCAACCATCCTCACAATCTAGTTCTACAACAATTTCACTCAAAAGGAAACCCTGTATATTTCCCCCTAATCCCTGGCAACCATTAATTTACTTTGTCTTTGGGGATTTGCCTTTTCTGAACATTCGTACAAATGGAATCGTGCAAGATGTGGTCTTTTGTTTCTGGCTGCTTTCACTTCATGTATTGTTTCCAAGGTTCATCCATGTTGTAGCATGGATCACTGCTTCATTCCTTTTTATGGCTGAATAATATTCTGTTGTACAAATGTACCGCATCTGGTTTATCCGCTTGTCAATTGGTGGACATTTGGGTTGTTTCCACTTTTTGTCAGCTATGAATAAAGCTACTTGGTGGCTGTTTCTTCAGTTGAGGTGGAAGATGGCATTTCCAGCCACCCCCTGCCCAGGCCTGTTCTTCCCTTGTGTGCTTACAGGTACACAGGCTTCCCCTTCCCTCTCTCCCTCCCCCCCTCCCCTTCCTCTTTTCCTTTCTCTTCCTAGTCTTCCTGTTCTTCCTGTGTTGTATCTCCTCCTCCCCCAGCCTCAGCCAAGGGCTTAGGAGTCTGGAAATCATTTCCAGGGAGCCCTGGGCAGTCCCACAGGGCGGTTCTGCTTTCCCAGCAGGGAAGCCTCAGCCCTGCCTGGCCTCCCACCCCTGGGAGGGAACAGAGGGGACAACCTGATCCTTCTAATCCAGCCCCAGGGGAGATGTGTGGGGACAGGGCCACATGTAGGAAACAGCTTTTCTCTGGGGCTTAAAAAATTTTTTTTTCTTTTTTTTAAATAGGAACAACGCACCCAAGTAGAAAACTCGAATAATATCAGAGATTTCTAGTCAAAAGTCTCCTTCCCTCTCCCACCTCCCAGCTATCTGTACCCACATCCTCTTCCCAGAGGTAAATGGTTAGAGTTTGGGGGCCTCTTTTCAAACAGACATTCTGTGCATGTGTAAGCATCTCTCCCTCTCTCTCTCTCTCTCCTTCCCCCTCCTTCCCTCCCTCCCTCTCTCTCCATGCCCCACCTCCCCCCATTTTTTAAGGCACTAATGACAAGTTATTCTAACACTGTTCTGCCCTTTGCCTTTAGCTTTTTTTTTTTTTTTTTTTTTTTTTTTTCGCGGTATGCGGGCCTCTCACTGCTGTGGCCTCTCCCGTTGCGGAGCACAGGCTCCGGACGCGCAGGCCCAGCGGCCATGGCTCACGGGCCCAGCCGCTCCGCGGCATATGGGATCCTCCCAGACCGGGGCACGAACCCGTATCCCCTGCATTGGCAGGCGGACTCTCAACCACTGCGCCACCAGGGAGGCCCTGCCTTTAGCTTTTAATGATATATCCTGGAGGTTCTAACTTGTCAAGTTCTGTGTCTTTCTCAGCTGCATGGTATTTATTCCATTGGAGGGCCCTAGCTTGCTGAACCAGCCCCCATCTGCTGGACACTTAGGTTAGTTCTAGGCTATCACAAACAAGGCTACAGTGAGTGAGGTACCGTGTGTACCACTGTTGATTTGCATGAATGCGAGTAATGTGAGTACCGTGTAAGTTAAAAGCCCAGAGGCGGAATTGCTGGGGCAAAGGGTGTGCAGAAGAAAATAAAATTTATTAATGAAAAATTCCAACTGTATACAAAATTAGAGAGGACTGCATAATGAACCCTCCTTACTTATCCCCAGGTTCCATAGATCGAGATCTGGCCACACTTGCTTGTATCGATATCTTTTTTGTTGCTGTTGAAGTATCAATATTTTAAAGCAAATCCCAGATCTCCTGTCATTTTAATTCTACAAACTCAAGTGTGTATTTAAAAAGCAAAACTAAGCATTTTCTTACATAGCCACAGTGACATTGTCAAACCTAGTAAAAATTACGGTCATTTGGTATCATCAAGGGATGTGCTTTTTTTAATTACTTTTTTTTATGGAGATGTAATTCACATACCATAAAATTCACTGTTTAAAAGTATACAGTTCAGTGGTTTTTAGTATATTTACAGGGTTGTACAACCATCACCGTTATCTGATTCCAGAATATTTTCATCACCCTCAAAAGAAATCCCATTTCCATGAGAAGTCTCCTCATTTCCCCCAGCCCTCCTTCCCCACTACAAGCCCGTGACCACCATTAATCTACTTTCTGTTTCTATAGATTTGCCTGTCTGGACATTTCACATGAATGGAATCATCCAGTATGTGTGTGGTCTTTTGTACTTGGCATCTTTCACTGAGTATAATGTTTTCAAGGTTCGTCCATGTCGTAGCATGGATCGGTGCTTCATTCTTTTTTCTGGCTGATTAATGTTCAATTATGTGAATATACCAGGTTTTATTTATCCATTGATAGACATTTGGGTTGTTGCCACTTTTTTGTCTCTTGTGAATATGCTGGTATGGGCATTTGTGCACAAGTCTTTGTGTGGATGTATGTTAATTCTCTTGGGTCTATACCTAGGAGTGGAATTCCTGGGTTAAATGATAACTCTGTGTTCAGGTATTGAGGTACTGCCAGACTTTTTCCCCCAGCGGCTGCACCAGTTTACTTTCCCACCAGTAATGCATGAGGATTCCAATTTCTCTTTTCTAACATAACCATCCTACTGGGTGTGAGGTGGTATCCCATTATGTTTGTTTTTTTTTTTAATTTTTTAATTTATTTTTGGCTGCATTGGGTCTTTGTCGCTACGCATGGGCTTTCTCTAGTTGCGGTGAGCGGGGGCTACTCTTCGTCGCGGTGCGCAGGCTTCTCATTGCGGTGGCTTCTCTTGTTGCGGAGCACGGGCTCTAGGTGCGTGGGCTTCAGTAGTTGTGGCACGTGGGCTCTAGAGCGCAAACTCAGTAGTTGTGGCGCACGGGCTCAGTAGCTCCGCGGTATGTGGGATCTTCCTGGACCAGGGCTCGAACCCGTGTCCCCTGCATTGGCAGGTGGATTCTTAACCACTGTGCCACCAGGGAAACCCCCCATTATGGTTTTGACTTGCCTTTCTCTAATGGCTAATGATGTTGAACATCTTTAAATGGGGTGGGGTGTGCATCTAAATTCTCATCTCTGTTTCCACTTGGCGGATGGGACCACTGGTTTTCACTGCCTTGTCTTTAATTTTCCCCGAAACACTCTCCTTCCCTCTTCCCTGGCTGTTTTCTCTGCCCCTGCTTTCTCTGTCTTGACTGAGAAGTCTTTGTGTACAGAGACCGCCAATCCTCCTTGCTGCCTGTCATTCAGGGGATGAAATCTGGGCTTCATGGTGGTCTGGGCTCATGCCCTTCTCTGGGGCAGCATGCAGTGTGCAGTGTAGGTAGTTGGTGGTGTCAGCCTGCCCAAGCTCCACCCCTTACTTGCTGTGTGACTTGGGGCCAGTGCCTTCGCCTCTCTGAGCTTCAGATCCTTGAGGTTAGTGGTGAAGCCCATTTCTTTCCATCTTCCCTTGTGCTTTCTCCTTCTTTCCTTGACTAGATACTTACTGAGCATTTTGCAATTCACATCCCCAAATGGGAATAACATGTATCCCTTAGCTCACTTATTCAGCAGTTATTTACTAAGTGCGTATTGTGTGCCAGGCACTATTCTAGGAGGGGGGCTATAGCATGGACAAGACAAAAATCCCCGCTGTCTGGGGACTGGCTGGCTGGTGGGGGAGACCCATGATAGGACTCATCAGAAGGTACTGAATGCAGTGGAGCAAAAGGGAAAGTGGGTGGAGAGGGCTGGTGGTGCGAGTGGTCATTTTAACCTGCCCTCGCTGAAAATGTGACATTTGAGCAAAGACCTGAAGAAGGTGAGCTGGAAGCCCCGTAGCTATCTGCAGGAAGGGTGTTCCTGACAGAGAACAGCAAGTGCAAAGGTCCTGAGGCAGGGAAGTGAAGGTACTTGCCCCAATTCACAGCTGGTAACTTGTGGAGCCACAGTTTGAACCAGGCAGTCTGGAGTTGGAGTCTGTTTTTGTTTTTGTTTTTTTTTTTTTTTTCTTTTTTTTTTTTTCTTTTTGCGGTATGCGGGCCTCTCACTGCTGTGGCCCCTCCCGTTGCGGAGCACAGGCTCCGGATGCGCAGGCCCAGCGGCCATGGCTCACGGGCCCAGCCGCTCCGCGGCATATGGGATCCTCCCAGACCGGGGCACGAACCCGCATCCCCTGCATCGGCAGGCGGACTCTCAACCACTGCGCCACCAGGGAGGCCCCTGTTTTTGTTTTGTAATGAACTTCATTAAGATATAATTTATATTTAATGTGATACATCCATTTTAAAATGTTTTTAATTTAATTTTTTTAATTGACGTGTAGTTGATTTACCATGTTTCAGGTGTGCAGCAAAGTGATTCAGTTATATGTATATATATTCTTTTATTTATTTATTCATTTATTACTTATTTATTTATTTATTTTTGGCTGCATTGGGTCTTCGTTGCTGCGTGCGGGCTTCTCATTGTGGTGACTTCTCTTGTTGTGGAGCACAGGCTCTAGGCGCGTGGGCTTCAGTAGTGGCTCACTGGCTTCAGTAGTTGTGCCTCGCGGGCTCTAGACCATAGGCTCAGAAGTTGTGCCACACAGGCTTAGTTGCTTCGTGGCATGTGGGATCTTCCCATACCAGGGCTCGACCTGTGCCCCCTGCATTGGCAGGCGGATTCTTAACCACTGTGCCACCAGGGAAACCCCATATATATATTCTTTTTCAGATTCTTTTCCATTATAGATTATTACAAGGTATTGAGTGTAGTTCCCTGTGCTATACGGTAGGTCCTTCTTGTGTATCTATTTTATATATAGTAGTGTGTATCTGTTAATCCCAAATTCCTAATTTATCCCTCCCCCCAAGTGATACATCCATTTTAAGGGTACTTATTGGATGCATTTTGACAAATCAGTACTATTGTGTAACTGCTTTCCCAGTCAAGGCACAGAACATTTTCTAGCGTTTGATGTAAGTAGAATCACACAGCCTGTATTCTTTGGTGTCTGGCTCCTGCCACCCGGCACAGTGATTTTGAGGTTCATCTATGTTGCACATCTTAGTGGTTCGTTCCTTTTTGTTTGTTGCTGTGCAGTAATTCCATTGTGCAGACATAATACATTGCGATGTGTTTATCCTTTCAGCTGTGGGTGCACCTTTGGGCTGTTGCCAGTGTTTGGCCATCACACATGAAGCTGCTGTGAACATTCGGGTACTAATCATTGTGTGACATATGCCATCCTTTCTCTCGGGTAAAGACCTAGGCGTGGAATGGCTGGGTTGGATGAGGATACGTTTAACTTTATTAGAAACTGTCAAGCCATTTTCCAAAGTGCCCGGAACATTTAACATCACCCCCAGCCGTGCATAAGAGTTCCAGTTGCTCCACATCCTCACCACCACTTGCTGTTATCAGTCTTATAAATTTTCAAATGGGTATGTAGTGGTGTCATTATGGCCTTAATTGAAATTTCCCTCCTGACTAAAGATGTCGAATATCTCATTGGCTTATGCGCCATTTGTAGGTCTCCTTTCGCTCGTTTTTAAATTGGGTTGTTGGTCTTCTTATTGTGTTGTAGTATTTCTGAATATATGTCCTGGTCTGATATATGTGTTGTGAACATTTTCTCGCAACATGTGAGTCCATTCTTGTTATTTGCAGTAGGTGTGTTCTGTAAAGTTGACAAAGTCACCACACTGGGGTCTTTTCAGAGATCCTGCTGGCTTTCCAAGTGGCGGGCAGCTAACTGAGGCCCCCCGGCTGATGTGCCGCTGTGGTGATTCCCCCCACCAGCCTACATCCCAATCCAGATACCTCTCAAGACCACCCTGTCTCTTCTGCAAGCACCCTAGCATCTGTGTTCCCACCTTATGCCTCCTCTAGTGCTTCTCTTTAAATGGCTTTATGGGATGTAATTCGTATACCCTCCAATTCACCAGTGGCTCTTCATATATTCACAGAGTTGTACAACCATCACCACAATCAATTTTTGAACATTTTCATTCCCCCCCAAAAGAAACTGGGAACAGTCCCCTGCCAGGTGGCCCTGGACAGACAGGCAAGGGAGAAGAAGGTTGAGGAGGCCCATGTCGCTGGAGCTGAATGGAAAAAGGAGGGAGGGCAGGGAATGGGGGCAGTGGGAGCAGGGCCAGTTCCTGTGTGGCCTGGTGGCCCTCAGTGAGGACTTTGCTTTGACTCCGAGTGAAACAAGAACTCTGCTCGGATTCAGGGCAGAGGAGGGACAGGAGGTGACTCAGGGTCAAACCAGATCCCTAGACTGGGAGTGGGGGTGGGGAGACTGTTGAGGAGGCCGCTGAAGAAATTCAGGCATAATGTGGGTTCGGGAAATATTTATTGATTTTTGAATTGAATGAAGGAATGGTTTCAGCAAAGCAGTAGGAGGCATTTGCTGAAGCAAATGTGCAGGGGAGAGGGCTGGAAGGTCTGTCCCAGCCACACCCCAAAACCAGTCTCTCGTGCTTCTGCCCCCTAGAACAAGCAGGGTATCGGGAGGACCCAGCCACTTAACAACCAAAAGCCCGGCTTCCAGGCAGACCTACTCTGTGACCTGGGGCATGCTCAGGGGGGTGTTGCCTCACTTTTCATTCTGTAAAATGGGAATAATCAAGTGCCTGGGTGTGGTCAGTACGTTTGCTAGTTTTCTTTTTTTTTTAATTTTGAAATAGAGGGTTCATACAGAAGAGTAGAAAACGTGTCTTCCGCCTAGCAATGATCAACTAACGCTCTCACAGTTACTTTGTTTTTAAACAGCTTTATTGAGCTTCAGTTCACGTATCATACAATTCAGCCATTTAAAATGTACGACTCTGGTTTATGGTACGTTCGCAGAGATGTGTAACCATCACCATTTCATTTTAAAACATTTTCATCACCCCCAAAATAAACACTGTGCCCCTGAGCCGTCACCCTCCCCCGCCACCCCCATCCATCCCAGGCCTGGCAACCACTGATGTACTTTCCGTCTCTATGGATTTGTCTGTTCTGGGCATTTCATATAAAGGGAATCATATAATATGTGGTCTTTTGTGCCTGGCTTCTTTCACTTGGCATGAAGGTTTCTCTGTTCATCCATGCTGTAGCATGTGTCAGTGCTTCATTCCTTTTCGTGGCTGAGTAATATTCCGTTGTGTGGATGGACCCCATTTTGTTTCTCCATCCATCAGTTAATGGGCATTTGGATTGCTTTTACCTTTTGGCCATTATGAATAATGCTGCTGTGAACATTTGTGTACATGTTTTTCAGTGCATACATATTTTCATGTTTCCTGGGTAATGTACCCAGGAGTGGAATTGCTGGGTCATAGGGTAACTCTGTTTAACCCTTCGAGGAGCTGCCAGACTGTTTCCCACGCGATCACACCATGTTACATTCTACCAGTAGTAGATGAGGGAGACGGTTATTCTCTTGTATTCTTCTGTCTTCTCCCCCTTTGGGGGAACTTTTTGTTGAATTACAACATGGAGAAAAGAGCACACATCATAAATGTCCAGTTGGATGAATTTTTTGCACATTGGACACACCCATGTAACTGGCTCCCAGATTTAAAAACAAAACACACAAAAAAACCCCAGAACATGACCTCCTCCCAAAAGATGCCCCAACCCTTTCTGGCCCCTCCATCTGCCCCCCACCCCTCCAACCCCCAGGGAACCACCATCCTGATTCTAACTCCATAGTTAAAAGTGGGTGTGTACTTTACACATGAAACTGTACAGTGGTGTTTTCTTTCACTCAACATGATGTTGGTGAGATGATTCCATGTTGTACATACCAGTAGTTTGTTCCTTTTTCGTTGCTGTGTAGTATTCCATTATGTGATGGACTGCAGCGTATTCATTCCGTTGATGGGCATCTGGGTTGTTTCCAGTTCAAGGGTGCTGTGAACATTCTAGAATGTTCTACATCTGCCCCATTATTCATAAGGGTGGAATTAGAGTAGCCCCAGGCTCTGTGTGATGCCAGGTAGAAATTATCTGTAGGCTCCCCTCCCTTCTTTTTTTTTTTTTTTTTTTGGCGGCACGCGGGCCTCTCACTGTTGTGGCCTCTCCCATTGCGGAGCACAGGCTCTGGACGCGCAGGCTCAGTGGCCATGGCTCACGGGCCCAGCCGCTCTGCGGCATGTAGGATCCTCCCCGACCGGGGCACGAACCCCTGTCCCCTGCATCGGCAGGCGGACTCTCAACCACTGTGCCACCAGGGAAGCCCTCCCCTCCCTTCTTGACGGAGGTGTGCCCCCCCATCGCATGTTCTAGAACCCTCCTTTCTGAGTGAGGGCTGAAAGCCATCATGGCAGTCCCTGCTGCTGGTGTTGGTTCCTTAACTCTTGCTCTGTGAACTTGAGAGATGTTCTCTTCCACAGCGCCTGTGAACGAGCCGTCCACGATGTCGGTGGGGATGTGGGCGTTGTCTGGGGGTCCTGTCCCTGTGGAGGGTTCCTAACCAGCTTGACAGGGTTCGTCGGGGGTGGTGTCTGTACACATTCTGCACACTTGCCTGGAGTTTTTATTG
Source organism: Mesoplodon mirus (assembly GCF_964341445.2). Classification (NCBI taxonomy): domain Eukaryota; kingdom Metazoa; phylum Chordata; class Mammalia; order Artiodactyla; family Ziphiidae; genus Mesoplodon; species Mesoplodon mirus. Next base: position 57,550,640 of record NC_138995.1, read on the forward strand.
TCTTCCATATTGGGGTGGCTCCTGGCATTTGGGGCAGGAGCCACTGGTGTAGACTGATTGGATTAATTTGCCTCCTGGGTTGGTGTGCAGGGTGGGGGGGTGGGTAAGTCCTGTGGAGCATCCCCCCACTGTCCTGGGAAGATGCGCCCACCTCCTCTCTCTCTCCGTGTCTGACTGTCTCTGAGACGTTCTCTATGGCATCGGCCCTATCAGCACCTCTGCTCAGTTCTCCCTTCTCTGAGCAGCTTTCTGTGGTGAGGCCCAATTTCACCCCTCCCCCACCTGTGACCTTTCACCTACGCTCCAATCTGCCCCTGACAGGTTCCCTCTGGGCCCCTGGGCCTTGCTCTCATCCCAGTGGCCGGTCCCCCATTGTGAGCCCTTCCCGATGGGTCCCTGGTCAGCCTGTGATGTGTCCCCCCTGCCCGCCACGCCCTCCCCCAAACCTGGTCACACACCTACTCTGTTCAGAATCGTATGTGACCACTGAGAACGGTCCTCCTCTGTCATTCAGTCCATGTTTACACAGAGGGAACAAAACATACCGAAACCTGGGCTCACTCCCTCCTCGCAGAGTCAGGCAATAGATAAGATAAATCAGAGTCACACGTGAGATAGTAATCGGAGCTTTGAAGTAAAGCAAAGCAGGAGAGGGAGGTGGAAGTGCTGGGTGAGGGGGTGGGGATCACGACTGCCAACAGAATCAGGTTGAGCCTCACCATCTGGTGCAAAGGTCCTGAGGCAGGTGTGTACCTGGTGCATTGGAGGAATGTGGAGCAGGCTGGTGTGGGTGGAGGGGAGTGAAGGAGGGAGAGGGGGTGAGAGGTGAGGACAGAGGTGGGATGGGGGCAGATGGTTATAGTAAGAACTTGGACTTTGATTCAGGGTGAGGCAGGAGCCATGGGAGAGCTCCGAGCAGAGGAGGGACGTGAGCAGACTTGCATTCTAACATGGTCCCTTTGGTCACCATGTGGGGATGAAATTGTAGGAGAACCAGGGCAGAATCAGGGGCACAGAGGGGACAGAACCTGGTTGATGTTTGTCACAGCGAAAACCCAACATCACTATGAACCCAACTCCAGAATTGCTTCAGATTTCCTTAGTTTCCCCCTAATGTCCTTTTTCTGTTCCAGGACTCCACCCAGCACACCACATTACATTGCGTCGTCATGTCTCCTTAGACCTCTCTTGGCTGTGACAGTTTCTCAGACTTTCCTTACTTTTGATGACCTCGACATTTTGGGGCACTACTGGCCAGGGATTTTGGAGAATGTGCCTCTCTCGGGATTTGTCTGATGTCTTTCTCATGATTAGATAAGGGGTTAGATAAAGTGCCCTTCCCATCTTATCACATCAAAGGTACATACTATGCACTTGACTTATTATGGCTGATGTTGACCTTGATTGCCTGGCGGAGGCCACAAGTAGTAAAAATGGTAAGCATGTGCCTAATGCATATCTATTCATGCATCCATTCATTTTAATCCTCACAACCCTCTGAGGTGGGCACTACTTTTAATCCCATTTTATAGAGAAAGAAACTATAGGGAAAGGGAGACTGAAGTGACTCGCCTGAGGTCACACATCAATTAAGTGGCATTTGAACCCAGAAGGTCTGGTTCCAAAGTCCAAGCCTTAACCATCACCTGTTTTTTATAAACTGTATACGTACATGACTCCACTTTGGTACATTATAAAAAAATACATAAAAATGTACATTAAAAACAGGTGAGGAAGATTTTTAAAAATCAAACATTTTACATAGCATTATATTTATCAATAGTCATTACTAATGATAAAACCTAAAGTCTCTATTTTGAATGATGTTCTTGATAATTAAAGTTTCAGTCAGCTTTTTGCCAGTTCTGAAAACATCACTGATTTTACTTTTTTTTTTTTCTTTTTTTCTTTATTTTTGGCTGCGTTGGGTCTTCGTTGCTGCGTAGGCTTTCTCTAGTTGCGGCGAGCGGGGGCTACTCTTCCTTGTGGTGCGCGGGCTTCTCATTGCAGTGGCTTCTCTTGCTGCGGAGCATGGGCTCTAGGCACACGGGCTTCAATGGTTGTGGCACGTGGGCTCAGTAGTTGCGGCTTGCAGGCTCTAGAGCACAGGCTCAGTAGTTGTGGCACACAGGCTTAGTTGCTCCGTGGCATGTGGGATCTTCCCAGACCAGGGCTCAAACCCGAGTCCCCTGCACTGGCAGGCGGATTCTTAACCACTGCACCACCAGGGAAGTCCCTGACTTTACTTTTTAACGTGGCTTAAAAAGAGCTTACAATAGGAACAGCTTACAATAAGAATGGGACCATCGTCTTTATTTTCTGCTTACATTAACTGTGTTTTCTTTTTTTGAGATAACATTCACATAGCATAAAAATTAACCATTTTGAGGGGGAAGGGATAAATTAGGAGTTTGGGATTAACAGATACACACTACTATATATAAAAGAGATAAACAACAAGGACCTACTTTGTAGCACAGGGAACTATACTCAATGTTTTGTAATAACCTATAAGGGAAAAAGCAACTGAAAAATTATATATATATATATATATATATATATATATATATATCTGAATCACTTTGCTGTACACCTGAAACTAACGCAACATTGTAAATCAACTATACTTCAATTAAAAAAAGTTAACCATTTTAAAGTGCACAGTTCAGTGGCTTTTAGTACGCTAATAATGTTATGCAACCATCACCTCTATCTAGTTTCCTGCCAACCCACCTATCTAGGATAATTTCGTTTGCCCAAAAGGAAACCCTATACCCATTAAGCAGTTTGTCTTCGTTTCTCCTCCCCCCAGCCCCTGGCAACCACTAATTTGCTTTCTGTCTCTATGGATTTACCTTTTCTGGACATTTCTTAGAAATGGCATCATACGATATGTGACCTTTTGTGTCTGTAGATTATGATTTGTAACCTTTTGGTTTCTTTGTGAGTACTTTCTTATGCCTTCTGTCTCTTCTTGTGAGGATAGTTTCATTAAAAGTTGATAACGTGATGTATAAGTCAAGTTACTCGAGAATGTATTGTCAAGCAAAGGGACATCACGGTTTCTGCTTTGGGGACCTTGTACCCTTCTGAGGCACCTTGATGCCTGGACTATCCATCACCTTCTGCCCAGCATCAATCCATATATTGATTACCTGTCCAGCTGAATATGTTTTATCTCCGAGATGAGGGAATAAATAGAAATTGACATTTTACCAATGGAAAAGAACAGAGAGCCCAGGATGAGAGCCAGGCAAGGTATGGACATCTGGTCTGAGGCCAAAGTGGCCAGTGGTCACATTGATGGGGAAGGGAGAGACTTAATAAACCAAGCTGGGGACCAAAAGCTAGTCATTCATTTGGAAAGAGATGAAATGGGATCCCTACCTTACACCATATACCCCCAGATGGTTTAAGGATTCAAAGTCAGATGTAAACTGCCAATCTCAGTCTAGACTTTGGGGAAAGGCCAGATTATGAAACAAGACACACAAAGAGCTGCTGGGTGAGGAAGATTTGAAGGCCTTGCATATCTCAGCTATTTTTCTCTGTCTCTGAGGCTCTGAGCAGCAGCCCTCCCTGCCTTGTCCTGGGTGGGAGGCCAACCCCTCTCCTAATAACATAATTAGTAGCTTTGGGACCATCAGAATACCTTAGTGAGAAATGGCCTTAGCTGGAGCAGCTGCTTGATCAACCAGGAGAGCTGGTGTAAGGGTGCGTGTGCACTTCACATCCTGCCTGGCTGCCCACTTTTAGCTGCTCTGCCCTGCTGTCTGGCTCAGATTCCAGCAGGCCCTTGAGTCTGCTCTTTCCCCTACACCTCCTGGTCAATCCGTCTGCAGACCCTATTGCTTTGCCATCAAATCCAGACTCCAACCACTTTTCGCCTCTTCCCCTGCCACCATTGCCACCTCTCTGGGCTCCCTGCTCCCATCCTCGCCTCCTGCAATTCTTTCTCCAGTCAGCAGCCGGAGGGACCCTGTGAAAACCCAAGTCAGGTCACGTCCCTGGACTCACCCAGAATAAAAGCCCGAGTCCTCACCACGGCCCACCAGGCCCTCTGTGGCTGACCCTGATCGTCTCCTCAACCCCACTTCACCTCCTTGCTGTTGCTCAAGCATCCCCAGCATGTTTCTGCCACAGGACCTTTGCATCTGCTGTTCCTTCTTCCTGGACCACCCTTCCCTGGGTGTCTGAATCACTCCTTCCCTTACCTCCTGCACATCAACTCAGAGTCCCCTTTCTCTATGAGGCCGCCCCAACCACTTTCACTAAAAATGCACCTGCGGCCCTCCCCGCCCCCTCTCCACAGCACCCTTCTCCCGCCTTCTTGCTTTCCTCCTCTCGGCACCATGCCTTCTTGCTTTCCTCCTCTCGGCACCATGTCTCTGTTCTCTGTTTGTCGTCTGACTCCTGCCCTAGAACGTCACCAGGAAGAGTAGGGACGTCTGTTGTCCTTGCCGCTGTCTCCCCAGCACTGTTTTGTTGAGTGGGGCAGTGGAGAGTCCTGGGAAGGGGAAACCACGTGACCTCACGTCAAATGGACCTCTTTGGCCCGAGTGGGGAGCTGAGTTTAGAAGGGACCCGAGAGGAAGCTGGAGGCCCGTTAGCGACTTCCCTGCAGCCCTCTAGACGGTGAGCACAGACAGGGCTAGACGGACGTTGCTGCTTGTAAGTAAGCCCTGGAGGAGGGTGGGGGGCATTTGTTAAGAAACAGGATGAAGTGTGACATCTTGAAACCAGGACCACAAACCCATGGCTGGCTCAGGACCTGCCCACCCAGCTCCCTTGCCCTCGTGGGGTAGACCTCAGGCTCCCACTTCTCAGGATTCCCCAGTGGTTCTGCCTCAAGCATCATGTGAGAGAAATCGGGCCATGATTAGAGTTTCGCAGCATTTTCATGGACACTGGAGTTGAGGCAGTGGGGTGTCCTGGAAGGCAGTCCAAGGATTTGGTGTCCCGAAGTCTGGGTTCAAATCCCAGTGCTTCCTTTTACCACTGAATAGCTTTTTAGTTTGTGTGCTTTCGGCTGCAAGTAATAGTTTACGCTGATGAGTGATGGTGGAAACTGTCCTCTTATTTTTTTTAACACATTTTTTAAAAGGTACTTTTTGGGGAATTCCCTGGTGGTCCAGTGGTTAGGACTTGGAGCCTTCACTGCTATGGCCCGTGTTCAATCCCTGGTCAGGGAACAAAGATCCCACAAGCCTCGGGGCATGGCCAAAAAAAAAACCCCAAAAAACAAAAAACAAATTATAAAAAAACCAAAAGCTATTTTTGAAAAATTTGCAGCGGAGTGTCTCCATCCCATCTTTGTCCCATCTGCTGGGTCCCCCTCCTAGTTCATAAGTGGGCTTAGTGCTGTAGAGATCCTTCTGGAAGTTCTTTAGACCTAGAAAGGCATTTAGGATATATAGTCTTTTTTTTTTAAGTAGATGTATAGTTGATTTACTAGAATATATATTCTTGTATCTCCTCCCCACTGTCTTTAAGCAGATGGTAACGTTTTATATACACTGTTCTGCATTTTACTTTCACACAGAACAATAGTCTTGGAGAACTTTCTCTGTCAGTACATGGAGAACATCCTTGTTCCTTTTTAAAAAATAACATCTTTATTAACATAATTCACATACCATGAAATTCACCCATCTAAAGTGTACAATTCAGCACTTTCTAGTATATTCACAGGTTATATATTCAAGATTATATAATGTGCAACCATCACCACTACCTAGTTTCAGAACATTTTTATCACCCCCCCCAAAAAAATTTTGTGCCCAAGAACAGCCACTTCAAATTCCTCCCTCTCCACAGCCTCTGGCAACCACTAATCTTTCTGTCTCTGTGGATTTGTCTATTCTGGACAGTTCATAAAATGGGATCATGCAATATATGGTCCTTTGTGTCTGGCTTCTTTCAGTCAGCATGATGCTTTCAAGGATCATCCATGTTGTACTGTGGTATATCAGTACCTCATTCCTTTTGATGTCTGAGTAATATCCCACCAAATTGAGAGACCACGTTTTGTGGATCCGTGCATCCGTTGGTGGACATTTGGGTTATTTCAACCTTTTGGCTATTACGAATAATGCTGCTATGGACATTTGTGTATAGGTTTTTGTGTGAATGCATGTATTCATTTCTCTTGGGTATATATGTAGGAGTGAAATTGCTGGGTCACATGGTAACAGTGTTTAACTGTTTGGGGAGTTTCCCAGACTACTTTCTACTGAGGCCCTGCCATTTTCCATTCCCACCAGCAGTGTACGAGTGTTCTGATTTCTACACATCCTCACCAGCACTCATTATTGTCTGTCTTTTTGATTGTAGCCATCCTAGTGGGTGAAGCAGTCTCCACTTGTGGGGGTTTTTTTGATTTTTTTTTTTGCGGTACACGGGCCTCTCACTGTTGTGGCCTCTCCCGTTGCGGAGCACAGGCTCTGGACGCACAGGTGCGGCGGCCATGGCTCACAGGCCCAGCCGCTCCGCGGCATGTGGGGTCTTCCCGGACCGGGGCACAAACCCGTGTCCCATGCATCAGCAGGCAGACTCTCAACCACTGCACCACCAAGGAAGCCCATCCACTTACGGTTTTGATTTGCATTTCCCTGGTGGCTAATGATGTTGAGCATCTCTTCATGGGCTTGTTGGCCATTTGTATTCTTTAAAAAAAATTTTTTTTAAATTTTACGTTGGAGTATAGTTGATTTACAATGTTGTGTTAATTTCAGGTATACAGCAAAGTGATTCAGTTATATATGTACATATATGTATTGTTTTTCAGATTCTTTTCCCATATAGGTGGCCATTTATATTCTTCATTCTTTTTTACAGCTGCATGGTATTCCCATTTAGATGGACCCAGTTTATTTAACCTGTTTTCCACTGATGGCCAGTGGATTACTTCCGATATCTCGCTGGTAGACACACACCTTGCCCTAAAAACCTCATAAATGTATAATTTTGGATATATCAGGTTGTACCTGTAGGATCAGGCCATGAGTGAAATCTCCGGGTAAAGGGTAAATAAATGTGCTATAATCTTGACCAATATTTCCCTGTACTGTTGATTCTCATTCCCACATGCCATATTTGTGAATTCATCTACCTGCTAAAATTTCTTTGTAACCCCCAGATCGGCACACCGGGTGCTTTCCCAGTCATTTACAGACATGTGCAGAGCAAGTGAAAAATTTGAGTTGTCCTGTGTGCCTGTTCCCAGCTGAGATCAACCAGGGCGACCCTCTGTCTTCTTGTTTCAGCTCTTACTGTAGCCAAGTGGCTTTTTCTTGGTCTGTTTAGTGCCACGTTTTTCACATTTTGGGGCTTTTGGTTGCTGGTTTAGCTGTTTAAAATGCCCCGCAAACATTGTGCTGAAGTGTTGGCTAGTGTTCCTAAGTTCCAGAAGGCTGTGATGTGTCTCAGATGAGCTTCGTTCAGGTGTGAGTTACAGCGCCGTTGGTTATGGGTTTACTGCGAATGAATCAGCCGTATATATTAAATCAGGCGTCTTTAAACAGAAACACACGTAAAAACAAGGTTATGTATTGATCAGTTGATGAAAATGTTGGGACCAGAGGCTCATAAGAACGTGTATTTCCCCCAGGAGCAATGGTTCCTTATTCTCTAATTCAGTGTTTGTGGCAACTTTGTAGAACATAACTACCACGAATAACAAGAATTGATTGTGTAGGGGTTTTTTTGTTTTTTGTTTTTTTAAGCTGTGCTTTACTGGGATACAAATTAAGTATAATAAAAGGCACAAACCTTAAGTGCACTGCTTGATGAATTTTGGCAAATATTACCTATGTAACCATCACCCAGATCTAGCTACAGACCATTTCCATCATCCCAGAAGATTTCCTCGTGGACCTTCCTATTCAGTACTTAGCCCTCTCCCCCTCCTGCTGCTCACTTAAGGCAATCACACCTCCGATTTTTTTCCCCATCAGTTTCACTAGAACTTTACTTCAAGGGGATCGCACAGTGAATGGTCTTTTGTGTCTGGCTTCCTTTCCTCAGCATGGTGGATTTGAGATTCATCCATGACCTTGCCTGTATCAGTAGTTTATTCCCTTTCATTATTAAGCTGTATTCAAGTGCGTGGATATAACATAGTTTGTTTCTCCATCTACCAGTCGATGGACACTCTGCTGTTTCCAATTTGGGGCTTTTGTGAATAATGCTGCTATGAAAATTTCTGTACAAATGTTTTTGTAGACATACTTTTCACATCCGTTAAGTCAATACCTTGGAGTGGAATTTCTGGGTCATAGAGTAGGTGTATGTTTAACCTTAGTTAATTCAGGCTTTTAGTTCTCTTCTGGAACAAAACATCTAGTTGAAGTCCATTCCAGGGATATTTGGCAGCTCAGTATTGCCAGGATGCTGGGTCTGTCTCTGATTCACTGGGCCTTCCCCCTCAGGAGTGCAAAATGGCTGCTGTAGCACTGGCCATTGTCACCATGCTTCACATCATTCTCTCAAGCAGGAAAGAGTAGGGGCAAATAATCTTCCCAATGTAAGGCTCTGTCTTTTTTATCCAAATGTAAAAATCTTCCCATGTCCACACTTGGCTGCAAAGGAGGCTGAGAAAGGAAGTTTCTGGCGAAGGGGCAAAAGGCCTATACTCACTGTGAGTTGTCCTCTTAGGAGGGTACATTGCTGAATGGAGCCAAATCCAAGTTCTGTTTAAAAGGATATCAGACTGAGACTGGCTGTTGGACCCTCCTGAGCCTCGGAGAGGACCCTGTGAGTCCACATTGTCAGGGGCCTGGACACTGGCTAGGAACTGGTGGCTTATGTTCTATACAAGAGCAAGAGCCCCAGAAGGAAAACTAAAGAGACAAAAGCTTCTAGAGCAGTGGTCCTTGGACCAGCAGCAGCAGCATCACCTGGGAACTTGTTAGAAATGCAAATTTTCAGCACCCCCCCCCCGCCCCTGCCCCCAACCTGCTGATTCTGAAATCCATTCTTTCATTCTTTATTTTAAAAGCCTTCCAGGTGATTCTGGTGCCTGCCCACGTTTAGGAACAAGTGGTCTAAAGCATGTGTGGAATGTTGTAGGGGCTTTTCTTTCCCCTTTGCTTCTCTTAACTCCATTTTTTCCTGAACTTGAAGTGTTCTCTTTTGCTTGATGCCCTGGCAGCCCTGTGTCTGGTCAGTGTAATCGCTGCTTTTGTTCCCTTCACCCCACCCCGTTCGTTACCTGTTTCACTCCTTGGAGTTTCCCCCCTGTTTTTTATACACTAGTATTAAGAAAAGATTCAAAAACCTTTGCAGATGCCTGATTTTCTTGGCAAGTCTGTGGCTTTATAGCTTCATTTAGAACAGCGGTGAATGGCAAAAAGGGAAAAGAGAGAACATACCAAACATTTCTAGTGTGTGACTACCTGTGTAAACAAGGCTTTTAGGAGCTAGACACCAGTTGCTTTATGAGCAATCCAAGTTTTATAGGGCACGCTTTTATGTTGTTAAACTAATTCAGTGATTTTAGAACTCTAAAGGTCACTGAACATAAAGGTGGTGTCGATTTTAATTGCTCTCCAAATAGCTCTTTCTTTCTCTCTCCCCAAAAGTCTGGGTGGATGGATAGATGAAGAGAGATGGTGAGGCCTGGATCTGGGCAGGAATAGTAGTCATGGAGAGGAGGAGATAAAGTGGAGAGATTTGGGAGGTGGAATGGGTAAGACTTGGGTGAGGGACTTCCCTGGTGGCACAGCGGTTAAGAATCCACCTGCCAATGCAGGGAACATGGGTTCAATCCCCGGTCCGGGAAGATCCCACATGCTGCGGAGCAGCTAAACCCGTACGCCACAACTAATGAGCCTGTGCTCTAGAGCCCGTGAGCCACAACTACTGAGCCTGCATGCCACAACTACTGAAGCCCATGCACCTAGAGCCCGTGCCCCGCAACAAGAGAAGCCACCGCAGTGAGAAGCACGTGCACCACAACAAAGAATAGCCCCCGTCGCCGCAACTAGAGAATGCCTGCATGCAGCAGTGAAGACCCAATGCAGCCAAAAATAAATGAATTAATTTAAAAAAAAAAGAGTTGGGTGAGTCAGAGGTGTGAGGTCAAAGTTGGTACTTAGTCTCTAGAGAGGGCTGTATCAGCTAGCTGCTGCCACATAACAATTAACCCCCAACTTTAGAGGCTGTTCTGGTTACTGTTGCTGTTTAACAAATTACCCCAAAATGTAGCAACTTAATGGAACAACTGTATTATGCTCACAGGTTTTATGGGCCAAGAATTTGACATGGAATCTGACATAGTGGGTCTCTGCTCCATGATGTCTGCGGTCTTGGCTGGGAAGACTCGCAGGCTGGGGGCTGAGGGCTTGTTCATATGCCATGCATGGCACCTGGGCTGGGATGACTTGAAGATAAGACCATCAACCAGAGCATCTACTCATGGTCTCTCCATGTGTCTAGCTTAGGCTTCCCCATAGCATGGTGGCCTCAGAGCGGTAAGAATTCTATTAAGGTGGCTTAGGGCTTCCAGGGTCAATGTCCTGGTGGACATGGCAGAAACTGAGTTGACTTTTATGACCTAGCTTCAGAAGTCACATAGTGGCACTTCCGTTGCCTTGTCCTGGTTGAAGTAGTCACAAAGTTTCCTCAATTCAAGGGGACTGGCAAGATCCCACCTTGGTAGATCATGGGAGGTTGTAGACATTATTTCAGCCATCTTTGGAAAACACAATGCGCCACAGTGGGTTAAAACAAAACTGTGGTTCCACTGGTTAGAATTTGGCCTTGGGTACCTCTGGTTACTTCTGTCTTACCTGGGTGTGGTCAGCTGTAGGTCAGCTAGGCAGCTCTGCTTCTCGGGCTTGGCTGGCTGTGAGCTGGGATGATAGAGGTGATGGGCATGTGTCTCTTGCCCTCCAAAAGGCTAGCCTGGACTTTGTCCCATGGCAGCTGGGCAAAGAGTAGGCTCAGAAACGCACACCATCACTTCCACCACATTCTGTTGGCCAAGGCAAGTCAAAAAGCTAGCCCAAGTTCAAGGGTTGGATAATAAATAGGAGGAGCTGTAAACAGTGGGACTAGGGAGAAGAGTTTTTGGCCCCAGTGGTCTTTTTTCCAGATCCCCTTACCATCAGCCCTCTCCCATTTTGCTGGGCCTCTCTTCTCAATCAGCGGATTCACAGAGTACAGTCCTTGACCCACGGAAGGCTTTGAGAGTCCTTGTGATGGGCTGCAAAGATGTCTAGAAATGCCAAGTCGTTTGTGTCAGGTTGTGTTTGACTGCAAATAACGGAAAACCTAACAGTGGCTTAAACTGTAAGGATTAAGAAGTCTGGAGGCAGGCAACCCATGAGGAGTTGTTAAGAACCTAGTCTTTTTCTCTCCTCATCAGTTATCCTCTCTTAGGTAGGCTTATCAGCCTCAGATTTATTGCCTCATGATTGCAAAATAGCTGCCACAGCTCCAGTCTTCTCAACTGTATTCAAAGCTGGAAGCAGGAAGCAAAAGACTTTCTCCCTAGAGAAGCTCTGTCTTTATATTCTGGAAGAAAAACTTTCCCAAATTCTGTCTTCCCCAAAAGATTCATTGAGCAGAACCCAACTCTGTACACTTTGGCTTTTACTTATTTGCAAAACTATGGCTAGCCTAGCTGCTAGGAAGCCTGGGAAAGTGAATGGCTGATAAAGGGGAGAGCAGTGCCACTGGCCTCGTCCAATTATTTTAAAGCTATTTTGGCCACAACCCACAGTAGGAAATACGTACACACAGAGACACACAAAATTGAAACCAGTATCACAAACTGATCCTTTTGCTTACCCTGTGTGATGCCTTTTAATGTTTCCTATTCTATCCCATTCCATTTGACCCTATACTCTTTAACTTAAAAAAAAATTCCTTGTCGCAACCTGCTAATTTGATTTCACAACCCTCAAAGGCATGACCCATAGTTTGAAAAAGACTGACTGACTCAGAACAGCGTTTGTTTACATCTTGGAATTGGCAGGGGTTACCCCGAGCAGAGTCAGGCTTCTGTGAGCAAGGCGAGGAGGGGTGGGGAAATGGTGTTTGGAAAAGCAACAGCTAGACTTTGCCACATCCTCTTCTCCACCTATCACTTCCCATCAGCAAATGGTAGTGTTCCGTGGACTTTCATTTTTATGACTTGCAAATAACCTGAGGGTTACTAGCATTAAATTAAATCTAAATTAAAATTAGCCTGTTTCTGGAGCTTCCCGGGGACTTTTAATTCTGTATCCTGCTCAGCAGCCTGGCTTCTGCACAACTCCTGATGACAACGCAAAACTCCGATGGCATTCCAAGTGCCGGAGGAATTCACACGATTTTCTGGAAGGACACTTTGTCATTGTTGCATCATGGCTGTTCTCTTGAGCTGGTTGTGGTTTCGCAAGCCCAGCTTTTCCTGCTTTTTATAGCCCAGTGGTGGAGAATGAGGTTCTTCAGAATCACAGGGTCTGAGTTCAAATTCTGGCCTCGCAGTGTGGTTTGGGGCAAGTGTCCTGACCCCTGGGAGCCTCAGTTTCCTGCGCTGTGGGAAATGTTCCTCCTGCGTCCCCGGGGACTGGGAGGAATCAATAGGTGTGGGGTTAGCACAGGGCCTGATACCAAGGAAGCACTGGGGCAGGGTAGGCTCTTCCTAGATGTATCAGTCAGCTTCGGCTGAGTGATTTGCAGCAATAAGTGAGCCCTAGATCTCAGCGGCTGACAGTAGCAAAGGCTCCTCTCTCGCTCATGTGTCTGAGCTTCGTGCATTGGCTGTGGCTCCATCCGTGTATCCATTGTCATGCCAGGACTTGGGCAGAACCATGCGATGGCTTTTAAAGCTTCTGCTCTGAAGGAGCACAAGACGTCCACTCCCCTGTGCGTAATTTGGGGTTGCAGCTTTGCATGCTAATTGTGTGTCCCCCACCTCCCCTGGTCACTTTTTCAAAAGCTTTTTGAGTATGTGTGTGTCGAGCAAGGAGAGGGGCGTCTAATGTCACCCCTGGTTGAGAACCACTAGTCCTGATCTTGCCCAAAGTCAAGGACTGGGTCTGCTTTTGTTCGTTATGGTATCCTCAGCTCTCCCCCATGCTGGACACAGAGCGGGCATTTAGTAATTTTCTCACCAGGCTGCTCTTTGAACAAATGATTGGGTTTGTTTAACCCCCTGTGCAAATTCATTTGTTAACCCCACAAATATTTAGTGACCCCCTACGATGTGCCATGCTCTGTGCAGGCTCTGGGTGTCCCACAGGGAACAAAACAGACAAAAATCCCTGTCCTTGGTGGGGGTTGACATTTTGGTGGGGGAGACAGACAATAAAAAATCAGAGAGACGTATGATTTTTTGATGTTCAAGTATTTTCAAAATAAAAAATTTTCATTTTGGAAAACTGCAAATGTGTACAAAGTAGAATAGTAAAACATGGACCCCATCAACCAACTCTTTGCCAATTTTCAGTTTTCCACCACTCTGACAGACCAGCACTGTCCAAGAGAGCTTTCTGCCACCATGGGAATATTCTAGATCTGCGGTGTCCTGTGTGGTAGCCACCAGCCACGTGTGGCTGTCAAGCCCACGAAATGTCGCCACCGTGACCGCGAACTAAATGTTTAATTTCCTTTACACTTTTAAGGTAAATCTTTTTTATTTAAAACTTTCACATTCCTCATTGTCCCCTTTTTTTCCCATTTGTTTATTGTGGTAAAATATACATAACACAACCTACCATCTCAGCCATTTCGAAGTGTACAATTGAGCGACAGTAAGTGCGTTTGCATAGTTGTGCAACCTTCACCCCCATCCTTCTCCAGAACTTGTAGCATCTTGCAGAACTGAAACTCTGCACCCACTAAACAATAACTCCCGGTTTCTCCTCCCCTGCCCCCAGTCCCTGGCAACTGCCATTCTACTTCCTGTCTCTCCGTCATAAGTGGAATCAGATGGTATCTTTGTCTTTTTGTCACTGGCTCACTTCACCTAGCTTAAGGTCATCCATGCCGTTGCCTGTATCAGAATTTCCTCCCTGAATGATATTCCATTGTAAATAGACACCACATTTGGCTTATCCATTCATCTGTTGATGGACACTTGGGTTGTTTCTACCTTTTGGCTCTTGTGAATAGTGTTGCTGTGATCGTGGGTGTATAAATCTGTCTTCAAGACCCTGCTTTCAATTCTTTTGTGTATATATCCAGAAGTGGACTTGCTGGGTCATATGCTAATTCTATTTTTAATTTTTTGAGGAACCGCCAAAGTGTTTTTCACAGCAGCTGCAACATTTTACATTTCCACTAACTAACAGAGCACCAGGGTTCCAGTTTCTCCAGGTCCTCGGCAAGACTTGTTAATTTTGGGGTTTTTGATAGTAGCCCTTCTAGTGGGGGTGAGGCGGCATCTGTGGTTTTGATTGCATTTCCCTAATGATTGGTGTTGATCATCTTTTCCTGTGCTTATGGCCATTTGTATATCTTCTTTGGACAAATAACTACTCAAGTCATTTGCCCTAATTTCATTTCATTAGCTTGAACTTAAATGCGCGTAGTCACACATGGCTAGTGGCTTCCGTATTGGACAGCGCAGGTCAGTATGCCCCTGACCTCCCAGAACTGGATTATTTTGCAGTAAATCACAGACATTTGATCATTTCACCCCTATGTATTTTAGGATGTATTTCTAAAAGGTAAGAACTCTAAAGGAAAAAAAGCAGAAAAACAAAAACACTATGCCATTGTTATACCTAGAATCTTAATCACAATTTCTTAGTATCATCAGATATCCAGACAGCATTCAAATTCTGTCTTTCCGCTCTTAGTGGGTTCATTTGTTTCTTTCAAGGCTCCCTCTGTCTGCCGGGTTGAGAGCTGCAGGATCCTGGGTAGCCCTGTGCATGAGTGGGTAGGGGGCACGTATCACTGGTTGTGTGTGGCCCATGGTTTCCCATTCACCACTCTATTTAGCCTCGTTTATCTCACCTGACAAATGGGGTAACAACAGGGGTTTGGAAGGACCCAAGGAGACCTGGTACCTGGCAGTTTAAGTCAGACCACGTGCATAATCAAATGATGTGTAAACCCTTCCATATGGTAACTCCATTTTTAGTTTTTATTGAGCCTCCATGCTGTTCTCCATATTGGCTGCACCAACTTCCATTCCCACCAACAGTGTAGGAAGGTTCCCTTTTCTCCACACTGTCTCCAGCATTTATTATTTGTAGACTTTTTGATGATGGCATTCTGACTGGTGTGAGGTGATACCTCATTGTAGTTTTGATTTGCATTTCTCTGATAATTAGCAATGTTGAGCATCTTTTCATGTGCCTGTTGGCCATTTGTATGTCTTCTTTGGAGAAATGACTATTTAGGTGTTCTGCCCACTTTTTAATTGGGTTGTTTGTTTTGTTGTTATTGAGTTGTATGAGCTGTTTGTATATTTTGGAAATTAAGCCCTTGTCAGTCACATCATTTGCAAGTATCTTCTCCCAGGCTATAGGTTGTCTTTTCCTTTTGTTTATGGTTTCCTTTACTGTGCAAAAGCATATAAGTTTGATTAGGTCCCATTTGTTTATTTTTGCTTTCATTTCTATTGCCTTGGGTGTAAACCCTTCAAAATGTGCTCAAGGGCCAAATGTGACAAAAGGCACCAGGTGGAAAAGCTGGGGCCTGGGGACTTTTGTCCAACCTGACTGTGCTGTGGCCAGAAAGCTTTGAGAGTTGCCACACTAGGTAAGATTCACAATGGCAGCTAAAATGATTGTGTAACAGTATCTATCGCTTACAAAATACTTTACTACACCTGAGGATTAAAGGCCTAAGAGCCTCTCCACTGCCATACGTGAAAATAAGGACTATGATTGTGCCCATTTTACAGATGAGGGCACTGAAGCCTAGAGCGGTGAAGTCACTTGCCCGACTTCAGCGCATGTGTGGGGAAGTGGAGATTTGAACTGCTGACTCCAACCCCAAACTGTAACCCCATGCTGGGCCTCTTGGCATCAACCTGATTGGTGACATAGATGCCAACCCTGGCACCTGAACGGGGGACCCATCTCAGAGGAACCCCGGACCTGCTGATCACTGACAAATGGTTTTCTTTTTATTATGGAAACTTTCGAGAAGATGTAAATTAACTAGAATGGGGTACTGAAGCCCCCAGGTAGCCATCATCCAGCTCTAACAGTTACCAAGATTTGCCATGTCTGTTAGCTCTCCTCCCCCACTACAACTCTATTCTGATTATTTATTTTGTACAGTTTTGTTTTTTTGGGGTTTTTTTTTTGCGGTACGCGGGCCTCTCACTGTTGTGGCCTCTCCGGTTGCGGAGCACAGGCTCCGGACGCGCAGGCTCAGCGGCCATGGCTCACAGGCCTAGCCGCTCCGCGGTACGTGGGATCTTCCCGGACCGGGGCACGAACCCGTGTCCCCTGCATCGACAGGCGGACTCTCAACCACTGCGCCACCGGGGAAGCCCTGTTTTGTACAGTTTTTTAAAGGTAAAATTAACATGCGTTGAATTGACATGTGTTGACATACACAAATCTGAGCTGTGAATTTTTAAACCCCCATGTAACGGACACCCCATCGCCATGCAGAACCTTGCCCTCTCCCCGGAAAGTCCCCCTTGTCCATTGCTCTGCTGTTACCATCTGAGTGAGAACACGTGGATAACAGATCCTCACAGGCTGGAGCCTCCCACTGGACATTCACCCGCAGATCCCATTTGGAGAGCCCTGTTCAGGAGACACCCACCTCCTGGCTCTACTTCTGGTCCGACATTTACAGAACTTGGGCCACACCCAAAGCTTGGGGCATGGAGGAGGGGAGAACCCACATGGAGCTGGCGGCGCTCACAAAGCCACCTTGGACGCTTGTGATCACCCTGGTCCAGGGCAGTGCACCTGGAATCTAGATGGGCCAGGATCCCGTGTTCCAGGGTCTTGTGACAGATGCTTTCTAGATCTTTCCAGGGCCTGGGGCTCTCCATAAAAAGGAGAAGCAGCTCCCGTTCCTGCTCTCTCTTCCATCTGCTCGAGCTTTATCGCTTTTTTGGATCTGAGCTATCCCAGGCATTCACAAAATGCTAACAAAGGCTGTCACCCAGCTTCGTCTTATCTTAACGCTGTGGTTGACGCTGTGGCGTGTTGGCTTCACATTTAAAAGAGAAACAATATGACGAGAGGACCGTCTGTGGGATAGTGGTTAAGGGCGGGGACTCTGGAGTCAGCCGACCTTGGCTCAGACCCCAGCCTGACCACTGACCACTGGAGGGATATAGGGCGTATGGCTCACCCGTTCTGAGCCTCGCCTTCCTCATCTGTGGAATGGGGCTGCGAAAAGCACCTGCTTCATAGGGATTCAAAGACTGTGAACAGGCTGATACGTGCAGAGTACTTCAAACCAGCAGCCATCATCGTCATCACAGCCACCATCATTACTGTCATCAGGTCAATCCTTGTTATTCGTGGATTCCATATTTGTGAATCCGCCTATTTGCTAACATTGTTAACCCCCAAATCAGTACTCACAGCGCTTTCCTGGTCACTTGCAGACGTGTGCAGAGCCGTGAGTCTCTCTCGAGTCTCCCGATGCACGTGCTACCAGCTGAGGTTGAACGCAGCGACCCTCTGTCTCTCTGTTCAGCTCCAGAGCTATAAACAAGCATCCTCTTTAGCGCCCTGTTGTTTTGCACTTTTGTGCTTTTTGTGGGTGGTTTTGCTGTTAACGACGGCCCCTCCCGTGTAGGGCTGAAGGGCCACCCAGTGTCCATAAGCACAGGAAGGCTGCGATGTGCTCTGGAGAGACCACGCGTGTGAGATGACCTGCCCTCAGGCATGAGTTACAGCGCTGTGGGCCTTGAGCTCAGTGTGAGCGAATCAACCATTTATATTAAACAGGGTGTCTTTATTTTTTTTTATTATTTTTAAAATAAATTTATTTATTATTTATGGCTGAGTTGGGTCTTCGTTGCTGTGCGCGGGATTTCTCTAGTTGCGACGAGCAGGGGCTACTCTCGTGGTGCGCGGGCTTCTCACTGCGGTGGCTTCCCCTGTTGCGGAGCACGGGCTCTAGGCGCGCAGGCTCAGTAGTTGTAGCGCACGGGCTCTGTTGCTCCACGGCATGTGGGATCTTCCCGGACCAGGGCTCAAACCCGTGTCCCCTGCATTGGCAGGCGGACTCTCAATCACTGCGCCACCAGGGAAGTCCCAAACAAGGTGTCTTTAAACAGAAACACACATAAACCAAGGGGATATATTGACGGGTTGATGAGAATGGGACCAGAGGCTGGCAGGAAGCTAACCCTGTCTTTCCCCAGGGGCTGCGGCTCAGTGGCCATAATCGCAAATTCACGGTGACCTTATAGGACATAAGCACCTCAGATGATGAGACCTGACTGTATTTTGCTAGATTGAAGTGCTGATGGATTATATCATATAATGTTATATACTATTGCATGATGTATGTGCGTGTGTGCATATATATATATATGTACACACACTGTATGTAGATATAGTGCAGTGTGTCTGCATATATATATGTGATAATGTACCGTGTTGTTTCCTGTGGTTTTAAACTTGTATTTGACCTCTCGTCTCTCTGGCTACATCTTTCTCCTTTTCACTGACTGTCTCACTCACAGCCTCTCTCTCATTCTCTCTCCACAGCTGGCCCCCGAAAGGACGCTCCCCACATCCCCAGCTGGGGGCCCTGCGTAGACCTGGAGTGGACGCCCCCTCCTTCCCTTCATGATTCGTTTGTAGCGCAGGTAACCAGCCAAGCATCCCGCTCATTCCCGGAGGGGCCGTGGTCTCCCGTCCACCTCCCCGGAAGGGACGTTCCTTCTTGGAAGAGCCTGGCTCAGGCAAATCCTTCAGCCCCACCCTCTCCAGCCTGGGCCCCCTGGGTCATTCGGGCCATTCCCCCCCAACCGCCATGCCATCTGCAGGCAGGATCTCCCTCCCCGCTTTCCATCTTCTCCAGATTCTCCGCAGATCCTGCCTTGTCATTCCCTGGCCAGGCCTTGCCCACCTTAGGCTGGTTGGGAAGGCAGGGGCTTGTAGGCCACAGAGCTGGTGACATGGGAAGACAGGGGGTGTGGGCGGAGATATGAAGCCAGAGAGAGTGTGTTATCTTGCCGCACGGATGCAGCAAGAGCCTTGGAAGGGCCTCTCTGGGGACAGTCCCCGGGGCCAGCTCTAGAGGCAAGGGTGATGGGTGTGTGAGGCTCCGGGGCCATGTGTTTCTGTTCTAGACTGGGCTTGTTAACCCAGGGCCCGTGAAGTGTGTACGTGTGTGCATACGTGTGTGTGTGTGTCCCATGACACACTTCCCCCTGGGAAAGAACGTGTAACATTTCTGGCCCACATGCATGTTTCTGGCAAGAGGGTCTTTTGTTTTCATCAGACTCTCCAGGGTACTGTTCAGAGAAGCCCCTGAACTAACCATGTGGGGTCCCTCCCTGAGATTCTTTATGTCACAGAGCCGTCGAGGGTAATAGGGGCAGTAGCGGTGATCAGGAAGTTCAGAGAATGCTATTGGGGGTTAGGGGTGGTGACCCAGCTGAGGGGGGGCACGACAGTCACCATGTCCTCAGTGAGTTCAGGACCATCCCCCTCCCCCTACCAAGAAGAAAAAGAGAGGGTAATAACTCCATGGCCCTGGACTGGGATTGTGTGTGATTTCTCATCGTGTTCTGTCTGCGTGGTTGGGAGGGAAGGATGCGTGGGCTGATGGAAGGATAGGTGGATGGGGACTTCCCTGGCGGTCCAGTGGTTAGGACTCAGTGCTTTCCCTGCCCGGGCCCGGGTTCAGTCCCTGATCGGAGAACTGAGATCCCGCAAGACTCTCAGTGCGGCCCAAAAAAGTAAAAAGGAGGAGCGGATGGAAGGACGGGTCAGTTTGTGTGTTTGGAAGACAAGAAAGATGGGTGGTTGGGTGGAAGTTTGTAAAGATGGGTGCATGGAAGCTTGGTAGGATGTCTGGAGCAGTGGTGGTTGGCGCGGGGGTGGATGGGCAAACAGAGAACTTGTTTTCTCACTTGTAAAATGGGGCACACGGCATCCCTTTCCCATGGGGGCTGAACAAGCTAACATTTGTGAAACGCTTGGGACAGTGCCTGGCACATGGTAAGCAGGAGACAAATGTTAGCCGTCCTCATCCTCATCATTCTGACAGGCTCGGCCCGGCTGTGGCGGTTCCTCTGACTCAGAGCGCCCGCCCTCCGGGTCCCTCTCCTTCTCTGTTCCCTTCCTTGAGAACCACGCTGCATGTGTCTTCCAGGGGGACCCAGAGCCTGGGCCCCTTCACGCTGCCTCCCCTCGGCCTCCCTCCCTCCACCCAGTCACGTGTAGGACAGGAGCACAGGCTTGGGGCCGGACTTCCGGGTTCAGGGCTGGCTCTGCCACCTGCTAGCTGGGAGACAGAGAACCATGGTCTCAGCTCTTCCTTTTACTCATCTGCAAAGCGGGGGTGGCAGGACCCACCTCGAGGGATACTGTGGGGATTAAATGAGTTACATGTGTGTGAAGCATTTAGCACGGGGCCTGCATGTGATCAGGACTCAGTCTGGGTTGATGTCATCACCATCGTCATCAGATGCTGGGGAGAGAGAGGGAGGAGGAAAAGGCAGCTGTCTGTCTCTGATCAGGAGGCTCTGGTACGGAGGGCACCTGCCCCACCCCTACCCATGCCCCTAGACTTAAGGGGTCAGAAACCCTGACCCCTCCAGGGGTCTTGGCCCCAGGGAATGGTCCCTGCAGGGAGGGTCCTGGCACGCTGCCAACATCTAACTTGTCTCCCTTGCCCTCTTCCCGCCCCGCCCCGTCCAGTGGCGATGGATGATGAGGATGGGAGATGCTTACTAGACGTGATTTGGTGAGTAATGGGCTCCCCACCCCACCCCACCCTCCCCCACCCTCTCCCTCCCCTCCCCTGTCCCTCATCTCCTCAAATGTCTCTCCCCTTCTCTCTTTCAGTGACCCTCAGGCCCTCAATGACTTCTTACATGGATCTGAGAAGGTGAGTGCTGGGGCAGGGAGAAGCATCCCCAGGGCAGGGGCCTGTGGAATTGGGAGCTGAGAGACACTCCCCCCTGATTCAGTAGACATCTGCCGCTTGCCTTCCATGAGCCAGGCCCCAGGGTTATGGCAGAGAGTGAAAGAGATGGCAAATCCCTGCCCTCACTCCATACACATTTCCTCGGTAAACAAAGCAACCGAGAGCTAATAAAGGTGATGGTGGAAAGCACCACGCAGAGCAGCATAAGAAATAATAATGTCACTTGCACAACAAAAGAGGTTTAAAAGAAAATGAATGGGAGGCGGAAGCAGGGGCTTCTCTAGCTGGTGTGAACCTGAAGGATCAAAGGGAGGTGCCCATGGCGCTCTGGGCAGGGGAAGGACAGGTAGGAAGGTTGGAAAGTTTGAGAAAGAAGGCCAGTGGGGCCAGAATGAAGGGGAAACTTGAAGGTGGTAAGACTGGAGTGGACAAAAATCACCAGGTCTTGAAGGGCTTGGAGGACCTTGATCGAGGAGTTCAGACTTTATTCTGAACGTGACAGGCAGTTCTGACGGGTTATTAAGCAGAAGAATGCCACATTCCGTTTGCACTCCAGAGAAATGGAACAAAGTGGGGGAGAGTGGATGTCTGTTGAGCCATGAGGAGCTGTATCAGTCACCTACAGCTGCATAACAAGTTATCCCATCACTTAGTGACTTAAAACAACATTTGTTAGAGCTCTCAGTTTCTGAGGGTCAGGAACTGGGGAGTGCTTAGCTGGGTGTCTAGCTCAGTGTCTCCCCTGAGTAGCAATCAGGATGTTGCCTGGAGCCGCTGTCATCTGAGGGCTTGTCTGGGGCTGGAAGATGTGCTTCCACAATGACTCACTGCCGTGGCTGTTGGCTGGAGGCCTCAGCTCCTCACCATGTGGGCCTCCCCATAGGATTGCTTGGGTGTCCTCACAGCATGGCAGCTGGTTCCCCCAGAGCAGGTGACCCAAGGGAGAGAGCCAGGAGGAAGCTCAGTGCCTTTTATGACCTAGTCTCCAAAGTCACACACTGTCACTTCCGTCATACTGCATTTACTAGAAGTGAGTCACTAAGCCCGCCCACACTCATAGGGAGGGAACGGAGCTCTGCTCGAGAGGGGATGTGTCAAATAATCTGTGGAGCGGAGGCGAGTGCGGAGCAGAAGTTGGTGGCCTGGGCCCCAGGGCAGGCACGGGAGGAGGTACCAGGCGCTGGCTCTGGGATCTGTCTGGGAGGCAGAATCACTAGACTTGCTGGTGGCTTAGATGGTGAGGAAGAAAGAGCATTCAGAATGCCTCCTGGACTTGACCTGAGCAGCCGAGTGGGTGGTGGTACCGTTCTCTGAGACTGGGAGTTAGAGGTGGATTCCAGAAGTCCAAGGGCGGCTATTGGATTTACCAGTCTGGGGTTCTGGAAAAAGATCAGCTGGACAGAGAAACTGGGGAGGCTTGGCTGTGGACAGCCATTCATTGGGCGCTTGGGCCTGTTCTAGACATTGCCTATGTCTGCGGGAACGAGACAGGTCCCTGTGCTCCCAGACACGGGAACACACACACGTTAGGCGCCCGGGTGGCAGGGCGTGCCGGGTGCTTGGGCTGGGCAGTGGAAGGAGCGACTTAGTAGGAAGGGACGGACAGTTGTCGGGAGACAAATGTGACAGGCCCTGCCAGATGTGTTACCAAAGACGCTTGAGCAAAGCCACGGAGGCAGGATTCTAGAGTTCAAGGCAGGCATGTCAGGAGAGGCTCGGACTCTGCTGGGGTTGCCTCGCGTTTTAATCTTGCAGCCAAGCCCCTTTCTTTGGGGCGACTTTTCTGGAGGCGGAGTTCCTGTACCCCTCAAATCTCCCCCCCCAACCCCCCCACCTCGTCTTTGTCTTTTTGTCCCATGTAACCCTAAATTGGTTTTTGTTCTAGAGGTGGGCCGGCCCACTGCCCAGCTGACCTTTGACCTTGGGTGGGGGCGGGTCTTGTTGCAGCTTGACAGTGATGACCTCCTGGATAACCCCGGGGAGGCCCAAAGTGCCTTCTATGAAGGTCCTGGGGTAAGTGGCCCGGGGGCTCGGGGAAGGCCGTGGGCTCCAGGCATCACCCAAGTCGCCTGTGGTGGCAGCCAGTGGGGGAGGGGAGAAGGGGTCACACTCGTCCCCTGAGGCACTTTGCCGGGAGGGGGGCAGGGGGCAGTCACTGAGGAGCAGTGTGGGTGGAGGTGAGGCCGGAGCTGCTGGACCCCCAGCTGTGCCCTCCGGCCCCTCAGAGAAGGAGGTGCGGTCCTGAGTCCCTGGCCTTGGAGGGCAGCTGCTACAGAGCTGGTACAGAGGCAGAGGCTGGCTCTGGAGTTCACAGTGGGCAGGGCGGGGGGGCTGGGGGGTCCTGTCCCGGCCCAGCCATGGGTGGGGTGACCTGGGGGAAGGGGATCGACTGTTGTGGACCTCAGTGTCCACCTGGAAGATGAAGGCAGGGGTGATGAGCAAAGCCCAGAGCGGGGAACATAGTGGACTTTTATTGAGCACCTACTGTGTGCCGGGCCCATTACTCAATGCCAGTCGTCCCTCCCTCTTCTTCCTCTTCTGTGGCCTCTCCCCTCCCCGCTTCGCTCCCCATCCCTCCCCCTCCTTTTTCTTCCTCCCCCCTCTTCTCTCTCCCTCCCACTCCCCCCTCCTCCCTCTTCATTAACATAACTATCAGTTACCAAATACCTATCATATGCCAGGCCCTTTACAGTAATTTTCATTTAGTCCTCACAACAACCACAGTAACATTCCAAATAATTTATCTGGCATAATATAAATGACTAAATCCAGAACCCAACAAATACACGTTATGTTCGTGTTATTACATTTACAGACCAGTAACAATGTGCATTATTCTTACCCGTGCCATCCTCTTAATGCCCATCACGTCCCTGGTCAGGTTCTCAGCACCTCCTGTATGTGACGTCAGTGAACGTCACGACTGTCCTAGGAGGCGGGTTTGGTTATGGCCATTTAGCGGTTAGGAACTCAGGACTGCCTGGTCCTTGGTTGGGGGCTGAGCCGGAGCCCCATCCTGCCAGGCACTGCCCTCTACTCAGCAGCAGGGTGACCCCTTTCCCCGGTCTGGGAGGCAAGGAGGGAGCAGTGCCCACTTCACTGAGCTGTTATTAACGACAACATGGACAGTAATAATGACGGTAACAACGACAGATGATGTTTCTCGCATGCCAGCCAAGAGCCACGTACTGCTCTGAGCCCTCCACTAGGATTAACTCAGAATCTTTCAAACTACAGGTGTTTGTTTTTTTTTTTAATTTTATTTATTTTATTTATTTATTTTTGGCTGCGTTGGGTCTTCATTGCTGTGCGTGGGCTTTCTCTAGTTGCGGTGAGTGGGGGCTACTCTTCATTGCAGTGCACGGGCTTCTCGTTGCAGTGGCTTCTCTTGTTGCAGAGCATGGGCTCTAGGCGTGCGGGCTTCAGTAGTTGTGGCTCGCGGGCTCTAGAGCGCAGGCTCACTAGTGGCGCATGGGCTTAGTTGCTCCGTGGCATGTGGGATCTTCCCGGACCAGGGCTCGAACCCGTGTCCCCTGCATTGGCAGGCGGATTCTTAACCACTGTGCCACCAGGGAAGCCACCGAACTACAGGTTTTGATCCATTACCTGGTCAAGTATCAGTGGGTTTTCCATGCCCTTGGCATAATTATTACTTGTGGAATATTTGCTCCAAAATGCATGTATTGATTACACACTCGTGTCCTGGATTGCCATCCCGGAAAGCATTTAAGAAACATCAGGTTCGGGACTTCCTTGGTGGTGCAGTGGTTGGGAGTCTGCCTGCCGATGCAGGGCCCTGGTCTGGGAAGATCCCACATGTCGCGGAGCGGCTGGGCCCGTGCGCCACAACTGCTGAGCCTGTGTGCCACAGCTGCTGGAGCCTGCCCATCTAGAGCCTGCGCTCTGCAACAGGAGAAGCCACTGCAATGAGAAGCCCCGTGCACCGCAACGAAAACCCAACGCAGCAAGCAAGCAAACAAACAATCAGGCTCACATTGCGCTGGGCACCAAGTAAGGCTCCCATCCGGTAGCTCCTGCCGCTGCTGCCTTTAACAGAACCACGATCTTTTATCTGAAACCTTTGGGACCAGGCTTGTTTTGGAATTCAGGGTTTTTCAGATACTGGAAAGGTGATGCAGAATATGTGTGTGCTGCATGTAACAACACACTCACTTTTCTGTGGTCAAACTTAAGGTGAGTCACGTTACATGGATGAATTATGCCTTTCCCTCAGAGCATCACCTGAGTTCTGTTCAGGATTTACAGCCTAAAGTTAGCAAAACATTTGTGGTTTTCAGAGCCTTTCGGGTTTTGGAATTGCAGATAAGTATTACGGGCCTGTATGGCTGTTTAGAAAATGGTTTTTATTACATTCTGCTGATGTGTACAGATGGGGAAACAGGCTGGATTAAGCAAGCACCAGGTTGCCCAGCCCAACCCTGGCAAAGCTGGCATTTGAACCCAGGTCCAGCCACTTCTAGGTGGAAGGTTCTTCCTATCCCTGCCGCCATGACTCCGAGTGCCCTTTGCTTCCGCGGTGCCGAGCCCGGCCCCTTGCTAACCTCAGCTCTCTCCTTCACACCTTACCTGCCTCCAGCTCCACGTGCAAGAAGCTTCTGGCAACCACTTGAACCCAGAGCCCAGTCAGCCAGCCCCCAGCGTGGACCTCGACTTCCTGGAAGATGATATCCTGGGCTCGCCGGCGGCGGGGGGCGGGGGCGGCGGGGGCGCCGACCAGCCCTGTGACATCCTCCAGCAGAGCCTCCAGGAGGCCAACATCACGGAGCAGACACTTGAAGCCGAGGCCGAGCTCGACCTGGGCCCCTTCCAGCTGCCCACCCTGCAGCCTGCGGATGGCGGGGCCGGCCCAGCGGGGACCGGAGGGGCTGCCGCCGTGGCCACGGGGCCCCAGGCCCTCTTCCCGGGTGGGGCTGACCTGCTGGGGCTGCAGGCCCCACCCACCGTGCTGACCCACCAGGCCCTGGTGCCGCCCCAGGACGTGGTCAGCAAAGCCCTCAGTGTCCAGCCCTTCCTGCAGCCCGTGGGCCTGGGCAACGTGACCCTGCAACCCATCCCAGGCCTTCAGGGCCTGCCCAACGGCAGCCCCGGGGGCGCCGCGGCGGCTACTCTCGGCCTGGCTCCCATCCAGGTGGTGGGCCAGCCCGTCATGGCACTCAACCCGCCCACCTCCCAGCTCCTGGCCAAGCAGGTGCCCGTCAGCGGTTATCTGGCCTCGGCAGCTGGCCCTTCAGAGCCAGTGACCCTGGCATCGGCCGGCGTCTCGCCGCAGGGGGCTGGCCTGGTCATCCAGAAGAACCTCCCTGCCGCTGTGGCCACCACACTCAATGGGAACTCGGTGTTCGGAGGGGCGGGAGCCGCCACGGCCGCGGCCAGCGGGGCGCCCTCGGGACAGCCGCTGGCGGTGGCCCCGGGCCTCGGCACGTCGCCTCTGGTTCCGGCGCCCAACGTGATCCTGCACCGCACGCCCACGCCCATCCAGCCCAAGCCTGCCGGCGTGCTGCCCCCCAAGCTCTACCAGCTGACACCCAAGCCGTTCGCCCCCGCGGGCGCCACGCTCACCATCCAGGGCGAGGCAGGGGGCCTCCCACAGCAGCCCAAGGCCCCCCAGAACCTGACTTTCATGGCGGCGGGCAAGGCCGGCCAGAACGTGGTGCTGTCGGGCTTCCCTGCGCCCGCCCTGCAGGCGAACGTCTTCAAGCAGCCTCCCGCCACCACCACGGGCGCGGCCCCGCCACAGCCCCCCGGGGCCTTGAGCAAGCCCATGAGCGTGCACCTCCTGAATCAAGGCAGCAGCATCGTCATCCCTGCCCAGCACATGCTGCCGGGCCAGAACCAGTTCTTGCTGCCCGGCACGTCGGCAGTCCAGCTCCCCCAGCCGCTCTCGGCCCTGCCGGCCAACGTGGGCGGGCAGATCCTGGCGGCCGCAGCCCCCCACGCAGGCGGACAGCTCATCGCCAACCCCATCCTCACCAACCAGAACCTGGCGGGCCCGCTGAGCCTGGGCCCTGTGCTGGCCCCCCACTCCGGGGCCCACAGCGCAGCCCACATCCTCTCGGCGGCCCCCATCCAGGTGGGCCAGCCAGCGCTCTTCCAGATGCCCGTGTCGCTGGCTGCGGGCAGCTTGCCCACACAGAGCCAGCCGGCACCCACCGGCCCCGCCGCCACTACCGTCCTCCAGGGGGTCACTCTGCCCCCCAGCGCCGTGGCTATGCTCAACGCCCCCGACGGTCTGGTGCAGCCCGCCACCCCTGCCACCGCCGCTGCCGGGGAGGCCGCGCCTGTCCTCGCAGTGCAGACGGCGCCCCAGGCGTCCCCCGCGGTCAGCACGCCGCTGCCTTTGGGCCTCCAGCAGCCGCAGGCACAGCAACAGCAGCAGCCTACACAGGGCCCCGCCCCGCAGGCCGCCCCAGCTCAGGCCTCCACCCCGCAGCCCAGCCCAGGCCTGGCGTCCAGCCCGGAGAAGATTGTCCTGGGGCAGCCGCCCTCTGCCGCCACCACGGCCATCCTCACTCAGGACTCCCTACAGATGTTCCTGCCCCAGGTAACCAGGGCTGCCGGGCAGGGGAGGGGACGGCAAGGGCAAAGGCAAGGGCAGGGGGTCTGCATGGAGAGGGGCCAAGAGCTGGAACCGGGTGTGGTTGAAGCAGTGGGTGGGAGGGTCCTGTGGGTTAGGGAGAGCGTCTCAGACACGGCCCCCCTGCTCCAGGTCCCCGAGGAGGAGGCCTGAGGGTGACAGGGCCAACTGACTGACACAGGGACAGACAGACAAGGAGAGTGACTGGCTGACAGACTGCCCACTTGCTGGAGGGTTGGAGAGGGGTCACACAGAGAGAGTGGCTGAGACATGGACGGACAGACGGGGCAGGAGAGATGCACATTGGGGTGGAGCTGGAAGACGACTCACGGGACTGAGGGTTCGGAGCTGCCCCAGGTTGTGGCCTCCTGGACCCTGGGGCTCCCTCCCAGCCCCCGGCCTTGGTGCCCCCCAGCCGGTTCCCACCACCCACTTCCCTGGTGCATCAGTGGGGGTGGGGTGTCAGGGTGGGGAGGCCGCGGGTCTGTGGGGATGGCCTCTGACCCTGTGCGGGCTGCCTGTTTCAGGAGAGGAGCCAGCAGCCCCTCTCCACAGAGGGCCCCCACCTCTCCGTGCCCGCCTCGGTCATAGTCAGCGCCCCGCCTCCCGCCCAAGACCCAGCCCTGACCACCCCCGTCACCAAAGGAGCTGGCCTTGGCCCTCAGGCCCCCGACAGCCAGGCCTCCCCGGCGCCGGCCCCCCAGGTAGACGAACCCCAGCAGCCTCTGTCCCAGCGCAGACCAGCCCTGCCCCTCGCCCCCCTTCCCCGTTCCCTCCGCTCGCTCCCTGGCTGCCCTGCCTGCCTCTCTGTCTTGCTGGCTTGGGAAACGGTGCTCTCCTTGGCTCCCCAGATGTTTCCTGAGGGTCTCCGGACAGTCGTGGATGCTTGAGACGACACTCTAGTCAGGGACACAAGATCCACACAGCAGGAAATGGATTAGGTCCTAGAATGATCATTTTCCTATCTGGATAACTAATATTCAGGTAGCTCACATTTTAAGGAAGATACCAAGAGGTCTAGATCAAAGCCCCCTCTCCTGCTTTCCCTCCCAAGGCAGTTTCTTGCACTCCTTTCCCACGCATAGACAAGCAAAATGACAACTGGATTCCTTCCCTTCCATTTTTACCAAAGTGATAGCGTACTCTGCATGCATTCTGCACCTTTTATTATTTAAAAGTTCATCTTGGAGACTGTACTTCATTCTTGCATAGTATTCCATTGTGTGGAGATACTATCATTTATTTAACCAGTTGTTGTTGGGAATTTAGGTCACTTTTGGTCTTTAGCTGTGGATGAGCAAGGTTGCAAAGAAGAACTGTACATATGTCTCCTTGTAGGATAAGTTCTTTAAAAGGAAATTGCTAGGTCTAAGAGCAAATGTATTTGTAGTTTTGACAGATATTGCCAAATTACTCTGGAGTATAAATTGGTTTAACAGATTATCAGCAATATATGATCTGTGCCTTTTTGTCCCCACCCTCAGCAATATTGAACTTGGCTGATCAGATAGGTGAAAATAGTATCTTGTTTTGTTTTAATATGCATTTTGTTTTACGGTAAATGAGGCGGGGCAGGTTTTTATAGATTTAGAGCTACTTGTGTTTTCCTTTCTACAGAATTGTCTGTTCATATCCTTGGCCATTTTCAAATTTGGGGTAATGGTCATTTTCTTGTTGATTTGTAGAAACTCTTTACATATTAGAGAAATTAGCCGTTGTCTCATATAAGTCATTAGCACGTCAGCATTTGAGAGGTTAGGGTGGGCCACCTTTTATTCTGGAGGGATGGATGTTGTACTCCTTCGAAAAGGACCAGTGGGGAGGTGGATTAGGGTAGGCAGGAAGAGGAGGGAATAACATGAGCGAGGTCCAGGAAGGCAGAAATCAGCTGGGCCTTGGCCTTAAACAGCCATGATTTCATTCTCAGGCTCTGCTACTCACCATGTGACTTGAAGCAACTAGTTTCTTCATTCCATCAACAGTTGTTTAGGGAAAGGGGTGCACTACGTATGTGTCAGGCCTTGTGCTAACCCTGGGTGAGTCCCTGTAACTGCCGAGACTTAATTTCCTCATCTGGAAAATGGGAATAATAGTTTCTTTATAGGTCTGTTAGGACAAGTAAACCAGTTAATATGTGCTTTGCACAGGGTAAGCACTCCATAAATATTTGCTATTATTATTATTATTTTAGCTATTGTGTTTATGGGTCAGTCCAGAGGGACATGGGGCCAGGATGTCCTCAGGTCATCTCTACCCAGAGAGGAAAGCCAGGCAGGAGTAGGGGAGGGGCGAGGGGCGAGGGGCCGCCTGGCCCATGAGAGACTCAGGTTGGAAGCACTGTTTCTAGAGTGGTTGGACTAGGCCTGGGTCCCTGGGGCCAAGGGCAGTCCCCTCTCTGAGCCTCGCGAGCTCCCGTCCTCAGCTGGAACGTGTGGCTGGTAGGAGCCCTTTTCCCGAGTGCTGCGGTTGAGAGCCAGGCCAGGGCACATGTGTACTCTGCCACTTTAATGTTGCACACCCTGCAGGTACTTGTCTAGACTCGCTCCTTGGGTGACCAACCAGCCCAGTTTACCCAGTACCGAGGAGGATCTCGGGAGACAGGACTTTCAGTTTTAAAACTGAGACGGTCCCAGAAAGACCGGGACACGTTGGTCACCTTCCTGACTCCTCCCGGCCCTCCCTTGCCACCTTCCCTGCTTTGCATTTCTCCATAGCACTGACCACCCTCTGACCAGGCTGCCTGTTTTCCCCGTTTCCTGTCTTCACTGTAACTGTCAATGCCTCTCTGTAATGTGTACTCTTCACTATAACGTAAAGTCCACGAGGCCGAGAGTTGTGTGCGTTCAGGTCCTGCTCTCTCCCCAGCGCCCAGAACAGTGCCTGGCCTGCAGCAGATACTCGGTGAGCATTTGTAAAATAAATGAATGGAGGAAGGGACCCAGCCACACACAGGAACACCCGCCCAGTGCTGAGCAGCCCACGGCAAGAGCAAAGGGAGAGCCATTACCGATGGGCACTAGGTATGCCTTGAAAACCACTGTCCCGGAGAATTGTTGTCAGGGGAGGTTAGGAACAGGGACTCTGCTCCCGACCCTGCCACTTACAGGCTCTGTGACCTCCGCCAAGTCCCTTACCGCTCTGTGCCTCAAGTTCCTGACCTGTCAGATGAGGAGGAGGATAACGGCATCTACTTCATAGGCTGTCGGGGGGGATAAATAAGTTAATGTATGTAAAGTGCTTGAACAGGGCCGGGAACGTTGAAAATCCTGCAAGCGTGAAAGAAGCCGGGTGAGTTTTCCATGAAGGGCCAGTAGGAAACATTTTAGGCTTTGCAGGTCTCTGTCATTATAGCCTAGCAGCAGTTCTAGACCTAGTTTCTAGATAAATGAATGAGCATGGGCGTGTTCTAATAAAACCTTATTTATGGACGCTGAAATTTGAATCTCCTGTCAGTGTCCCAAGTCAGAAAATCTTCTTCTTTTGACTTCTTTTCAACCATTTAAAAACGTAAAAACTATTCTTAGCTTGCGGGCCATACAGAATGGTCGGCTAAGCGGGTGGCAGGCCAGATTTGGCCTCTGGGCCATAGTTTGCCAACCCTTTTGATGTCTTTATTTCGTTACGTAGACACGCAAGGCTTCATTTATTCAGTCCCCTATTCATGAATACTTAAGGTGGTTTCCCGTGGAATTGGTAACAAACCACACTCCCCTACATATTCTTCTATCAGGCTTTGCACATGTATGAGAATACCTGTAGGGGTAAATTTCTAGAAATAGAATTGCTGGACCAGAGGGTATACAGTCGGCCCTCCATATCCACAGGTTCTGCATCCCCGGATTCAGCCAACTGCGGATCAGAAATACGCAGGGAAAAATATTCCAGAAAAAGCAATATTGAATTTGCTGCGCTCAGACAACTATTTACATAGCATTTACATTGTATTAGATATCATAAGCAATCTAGAGATGATTTAAAATGTACGAGAGGATGTGCATAGGTTATATGCAAGCACTGTGCCATTTATATAAGGGACTTGAGCATCCTTGGATTTTGGTATCCGAGGGAGTCCTGGAATCAATACCCCTGGATACAGAGGGTTGACTGTAAATGCTTCCCAAGCATGTTATGGACCAAACCCGTTGCTCCTCTGTGAGGTCTGTGCCAGCGAAGGCCTTCTCCCACAGCTTCCTCAACCCCAGATAAGCAGCCGACTCACTGCTGGCCAGGCGGAAAAAGGCACTCCTCCTCCTGCGCTTCTCTCTCATTCTCTGCGTCAATCGAGCATCTTCCCATCTCCTCACGGGCAGTTGGAATCTCTCAGTAAACAGTCCACTCTCATGTGGGAGCTTAAAAAAAAGTGATTATAAAAATAATTTCATGCTTCTTTAGAGAATTTAGAAAATACAGAAAAGAACCAAGAAGAAAAACAAATCACCCATAATACCAGCATGCAGAAGCCACTGGTAGCATGTTTGGTATGACGTTTCCTTTTGGCCTTGCTTGTTTTTCTTCCCATCCATTTAAAACATTTGTCCTTTTGACATTAGGTATTATAGTCACATGGTTCAATCATGAAAAAGCATTTTTAAAGTACGGGGCAAAGCAGCCCACCCCATGCCTGCATTCCCAGCCCCCGGCCCTTCCCCATAGCCTCAGCACTTACTTTTTGTATCTCCTTCCAGCTCTGTGTATATACAGCCTCGTGCAAATACGGGTTTACATTTCTCTCTCTCCAGCAGGTAGCACGTTATCCACTTACTTGAGCAGCACACGGGGAGTTTCCTTGGTCCTTTGTTACAGTGGAGAAGTATTCCTCTGTACAGATAGGGATGAATGAGCATTCATCCCCGGAAGTGCTGTCCTGATGCACGATAGACCACGTCCAGGCTTTGGTCCTTCACACAGAGATGCAGTAAACAACTCACCCGCCTGTCATTTCCCGCATGTGCAGGCATATCTCTCTGGTCGCTTCCCGGAAGCCTGTTTGCCGGTTCAAAGCACAGGTGCACTTAGAATTTGCACAGGTGCTGCTGGAATTGCATTCCTCTGAGGCTGTAGCAAATGGTGCCAGTTTAGACCCCCAAAGGCAATGCACGAGTGTCTTTATGAGACATACGGCTTATTCCTAATGCGATGCCTGAACATGGTTCCATAGGGTGTTTTGATTTGCGTCTCTCTCATTACAAGTGAGGTTGAGCATCTCTTGAAATATTTCAGCCTTTTGTGTTTCTTTTTCTGCGCACTGTCTGATCATCTCCTTTGCCCCTTTTTTCTCACTGCTTGTTATTCTTTGTGATTTCTAGAGGCTCTTTGTATGTGAGAGAGATGAGCTTTGTCTAGGCTATGAGTTGCAACTACTTCCCCCAGTATGTCATTTGGTTTTTGACTTGGTTTGGGAGGAGTGTGTGAGGATTTATCTCTGTATTTTTAATGAGG
This sequence comes from Mesoplodon mirus, assembly GCF_964341445.2. Classification (NCBI taxonomy): domain Eukaryota; kingdom Metazoa; phylum Chordata; class Mammalia; order Artiodactyla; family Ziphiidae; genus Mesoplodon; species Mesoplodon mirus. The sequence continues at coordinate 57,583,704 of NC_138995.1, forward strand.
ATGAGATTCTTTTTTTAATTTTTAAACTTTTTTGGTTACTTTTAAACTTTTCTTTCTTTTTTTCTTTTTTTTTTGTTTTTGTTTTGGCTGCACCATGTGGCTTGTGGGATCTTAGTTCGCCGACCAAGGATTGAGCCCGTGCCCTTGGCAGTGAAAGCACGGAGTCTTAACCACTGGACCGCCAGGGAATTCCCTAAACTTTTCATTTTAAAATCATTTCAAACATACAGCAAATTTATAAGACTAGTACATGGGAATAATACTCGTGAGAGTTCTTTACTCTCTGACCAGATGTATTCGTTGTCTATTGCTGTGTAACAAATTACCACCCACCCCCCCAAATGTAGCAGCTTGAAACAACAGACATTAACTTACCTCACATGGTTTCTAAGGATCAGGAATTGGAAGCAGATTAACTGGAAGGTTCTGGCTCGTGATCTCTTAGGAGATTATAGTCAAGGTATCAACCAGGACTGCAGTGATATGAAGGCTTGACCCGGCTGGAGAATCTGCTTCCAAGATGATGCACTCGTGCAACTGCTGGCAGGAGGGAGGGCCTATGTAGAGACGAACTGAGGCTGAGGCCTCTCCGAAGGGCAACTCATAACATGCTCTACAGTTGGCTTCCCCCAAGTGCCTGATCCAACAGAAAGAGAGCAAGAGAGAACCCAGGATAGAAGCCACAGTCTTTTTTATAGTATAACCTAATCTTGGAAGTGACGTGTGGTCACTACTCCTGAGTTCTTTTGGCCACTTTTGACCAGAGACCAACCCTGATACAGGGATCGCTGGGGGCCGTCTCAGAAGCTGGCTGCCCCGCCACATTTACCCACTGTAAATATCTGGCTGCGTTCGCTTTAGCTGCAGCCCTCCCAGCATGTATACTTTTTTTTTTTTTTTTTTGCGATATGCGGGCCTCTCACTGTTGTGGCCTCTCCCATTGCGGAGCACAGGCTCCAGACGCGCAGGCTCAGCGGCCATGGCTCACGGGCCCAGCCGCTCCGCGGCATGTGGGATCTTCCCGGACCGGGGCACGAACCCGTGTCCCCTGCATCGGCAGGCGGACTCTCAACCACTGTGCCACCAGGGAAGCCCCCTACATTTTTTTTTTCCTGACTCATTTGAGAGTAAATTGCAGACATCATGCTTCTTTACCCCTTAATATTTTATCATGGTATTTCAGCCCTTGAGAATAAGAGCATTCTCTTATTCGATCACAGCAGAGTTATCAAATTCCGCAAATCTAGCCGTGAGACAATACTGTTGTCAAATCCACTGTCCATAATGCAGTCTAGCCAGTTGTCCAGTGATCGTGTCATGGAGCATTCTCCTTATCTCACTTAGCATCTGGCACATCTGTGTTGCCACTTCACCAAGCCCTCAGAAGCCTGTGCTTGGGGCGGTGGGGGGAAGTGTCAAGCAGGCCGGCTCCCTTCACCCTGACTCACTTTAGCTACTCACCTGCTGCTGCCGTTGGGTTTCTTCTCCTATTTCCTCTATTGTAAATAGTCCCATGGTGGCCAGCGCTGTGAGCATGCGCCTGAATGCTCCTTATCACAGATTCCTGGAGGGGGCATTACCAGGTCAACTCAACGGTCTTTCAAAACCACCAGATCAAACTGCCTTCTAGAGGGTTGTCCAGGTGACCATCTCACCAGCCCCTTGAGAGCCAAGGTCCAAGCTCCTCATACCTCCTTAGAGGTGGCAAGCCTTTGGGGACATATAGAGTGGTTGATAGGTTAGTTGGGTTTTTAACTTTGAATTGCCAGAAGTTATTCAGGGCCAAGCATGGAGGCTTAAAGCAAGCCATAACTCCGGAATTGTCAGTTGGCCCACTTTGGCGGCTTGAAGCAAAGAGTCTGAGCTTTGGAGCGTGGCAGCCATGGGTGGCCTTGGGCAAGTCCCCTGAGCCCTCTGAGCATGAGTCCTCCTTGCTCAGCTTGGAAGTTACTCACTGGGCGGTGTAGATAAGCCAGGGAGCACCTGTCCGAGACTTGTCCAGTAATTTTGGCTCCCTGGCCTCAATTTCTTATCTGGGAAATGGGTCCAATATCATCACAGCTCTCGGGACCGTGGAGAGACCACACAAGTGGGTACAAGTCCCCAGCCGTACGTGCTGGATCAGTGTGCACTGTTACTGGGGTACAGTGAGCAGAAAGGCACCACCAGCTCAGTGTCAGGTACCCGGCTGGTGCTCGCTGGTTCAACAGTAGCTGCCGAGGTTATGGTTCTTGGGGAGGTGACCTGTGAGGGGAGAGAGTGCAGAGGGCTAAGGCACTCTGGCTGAGGTGTGTTGTAGGCGAGGTCACTAGACTTGTTACAGAACGAGTGCCCGGGTTGCGTGTGCAAGTCTGACACATGCATGTGCACACGCGCGCACACACACACACACGCCCATACCTGCAGGCTCACATGGCTCCCAGGTAGGCGTGCAGCCACGGCCACACAGGCACACGGAGGCAGCGGCCACGGACACTCAGAAGGGGACCCGTAACTCATGGGCTGGTGTCCAGAGGGGCCTGACCCTGACCCTCAGTTTCAGTCCTTACCCCCTGCCTCCCTGGATCCCCTAGTCCCCAGCCGTGCCCTCCTCGGCCATCAGCCCCCCGCCCCAGTGTGCAGCCACAGTGTCTGTGCTGGTATCTGTTTTCCTGGGTTAGCTGGACGGTCGGGCCGGGGCCGGCGGCTGGAACGCTGCCCCTGCCTGGCCACCTCCCTCCCCCTTGCTGCTGTGCTCATGCTCCCCGGCCCCCTGGCCCCCCGCCTACCCGCTGGGCAGCTGGTGTAGTGCCCCCGCCGCTGCCACTGCTTCCTACGCTGCTACCCCCAAAGCCTGCAGAGCTCGCCTTCATCTGGGGGGACTGGGGGGGCACATGGGGAGGGGGGTGAGATCGGAGGGCAGAGGTTTCGGGGGATGGGGGGATGGATGGAAGGGGGAGGTGGGGACAGACGGTGTGGGGGAAGGTGGGGGCGGGTTGAGGGAATGAGGTAGGTGGACGTTTGCGGGGCTTGAGGGGGACGGGTAGAGCCGTGAGGTGGGGAGTTCAGAAGTGAGGCGGGAAGGGTGGTGGGGTCCTTTCGGGACAAGGGGTGGCTAAGAAGGGGGCGTTTCTGGTGGGAGCGGCCGGGGTCCCCAGTGTCTTGGGGCAAGGGAGCCAAGGCTGGTTCTGACCCCGCCCCCTCCGCTCTCCCTCCCTCCCCTGCCCAGATCCCAGCGGCGGCTCCGCTGAAGGGCCCAGGCCCCTCGTCATCCCCATCACTACCTCACCAGGCCCCGCTGGGGGACAGCCCTCACCTGCCCTCCCCACACCCTCCGCGGCCCCCTTCCCGCCCGCCCTCCCGACCCCACTCCCGCCCACCTTCGCAGCCCCAGAGCTTGTCCCGGCCACCCTCAGAGCCCGCCCTGCACCCTTGCCCTCCGCCCCAGGCCCCCCCAACTCTGCCTAGCATCTTTGTCATCCAGAACCAGCTGGGTGTCCCCCCACCTGCGAGCACGCCGGCCCCCAGTGCCCCAGGCCCACCGCAGCCCCCTCTGCGACCCCCGTCCCAGCCCTTGGAGGGGCCGCTGGCCCCAGCCTCCACCTCCTCTGTCGTGGCCTCCTCCTCCGAGACGTCCTCCAGGCTGCCAGCCCCCACGCCGCCCGACTTCCAGCTCCAGTTCCCCCCTGGCCAGGGGCCCCACAAGTCCCCCACGCCCCCTCCGACCCTCCACCTGGTCCCCGAGCCCGCAGCGCCCCCACCCCCGCCTCCTCGGACCTTCCAGATGGTGGCCACCCCCTTCCCGGCGCTGCCCCAGCCGAAGGCTCTTCTCGAGAGATTTCACCAGGTAATCGGAGGCAGGGACCGGCCCCCCGCCCGCCCCGCCCCGCCCTGCCCTTCAGTCCCATCGGAGCCCCTGGCACTTCATGGCTTTGTCTTCGCCCCCAGCCCTGGTTCCTGGCTGCCCCCACTCCTAGCGTGTGCCCCCCAGCCACCTGTTGCCCTCCTCAGGTGCCGTCCGGAATCATTCTCCAGAGCAAGGCTGTGGGCGCCCCCGCCGCCCCGCAGACCTCCGCCAGCCTGGGGCCCCTTGGCAGCCCCACCACCTCCGGGCTGGTCAGTGGGCAGGCCCCATCTGGGACCTCCACCGCCCCCAGCCATGCCCCGGCCCCGGCACCCGTGGCCACTGCAGGTAGGGGAGAGGTGGCCCACGCACGAGGGCTGGGGGGCCCGGAAGTGGGTGGACGGAGGGCTGAGGGCCGGGGAGGACGGGCTAGGGCAGAGCCTGGGGGCGTGAGCCCAAGGGGTCGCCCAGACCTGCCGGGACAGGGAAGGTGGAGGAGGAAGGGCCATCTCTCCAGATGTCCCTCCAGGGGGCACTCCCTCCAGGGCTGACACAGCCACTGAGGCCAAAGAAGCAGAGAAGTGAGGGGGGCAGGGTCGTGTCTTTGGAGACGCCTTCGCGCCAGTGACCCCTGACCCCTGTCTACCCCACCTCGCCCCTAGGCCTCCCTCCTCTGCTTCCCGCCGAGAGCAAAGCCTTTGCCAGCAACCTCCCGACCCTGACTGTGGCCAAGGCCGCTGCATCTGGGCCAGGGAAGTCCTCCGGGCTGCAGGTAAGGGGCTGCCAGAGTGGAGGGCTAGGGCCCGCGCGACATCGCCGGGAAACCGGGACGGGGACCGGAGGGGCAGGGGGTGCAGACAGGCAGACAGAGACAAGCAGATGAGACACAGCCTGACAATGGGTGAGACACCAGGACGGTTTGGGCGGGGGGACGGGGGGACACACGGGAGACTGAGATAGTTGGACAGAGACCCCTCCCGGACACCAAAATGACAGGGTGATGATAGGAGAGATGGCTTGAGTGAGAACCCAGACGGTCACTGGGGACTGGAGCAGGTGAGGTGGACTGTAGGAGGAGGGGCCGCATGGGCTCGGGACGGGTGGGGTGAGACCCTAGACGGAGGGGCAGGGCGGGGTGGGCAGTGAGACACTGAGTCAAACAGACGGCGGAGATGCGGGGGGAGGTTGGGGGGAGAACTAGGATAGTGGTACCCAGACTGGAGGGGCGAGACGGAGTGTGCTGGGTCTGGGGGAGACCGAGGCAGAGACCAAGATTCGAAAGAGCTTGAGAGGGAAGACCAGGCATGAGCAGGGGAAGTCAAGAGAGAGATTTAAGCAAAATGAGAAGAGCCTGTGCAAATCAGATGCCGGACAAGGACGAGGGATTCAAAGGCCATTTGGTGGGCAGGGAGGGAGACACCAGGCGGAGGCTGAGAGACCCAGGCCGGATAAGGGGCTGGAGGGGACCCAGGCGGAGGGCGCCGAGGGCTCGAGCCTGCCTGTCACCCTCTCCTCACCGTGTCCCGCCCCTGGATCCAGCCCGGGTCTTCCCCGCAGGTTGAATGTGATGGGCAGAGCGTCCCGCAGCTGGGACCAGGACCCCATCTTGGGTGACGTCGGCCCCCTGCCATCTTTGTCCCGGGCTGGGGGGTAGAGAGGGTCAGGCTGCCAAGGGAAGGCTCCTCCGTCGCAGTACGTCTCATTGGCCTCTTCCCACCCCCGCCCCCCCACCCCACAGTATGAGAGCAAGTTGAGCAGCCTGAAGAAACCACCTACCCTTCAGCCCAGCAAAGAAGCCTGGTGAGTTCAGTGCCCGGTCCTTGTGCCTTCCCACCCCGTGCTGTCCCTCCACCTCTCATTAGCCCTGTGGTTTGGGCAGTGCCATTTCCCTGAAGACCCTCAGCTTCCCCCTCTAGAAAGTGGGGTGGGAATAGTAGTGATAACAGGGTGATGGGTGATGAGCGTTTGGGCGGGTGGAAGGCTGAATGGGGGCCTGGGTGAATAGATGGATGGATGGTAATCAGACTGGTGCGTGGCTGATCCGATGTTTGGGTGGATGGGCGGCTTGCCTGCGTCCTGTCCCTCTCTTCCGCTCTCCTTCCACCAAGAGTGTTGGTCGTGTCCTCATACAGTGCCCAGTCCTGTGCTCGATTCTGGAAACACCAGCCAGACCAGGTCCTGCCCCCGTGGTGTGCGGGGGCTGCTGGTCTAGAGCACAGGGTACAGCCAAGCATGTCTGGTGGGACATTATGTCTGGTGTATGATGTACATTCGTACATAATGTTTACGTGCTGGGCTAGAAAACAGCCCATTGAGAGAACAGGATCTTAATCTGGGTCAGAGGCAGAGCGGGGACATGCTGACCCCAGGTGGCAGGAGACGGTATTGCATGGAGGCTGAGTGTCAAGCTCTGGCCTCTGACTCCCAGCACTGCCTCATCCTCGCTGTAGGTGCTTTGGGTCAGGGACTTCACCTTTGTGGACCCCAGTTTCCTCATCTGTAAAATGGGCACAATGATAGCACCTACTGCCTTTGGTTGTCCCCAGAGATGCACTGAGGCAGAACAGGCACATTCAGCACCCGTTAACACATACTCCCCCAGGGTTCCTTTCCCTGTCTCGTCGTTTTCTGTCTTGTGGCCTGGGGCTCAGGGTCCAGGATCTATCTGCTGTCTCCTGGCCTCACCACCAGCTCTGTGTGTGTGTGTGTGTGTGTGTGTGTGTGTGTGGTGTCCTCCCCAACCACCAGCTTCCTGGAGCATTTGCACAAACATCAGGGCTCCGTCCTGCACCCTGACTACAAGACGGCCTTCCCCTCCTTTGAGGACGCCCTGCATCGCCTCCTGCCCTACCACGTCTACCAGGGTGCCCTCCCCTCCCCCAACGACTACCACAAAGGTGAGGCCTCCCCTGGGACTCTCCCCACCCTGTCCCGTCCCCCGCCCCCGGCGTGTGGAGGCGGGTGGCGAGGACTGAAGAGGGTGCCGAGGAGCAGATGCTACTGCAACTCTGCACGCGCCCTTGACTGTGGGTCAGGATGCGCCCAGCTCCGTGTGCATCTGCGGGTCCCTAGGTCCCCAACATCTGGGCCTCTGGACCCCTTCTCTTCCTCCACAGTGGACGAGGAGTTTGAGACGGTCTCCACGCAGCTGCTGAAACGCACCCAGGCCATGCTCAATAAATACCGCCTCCTGCTCTTGGAGGAGTCCCGGGTAGGGTGGCCGTCACCTTCTTCCCCGGGGGACCCTGCCCTTTCCCCTCACCCCCTCTGGGCAAGAAGGAGGGAGGGGGGCTGGGTGGGATCACAAGGACAGTTTGGAATGTGTTCCCATCCATGCCGGTCGCTCGCGTCGCCTCCCCCACCTCACCTCTTCACTTGCCCATCTCTTCTCTCCCCCCTCAGAGGGTGAGTCCCTCAGCGGAGATGGTAATGATCGACCGAATGTTCATTCAGGAGGAAAAGACCACGCTGGCCTTGGACAAGCAGCTGGCGAAGGAGAAGCCTGGTGAGAGGGGAGAGAGGCGGAGTCCCCCACTCCTACCCCCGTAGTGCCCGGTGCCAGAGCCGCCGAATTAGACTTGGGGCGGGAGCAGGGTGCGTGGCCTTACCTCACCCCACCACTGGGCGGCGCCCGAGCCCCACCTTCCTGCCGAGTGCTCCCGGCTCTGAAACCACAGAAAGCTGAGCTCATCTCCCTCCTCCTCCATCACCGTGTGTCCATTTCACCTCCTCGATCCTGGCCTGGATGGAGGGAACATTCTGCCACCCCCCGGGGGATAGAAAAGCAGGGGAGCAGAGCCAGGACTGGGGTGAAGCAAGCAAGGTGCCTGGGTTGCAGAAGTTAAGGGGGCGTCCCCTCTCCGGTGCTGACCTGTGCTTGCACATTGGGGGAACTTGGGAACTGGGGAAAGGGTCCTACCTAGCAGTATGTCCTCAGGACTTGATGAGTCAAGGGCTTAGCCCCGGGCCTGGCAGGTAGTAGGCGCTCAGTGTACGCCGGCTCCTCTCAGCTCTGCAGGCGCCTCGTGCTTTCCCTAACTCCCTGGGTTTTCTTGGCCCCCTTCTCCTGCAGATGAATATGTGTCTTCCTCGCGCTCTCTCGGCCTCCCCCTCGCCGCCTCTTCCGAGGGACACCGGCTCCCCAGCCACGGCCCATCACCGTCCTCAGCGTCTGGGGCCCCGACCCAACCCCCTCTGCACCTGCCCACCAAGCTGGTGATCCGGCACGGTGGGGCGGGCGGCTCCCCTTCCGTGAGCTGGGCCCGGGCGTCCTCCTCCTCCCTGTCCTCGTCCTCCTTGTCCTCCGCTGCCTCCTCCCTGGACGCCGACGAGGACGGCCCAATGCCCTCCCGTAACCGCCCGCCCATCAAGACCTATGAGGCCCGGAGCCGCATCGGCCTCAAGCTCAAGATCAAACAGGAAGCCGGACTCAGCAAGGTCGTCCACAACACAGCCCTGGACCCGGTGCACCAGACCCCGCCGCCACCCCCTGCCGCCCTCAAGGCGGCCGAGCCCCCGCCCCGGCCCCCGCCACCGCCCCCCGCCACCGGCCAGATGAACGGCACAGTGGACCACCCGCCGCCGCCGGCCACCGCCGACCGCAAGCCGCCGCCGCCGGCCCCCCATTGTCCCCGCCTGCCCCTCCGCAAGACCTACCGCGAGAACGTGGAGGCCCCGGGCGGCGGGGCGGTCGAGGGGGCGGCGGCGGGCAGAGCCCGGGGTGGCAGCCCAGCCCCGCTGTCCACCAAAGTGGACGAGGCCACCAGCGGGCTCATCCGCGAGCTGGCGGCGGTGGAGGACGAGCTGTACCAGCGCATGCTGAAGGGCGCCCCGGCCGAACCCGCGGCCGGCGCCGGGCAGGGCAGCGGCAGCCGGGAGCCCGGCTGGGAGGCGCCCCCGCTGCCCCCGGCCAAGCGGCGCAAGTCTGAGTCGCCCGACGTGGACCAGGCCAGCTTCTCCAGCGACAGCCCGCAGGACGACACGCTCACGGAACACCTCCAGAGCGCCATCGACAGCATCCTGAACCTCCAACAGGCCCCCGGCCGGACGCCCGCTCCCCCGTACCCACACGCCGCCCCGGCGGCGGTCACGCCTGCCTCCCCGACGCCCCTGCACAGGCCGGAGGCCTACCCGCCCTCCAGTCACAACGGTGGCCTCGGCGCCAGGACGTTGAACAGATAACACCGGGCTGGTCTTCCCTTCCCTGTCCCCTCGCTCCGCAGGGACGCCGCGGGGAGGGGGGAGGGGGGCAGCCGGGCGTCCGACCTCAGCCTCCTGGGGGACACGAGCCGGGGACCCCTTGAGTTTTTCTTGCCTAAGTTATTTGAGTCACAAAGGCCTCGTCCCCCACCTCCTGCTTCAGCCGGGCTGTTGGGTGGGGGTCGTGGATTTCGGGGAGGGGCTGTAATGTAAACTGTCCCCCTGCCAAAGGAGGGGGTAATCCTGGTGTGTCGTTTCCCATTTCTTCCCATTTCCTGCACACTCCGCCCCCCCACCGGGGGACACGTGCGCTTTTGCCAGGAATGAGGGCTTCCTGGCTGTCCCCACTGCTCACGCGTCTCCGGGTACCGGGCCTGTCCATGTGGCTTCACGGATCCCTGCGTGGAGGGCGCTCAGAGCCGGCAGGGTCCTTGCGAGCTGCGCTCAGCCTCTCCCCACCGCCCCCCACAGGCCGAGAAAGGAAACGCACGGGAGGGGCGGCGTGAGCCTGCATGCCGGGACCCCCAGCTGGGAGCGCTGTGCCCAAGGGCTGCTGTGTCCCATCCATGTGTGTGCGTCCCGCTCCGTGTCCTATGTCCCTCTGTGTGCGCTCGAATGAGAACGAGAGATTGTGAAGCCTCCAGTCCCTCGACTGAAATCCGAGCACCTCCAAAACAGGAAACCGGGGTCTTCCTCCCACCCCCTCCCCAGCCAGTCTTCCCTCTGTTCTTCCTGCCGCCAGCCACCCACGCCAGATTTCGAAATCTTGGAGACAAAACTAGTACTGTAAGATAAATTTTTTTGTACTGTATTTATTGTGTATAACGATTTTTTAAAAGGAGAATTCTGTACATTTAGAACTCTTGTAAATTAAAAATCGATCCTTTTTTTTAAAACTGTACTGACGCCCCCCCCCCCGGCCCCCTTTGCTTTCGGGTCTCCGGGGACTTGTTTGGAGTCCGGGGATAGGGACGACAGGTGGGTGGAGAGGGGGATTGCGAGGACTTAGTCCACATACATATGTGAGCCCCTACTGGGTGCCAGGCCCTGTTCCAGGCACAGGGGTGCAGCTGAACAAGACAAGTGCCTGTCCTGGGAGGGTCAACTTGGTGGTGGAGAAGGCAGACAGTGAAAAAGTTCAACCAAACGCAGGCGATTCGTATCATTCCTGGTAAGGTTCTGTGGTTTCCGGGAACGCGGAATTAGCAAATACTGAACCATCACTCCTGGGGGGAAATATAGGGTTAGCTTCCTGCCAGTCTCTGGTCACGTTTTTGTCAAGCCGTCAAGACATCGCCTTGTTTTGTGTGTGTTTCTGTTTAAAGACACCTCACTTAAGGTATAGTGCTGATTCATTAACATTGAACTCACGGCCAATGGCACTATAACTCGTGCCTGAGTGAAACTTCTCTAACCCGTGTTTTCTCCGTGAGGCACATCCCAGCCTTCTGGTGCTTAAGCGCTTGAGACTGCACAAAGTACTACACCTGGGGGCCATTTAAAACAGAGAAATCAGGACTTACCTGGTGGCGCAGTGGTTAAGAATCCACCTGCCAATGCAGGGCACACGGGTTCGGTAAGATCCCACATGCCGCGGAGCGACTAAGCCCGTGCACCACAACTGCTGAGCCTGCGCTCTAGAGCCCGTGCTCCGCAACAAGAGAAGCCATGGCAATAAGCCCGTGCACTGCAAGGAAGAGTAGCCCCGGCTCGCCACAGCTAGAGAAAGCCCGCACGCAGCAAGGAAGACCCAACACAGCCAAAAATTAAAAAAAGAAAAAAAAGAAAAAACAGTGAAATCAACAAAAGCACAAAAATGTGAGACACATGGCACTAAATAGACCCCCAAAAGGATACTTCATTTCCAGTACAAGGGCGCCGCCTTAGCGACTCAACATTTTTGCCGCTCTGCGCATGTCCGTGGAAGTGCTGCGAGTTTGTGGCATCACAGATACATTTTAACAAGTGGACTCATTCACAGATAGGGCACCTGCTCACAGTGAGGATTGACTGTAAACGTGTACAGTGTCAGAGATGTGGGGAAAATCAAGCAGGGTGTGTTAGTTTCCCATGGCTGGCATAACCAAGTACCACCAACTGGGTGGGTGGCTTAAAAGAAAAATTTATTCTCTCAGTTCCGGAGGCTAGAAGTCTCAAAGTGTGAGCAGGGCCACAGTCCCTCTAGAGACTCTAGGGGAGGATCGCTCCTTCCTTATCTTTTCCAGTCTCTGGCCCTCCCAGGTGTTCCTTGGTTCGTGTCCGCATCACTCCAGTCTCTCCTTCCAGGCCATCTTCCCTGTACATCAGTGTGTCTTATAAGGACACCAGCCATATTGGATTCGAGCCTATCCTACTCCAGGATGAGCTCATCTTAACTTGATTCCATCTGCAAAGACCCTATTTCCAAGTAAGATCACATTCACACTGGATTCACTAGGGGTTAGGACACTGACGTATCTTTTGGGGAGCCACAACTCAATCCATGACAGAGTGAAGGAGTGGACAAAGCAGCTGCTAGTCCCTAGAACCCCTTTGTGTGAACTAGAAAACAGCACCCCTTTCTCCTAGAGTTTGGAGAGCAGCATGTGACCTGGAGTCCAGCCCCCTTCATACAAGCGAGTGCTTTGTGCAGTGAACAACCTGCCCAACTGCACATGACGGCCCTCAGAATCAGGTGGGAGCGGAAGACTTCCTTGAGGAGGTGACATTTGAGCAGAGAGCTGCATGAAATAAGGGAGGGAACCACGGGGAGATCTAGAGAGAGAGCACCCAAGGCAGTGAGAACAGGCAGTGCAAAGGCCCTAAGGCAGGAGCGTGGGTGGAAATGTTAAACAGCGAGGAGAGGCCCTGTGACTGGAACCTAGGGAAGAAGGGGGTGCAGACAAGAGGTAAGGTCAGAGAGAACAAACGGGGCCTATCCTGAAGGATCTTGAGCCCCACGGTTATGACTGCTGTGACCGTGAGGCGGGAGCCCCAGGAGGGTTCCGAGCAGAGAGCTGAGCTGTTTTAGGTTTCCCAGGCGCCCTCTGGCGGCCGTGTGGGGAACCGACATGGCGAGGAGGCGACTGCCATAGCCATTGGGAGTGACGGCGGCTGAACTAGGGTGATGCTCCCGGTTCCTCTTCAGGCCCCTGGGGGTGTTTGAGGGGGAGGAGCATATACATGGGATCTCCAGGAGAGGGACCGCCCCCCTTCCTAGCTCTAGACCTACTTCCCCGCGTACGTAATAAAGCACTGAAGGAGAATGGCAGTTCTTAACATCCTCTAATCCCCTGCAAGCTCCCGGAAGACCTCATGTGGCCTGGCCGCGTAAAGAAGTTTGCCAGTGATTTCCACCTGCTCACGGCCTCAGTTCTGGAAGGCTGGCTGCATGCAGCCCAAGCAGAGGAACACGATGACTAACGTTTTCAGAACACTTACCAAGGCACTGCTCCGAGCCCTTCACCTGAGGTATCTATCTTACTTGATGCTCACAGAAGCCCCCGTGTGGGAATTGATAGTCCCACCTCGCAGGTGAGGAAACCGAGGCCCCGAGGGATGCAGTAAGTGTCAGACTGGGCTGCAAGCCCGGTCTGGCTGGGAACCTGCCACCTTCCCCTATGCACATCCAGCTTGTGGGGAGGGGTGTATATAACAGCAAGGCCTTGGCCGGCTGTGCAGGAGCCAGAGACGCTCCCCCTCCCGGGCCCCTGGGCAGGAGATCAAAACTGATCTCAACTCCTACGGTTAGTCCTTGGGACCAAACTTCTTTTTAATTTTTTTTCCATGTGGACCACTTTTAAAGTCTTTATTGAATTTGTTACAATATTGCTTCTGTTTTATGTTTTGGTTTTTTGGCCGCAAAGCAGTGTGGGACTTAGCTCCCCCATCAGGGATCCAGCCCACACCCTTTACACTGGAAGGTGAAGTCTTAACCACTGGACCGCCAGGGAAGTCCTGGGACCAAACTTCTTAGATACTTGTTCTTAGACGCTAGAAGCAGCAGAGTGGGCATCTGGGGGGTCCCTTTTCTACAGCTGAGCCATCTGGAAAAAGAGGCCAGGAATGGCTACCTCAGGGCCCAGATCACCTGGACACAGAGCAGGATTGGAACCCAAGATTGACAGTGTCCAAACTACAAGCTCACTGGCTGCCTTCTCCATCTTCTTTTTTTTTAGTTTATTTTTATTTATTTATTTATTTATTTATTTATTTGGGGCTGCGTTGGGTCTTCATTGCTGCTCGTGGGCTTTCTCTAGTTGCAGTGATCAGGGGACTACTCTTTGTTGAGGAGCACAGGCTCTAGGTGCACGGGCTTCCGTAGTTGTGGCACGCGGGCTTCAGTAGTTGTGGCGTGCGGGCTTCAGTAGTTGTGGCTCATGGGCGCTAGAGTGCAGGCTCAGCAGTTGTGGCGCAGGGGCTGAGTTGCTCTGCGGCATGTGGGATCTTCCCAGACCAGGGCTCGAACCCGTGTCCCCTGCATTGGCAGGTGGATTCTTAACTATCACTCCACCAGGGAAGTCCCTGAAGGCATATTCCTAACCACTGCGCCACCAGGGAAGTCCCATCAGTATATATTTTTAAATCCACAAGTCTGGTACTTTCCTGGTGGTCCAGTGGTTAAGACTCCACGCTTCCACTGCAGGGGGCCCCGGTTCGATCCCTGGTTGGGGGACTAAGATCCTGCATGCCGCACGGCCAAATAAAAAAAAAAAAATTTTTTTTTTAATCCACAAGTTTGTGACATGGTAATAGGGGCTGGTGTATCAGCGCACGATTGGCTGTGGGTCTAATCACTGATGAGTAAACAATCCCTAGAAATTCCAAAACAACCGAAGTGTGAGAACATTAGCGATTTCTCTTGGTGACAGTCTAAAATTCCTGCTCTCATGGAGCTCATGTTCTCGTGAGGGAGACCGTCGCTGAAGCAGAGAAATGTAAAATATGTAGAGTGGTGATAAAGACGGCAGAGAAGAATAAAGCAGCGATAATGGATAAATCGTGGGAGATCAGGGAGGGCTTCTCAGAGGAGGTGACATTTGGGTGGAGACCTGAAGGAGGGGAAAGAGGAAGCCACTTGGATCCCTGGGGGAGACAGCATTCCAGATGGAGGAACAAGAAGTGCAAAGGCCCTGAAGTTGGAAGGTTGTATGAGGAACAGCGAAGAGGCCAGTGTGGCTGAAGCTGAGTGAGTGAGGCGGAGAGAGAAGGAGCTGAGGGCAAAGGGAGCCCGCAGATCGTTCAGGGTCTTGTGGGCCACTCTGAGGGCTTTGGCTTCTACGTGGAGTGAGAGAAGAACCAAGGAGTGTTGTGAGCAGAGGAGCTTCATGAACTCGTTTAAGTTTTAAAATTATTATAACTGATAATAAATTATTATTATTATTGGTGTTCTTGTTTTATTATTACTATTCCCATCTTAGGAAGGGAGACAGGGATGGAGTTTGAACCCGGGACCGGGAGCCCGCGCACTCACCCATCTCGCAAAGGCGCCCTGCTACTCCCCACCGGGGGGCGCCAGAGGCCCGGCGCCCGGTTTCAGGGGGGGCGGTGGGGCGAGGGCGCCTTGTCCCGCCCCTCCCGTCCCTCCTCCCCGCTCTCGGCCCCACCCGGCTCAGACGGCTCCGGACTGGACCGCGAGCACACCCCGATCCGCGGGCGCCTTGAATCCCCGCGGGACCCCCGCCCAGCTCGCCCGCCCGGTCCAGCCGCCTGCACGCCCCATCGGTGAGTGGCCCCCGACCGCAGCTATCGCCTCCCAGCCTCCGCCCGCGGAGCCCCCGAGTCTGCCTGGGCTCTGAGTTATTCCCCTGCTCGCCAAAGACCCTCAGTCCCCACCCCAGTCACTGTGTAACGGTCTCCCGGGTCTCCCCACTCCCTTCCGAAACCTCCCTGTCTCCCCCACTCCCTCCAGCCCCTTCCAGTCTGTAACTGTGTCCCCCACTCTCCTCCTCCCTTCCAGTGTCTCCCACTCCCCCATCCTCTCAGCCAGAGGGGATCCCCTCCTTGGGGTCTCCCTCCACCGCCTTCATCCATCTCTGTCCTATCTGGTCCCTCCTCCCACCCACAAGCTCCTCTCCTACCTCACCAACCCTATCGCCTGTCCAGTCACCCCCAAAGCGTCCTTCCCAAGATGTCCCCCAGGTCCCTCCCTGCATAGGACACCACCCAGGGCTCCCTCCCTCTGCCAACATCCCAGGTCCTGGCTCCAGCCTCTCCTTTACCTCTCTGGCATACCTTCCCCGAATTCTTTTCCTTTTTTCTTTTTTAAGTATCATTATGATTTTATGTATTTTAACATATTTGATTTCCAGTTATTTTTGATGTTCAAATTGTCCCATCTTTGGCCAGTGGGAGTCCTGTCAAGCTGAGTCTGTCCCTGTGACATGCCCCATCTCTGTCTGAGCACTTCCCCACTGTCTGACCCAGGCTCACTTGTTCTTTCCCCACCTCAGCCCCAGAATCAGCCATTTCTCCAAGAAGCCTCAGTTTCTCTTTTAGTGGAATATGGTATTTAGAGACTCCAATCTGATGAAAAGTTGGTTCTGTGAAAAGATCAGTGCAATTATAAACATCCACTTAGACTGATCAAGGGGAAAAAAAAGAAAAAGCAGACACAAATGACTGATATCAGGAATGAAAGAGGGGACATCACTACAGATCCTACAGAGCATGAAAGGATAGTAAGGAAATGTAGAGAACATGGTCTGGGTGCTGGAAGTGCTCACTGCTGTTGGGTTGGTAATTATTTCTCTCCCTAACTCCTTAGACCTAGGATAGGAGTGCAGGCTCTGAGGTCAGGTTTCCTGGAGTCCCAGCTTGAGCACTTTCTAGCAAAGTGATCTTGGGCAAGCTACTGTTATCTTCTTGAACCTACATTTCCTTGTCAGAAAAGTGGGGATAATAATAGCCCTACCTGACAAGGTTTTTGTGAAGATTAAATGAGTTAGAGCAGTGTCTGGCATGCAGTGATCATAAATGTTACTATTCTTGTGAATGCCCAAGCCCCATCATGATCTGGGGGACCCAGGCTGTAGTTCAGACTCGTTTCTCATCCTTGTGCCCATGTGTCCAGCCACTCTGTCCATCCATTCCACAGCTCCAGGTCATGATACCCACCCCCATCCTCTCTGCCTAAATGCCCTTGTCATCCCCACTCTTTAGGGAGCAGCTCAAAAGTCAGCCCAGCCAGAACTTTCCCAATCCTGTGGTTGGCTCACCACGTCCCCCTCTGGTGCCTACAAGTCCACTTGCCCGGCATTTCCCAAGCATCATTGACTGCTTGGTGCCCAGGTTCTCTCCTCACTGGAGGCTCTGACTGTGGGGGCGGCTGGTCTCTGGAGTATTTCTGCATCCATAGCTCTTGACACATGGTGTGATTTCAGTGAAAATGTGCAAAATAATGGGAGGGGTGGAGGAGAAAGAAAAAGATGAAGGAATACACTTTTTCCAATCAGCTTCTGCATCGTTCCTTTTGTTTATCTCTTGGTCTTCCACCATCAGTCCCCCTTCTTCAATCATGCCATTGTTACTCTCTTTCTCTTCCTCCAGCTGGAATAATCACCTTCTTCCTCCTTCAGCCATCAACTCCTGCCATCCACCAACAGTGCTCTAAGAAGCTCCTCTTCCCTACCCATTCCACCATCTTTCTCCATCTATTCGACCTCCTGGCTCCCTTTCTTCTCCACCTCTTCCTCCAGGCAGTCCCCCATCAACATCCTCTCCTCCCACAGGTAGCTCTCCCCCTGTGCATCTCCATCAGCAAGCTCAGCAGGCAGTGTGCAGCCACCATGTTCAGCTGGCTGAAGCGGGGCGGGGCTCGGGGCCAGCAGCCCGAGGCCATCCGCACAGTGACCTCAGCCCTCAAGGAGCTGTACCGTGAAAAGCTGCTACCTCTCGAGGAGCACTACCGCTTCGGGGCCTTCCATTCACCAGCCCTGGAGGATGCTGACTTTGACGGCAAGCCCATGGTGCTGGTGGCCGGCCAGTACAGCACGGGCAAGACCAGCTTCATCCAGTACCTGCTGGAGCAGGAGGTGCCCGGCTCCCGGGTGGGGCCCGAGCCCACCACCGACTGCTTCGTGGCCGTCATGCATGGTGACACCGAGGGCACTGTGCCTGGCAACGCCCTCGTCGTTGACCCAGACAAGCCCTTCCGCAAACTCAACCCCTTTGGGAACACCTTCCTCAACAGGTGTGCAGCCAAGAGCCAGGAGTGCATCTTCCTGTCCCTGGCCCCCAACCCTGCCCCATCCCTGCCTCTGTTTCTCTCCTTTTCAGCCCCAATTCCCTTCTCTCTACTAGATCCTTCCTCTTCCTGCCTTCTCTAGGGGAGCAGTTAAGCCAGGGATGCATGGGTTCAACCGCTGTCTAGCTGGGTGGCCTTGGGCAAGTGACTTAACCTCTCTGTTTCTCTCCTATCCTCATCTGGAAAATGGGGATAACCATAGTCCTTACTCCATAGGGTTGTTGTGAGGACTAGATGAATTAACACCTACAAAGTGCTTAGAACAGCACCCGGCACAAAGTAAGTGCTCAATAAACATCAGCTCTGATTTTTTTTTTTTTATAGTTATTATTCTCTGTCCTGATCTTCCTTTTCTCTTTCAAGATTCTTCCCTTCCCTGAACCTGATTCTCCTCGGTGCAGTCCTGGGTTCCCTTCTTATGTGTCCTCTCCTCCCGCCCCTCCCTGCACTGACCCCTGACCTTCCCTCTACCCCAGGTTCATGTGCGCCCAGCTCCCCAATCAGGTCCTGGAGAGCATTAGTATCATCGACACCCCAGGCATCCTGTCGGGGGCCAAACAGAGAGTGAGCCGCGGTGAGTGAGGCCCGGATCTCTGGGTCTGAGGGGGGAGGGGCTGGGGGCCTGGACTCTTAGGTCTGAGCCGGGAGGGTCCCAGGGTCTCTGCTAGGACTTGGGCCTGTGTCCACCGGCCCTGCGCTGGTGGGGTAGCAGAAGGGAGCTGGTGGAAGGCTGTGATTCCTCCATGTTGGCACACGTTGAAGGGTGGGGGAGGCGTGTGGGTGAACACGTGCAAACGGGCTGCAGCTGCATATCTGGGTGGGTCTGAAAGATGGAGGGGGAGAGATCAAGGGAGACAGAGAGATACACAAAGTCAAAGATGGACAGAGATTCAGAGGGCGAGGCAGCGATACAGAGAGACAGGAGACCCAGCGAGGAGGCTGAGCCAGGCAGGCAGGCCCTTGGCCCGTGTGAGCTCTTGGCTCTGTGTCTGGGCCACAGATGGGGCCGAGGAGGACCTGGGAAGGGGAATCTGGGCGGGGGCCAAGGGCGGCCTGGAATTTATAAACAGCTGTGCAGGGGGAGCGCGGAGGGGAGGGGGTGAATTCCAGCGGGGCCTCGAGGGAGCCCGGCCCCCACCCTCATTCCACCCAGCACTTCTGTCCCCTTCCACCCCTGTCCCGCAAGGCCTCGGAGGCCAGAAACTGGGGCAAAGGAGGCTGCAGTGTGGGGCAGAGGGGAGTGGGAGGCCACTGCAGGGAGGCAAGGAGGCTGGGCCTCGGGGGGAGGGCGCGGACAGTTACGGGAGTCCCTGGCCCCTGGCCGCTGCCCAGGAGGCGCCTGTTCCCCGGAAGAGAGGCAGGAGGCAGCTGCAGAAGCAATGGGGTGGGGGAGCTTGGGGCGTGGGCCTGGGAGAGTCGGAAGGGAGGGAGGCCTCCAAGCCAGGGCAGGGGTGCAGGGTGGGAGCCCAAAGGAAGTGGGGAAGAGCAGAGAACAGGGTCTCCTTCCCTTTCAGCAGAGGTAGGGGAAGAGGAGAGTCCATCCGTCTGTCTGTAAGGATGTGTGTGTGTGCGTATGTGTGAGTGTCTGGGAGTTTGTGCCCGCGATTGTGGCAGGGTGTGACTTTGTGTGCGGCTCTGAGGGACTCCGGGGGGCTTTGTGGGACTGTGTGTGACAGTGACTGGTGGTGTCTCCATTTGTGGTTGTGAAACGTGTGTGTGAGCATGTCGGGCAAGGGAACTTTGCTGTGACTGCGTGGATCGTGTAGTGCGTGTCTGGGAAAGTGTGTCATTGTGGGTGTGACTCTGAGATGTCAGGGCTCTGCTTGGGATTGTACCTGTGTGTGACCGTGTAGGAAGGACTGAGGGGATTTTGTTGGATTGGGTGTGACCGCATTGGATTGCATCTCTGTATACAGTTGTGCCCTTGTGTGTACAGTGAGGGGGGGTGTACGTGTATGTGCATGAGTGTGTCTTTTGTGTAACTATATATGATTGTGTCTCTAGTTTGGTGCGTGTGCGAGTGTGCACGGGCTTGTGTGTGCCTGCTGCTGTTACTTTGTGTGGGTCTCACAACGTCTTTGCAATTGCGTGACCACGGATATCTGTGTAGGTTCCAGATTGTGAGCGGGGGTGTGTTTGGGAGTCTGCATCTTGTAGTGTGCGGCTCTGATGGTGTCCAGGTGTACGCTCCTGAGTGCACGAGTGTGTGTGTGCACGTGTGTGTACACTGGTGGAGCATGTGGCCTCTGCCTGGAATATCTGTGGAGGCCACACGTGTGTGATTGTAGCATAGTGGAGCCTTCTGGCGGGGTTCAGATCTGGCCTCTGCTCCTAAACTGTGGGACCTTGGCTGAGCCACTTAACCTCTCCATGCCTCAGTTTTCTCATCTGTAAAACGGGAACGTGATAGTATCAGCCTCATAGGTTGCCCTGAGGGTTCAATTTAAACGTCAAAATGTGTGAAGCACTTAGAGCAGTATGTGGCACACACTAGGTGCTGTGGAAGTGCCCATGATGACTGCTTTTCCTCTGCGAGGCTGTCGTGGTGCGCCCCCGGGTGCCTCTCTGCCACGTCTCCCGTTCCCGCGCTGACTCAACCTCCCTCCCTCCGTCCCTCCCTGCATGAGACACACTTTCCAAAGCCGGGCCACTGTGTGTGTTTCTGTAGACATTGGGGAGGGAGGAGGGGCCCCAGCTGCTGTCCCTCTGGTGACCTGGCCCTTTCTCCCCGAAAACAGTGTCACCCACGCCCACCCCATCCCATCCAGTCCCCAGTGGCTGCAGGAGCCTGCTTCCTCCCATGCAGGATTGGCCTGGCACCAGCTCCCCAGCAGAGCGTGGAGGCCCACGGGGCTGCTGCTCTGTTGCTTCCTACCTGCGTATCTGGAGTAAATCCCTTAACCTCTCTGTTCCTCAGTTTCCCCTTTTGGAAAATGGGGGTCATAAGAGTGCCTGTCTCCTGGGGTCATTTGGAAGATTCAATAAGTTGAATCGGGAAGGGCATGAGGTGACTTCGGGTGCATCAGCGATGGCTCCCTGTTCTGCCAGTTAACTCCTCATCCCCCAGGTTGCCACTCTGTTCCCTCCTCCTGGAAGCCCTCCCTGACCACCCAGCCTGGGTCAGGTGCTCCCCTCTGGGCTGCTGCATCCCAGCCTGACCACTCTGGACTGTGAGCCCAGTAAGGACAGACCTGGGGCTGCCTGAGCCACACTGTGTCCCCAGCACAGAGCAGGCGGCCCTGGGGGTGGCTCCTGGAAGACCCCCCAACGGCGCCTTGCAGGCATCATGAGGAATGTTTGTTGAGTGCTTGCCATGCGCCTAGCACCTTTTTTTTTTTATAAGGGTTTTATTGTGGTATAATTTACATGCCTAAAGCTCACTCATTTTAAGTGTATAGTTCAGTGTCAGGCACTGTTTAAGCTCTTTATATATCTTAGCTCATGTGTATTACTTAAAAAAATTTTTTTTTAATTTTATTTATTTATTTGGCCATGCGGCATGTGGGATCTTAGTTCCCCCACCAGGGATCGAACCCGCGCCCCCTGCATTGGAAGCAAGGAGTCTTAACCACTGGGCCACCAGGGAAGTCCCCTCATGTGTATTCTTTTAATCTTCACACAGTTCTAGGAGGTAGGTCCTATGATGATTTCCATTTTACTGAGGAGGAAACGGGTTCAGAGAGGTTACCTGCTTGCTTGAGGTCACCTAGCTGATGGGGGCGGAGCCAGGATTCAAACGCGGGTCTTCCCAACTGCCAAGTCGGGGGGTCTCAACTGCTCCTCTCTTCTCTCCCAAGCGTCACTTGTTGCTGAA
The DNA here is from genome assembly GCF_964341445.2 of Mesoplodon mirus. Classification (NCBI taxonomy): domain Eukaryota; kingdom Metazoa; phylum Chordata; class Mammalia; order Artiodactyla; family Ziphiidae; genus Mesoplodon; species Mesoplodon mirus. The sequence goes on from NC_138995.1 coordinate 57,604,764, forward strand.
TGAATGAGCGAACCAGCAAAAAAAGCAAACAGCGTGAATGAATGAGTGAGTGAGGAAATGAAAGGTGAAAGGAATGAATGAATGGACCCAGGAGCCAGCTGTTGGGATGGGTGCCCCACAAAGGCAAGGACCTTGTCTGAGTGTTCTCTGTGGGACCCCCAGTGCCCAGGACAGGGCCTGGCACACAGAAGACTCAGTAAATGTTGTTAATAAATTTAAAATATTTAACATCTGCTATGGCAAGAGCATAACCAGGGCCCGAGTGAAATCTTTAGTTGCTGGATGGTGGGGAGATCTGACAGATCCTGGGGAGGGGCTGGGGTGATGGAGGCACTCGGGGGCCTTGCGGGGGGTGGGGGTGGGTTGTCCATAGAAGCACAGCGAGTCTATTAGGAACACTTCAGTGTTTCAATAACTGGACCAATGCCCGCTGCTAATATCTGCCTAAAGAATGAATAAAAAAGGGGAGGGGGTGATTGTCCCCTGTAGTCAGATGGCCTGAGAGACGGGGGCCAGGGTGATGGGGGAAATTCTGAGGGCTGTGGAGACAGAACTGTGGGGCGCTCTTGGGGCCTCAGCTGTTTCTCATAGACAAAAATTTCGAAGGTTAACAACCTGAACATCCGGTACAGTCTAACTTGAGTCCAAAGGAATGGCTGCATCCCAGTGGCTGGAGGCTCGGGCGCTGACCTCTGCCCCCGGCGCCCCTGTACCACCCCCTCCCCCTAGGCTACGACTTCCCGGCAGTGCTGCGCTGGTTCGCCGAGCGCGTGGACCTCATCATCCTGCTCTTCGATGCTCACAAGCTGGAGATCTCAGACGAGTTCTCGGAGGCCATCGGCGCCCTGCGAGGCCACGAGGACAAGATCCGCGTGGTGCTCAACAAGGCTGACATGGTGGAGACGCAGCAGCTGATGCGCGTCTACGGGGCGCTCATGTGGGCGCTGGGCAAGGTGGTGGGCACACCCGAGGTGCTGCGCGTCTACATCGGTTCCTTCTGGTCCCAGCCCCTCCTGGTACCTGACAACCGGCGCCTCTTCGAGCTGGAGGAGCAGGACCTCTTCCGCGACATCCAGGGCCTGCCGCGCCACGCCGCACTGCGCAAGCTCAATGATCTGGTGAAGAGGGCCCGGCTGGTGCGGGTGAGCAGTAGTGGGGGGCTGGCTGAGCAGTAACCGGGGCTGGGGAGGTAGCGGCAGCTCTTTGCCTTTCCTCTGATCCTCCTCTACTTGACTGCTGGTCCCTGGCATCAACTCTCTGATTAGTTAAGTTCTCTAATCTGAGAAAGTTCTCCTGCTGTGCCTGGCCCTGTGCTGGGTGGTGCTGGGAACACAGCAGTGACCAAGGCAGTCCAGGGGAGAAGACCACCCCATCCCCAGACAGTGACCATCCAACATGGTCAGGGCTGAGACTGGGGAGCCCAGCGGAAATCCAGGAGGGCTTCTTGGAGGAGAGGGCATCTGAGCTGCAAACTGGAGGATGAGGAGGACAAAGAGGGGAAGAGATTCTAGAAAGCAGGACCAGCAAGTGTGGGGACTGGAGATGAGAACATGGCCAGTTCAAGGAAGAGGAAAAAATGTCAGTGCTGAAGCCAGTGTAGACAGTGGGAGTAACTGAATCTGAGGCTAGGGTCAGGGGTGGGGTGGGGTGGGTGAGAGATCACCCAGGGCTGTGGCCTGGAGCTTGTGCTTTGTCCTGAGGGCACTGGGGAGCCATGGAAGGATTCAGAGCAGGGGAGGGACCGGGTCAGACTCTAGCTGCCTTCTGGAGGGTGGATTCAAGGGCAGTGAGACTCGGCTCCCAGACCAGGGAGGAGGCTGGGGATTGAGGAACAGGAGGAGCCTGGATCAAGACAGGGCCTCCGGGACTGGGAGGGCAGAACACTGGTTTAAGAGCGTTTTGGAGGACGACTGGAACATTCACAGGGGAGGCTGCCTGCCAGGGTGGAGGTGGGGCAGGAAGCTGGGCAGGCAGGGAGGCCTGGAAGGTTATGGGGGATGGAGGAGCCTGAGGTGTTGGTTTAAGGAGCTGCAGAGAGGGGGTGAGTCAGAGCCCCACCCCCACCCCAGGAATCCTCCTTGGGAGGGAGCCGCCCAGTGTGGTCGGCTCCTGAGGGCTCCAGAATCCACCTTTCTCTCGTCCTCTGCCCAGGCCCTGGACTGTCTCCGTCCGTCTTTCTGTCTCTCTGTGTGTGTGTCTCTCTCTACATCTCATTTCTACCTCTTTCTCAGTTTCTCTCTCCCCCTCTCTCTTCCTCTTCTCTTCCCTCATTCATTCTCTTTTCTGTCTTTCTCCATTCTCCCTCTCTCAGTCCCCCCTCCCTCCCTCAGTCTCCCCCTGGGTCACCCTCTTCCCCTACGGACCCCGGTCCCCTAGGTCCCTCGGGGAAGCAGACAGCAGCGGGAGGGGGAGCCCAGGGTCCGTGAGACCCAGGGGTGGGGTGGGGCCGGACACCTGGTGCCCCCGCCACGCAGGAGGTGGCTCCGGAAACCCAGACAAACCCCGGAGTCCGGGACCCGCGCCCCGGCCTACCCGGCCTACCCCGCCCACCCACGTTATCTCTTCCTGGCACCTTCCACGGCTTCCTCTCTGGAAAAGCCATTAGTGCCTGGCCTCCTCCTGTCTTCTGGGTTCCCGAGGAGCCGCCCTTAGGCCCCGCCCCCTCTCCCCATTGGCCCGCTCTCGCAGGCCCCACCCACCGGCCTGGCCACACCCCTGCCCTGATTGGCCTCCTCAGACCTGCAGACCACTCCTTCCCCTTCCTCCTGCAAATCCATCTATGGCTCCCCAGTACCAATCAAGACACAGGGTCTACAATGACCAAGCCTTGTTGCTTCCCCCCTGCCCCGTGTCACCCGCTCATCCCTCACGTGTGATTCTGCCACACTTGGTCCAGCCACCAAACAGCAGCACACACCGTTTACCTCCCCATATGCTCTCCCCAACAGTACAAGGCCTTTCCGCACTCTTGGTAACTACCCCTCTGTGCCTCAGTTTCCCTGTCTGTCCCAGTGTCTGATGTGGATGTGGATGAGTCCTCTGGCTCTGCCCTTTGGTTGAAGTGGTAGCTGCTGCTAGAAGGGGCGATTTCACTGTGATGTGACACTTGAGGCCAAGGTCTTGGGAGGTTCTGATTCTAAAGGTGCCGTGAACCTTCATACCGAGCTCGCTGAGGTGACTCGATAGCATTAATTCAACAACCAATTATTGAGCGCCTACAATGTGCTCCTGCACTGTTCTAGGTCCTGGGGATAGAACAGGGAACAAAACCAGATAAAGTTTCTTTTCTTGTAGAATTGCTTTTTAATTGGGAAGTGGATGTTAAACAAATTAATTTCTAATATTATATTGTATGTAATAAGGATTATGAAGAAAAATGAAGCAGAGAGACTGGTGAGAGGCTATTTTAGGGTCATTGGGGAAGGTCTCCTAGAGGAGGCGATGTTTGAGCAGAGGCCTGAAGGAGGGGAAGCGGTGAGCAGAGTGGAGATCTGGGGGAGACCATACCCAGGCAGAGGGAACAGCAAGCGCAAAGGCCCTGAGGCCGGGACATGCTTGAACAAGGAGCCCAGGGTGGTGGAGATGGGAGATGAGGATTCAGAGCCAGCCAAGATGCCACCAAAATGTTTAGCATTCTAAACCTATGACTCATTAAAAGGACTTTTTTTTTAACATCTTCATTGGAGTATAATTGCTTTACAATGGTGTGTTAGTTTCTGCTTTATAACAAAGTGAATCAACTATACATATACATATATCCCCATATCTCATCCTTCTTTCGTCTCCCTCCTACCCTCCCTATCCCACCCCTCTAGGTGGTCACAAAGCACCGAGCTGATCTCCCTATGCTATGCGGCTGCTTCCCACTCGCTCTCTATTTTACATTTGGTAGTGTATATATGTCCATGCCACTCTCTCACTTCATCCCAGCTTACCCTTTCCCCCTCCCTGTGTCCTCAAGTCCTACATCTTTACATTTGCGTCTTTATTCCTGTCCTGCCTCTAGGTTCTTCATTAAAAGGACTTTTTAATGAGTGCTTTTTTTTATTAATTTAATTTTATTCAATACCTATTATTTGAGAGATAGCATAGTATCTTTTTTTTTTTAAGACACCAATTGTACTTGAACATTTGTTACTTTTTTAAAAAAAATTATTTAATTACTTTTGGCTGTGTTGGGTCTTCGTTTCTGTGTGACGGCTTTCTCTAGTTGCAGCAAGCGGGGGCCACTCTTCATCGCGGTGTGCGGGCCTCTCACTATCACGGCCTCTCTTGTTGTGGAGCACAGGCTCCAGACGCACAAGCTCAGTAGTTGTAGCTCACGGGCCTAGTTGCTCCGCGGCATGTGGGATCTTCCCAGGCCAGGGCTCAAACCCATGTCCCCTGCATTAGCAGGCAGATTCTCAACCACTGCACCACCAGGGAAGCCCTAAAAGGACTTTTTAACAAGTGCTTTTAATTGAACATTTAAGACCATCTCATGGGAAGGCACTCATGTTCTGTCAAACGTGCCCCCTCCCACTTCTGACCCCAATGGCTCTCAGGTTCTCTTCCCTGCAGGCAACCCCCGTGGGTAGTTTCTTGTGTCTTTTTCGAGATATATTCTTTTTTTTTTTTTTTTTTTTTTTTTTTTTTTTTTTTTTGTGGTACGCAGGCCTCTCTCACTGTTGTGGCCTCTCCCGTTGCGGAGCACAGGCTCCGGACGCGCAGGCTCAGTGGCCATGGCTCATGGGCCTAGACACTCCGCGGCACGTGGGATCTTCCTGGACCAGGGCACGAACCCGTGTCCCCTGCATCGGCAGGCGGACTCTCAACCACTGCGCCACCAGGGAAGCCCTCTATTTTTATTTAAGCCTATCCATTTAATTATTGAGCTTCCTATTAAAAATAGGACATATGAATGCTCATTTTTTTTCCTCTCCTTGTTTGCTTTTTTTAATAAAAATATTTATTTATTTGGCTGCGGCGGGTCTTAGTTGCAGCGTGAGGGATCTTCATTGCAGCGTGCAGGATCTTCAGTTGCGGCACAGGGGATCTTTTAGTTGCAGCATGTAGGATCTAGTTCGCTGACCAGGGATTGAACCCGGGCACCCTGCATTGGGAGTGCAGAGTCTCAGCCCCTGGACTACCAGGGAAGCCCCTCCTTGTTTGCTTTTTGATAACTTATGAGATCGTGGCTCAAAGGTTCTCAAGTTCATTGGTTTATTCCACAAATATTTCTTGAGTCTTTTCTCTGCACACTGTGCCGGCGCTGTGGACAGAGGGAACAGACAAGGTCCCAGCCCTCCTGAAGCTCACATTCTGATGGAAGGAGACAGAATAAGTAAACTAACAGATAAATGAAATAATGGTGAATTGTGATAAGTGCTGTGAATGAAACAATAAAAGTAAAGGTAGAAAGGAATTGGATGATGGTGCTTGCGGCACCTGCTTCCCATAGGATGGCCTCTGTGAGGAGGTGACATCAAAAGGAAGCTGAAGGGGCTTCCCTGGTGGCGCAGTGGTTGAGAGTCTGCCTGCCGATTCAGGGGACACGGGTTCGTGCCCCAGTCTGGGAGGATCCCACACGCCGCGGAGCGGCTGGGCCCGTGAGCCATGGCTACTGAGCCTGCGCGTCCAGGGACTGTGCTCCGCAACGGGAGAGGCCACAACAGTGACAGGCCCATGTACCATAAAAAAAAAAGAAGCTGAAGGAGCCAGTTGTTGGGAGACTAAGGCAGAGTTCCAGGCGGGGAGTAGCACGTGCAAAGGCCCTGAGGTAGGAAAGTGGTTGGCATGCTGATAAAAAAAGGATGGCAGGTGAGGAAGCTGGAGCAGATGGAGGGAGATAAACTTGCATGAAGCGGCCAAGTCGTGTAGAGCAGTCTCAGCCTCTCATTACACTCTTAAAAATTATTGAGGCCCCCAAAGAGTTTGTATGTACACGGATTAAATCTTTCTGTATTAACCATATTAGAAGTTAAAACTGAGGGTATTCCCTAGCGGTCCAGTGACTAGGACTCAGCACTTTCACTGCCATGGCCTGGGTTCAGTCCCTTATCGGGGAACTAAGATCCCACAAGCCTCGCGTTACATCCAAAAAAAAAAAAAAAAAGTAAGTTAATACTGAGAAAACGTTTCATATTTATTTCTCTCATAATATTAATTAACCAACAATACTTATATAATTATTTTTTTCACCTGTGCCGCGTGGCTTGCGAGATCTTAGTTCCCCGACCAGGGATCAAACCTTTGCCCTCAGCAGTGAGAGCACAGAGTCCTAACCACTGGACCACCAGGGAATTCCCAAACAATACTTATATCCTTATTAATAAGTAACATTTATTATAAATGTTACCTATACATTTTGATCATGTGGATGTATACTAATGAACAGATAATGATAATAATTAACATTGTAAGATCATTTAAAATAGCAAGAAAAAATCTACTACCTGTTAACCTAAGTAACAGATGTTGTATGAAGATTAACTGTTTTCCAAACCCCCAAAAAAACCCAACTTAGGGAGGACAGTGGCCCTGTTTTACATGTTTGCAAATCTCCTTAATGTCTGGCTTCAGAGGAGACATCTGGATTTGCGCATCTGTTTCTGCAGTCAATTGCAATATCTTTTAGCCTTTAAAAACTCGACTGTCTGCTGGGGAGGAAATGAGAGTTAAAAAGACACACAGCACCTTAATATTCTTATGAAAATAGTTTTGAGTCTGCAAATCCCTGAAAGGGTCTCGGGGACCCCTGGGCCACGCTTTGAGAATTGCTGAAGTAGGGCCTTGTCAGCTGTGGGAGGAATTTTGCACTTGGATAAGAAGCAAATTGATACATAGTAGCAGTGTCTCATGGTGCCAGCACTTGTTCCTTAAAAAAGCAAAACAGGGCTTCCCTGGTGGTGCAGTGGTTGAGAATCTGCCTGCCAGTGCAGGGGACACAGGTTTGAGCCCTGGTCTGGGAGGATCCCACGTGCCGCGGAGCAACTAGGCCCGTGAGCCAAAACTACTGAGCCTGCGTGTCTGGAGCCTGTGCCCCGCAACAAGAGAGGCCGCGATAGTGAGAGGCCCCCGCATCGCGATGAAGAGTAGTGGCCCCCGCTCGCCGCAACTAGAGAAAGCCCTCACACAGAAACAAAGACCCGACACAGCAAAAATAAATAAATTAATATCCTTCTTAAAAAAAAAAGTCAGATTGACTGAATTAATTTTTTTTAATTAAAAAAAAAAGCAAAACAAAACAAAACAAAACAAAAACGACCCTCCAGCTGCTACTTCATGGGGAAAGGATTGGAGGGGCTGGAGGGGCCAGAGGGAAAGCCAGGAGTCCAGTAGGGTGACTGGTGTGTCCCCCCAGGCAAATGATGGGACTGCTGGGATTGGGGGTACAGCAACTGAGGTGCAGAGAAATGGAAAAGTAGAAGAGAGATTTAGGAGTTAAAGGGGCTCGCTGATGAAATAGATGTGGCCAGTGAGGAGAGAGAATCAAATCAGGAATGATTTCCAGATTTCTGGGCTCCACTGGGTAGGGAGAAGTGGAGGTGCCGTTTGTCTCCCGAGATGGGCACAGCTGAGAGTGGCACAGCTCTGGGGGCTGGACCTGAATTCTATTGCGGGCGTCCTAAGACGGAGCTGTCCAGGAATGTTGACAAGGCAATCAGCTCTGAGTCTTGAGCTCCAGGGAGAGGCCAGGGCTGGTATGTAGATTTGGCAGTGGACATGGAGGGAGGTTTATGCCATGGGAGGGGCTGAGAGTACCTAGAAGAGATGGGAAGCCCTTGTACCCACGGCAGCAGCAGCTCACCTGTAATTGTTAGAAATGCACATTCTCAGGCCCCACCCCAGACCTAGTGAATCAGAAACTCCGGGCAACCCATGTTTTAACGAGCCCCACGGGTGACTGTGAGGCAGCGGGTGACTGTGAGGCAGGCTCAGGTGAGAACTCTCCTCCCCACAGGTTCACACCTACATCATCAGCTACCTGAAGAAGGAGATGCCCTCCGTGTTTGGGAAGGAGAACAAGAAGAAGCAGCTGATCCTCAAGTTGCCTGTCATCTTTGCCAAGATTCAACTGGAGCATCACATATCTCCTGGTGACTTCCCGGACTGCCAGAAGATGCAGGTGGGAGGCCACCCAGGAGCAAGGCAGCAGGGGTGATGTGATGGGAAGGTTGGCTTCCATGGGCTCCGGGATGGGACCTTGAAAACTAGAGGGATGGATGGCAGATTCCTGAAAGCACTTCCCGCAAATGATTCTGTGGGAGCGTGGTTTTGTGAATTAAGGGAGTGAACAGCAAACCCAAAGCAACTGTGGCTTAGTTAGGTTAGAAGTTTATTTCTCTCCTTCATAAATGTCCTGGAATATGGTCCAGGGCTGGTTTGGTGCTTTACAGAGCCAGGGACCCAGTCTCCTTCTGTCTTAATTTTCCTCCAAGTCTGGCCTCCAGTCCCAAGAACCCCCTCATGGTACAAAATGGCTGTGGAAACTCCAGCCATTGTGTCTGCATTCCAGCCAGCAAGAAGAGGGGGAGGAGCGGGGTGGGAGGGGAAGCTAATGGTACAGTCTCTCTCTTTAAGAACACTTACTAGAACAGTGCTGTCCAATAGTACTTTCTATGGTGACTTTCTATGCCGTGCTGTCCAATGTGGTAGCCACTAGCCACATTAAAACTGAAATTTTTGTTTTTAATTTTAACTAATTTAAATTTAAATAACCACATGTGGCTACTGTATTGAACAGGGCAATTCTAGAGTTGCATGTGCAACTTGTACTGACATCCAGTTGGCTAGAACTTAGTCACATGGCCACAGCTGCTGCAAGGGAAGCTGGGAAATGTAGTCTTTTCTCTAGGTGGCCAGATGCCCAGGTAACATTCAGGGATTCCATACCGAGGAAGAAAGGAAGATGGATATTGGGGGATAACCGGAGGCTCCTCACATGTCCAGGCCTAGGATTAACCAGTGTCGGGGAAAGCACTGAGTCTGGGTGTGGCAGCCTGGGGTAAATGAAGAGCCACAGGAGGTGGGCAGGGCAGGAGTGACCAATGGATGTGGGGACAGAGGTCCAGGCTCAGGCATGGAGGCGAGGACTAGTGCCCCTAGCCCAGGCTCTGTTTTGAGGTTGTGTTAGGCTGATACTGGAAGCCTGTGACCTTTAGGTCTTAGATATTTCTAGTCCAATACCGAAGAATTATAATAGAATGAATTTCGCGTTGGTCACTGACTAGCTCTGTGAACCTGGTCAAGTCACTTAACTTTTCTGAGCCTCAGTTTCTTCAACTGGAAAATTGGCATTCTGATAGTATCTACCTTGGATGCTTAACTGGCTAGTGTTCGCGACTTCCTTAGACAGTGTCTGGCACAGAGTTTGGGCCGAATCAAGGTTTCTCAGCCTCCACACTCCTGACATTTGGGGCCAGATAATTCTTCCTTGTAGGGGGTGTCCTGTGCATTGCAGGCTGTTTAGCAGCATCTCTGGCCTCTATTCACTAGATGCCAGTAGCACCCCCGAGTTGTGACAATCAAAAATGTCTCCAGATATTGCCCACTGCCCCCTGGGGGACACCATCATCCCTGGTTGAGAGCCGCTGGGCTAGATAAAGAGCAGCTGTGAATATTACGCTGACATTTATTGAGCACTTCATCCAGATGAATTCATTGAGCCTTTCCCACCTCCCAGTGAGGGGAGTGCTAGTTCTCAACCTGTTTTACAAATCTGGGAACTGACAGGGAAACCAGAGAGGTCAAGTCACTTGACTGAGGACACACAGCTCCCAAGTGGCAGAGCTGGGCTGGAACCTGGGCAGCCTGGCCCTGGAGTCCTCCCTACTCATCACCATTAATCACACCCCCGTCTTTTATGGTCATCATCAGTAGAGCTCTCTGCCTTGGCTCTGGAAATTAATGTGGTGCTGCGATATGGATCGGTCTTTGCTGCAACCCTTCTGGTGCAATCGCTTTAACAGCTGCACGTGTGAGAAGCAGCGTGACCACAAACCCAGCCCTGCAGTGGCTCTAGCACCAGATGACTTCTTGCCCCGGGGGTGGGGAGTAGTCCCAGGATCTCCTGATGACCTGTCCATCCCAAACCTAACCTCCAAATATGGAGCAAGCCACTTAGCCCTTTCTGTGTGGTGGGGTAACAGAGCCAGCAGGCTGGCAGGAATTGCATTTTCTCAACTTGCATAATGGTGGGGATGCTGACTGGGCAGCTGGGGTGCCGTAGAGGGTGTGCAGGACTGAGGGCTGACGGGTGCACTCTGGTAAAGCCGTGGCTGATGTCAAAATGTTGAAATCCTTCTCTACCAGCTGGTGAAAGGCCCCTGCTCTCCCTACTGTCCAGGGATTCTGGGGTCATGCCTGGCACTGGGTGGGGTGGGGGACACTGTGGGACCTTGCTGCCCAAGTCTCTTCTGAGTGGTGGGTACCCAAGCGGATTGGGGTGTTCAGATAATCAAATACTTCTGCACCTCTCTGTCAAGAGCTGCCCAAGTGTCCCGGAGCCAGCACGGGGCTGGGGGGCTTCGGGATGGTGCCCCCTGACTTCTCTGTGTCCCCCTCCCCACAGGAGCTGCTGATGGCCCACGACTTCACCAAGTTCCATTCGTTGAAGCCAAAGCTGCTAGAGGCGCTGGATGAGATGCTGACCCACGACATTGCCAAGCTCATGCCCCTGCTCCGGCAGGAGGAGCTGGAAAGCACAGATGTGGGCGTGCAGGGGGGCGCTTTCGAGGGCACCCACATGGGCCCCTTCGTGGAGCGGGGGCCTGACGAGGCCCTGGAGGACGGCGAGGAGGGCTCGGATGATGAGAGTGAGTGGGTGGTGACCAAGGACAAGTCCAAATATGACGAGATCTTCTACAACCTGGCGCCGTCCGATGGCAAGCTGAGCGGCACCAAGGCCAAGACCTGGATGGTGGGTACCAAGCTCCCCAACTCTGTGCTGGGCCGCATCTGGAAGCTGAGCGATGTTGACCGAGATGGCATGCTGGACGACGAGGAGTTCGCCCTGGCCAGCCACCTCATCGAGGCCAAGCTCGAGGGCCACGGGCTGCCCACCAACCTGCCCCGCCGCCTGGTGCCACCTTCCAAGCGGCGCCACAAGGGCTCCGCTGAGTGAGCCAGCCACTGCCTGCCGGCCCTTCCTCCCTCTTGCCCTGCTGTGGCTCCCCAGCTCCGGATGGCTGCACGCACACCCCCACCCCAGCCCACGTGCACCCTGCCTGCCCACTCTCCCAGCTGTAAGGATGGGGGTCCCTCTGCCCCCCACTACCAAACAGTGGGGACCAGGGGAGGGGCAAGGCTTCTCTGCCCACCCTTCACACCTCTACCCTCACGTACACTTAGCACATCATTCCAACACTAATACACACACACACACATACACACACACACACAGAAGCATCCATCCGTGCATCATTCATTCAAATATTTGTCTGAGCACCTACTATGTTCAGGGCTCCTTCTAGGCACTGGGGATTACAGCAGAGAGCAAAACAGACACCTCTATATGCCCTCATGGAGCTGACATTCTCAGGAGAAAGCCCCTACAGAATCACTCAAACACACAGAGACACACCCAGGCCTAACCCGTCTGATCCCTGATTCTGAGCAGGACCCCTCATAAGTGAGCGGCCACTTGGTTGAAATGACTAACAGGGGTCCCCTTGCCCTGCTTCCTCTTGCCCAGCCAGGCGGGGACCCTCCACCCCATGGTGTCCTCAGGTCTTGGCACCAGTGGGGGCTCGGGGGGAGACAAACCTCCTACTTCCTCAGCTGGCCCCCCAGCCCCTCCCCCCAGTCCCTGCCCCACCCCTTTCTTTAAGAAGGATCCTCTGCAGACCAAACCCCGCCTTCCATCCCTGCTCCTCCCAGAAGGCGTCCACTCTGAGGCCTTTCTGTCCTCCACTCACCTGCCCTGGATTGAAAGCCCAGCCTGCTCCCCCCGCCTCAGGCTCCCACAGCTGGTGGTCCGAAGTTTAGACTCTGCTGGGGCACAGCCTCTCGGCCCACCATCAGTCCATATTTAAGTGGAGCCCCTGCCAGATAGGCCTCAGGATGTTATTTTAGTCCCCTTTCCAGGGACGGCGTGGGGGGAGGGGCTCTTGGTGCTACAACCCTCCCTCCCCTCCCCTAAAGGGAACTCTCACCCCCCTACACACACACCTTTTCCTGCCTTCACTACGTATTAGTGCTTGACCCTGGTGGAGGACCACACGGAAAAGATGGGGAAGCGCGAAACAGATGGGGACGATGCCCCCTCCAGGGTGCTCGCGGGGATTCCCACGCCCATCACCCCTCACCCCGTGCCTGGGAGGGGACTGTGAACGTGATAGCGTTCCCACAGTGCAAATAAAGCCATGGCTTCTTTCCCTGTGGGAGTCAGGCTGTCTTGGGATGGGTTAGAGGTGGGGGTCGCTCTCCCCCCCAAACACCCTGGGCAAGGAGAGCCCTGGGCAGAACTTCAGGGGGGTACCCTCCAAGCTCTCAGGGGCAGAGGTGGAGGCCGTGACTCAATGCTGCGGGAGCCTGATGACTCAGGCCTGGGCTGGGGACCAGACCGACATATTTTCCGAAGAAAAGTTACTCTGAGGCCCTCCCTCTGGGACATCCCTCCCTCAAACCTCCTGCCGCGGGGGCCTGGGAACCAAGCCCTGGGCCGTGGGGTTGTGTGTATGTGTGTGTGTGCCAACTTGGTTACAAGGTGCCCCCGTCCTCCTCCCTGCCCGCCGACGTCCACCCACACAACCTGGGTACACAGCTCCTGACACGTTAACACCGAGGACAAGCAGGCTCCCGGAGGGGGAGGAGGTGATGCTGCCCATCAGGACCACCAAAGTGTGCGCACGCGCTCCCTCACGCCCAGGGGGAACCCCGCTCGTGGTCCCGCCGACTCACAGCCAAGGCCACACCCACGGCCCCCGGGACACGCTGGCCTCGCGCCCTCCCCGCCCACGCGCGCCCGGTGGCGCGGCTCCCGGCGCCCCCTCGTGGACACACGACAGCTAGGCTGGCCGGTCGCTGAAACCCCTGCCCCAGTTGGTTGGTGATCAGTTCTTCAGGGCCAAATCCCGGGCCTGTCACCTTCCCCAGGCCGAGTTCCGCTGTGTGAACCCCCGCGTGGCGCCTTCCTTATCTGTGCCTTTTTCCTTTTCGAGTGGAGAACGGCCTTATGAGGCTCTGGATCCCTACGGATGGTTGCCAGGGCCCAAGGGCATCTGAGCTCCCTTCCTTACTTGTAAACAGCATAGATTAATTGATTCTAAGATAAAGTCTCAGGGGACGAGGTAATAACAATAGTTAACATTTAGATCCCGGCACAATCTTAAGGGTTTTGTATATATTACCTTGTTTAATCTCCAGAATAACCTATGAGGCAGATGAACCATTATCGCCCCCATTTTACGGATGAAGCAACTGAGGCACAACTATGTAACTTACCGAAGATTAATGATTCTGAGCCTGTGCTTCTAGGGTTCTAATAATGTATGTTTCTAACATTTCTCGCACGTAAATGTTCTGTGCTCCCAACCTCGACATTCCGAAAACTCTCTGATTTCCAAGATTCTAGGTTTGGAACATTGACAGGTCAAACGTTCTGAGATTGGAAAGTCTCGTGTGCCGAATCTGACACTGACGGGTATAACTTTTCTTTTTTAAGAAAGTTAGATTTTTTAAAAATTCAACAACTTAAAAATGATACTCAGATTTAAAAAGTATTCCTAGGCGGTCGGGAAAGGTATTTCGCCTAGGGCTAGAGCTCCAAACGTAGGGCGGACCGGAATCTGCAGAAGAGGGAGGAGCCATTTATCCTTTACCAAGATAGTAGCTTCCCCGCCCCTTTGCGGCTCCAGCCGCCCTACCAAGATGGCGGCCGCCGGAAGTAGGTCAGGGAGGGGGCGGGATTTCGGCATGCGCATGCGCCAAACCTCATTTCCGGACGCCAGAGACCAAGTTCTTCCTTTAACAAGATGGCGGTGGGAAGCGGTGGTGGGGCCCGGCAGTGCTCGAAAAGCCAGGCCGATTCCGGCTTCCTGGGGCTGCGGCCCACTTCGGTGGACCCGGCCCTGAGGCGGCGGCGGCGAGGCCCAAGAAATAAGAAGCGGGGTTGGCGGCGGCTCGCTCAGGAGCCGCTGGGATTGGAGGTCGATCAGTTCCTGGAGGACGTGCGGCTGCAGGAGCGCACAAGCGGGTGAGTGGGGCGGGACTGCGGACAGGTGGGCCACGTTCTGTGTGGCGGGGTGCGAGGCCGAGCTGCCTGGGGGGACTCCCGGGGGCCTGGGAGCTCCTGTCCGGCACCGCTGGGGAAGCCGAGGGATGGACTGGGAACTCCGGGTGACAGCCTGGGGGACTTGATAGGGTCACCGGGTACAAGACGCCCAGTTAAATTAGAATCCAGGTAAACCACACTTTTCTGGTATCAGTACTTACCATGCACCCAGCCTAGTTTAGTGCGTTTTAGGTAGTAAATTTTGCAAACTGGAGGGAGGGGCTCTGGCCTGGAGGGTCCCAGGCGGGAAGATCGTACGTGAATGAGCATAACAGGAAAGCTGGGCCCGGAGAGGTTAAACCTGCACCTTCCGCAGCTTCGTGCCCCTCTCCCCAGCATGTATGGCTGACATTCTGAATTTCTATTTTTCAGTGGCTTGATATCAGAGGCCCCCGATGAAAAACTCTTCTTCGTGGACACTGGCTCCAAGAATGAAGGTGAGAAAGGGTTTTTGTGGCGGGTGTATGGTGATGATTAGTCCTTATTGAGGCTCCCTGAGCCTCTAAAAGGATCTGTGTTAATGACGTGGCTTGGGTGGAAAACACCTGCAAAAAAGAAGTTATTTACTATATAAACAGGAGGACCTGGAATGAACAGAAAGCAAGTTAGGGACTAACCTAAAGAACTCATTTTTTTTTCTGAGGTTTCAGAGAGGTCTCAGTGGCCAGAGAATCCAGTCGGGATCTGCCTTGTTGAGTAGATAATCATAAATCAGGAGGTCTCTGTTAATTTGCAGAAAACCAAGTCAGGGACTTGCTGTAAGGAATCACACCTGTTTTACTCAATAAGATGTTTGTTCTTTAATGAGAACAAAAGGACCGACTTGAATAAGAGACTCCTCTTGACCCGCTTGCTTTAATTTGCCAAAATGCAGGGTCGGGACCTTCTAAAACAAGTGGAGGAGAAGCAAGTTAGGGTTTGCTTCAGTGAGTAATAAGGTTTACTGTCAATACCTGGAAAAACAAGTGAACAATAAGCGACTTGTTTTAAGGAGGGGTAGAAAAGCTAAGGGGCCCGTTTTAACGGGAAAGCCGATAATTTTAATGAGCAAAACGTCAGGCTGCTGTAACAGGATGGCCTTTATGAGCATGTATGAGATCAGGCAAGGGATCTGGTCTAAGGGAAATGAAAGGACCTCTTGGGGGAGAGCGGTCTTTGAGTGAGCAGGTAAGGAAGGGGTGTTAAAGAGGTCGACTTTCACAGGAGTGAGGAGATCTGCTCTGTGAACAGAAGGGTAAGGCAGGGAACTGTCCTGGTGAACAGGAGAGGAAGTAGTTACAGATTCTGCTTTAGATTAAAAAAAAAAAGTGGAAGGATAACAGCGATTGCAGGCTTTCACGGATGATCGCTGTGGAATCGAGATACAATGGACCCTTGAACAGTGCAGGGCTCAGGGGCACTGACATTCCATGGAGTCGAAAATCCACGTGTAATTTGTAGTCGGCCCTCTGTACTTTGGTTCCACATCTGTGGATTCAACTAACTGCAGATCGTGTGTTCCTGTAGTATTTGCTATTGAAACAAATCCTGATATAAGTGGACTCTAGCAGTTCAAACCCATGTTGTTCAATGGTCAGCTGCAATTATTGGGTTGGCCAAAAAGTTGGTTTAGGTTTTTCCATAAGATGTTATGGCAAACGCTGAACGACGTTTTTGGTCAACCCAATACACCTCCGCCTGATCCTGTGAGGTAGGCATTAAACCTCATTTTGGCAACACAGAGGAGGAAAGTCACTTTCATGAGGTCCCTTAGCGAATGGAAGGATGTGGATTCCATCCTAGTATGTTTTGTTCTAGAGTCCTTTTTACTATTAGGCTTTAGAAGTAAAAGCAGAAAATTCTGTTGTGCTAAGAATCGGCCGTATTAGGTCCTGAGTCCAGCTCCCTGGGCCTCATGTCACCTGACCACCTGCTTTCTTCCTTGTTAGTGTTAATGGTTCTGTGGCCTCTTCCCTGTTGCCTCTGGAAGCCCCTTGTCTGCAGGGCTGTGGGTCTGACTCCTCTGTGTCCCCAGCACAGGGCTGCCTCCAGCTGGCCTAGGAAATGGGTGTGGTGTGGGGAGTCACAGCTTGGGCACCCTGGGCCCTGCCCTTGGGGGGGCCTCTTTCCTCAGGTGGGAGCCTGGGGTCAGCCTGGGCCCTCCAGGTCTGTACTGGGATGCAGGTCTCCAGGGGAGCCGGAATGAGGGGAGTGGGAAGTTGGTCTTGGGTAGTGAGGACGCCTGAGGCCTTAATTCTTTCCTTTCTCCCACCCCCAGAGCCGAACAAGAAGAGAACCAAAGGTCAGAAGAGGTCGCTGCTTCTCAAGAAACCCCTTCGGATCGACCTCATCCTAGAGAACACATCCAAGGTCCCTGCACCCAAAGAGTAAGTGTCCCACCCCCACAAGACCCTCCTTCTCCTCTGGTTCTGGCCTCATGCCGTTCTAAAGGATTTTGGGGAGGGAGGGTGATGGGTGAAGGGCACTGGAGGGGAGGATGGGGTCGGATTTGCGCTTTGGAGAGCGGATTGGAGGCGGTGAGGCTGGGGCCAGAGTGCTGTGGCTGGGCAGGCAAGGATGGGCCTGGACGTGGCCGAGGGCTCTGGGGATGGAAGGGAGGGCTGGGTGGGCAACCACGGCCAGGGGATGGGTCAGGCAGGGCTTGGTGACTGACCCCTGAAGTGGGGGTGGGGCGTGGATGGCTGACGGGACGGACAGTGGAGCGACGCTGAGGTTGGTTGTGAAATGGTGTGTGAGGTCCCTGGGAGACCTCCAGGGCAAGGGCCCCAGGGGCTGATGTGTTGTCAGGTCTGGGGCTCAGGAGAGAGGCCTGGGCTGGGGGCAGACATGGGGAGATGGTCTCTGAAGCTGCTGGTTTGAGTGAGGAGGCCCCCTGTGGAGGGAGGAGGTGCTGGGATGCGTGGCGGGGGCAGGGGGAGCCCGCCTCACCTGCTGCGCCTGTGCTGCTTTTCCCCGGCCCAGCGTCCGCGCCCACCAGGTCCCCAATGCCAGGAAGCTCAAGCGCAAGGAGCAGCTGTGGGAGAGGCTGGCAGAGCGAGGCGAATGGCCCCGGGAGGTGCGCAGGGCTCAGGCCCGGCTCCTCCACCCTCCCGCGGCCAGAGCCAAGCCCGGGCCGCAGGACATGGCTGAGCGGCCCTTTTACGACCTTTGGGTCAAAGACAGTGAGTGTCCCTGCTGCTGTGCGCCGTGTCTAAGGGGGGCGCCCTGCGGGGGTCGCTTTGAGGGTCTTCGACAGAGTCAGGTGTCTTGAAGTGGCACCGTTTTCCTGCTCGCGCTCCCCTTTTCCCAGTGGGCCGCCTCCTGCCCTTCCGCCTGTGGTCTCCTCTGCTTTCTGGACCCCGTCCACATGCTCTCTTGCCTGGCATTCGAAGCCCTTTGGGGTCTGAGAGTCAGTCCTTCCCGGGCCGTCTTCCAGTCAGTGCTTCGGTGCCATCTTAAGGGAGGAGGGCTGGGAGGGAGCCCCTCAGGGCCCCGACGTTCCCCCAGCAACTGCCCCTCGCTGCCTCCGCAGACCCTCTGGACCGGCCCTTGGAGCACCAGGACCCTTTTTTCCTGGAGCAGACCAAGAAGAAAGGTGTGAAGGTGAGAATTCGTCAGAAGGGCGTCCTGGGTGATAGGGGTCAGAGCGCGGGGCTGGGGAGCGGTGAGGCCGTAGAGCCTCAGCGTCAGAGCCCGACCGTCCTGTGACCGGGAGCCCCCCTTGCTGGAGCCAGGCAGGCAGTGCCGCCTCCAGGGCACAGAGCAGAGTGGTGGCAGGTCGGTGGGACATGCTTCAGGGAGATGAGGGAAACCTTCACTGGACAGTAAGATGGTACTAAGGGGCCAGAGACCTGGTGTAGCGAGCGAGCCTGCAGAGACGGGAGGGCAGAGTCTCCAGCGAGGGCGGGGCTGTAGGGTGCGGAGGCCCGCTGGTCCGGGTGGGAGAAGGCTGCGGGATCCCACTTTGGGCTATGGGCTTTTATCCTAAGTGCTTTTGCACACGGGAGCGGTGGGGTTGTGCGATGCTCTGAGGAGGTGGGACAGGTGGGGGCGGGCGCCCCAGCACGGGGGTGAAGGGGGTGACCCAAGGCAAGTCCTCGGGCAGAAGCACCCAGCCTGGCGGGCAGTTGGCTGTGGGGCGGGGCAGGGGGCGTCAGGGGCGACCCCCAGCCTTCTGCTGTAGACGGGGGGCCTTTGCTGGGGTGGAGGCCAGCGGGGCAGGGAAGCGGCAAGTCCAGACGGGGAGATGCCGCTCAGAGCTGAGCGTGCACTCGGGTCCCCTGGGGGTTTGTTAAAGTGCAGGTTCTGGTTAGCAGGTTTCAGGTGAGCACGTGGCCCTGCGTTTCTGCCAAGTTCCCGGGGGCGCAGGGCTACACTCTGAGTGTGTGTTAGCCCTTGTCTGCGGTGTCCTGCGCTGGGAGACACAGAACCTCATGCCCTCTGCCGAGCACAGCTGCCCATCTCAGCGATGGCCTGATGACCATACCTTACGGTTTTGCAAGTCTCACCCCTCCCCACCGCTCTGGCGACAGGGACCCTACTCAGGAAAGACAAGCGGAGTCCCTGCGTGCTTGTCCTGGGGTTGCTGCGCCCGCGGTACCAGCTGTCCATCGTTACAGATGCCGCAGGCACCTCCTAGCTTGAAGGCCGTGCGCAGGCCTCTGCCGCCTCCCGGGCCCAGGGTCCCAGCACTTGTAGGAGCTGGAGTCATGGCACTCCCGGGCCTTACCCTGCCTTCGTCTTGTCCTCCTCCAGCGGCCGCAGCATCTCCACACCAAGCCCTCCAAGGCGCCTGCCGTGGAGGTGACGCCTGCGGGAGCTTCCTACAACCCATCCTTTGAGGACCACCAGGTACGCTGCCCCGCCAGGCCTCTCACTCGGTGCTTGGCCACTTGGTTGGCATGCCCTCCCAGGGCTCGTGGTCCAGTCAGGGAGACAGACCTGTTCCCGGACAGTGATGACCCAGAGTGGGCAGGGCTGGGATGGAAGGGCATGCGGGGGAGCGGGGGGCATCAGACCCAACCTTGGGAGTCAGGGAGGGCTTGGCTGGAGAATGGGGCATCAGAGCTGAGACTGGGGGCAGTTTGTTATGGTAAGAGAGGAAGGAAGGGGGGTGTTGCAGTCGGAGGGAGCAGCACGTGCAAAGGCCCAGAGGTGGGCGAGACCGCGGCACCTTTCAGGAACTGTGGGACATAAATGCAAAAGGCTTTCAACTGGTGGCAACAAAACGTGTGACCGAGTAAGCTTTGTGCAAGGGTGAAGGTAGTTTAGCAACAGCAAAAGCTGGTGGCGAGAGTCAGTGCTTACCTCACAGACGTCTGTCGGGTACAGATGTCACGAACAGAGAGGGGACAAACCCCCGCCCTCTGGGAGCTCAGGTTCCTGGAGAGAAATCAAGGTCGCTGAGTAGACGCAGGTGCTCCTGTGAATGCTGTTCAGCGTTGTTCCCCGTGAGACAGACTCTTAGCTGACCCAGGGCGGGGCCATGTCCCTCCCCCGGGAACAGCGTCCGCGGGAGCAAACAGCGCCTCGCCGGCCACAGGCAGGGGAGGCTGCCGCTCACGGGGAGATGTTGTTTTTTCTTTTTCTTTCTTTTTTACCATAATCGCCTTATCAGGATATAATTTCCACGCATGTGATTCACCTACGTACAGGACACAGTTCAGTGGTGTTTAGCATATGCAGAGCTGTGCAGCCATCGCTACAGTCAATTTTAGAACATTTTCATCACCCCAGAAAGAAGGCTAATGCCCATCAGCCGTCACCCGCCAGTTCCCCATTTTCCCTGGTCTCGGGCAGCCACCGCTTCTTCCTGTCTGTGTGCATGTGCCTGTTCAGGGCACTTCGTAGAAGTGGAACCTCCAGTGTGTAGAGACCAGACTGTCCTTTAAGAGGACGGTTAGAGCAGACGTGAGGTTAGGGATTAGAAGCCCCCTTTGGCCGGTGCAGGGAGGCCAGGGAGAGGAGGGGCGCCTGGGCTGTCGAGGGGGGTGGGCTGAGCCCTGGGGTGGAGGTGCAGGTGGGAGGTAAGAGGGCCGGGTCTGTGACTCCCAGGAGAGGCCTCCTGGGCCTGGGTCCTCACCTGCACCCCCGCCCCCTCCCAGACCCTGCTCCGGGCGGCCCACGAGGTGGAGCTGCAGCGGCAGAAGGCAGCAGAGAAGCTGGAGCGGCAGCTGGCCCCGCCGGCCTCGGAGCAGGCCGCCACCCAGGTGAGCCCGGGCCCACTTGCCCGCCCTCCCCGCGCGCTCCCTGCCTTGCGCCTGACCCGCCCCCTCTCCCCAGGAGTCTGCGTTCCAGGAGATGTGCCAGGGACTGCTGGAGGAGTCGGATGGGGAAGGGGAGCCGGGCGAGGGCCAGGACGAGGGGCCCGAGGCTGGAGGAGACCGGGCCACGGGAGCAGAAGCCTCGCCCACAGCCGTCCGCCCGGCCTCCGCAGAGAAGAAGACGGAGCAGCGGCGGCGGCGGGAGAAGGCTGCCCGGATGCTGGTGAGCACCGTGGGCTCCAGTCTGCTCTGCCCAATCCCACAACCTGGTTTCTCCTGCCTGCAGCCTGCTTTTTTGGGGCTGTTTGGGATCCTTGAAGCTCCTTTGTCCGCTGAGACCTAGTTCCTGGCATCCTCCAGATGCCTCTCTGGGCTCAGAGGAGGCAGCGGGGAATGCTGCCCTGGTGAAGGTGTTCGGGGGTGGGGGGTAGGGAGGGTTTATGAACCCCAGACAGAGAAAAACGGATAAGGAAGGTCGGTTCACAAAACAAGCACTGGGCTTCCCTGGTGGTGCAGTGGTTAAGAATCCGCCTGCCAGTGCAGGGGACACGGGTTCGAGCCCTGGTCCGGGAAGATCCCACATGCCACGGAGCAACTAAGCCCGTGAGCCACAACTACTGAGCCTGCATGCCCCAACTAATGAAGCCCACGTGCCTTGAGCCCATGCTCTGCAGCAAGAGAAGCCACCGCAACGAGAAGCCCGCACACTGCAGTGAAGAGTAGCCCCCCACTCGCCGTAACTAGAGAAAGCCCACGCATAGCAATGAAGACCCAATGCAGCCAAAAAGCAAATTTCTTTAAAAAAGAAAAGCACTGTGGAGAAACAGCTGCTGTAACCTGGGAGCAGGTGGAGGAAAAGCCCCCCGGGGCCTGGTGGTGCTCGGCCTGGCCCCTGACCTCGCCCGTCCCCGCAGAGGGTGCAGCAGGCTGCCGTGCGGGCCGCCCGGCTTCGGCGCCAGGAGGTCTTCAGGCTGCGCGGGATCAAGGCGCAGGTGGCACAGCGGCTGGCGGAGCTGGCTCGACGGCGGGAACGGCGGCGGGCTCAGCGGCTGGCAGAGGCGGACAGACCTCGCCGGTTGGGGCGGCTCAAGTGAGGCCCGGGCTGGGGGCTCCCTGGGAGGCTGGGAGGGGCCCAAATCCCCCATCTGGCGCCTTCCTATCTTTGCTCAGCCTGGGCCTCTCCTGGGAGACCATTTCTTTCCCCCAGAATTCCGTGTTCTCAACCCCACTGCCCGGCCTCTTGTTCCCAAGAGGGGTCTTTGGCCCTGTGTCCTGGGCCAGGCTGACCTCCCCCCCCCACCCCGCACCGGACGCCCCGCATTCCCCAGGTATCAGGACCCCGACATTGATGTGCAGCTCAGCTCGGAGCTGTCGGACTCACTCAGGACCCTGAAGGTACTTGTCTGGCCAGGGGGGCTGGGGGACTGTAGGGGAGACGCCCGTGCCTGGTGATGATACCCATCCTTGCTCCCCGTGTCCACCAGGGACTATGGGCGACATCATGGCTGCCCCCAGGCTGGGCTGGTTGGGCTGATGCCTGGGGGCTGAGGGCACAGGGTCCCCCGGGGGTGAGGGGCCGAGTGATGGATAGTTGGAGCCTGGGGCCCTCAGAACACCGTTCCTCCTGGCTAGGTCCCATTGTAGCCCCTGGTCTCCGGGCCCCACTCTCAGCGTCTTCAGTCCCAGAGGGGTCTTCCTAAAGCTCAAAATAGACCCGTTCCTCCCCCACTCGGAGTCTGCTGTGGCTCCCCAGTGCCCCCGGGAGGAAGCCCAACTCCTCACACAGCCACGGACCCTGTGTGGTCTGGCGCACCTTGGGGCTCCAGCCAGCTGTACTTGCAGTGGGCCGACCGTGCACCCTTCTTCTGACCCCACCTTTGCCCCTGCGCTCCCCTGCCGGCCATGCCCATTCCCCCTTCTCCAGCCTCCTTCGTGTTGCTTCTTCCAAGCCCAGCTCAGGGCCAGCCCATGGGCCAGTACCTATCACCCCATGAGCTCAGGGCCAGGCTGAGCTCCTGGTGTACGTGAGGCCAGACTCGGGGCCTTGGCTAAAGGGGGTACTGCAGGGCTGACTCCCCACCTCCACTGGACCCTGTGGAATGGTCAGGGCCCTGGGGTTTCTGCCTGGCACCCGCTGAGGCCTCCCTGTCCGTGTCTCGCAGCCTGAGGGCAACATCCTCCGTGACCGGTTCAAGAGCTTCCAGAGGAGAAACATGATCGAGCCTCGGGAGCGAGCCAAGTGAGGGCCAGGGCCTGCCATGCAGGGCGGGCATCGGGAACCTTCCCGCGCCGGATGGGCGCTGGATGGGCTTGAGGTCGCCGACTGCTCTCTTCTCCCTCCCCCAGGTTCAAGCGCAAGTACAAAGTGAAGCTGGTGGAGAAGCGGGCGTTCCGCGAGATCCAGTGAGTGGCGCTCCCCTTCTCCCCAGTGGTCTCCAGCGGTCCCGGGGCCCCTCCCAGACCCAGTCGCTGTGGCCAGTGATGGAGCGATGCTCCCTTGGCCAGGCCCAGGACAGGGTCAGCCTGCCAGAGCCACCTGACCCCAGAGTCGGGCCAGGGAGGGTCCCCGAGGGGAAATGGAAGGGCCCAAACCGGAAGAGGGGGTGTCACGTGGATGAGGATGTGGGCCCCCCCAACCGCCGTCCACCCTTAGCCTCCCCTCTGTCCCCAGGTTGTAGCTGCCGCAAGATGTTGGAGCCCCCGGCCTTCAATAAAGCACCTTCTGACCAACACCTCAGGCCTCGCGTGTGACTTGTCTCCCTCCTGGGGGCAGCTCTGCCTGTCCCCCTGTAGCACACAGGGATGTGGGTACCAGGGCCTTCGTCTCCACCGAAGGCTGGTGGGAAGCCAGGGCGTGGCAGAGGGCCTGTCCAGCAGAGGCAGGGGCCGCCACCCCGGGAGTGAGCAGCGTCTTACAGAAGCAGGCAGAGGAGACAGGCGTGTGCTGCTGGGTGTGGGAGAGGGGAGGGCTGCACTTGGGCTTCTGGTGGGGAGAGGTGGCTCATGGCACTGCAGTGACGGGGAGGCGGACCTTGACCGCAGGCACCTTGACTGCAGGCGTGTCACATTGTTCAGAGCAGCAGCTGACGTTTGCTGCCCGCCTATCCTTTCTCATCAAGCCCTCAACAGCCAGTTTAAGAGGGCAGGAATTACCTATCCCCGCCCCGCCCCCTTTTTCTTTGGCATGTGGCATCTGTTACCTGACCGGGGATTGAACCTGGGCCCTCTGCAGTGGAAGGGCAGAGTCTTAACCACTGGGCCGCCAGGGAAATCCCCGTCCCTGTCCCCTTTTTAAAGGTGAGGAAACTGAAGTCCATGAAGAGGTTGATCCTCCCCCCCACACACTATAAAGGACTTTTAAAAACACTTATTCTATAGGTAATAAAGGACTGTGGTCTCACTGTAAGTCATTGATACGGTTCATACACATACCAAAGAAACATGACCATCACCCTTGACCTTTGCCCTCCTTTTTTTCCCCACCCCCTCTTTTTATAGAAGGGGAAACTGAGGCTCCTGAAGAAGTAATTCCCTCAGTGTTACAGGAGGAAGGAGAGACCCAGGGCAGAGAGGGGAGAGGTGTGTTTGGGTTTTTGTTTTGTTTTCTAATATGTATTTATTTATTTTTGGCTGCGTTGGGTCTTCATTGATGCGCGTGGGCTTTATCTAGTTGCGTTGAGCAGGGGCTGCTCTTTGTTGCAGAGCACAAGCTCTAGGCGCGTGAGCTTCGGTAGTTGTGGCGCGCAGGCTCAGTAGTTGTGGCGCATGGGCTTAGTAGCTCCGCGGCATGTGGGATCGTCCCGGACCAGGGCTCGAACCCATGTCCCCTGCATGGGCAGGTGGATTCTTAACCACTGTGCCACCAGGGAAGCCCTGCCCTCCATTCTAATCCTCTGCAGAGGTAGCCGGCCCTGCAGTTTGCTCTGAAGTGTTCCGTCATGTTCCACGTGTGAGTCTGTTAAATTACATACGTATACAGTGGAAAATAGAAGTGTTTTAATTTTTCTGTGTCTCGGATAGGATCATACCATATGTGGTTCTGTAACTTGCCATTTAGTGCATGCTGGGAAATTTATGTCTGTGTAGGGTGCGTCCTCATTCTTTTTCACAGCTGCAGAGAATTCCGCTGTACGACCCTGCTGTGATTCCACTCACCCAGGCCCATATTGCTCCTGGTGAAGCTGGAGGGGATACCTGTGTACCTGTGCCATTTCACATGTGTCTGTAGGACAAGTACCTGCAAGTGAATCTCTGGGCTACAGGGAAAGTGTATCTAAAAGGTCATTTGGATCCAGCCAAAATGCTCTCTGCTTATAGGAGCCCCCACCTTGTTTGCTCATAGCTTTACTACGGTGTGGTCTCACTATTTTTATTTAATCGTGCATGGTTACCAGTAAGGTTGAGCACCTTTTCATATGATCACTGGTGGTTTCTTCCATGCTGGTTCAAATCTTTGGACCATTTTCCTCCTGGGCTGTTTTCTTGTTTGTTTATAGTAGCTCTTTATTTATTATGGATCTGAAGACTGTCATACATGTCACAGACATTTCTCCCAGGCTCTTCCTTTGACTTTGTGCATGGTATCTTGTCAGGAGTGTCCATTGCTTTTAGTTTTCTGTTAGTCTTCCTCTATTTTTTATCATGGCCTTTAGGCAGGTTGCTCCAGGACAAGATGTTTATAAAAATAGAGCAGGCAATTTATAAAACAAATGGCTGAAGGGAGAGACTAACGTCAGAGCCTCCTCCTTCCCCCCACATCACAATTTAAGGAACTGTTCCTGCTGTTCCTCCCCCTCTCCCATGTTAAAAAGGACTGTTGTACAGACAAGAAAACTGCAGTGTGCGTGTGTGTATAGGGGAGGGGGCAGAGGTTGGTAAGTTGAGGTGCAAATGGAAGCCACTTAGTGTCTGCTAAAGCCTTAAGCCCCAGCCTTTGACCCAGTAACTTCATCCTGGGAAGGGAGTCTGAAGGAAGCTGCTGGAAAAAGGGAGGAAACTCTTAATGTCCAGAGATGGCCAGCAGAGCATCTGTCAAATGCTGGGATACCCGGGGGATGGAGTGGTCCCAGCTACCCGAGGGCAGATTCTGCCAGCCGGGGCATTAGGCAGAGTCCTCAGGAAGTTCTCACTGTTTAAGGTCCTGGGGAAATGCGTCTGTTCCCCTGTGTGCAAAAAACACGGGGTAGCAGCAAAGACAGGTTTGTGGGTTTCCCTGCATGTCAATTACATTTCACTTCTGATTTTTACATTAAAAGAAAAAAATTTAAAATGCTGAACTCTAGTTAAAGATTTGCAAGCTGCAGTGGTGCCCTGATGTCTGCAACTTCTTTTTGAAATGCATAAAATAAAAGGGATGAACGGACAAGTTCAGGGAAATGTTAACGGTAGAGTCTGGGTGCTGGTGCATATGGGTGCTCCCAGAAAAACTCGCTTGCCTTTACTGTTTGAAAATCTTGCTTATAATTATTGGGAAAAAGCACATTGGGATTTAGCGTGATGCTGATGGAGCCTTAAGGTTCAAAGTCAATTACTTGCACTGGTCCTTTCCAAGGTCCTACACCTCCTTTCAAACTTGTAACTTACTATTTTTTCCTGTAGCGGGTCCCCCAAATTGTAAAAGCTTCAGACACCGCAAAACCTGAATCTGCCCAATTGTGGTATTAAAAAAAGTGAATTACCCACCAGTTGAGTGATGCCTGAATAAATGATAGTGCATCTATACTGCAGAGGGAGCTAGAGCTGGTTATTTAAAGGATGGAGGCCATCTGTAGGCAGCAGCCTTAAATTGTGGTTAAGAGCATGGACTTGGGAGCTAGAGTCTTGATTTCAAATCCCAGCTCTGTTACATACTAGCTGTGTGACCTCATGAAGGTTACTTCACCTCTCTGTGCCCCAGAGTCCCCATCTGCAAAATAGACATAATGATAGTGCCTACTTCATTGGGTTATTCCAAGGGTGGATTCTGCACACAGAAGTGCTTAGGACAGGGGCCTGGCACAGAGTAAGCCCTAGATGAGTGTATTGTAATGTTAGAGAAAAACAAAAATGGGGAAAAAAAAGTGTGGAAACTTGCAATCTGTGCCAAAGACTCCTCACACATGCTCTTACCTTTTGACCCACTGATTGCACTCTTGGGAACATGCCTGAAGGAAATGGCCGGAAATTTGGGGAAAAGCATAATACAGAGGCAGGTCAGTCAGAGCGCTGTGTAGAATGGAAGGAAGCGTGGTAATGGCCGTGGGGTGGGCCTGGCCACTCAGGGGAGGGAGGCCTTTGCGGCCACTAACCCAGGGGTCGGAAACATGTGTAATAACCGGAATGTGTTTATGTTCTGCTCCTTTGTGGAATAAAGCAAACAGGATCTGCCCCCATCCATGCTGGGGTTCATTGAGCTAACTCTGTGCCCAGAATCTCTTGGGCGGGGGATTCCAGGGGATGCTTTTTCCATCTTCAGCCTTTTTCCAGCTTTCCCAAACTTTTTTAAAAACAGGAATTCAAAATATGGACATAGATGCCTTGATGTGCTGTTTGGAAGATTAGGAACAGAAACAGTCCAAATATAGACAATGGGAAATGGGTTTTTATAAGTGAGATGTCTACACAATGGGATATTTCATCACCATTTAAGGAAAAAAACAGCTTTGGGGAGAATATTTTTTGGGGGGAAGGGGAGGAATTTTTAATGATTGGGGAAATACTTATGGTCTGTCTCAGAGAACTGTTAAATGGGGAAAGGATCATGACTCTGACTAGTTTAAAAATGTAAATAAACACATAGGCAGAGAAAGGCATTTGGGAAGATGTACACCAGGGTTACCAGGGACTACGCTCGGATGGTGAATGATGCTAGATTTGTATCTTCTTCCTTAAATCTGCTTTTATGTATCTTCTCCACTTCACTGGGGCAAACCCTGGGTGGGCTTTGCCAACCTCCACCCACCCTCCTTACAGCAGGGGCTGGAGGCAGCAACTACATTTCCCAGATGCCCTCGCAGCTGGATTCTAGGTGTAGAACAGGTCCCAGCGGTTAGAGTCCCTCCAGAGACATGGACAGCAGAAGTGACCCCAGGGTCACAGCCAGTACTGGGCGTTCTTGAGCCCAGAGGTTCCCTGGAAGCAGGTGGGTTCTGTGCAGCCATCCTGGGCATTATCCCTAGAGCCTGCTGCCCCAGACTCCCCTGGTTTTGTAAGCACCTGATTCCCTGTATTAAATCCCTTCCTGTTTAAAACACCTGGAGGGGTTTGTAGTTAGACTCTGATCCCTGCCCAAGATGCATTGTTTTTACGCTCAGGAAAGTAATTTTTAAAATTCTAAGGGCTTTCCAAGGTCTGCAAGAAACTAAACCATTTCTGTGACGTTTTTGCTGTGTTCATTTGCCATGAACAAGAGATGTTGGCCCAGAGAGGGCAAGGGGCTTACCCAAGACCACACAGTTGCTAAGAGTCAGGGGCCAGGCAGAACTTTGTCCATTCCACTTAGAGAGCCCAGCCTTCCATGAATGAGGCAGGAGCACAGGTAGATAGATGGCTGAGGACACCTCCAACCCTTTGTGCTCACCTGCCCCACAAGTCATGGTGGGGGGAGGGGGAATTGAGCTATGGTCTAAAATCCTCCTGTGACCCAAACTCTGGAGTGACACATTAAGTCCCCCAGGCCAAAAACCTGGCAACATCGTGGATTCCTCCCTTTCCTTTAATGATAATGTCATTTAAACAATGAATACTTATTCCATAATTAGAAGGCTGTCTCTGTCCCCTGTCCTTGTTCTGGTCCCAGTGTGACAGGCATTATTGTGCTCTCCCAACCTCTTTTTTTCTTTACCATTGAGGAATCTGAAGCACAGACAAGGGGAGTGACTTTTCCCAGATTTGAGATTCTACCTGGGTCATGTCCATTCTCCCTTCGAAAGAGCTCTTGCATTTGTCCCCACCCCCACTTACCCACCCAGGTACTAACTCCAAAATACCGAGTCCTCTCCTAGTAATTGACATTTGAGCAGAGACTGGAATAAAACAAGGGAGGCAGCCATGAAGATATGACAGGAAAAATTGTTTCCAGGTGGAGAGAACAGCCAGTGCAAAGGCCCTGGGGTTGGGAGCCTCAGGAAGGGCAAAGAGACCTGGGCACCTGCAGCCAAGTGAACCAAAGAGAGAATGTGGGAGGTGAGGCCCATGATGCAACCTGAGACGACATCATGCAGTGCCATTCAGACCATGTGAGGAGAGAGAGTCCCTCTGGCTGTGGTTGGGGAACAGACTGTTGGGGGCAAGAGATGAAGTGAGAAAGCAGCTGCAGTAGTCCAGGTGGGAGATGACGGTGCTGGACTGGGGTGGAATCAGTGGACGGGAGAAGCAGTCAGGTTCTGGATCCATTTTGAAGGTGGAACACGCAGATTGGCTGAGAGGTTGCTCGTGGGCGTGAGAGGGTGGAGAGAGACCAAGGATGACACCGAGGATATTCTGGGTGGAACATTTATTTGGATGGAGGGGGGTGCTCGATGAAGAGATGGGACATAGATGGTTTGGAGAACACAGGTTCCAGGAAGTAAAGCACTAACCCGTTCCTGGCTGGTGAGGAGAGGCAGAGGGAGAGAGAGAATGAGAGAGAACTGAACGGATGGAGGGGGAATAGTAAAAAGCTGGTTAACTGAGATGGGGACAACTCAAGTAAAAGGGGGTTTGGGGCAGAGAAATTCGTATTGAATTTTGACCAGATCAAGCCTGAGTTGCCTATTAGGCTTGTAAAAGGCAAAGTGGCGGAAGTGGCCGGACCCAGGAGTTCAGAGGTCCAGTCAGGGAGAGACTGGGACGGTCAGCAAGTGGGTATTGGTGGCATTTGAGGCAGTGGAAGCTAAGTAAAAGCAGGAGGAGAGGAGAGGGGGGACGGGAGAGGGAGGGAAGGAGGAGTGGAAGCGGGCGGGGATCAGCAAAAGGGACCCAGGAAAAGCGGCCAGACAGGTGGGAGGGAATCTGGGCTGCAGAGGAACCCCTCCCACGAGGCTGGACGTGCCCCAGCAGGGAGGAGGGCTGGCCAGGAGGTCGGGTCCGGGATGCATCGCTGAGAACTGTCCTGGGGATCCAGGGCGGGGACGCCCCTGGTGCCCATACCTGGAGCGGTCTCGTGGCGCCGCCCGTGGTCCTACGTGAACATTAACGTCCCCCTCTCCCAGAGTGTCAGGTGCGGACCGTCAGATGCAGGATCTCGGAAGTTCTAGGCCCTAGCGAGTAGAGATGCTGGAGAGACGGTGGCCGCCAGGGGGGCGCCGAAAGCCCACACCCGGAACCAGCTGGCCTGGAGGTTCCCAGGTGACCCTAACTCCCCCTCACCCTTACTCAAGACCCCTCAAAGGACCACATGGCAGCAGGCGGGATAAAAGCTAGACACCCCCCTAGGCGAGGGGCAACGCTTTCTGAATGGGTGGAGCAGATTGGAGGCGGGGGTCGGCAGGGGTCCTCGACATGGAGAGGTGATGGAAGGGCGAGGGCCAGAGGGACCACAGGAGAGACAGGGATCCTGCCATGAAGGGCGCGTGTAGATCCCGGTGGGGGCGAGGGCAGGAGGGGCGGAGACAGGTAGTCAAAGGTTTTTGTCACTTTGCTGTAGGCAAGGCGTGTCAGGCCTCACCTCTGACTACTCCCCTGTCCCACCTGCCCTGTACCTTCCCCCATTTGCCAGGCAGAGACCTTACCCAGAACCCCTAGGGGCTGGGAGGCATCATTTCAGCCCATCCATCCATCACTGGATCCATCTATCCATCTATCAATCCATCCATTTCCATCCACTTGTCTGTCCCTTGGTCCATCCATTTATCCATGCAACCAAACATAAAGAGTGCATGCTGTATGGTTTCGTTTATACGAAGTTCTAGAACAGGCCAAACTCACGTATGTATGGTGAGAGAGGATTGTGGTGACCCTTGTTGGGTAACTGACAGGGAAGATGCGTGAGAAAACTTCCTGGGGAACCGGAAATGACCTGTATCTTGATATGGGAGGTGGTTAAATGGTGTTATACATGTGAAAATTACACTGAGCTGTAACTTTAATATTTGTGCACTATACTGTGTTTAAAAGGTAATTTTTTAAAAAAGGGGGATGGTCAGGGAAGGCCTCGCCTAGGAGATGACGTTTGAATAAACACTCCTGTCACCAGCACCACTGAAAGATCCAAGGCTTCTGCAGGTACCGTATTCCTCAGTGTAGCCCGCACCAAAATACTTGCCCTAGTTCCTTGGGTACCATATTCACTAGAATATGTCACACGAGAGTCCCGCCTCTTACCGTTTGCACCTGTGTCGGTGGCTCAGTAGGCCCCATGTGAATGAAAGAGGCCTGATGGAAACTCGGTGGGACTTTGGACAAATCTGCCTCCAGTGGAAGAAGAGCCTATAAGCCCTACTTTACAACATTTAAAATTGGAAATATGCCCTTTCCCTTTAAGGATGTAAATTGGCTTCTTATCGGCCAAGGTCCAGTCTGCAAGGAAGTGAACCCCCTGCCCCCATTCTCCCCCCTCCAACTTGCCTGAATTCTAAGCGCCTGGTGCTTGCCTAGAAAGAGATAAGAATTATCACAGGGAGAGGAAGATAAGAATTCTCCTGGTGTTAACAAATGACTTAGTTTGCATTCCTGTTTCACAGACATTTAAAAAAAATACATTTATTTATTATTTTTGGCTATGTTGGTTCTTTGTTGCTGCGCGCGGGCTTTCTCTAGTTGCAGCGAGAGGGGGCTACTCTTCGTTGCGGTGGGCGGGCTTCTCATTGCAGTGGCTTCTCTTGTTGCACAGCATGGGCTCTAGAGCACACGGGCTTCAGTAGATGCGGTGCGTGGGCTCAGTAGTTGTGGCTCGTGGGCTCTAGAGAGGCAGGCTCAGTAGTTGTGGCTCGCGGGCTTAGTTGCCCCGCGTCATGTGGGATCTTCCCAGACCAGGGCTCGAACCCGTGTCCCCTTCATTGGCAGGCAGATTCTTAACCACTGCGCCACCAGGGAAGCCCCACATACATTTTTTATACTATTCAATTGTATCCATTAATATAAGAGACTCTCTAATAAGCTTACTAAATACTTTCTTAAAGATGCATTTATCTGACAAGTATTTACTGAGTGCTTGCCGTGTGCCACTCACCACTTTAGATGCTGGACACATACCAGGAGGGAAGAAAAAACAGAAAAACACAGAGTGCACATTCTAGGCGGGGGAGACGGCTAACAGCTTAAAAAAACAAACAACAAAAAACTAAAGTAAGATACATAGAATGTCAAGGGCATAAGTGCCATGAGAAAAAGGGGGTACAGAGGGCTGGAGGAGGTGTTGCAATTTTAAATAGGGTGTCAGGGAAGAAATGACATTTGAGCAAAGATCTGAAGGAAGTAAGGAAAGAGCCCTGTGACTGTCTGAAGGAAAAGTGTTCTAGGCAGTGGGAACAGTAAATGCAAAAATCTCTGAGGAGGGGACTTCCCTGGTGGGCCAGTTGTTAAGAATCCGCCTTCCAATGTTGGGGAACTAAGACCCCACATGCTGTGGGGCAACTAAGCCTGCCCGCGGCAACTACTGAGCCTGCGCACTCTGGATCCCATGCACCACAACTAGAGAGAGGCTCACGCGCTGCAACAAAGATCCCGCGTGCCTCCACTAAGACCCAACGCAGCTAAATAAATAAAAAGATAAAACAGACAAACCCCAAAATCTCTGAGGTGGATACATGCTAAAATGCAGACAAACCTCGAAAAAGTTATGCTAAGTCAGACACAGAAGATCATGTAGGGACTTCCCTGGAGGTCCAGTGGTTAAGACTTCGCCTTCCAGTGAAAGGGTGCATGTTCATTCCCTGGTCAAGGAGCTAAGATCCCACATGCCTGGTGGCCACACACACACACACAAAAGCATAAAGCAGAAGCAATATTGTAACAAATTCAATAAAGACTTTAAAAATGGTCCCCATCAAAAAAAAAAAAAAACTTTAAAAAAAATCACGTATTGTATGATTCCATTTACACGAAATGTCCAGAACAGGCAAATCCATAGAGACAGAAGGTAAATTAGTGGTTTCCAGTGGCTGGGGGGAGGGGGGAGTGGGGAGTGACTGCTTAATGGATACAGGCCTCCTTTTGGGGTGATGAAAATGTCTTGGAACTAGATAGAGGTGCCGGTTGCACAACATTGTGACTGTACCAAATGCTTCTAATGTTAAGTGTTAGATTAGGTGTATTTTACCACAGTTAAAACACACACAACTCCCATCTCCCATCGCCACCATTTCCTATAAGAAATGATGACAAGACCATTTTTTAAAAAAACAGGATGTACTCTGTGAATGTACCAAACGCCACTGAATCGTACATTCTAAGATGGTTAATTTTATGTGATGTGAATTTAACCTCAATTTTTAAAAAAGGAAAAAAACTCCACAAAACCTCAAAAAACTCTGAAGAAGCGTGTCAGTTTTGTTCTGGGAAGAGCAAGGAGGCCAGAATAGTTGGAGCGTAGTGAGGAGGGCATAAGATCAGAGAGGTAAAGAGGGGGTCAGAACATCTGGGCCTGTGGTCCACGGTGATGACTTTGGGTGATGAAGCCGGGAGTGAGCAGACGCTGGTGGGGACCGGCGCCCCCTGGCGGCCGCGTAGGGAACAGGCTGTGAGGGAAAGTAGGGCAGAGCAGGAGCTCCCCGAGTCCTTCCCGGAGGTGGTAGGGTCTCCAACAGCGCCCGCAGGTGGAGGTGCAGAGGGGTGGGTACATCCGGGATACACTGTGAAAGTAAATCCATCAACACTGACTGATCTACAAAGAAAGAAACCAATGGACTCCAAGTTTTTGGTTTTTTTTTTTGCCTGGTCTGGAGTTGCCATTTCGAGATGGGGAAGACCGGAGAAGGAGGGGCCCAGAGGTGGGGTGGGCGAATCAGGACCTCAGGTTGCTGGTGCCCGTTAGGCGCCCAATTGTCGGTGGCAAGTAGACAGTTGGATGTAAAAACCTGGCAGTCAGGAGTGGAAGTATGCATTTGGAGTTTGCATTAATTATATCCCAAACCCGTGAAAAATGCCCATTCTCTCCGTACCTAGTGCAGTAGAGTAGAAATTTCATAAAGAGATTCCTGGCAGCCCCCTCAAGCCCACACACAATGGAACAGCGAACAGCGTGGTGTGGTTTGTGTTTTAGACTTTTTCTTTTGCGTACCCTCCTCCCTCTGGGTCTGACCAGGGTTACCAGTTGTGTCAGGGTCCCCAAACCAGCCCCGTGTTCAGGAATTTGCTAGAAGGTCCTAGAGGAGTCCGTATAGAGTTGATGGATTGATTTCTTTTGGCCGTGCCATGCGGTTTGCGGGATCTCAGTTCCCCGACAGGGATTGAACCCGGGACACAGCAGAGAAAGCCGGGAATCCTAACTGCTAGGCCACCAGGGAACTCCCTAGAGTTGATTTATTATAGTGACATAGTAGGACACGCAGCAGATCATAATGGGAGAGTCTGGAGAAATCCGCGTGCAAGATTCCTTATGTTCACTCCCTCCCATGAGGGCTCACCCTGAGCACGTTTCCCCAGCAATGAAAATGCAGCAATGTGTATGCAATGTTTCTGCACAGAGAAGCCCATTAGAGGGACTTCCCTGGTGGCACAGTGGATAGGACTCTGCGCTCCCAATGCAGGGGGCCCAGGTTCCATCCTCGATGGGGAACTAGATCCCACATGCATGCCGCAACTAAGAGTTCGCATGCCACAACTAAGGAGCCCATGTGCCGCAACTAAGACTCGGTGCAACTAAATAAATATTTTTTTAAAAAGTTATTGGTTAAAAAAAAAAAAGAAGAAGTCCATTAGAGACTCAAGACCCAAGTGTTTTGGAGAGGCTATTCACGTAGGTACCCTCTACCCAGCATATACTCAAATTCCAGACTTCCAGAAGGCAAGCAGACATCAGCAGCATAAACCATATTGTTTTGTACAGTCTAGGCAGACTGAGCATTCTTATCTTTAGGAAAGTTTCATATCAGTGGAGGAAAATGTTTATCAGCCCATTTCCCCAATGCTAGGCGAGGGCCAACCGTGCATGCAGACTTTTCTAAGGCTAGCAGACCCAAGACTGCTATAGTAATTGCTTCTGGCACTCTAGCTCCCTCACCCCCTTGAGGCCTGCCGGTTGAATCTTTATCTCTCCAAGAGGCCAAGTGGCAGTGATGGATTTGAACAAGATGAGAAGCCAGATAAGAAAAAAAAAAAAAAGCATAAGCTCTAAAAGAAGATCTAAAACCCTTCAACTTCTCTAAGAAAATAGAGGAAGAAATTTTAGTGACCTTAGGTTTGATGTAGATACCTTATATATGACACCCAAAATGATGAAGTATAATTAAAGGAAAAAATACACTGGACTCATCAAAATGAAAGTCTTGCTCTTCAAAAGACACTGTTGCAGAAATGAAAAGGCAAGCCACAGACTGGGAAAATATTTGCAAAACAGATATCTGACAAAAGACATATCTAGAATATATAAAGAACTCTTACAATTTAATAAGAAGAAGACAACTCAATAAAAAATGGGCAAAAGATTTGAGGAAATAGACACTTCATCAGAGAAGACATAGGACTGGCAAATAAGGGCATGAAAAGACTTCATTAATATTTAGGGAAATGCAAATTTAAGTCACAATGAGATACTCCCCTAGGTCCATTGGAATGTTGAAATTAAAAAGACTGATTCTCCCAAGTGCTGGCGAGGATGAGGATGAGGATGGAAAACTGGAACTCTGGCACCCTGCTGGTGGGAATATGAAATGTTACAACCACTGTGGACAAGTTTGGCAGTTTCTTAAAAAGTTAACCATACACCCACCCTCTGATCCAGGGCTTCTACACCTAGGTATCTACAAGACAGAGGAAAGCAGGTGGCCGTGCAAAGACGTATGTGCATGAAGATACAGAGCAGCTTTGTGAAAAACTGAGGGAGCCCCCCAGGCAGGACCAAGCCCTGAAGTTCACGGGGCTCCCGGGACAGGTCTCCCAGCAGGCGCTGCTCTAATTGCTAAAACCTTAGGCCTTGGGACGGGCTCGGGGCTCGGGGCAGCCAGCGCCTAGTGGGAGGGCGAGGCTCAGCAAGGGGTGGACTCGCCAAGGCCACCCAGCCAGGTCTGGCTCTTGGGACCTGCAGGTCCCACGTCAGCAGCCCCAGCGAAGCTGAATGTGAGGAGGAGCGAGGGGGTAACCCCAGACGGCAAGGGGCACCCTGAGGTCACTGTCCCGCCCCTCACATCCCCGATGGAGGGCTTCCCCCAACCCCCGCCTGGGCTCAAGGTATCTCGGTTCGTCACCGCCCTGGCCTCCTGGTCCTGTGTGTGCAGCACCTGGGGGCTGTTGGCGAAGATGAAGGTGGGGTGCAGCACGGCACCGTGCTTGGTCTCGGTGTGGGAGATCTGGAGAAGCCGAAGGCGGGCGCCCATGACAGAGGCCTCGGACCTGCTCTTCCCGCTGCCAGGTTCCCTCCTCCTCGTCAACTCAAAGTCCCCTCCTCCAGGAAGCCCTCCCTGACCTCCTCCCAGGCTGGTCAGGTGCCCCCTTTGGATGCCTCCAAACTTAGCCCCGCCCACTCTGGGTCTTCTCCGTCTGGGGACAACATATATCAGGGTCTCGGTGAATGTTTGTTGAATGAATGAATGAAAGAGTGAATATTACTAAACAGTTTGGACCTGTCTAGAGGGCACTGGGGGGCCCATAGAGAGGAGTGACAGGGTCAGGTCAGTGCTTCAGGACACGCTCCAGGCTCCCTCTCAGGCGGGGGCCTCTGCACATGCTGGTCCCATGAATGGTGGAGTCAGGGTCCTCCCCAGACAGGCCCGGTCTGCGGAGGGCTCAGTGGTCGTCCCTGGGGTGGGAGTGGGGCACACACGGAGGAGCCACAGCCTCAGGGAGACCCTGGCCCCGTTCAGAACGACAGTCAGATGGGGTGCCCCGCCGCTAGCTTTACCTGCATCCAGGTGTTGAAGACATTGAAAGCGTGATGGGGTTCCGGGTCACTCTCCAGGGCCACCAGGTTAGACACAGAGCCTCGGGCAGCATCTTCCCTGGGGCAGGGATGAGGCAGAGGCTGGACCTCCTGGCTTCTCAGAAGTCCAGGCCTCCTTCAACCCTTGGAGCTTTTGGGGGTCCCTGACAACTCCCCATCCCACCTGCCCCACCCCACCTGCCCCACCCCCTTTTCTCCGTCTTGCCGACAGGAAGGTGGTTCAGAGCACGGGCTCCACAGCCAGACAGCGGGGTCATATCCATGCTCTGTGCCTGGTGTGACCTCATCCAAGTACCTCAGTTTTCCCATCTGTAAAATGGGATAACACATTTCCTGCCATTTAGGCCTGAAGGAGGCTTTTGTTTCATTGTGTATTTACTAACAGAGCTGCCTTCCCTGATCTATTTACAAAACTCCCCAGCCCAGCACTCCCTGCCATCCTTCCTGGATTTATTTTTCTTCCCAGCACTCACTATGCTCTAAATAAATAGGAATCCTTATTTATTTATGATTTCCCATGTCCGTCTCCCTGACCATAACATGAGCCCCAGGAAGCAGGGACCATGTCTGTTTACTGCGTGTGCCCGAGCCTGGGCGAGGGTCACTGTGAGGTTGTGAGTGGGAGCCTCCATGTGCTGTGTGATTGGGCTGCAGTGTCTCTGCCTGGGTGTGTCCCTGGGGTGGTGTGTAGTTGTGCAATGGTGTTCATGCCCAGATGCATCCAAGTGAGAGTCTGTCTGGGAGACTGGCTGGGTTATTGGTAGGTTAATGGTGTGTGTGTGTGTGTGTGTGTGTGTGTGTGTCCGTGGGCATTACTGATCATGTCTCTGTGTGCAGCTGTGCGGTTGTGTATCAATGTCCGTGGCCAAATTCAGCAGTGTGTGCTCTGTATACAATTGTGTGTCCCAGTGAGCGGGATCTCTGTGTGAGCTGTTGTGTCTCTGTCCGGATACATGTGTGTTGTGTTATTGTCCAGGGTACAGTTGTGTGTTCTACCACGTGGCCGGGTAGAGGCGGCAGCCATCGTGCGTGAGTTGCGCACTTGGAGGTGTAGTTGCTGTGACCCTGGTTGCGTATGGGCTGGGCTGTTGGATAGGGAGAGCCTGGTGTGCTTTTGTGTCATTGTGTAGCAGAATAGAGGTTTGTGCTGTTGCGTTGTGTCTCTGGCTGGGCTGTGGTTTGTCTGGATGTGCAACTGTGTAGCCAGGTAAGGGGGAGAGCTGTGTGTTACCATTTGTGTGTGTGTGTGTTTGTGTGAGAGAGAGTGAGTAAGGGATGGATTCCCAACCCCAGAAGCATGACTACTGCTTCCAGCCTCCTCCGCTCCTGGGCAACAGAGACCTCTTTGTTCTCAGTGGCAGAAGGGGGGTGTCTCTCACTCTTCAGGCCCTTGGCAAGTTCTCAGCCCTAAGCCCAGTCAACAAAACAGCCTCTGAGCATCTGCCCTGTGCCCAGCCACTTGCTGGGTGTGCTGAGAAAATGTCAGACCTGGGACAAACAGAGTGGTTGGGGCAGTGATGGGGGAGCCCCACGGGGACCCTGGCCAGCCTGAGGGGTTTGGGTGACCTTCCTTGAGGACGGCATTGTTAGAAGATAATTTTGGGGAAGAAAGGGAAAATCATGACTCATACAGATCTAAAAGTGAACACATGTTAAAGATTTCACTTAACACTGTCAGGTGTTATAACTGGTTCAAAGGAAAATCAACAAACAGACGCATTTATAGATCAGGAATATTGAAACAAAAATGCAAATAGAGGCAAAACATTTGGGGGGGTCTTATGGTCTGAATGTTTGCGTTCCCCCGAAGATGATGGTACTAGGAGGTGGGGCCTTTGGGAGGTTCTTAGGTCATGTGGGTGGATGAGATTAGTGCCCTTATAAAAGAGACCCCAGAGACATCCCCTGCCTCTTCCATCAGGTGAGGACACAGTGAGAAGGCGGCAGCTATGAACCAGGAGGAAGGCCCTCACTCAGCCATGCTGGCACCTTGATCTTGGACCTTGAAGCCTCCAGAGCTGGGAGCAATAAATTTCCGTTGTGTATAAGCTATAAACTGTAGTATTTTGTTATAGCAGCCCAAACGGACTAAGGGAGAGAGGGTTGTCCCTCCACCAGACAGAATTCATTTGCATGCCTGTACTGAAGAATTATTTTGTAATGCCGTCACTTATCTACAATTTATGGAGTTGTAAAACAGAACCCCATAGAATCAGATAACTCTGAATGGCTTGTTACAGGCTGAATTATGTCCCACCAGAATTCATATGTGAAGTTCTAACCCCCAGTACCTCATAATGTGACCTTATTTGGAAACAAGGTTGTTGCAGATGTAATTACTTAAGATGAGGTCATACTGGCATAGGGTGGGCCCTAATCTAAAATGACTGGGTCCTGGGAATTCCCTGGTGGTAAGACTCCGCACTTCCACTGCAGGGGGCATGGGTTCAATCACTGGTCAGGGAACTAAGATCCCACATGCGACGGGGCATGGCCAATAAATAAAATAAAGATAAAATAAAATAAAGTAAATAGGGAAATTTCGACACAGACATGCACACAGGGAGAGTGCCACGTGAAGCTGAAGGCAGATGTTGGGTGGTGCTCTTAGAAGCCAAGGAACACCAAAGATTGCCAGCAAAACACCAGAAGCTAGGAGAGAATCATGTAACAAATTCTTTCTCACAGACTTTAGAGGGAACTAACCCTGCTGACACCTTGATCTCTGCCTTCTGGCCTCTAGAATCGTGAAATAAATTTCTGGGGTTTAAGCCACTCAGTTTGTGGTGCTTTGTGATGACAGCCCTAGCAAACTAATACAGATGTAATATAGAGAAGTTATAGTTTATCACAACACAAAATTTTCCCTACAATATGTTGGAGCTGATTTCTGGAGGATAAACAGGATCAGACAGTAGGAGAGGGTAGAAACAGCATGTGCAAAGTCCCAGAAGCAGGTGAGTGGGTGAGGTCCCTGATTCCACGTGGCTAAGGCACTAAGAGAGGGGCAAGAAGGGAACAATGGAACCAGTCAGGGGCAGAGCATGCTAAGGCTTGGGGTTCTTTTGCTTGTTTTCTTGGCCAAGCCGGACAGCTTGCGAGATTTCAGTTCCCCCACCAGGGACTGAACCCCGGCCACAGTAGTGAAAGCCCGGAATCCTAATCACTAGGCCACCAGGGAACTCCCAAGGCTTGGGATTTTGTTCTGAGGACGCTGGAAGCCTGAAAAAGGCCTCTATTTATGGGACACTGACCAGCCCAGCCACATGTTACCTGCTCTACATCAGAGGCTCATTATATCTTTCCAAGACCACTGAGATCAGAGGACACACAGCCAGCAAAAGAGGTGGGGTGGAACTTGAACCATGTCTGCCAAGTGCCCCAAGATGTCAGGGTCACAGCAGGTGAGGACCAGCGGATCAAAGACAGAAGCTGCGGTGGGAAGACCTCGGGCAGAGCTAAGGGCAGGGACTTTGTCTATTTTTTCACTGCTGTATCTTCGGAACCTATGACTGCAGGTAGGTACCCAGTACGTATTTGTTAGATGGGTAAATATTCTCTGAAGGCGATTGTGCCCATCTTCCGGAGGAGGAAACTGAGGCTCAGAGAAAGGCATCGCGTCCTAAGCCTTTAACTCAGCTGCCAGCTTCCAGCGCTTTCCATGAACACCTTGCCACAGAGAGGACTGGAAGGCGCAAAAGGGGGGGTTGCCAAGCTGATCGGGCGGCGCCCGGGTGCGGATGCCAGGCTTTAATAAGGCAGCGGGGGCCCTGGAGCGCTCACTGGAAACCCCAGCTTCAGGGGCTGCCCTGAGTACCCCAAATCCTATCGGATTCGGCCTTCTCGGCCTCTCCGCTGCACCCTGCCTCTCCGCCTCCGCCGCCCCCGCCCCCGCCCCCAGGTCCTCGCTGCAAAACAACTTTCTTCGCTTGTACTTCCGTTTCCTCCTAGTAGCAGTTGGTCCTGAACCCCCGCCCCGCGAGGCCATACCATTCCAGCCCGGAGGGGGAGATCCGGGAGGGGGCGCGCAAAGTCTTCTCCCGGGACTCCCTCTGCCGGCATGCTCCCTGACCTCACAGGGCGAGAGGAGGGAGATTTGCGTCGGGGCCCTCAGGGTGGTGGTGGGCCGTAGGGCCCCCCTCGTCCCCGCTGTAGGGCCTTTCTCCCCTCATCCCCCCCCTCGGCGTTGGTCCGCTCTGTGGAACGCCCAGTACCAGGCCTCTCTGCGCATGCTCCGCCTAGGGGCTCCCACCTCACCTTTTCTCGGCGCGGTGCGTATCGGGTGTTCGGACTGTAGCGGATGCTCCGGTCCGGAATCATGGCTGTTCCCGTTCGAGTCGTTTATTGGTGAGCACGAGGCCCGGAGGTTCCCTCTTCGAATCCCGCCCGGGCCCCGCCCTGTCCTAGCGGAGCCGGGCGCTGGGGGCGTCGGGGGCAGGACCCATGGGGATCCTTCCACTGGGAAAAGGATTCCGTGGGGGTGGGAAACAGAGGGCGTTGATTTCTCTGCCCTCCCCTCCCGTCCCCAGTTTGTAACATTCTAGACGTCTCAGGTCACAAAAGGTAGAACTGCGACACGTGTGTGTTGTTTTAACCCCCCCGATTCCGGGACTCAGTGTGGGGAGCAGGTGGGGGTCAGTGTGTAATGGGAGAGGAGGTTCCGTCAGCGCTTCGGTTTCCCCTCTCCCAGTACCTGGAACAGTCGTGGGGTGGGGCCGGCCAGAGTCCAGGAGGTTCGAGAAGCTTCCGGCGTGCGTTTGGCAAGGACTTGAATGCATACAGTGGATGCCTTTCGCTACTAACCCTAGTCTTTTTCTGACCTCGCTTTTCCCGTCTGTAGAGGGAGTTATCTTAACGTTACCGCGGAGGGAATGCTGTGTGTTGGGTGTTAAACATTTGATCTCATTGTTCCGTTCCGAGTGAAAAAGTGCCAGGTCGGCAGAGAATGTTCTGTCCTGTAGACTGCTTGATCGCCCTGGCACCTAGGACTGTGCTGGCATGCACAGGCATGCTGGCCTGTAGGCGCTGAATAAATACATGTTAAGTGAATTTCCTCTCCCGGAAACCCCTTGAGTGGGGGTGGGGGAGGGTGTGTGTCTAGGTCCATTTTACAGGTGAGGAAACTGAGGCTGGGAGTGGGGCAGTGGCAGGTCGGTAGCTCGAGGTTCAGGCTGCAGATCACAGATTACCCGAATCTGGGTCCACTGGCTGTCATGTCTGTGAGATGTCCAGAGGGGGTTATGAAAGGCTCAGATCTGTCACAGCATTAGCGGTGTCCCTGACCGCTCGGTCACGCAGCGGGTGAAGTGAAATTTTGAGGCCCGGGGGGCCTGTGCACCAGACTCCAGTTCCAAAATAGTCTCCCGTGGGGGGTTGGGGAGGCGTTTAGATTTCATCCTCGGGCCTGGCAGGACCTTGGGGATCCAGGAATAATGGTTTCCTTTGGACGGGAGGGGGTGGAGCTGTTATTTCAGCAGTTGTCCTAACCCAGTTCTCTCCATTGTCTCCGCCTCTGTTCTGCCTCATGCTGTGGCCTCTCCTTGTCTCTCCTTGTTTGAATTTCCTTGCGTGGGTGGCTCTCTCCTTCCTGTGCCCCTGCCCCCCCATCTGTGTGCTGCCCCCCAACACTCGGGCGTGTCTCTCCTTTCTCTTGAGGGTGTCTGTGCCTTGCTTGGTTTTGTCATCTGTGTCCCTCTTCATCTCCTCCTGCCCCCCC
The DNA here is from genome assembly GCF_964341445.2 of Mesoplodon mirus. NCBI lineage: Eukaryota > Metazoa > Chordata > Mammalia > Artiodactyla > Ziphiidae > Mesoplodon > Mesoplodon mirus. The sequence goes on from NC_138995.1 coordinate 57,646,970, forward strand.
ATTTCCCTCTATCTCTGCTCCTGCCTCTCCCTGGATCCCCACCGTCTCCCTCTCTCTCCCGGGACCCACTCTCTTGGACACTCCCACCAGTGGCGCTTGAGGCTACAAGTCCAAGGTAAGCAGAGTGGTCCCAAGAGGCACCCCTGGAAGATGGGGGAGGGGACTAGCTGGCGTGGCTCCTGTAGACCCCTTTTGTGACCTCCCACCCCCTTTTGCAGTATCTTCAGCTTAAGAAGAAGTTAGAAGATGAGTTCCCTGGACGCCTGGACATCGTGGGTCCTGGGGATGGGGAAGGAGTCAAACATGGGTCACGTCCGTCCCTCAGCCCTGGGTGTCCGTCCTTCAGCCCTGGATGGCAGCGGGGGTGGTGTGGGTCAGCCCCACCCTTCACCCCCATTTTCCATTCCTTGGGCAACGGCGGGTGTCCCCAAGAGGGCATCTCAGCCCTGCCAACACCTCTCCCTCTTCCCAGTGTGGCGAGGGGACGCCCCAGGTCACCGGTTTCTTTGAAGTGTTGGTAGCGGGGAAGTTGGTTCACTCCAAGAAGGTATGTCTGTCTGTCCATTCTGCCCCATTTTGGGCTAGTGGGGTGTTGGGACTGGGGTTGGCGTCTTGGTCCCAGCTCATCCCTCGCCTCTTCCTCCCTTCTCCAGGGAGGCGATGGCTATGTGGACACGGAGAGCAAGTTTCTGAAGCTGGTGGCCGCCATCAAAGCCACTTTGGCTCAGGCCTGATGGGCCCTGAAGGCAGAGGTGAGGGGGACCCAGCTCCTAGACACAGTACTGACGACTCCGTGTTCCTAACGTGCTCCAGACCCGAGTACTAGTGTCCAGCCCAATACCAGAACAAGTAGCAGTTTCCATGTTGTTCTCTGGATCATAGAACACTTTTTAGCACTTTCTGAGCCTGCTTTTCAATTTTCAAGCCTATACGTTCTAGATGAGCCCCAAACCCAACCTATCCTGGAACTGGGCCCTGGTTACTAACCTAGTCCATAACCAAGCTCTGGCTCCTGGCTTTTGAGAGCCTAGAAGCACTTTCTGCCCCCCTCTAAGCTTGAGTGCCAGTTCCCACCCCACAGTGGGAACGTGCTAGCACTGAGTGTCCTGTGCCAGGATACTGTGGACCCAGGTACCTGCCCCCAGCATGCTTTGCACCAGGAACCTGCTTCTCAAACGCTTTGAACTCAAGTTCCATTTCTTATCGCCCTCACTAGAGCAGAGTGAGGTTGCTTTCAGTGGGAATTTGGACCCGCAAATTTGAATTCAAGCAGTACAAAAATATGAATGTCTTGCCTCCTGTGCAGCTCTGAAAAGAAGTGTCTCCCCAAATTAAAAAAAGAAAATCAAGAATTTTCCAAAGCTGCATGGGCTGGCGATGTGTGGGCTGTTGCTGTAGGGGGGTGGGGGGGTGCCACCTTTGTGGGGTTTGAAGTCCTAAAGACAAACAGCGCATCCCTTGCGTAAACACACCATTTGCCACCTCCAAACTGTCAGTAACTCAAAGGCATTTGCTTAAATCAGCACAAGGTTTGCTTGGATTCCAGAGGAGTCCACCAATGGATGAGTTCATCTAAAATAAGTAAAAATGGGATTTACGTAAGAGAAAAGAGGGGAAGAATGATTCTTGTTCGCGTGGTTTTTGAGTGCAGTTTCAGGAGTCTCGAGACCACCGTCAAGCTCAGCGATTCTCCTGAAGGACTCAGAGAACTCAGCAGAGCTGTTTTACTCACGATTGCAGTTTATTACAGCGAAAGCTTAGAGATTAAAGTCAGTGAAGTGACTCCCTTTAATCAGGCCTCTCTCCCTGTAGTCTGAAGCCCCCTCCCCCCCTTCTCTCTGCGCAGTCCAGTGACATTGGCCCAGCCCCTCTCGGCAGACGCTTCATGACAGGAAGGACTGAAATGTCTCGTGGACGCCTGGTCCTTCCCTGATGTTCTCACGGCTGCCGGTTGGGGTAGAGATGGACAGCCCTGGTCTTTGCCTGCGTGTGTGGGAGTGTGCGTGTGTCCCCAGGAGTCTAACTTTGCACGCTGGTCCTGCTTCCTTCCTTTCCCCCCGCTGTCCCGCATCTCCCTGCACCGCCCCCCATGTCTTCCTTCTACCCTCTGGTGTTTGGGGCGGTCCTGCTCCAGGCTTCCTTTTCAAGGGGAAGCCGAGAGCGGATCAGGACGGGTGAGTCTCACATTTCAGCAGTGATTGCAATGGTTCACAACTCAATAAATGTTGATGAGGTTAAAATGTGCCTGTGTCTGCGTGTGTCCATTTTACCCCGGAACCTCCTCCCCCTGGTCTCCAGTCCAGGAAATTAGTGATATGTACAGAGCTATAACTAACTTCAGGGTTGAACTTTCAGTGGTCCCCAAAGCCAAGGTTACTGTGGTCTCTGGACGCCACCTGGACTTGCGTGTAACCATCACTGGTATAAGTCCTCCAGTGTGAAGTGGGTCCCTGGTTGCTGTGTTCAGGAGAAAGCTGGCAATGATTGGAAGAAGGGTGCTGGGTGGTGTCATAGATCGTGTTTTGGGGCCCTGTATCTCACCCCCTCCTCGCGTGCATGCCTTACCCCCTTTACCGTCCTCACCTCCTAACTTTGGGGTTGATCACATGACTTGCTTTGGCCAATGGAATGAGGCAGAAGTCACAGGAGTCAGGTCTGAGCCTGGGTCTCAAGATGCCTTGTTCTTCTGCCAGTGTTGAGAACACTGGGAAGGGCCTGGAGGTCTCACGGGCCCACTTCCTAATATTAAATGTGACAAGACTGTATAAGCGTTAGGGGTGACTGGCCACTTTTGTACATTGTACAAACCACAGTTAATTCATTTTTTAAGAACTCCGTCTTGCCATTATCCCAGCTGATTACGGTTGGGATGGGGCCTGAAGATGTGTGGGAGTCACTGAGGTTTTAAAAACTACCTTTAGGATCCATTTTGTAAAGGGCAGGTCCTGGCGGGTATTAATAAATGTATTTTGAAATTTCAAAATTTAAAAGAGGTTCTTCAGAAGTCCTTTCACTGAGGGCCATTACCTCTTACATGCATCTGCGTATCCTGAAAAGTTGATTCAAATCATTAAGACATGAACAAAATTTAGTCTGTATAAAATCCACTAGAATATTTATAAAAGGTGCCCCAAACAGGAGGATGCTATTTTTGTTTTGACGGCTCTCACCTTCATTGTGGGGTGACAAATTGGGAGCTCTAACAGTTCTCCTACAAAAACTCTGGAAAATACTGTAGCAAATGAACCATGCCTGGTTATGCCTCAATTCACCCTTTCTGAGCCAGGCTGTTGGGTGGCCTGGGTGAGGTGAGGAAATCCACTAGACACTACAAAGAAGCACCTGGATGCAAAAGTCCAATCTCGAAGGTTTCTAAGTTGGAGACGTCTAAGAAACCACAGCTGGAAGAGACCAGTCATTGGGCAAAAGATAAGCGGATAAGTGTCTGAAAATTAGAAAAAATCACAGCCTCAGAAATACTTTTTTCTTTAAAAATAGCTTTACCAAGATATTAGATACCATGCAATTCACCCATTTAAAGTATACAATTCAATGTTTTTTGGTATATTCACAGATATATGCAACCATCACCACAGTCAACTTCAGAACATTTCATTACCTCAGAGAGAAACCCCTGCATGCTTTAGCACCCCTCCAATCCCCAGCCCCGAGCAACCACCAATCTACTTTCTGTTTCTATAGATTTCCCTGTTCTGGAGATTTCGTAAAAATGGATTCATACAACATGTGGTCTTATGTTTCCGGCTTCTTTCACTCAGCATAATGTTTTCAAGGTTCATCCATGTCATGATGATGTAGCTGGCATCAGAACTTCATTCCTTTTTATGGCTGAATAATATTCCACTGAATGGATAGACCACATTTTGTTTATCATTTCATCAGTTGATGGGCATTTAGGTTGTTCCTACTTTTTGGCTACTGTGAATAGTGCTTCTATGAACGTTCGTGTACAAGTTTTTGTTTGAACACCAGTTTTCAGTTCCTTTGGGCATATACCTAGGAGTGGAACAACTGGGTCAACAGCAATGATTTTTTTTTATAACCTTCCTGGCAGAAGGTCATATGAAGACCGTTAGATTCCCTCAGAATTGAGGAACTCTTAATGTTTTTGATGGTCATGAAGTCCACACTTAACCTCAAATATAATACAATTCTAACCCGATGAACTCTCAAACCTTGAGCCACTCATTCTGCGAGGCCAGAAATTGTTTCTCCCCTAAGACAAATGCTGATGACCCATGAGCCTGTGCCTGTACTCCATGGGTCCATTCCCAGTGACATCTGGGAAAACTCCCATGACAACCATCAATAACAGCGACAAGAAACAAAGACCCCACCCATCTTCATTTCTAATGATTCTGACAGTTCTCTTAGTAAAACAATTCTTTGGAGGTTTAGATCTAAACCAGGTAGGTGGAGACAGACCACAGAGAGAGGCTAGTGAGCAGCTAAGCCTCGATGGAGCTTGATCTTAACCCCACTGGAGTCTGCATGGTGTTATCTTCAGCTCTCCATTTGGTTTAGCCAAGTCACATTATGCCACCACTTGATCATTTAAATGATATAAAACTCTCAAGTCCTTTGTTTAAGCAAGAAATCTGATGGGTCAGGCTAGGCTGGGTTATGCTTCAGTGGAAATACACAAAACCAAACCCAAATCTCAATGGATTAATGCAACACATGCAAAGCCCTCTCCAGGGCAGCTGTCCTCCCTGCACCCATTCAGTGACCTAGAGCAGCACTGTCCAATAGAATTTTCTGTGGTGATGGAATTTTTCTGTATCTGCTCTAACACCATGGCCACTGGGCACATGCCACATAGTGCTTTCGAGAGCTTGAAAGGTGGTGGATGTGACTGAGGAACTGAATATTTATTTTACTTTATTTAAACACATTCAAATTCATGGCAACTGTGGCTAGTGGCTATCTTATTGGATAGTGCACATCTAGACAGATGGAGACTGTTCTCCTGTTGCTGCACCTGGACCCACAGCATCCTTAGTCCACATGGCTGGAAAAGAGCACAAAGAGACACGTGCTAGCTCTTAAAGACATCAGCTGGGAAGTGAAGCCCATCACCTCTAGTTGCAGCCCATTGGCCAGAACGGTCACACAGTCCTGCCCACCTGTAGAACCTGCCTGGGGACTGTAGTCAGGAAGAGGAAGAGAGCTGGAAAAAATGGTGAGCAATAGAAGTATCTACCACAGTCCTTTTATTTTAATTTTACCATATGCATGGAGGAGAAAGAGAAAATGCTATGATCTTATTATGGCTTAACAATTTTGGCTAAGACAATTCGCATTTTCAAGAAAAGGAGGGGACTTCCCTAGTGGCGCAGTGGTTAAGAATCCGCCTGCCAATGCAGGGGACACGGGTTCGAGCCCTGGTCCGGGAAGATCCCACATGCCGCGGAGCAACTAAGCCCGTGCACCACAACTACTGAGCCTGTGCTCTAGAGCCCTCGAGCCACAACTACTGAGCCCATGTGCCACAACTACTGAAGCCCGCGTGCCTAGAGCCCGTGCTCAGCAACAAGAGAAGCCACCGCAATGAGAAGCCCGCGCACCGCAACGAAGAGTATCCCGCTCGCCGCAACTAGAGAAAAGCCCGCGCACAGCAACAAAGACCCAACGCAAGCAAAAATTAAATAAATAAGAAAAGAGAATTCAGCAAGAGCATCACTGGAAGCCTGAACCGGGAGAAAGTGATTTCTTTTCCGACAGCGACACTATGTGACCAATTGGGAGAACTGCACCTTCCTCACACCACCTTGGATCACTAGGAATCAATATGGGACCACGGAATCACTTCCGCTCATTGAGATTTAGCGTAAAGAAAATCACCATCTTGGGCTTGGTGACATGACACTTTTTTTTTTTTTTTTTTTTTGCCGCACTGCAGGCCACGTGGGATCTTAGTTCCCCGATTAGGGATCAAAACCATGCCCCCTGTAATGGGAGTGCGGAATCCTAACCACTGGACCGCCCGGGAATTCCCTGACATGACACTTTTCAAAGAAGTCAGGAAGAGGGAAAAATACATCTTCTGTCTTTTCAAATCCTTTCTTTCTCTGGACCCCTGCCTGTCCCAGCTTCACCACTTGCTCGCTGTGGGACCTCAGACCTCTGGGTGAAGATTTGGTGGAGGAGGAAGCAAGGGAAAAGGGAGTGGGGGATCAAGGCAACCCCAGGCTGGTATTGGGCGTGACTAGGATCATGTGCAAAGTGATAGATCTTACCCTCAGTGCCTCTGTTGCCTCCTTCTTCCCTTCTTGACTCAGAACTGCTTCTTATGGCTCCCTGCCTTTCCTCACTTCTCTCCAACCAGGGAAAAGACTGAGTCCTCCTGTCCTCTTAGCTTAACCCTTCGGCAGACCCCACTTTGCAGCACCTCATGACAGGCAGCTCCATCCCCCCCACCCTTTTTTTTTAAACTTCAAGGATATTTATTGTTAAGAAGTCTTAAGGTTGGTAGTCAGCTCAACAATGTAATCAAGGTTTCCGAATTTTTGTCTTTTCATGCTCTCCTTTCTTTAGCTTGTTGGGTTTTCATCCACTTGGTTTTTGCCTCATGGTGGCAAGATGACCATTGCAGCTCCAGGCATCACATCTGTGTTCAAAGCAGGAAGAAAGAGGAAGGCACCCTGCCAGCACAGTTTCCTGTTGTGCCTGTCCTCCTGCCATTTAAAAAAATTGAAGTAAAATACACATAACATAAAATTTACCATTTGAAAGAAGCCAGACACAAAAGAACACATATTATATGATTCCATTTGTATGACATATTCAGAGTAGGCAAATCTATAGAGACAGAGAGTGGATTCATGGTTACCAGGGGCTGGCTTCTTTCACTTGGCATAATGTTTTCAAGATTTGTAGTAGCATATGTCAGTGCTTCATTCATTTTTATGGCAGAATAATATTCCGTTGTCTGAATGTACCATATTTTGTTTATCCATTCATCCTTTGATGGACACCTGGGATGATCCCATCTTTTGGTTATGGTGACTAATACTGCTATGAACATTCATGTACACGTTTTTGTTTGAACACCCGTTTTCCATTCTTTTGGGTTAATTTTTGTTTTTACAGGATGACAAGGCCATCATTGCATCTAACAAAATTAGCAGTAATTCCTGAATATCATATAATCAATCCCTGGTCCATTTAAAAATTTCCCTGATTATGACAAAGATGCCTTTTTACAGTTGGTTTGTTTGAATATGATTCCCAAACAAGATAGACACATTGTGTTTGTCTCATACGTTCCTTGAATATCTTTTTACTCCAAACCTGTTCTCCGTTTCCCCCTTGTTTTTATCCTATTATTTAATAATGCCTGTCTTAGAAGGTTGTTACCCTCCCTTGGTCATGACGCTCTCCATCAACTCTTTACCTAAATGAGGCGCTTCCTAAGCTTGGCTGCTCACAGGAATCACCTGGGGAGAGATTTGAACACTCTCTGTGCTCAGCCCGCACCCAGACTAATTCAGAGCCCCCAGGTGTGGGGTCAACGTCCCTAGTTTTAGAATTTTTATTTTTTAATTGAAGTATAGTTGATTTACAATGATTCAGGTGTACAGCATAGTGATTCAGTGTGTATATATATATATATATATATGTATATTCTTTTTCAGATTCTTTTCCCTTATAGGTTATTACAAGACATTGAATATAGTTCCCTGTGCTAACAGTAGGTCCTTGTTCTTTATTTTATATATAGTAGTGTCTATCTGTTAATCCCAAATTCCCAATTTATCCCTCCCCCGTTCCCCCTTTGGTAACCATAAGTTTGATTTTTATGCCTGTGAGTCTATTTCTGTTTTGTAAATAAGTTCATTTGTATCATTTTTTTAGAGTCCACATATAAGTGATATCATATACTATTTGTCTTTCTCTGACTTACTTCACTTAGTATGATAATCTCTAGGTCCATCCATGTTGCTGCAAATGACATTATTTCATTCTTTTTTATGGCTGAGTGATATTCCATTGTATATATAAATATACATACCACATCTTCTTTATCCATTCATCTGTTGATGGACATTTAGTTTGTTTCCACGTCTTAGCTATTGTAAACAGTGCTGCTATGGACATTGGGGTGCATGTATCTTTTCAAATTAGAGGTTTCATCTCCGGATATATGCCTAGGAATGGGATTGCTGGATCATATGGTAACTCTATTTTTAGTTTTTTAAGGCAGCATCTGTATTTTAAATTTTAAACAGCCTTTATTCTTTTAAGAGCAGTTTTAGGTTTGCAGCAAAATTGAGCTGAAAGTCCAGAGATTTTGTTTACACCCCTCCCCACCACGCAGACACAGGCTCCCCGCACTACCAACATCCCCACAGTGGTGTGTTTGTTACAATGGATGGAGCTACATTGACACGTTCTGTCACCCAAAGTCCATAATTCACATTAGTGTTCACTCTTGGTGTTGTATATTCTGTGGGTTTTGACAGATATATAATGACGTGTATTCATTATAGTATCATACAGACCAGTTTCCCTGCCCTAAAAATCCTCTGTTGTCCTCCTATTCACCCCTCCCTCCCCTCTAACCCTTGGCATCCACTGATCTTTTTACTATCTCCATAGTTTTGCCATTTCCAGAATGTCATATAGTTAAATCACACAACATGTAGCCTTTTCAGATTGGCTTCTTTCACTTAGTAATATGCATTAAGTTTTCCTCCATATTTTTTCATGGCTTGGAAACTCATTTCTTTATAGTGCTGAATAAAAGTCCATTATCTGAATGTACCACAGTTTATGTATTCATTCATCTAGTTGCTTCCAAGTTTTGGCCAGGATGAATAAAACTGATATAAACATCTGTGAGCATCTCTATTTTTAAAGCCCCCCCCATTCCAGTGTGTATCCAGGGTTGAGAATCATAGGGCAGATGGTTTGGTGTCCACTGATGATGACCGTTTACTTTCACCATCCTATATAGTAGCCCCCAGCTACCTGTGGCTATTTAAATTAATTAATATGATATAAAATAAAAACTTCAGTCCTTCAATCACAGTGGTCACATCTCAGGTGCCCATTAGTCACTTGTGGCCAGTGGCTACTGGATTGGACAGTGCAGATATACAATATTTCCATCATTCCAGAAAGTTCTATTAGGCAACACTGGCCTAAACCCCTTATTTCACAGGAGATGCAAAAAGAGATTTCCTAATTCCATAATTTCTTCTTTTTTTTGTTGGCTGTAACTCTTCTACAAGGAAGAAACCTCTGTTTAGCTATTTGTTTACTCTGAATTACAATTTTCACAGGAAAGGCAGGAGACATACATGATTCTGCTTACTTAGCAATGTTTAAATCAGAGCCTCAACAGATTTCTCTTTTTTTTTCTTTCTTTTTTGAGGACCATTATGAACCTGTGGGTTTTTACGTATTTGATGTCTTTCAATCTGCTGCTGATGTTCTTCTTCTTCTTTATTTTTTTAAAAGTATTTATTTTTCTATTTTGGGCTGTGCCAGGTCTTTGTTGTGGCATGCAGTATCTTCAGTTGCGGCACGCGGACTTCTTAGTTGTGGCATGCATGCGGAATCTAGTTCCCTGACGAGGGATCGAACCCAGGCCCCCTGCATTGGGAGTGCGGAGTCTTACCCACTGGACCACCAGGGAAGTCCCTGACATTCTTCTTTTGAAGCTCAAATAACTCCACCTTTGGTTTCTTCAAGTTGGCCCCCAAGTCTTTGCACAGAATCCCAGTCATCCCGGAGAGCTTCATATTTTTGGTGTGACAAGAAGTTCTAGGCTTGCCTTGATTTTTCCTGCTTCTGACCTGGAGCCAGCCTTTACGCCCAAACTCGGGTTACTTCCCAAAGGGAAATAATATTTTAGAGACAATAGTCTGTACTCTTAGCAATCTAGATGAGAGATAACAAAATCTCCAGGCTCTCGGGGTCAAGACGCCCAACACTGCCCACCTGTCTATGAGTGGGAGAGACTCATTCTAATTGGTCAGTGCCTCTGCCTCTCGGTGTCCCTTCTCTGCTCCTGTTTCCTCAGTGCGCTTCTGTATTTATCCCTAACAGGGTCTGTTAGACCAGCAGGAGAAGCTTCTGTTATATCCTGGTAGCCGCCAGGGCTGTCCGCCCTGTTGTGTCTGTCCACACCCTCTCCCCAACCTCTGTAAATAACCTGTCACATGACTCCCTTCCCTCTCTCCAATCTGATCTAATTCTCTCCCTGCTCTGCTGAGGTTGGCCTGGCATAAGAGGATTGGAGAATTTGCTAAATGGGACCAGGACAGGGTCAGAGGACCGGCTGTGGGGAGACTCAGGGGCCAGGATGGTCACAGGAGGGCGGTAAAGGAATGGGGAGACGGAGAGACAGTGGAGTGGGGCAGAGAGGAGTAGTGATGCTCCCACCTGAGATGGGGAGGGGTCGGGGGGACAGAGGGAGGGGGAGGGGACATGCTCCCTGGCTGTGATGGTTAGCAGTATTTGCATGGTCACTGGATACATATTTATTCTATTTAATTTAATTTATTTATTTTTAAGATTTAATTTTATTTATTTTTGGCTCCATTGGGTCTTCGTTGCTGCACACAGGCTTTCTCTAGTTGTGGCGAGCGGGGGCTTCGTTGAGGTGCCCGGGCTTCTCATTTCAGTGGCTTCTCTTGTGGAGCACGGGCTCTAGGTGCGCAGGCTCAGTAGTTGTGGCGCACAGATTTAGTTGCTCCGAAGCATGTGGGATCTTCCCGGACCAGGGCTTGAACCCGTGTCCCCTGCAGTGGCAGGTGGATTCTTAACCACTGCACCACCAGGGAAGTCCTGGATGCATATTTAAAAAATAAAATAAGGTAAAATATAAATGAAGAGGGTGTGAGAAAGAGAGGGATGGAGGAACCGAGAGACAGAAGAAACACTGTCTGGAGTTTCCAGTGGTATGTGCTAGTCATTGTGCAAAGAACTAGGATTCCATCAACTTATCATAAACCTCTTTTATGGGCATACAAAAACTGTATATATTTAATGTACACAACTTATTGAGTTTGGAGATAAGTGTAATGAAGTTTTGATTAAAAATGCAAACGCAGGGCTTCCCTGGTGGCGCAGTGGTTGAGAGTCCGCCTGCCAATACAGGGGACGCGGGTGTGTGCCCCGGTCCGGGAAGATCCCACATGCTGCGGAGCGGCTGGGCCTGTGAGCCATGGCCACTGAGCCTGCGCGTCCGGAGCCTGTGCTCCACAACGGGAGAGGCCACAACAGTGAGAGGCCCGCGTACCGCAAAAAAAAAAAAAAAAGAAAAATGCAAATGCAACCGAGTAGGTCTCTGAATGTCAACAACACGTTCCATCCACTGCTCATGTCATCGCAGATAAATCAGGGAAAGGAGATTCTGCAGCTTCATCTTTTCTTCCTGAGAGCATCTCCCCGGGACTTATGTTGGGAAGGGCATTCCAGAGACCCTGACAGCTCCAACTGCTGAAATGTAAGTCTCATGGCCACCAAGGAAGCATGAGAAGATGTGAGCGGGGGTTTGAGAAAGGTTTGGGCATCATCTGCCAATTTGTCCCATGTCCCCTTCAACTCTCCTCTGACCACACTGAGATTCTGCAAGTGCTGGCTTGGCCTAAGAGGTTGGGGCACGTGGTGAGTCAGACTAGGTCAAGGCCAAAGAAACCTGCTGGGGAGAAGCCCAGGGACTGAGGGGGAGGGAGAGAGACCAGAGAGGGAGAGGAAAGGGGAAGCAGGGGTCTCTGCAGGGCAGAGACGTGGAAGATGGGTGAGTCAGAGGAGGGAAGAGTTGGAAGTGGGGGTGGGCGGTTGTTTACATGGCAGAAAAGTAAGACTGCCCATTTCCCCAGCGCTTCCTGTGTATCAGGCTCCGTGCCCAGCGTGTAAATGGCACACTCTGTGTAATTCACACCCACCCCCAGGTGGTTGTTACCCAAAGCGTCATGGATGTCCAGCTGTCCACATGGCTTTCTCTGAATGGTCCAAGAAGCAGATAGACTTGGTAAAACTCGAAAGAGCAGAGGGGTTAAGGGCTGTGGTCTCCGGCTGGGCAGCCTTGTTCACGCTCAGCTCAGATGCCTGAGGTCTTCTCAGAAAGGCACTTGAGCGCTCTGATATTTGGTGTGACCTCCTGTAGGCAAGGGATTAGGCTGCTGGCCTTAAAGGACCTTTTGTAAGGGTATTAGAGCATAACGGGCAGCAGCTGTCACATGGGGAGTGACACAGGCCCGGGGGACCTTGCCAGTTTGGGTTTTGAAAGCAAGACTCGGCTGCCTCAGTTTCCTCTCCTTTCTGCCCCGCCCCCATATCCCCCTCTCTGCCTCTGATCTGTCTCTTTCTCTGCCCCTCAGTCTCCCGGAGGGGTCTTTGTGTTTTTTTCTGTCTCCATTCCTACCGGGGTCTCTCTGATAAGCACAAAGGGTCTCATTCTATCCTGGCAATTGTCTCTCTACCCCCAAACCACAGACTGTCATGTGGACCTCTAAATCCCTGTTAATTCTCCCTATATTTTGCTGAGGCCGGCCTGGCCTAAGAGGATTGGAGCATTTGCTAAATGGGACCAGGACGGGGCCAGAAAACTGGCTGTGGGGAGACTCAGGGGTCAGGATGGCCATGGAGAGCAGCAGAGAAACTGGAGACAGAGGGAACATGAAATTGGTGCAAGGTTATAAAGACCATGGACCCCAAATAAAGACTTTGTAGATATCTATACATCTATGATTGGACCCTTGATTTATGACAAATTACCCAACCTCTCCATAAACTGACCATTGGAAATCCATGAGGAAAAACCAACAAGAAATCCTTATCTCACACTATACATCCACAATCAATTCTAGATGTTTTAAGACCTAACTATGGGAGTTAAAACTGTAAAGATTTTAGAGGAGAAGACAATATCTTCATAACCATGTGATAATGAAATGTCTTAAACAAGAGAAAAGAAAAAGCATTAACGCTAGAAGGGAAAAGAGCAACTCCACCCTGCCCCCTCCCCAAACGCCTGAGCTATATTGAAAACAGTAGGCTGGGGATCTCAGACTGATGTTATCTGTAAACCCTTTTCAGTTTGTGACAAGGCAAGTAGACCTTGAACTTCAGCTTTTATAAACTTTTATGCCAACCTGAAAATGGGAGCATATCTTGTGAAAATCATTTTAAATTTTTTTAAAATAAATTGATTGTTTTACAGCATATCAGCTTGCCACTGATGGAAAGGAAAACACTGGTTCATCACAAAAGATAATGAGAGGCGCTGAAATACACGACATTAAAATAAAGAAATTCTACTTATACAAAAAAATACACATCGGAAAAATGTTTGCAACACTTTAACCACCAAAAGGGATAGACACATAAATTCAAACAAATTAAGAAAAATGGGGGGGAAAGGACAATTTACAAGTATTCCTAGTGTCTGATTAACACGTGAGACGAGCTTGCTTAACTTCTCCATCATTGGAGACATCAATATTAAAACTACAAAGAAGCCACAAGACGGCAGATCAGCAAACATTAAAAAGTCTCAAATCCTAAACGGCCGACAGGCTGGGCTGGAGCGCAGAGCTAATGATGTTGGTTCAGGTAGCATAGGAAGTTCTCCGGCAGCGTCCGCGAAACCGGAACACACACCGCGGGCAGCAATTCCACTGCTCACTTACGCGTTGACAGAAATGCCCACGGGCGCCCCGAATAACGGGGAGGGGGCGGGGACATTCAGAGCTGCGCGACCGGTGACACAAAAATGTCCCCTCCCCAGGCTGGACCAAGGGAGGTGCAGTCACGCTGCGGAGAGTAACCAGCTGTGAACCCCAAGCAGCCACATCTTCCCGCACCGCGTGGGCGCCAAGCGCAGGCCCCCAACGCCCTACTCCCCTCTGGCCCCGCGGGGTCTGCAGGGCTTTGCGGGGACAGATGACCCTATAAGTTCAGTAACCGCTTGGGGTCTAAGTCGTTCTCATCCACAGACTCATCTCTCTTTCGGGACCCAGACATCAAGGGAGAGGGGGATCCGGGGGAGGGGTCTTGGGGTGAGAATACCGCTGTAAAATCTGGAATTGGAAAAGGATCTGGGCCAAAGTTGGGGGCGTAGGGGTCCAGAGGCCAGACTGGGGCCGGGGCCGGTGCTAAAGCAGCCTGGACGGGCGCCTGGGCGCCTTGTGCCGGGGCCCACATGGCCCGGCCGTGGCTGGAGATGCTGGGCTCTGGCGCTGGGAGCATCCCCGCGGGGCTGGGCAGAGGCGGCCTGCGGAATCCCGGGCCGTCTGGGAATGCGGGGCCGGCAACTGCGGCGGCAGCGGCAATGACAGGGGCAGGCGCGGGGCCCGGGGCGCCGTGGGCTCCGGGGTCCGTGGGAGCACCGCGGGCCCTCTGGCTTCGACCCTTGGCCAGTCGCTCCAGCCGCGAGCGTTGGGCCCGGCGGTTCTTGAACCACATCTGGGGAGACAGGGGATCGGGACGAAGTGTAAGAGGCGAGAGGCTGCGTGCACTCGCCGCTGCCCCAGGTGTGAGGCTGCCCCGCCCGGGTGAGAAGCCGGCCTCCCCTCTCCCTCGGCCCCCAGACACAATTAGAGGCCCTTGGTGTTCAGGAGGCCGCCGGGGAGGGGTGCAGAGGGCAGGAGGGCCTGGGGGCCAGGAAGGGGTCTGCCCGAGAGGGTCCGCGGGTTCAGAGGCCCTGAGGTCTGGGCACGGGGAGACCACGGGGGGCGTCAGTCCCGGCCGGGTGGGGTTGGAGGGCTTGTATGGCACAGGACTGAGGCGGACTCGGGGTCCGCCTTGCTTGCTGCGTGACCCAGGGCAGCACCGGACCGCTTTGGCCTTGCTGATTCCCTCCCGCAGAGCGGAGAGGGCGGAAAGGTGGCCCAGAGGCACTTGATAAACGGCGAGGTGGGCTCGCGTCTGGTGGGAGGCGGGGAAGGGCGGGGCCCGGTGGGGGGGCGCATCAGACCTGCAGTTTGTGCTCCTCTAGGCTGAGCCTGGTCGCCAGGCACAGGCGGTCCTGGTAGCCGGGGTACTCATTCTTCTGGAAGTATTCCTTGAGCACTTCCAGTTGCTCTTTGGTGTACACCGTGCGCTCCTGCCGCCGCCTCTTTGGGGGTCCTGAGCTCCGTGTGGGGCCTGGCCAAGGGGGAAGCAGGGTCACATGAGCCCCAGCAACAGCCCCTAGCCCGCCTGGCACCCTCCCCCTACCTGCGCCAGGCCCTTGTGAGCAGCCGAGGGGCTCAGGCCTGAGGGCGGCAGGCAGTGCGTGGAGAAGCCTGCGGCATCGGGACCAGATGTTCTTGGTCAGACTCAGGCTCTCCGTACTTCAGCCCCAGCCCCTGCACCTTTCTGGGCCTCAGTGAACACAGCTTTGAAATGGGCCTGATCACAGCTCCTGGAGTATTCCAGGGCCCCCAGCCTGGGAAGGCATGCAGCACAGGCTCCTTAGGGCTCCCCCTCTCCCATCCAAGGGCTGGAGCCACCCTGACGTTTACAGGGGACCCCTGCGTACCAGGCTCTCCGCTCATCTCACCCCAATAATGTAATTCCATTCCCCAGACTCTGCTAAGCCCTCCCCCCAGCACAGCGCAAGAAGCGCTCTCAGACAGCTGGGCCCTTCTCTGGATGCCCAGGAGGCCTCCCAGCCTTGGCCCTAGGACACCGCTTGCACAACCCCACCGCCGGCCCAGACCCCTCTTGGTGGCCCAGACTCACCCATGAGAGACTTGGGTTCTCGCTTCTTCCTCACTGCTGCTCTGCTGTCTGCATTTGAGGCTCTGCATTCAGGGCCTGGGGCTTACATCCCAGCTTTATGCTGTGTCCATTGGGCACACCCTAAGGGTCCTGGAACCCACCCTCTCTTGCCCCGCCCTCAGACTCACTCCCTTGCAGGAGATGCAATAATTGATTAATCCTTTTTTATTGAACAGCTACTACTCGCTGGGCCTTTCCTGGGAGCTGCTAATAACCCTCTGTGTTAAGAAAGCCTGGGTCCTGCTCTTTTCCTTTTTGGGATGAATGAACTGGGTCTGGTTTGCCTGTTCGACTCAGGAGCTTGGGTCTCAGGAGCCCAGCTTCCCGACTCTCCCAGCTGCATAGACCTGGGACTAAACATCAGACTGAACTCCTGGCTTGTGCCAGGGTCTCCTGGGGTCGGGGGGGGACACAGCTTATTATGCTCATCCCCAGGGGACTTTTATTATCATCAGTGGGAGATGACAATTAAATAAGTGATCAAATACAGCACAAAACAATGCAGAGAGAACTTGTTATTCGATTCACGTCACTCTCTGTGGCTCACGGGGGCATCCTGTCATTCACTCTGCTCCGTTTTGGCAACATTCAGCCATAACTGGACACCTTTTCTGCTTCTTGGGCAGTTGGGAGCACATTGGTCACCAGGACAGTCGATGGCGCTGCTGTTGACAGGGGAGAATCTAGTAATGTCCTTGATCTGTAAGATGTGACTCGAGGCCACCTTCTCCCTACTTTTTATTTATTTATTTATTTTGCAGTACGCGGGCCTCTCACTGCTGTGACCCCTCCCGTTGTGGAGCACAGGCTCCGGACGCGCAGGCTCAGCGGCCATGGCTCACGGGCCCAGCCGCTCCGCGGCATGTGGGATCTTCCTGGACCAGGGCACTAACCCGTGTCCCCTGCATCGGCAGGCGGACTCTCAACCACTGCGCCTCCAGGGAACCCTTCATGGATTATTTTTTAACCATGAAAAGGAATAAAATCCTGATCCACACTACAACATGGGTGAACCTTGAACACATTAGGCCAATAGAAAGAAGCCAGGCACAGAAGGTCACACTCTGTATGGTTCCATTTATAGGAAATGTCCAGCATAGACAAAGCCATAGAGACAGAAGGTGGATTAGCGGTTTCCAGGAACTTGGGAGAGGGGAAAATTGGGACTAACTGGTGGTGGATATGGGGTTTCTATTTGGGGTTATGAAAAAGTTTCAAAATGGATTAGGGTGATGGATGCACAACTCTGTGAATAAACTAAGGAGCATTGAATTGTATACTTTAAACGAGTGAATTTTGTTATGTGAATATCTATCAATAAAAATATAGAAACGAGGGCTTCCCTGGTGGCACAGTGGTTGAGGGTCCGCCTGCCGATGCAGGGGGACGCAGGTTCGTGCCCCGGTCCGGGAAGATCCCACATGCCGTGGAGCTGCTGGGCCCATGGGCCATGGCCGCTGAGCCTGCGCGTCTGGAGCCTGTGCTCCGCAACGGGAGAGGCCACGGCGGTGGGGGGCCCTCGTACTGCAAAAAAAAAAAAAAAAAAAAGAAAAGAAAAAAAATAGAAACGAATGCAATGCTAATTTTATTGCCTACTAGATTGATCAAGATGGGTTGGGAGATAGGATGGGGAATGTGTCTTTCTCTCACTGCCGATGGAATGAAGGTTGGTAAAAGATTTTTGGAGATTTTGGAAACCGAATTGGTGAGACTGAATAGGAGCAAATGAATGTAGTAGCCTTTGGTTTTTATCAAAAAGAGATTTGTGCTGGGAGGATTCATGACCACTGTGAGCATGCACGAATATATTGATATTTTCTTGAACTACCAATCAGCTGAGTTAATGGGATCAATCTGTGTCCCTGAATAAGAGAAAGAATAAATAGTTCTTGGTAACTTCAGACTGTGGAATGCTAATTAGCAATTAAAAGGACTGAGGGGTAGAACCTTTAGTAACAATTGATGATTTTCAGTGTAGTCTTTGTGTTGCTTGCCTGGTGTATCTTTTTGCCAAAATAAATGTGTCCAGACCAGAGTTCTTGTTAGGTGTTTTTTTTTCTCCCGAATCTCCTAGAATGAGAAAAACTCAAAGTTGATGACTAATGGTGTGTGATTGGATGAGTGTGCAGTTTTTGATATGGAGTAATGTCTCAGACACACTGTTCATTTCTGAGAATGTATACATTCAATAAGCACATATTATATACACACACACACACACACACACCACAACATATATCCATAATATATCTGCATTGACAACAGCAACAAAACACCCAGTAAAAATGAATTACCCGGGGGCTATGGAGAATGATGATGTTCATTTTCTCTCTTTCCTACTGCTTAACTATTATTATTTTTTCATTTGCAAGCAGGAAAACAAGGACAATTTCTGGCTCTGGATGCTGCCTGGGGCCACGTGGTTGCCTTGCCTTGTGTTCTGACCTCATCCATCCCAGGGCTGGATGGAAACCCAGAGGGCAGAGCCCACCCAGGGACAGCTGGGGGAGCAGGGGTTCCTGAGGGTTCCTCCTTGGGTTTCCCAGACTGCCGTCCCATTCCCAGATTCAGGTGGATGGGGAGGGTCGTCTATGGCCCCGAATCCCCTTGGGCAAAAGAGACAGAGATGGGAAAGGAGTCGGTAAAAATATGTGCTAAGAGGAAAAAAGCAGTTCTTTTATTTCTGATTCAATCAGAACAGAAACAATGGCTCTCTCCCTATCCATCAATTCCTTGATCTCCTCTGCAGCCGCTTCCCTGGGCAAGCCCTGCATCTGGCCCTCCCCGTTTGGTTGATCCATCTGTGCCTCCTGCCTGGGAGATGCCCACAGACAGCGAGAAGTTTCCCGCTCTCTGCAATGAGACGCATCACTAAAGGAGCAAGCTGGGCTTTGAAGACAATGCTGGGGAGATGAAGAGAAGATGGGGGAGGGGGATTTGATCTCTGCCTTCTAGAACTTCCTGGCCTGTCTTTCCATCTTTGGGGTTCTTCTCTAGGTCTCTAGACATTGCTCTCTGCCTCTTCTTTCATTCTTGAAATATAGTCTATTTGCAGATTTCCTATTTGCCAATTTGCCTACTTGGTAAAATTTCTTTGTAACACCCGAAGGAAGACTCCTTTTCTCGTTATTTGCAGACGTGTGCAGAGCTGTGAAAAATTCGAGGGGCCAGCCTCATGTGCTCGCAGCCGACCTGGAACACAGGGACACTCTGCCTTCTTGTTTCAGCCCTTATACTACAAACAGGTGCCCTTTTCAAGGTCTATTTGGGGCCGCATTTTGGGGGTATTTTTGTGCTTTGAAAATTGTGGTAAGATTTTATAATATTAATATCGTTTTAACCATTCATAAGTATAAAATTCAGTGGCAGTAACTGCATTCACGATGTTGTGTAACCATCACCACTGTCTATACCTAAAACCTTTTCATCATCCCCAACAGAAACTCTGTACCCCTTAAACACAACCTCCCTTTCCACCCTCCCCCCAGCCCCTGGTAACCTTTGCACTACTTTGTGTCTCTATGAACTTGACCACTCTAATTAACTCCTATAAGTGGAATCGGACAGTATTTTTCCTTCTGTGTCTGGCTCATTTCACTAAGCAGAATGTCTTCAAGGTTCTGCCATGTTGTAGTGTGTGTCGGAACTTTATTCCTTTTTATGGCTGGAGAATATTCCATTATGTATGGATATACCACATTTTGTTTCTCCATTCATCTGTTGATGGACACTTGGGTTGTTTCCATCTCTTGGCTATTGTGAATAGTGCTTGAACAAATATTGGTCCAAGTCCCTGCTTCCAATTCTTTGGGATATATACCTAGGAGTGGAATTGCTGGGTCGTGTGATATTTTTGTGCTTTTTGTTGGAGGTTTCACTGTTTAAAATACCCCTAAGCATAGTACTGAAGTGCTGTCTTCTGTTCCTTCCCAGAAGGCAGTGATGTGTCTTACAGAGAAAATATGTGTTCGAGATAAGCTTCCTTCAGGCACGAATTACAGGGCTGCTGGCCACATGTTCAACATGAAAGAATAAACAATATATGGTAAATATAGTGTCTTTAAACAGAAACGCACATAAAACAAGGTGACCTATTGATTGGTTGATGAAAAGGCAACTAGGGGCTCCCAGAAACATAGGAGCAGAAACGAATTCGAGAATTCCATGTTTGAAGTATCTTTATAGAACGTAACTACTCAAAGAACCACAGCAAAAGATGTCACAAGTGAACTCAGAGCTTAGAAAGGAGGGACCCCGTGGGGGCATAACAAGCTCTGGGGTCTAATCTGGTGGAGGAGTTGCGAAAATTCCCAGCAAAGTGCCAAGTGCCCGGGAAGAGTTGAACCTGACAGTGACTCCCTGACCAGACAGCTTTCTGCCTCCACAAGTTCCTCTTGATGTCTCATCCCTGCCCTATTCAGAAGGTTCTGGAAAGAACATGGTATGTGGCATCTGTGAATTCCTGAGGCTCTCTGCAGACGGGGAGCCTGCAGACGGGGAGGTAGGGAGGTGAAGGTGGAGGTGGGGGAATGGGGGTAGGGCTTGGGGGCGCTCCTGAGGGCAGCCCAAAGGCTGCCAACATCTGTCCCATAAAAACACACATGCCAACAATGAATAATTCTAGAGGAGGAAACAGGGTCCCTAAAGAGAGGAGAGATGGTCTGAAGCCACAGGCAGAGTGTCAAGCTCTTCGGTAACCACAGGGTGACAGCCAAAGGTGGGAAAACTCTCCCAGCATGAGGAATAAGACATCTCGGCTCCCAGGTGCCCTCCCTGCCCCTCGGCGTCCCCCTTCTGTGCGCCCGCCCCCAGCCCCGCCTCTTCCTAGGGGTCTCGGTGTGTGAGAAGCCTCACACCTCCTCGTGGGGTTTCACTAAGCAGGAGTTTTCATTCTGTCCCGACGGTCTGTCCCTTCCCCTCCCCCACAGTCCGTCACATGACTGTCCCCCTCCCAAATCTGATCTAATTCTCTCCCTGCTGCTGCTGAGGCCGGCCTGGCCTAAGAGGATTGGATCATTTGCTAAATGGGACCAGGACAGGGTCAGAGGACCGGCTGTGTGGAGACCCAGGGGCCAGGGCGGCCGCAGGAGGGCGTCAGAGGAGATGAGGAGATGGAGGACCACAGAGCAGGGGAGCGGGGGCAGAGGGGCGCATGCGCACTCCCTGGCTGTTAAGGAAATATTTAAAGGGTAAGGAGGGTTCCAACGTGGTTGATTTCAAAAAAATGTATCCCGAGCCTGCATCCTGATTTCCTACCCACTCTAGGCTCTCTGTCCCTTTGGGAGTAACAGGGAGTTCTGGAGGCAGGGAAAGGGGTTACATGTGTGGGAGTCTGGGGGTGTCTGATCGCGGCTCTGAGAGATGACCTGAGGTTCCTGGCCAGGGAATGTTCTGGAAGGGTCTGACCTGCCAGCAATCTTCTGCAGAGCCCCGAGGTCTAGCTCAGCTTTGGAGTGTTCAAGGAAAGCATTCGTTTTTTTTTAAAAAAAATACAGTATTTAAAATATATTTTGGGACTTCCCTGGCAATGAAGGGGACACAGGTTCGAGCCCTGGTCCAGGAAGATCCCACATGCCCTGGAGCAACTAAGCCAATGCACCACAACTACTGAGCCTGCGCTCTGGAGCCCGAGAGCCACAACTACTGAACCCACATGCCACAATTACTGAAGCCCGGGCGCCTACAGCCTGTGCCCTGCAACAAAGAGAAGACACTGCAAGGAGAAGCCACGCACTGCAACAAAGAGTAGCCCTTGCTCGCCGCAACTAGAGAAAGCCCACGCACAGCAACAAAGACCCAACGCAGCCAAATAAATAAATAAATTTTAAAAATTAAAAAATACATTTTTAATAAATTAAAAAATATTTTAAAATATTTTTTAAATGCCTACGTTTTAACTTTGAATATAGTAAATAGCAATTGATATAACCAATCTCCACCGGGCTCCTTGGGTCCTCGGTAACTTTCAAAGGCTGGAGAGGCCCTGGGCTGTGTCTGTGTGTCCCGGTGAAAGTCCCGTTAAGACTCTGAAGTGCATGTAGCTGGGCTGTCGAGGACATTGCTTTCAATGGGCAAAGAAGCCATGGCCCAAATATTGTTTCTTTTCACCACTAGTTGTGTGTCTCTGGGCAAGGCATGTGTTTCTGTGTGTCTCCTTTGTTTGCGTCCCAGTTTTCCTCCTCTGAAGACCTGAGTTGATAATCCTCATCACTGAAGCTGACAGTTTGTCCAGTATATACACCAGTATGGAGGTTCTAGCTGTTCTATCCAAATAAACTCCTGAGTTTAGTCAGTATCCCCTCCCCCAAATAGGGGAGCAATCCTCCCTATTTGCCTGGGTTCAGGGGTTCTCAGAATGTGGGACTTTCAGTGCTAAAATGGGACAGTCCCAAGAAAACTGGGTTGGTTGGAGCCCTTATCCCTGTGTCCCTCTGGAGCCCCTGTGTGTCCTTATGGTTCATTCACTACAGGGTTAATGTCCTTATGGCCTGGTCCAGCACCACAGGCTCTGCCATCGCTATTGGGCCCAAAGAATATTGTATAAGTATAGACATACACATATACCTGCATACACCATATATCTGCATACACAGATATAAATGCAAATATATATAATATGTCATGTGATCTACAATATAATTATGATATATATAACATTACACACATATATGTCTGTTTATCTAATACATGGTATCGTCAACCTTCCATTTTAGGTATTCTGGTGGGGTATAGAGGCATCACTGTGAAGTCTTAATTTCCGTTTCCCTGATGACTGATGAAACTGCATCCTGTATCGTGAGTTGATGGACCATTTACTATCCTCACTTTTAAAAGAAAATAAATTTACTTATTTATTTTTGGCTGCACTGGGTCTTCGTTGCTGCACGCGGGCTTTCCCTGCGGTGAGCAGGGGCTACTCATTGCGGTGGCTTCTCTTGTTGTGGAGCATGGGCTCTAGGCGCTCGGGCTTCAGTAATTGTGGCACGTGGGCTCAGTAGTTGTGGTTCGAGGGCTCTAGAGGGCAGGCTCAGTAGTTGTGGCGCATGGGCTTAATTGCTCCGCGGCATGTGGGAATCTTCCCGGACCAGGGATCGAACCCGTGTCCCCTGCATTGGCAGGCGGATTCTTGAACAGTTCGCCACCAGGGAAGCCCTATCCTCACTTTTGAAATGTCTGTTTAAGTCTTCTGCAACCTGGGTGAATTTCAAGGCAATGGTGTTTCCTAATCCCAAATGGTGGAGCCAGGGAAATCACCATCCCTGCCCTGGGCACCACCCAATGGGGCCCCAGGCTGGTGCCCTGGGGTTCAACAGCTGTGGGGTCCAGGCTCCCACCTGAGCAGGTGCTCGGACAGCTGAGGCCTGAAGGCTCACATCCATTTTGTGGGTGGTCCTGGAGATAATCTACAGTTGGAGAAAGCAAGCCTTGGGGGAGGAAGGTGCCTGCCCCAGGTCAGGCAGGATGTTCTCCATCCATAAGGACCTACCAGTTGGAATCCCCAGCTGCTCAGACACGGCATCTAGGGAATAAGATCTCAGGGAATGATAATCCAGTGAAAACTTCCCACGAGGTAGGTCTTATTGTCATCTCCACTCCACGGAGGAGAAAACTGAGGCTCGGAGAAGCAGAGTCCCAGGTCCCATCACACACATAAGTGACAGAGCCATGGCTGAGCCAGCACCAGCCCCCCAAGCCTGAACCCTCCTGACCACCAAGTCACATGGCCTCTTAAGATGCTCACCACAGCCCCACGGATGTCAGATGTCCATTTCTCAGCTGAGAGAGGTTCTGTCAATTCCCAAGGACACACGGGGGTGAGTGGCACAGCCAAGAATAGAACCCAGATATCTTGGGTCCCAGAGCCCTGCCCTTGACTCCTCAAATCTACTTGGAATTCCCCCATATAGGATGAGACCAGTCCCCTCCCCTGCACTCACTGCAGCCCAGGCCTGTGACATGGGCTTCTCTTGGCTCATCTGACTGGATTATGGTGGTAACTTGTTATTGTCCCCATTTTGCAGATGAGGAAACCAAGGTCCAGAGAGGTTATGTGAATGGCTCAGGGCCACACAGCGAGTAAAGAGTGGGCTTCACATCAGCCCTTGGCAAGACTTCCCCGATTTGGCTGGTTCACCCTCTCTCTGCAGGCCTGGGTGGCTCCCTTGTCCACTGGGGACAAGGAGCTGGGATGGATGCCCTCACTACCTAACATGGGAGGTGGGGAAAACCTGGATTCATGGGCCAGTTAGAACCCAAAGTAATCAACTGAGCACTAATGAGATCCCTGAAGCAGCTGGCATCCCAATCTCACTCCCTTCTGCTGCATTCATGAGTCCCTGGTCCTTTCGGTAAAACCACACCACAACTTCCCTGTGTGTGTCTCTACCTGCCTCTGCCCCTCTCCCATTCATTCTGCCACTAATCCATCCCATCCAAATTTCTTGAGCATTTACTATGTATCTGGGACTGTCCCAGGCACTGGGAATACAACTGAGAACAAGATGAATATGATCCCAGCCCTCCTGGAGCCCACGTTCCCATGAGAGAGGCAGACAAGAGACAAGGCGGTGATAAGAGTTTTGCAGAAAATAAAATAGCATGAATGTGTTAGGCAGCTAAGGGGGTGCAGGTGTGAGGAGCCCTCAGTCTTGCGGAAGAGCTAAGACGGAAACTCATTAATGACCTGATGCAAGTGTCCTCCAGCATCTCACACTACCTGGGGCCACCCCCGCAGTCTAACCCCATTCCCTCCTGCTTCAATCATGGGCCCTTGACAAACACCAAGATTCTTTCTCTTTTGTACCTTTCCGTCTTGGTCATTCCGTTATTGAACAAATGAATATTTATTCCCTCTTTGTACCTCTCCTCTATCTCACTATATCTCTCAGTCCTTTTATCTCCCTCAGTGCCCCTGTCTTTCTCTTGCTGTCCACCCCCAGCTGCTCTGGGACCCGGTCTTGTGGGCCATAATGGGCTCCTTCCTTGTTCTTGGCTAGTTTTGGGGACAGAAAGAAGCCAGGGCGACAGAAGGGGAGTGAGTGGTTAGGAGCCAGATCACAGAGAGCTGGGCACAGAGTGGATTGTCTTCTAATTGTGGGAGGAGTTAGTGCTCTGATCCTGAGCAGAGAACTGATGAAGATTGAGGCTATTGCGGTGGGGAAGAGAAGCTTCTGCAATCCTCCTGGTTTGGCTACAAGCAGTCAAGGTGGTGAGGAAGAAGTTAGATTGGAAAAAATATTTCCTCCAATACCTTTAAAAAAAAAATAAAGGCATAATTTACATACATTAAAATGCATATATTTTAAGTGATTAGCTTGATGGATTTTGACAAATGCTTACCCTTATCACGCCTATCAAGATGCAGAACATTTGTACCACCCCAAAATTCCCTCATGCCACTTTGCAGGCAATGCTCCTTCTGCACTCCAGGCAACTGCTTCTTCTGATTTTTTTTTTAATTGAGATCTAATTCATATACCATAAAATTCACCATTGAAAATGTACAGCTCAGTGGTGTTTATATAGTATATTCACAAGATTGTGCAACCGTCACCACTATCTAATTCCAGAACATTTTTTCGTCACCCCAAAAAGAAATCCTGTCTGTATCCAATAAGCAGTCACGCTCCATTATCTATTCACAACCAACCCCTGCCCCAGTCCCTGGCAGTGATTTTCTGATTTAAAAAAATTTGTTTTGTTCTTGAACTTTGGAATTATACAGTTCAATGGGTGTTTTCCAACACTACCAAGCAATTAACACAATTCTGACACTACCTACCTGGAGACAACATCAGATTCCACAGGCTACGTCTCAGTCTCACAAGACTGTCCTCATCCCCTTTAGGCACCAGTCTCAAGTCCAGATTGTCACCTGTGCTCCTGAACTACCAGCCATAAATCGGACATTCCCATGATCCCCTCGTTGGGTTTCATTAATTTGCTAGGGAGGGCCCACAGAACTCAGGAAAACATTTACTCACTAGATTATTTTATTATAAAAGGATTTTAACAGCCAGATGGAGAGATACAGATGATGAGATCCAAAAGGCTCCCAAACACAGGAGCTTCTGTACCGGTGGAGTTTGGGATGTGCCACCGTCTCAGCACATAGATGTGTCCTGGTTCACCAACCTCGAAGCTCTTAGAATCCCATCCTTTGGGGTTTTTATGGAGGTTTCATTACATTGGCCTGATTGATGAAGTCCTTCGTCGTTGGCATTTAAACTCAATCTCTAGCTCCTTCCACATCCTGGGAGGGGGTAGGTGGGTGGGGAGTGTTAGAGAGGAGGAGGGGACTGAAAGTTTAATCCTCTAATCCCATGATTGGTTCCCCTGGCAATCAGCCCATCCTTAAGTCATCTAGGTCTTTCTGAAGGTTGTCTCATTAACATCACAAAAGACATCTTTATCTTTCTCATCACAGGAAATCCTAAAGGTTTTAGGAGCTCTGTGCAAGGAATGGTACCAAGACCAAAGATATATTTCTTATTATAAGTCACAGTATTACATGCAGTATGCACTCTCTGTGTCTGGCTTCTTTCACTCAGCAAAAGGTTTTGTGAATCATCCGTGATGTTGTACATGTAGTAGGATGTTCCTTTTGTTCCTTTCTCATTGCTGAGTTGTATTCCATTTTATGACTATGTCACACTCTGTTCTTTTTCTTTTTTTTTTTTTTGCAGTACGCGGGCCTCTCACTGTTGTGGCCTCTCCCGCCGTGGAGCACAGGCTCCGGACGCGCAGGCTCAGTGGCCATGGCTCACGGGCCCAGCCGCTCTGTGGCATCTTCCCGGACCAGGGCACGAACCCGTGTCCTCTGCATTGGCAGGCGGACTCTCAACCACTGCACCACCAGGGAAGTCCCACACTCTGTTCTTTTACAGCTCAGTAGACATTTGAGTTGTTTCCCATTTGGGAGTAGTATGAAAAAAAGCTGCTATGAACGTTTCTGTACAGGTCTTTTGGTGGACATAGGTTTTCATTTCTCTTGGATAAATATCTAGAAGTGGATCAACTTATAAGGTTAAAATAGTTCATCTTTATAGAAAATAGCCAAGCAGTTCTCCAGTGTGATTGCACCATCCTACTCCCACCAAAAGGTGTGAGAGTTCCAGCTGCTCCACAACCTCACCAACATTTGTGATGATCTTTTTCACTGTAACCATTTTGCTGGTCATATGTAATATCTCATTGTGGTTTTAATTTTTCTTTCCCTAATGACAAACAATGTTGAATATCTTTTTGTGCACTTATTGGCCATTTGTATAACTTTTGTGAAGTGTCTCTTCCAGCTATTTTATTATTGAGTTGAAAGAGTCTTTCTTATGTATTCTGGATATAAGGTCTTTGCTAGCTATACACTTTTTAAAATCAATTTATTTATATTATTTATTTATTTTTGGCTGTGCTGGGGCTTCATTGCTGTGCATGGGCTTTCTCTAGTTGCTGTGAGCAGCGGCTACAGGGGCTACTCTTTGTTACGGTGTGCGGGCTACACATGGCGGTGGCTTCTCTTTTGCAGAGCATGGGCTCTAGGTGCGTTGGCTTCAGCAGTTGTGGCACGTGGGCTCAGTAGTTGTGGCTCACAGACTCTAGACGCAGGCTCAGTAGTTTTGGCGCATGGGCTTAGTTGCTCCGCGGCATGTGGGACCTTCCCGGCCCAGGGCTCGAACCCGTGTCCCCTTCATTGGCAGGTAGATTCTTAACCACTGTGCCACCAGGGGAGCCCCCCAGCTATATGTTTTGCAAATAGTTTCTAACAGACCGTGGCTAGGATTTTCTTTAACTTGATGTTTTTTGAAGGGTAGAATTTTCCCATTTTGATTAAATCTAATTTATCAATTTTCTATTTCATGGTTATTGCTTTCTCTGTCCCATCTATCTTTGCCTACTTCCCCAGGTCAAGAAAATATTTCTCTTTTTTTTTACAGGTGTTTTATACTTCTACTTTTCATATTTAAGACTGTGATCTCAAATTAACTTTTGTGTATTGTATGAAGGAGAGATTGAGGTTCTTTTTTTGTTTTTTTTAAATGTGGATATGCAATTGTTCAAGCACAATTTATTGAAAAGAATTCCCTGTTGACTTGCTTTGGAACGTTTGTCAAAAATCAATTGACCAAACACTCTCTGACTTCAGACTATACTATACAGCTACAGTCACCATACTGTATGATACTGGCACAAAAACAGACACATAAATCAATGGAACAGAATAGAGATCCCAGAAATAAACCCATGCACTTATGGTCAATTAATCTATGACAAAGGAGGCAAGAATATACAATGCAGAAAAGACAGTCTCTTCAATAAGTGGTGCTGGGAAAACTGGACAGCTATATGTATAAGAATGGAATTAGAACATTTTCTCACACTATATACAAAAATAAACTCAAAATGGATTAGAGACCTAAATGTAAGACTGGAAACCACAAAACTCCTAGAAGAGAACATAGGCAGAACACTCTTTGACATAAACCGTAGCAATATATATATATATTTTGCATCTGTCTCCCAAGGCAAAGGAAATAAGAGCAAAAATAAACAAATGGGACCTAATTAAACTTAAAAGCTTTTGCATGGCAAAAAGACAACCATCAACAAAACAAAAAAGACAACCTACCAAATGAGAGAAAATATTTGCAAATGATATGACCAATAAGGGGCTAATATTCAAAATATATAAACAGCTCATACAACTCAATATATTTTAAAAAGTCCCTTGATTAAAAAATGGGCACAAGAGCAGAATAGACATTTTTCCAAAGAAGATATAACAGCTGGACAACAGGCACATGAAAAGATGCCCAACATTGCTGATCATCAGAGAAATGCAATTCAAAACAACGATGAGATATTACCTCACACTGTCAAAATGGCTATCATCAAAAAGACCACAAATAACAAATGTTCGTGAAGACGTGGAGAAAAGGGAATGCTTGTACACTATTTTGGGAATGTAAATTGGTGCAGTCACTGTGGAAAATAGTATGGTGGTTTTTCAAAAAATTAAAAATAGAACTACCATATGATCCAGCAATTCCACTCTGGGTATATATCCAAAGAAAACAAAAACACTAATTTGAAAAGATACATGCACCCCAATGTTCATTGCAGCATTATTTACAGTTGGCCAGATATGAAAGCAATCTAAGTGTCCATCAACAGATGAATGGATAAAGAAGATGTGTTGTGTATATATATACACACAATAGAAAGAATGCAATTTTGCCATTTGCAAAAACATGGATAGACCTGGAGGGTATTATGCTAAGTGAAATAAGTCAGGCAGAGAAAGACAAATACTGTGATAACACTTATATGTGGAATCTAAAAATTCAACAAACAAGTGAATATAACAAAAAAGAAGCAGACTCACAGATATAGAGAACAAACTAGTGGTTACCAGTGGGGAGAGGGAAGGGGGGAGGGGAAAAATAGGGATAGGGGAGTAAGAGGTACAAACTATTAGGTATAGGATAGGCTCAAGGATGTATTGTACAACACGAGAAATATAGACAATATTTCGTAATAACTGTAAATGGAAAGTAACCTTTAAAAATTGTATAAAAAAATAAAGATGAGTTTGAGAAGAATTGACATCTTAATACTCAGTCTTCCAATCCATGAACATGATACGGTCATCTCTCCATATCCACGAGGGGTTGGTTCAAAGTCCCCCACAGATACATCCAAGGATGCTCAAGTTTCTTATATAAAATGGTGCGGTATTTGCATGTCCCCTATGCACGTCCTCCTGTGTACTTTACTTCATCTCTTGCTTACTTGTAATACCTACACAAAGTAAACGCCTTGTAAATGGTTGTAAATACAGTGTAAAGACTATGTAAATAGTTGCTGGCACGTGGCAAGTTCAAGTTTTGCTTTCTGGAACTTTCTGGAAAAAATTTTTTTTCCCGAGTATTTTTTTTTTTTTTTGCGGTACGCGGCCCTCTCACTGTTGTGGCTTCTCCCGTTGTGGAGCACAGGCTCCGGACGTGCAGGCTCAGCGGCCATGGCTCACGGGCCCAGCCGCTCCGCGGCATGTGGGATCCTCCCGGACCGGGGCACGAACCCGTGTCCCCTGCATCGGCAGGCGGACCCTCAACCACTGCGTCACCAGGGAAGCCCTTCCCAAGTATTTTTGATCCTCGGTTGTGTGTCTGCGGATTCGGAACTTGTGGATACAGGGGGCGGCCCATATATGTCGCTATTGACTTGAGTCTACTTTGTCCCAGCAGTGTTTTGTAGTTTTCAGCTGAACAATTAGCTGAAAGAAGAGATGACAGGATTTATGGGAGGATTGGTTGGGGGCGGGGGGCAGGGAGGTGAGGAAAAAAGGGAGAAGGCAAGGCTGATTGCCAAGGTTTCTTCCTGAGCTGCTCACTGGGTGTAGATGAGAAAAGAAAGAGCTACTTGCCTCAGGGGAGGAGTCGCCTGGATTTAGACTGTTTATTTGACCCCAGGGCCACGTGCATGACCTGAAACCCAGCTCTCTACACTCTCCCAGCCTGGTGGGACTCTGGGTGGGAAAATTCGGGGGAGGTGATCAAGAGAAGCTGACACCAATTCCCGGGGGGCTTTTGAGGACCTGTGCTTTCTTCCTCTCCCTGACATCCAGCTTTGCTTCCCTGCTCCGGTGGGCCAGGAGGGTCTGTTACAGGACTGGATGCTCCCATCAGTAGCCTTTTGGCCCGTCAGTGAGGGTCAGGCAACCCCTCCCTCTCTCCCTGTCACCCCTGGCTCTTCAAGCTAATGAGACCGGCCCTGATTCCCCAGCCTTAATCTCTCCTAGCAGGGGGTTGGGAGGGGGGTGAACGAAGAAAGGGCCCCTTATGGTGAGACACAATGACCCAGCCACAAGGCGGGATTACGGAGACCTTATGCACGTAGGTAGATGTTGGGGTAGGTGGAGATGGAGAACAGACCCATTTGGGTCCAGGAGCTCAGGGAGATATTAATATCCAGAGAGAGAGACACACCCAAAGAAGGACAGAGAGAAGAAAATTCAGAGGGAGGCAGAAACAAGGAGAGTCAGAAGTACAGAACAAGAGAGGTACCAGGATAGGGAGAAAGAAACGAGGGGGAAAGCTAGAGAGAAAGAAAGCAAGAATCAGAGGAAGAGGCAGGGAAAGAGAGAGGGAGAAACAAGAACAGAGATTCGAGCTTAAGAGGTTGGATAAAGGAGAGGGGTACTGGTGCGAGGGGTAGGGGAGACTGGTGTCACAGGGTGACTAGGACAGAGACCAAAACCAAAACAGGGACAGGGCTGCAGAGAGAGTGGGTGAGAGACAGACAACAAGAGGGATCAAGACAGAAGGACAGGTAAACCAATAAAGACAGGGACAGAGAGACCCAGAGCTTGAGAATGAGAGAGCGGTACACAGGCAGACTGGCAGAAGTGACACAGCCTGAGGCTCAAAGCAAAGAGACACTGAGGCACAGAAACCCCAAACGAAGACCAAAGGCGTGGAGGGAGGGAGGGACAGGTAGGGATAGAGATGGAGATGATACAAGTAGAGAGAGAGAGAGAGAGAGGAGAACCCAGGGGAGGAGAGGAGATGGGAGAAGTTGATATCAAAGCGTGATAGAAGCTGAGGCAAAGAAAGAGGAAAAAGAGAAACTGAGGCAGAAAGGGAAACAATGGGACAGTGCAGAGATGACTTAGTGGGCAGATAGACTGCTGGGGAGAGAAAGGGTGACCCAGGAGAGGGGGCCACGGAAGCCCCGCGACCCTCGTTTCTTGAATGATCTCTCAGGAGCACCCAACATTGCTCTCCTTCCTCTTTGGCGGGAAAATAGCCAAAGCTGGAGGGACACCAATTAGACTTAAGGAAGAACTTCCTTGGGGAATGGGGACTCCTGATCACAGGCGGGACCTGGGGCCGCCCTTCCCCATCAGCCCTAATTGCCAAGATGTCATGGAGGTGGGGAGGTGAGGAGGGGATTAGGCAGACGGGTGCCCCTCCCCCTCCCCGCCAATGTCACCTCCTGGCGCCCAGTTGAGTCCCCACCCGGGCCAGGATTACCCTCTGAGATCCAGGCCACAGCAAATGACATCACTCCCAGCCAGGGCTTAAAATCTCCCCATGTGAGGGGACCCATTTCCTCCAGCCTCTGCTGTCTGACTACTCCATCCCAGGCCACCAGGAGAGCTTCATCCCTACTTTCTGAAGGTGAGTGTCTGCAGGGGCAGCGGAGGGGGTGGAGGAAGGGGGAGCGAGGGAGGGGCAGGAGGGGTCAGAATGTGGGTACATTTTATTCGTGGCTGTGTTTTTAGTGTCTGGCACAGGGATGGAGAAGGAGTGTGTGATGTTTTCTGGATAATCCTACATGGATCAGTGGGTCCGTCCTGATGTTTGGGGAAACGGTGCAGGCTGTGACTGCAGTGGGGCAGGCGGGGTGTGTGTGTGTGTGTGTGTGTTTGTGGACGAACAGGGGAAGCTGGCCCATGGCATGGGGGCTCCAGAAGCTTCAGGGGCGTCTTGTTGGGGAGGTGACACGACCAAGCCCTCCAGCTTCCAGGGCTGGGGGGCTTTTCATAGCTTGAGGGCAACTCCCTGGCACGTCTCCCTGTTGTATTTTCTTTAAAACTTCCCGCAGCCTGAAACTCTCTTCATGTGTGTGTTTATCTACTCATTGCCCGTCTACCCCACTGAACCTTGATTTCCTCCCAGTGCCTGGCATGTGGGATGCCTACATATGTGGTGAACAGGTGGGTGGATGAATGACACAAATAGAACTGAAGAGACACAGGCACACAGAGAGTCAAGGTTTTGTGGCTGCAGCAGGAGGGAAGAAGGGGAGACTGTGAGGCTGCCCGAGGGAGCTGGGAATGCACTGATCTGGGGATAACGTGGGGGTGAATTGCTTACCTGGGGACCTCTTTTTCCCCAGAGGCTCTGGCTTTTCCCATGTCCGATCTTGGGTGATGAGCACAACACCCAGCTCCTTGTCTCTTGCGTGGTGGAGCCAACGGGGGCTGCAGAGACCGACAAAGCTGGGGGCGGAGTCTTGCTGGGCTGATGTGGAGCCACGTGGGTCTGTGTGAGGTCACTCTGAGTCTCAGTTTCCTCATCTGCAAAGTGGGGACAATGACAAGTTGCCATGGTGATCTAGTCAGATGAGTCACGGGAAGCCCGTGTCACAGGCCTGGGCTGCAGTGACAGAGGAGGGGGCTGGCTTCATCCTGCTTTGGGGGATCCCAAGTAGATTTGGGGAGTCAAGGGCAGGGCTCTGGGGCCCAGATATCTGGTTTCTATTGCTGGCTGTGCCACTCACCCCCGTGTGTCCTCGAGAATTGACAGAACCTCTCTCAGCTTCAGTTTCCTCATCTGAGAAATGGACATCTGAGCTCCGTGGGGCTTTGGTGAGCATCTTAAGAGGTCATGGAGCTTGGTGGTCAAGAGGGTGCAGGCTGGGGGGCAAGTGCTGGCTCAGCCGTGGCTCTGCCGCTGACGCGTGTGATGGGATCAGGGACTCTGCTTCTCTGAGCCTCAGTTTCCTCCTCTGTGGAGTGGAGATGACAATAGGACGTACCTCGTGGGAAGTTTTCACTGGATTATTGTTCCCCGAGATCTTATTTCCAAGGTGCCGTGTCTGAGCAGCTGGGGATTCCAACTGGAGGTCCTTATGGTTGGAGGATCTCCTGCCTGACCTGGGGCAGGGACCTTCCTCCCCTCAAGGCTTCGTTTCACCAACTGTAGATTATCTCCAGGACCACCCACAAGATAGGTGTGAGCCTTCAGGCCTCACATGTCCGAGCACCTGCTCAGGTGGGATCCTGGACCCCACAGCTGCTGAACCCCAGAGCACCAGCCTGGGGCCCCACTAGTTGGTTCCCAGGGCAGGGATGGTGATTTCCCTGGCTCCACCATTTGGGATTATGAAACATCATTGCCTTGAAATTCACCCGGCAGGATGAAAAGGGGTTGCTGTCCGGCTCCCTGTAAATTGTCAATGACAGACAGACATTGTAGTTGCTGTCTGTACTCCTGGACGTTGACACACAAAGCTGTTCAGAGGAGGGAAGTTCTGGAAACCTCATCCTGTTGCCTAACCCAGAGAAAGGCTTTGGTGGGCATCTGATATCATTTTTGTTGTTATAATTCTTTGCCGACATCTTTTCCACCAAGCGCTTCCTTTTTTTTAATAGATAAATTTATTTATTTTTTATTTTTGGCTGCGTTGGGTCTTTGTTGCTATGCGCGGGCTTTCTCTAGTTGAGGCGAGCGGGGCCTACTCTTTGTTGTGGTGCGCGGGCTTCTCATCGCGGTGGCTTCTCTTGTGGAGCACGGGCTCTAGGTGCGCGGGCTTCAGTAGTTGTGGTGCGCGGGCTCAGTAGTTGTGGTGCCTGGGCTTCATTGCTCCATGGCATGTGGGATCTTCCCGGACCAGGGCTCGAACCAGTGTCCCCTGCATTGGCAGGTGGATTCTTAACCACCGTGCCACCAGGGAGGTCCCGCCCTTCCTCATTTGATGATCTGATGAGTGGGCAAACCCTCAGTCTTGGAGGTCATTATCATTATCAGCTGCTTGATTTTGGTCGAGCACCCACCTCCCCCTGAGGGTCAGACCTTCTGCCTGTAGGATGGGATCAGCCCAGTGAGAGAGATCTAGGCTTTCCTGGAAGACCAACCCCTTAGCCGGGTAACTCTATGTAGATTCTGTGCTAAAGACAGATTCAGTGGAAGTGGAGGCTCTTGTTCCAAGCCCTGCAAATTGTCCCTAGAGGGCAAATTCACCAGCCTCCGTGTTTCCACTCTCTCCAGAGGCTCCAGTGAAAGATCATCGCTCCTTGGAGAAGAGGAAGAGGACAGAGGGGACTCAGACTGGGGGCTGGGAGAGCAGGGCCTCCAGGAGGTCCCCAGGGTTGGACTCCTGGGTCCCCACTCACAGCCTGTGAGTGACCCTGGGCAAGTCATAGCACTTGAGACTGAAGATGTTCTTACCTGTAAAATGTGAACATATTAGTAATACAGTCTCTCCCTCCAAGGTTGTGCTGAGGACTCAATGCCATCCTGCACTGGGAAGTATTGTATTAGTTATCTGTGGCTGCGTAACAAGTTAGCCCCAAACTTAGCAGCTTAAAGCAATAAATATTTATGATGTTGTATAGTTTCTGAGGTCACAGGAATCCAGGAATGGTGTTGCTGGATGATTCTGGCTCAGGGTGTCTCATGCTGTTGTAGTCAGATGTCATTCGGGGCTGCAGTCATTTGAAGACTCAGCTGAGGCTGGAGAATCAGCTTCCCTGGGGGTTCATTCCCATGGCTGTTGGCAGGAGGCCTCAGTCCTTGCCACACAGACCTCTCCATAGATAGGACTGCTCAAGCATCCTCAGCATGGCAGCTCGCCTTCCTAGAGAGAGAGGGCCAACCTCAGAAGTCACACTGTCATTTCCACAATATCTTGTTGGTTGCACACGTAGCCCTGCTCCGTGGGAGGAGACGACTTTAGGGCGTAAGTACCAGCCACTACCTAGGACACCACTTGATTCTTAGGATTTATGTGGTGGTTTTTACTTTTATGGCTATTATCAGCACTGAGCATCCCCGTGACTTTCCTATCAGGTCCTACATAATCTTAGTCCACTTTCTGCCCTGGTCACTCAGCTCCAGTAGCACTGGACACCTTGATTCTCCTCCATAAGACAAAACGATTCCAGCCTCCAGAACTTTGCACCTGCTGTTCCCTCTGCCTGGAGACCTCTACCCCGAGGTCCTCCCACGGCTGATACAGAGTCCTTCACTTTGCAGCTCCAAAGTCACCTTCTTAGAGAGACGTCTTCCCCTGATCATTCACCTAAATTAGATGCCTCACCCTCACCCCAAACCCTGTCCCTCTCCTATTACCGCATTTAAATTTTCTCGGAGTTCTTGAAATTTTCCGAAAGCATTTTGATTCTCTAAAAAACATCTCTTTCCTTGTCCACTGTTTGTTTCCCTGACCAGGAACTCGTAGTTCAATCCCATAAGAACAGAGATGCTCTGTGTCTTATTTCTTGCTGTATCTCTAGTGCCTAGAACTCTCAAAAATGTTTACTGAATGGACAGCAGAACTTCAATTTATGATAAATAGAACTCTCCCTACCAAGGGAGGGTTGAGAAGGTCAGGGCAGTGAGAGAAGGAAGGGGTGGGAGCTCAAATTAATGTCATCCATTTTTTAAGCATTTATTTATTTTTCAGATATTTATTGGGGGGGCACTGGGGACACCACAGGGAGTGAAACATTCCTTGTCTCTGTTCTCAGGTAGCTGACAGGATTGGGGGAGACAGGTAAACTCATAAATATGGCATATTTAACAGGTGTTCCTGAAGAACAGGAGAAAGAAAGTGTGTGTGTGTCTGTGTGTCTGTGTCTGTAATCCCATTCAGGGTGTGGACTGGCTTTCCTGGAAAGTTATGTTTGAGTTGTGACCTGGAGGAGGAGAAGGGGTTAGTTAGCTGGTGAGACGGGTCTTTGGACTGGGGGTAGAAGAGGCATTCCTGGCGTGGAACAGCTTATTGGAAGTTTCTGGAGAGGCCGAGAGGTCTCCTGAGGCCATCTTAACTAGGGCGATAGGGAGCCCTGGAAAGGTTCTTTCTCTCCCTTTTATTTATTTATTTTTTTAAAGGATAACTTTTAATATTTATTTACTTATTATTTATTTATTTTGGCTGTGCCGGGTCTTAGCTGTGGCACGCGGGATCTTTTAGTTGCGGCATGCGGACTTCTTAGTTGCGGCATGCATGTGCCATCTAGTTCTCCGACCAGGGCTAGAACCCGGGCCCCCTGCATTGGGAGCATGGAGTCTACCCACTGGACCACCAGGGAAGTCTCTCTCTCTCTTTTAAATAGATGGTATTCTTGGTTTTGTTGTTGAAAAGGTAACATACTCACTCACGGTTAAAAAGTAATCCAAACTGTAAAAACAAGGTATGGATATAACACAACTCCCCAGAGGCAGCCACTTTTACTACATATTGTGTCTTTCCTGGGAATCTTCTATGCAGATACAGGTATACATTTATATAAATATATTTTATATGTATATATCGCTGCCTTGTTTTTAAAAATCACAAATGGTAGCATGCTATACACACTGTTCTTTTCCTTTGAAATATATATATATATATTCAAAGGATATATTCCTTTGAATATAATATATATTGTATATATAATTTGGTAATATGTGATATCTAATACACACACATACCTATTGCCAAAGTGTAATAAAAAAAATTAAAAACCTGACTCTTAGGTACATGTAATAAGCACAGGTCAAAGATTTATTTAAATCATGAATGAGGGAACTGGCTGTTTCAAAGGAGAATTCAAAGAACAGAGGTTAATACCATTATTCAGGAAAGGCATGCCAAAAAATGTTGGTCACTTTAGATATGAAGCTAGTTCAAGTCCTACAGGGCAGCAAAACTAACCTCTGAAGTTATCTTTTCTACCAGAGACAAAAGATTGGCAACCAAACTTCTGGAAGTTACCATTTACCTTGTCAGTGTCTGGATCCTAATCGATAGTGAATAATCAATTGAACAAAGGTACAGTCCCCTAGAAAAGGAAATAATGCCTGGGTTGGTCTGCTAGATGAAGCTCCAAGACAACCAGGAAGTGACATGCTCTCATCCTTTTGTCTCATTGCCAAGGTTAAGATAATCTTTCTTAACTATATACTAGAGGTCTTTTCAAATCCATTCATAGAGGACACCCTTATACCTTTTAAATGACTTCATAGTATTCTCTTGCATGGATGTGCCATAATCTTAACATAACTTACTTGATTTACATAATTTACTTACTATGTCCCCTTTGGTGGTCATATAGGCTGCTTCCACATTTTGGTGATTATAAATATGCTGCACTAAAAGTCCTAGCTTGGGTGGGGGGGGTAAATTAGGAGTTTGGGACTAAGAGATATACACTACTATATATAAAAGAGATAAACAACTAGGACCTACTATATAGCACAGGGAACTATATTCAATATCTTGTAATAAACTATAATGGAGAAGAATATGAAAAATAATATATATATGTAGAACTGAATCACTTTGCTGTACACCAGAAACTAACACAACATCGTACATGAACTATACTCCAATAAAAGAAAAATCCTAGCGTAAAGTCTACGCAAACATCTGCTTGCAAATAATAATAACTGCCCACAGTTTTGTAGCATTTACTACATGTCAGGTGTTATTTTAAGTATTTGATGCACATTAATTCATTTGACCCTCAGATCAACCTAAAGATGTAAGTTCTATTTTCGTTCCCATTTTCTTTTTTAATAAATTTATTTATTTTATTTATTTATTTTTGGCTGCGTTGGGTCTTCGTTTTGGCACATGGGCTTTTCATTGCGGTGGCTTCTTGTTGTGGAGCATGGGCTCTAGGCATGCGGGCTTCAGTAGTTGTGGCACGTGGGCTCAGTAGTTGTGGCTCACAGGCTCTAGAGTGCAGGCTCAGTAGTTGTGGCGCACGGGCTTAGTTGCTTAACGGCATGTGGGATCTTCTTGGACCAGGGCTCGAACCTGTGTCCCCTGCATTGGCAGGTGGATTCTTAGGCACTGTGCCACCAGAGAAGTCCCTCATTCCCATTTTCTGATGAGGTGATCGAGGAACATTGAAAGCAAATTGCTGGCACCAAGGAAAGATGCCATTTTTCTTTGATAAATGTTTCCAATTCGTTCCATCCACATTGCCACGGCCCTGACATGGGAAACCTGTTTCTCCACTCTGAGGCCAGCCCTGGAGTTACCAAGCCTCTTTGTTTTTGCTTTTTTTAAATGATATTTTATTTATTTATTTTTAGCTGCTTTGGGTCTTCGTTGCTGCGTGCAGCCTTTCTCTAGTTGCGGCGAGCGGGGGCTACTCTTCGTTGCGGTGCGCGGACTTCTCATTGCAGTGGCTTCTCTTGTTGCAGAGCACAGGCTCTAGGCGCGCGGGTACCAAGCCTCTTTGACCTTTGCCAAGCTGATGAGTCAAAAACGGTTGTGGAGGATCATCGCTTACTGTCGTTTGACTCTGACTCTCCCTTGGGGTGACCATCTGTCCCAATTTGTCTGGGACTCTTCCAGATTTGGCACTGAAATTTCACATCCCTAGAAACCCTTCCATCCCTGGCAGACAGGGACAACTGGTCACCCTACTTACCATGATTCTGCGTGTGGCTGAACATCGTTTTTGTGGTTCTAGAAGAAAAAAGATCTTAGACAAGGGGGTGGCAGGAAGATTTTTTAAAGGATAGAGTAGGAATAAGAGCTTCCATTTACATGCCCATTACAGCTTTCGCTCTCTGCTTTACAGAGTCTCACTGAAGCTTTGATGACCTTAAGCAGAGGGCTCTTTTATAGGTGGGGAAACTGAGGCACAGAGAGGGGGATAAGTTGCCCAAGGTCACACACCTAAGAAGAGGCAGGATTTGAACCACGCGGTGATGAACTGGGGAGTGTTTGAGTACCCACCCTTCTCTTGCAGGCCCACTGACCTGGGCCCCAGCATCCCTGAAGATCATGATGGCGTATATGAACCCGGGGCCCCACTATTCCGTCAACACCTTGGCCCTGAGTGGCCCTAGTGTGGATTTGATGCACCAAGCTGTGTCCTACCCAAGTGAGTACAGTTCTCCTCCCTGCCACCCCCAGCTGGCCCCCATCTTCTGGGGACCTCTGGGGTCCCTTGCCCTCAGGAGGAGGATGGGCACTTACAGGGGTGACATCAGGGCCATACACCAGCCAAGTGTGTTCACCTGTAAATGCAAAACACCCCTCCGCATCTCTTAGGGATGCAGGCAAGCATAGGGACAGTCATAGAAATTTAGGATAGTCTTTCCCTCTGGGGTGAAGGAGGGAAGCGATCTGGAAGGGAGAACCAGAGGAATCCCCACCTGTTAGCAATGCTTTATTTCTCAAAGAAGGAAGCACTCTGTTGTTGGCGGCATTATTCTTTAGATGTTTTTTAAAAAATTTATTAAGTTGACTATTATGGACCTGCCACTTTTATAGGCTGTATATCCAAAATGTCATGTTTCAACTGAATGTCTTAGTGCAGAAGAAATTTTAGAAAGGGGGTGAACATCAAACTCATATACCTCCTTACATGGCTAAAGCCAGTTCTCCTCAGGGAGAAGCATGAGCCCCCCAATGACAGACAAAGGGGGACCCCATTTCCCAGGGGGACAGAGTGAAGTCTAGAAGCTCAGGGAATCGGCACCCCCTTAGTTTGGGCAGTTGAACACCCAGAAGGGGCTTCTCGGCATCCCATGTACACTCAGGACCTCACATCAGCAGATGAAGAGAATGGGGTCTCAGGTCACCTGAAGGTCCCGTTTTCCTGTCCCTACACCAGGCGCCCCGAGAAAGCAGCGGCGGGAACGGACCACCTTCACACGAAGCCAGTTGGAGGAGCTGGAGGCCCTGTTTGCTAAGACTCAGTACCCGGACGTGTATGCCCGTGAGGAGGTGGCTCTGAAGATCAATCTGCCTGAGTCCAGGGTTCAGGTGGGATGTTCTGGTCTCTGGACTCCTCTGGTCCTTCCTGGGACCCAGAGTGAAGGGAAGAGGGAGAGGTCACAAAGTAACAGCCAAAGTCATAAAGTGCCCTAGTAGTCCCTTGCCTCTATTATCTCGCTGGCATCTTCTCTTACACTCCTACCCCTTCTCACTCTACTCCAGCAACACTGGCCCCTGGTCCTTCCTCTAGCACGCCCACCAAGCACACTCCTGCCTCAGGACCTTTGCACTCTCTGTTCCCTCTACCTGGAAGATATATTCCCCATCACCGTCTTCAAGTCTTTATCAACCAATCAAGTCACCTCGCTAGTCAACGAGACCTACACCCCCTTTGGCATTTGAAGCCGCAACTTTCCCCTGCCACCCCACCCTGCTGCCCGCCCTTATCCTGACCAACTGGTTCTTTCATAGCATTTATCACTTTCTAAATACTATGTGATTTGCTTACTTCCTGTTTATTTTTAACCTGTCTCTCTCAACTAGAATGTCAGCTTCACTTGTGTGTCCCCAAAGTAGTAGAAGATGGTTAATCCATGCTTATTAACCAATTGGATGGATGGATGGATGGATGGATGGGTAAATGTATATATATGCATTTATATGATTGTATGTGTGTACGATGTATGTATGAATGTATATATGCTTGTTTGTATCATAGTATGTGTATACCTATACATAGGATTGGGCAGATGAAAGCATGTATGTATGTATTATTGTATGTATACACACACAACTGTATGTATGTATGATTGTATGTATGTGCATGTGATTAGATGTATGTATGGTTGTATGTCTGCATGTATGTGTGAATGATTAGATGAATGGATGGATGAAGGTGTGTGTATATGTTTGTATGCTGTATGATGGTATGTGTGTACGTATGGTTGGATGGATGACTGTGTTTATGTATGTTGGACTGTATGTGTACACACACAACTGTATGTATGTATGGTTGTATATATGTGCGTGTGATTAGATGTATGTATGTATGTATGTATGGTTGTATGTCTGCATGTATGTGTGAATGATTGGATGAATGGATGGATGAAGGTGCGTGTATATGTTTGTATGCTGTATGATGGTATGTGTGTACGTATGGTTGGATGGATGACTGTGTTTATGTATGTTGGACTGTATGTATACACACAGCTGTATGTATGTATGGTTGTATGTATGTGCGTATGGTTGCATGTATGTCTGTGTGTGTACAACTGTATGCATGAATGATTGGATGGATGAGTAGAGTGCCGCATAGCTGATTGCAGAGTGGAGAGCTATGGCTCTGGCATGTCTCACCAATAAGCACCGTCATTCCTGGGCACCATGAAGGCTCCCCTGGGCCTCCGTCCCACTCACCCACCCCGACCTCCCCTCTCACCCCCAGGTGTGGTTCAAGAACCGCAGGGCTAAATGTCGACAGCAACGGCAGCAGCGGACGCAGCAACAGCAGCCGCCAGGGGCACAAGCCAAGGCTCGTCCTGCCAAGAGGAGGGCAGGCGCCTCTCCAAGACCCTCCATGGACGTCTGTCCAGAACCCCTGGGCATCTCAGATTCCTACAGCCCCCCTCTACCCGGGCCCTCAGGCTCCCCCACCACGGCAGTGGCCACGGTGTCCATTTGGAGTCCGGCCTCAGAGTCCCCTTTGCCCGAGGCACAGCGGGCTGGGCTAGTGGCCTCGGGCCCTTCTCTGACGTCAGCGCCCTACGCCATGACCTACGCCCCCGCCTCTGCTTTCTGCTCTTCCCCCTCGGCGTATGGGTCGCCGAGCTCCTATTTCAGTGGCCTGGATCCCTACCTTTCTCCCATGGTGCCCCAGTTGGGGGGCCCGGCTCTCAGCCCCCTTTCTGGCCCCTCCATGGGGCCCTCCCTGACCCAGTCCCCCACCTCCCTGTCAGGCCAGAGCTATGGCACCTACAGCCCTGTGGACAGCTTAGAATTCAAGGACCCCACAGGCACCTGGAAATTCACCTACAACCCCATGGATGCCCTGGACTACAAGGATCAGAGTGCC
The DNA here is from genome assembly GCF_964341445.2 of Mesoplodon mirus. Taxonomy (NCBI): domain Eukaryota; kingdom Metazoa; phylum Chordata; class Mammalia; order Artiodactyla; family Ziphiidae; genus Mesoplodon; species Mesoplodon mirus. The sequence goes on from NC_138995.1 coordinate 57,689,232, forward strand.
TGGAAGTTTCAGATCTTGTAGAAGATACTCCTTCTCCATCCCTTGTCCCAGCTGCCTCCTTGCACATTGTCTCAACCTGCCCTGGGGCGGCATCCCTGGGAAGGTGGCGGGAGCTGACCATCCCTTCCAAAGGTCATGGCCTCTTTGGCTCCAGTGCAACTTAGCCCAACCCAGTCCACCCCTTTGCTCCTGGGGAGCCCCGTAAATCTTAGTCATTCTCTCAACCCCAATGTCGTCTCACATGGAGTCCAAGTGGCATTTCAAACCATGAGCCCCAGACTCCAGAAACTGGTGCTGAGAATTCGCCCTGAGACAGAATTAAACCAAACGTGCAGCTGATTTGGGGTAATGTTTAGGTCAGAATCACGGTGCCCTTGAACAAACAGGTAGGGAGGCTTGATTCCTTCAATCTCCATTTGGGACACTTCTTTAGCATATGAGTAGAGATCCTTCTAGAAACTCCAAAGACAGACCTTACAAAGCCCCAGGATGGAACCTTAGGCCAATTATACAGTTAAGTTCAGAAATTCATTTGACAATTTTACAGATTTCACAAATGTCAGGTTTACATGATAGGCTTAGGGGGCTGTTTGATATACATATATATCTTCTTCTTCTTCTTCTTAGTTTCTTCTTAAAGACATTTCATCATTCATTCATTTGGACATTGGAAATGGACATACTTGGTGGGAGAATGGAAGGCAAGTTGCCTGTTTCACGTCTGCTTTGTTTTCTTTTGTTTTTGCATTGTCTAAAGGTGAACTTCACCCACGCATTGGAGGAATCGTCGTTGTTGTGTGGGGTGCACCGACTATGGTTGTGGGTATTTCAAAGAGAAGAAGAGGTGGACAGGCTTCCCACCTGTAAATATACAAGAGGCGGGGGTGAGAAATGGATTTGGAGGCAGCCCCACATCCCAGACACACATTCCCTCTTTTAGATGTTCTGTTTTCAGTTTCGATTGTGGGATTGGACAATAAATAGAGCTTGGCCTGGGAAGTTTTCCTGGGGCAGCACCATATTTCTTTCAATGCAGTCTGACCCATGGCCACAGAGACAAGCAGTGTGAGAATTTGAAGAAGGATTCAGGCATTTTGACACTCTTGGAAGTTTGGTACTTTGGCACCTGCCTCCTCAATCTGAGTTCTCCCTTCATTTTTGGGTGGGGAAGGCAGGAGCCACGAGCCTTTCACTGGGAGGCGTTTCACAAGGCAAGGGGTGAAAGAAAGGAAGGGGGTGGTGTGCTGCGAGATGCTTAACAATGGATTCCTGAAAGAAGAGGAAAGCCCTGATTTGTAGTGGTTGCCCATTTCCATGGTGTAAATACTCCCACTGTGGCTGATTTCAGGGCATCAAGCTGAGGTCCCTGAACTTGGAGGTGGGAAGAGACACTTGTAATCTGTGCTCATGAGCCAGGACAAGCAGGCTCCAGGCCCCCAGTGCAGGAAAGAATGTCAGGAGGAAGGCACAGTGCAAAGAGAGGCTGAGAGGCGTCAGATGATTTTTCCAGGTCCAGGTCAGGAGAGGTCCACACAGCCTAGACCCTGAAGGGCACACTGCAATCATTAGAGCCCACAAAGGTGGTTTACTCAACACACTTCTCGATCATCTCTCATGGGTCTGAGTCATGCTGGGACATTAGGCCCAGAGTCCACTGTGGGAAGCAATGAATAAACAGAGAAGGACAGCATATGTTGGGGTACGAGATGGGGGATCCAGGCAAAATTTTCAGGGTAGAGACAGGTAGGAGAGGACATTGTGCTCTGGATCTGTGCAAAAGTTGGGACCGGGATGCCATGTCCGTTAGTCACCTTGCAGCGACTCCCACGCTCTGAGCTGGAGGCTGGGGTCTCAGGAGTAAACAAGAGTCTCTCCCTGCCCCACGGAGTTCCCCATTCATAGGGGAGGGTGTGTCTTGTGCAAGCAATTCAAAGGCAGCTCAATAAGGAGGTCCAGGTAGGGCTTGGAGGATGGACACGATACTCTGGAGGAGGGTGGAAAGTAATAGTGGCTGGATGGGGGAGTCACAGTCACAGGCCAAGACTTCAAGAGACCCCTATCCTGGTGTCTTCTGAGAGTTCTCTAGGAGTTGGACAGAGGGAGGAGTCAAATCTTTTGGGAGATTCCAGGTTCCTTTCCCTGGGCCAGCCTCCTGAACATTGGTTCTTCAGATGTCCACTGGGGATTCCTAAAGCCAGGAAGAGTGACAAGGGAATTGGGGACAGAACAAGAGGCAAGGGGCCTCCCTCACTCTGTGTCAGGCTCATCGTCCTCCCCCTTCCCACTCACTGGAACTCCAGGTCTCCCTTCGCTGGCCACCTGTGGAGAGAAAATGATTAAAATGTTGAATCCTGCTTAAAGTCTGGGTGATTTTTCTTTGTTTCCATGGAGGTTCAGACCTGAGGAAGTAAAAACAAGGATTGCTTTGCCCCCTCCCTCTCTCCCCCACCTTCTTTCTCTGGGAGCATGGGTGTGTCCATGTGCTTTCTATGTCTGGTCACCGTCTTTTCCGTGATATCTCCCTAAAGCCAATTAGGCAGGGACATGGGCTCCAGACGGCCAGCTTCCACCTGCTGTTACCTCACTGGGCCCCTCCCTCGCAGCAAGGGGCTGATGACCAGATGACCATGCTTCCTGCCTCAGTGGTCCATGTGAGGTTTATTTATTTATTTATTTATTTATTTATAGCTGCGTTGGGTCTTGTTGCTGCGTGCAGGCTTTCTCTAGTTGCAGCAAGCGGGGGCTACTCTTTGTTGTGGTGCACAGGCTTCTCACTGAGGTAGCTTCTCTTGTTGCGGAGCACAGGCTCTAGGCGCACGGGCTTCAGTAGTTGAGGCACGCGGGCTCTGTAGTTGCGGCTCATGAGCTTAGTTGTTCCGCGGCATGTGGGATCTTCCCGGACCAGGGATCGAACCCCTGTACCCTGCACTGGCAGGCAGATTCTTAACCACTGCGCCACCAGGGAAGTCCCGGTCCATGTGAGGTTTAAGCCCTCCTCATCAGCCTCTAGTCCTCTGCAGCTTCATCTCACACCTCCTCCTTTCCCCTTCCATCCTTGCCACTTTCCATCTCTTCTCCCTGGTCACTTTCGATTTCCCACCATTTCTCTTCCATCTCTCTTCTTTTCTCTTTCTCTTCCTTTTTTTTCTTTTCCCCTCCTGACTATTGAGTCTCAGACTCCCAGGTCCCCATTTCTGTTTGATGGTTTTTGTCTTTTTCTTTCTTTCCCTTTCTTCTCTTTTCCTTAGTCTTTGCCTTTCTCTTTCTCCAACTCCAAGTCATCAAGCTCTTCTTCTGTCCCTGTCAATCACTGTGCCCTGGGTTAAAATGTGTGTGTGTGTGTGTGTGTGTGTGTGTATCAAACACTGAATTGGTGAGATCAGACAAACTTGCTGTCTGAGCCTGGCTCAGCCACTCTGGTCCTATGACCTTGGGCAATTTGTTTCTCCCAACCTCAGTTTCCCCATCTGTAACATGAGGCATTGAGAAGACCTACCTCAAGAGAATTTAATGACATCATTATGCTAAGTACTTGGTCCTGAAGCCTGGTCCATCTAAGAGCCCAATAAGCGCTTATTTATTTTTATGGTAAAATACACATCACATGAAATTGACCATTATTAAATTTTAAAGTGTGCAACTCAGTGGTATTAAATACATTCACAGAAGAAACAAGGCATGAAAGGCTATACATCATAGGAATCCATTTATATGAAAAGTCCAGAATAGGCAAATCCAGAGAGATGGAAAGCAGATTAGTATTTGCCAGGGGCTGGGGGTGGGGGTGGGACTGGGGAGTGACTGCTTAATGGGTGAAGGGGTTTCTCTTTGGGGTGATGAAAAAGTTCTGGAATTAGATAATGACCCAGCAATTCCACTTCTAAGTATATACCCCAAAGAATTGAAAACAGGTGCTCAAACAAAAACATGTGCACTCATGTTCATAGCAGAACTATTCACAATAACCAAAAGGATGGAAACAATCCAAATGTCTACCTTGAAGACATTATGCTAAGTGTTTATCTTAACCTAAAATTTTTCCTGAAATTGTACTTGTGCCATGCATAGCAACTTTATTCACAATGGCCTCAAACTGGAAACAATTCAAATGTCCATTAACAGGTGAATGGCTAAAAAAACGGGTGCATCCAGACAATAGAATACTCCTCAGCAATAATAAGGCATGGACTCCTGGTGTACATAAAAATGTGGATGAATAGCACGATAATGAGTGGAAGAAACCAGGCTCAAAGCAGAGTCCATATGATATGATTCCACTTACATGAAATTCTAGAAAAGATAAAACCATAGTGGCAGAAAGTGAATAGTGATTGGATCTGGGCAATCAATGGATTAGATTCACTGCAAAGGGACAAAAGGGGCCCTTTTTGAGGTACTAGAAATATTCTATATCTTCACTATGGTGGTATTTCCACCCCTGTATGTGATTGCCCAAACTCATCAAATTGTATGGTTAAAAGAGGTGGAATTTATAGTATATAAATTATAACTCAGTAAATTAGAAGGGAAAGAAAAGAAAAATTTACTGAGCAGGTACTATTTGCCAGGACTGGAGAAAGCCAGTCCTAACTCTTTCAATTCTCAGAACAATCCACCAGAAAGATGCTATTATTATCAGATCCATGCTGTGATTATTCTCACTTCACAGATAAGCAAACTGAGGCAAAGGGAGGTCAGGTGACCTGCCCAAGGTCCCACAACTAAGAGGAGGTAGAACTAGGATTATAGTCCTTGTGTTAGGATGCAGACCTTCAGGACCCTCCTGGCATTTCCCCCTTCCTCCCTTTTTTTTTTTTTTTTTTTTTTTTGCGGTACGCGGACCTCTCACTGTTGTGGCCTCTCCCGTTGCGGAGCACAGGCTCCGGACGCGCAGGCTCAGCGGCCATGGCTCACGGGCCCAGCCACTCCGTGGCATGTGGGATCTTCCCAGACCGGGGCACGAACCCGTGTCCCCTGCATCGTCAGGTGGACTCTCAACCACTGCGCCACCAGGGAAGCCCCTAGTACCCATTTTTGATCCTGTCTGTCACTCTTGCTTCTCTCTTGCCTGTCTCTTTCTTCTTTGGTCTCAAGCTCAAGGGTATTTCTCTCTTCTTTTTTCCTCTCTTCATCTCTCTCCTCGCCCCCATATGTCTCTGACCTCCCTCCTGTTCCTCCTGATCTCTGAGCCCCTCCCTGGATGTTTCCTCTGTCCCTGAGCAGGACTAATTTAGCAAATGCTCCAATCCTCTTATGATGGTCCAGCCTCAGCAGAATGGCAGGAGAATTAGCGGGAATTAGACTCAGACGCATGACCCATGGGGGAAGGGTACTTTGTGGAGACAGCTGAACTTTAACTAAGTGATGCCCTCCTCCACCCTTATCCCCTCCATGTGAAATCATGCCTGGGACACACAATGATAATAAAACCACAGCTAAACTCTTTATGGAGCACTTTACTCTGTGCCAGCCACTTCTCCCGTATTTCTCCCTTATTAAATTTCATTACAACCTCATGAATTAGGGGCCACCCCCCACCTCCCCTATTTTATGGATCAGGAGGGGTTAAGTAACTTTCCCAAGATGATCGGGATCCTGTTCCAGCCATCCTGGTGCTTTTCAAGTTAAAGATGAAGAAACAGAGACTGGGAGATGAGAATGGAATGGCCCTGGGACCACACAGGCTGCAAATGCACCCCCTGTTTGGTGACTTCAGAGATGATGCTTTCAGCCCCTCAAAATATGGAGAAGATGAAAAAGAGGGAAAGAAATCAAGAGGGTGTAGAAACAGAGCAGAAAATACATTCTGAGAAGGAGGAACAGAAAGCAGAGCAGAGGAGGAGGTTAGTTAGGGAAAGAAATGACAAGACAGAAGTCAGGAGGGGGAGTTCGTGCAAGGTATTATTTCTTCTTTAACTATGTGATAGCATTCATCAGTGAAGCATATGAGCCTGGAGGAGTTTTTTTTAGGAAGGTTAATTATGTATTTCATTTATTTAACATACATGTAATTGTTCATATTTTAAAAGTTCATTCTGTGTCAGTTTCAGAAAGTTGTATTTCTCCAGGAGTTTGTACATTTCCTCTAAGTGGCCAAGTTTATTGACATACACTTGTTCATAATATCCTAATTTCCATTTGATTTATCTATAGTATTAAGTGATATGTCAGATATCAGATAAGAAGAAAGATTAAAGTCAACCATATTTAACATCATCTCAATAAGTTAGAAATGAGGGAATAAATAACGATGAGAGCAGAAATTAATAAAATAAAAAATGTACAACAGAAAAAACAACAAAGACATAAGTTTTGTTAGAGACTAATAAAATCAATAGCTCCTGAAAAGACTAAGAGAAAAAGAGAGAAATTACCAATATAAAGAAGGAAAAGGGGACATTACTAAAGATCCTACAATACATTAATGATCATAAGAGGATATTGTGAACAATTTTATGGCAAGAAATTTGAAATTTTAGATGACAAGATCCCAGGAGAACACAACTTACCAAGGCAAGAACACACAAAAATAGAAAATCTGAATAGTGCTATTAAAGAAGAGTAATCCATAATTTAAGTTTTTCACAGAAAGAACACTTCATGCCCATTTGTCTTCACAACAAGTTCCACAAAACAATTGAGAAAGAAATTACATTGATTTTATGCAAACTTCCAGAGAATTGAAAGAGAAGGAACATTTTTCATTTTATGAGGCCTGCATAACCTTGGTATCAAAAACATGGCAAGAACATTAAAATAAAGGAAAATTATAGGTCATGAGCTTAGACAAAACATTACTAAATGTAATACAGCATATATTACAGAGAAGGGATAATACCTGACCAAGCTGAGTTTATTCCAGGAATGCAAGGATGGCTTAATATTAAAAAACCAAGGAAGGTGATTTGACACATTAATATAATAAGGAGAGGATAATATCATTTCAGTATATTCAGGGGAAGCATTTGATAAAACCCAAAATCCATTTTTAAGCCATTTAAAAAATTATTTATTTGGCTGTTCCGAGTCTTAGTTGCAGCACATGGGATCTCCGTTGCTGCACACAGGAGCTGTGTTGCAGCATACGGATCTTTAGTTGCGGCATGTGGGATCTTTAGTTGCAGCATGGGAACTCTTAGTTGTGGCATGTGGGATCTAGTTCCCTGACCAGGGATCGAACCCAGGTCCCCTGCATTGGAAGCGTGGAGTCTTAGCCTCTGGACCACCAGGGAAGTCCCTCAAAATCCATTTTTGACTAAAAAGAACAAACTCTTAGAAAAGAGGAACAGAAGCAAATCCCTTAATTTAATAAAGGGTATCTGCAAAAATCTCATAGAAAACATTATGTTTCATGTTGAAATGTTGAAAGCTTTCCTTCTATTACTGGGAATGAGATAAGAAAGTCTAGTCCTCACCACTTTTCTTCAACACTGTACTGAATGTCCATGCAATCAGGAAATAAAGATGTAATAGAGAAAGAAAAGGAAATAAAAGGTATAATAGTTTAGAAAGAAATAGAGCTATTATTGTTGACAGATGACATGATAGTTTAGTTGGGAAACCCAAAGAATCTATAGATAATTGTTTAGAATTAATGTGAGAATTTCACAAGGTCACTGGATACAAGTTAATACTGCTAACCCAGTAAAAGATTTCCTTTTACAAGCTCAAGAAATCGAGAGCCCAGACCAGGCCTGTAAGACAGGTCTATCTCTCTGTCAAAATGGAAAGTGATTGTTTTACTGCTAGCTATACTTTTGTCCCAATGTGCAGGGTGGAAGGAAAATTCTTTAGTAAAGTTGTTACAAAGTACAGCTACTAGAAACAATCTAACCAATTATTGGATCTGTCATCAAATTCCTTGTCAATACACGACAAACATAGGCCCCTCATAATATCCGTCACTGGCTTTTCAGATGTTCCTGATGTTACCACGTACTTAGGTTGACCTCTCTCTGGCTTAACCTTTCAGGTCCAAATTCTCCAATGTATTAATCTGTCCATCCCTTGTCTGACACAATCTTCAGTCCTTAGAGAGTGAGCACAATTTACCCCAGGACTTCATTGCTCTATTCCTTACTTAATTGACAAATGTCCTAAAGAGAAAAACACAAGTAATTTGTGCCAGCAACTCCCATATGTCAAACACAACATACATGGCTTTTGGAAAGCCTGCGAGATGAATGATCTTTAATACTGTTTCATACTGTGTTAACAGAACTTCCACCTGACGAAGCTATCAGTGAGAGCGCTCCGGGAGGGATCACTTGCACTCCCCCGGGTTTGTCTTCATATATGGCATTGGAATTGACACTCCCACCCAAGGATGGGCACAGAAATGTCTTAATAGCTGGCAGATAGAAGGTTTATGCTCATTAGGATGTTGTGTTACTCCACTGTCTACGTACAAAAATATCAGTATGTCATTTTGATCCTTTGTCTCGAAAAGGTACATGACTGTGCCTTCAACTTCTAACAGACCGAACAGTTCTCAGAGCTTTCTGAAAGTCTGTCTCCTGGGTTATAATCCTTAGTTTGGCTAGAGTAAAATTCTCTTTTTCCTTCTTTATTTTTTTTTTTTACAACAGCAGTTTATTAATTAATTTATTGCTGTGTTGGGTCTTCGTTTCTGTGCGTGGGCTTTCTCTAGTTGTGGCAAGCGGGGGCCACTCTTCACCGTGGTGCGCGGGCCTCTCACTATCGTGGTCTTTCTTGTTGAAGAGCACAGGCTCCAGATGCGCAGGCTCAGTAGTTGTGGCTCACAGGCCCAGTTGCTCTGCGGCATGTGGGATCTTCCCAGACCAGGGCTCAAACCCGTGTCCCCTGCATTAGTAGGCAGATTCTCAACCACTGTGCCACCAGGGAAGTCCTCTTTTTCCTTCTTAACTTGATTACTAAATGAGTTTTGTCAACAGGTCTATTTTCCATGGAGTGAACCTGAGGCTGAGATGAACTTGGGAGAAAGGAAGACTTGTTCCAGAAGGAAGGGAATGTGGTCCAGAGAGTTCATAAAAAAGGAATAAATGTTTAAAATAGACCTTATCTTATCTAATATACATTTGCATCATTAATAACTGAAATATGGGGAATTTGCAGTGAGTGCCATGATAATCCCCCAACCCACAGTTGCATTTCTACGGGGCTACCGCTCTCAGCAGCTTCTTGTATGTCCTCTTAGATGCAGGCTATGCATATAGGAGCAAAACTGTACCTATGCCCTCCTTTCAAGTTTCTACCCTTCCTTGCCTCTCTGTTTTGTTCCTCAAGTTTGGTTCAAGAAACCTCTGTTCTTAGAACCAGCTGGGATATAGATAGAGGGGTAAATAATGGAAAGATATGTGTGGGTGGATGGATGGATAGAAGGGTATATAATCTTAGAAACTACACTGGAATTTGAAATTGCATAATCTGGGGGTAGGAGAGAAGATTTTGGAGGGTACAAAATAGAGAGAATCTATATGGAATGGAGTGATGGGGCCAGAAGAGTCTTGTGAGGAATAGAGAACAGTGTCTGGCCACCCAACTAGGAGGAGAGAAGGTACAAGATAGAGAGAGTTTGTCATGGCAGAGGGAGGGATAAAGGGTAGAAGGATGCAGCCAGCTGAGACCCCGGTTAGTAATTATAAAACATTTAGAAGGACTTCCCTGGTGGTGCAGTGGTTTAGAATCCACCTGCCAATACAGGGAACACGGGTTCGAGTCCTGGTCCGGGAAGATCCCACATGCCGCGGAGCAACTTAGCCCATGAGCCACAACTACTGAGCCCACACGCTGCAACTACTGAAGCCCATGTGCCTAGACCCCGTGCTCCGCAACAAGAGAAGCCACAGCAATGAGAAGCCCGTGCACCAATAAGAAGAGTAGCTCCCACTCGCCGCAACTAGAGAAAGCCCGTGTGCAGCAACGAAGACCCAATGCAGCCAAAAATAAATAAATAAAAAATTTTAAAAGTGTGTATATATATTTAAAAAAAACATTTAGAATAGTGCCTGGCACATAAGAAAAATGTATTTGAATTTCTCTCTCTCTTTCTCTCTCTTACATATATTTTTGTTTTTGTCTGTTTCTCATATCAGCCTGTCTTCCTATCTCTGTAACTCTCTTTGATTTCCTCTCTCTCTCTCTCTCTCTCTCTCTGTGTGTGTGTGTGTGTGTGTGTGTGTGTGTGTGTTCTGGGAATAACCTCAGAGCTCCTCCAAGGCCCAGCACAATCTGGCCCTGGCTTACCTCTCCATCCTCCTCTCTCTGCCTTGCTGGCCCCTTCTTGCCCTTAAAACAAGACAAGGTCTGGGACTGAGGCCAAGGGTAGGCACCAAGGTGGGCGAGATTGGCTGTCGCTTACAGCAGTGGTTCTCACAGTGGTCCCTGCTTCAGGCCAGCAGCACCAGTACCAACGTGACACTGTTAGAAACGCAAACTTTCCGGCGCCACCCCTAGACAGAAATCCTGCGGGTGCGGCCTCGTAATCTGGGTTTTAGTAAGCCCTCCAGGTGGTTCTGATGTACACTAGAATTTGAAAATCACTGGTTTGGTCAACACGAGGTGCTGGTTTTCCTGCCAACATTTTTGATCTGTATCTCCAGCAGGGTGGAGGCTAGGCAGCCTCCAGCGACTTTGCCCTGGGGACAAAACTCTGGGAACAGAAGTGGGCTCTCTGAGCTGCCGTGACAGCTTCTTTCCTGAGCAGATGTCAGCCTCAATGCTCCCAAGCATGTGCGGGGCAGACACTGAGATAATCCTGTTGTACGGGTGGGAGAAACCAGGACTGGCTGGGGGAGGATGGCTTTGCCCAAGGTCAGGCAAATGGTAATGATAAAGGCCTCCAGGGATTCCCAACTGCTCAGACACTGCACTTGGGATGTTGAACTCAAGGGAGTTTGCCAAATACGAGAAAGAAAAGCAGCTCCCAACAGCTGGGAGACGGTCTGGCACTCGACCAAGCCTTGGTGACCTCCTGCTGGATACAAATCACTTCACAAAGGGTCAGTCTTTGAACCTGTCGAAGTGATCTCTTGGGAATAATGTCTGAATACAGAGAGAAATACAAACATTGTCCAAACCACAAAAGAGACCAATGTACCCCATCCAAGCTAACACGAGTGACACATTCTATACAAATCACAGCTCTAACCACACTTCATCCTCCTCACCTTCTAGATAAGATACTTAATCTCAGAGTTACTCCCATTTCCTCACAGCATCTAGCCCACAGCAAAGCCACCCTTTTTTTCCCCCCAACTGTGGTAAAATATACATAACGCAACATTTACCGTTTTAACCATTTTTAAGTATACAGTTAGGTGGCATTAATTATATTCACAATGTTGTACAAGCATCACCACCATCCATCTCCAGGACTTTTTCCATCAGCTCAAACTGAAATTCTGTTCTCATCAAACACTACTCCTGGGCTTCCCTGGTGGTGCAGTGGTTGAGAATCCGCCTGCCAATGCAGCAGACAAGGGTTCGATCTCTGGTTCAGGCAGATCCCACATGCCGCGGAGCAACTAAGTCCGTGAGCCACAACTACTGAGCCTGCGTGCTGCAACTACTGAAGCCCGCGCGCCTAGAGCCTGTGCTCCGCAACAAGAGAAGACACTGCAATGAGAAGCCCGTGCACCGCAATGAAGAGTAGCCCCCACTCGCCGCAACTAGAGAAAGCTCACGCGCAGCAACGAAGACCCAACACAGCCAAAAATAAATAAATAAAAATAATAAATAAATTTTTTAAAAAACAAAAAAAACACTACTCCTCACTCCCTCCTCTCCCACAGTCCCTGATCACCTCCAATCTACTCTCTGTCTCTAGGAATTTGTCTATTCTAGGCCTTTCATATAAGTCCTTGAATCTTTCTGTCTCTACAAATTTGCCTATTCTAGATATTTGGTGTAAGTAGAATCATGCAACATGTGTCTTTTCTGTCTGTCTTATTTTACGTAGTATACTACTTTCTAGATTCATCTATGTTGCAGCATGTATCAGAACTTCCTCTTTAAGGGTGAATAATATTCCATTTTATGGATATACCATATTTTACTGCTTCATTCATCCATCAATGGACATCAGAGTTGTTTTCACCTTTTGTCTATTGTAAATAATGCTGCTATGAACATGGGTGTACAAGTATCTCTTTGAGTCCCTGATTTCAATTTTTTTGGGCACAAAGGTCACTTCTTTGGGAACCTTCCCCAAAGTCATCTATCACAAGTCCAAATCCTATATAGGTCCTTTCAAACACCCTTTTACTGAAATGCCCCTAGGGTTCCCATGGTATGTGTTCTCCCTCACTGCAATGAGACAATAAATTTGCTCAAATACTGGTGCTTTCTTGATGGTCTTTGGCCGACTGTATTGGCAGCAATCACCAAGTCTGTCTCAAAAACCAACCTACACTCCCAAAACATGAGAAAGCCAGATTCCCCAACCCCTCAGCTACCAATTCGAGGCATGGAGCCTCTTCTCAATCTTTGCCCATCTAGGGACTTTACTGGTGGTCCCGTGGTAAAGAATCTGCCTTCCAATGCAGGGGATGCGGGTTCGATCCCTGGTCGGGGAACTAAGATCCCACATGCCACGGGGCAACAAAGCCTGCTCACCACAACTACTGAGCTCGCACGCCTCAACTAGAGAGCCTGTGTGCCACAAACTACAGAGCCCACGCTCTCTGGAACCCTAGTGCCACAACTACAGAACCCACATGTCCTGGAGCCTGCGTGCCACAGCTAGAGAAGAGAAAACACGCACGCCACTACTAGGGAGAAGCCCGTGTGCTGCAAAGAAGAGCCCACTGGGCTTCCCTGGTGGCGCAGTGGTTGAGAGTCCGCCTGCCGATGCAGGGGACACGGGTTCGTGCCCCGGTCTGGGAAGATCCCACATGCCGTGGAGTGGCTGGGCCCGTGAGCCATGGCTGCTGAGCCTGTGTGTCTGGAGCCTGTGTTCCACAACGGGAGAGGCCACAACAGAGAGAGGCCTGCGTACCGCAAAAAAAAAAAAAAAAGAAGAGCCCACTAGCCGCAACTAAGACCCGATGCAGCCAAAAAAAAAAAAAAAAAAAAAAAAATCTTTGCCCAGCTAAACATCACGATGTTCCATTTAATTTCCTTTAAAAAGTAGGGAGGGCTTTATCTTCCCTGCAAGGTGGAGGGAAGAAAAATCTCCCATGAGAATTCATAACCACGAGCCAGTATTCATAACATTTGTGCCCTAAATTTACACTTCCTATGTGGGGGAAAAAAATCTAGAGCTAAGAATTGAGTTTAAAGTGGTCCCGGTGTGTAATGCCCCAGGGCAAATGGCAGAAGCAAATTTAAATCCTTTTAACCCAAAATTTTGTTGCATGTTCGAATTTCTAAAGTTTAATGGGGGGGAAAAAAAGGCAGCAAGAGTGTATACATTCCAAAATGGTAGTGTGGGAAAAATGGGTTAAGAAAAAAAATCTAAGGGAAAAAAAAACACACACAAAAAGTAGGGAGACTGTGGAGGCGTAGTGGGGAGGGTAAGGGAAAGATTGGGAGTCTGGGATTAGCAGATGCAAAGTATTATATATAGGATGGATAAACAACAAGATCCGACTGTAGAGCACAGGGAACTGTATTCAGTATCCTGTGATAAACCATCATGGAAAAGAATATTAAAAAAAATGTCTATATATGTATAATTGAATCATTGTGCTGTACAGCAGAAATTAACACAACATTGTAAATCAACTTTACTTCAATTAAAAAAAAAAAAAGTAGGGAGAAGGTGGCCTCGAGTCACATCTTACAGATCAAGGACATTACTAGATTCTCCCCTGTCAACAGCAGCGCCATCGACTCTCCTGGTGACCAATGTGTTCCCAGCTGCCCAAGAAGCAGAAAAGGTGTCCAATTATGGCAGAATGTTGCCAGAAATGGAGCTGAGTATATGTCCACTTATGGTAGAATGTTCCCGTGAGCAACAGTTCAGAGTGACGTGAATCGAATAACAAGTTCTCTCTGCATTGTTTCATGCTGTATTTGATCACTTATTTAATTGTCATCTCCCACTGATGATAATAAAAGTCCCCTGGGGATGAGTATAATAAGCTGTGTCCCCCCCTGACCCCAGGAGACGCTGGCACAAGCCAGGAGTTCAGTCTGATGTTTAGTCCCAGGTCTATGCAGCTGGGAGAGACGGGAAGCTGGGCTCCTGAGACCCAAGCTCCTGAGTTGAACAGGCAAACCAGACCCAGTTCCTTCATCCCAAAAGGGAAAAGAGCAGGACCCAGGCTGTCTTAACACAGAGGGTTATTAGCGGCTCCCGGGAAAGGCCCAGTGAGTAGTAACTGTTCAATAAAAAAGGATTAATCAATTATTGCATCTCCTGCAAGGGAGTGAGTCTGAGGGCGGGGCAAGAGAGGGTGGGTTCCAGGACCCTAAGGGTGTGCCCAATGGACACAGCATAAAGCTGGGATGTAAGCCCCAGGCCCTGAGCGCAGAGCCTCAAATGCAGACAGCAGAGCAGCAGTGAGGAGGAAGCGAGAACCCAAGTCCCTCATGGGTGAGTCTGGGCCAGCAAAAGGGGTCTGGGCTGGCAGTGGGGTTGTGCAAGCCGTGTCCTAGGGCCAAGGCTGGGAGGCCTCCTGGGCATCCAGAGAAGGGCCCAGCTGTCTGGGAGCGCTTCTTGCGCTGTGCTGGGGGGAGGGCTTAGCGGAGTCTGGGGAATGGAATCACATTATTGGGGTGAGATGAGCGGAGAGCCTGGCACACAGGGGTCCCCTGTAAACGTCAGGGTGGCTGCAGCCCTTGGATGGGAGAGGGGGAGCCCTAAGGAGCTTGTGCTGCGTGCCTTCCCAGGCTGGGGGCCCTGGAATACTCCAGGAGCTGTGATCAGGCCCATTTCAAAGCTGTGTTCACTGAGGCCCAGAAAGGTGCAGGGGCTGGGGCTGAAGTACGGAGAGCCTGAGTCTGACCAAGAACATCTGGTCCCGATGCCGCAGGCTTCTCCACGCACTGCCTGCCGCCCTCAGGCCTGAGCCCCTCGGCTGCTCACAAGGGCCTGGCGCAGGTAGGGGGAGGGTGCCAGGCGGGCTAGGGACTGTTGCTGGGGCTCATGTGACCCTGCTTCCCCCTTGGCCAGGCCCCACACGGAGCTCAGGACCCCCAAAGAGGCGGCGGCAGGAGCGCACGGTGTACACCAAAGAGCAACTGGAAGTGCTCAAGGAATACTTCCAGAAGAATGAGTACCCCGGCTACCAGGACCGCCTGCGCCTGGCGACCAGGCTCAGCCTAGAGGAGCACAAACTGCAGGTCTGATGCGCCCCCCCACCGGGCCCCGCCCTTCCCCGCCTCCCACCAGACGCGCTCCCACCTCGCCGTTTATCAAGTGCCTCTGGGCCACCTTTCCGCCCTCTCCGCTCTGCGGGAGGGAATCAGCAAGGCCAAAGCGGTCCGGTGCTGCCCTGGGTCACGCAGCAAGCAAGGGGTCTCCCGGCTGCGGACCCAGGGCTGGACCCCGAGTCCGCCTCAGCCCTGTGCCATACAAGCCCTCCAACCCCACCCGGCTGGGACTGACGGCCCCCGTGGTCTCCCAGTGCCCAGACCTCAGGGCCTCTGAACCCACGGACCCTCTCGGGCAGACCCCTTCCTGGCCCCCAAGCCCTCGTGCCCTCTGCACCCCTCCTCGGCGGCCTCCTGAACACCAGGGGCCACAAATTGGGTCAGGGAGGAGGAGGGGGAGGGATGGCTTCTCACCGGGACGGGGCGGCTTCACACCCGGGGCAGAGAAGAATTAGCGCAGCCTCTCGCCTCTTACACCTCGTCCCGGTCCCCTGTTTCCCCAGGTGTGGTTCAAGAACCGCCGGGCCCAGCGCTCCCGGCTACAGCGACTGGCCAAGGGCCGAGGCCAGAGGGCCCGCGATGCTCCCACGGACCCCGGAGCCCCCGGCGCCCCGGGCCCCGCGCCTGCCCCTGTCATTGCCGCTGCCGCCGCAGTTGCCGGCCCCGCATTCCCAGACGGCCCGGGATTCCGCAGGCCGCCTCTGCCCAGCCCCGCGGGGATGCTCCCAGCGCCAGAGCCCAGCATCTCCAGCCACGGCCGGGCCATGTGGGCCCCGGCACAAGGCGCCCAGGCGCCCGTCCAGGCTGCTTCAGCCCCGGCCCCGGCCCCAGTCTGGCCTCGGGACCCCTACGCCCCCAACTTTGGCCCAGATCCTTTTCCAATTCCAGTGATATTCTCACGCCAAGACCCTTCCTTCCCGACGTCTGGGTACCAAACAGAAGAGAGCTTTGTGGATGAGAACGACTTAGGCCCCGGCCGGTTACTGACTTTATAGGGTCATCTGTCCCCGCAAAGTCCTGCAGACCCCGCGAGGCCAGAGAGGACTAATGCGTTATGGGCGCAGATGCGGGAAGTGGTGGCCGCCTGTCTTCACAGCTGGTTACTCTCAGCCACTTGTCCGCACCTCCCTTGATCCAACCTGGGGAGGGGGCATTTTTGTGTCACTGTGAGGCCATCAGGGGTCGCGCAGCTCTGAATGTCCCCCTACCAGTTAGTATTTGGGGAACACGTGGGCATTTCTGTCAATGCCTAAGTCAGAGGTGGAATTACGTTCGCAGTGTACATTTCGCTTTCGTGGATGCTCCCAAGAACTTTCTATAGGACCTTCACCAGCCTCGCAGTGAATTTAATTAAAATCGCGTTAAATCTTTACCTTCCCTTGATGTCTAGAAAGTTTTGTTTTGGCTTGTCCTTGCCTGTAGTTTCAAATACGTGTGAATTTTAAAAAGCTCATTAGGGGGCTTCCCTGGTGGCTCAGTGGTTGAGAGTCTGCCTGCTGATGCAGGGGACATGGGTTCGTGCCCCGGTCCGGGAAGATCCCACGTGCCGCGGAGCGGCTGGGCCCGTGAGCCATGGCCGCTGAGCTTGAGCCTGTGCTCTGCAACGGGAGAGGCCACAACAGTGAGAGGCCTGCATAACGCAAAAAAAAAAAAAAAAAAAAAAAAAAGCTCATTAGGGCTTCCCTGGTGGCCCAGTGGTTGAGAGTCCGCCTGCCGATGCAGGGGACACGGGTTCGTGCCCCAGTCCGGGAAGATCCCACATGCCGCGGAGTGGCTGGGCCTGTGAGCCATGGACGCTGAGCTTGAGCCTGTGCTCTGCAATGGGAGAGGTCACGACAGTGAGAGGCCCGCGTACCGCAAAAAAAAAAAAAAAAAAAAAAAGTACATTAAATCCATAAACGGTTTTGGAATTAATTGACATCTTTACAATACTGAGCTTTCCAATCTAGGTATATTACTTATTTATTCATCCATTTGGTTGTCTACAAAGACTCTCCATTCAGTGTTATTTAACCACAGTAGTCTTACGTATATCTCTCTGTAGGTTTATTTCTAGCACTTTATTGTCTGACATTTTAGATGGTATTGAAATGTTTATTTTATAATTTTTATTTTACGATTATAATTTAATTTTACATTTAAATTAGAAAATTTTAATTTTATATAGAATTTGACTGATATATTTATTTTGTATCCAGGGACCTGGCTCAGTTTTAAAAAAAATTCTAACAACTTATCTGGATGTTGTTTTGGGCTTGATAAGTTGAAAATTCATAAAGTTCATGGTCATCTGGTAAACACTGTTTCCTACAGAGCCAGGGAGTGTTATCCCCTCCTTTGGTTTTACCAAACGCTGTAGGAATCTCTCTCATCTTTTCTCTCTGCACCTCTGTCTCCCCATCAACCTATTCCTCTACCGCCCTCCTGTGGCCATCCTGGCCCCTGAGTCTCCCCACAGCCGGTCCTCTGACCCTGTCCTGGTCCCATTTAGCAAAAGCTCCAATCCTCTTAGGCCAGGCCAACCTCAGCAGAGCAGAGAGAGAATTAGATCAGATTTGGGAGGGGGACACTCACGTGACAGGCTCTGGAGTGGAGTGCTGGGGGGAAGGGAGAGGCAGACTGCCAGGATATAATGAAAGCCCCTCTTGCTTACCCGACGGACTCTGGCGAGAATGTACACACACAAGACCACTGAAACCCCACCCACTCAAACCCTGACATTGTAGCCGAGGGCAGGGAGGATCTAATATTCCGTCTATTCCAGGAGAAGGAGCTGAGGTGGGGACGTCCCTATGGGCATTCTGGGGACAGGGGAGGAGGGAGATAAGATTCAGATTCACCCTGGGCAGGGGGGAGGGAGAGGGGTGCCCCTATAAGGATCCTCCCACCCCCTCTGAATCCAGGAATCTTTGCCATCACCTAGGAGGCTCTCCTGGGCTCTATTCCACCTCCCCTCCACAATCTCAGGCTGTGTCCTGACCATCCTTAAAGGAAGCCCTTGGCGACCACCATCCTGCTTTCTCTTTCTCCATGAGTTTGACTAAATTCCTCAGACAAGTAGAATCATGCACTGTCTGTCCTTCCATCTACGTTATTTCACTTATCCTAATGTCCTTCAGGTTCATCCACATTTTCACAATTGGCAGAATATCTTTCTTCTTTAAGACTGAGTAATATACCATTGTTTGTATATACCACTTTTTCTTTATCCACTGATCTGTCGAACATTCTCCAGGTTAGACTATAGGTTAGGCTAAAGCAGTGTTTGGGGGTTTTTTTTGTTTGGTTTTTTTGCGGTGCGCAGGCCTCTCACTGTTGTGGCCTCTCCCGTTGCGGAGCACAGGCTCCGGACGCGCAGACTCAGCAGCCATGGCTCATGGGCCCAGCCGCTCCGCGGCATGTGGGATATTCCCGGACCGGGGCACGAACCCGTGTCCCCTGCATTGGCAGGCGGACTCTCAACCACTGCGCCACCAGGGAAGCCCAAAAGCAGTGTTTTAAATAGGGAAAAACTGGCATGGAAGATATCCAAATTCATCTGCAGGAGAATGGGTAACTACACTATAAATCTGAGTACCCAATACTGAGCTAGTTATATAATCAACATGCAGTGACACCCAAATATAAAATACTGAGTGGAAATGTAAGTTGATGAATGCATTATACAGTGTGCCATTTTTCTAAGTTAAAAAAAGCCTCCATAAGTGCATAAATATATTGCTTATGGTCAAACACCACATAGTAAGAGAATAATGCTAGTTTGGGAATTATATACTTCAAAGTCATAAGAATAATAAGTTGGAGAGATACAGGCAATAGAAAGAGAAGGCGCCTTAACTGCTCCATAATTTTATTTCTCCATTTTATTAAAAACGGACACAATTTGAGGTAATACTTATATTATTTCTTTACCACTCTGTATGAATGAAATGAAACATTATAAACATTTTTTAAAAACTGGGATGCCACAGCGTGAACTAGGGGCACTCTGAAAATTTTTAACAGTCAAGTCATCAAAGATGCAGAGATTTGATAATTTGAGACTCCAGGATGAACTAACAGGTTCTATGCAGTTACTGCCAGTCATTCCCATGTATGAGGACAGGAGAACAAATATCAATCTCCATATAAGATCTAGAAGTTTTGGAACATTATTCCCATGGGAACAGCTATTGAGGAGGATCTGTTATCTTCTCCTGGAATATTTTATCAAAAGTTTCAGCTTCAGCCACCATGAAGTAATTTTTCCAGTAATGCCTGACAAACATAAGATAAGAGTCAGATCAGATCTAGGGGTAGGTCTGAAGACCCCAATACATATCTTCCTGGATCTATTTCTTCTGTCTACTTGACATGGAAATTGTAGTTAATATAGCAGAATGACCAGTGGTTCATTGGTAGGCTTTTATACTGCCTGGCAGTCACACCCATTTATACCTCTGCCTGCTTGGAAACAATTTCCTACATTCTCCTCTCCCCCAACTCACCCTGTATATAATTCATCAGCAATAGTGCAGCCTCTATTTTCTGATACAACCAGTACTCTAGCCACTTTTTGCAACCTCTATTTCTACCACCTTGGTCCAAGCCAACGTCATTTCTCACCTGGGTTATTGTACTTGACGTCTAACTAGTCTCTCGGTTTTTGATCATTTTCCTTTATAAGTTATTCTTAGCATGACAGCCATATGGATCCCTTGAGAAGCTAAGCCAGATTGTGTCACTTCCTGGTCAAATTCTCTAAGAACTTCTGTTTTCACTCAGTGAAAGTGCTTATGGCATTCTCTGTGGCTTCAGGTGATTTGGTCCCCTGTCATTTCTCTGACTTCATCTCCTATGACCATCCACTCTCTTGCCCCACTCTGTCACAGTGAGTCTTCTGATGCTGTCTCAAACATGCTAGGCATTCCCCCACCTCAGATTACTTGCATTTCATGTTCCTTCTTCCTGGAATGCTATTCTCTCAGATATATCCATGTCTCTCTCATTTGTTTCTTCAAGTCTTTTCTCCAATGCAAACTTCTCAGTGATGTTCTCTCTCACCACCCAATTTAGAACTATAAATCCCCATCCTTGCTGTATTTTACTTCATAACTCTTATCATGTATGATATGCTATATGTATTTCCTCTGTGTACATGTGTATATGGTATGTATGTCCAATATATGTAAGTTTTAGAAATTCACATATTTTTCTCTTTAAATTACCAAAGACAGTGTTTTGAAGAGTCATAGACACATAGTAGGTACTCAAATATTTGTTGAAAGCATGATTAAAAGAATGAGGAATGTACTACTATCCACTCCATTTTACTGATGAGGAAAAAAAGACCTGGAGAAGTTACACTTAGAAATTGATGGATGTTGGGAATTCCCTGGCGGTCCAGTGGTTAGGACTCTGTGCTTTCACTGCCATGGGCCCGGGTTCCATCCCTGGTTGGGGAACTAAGATCCTGTAAGCTGCATGGCATGGCCAAAAATCAAAAAACAAAACAAAACAAGAAAGAAATTGATGGATGTGGATTTGAAGCCAAAGATTTTGACTCCAGAAGCCATACTCTTAATTATATGATTATATTATTATTTTATATATCATATAAATTAATATGTATGTATCATATTAATATATTAACTAAATCAATATATAACAATGATAATTATATACAAGTTAATAATATATGAATATAGATTAGATCCTCTTATATGCACAGTATTACAACAGAATGTTTAATAAGTAATTGATGCCTTATATACACTTTACTCTCATGCTCATCATTACCTTCATTATTAGAATAATTTTTCATATTATTGATTTCTTATGCTCTGTGTCATCCATAACACACTTGATTCTTGGTAAGGCAGAAGCCCAAATCTCTGTAAATTCAATACTGTCACCCCTAGTAAACATCAGTTTAGATGAAAGAATCCAATATTTCTATGCAGGTGTCTCTGTAGTTCTAAATCCTACCCGTTTTCAAAATCCTAAAATCTTTCAGATGTTAATTTCTGCTTAGGTCTCTCCTTATTCCTTTTCTCTTAAAAATCTCCCCGAGCTCTTGTGTATTCGTTTTCTAGGACTGCTGTAACAAGGCACCACAGACTGGGAGGCTTAAACAACAGACATGTATTTCCTCACAGTTCCCGAGGACAGAAATGAGAGATTGAGGTGTTGACAGAGTTGGTCCCTTCTGAGAGCCCTGAGGGAAGGGTCGCTCCAGGCCGCTCTCTTTGGCGTATACATGGTTGTCATCTTCCTCTGTCTTCACATCACCTTCCCTCTGTATATCTCTGTGTCCAAATTTCCTCTTCTTACAAGGATACCAGTCATACTGGATTAGGGCCCACCCTAAACAACTCATTTTGACTTAATTACCTCTTTAAAGACCTGATCTCCAAATATGGTTACATTCTGAGGTACTGGGGGTTAAAATTCACATATGAATTTTGAGGAGATACAATTCATCCTATGAGATTCTGCCTTCTGGCCACCCCACCCCACCCCAATTCATGCCCTTCTCGTATGCAAAATACATTCACCCCATCCCAACAGCCCAGAAGTCTTAACCCATTCTAACATCAGCTCTAAGTCCAAAATCCCATATATGTATATATATATATATATATATATATATATATATATATATATATAATATATCTATCTATATCTATCTATCTATCTATCTATCTATAGTATAAATCAGGCATGGGTGAGACTCAAGGTATGATTCATCTGAGGCAAGATTCCTCTCCAGCTGTGAACCTGTGAAACCAAACAAGTTGTCTGCTTCCAAAATACAACAGTAGGAAAGCCATATGGTAGATATTCTCATTCCAAAAGGGAGAAATCAGAGAGAAGAAAAGGATCACGGGTCTCAAGCAAATCCAAAATCTAGCAGGCCAAATTCCATGAGATTTTTTTTTTTTTTGCGGTACGTGGGCCTCTCACTGTTGTGGCCTCTCCCGTTGCGGAGCACAGGCTCCGGACACGCAGGCTCAGCGGCCATGGCTCACCCAGCCGCTCCACGGCATGTGGGATCTTCCCGGACCGGGGCACGAACCCGTGTCCCCTGCATCGGCAGGCAGACTCTCAACCACTGTGCCACCAGAGAAGCCCCATTAAATTTTTTTTGGATCGTATTATCTGTTTTTTTTCTTTAATTTTAATTTTTTCGCTGTGTTGGGTCTTTGTTGCTGCACTTGGGCTTCCTCTAGTTGTGGCGAGTGGGTGCTTCTCTTGTTGCAGAGCACGGGCTCTAGGCACATGGGCTTCAGCAGTTGCAGCACACAGGCTCAATAGTTGTGGCATACTTGGGCTTAGTTGCTCCATGGCATGTGGGATCTTCCCGGACCAGGGATTGAACCTGTGTCCCCTGCATTGGCAGGCAGATTCTTAACCACTGTGCCACCAGGGAAGTCCTCCATTAGATTGCAAGGATTGAGAATAAGCCTCTTTGTCTTGATGCTCTGACCTTCTGGCCCACTGGGGTGGGGGACCCCTCTGCCCTGGGTAGCAGCCCTCACCTGCTTGAGGTCTTTTGAGTCGTTTAATTCCTTCCTTCCATGGATCACCATCCTGGATATATCTGAACTATAGGGTTCGAGCCCTGGTCCGGGAAGATCCCACATGTCGTGAAGTAAGCTCGTGTGCCACAACTGCTGAAGCCTGCACGTCTAGAGCCTGTGCTTCACAACAAGAGAAGCCACTGCAATGAGAAGCCCATGCACCGCAACAAAGAGTAGCCCCCGCTCGCCATAACTAGAGAAGGCCCGCGTGCAGCAACGAAGACCCAATGCAGCCAATAAATAAATAAATAAATTTAAAAATTCTTTTTAAAGGCTGGAAGAAAATTACACTGAGATACCTGCCCAGCAATTGCTTGAGACAACAGTTAAATCAACTAATCAAGTTAAAGATTGACAAATGTCCTGAGTCCCTTTTCTTGACCCCTCACTGGGGGCCTCAAAGCCTTCTACACAAAAATGGATAAAATGGTTGGGGGATAAAAAGGAAATTTTCTGGGACTCCTTGTAAGACCAAGACTTGTTGATGGGGCCCTAATGGAAGCTGAAGATAAAGGTATAAGTGTTGATAGAATTGAGATGAAAGTTTATAATGATTGGTGTATTTGAAAGGGCTTTATATAAGGTGGTTACCTCTCTCTTGCCTAATTATATTATGGGATAGACGTTATGTCTTACTGGGGAATGGTTTCCCTGCCTGATGTTATAAGACAGGGCATATAAATCTGCTCCTCAGGCAATATATTTTTTAAATTTTTTATTTGCTTTTGGCTGTGTTGGGTCTTTGCTGCTGCGTGTGGGCTTTCTCTAGTGGTGGCGAGCAGGGGCTACTCGTAGTTGCAGCACATGGGCTCAGTAGTTGTGGCTCACAGGCTCTAGAGCACAGGCTCAGTAGTTGTAGTGCACGGGCTTAGTTGCTCCGTGGCATGTGGGATCTTCCCGGACCAGGGCTCAAACCCGTGTCCCCTATATTGGCAGGCAGATTCTTAACCACTGCGCCACCAGGGAAGTCCTGCTCCTCAGGCAATATTAATTAAACATACTAAAGGAAACCAATAGGGTTACCTGAGCCCACACACTATAAAGTAAAAACTGGGGGCTCATATTAAAATAAGAGCAAATTTTAAAAAATGTAGTTGGGTAAATCAGTCTTTTGATATCAATTAGGCAGCACACCAGTTCTTTGGGAAATTAAAAGCAACTGTCTTTGTCTTGCAAATCTCTACAAATCAGAAATGTAAATATAGCCCACAATGGCATGACACTGAACCTAATTCACTCAATCAGGTAGAATCTGAAACCAAAGGAAAAAAAAGGATGAGGGGAGTAAATGAGGTCTTTTTATTTTTTTATTTTTTAAACAAATTTTAAAACTATTTGAAAAATAAAATGTCCAGAAATAGGTTTTTTATGATCACTTTTTTTCACAATCCCTTTGTGTTATAGTATATAAAGATGTAATCTATTAGGAAAGCATCCGATAAAACATTAGAAAACAAAATATTGGTGCTATAAACTCAAGTACACATAAACATGTGTGTATACATTTACATTTCCTTGTTTTTTTGTTTGTTTTTATTCCATGCCTCCTCCCCCGCTATTTCCTTGTATTTTCCAATAATGTAATAAACTGCAGACATTCTAAAAGGACAATAGAAAACTTTTTAAATATCCTTGGAACCTTCAGAGAACATTTTTGTTTTGTTGAGACTTCCCAGCTTCTCATGAAGTTCCAAAATGATAAATAATTGAGCAATTTCAATTGTTGTTTTGCCAAAAGGTACTGTGTGTGTTTTTCTGTTCATCATGACTTGTGAAATTCAGCTGTGTCCTTGGTCCTAGCTAGCTAGAGCTGGGAAAATACAAAGCCGTTCCACTATGGCTCAGAGAGGACTTTAAAAATTTTTTTAATTTTATTGAAGTATAGTTTATTTACAATGTTGTATTAATTTCTGCTGTACAGCAAAGTGATTCATATATATATATATTTGTATATATATATTCTTTTTCATATTCTTTCCCATTATGGTTTATTACAGGATATTGACTATAGGTCCCTGTGCCATACAGTAGGACCTTGTTTATCCATCCTATATATAGGATGCATCTGCTAATACCAAACTCCCAATCCATCCCTCACCCCCACTCTTGGCAACCACAGGTCTGTTCTCTATATCTGTACTTATGTTTCTGTTTCATAGATGAGTTCATTGGTGTCATATTTTAGATTCCACACATAAGTGATATCATATGGTATTTGCCTTTTTCTTTCTAACTTCACTTAGTATGATCATCTTTAGGTCCATCCATATTGCTGCAAATGGCATTATTTCATTCAAAAAGAGGCCTTTTTAAACTCAAACTGCTGCAAAGTCTCCCTCACCCCAAACTGAATTCACAAAGAAATATATTTAGAGTATTAATAAATAATGTTTGTTGCCACACTAAAAAGTTTTCTATAAAAAAGCACAAGTTTTTAGAAATCATAAATAGTGTCTATAATTTTGCCAATCTACAGAATGCTAATGTAAAAGACAGTTTGTAATTGCTTACACCTTAGTTAAAATAAAATTTGAGTAAATACATTTTAATATTAAAAGTAAGCTGGTACAAAACTAGAATTTTGTTTTCTCTCTGTGTTAAGAGAACAAAGGTTTTTTGGAATACTGATCTGCTTTTGACAACGGACTGTAAAGTTTCTTTACCTTTTCAATAATCTGTGGTAACTTTCTGTATTTGTCTTTAAATTTTTTTATTGTCACTTTGGTTGAATGAATAAGTACTGTTTCACAATAACCTATGATCTTATTTGACCAAGTATTTTTTTTTTTTTTTTTTTTTTTTGCGTATGCGGGCCTCTCACTGCTGTGGCCTCTCCCGTTGCGGAGCACAGGCTCCGGACACGCAGGCTCCGGATGCGCAGGCTCAGCGGCCATGGCTCACGGGCCCAGCCGCTCCGCGGCATATGGGATCCTCCCAGACCGGGGCACGAACCCGTATCCCCTGCATCGGCAGGCGGACTCTCAACCACTGCGCCACCAGGGAGGCCCTGACCAAGTATTTTAAAACCTTTTGATACCTTTAACAAACTTCCCCAAGTCAAATTCTAAATGAATTTCTTTTGACCTCTAGCTAACTTTGGGATGATGTTTCAAGGGGACCCTGAAACATCCCAAAGAAATAAATTAAATTAATTGAGTTTATTTGGTATATTAAATTACATGGGAAACATTGTCAAGTAAGAGGCGATAAACCTTCTTAGGTTATACTGTATGGGTAAATATCATTAATATAGATATTCCAAAAATTATATGGAATTCTTTAAAATCTGGTATGTCCTGGTGTAATGTTATCAGTAACAATTCTAGTTATTGTCTTAAAATGTTGTAGGTCACAGAAATAACCAAGTTTCTTTTCAATTGCATTATAATCAGATCTTTAACCATGCCACCGTAAGTCTTTTGTCATTTATAGACAGTCATTGTTTTACTCTGATGCTTTTACGAAAGGAAGATCTTCAAAACGATTCATAAAATAGACTTTTTGACAAATAAGGTTTCTGATGACTTTCAGATCATACCATTGAACTGGGTAAGAAATTAAAAATTCTAATGGAAAACCTGATGGCTTCATCCAGATCAATAGGAATTAATTACATGGGACTGAATGAACTGATAAATATGATTTATAATTTTATGACTGCCTGAAATATTACTGGCTTTTAATCTTTGTTTTCCAGAAACCCTTTCCTCTTAGGCTAAATATATCTTACAGCAAAATGATAAAGTATACCTTTGTAAACAAAGATGAAACATTTATCTTTTTCTCTCTACCTGATCCCCCCAGATTTTAGCTTCTCCAGCTGACTCCCCTCTGGACTTGATGGCTTATTGCAATCCAGATTAAAACTAGTTATACTAATCATTTTAACTTGCTTTCTCTTTGTGGTTTTCAAACTGTTTATGCTTCGTGTCTTTCTCTGCTATACTATGACCTTATTAATGTCACTAGCTATATTATTTACATCCTGTCTATTTTGTAAGATTGCAGTCTCTTGCATTACCCAAGGTGTAATCAGGCCTCTGACAAAATGAATGATGGATAAATGTCTTAAGGCAATTGATCACATATACAACTATATAGAATAATTGTAATAGTGCAACTCTAGGTATAGGAAGAAGCAACAAGGGAAAACATTATCAGGATCATAATAGACTAGTAAGACAGACAATCCAGACAACTTTAGTTTATCAACAGGGCCTAATCCAAAAATAACATATTGAGTGTCCTGTCAATGAAATTCTCCTCTGACCTAGGAATGAGACATCATAGAGTTGTGATACAAATTGGTCACCAGATGCCTCCCAAACCTTGGTCAAATTTATGACCAACAGGGGGCACTGTAAACAAAGAATATTGCCTGTCATTCCAGTTCTACAAGGATCAAGCCATTAGCCACTGCAGCTGCCCACCAATGGTACACCTCAAGGGAATTCAGGATGGAGAAAAACAGGCAGAATTCTTTGCTTTGGATACTGGCCCTAGATAGTTAAGACTGCACATCTAAGGAATAATTTCAACGAATCCACATTCTTGCATCTTCCCATACATTAAAAAAGCGCTAAAGTGATTAACTTGCGAAATCTGGTCTTTGTAATGCACAGTACTCTCTAGATGTTCAACTACATGTTTTTCTTTCCAGCAAGAACAAACAAAAACAAAACAAACAACAAAAAAACTTGATGTATATCTTTGTTCCTCTCTTATCCCTTTGGAGCAGTTCCTCAGAGCTATCTGAAGGCTGTCTCCCAGGCTAGAGTCCTCGGTAAGATCCCTGAATAAAACTTAACTCACAAGTTTTCAGTCGTGCGTTTTTCTTCAGTTGAGAGTTCCAATGGATAGCGCTGAGTATGTGATATTCAAGCAAACGCTAATTTATTCTTTTATCCTATCAAGGAAATTGTGCAAGGAAATGCCACCCATGTGCTCAGGAGGTGGAGGTATGAAACAGATTCAGTCCCTGATCTTCCTGAACTTCTGGGGGGGACAGGTGAGAATGCAGGTCATTTCAAAGTAGCAGGTGAAAACACTGAAGAGCCTGAAGAAGCCCTCAGGGGAGTCCCTCACCCAAGCCTTGTGAGAGAGGTGCAAGGGCTAGAGCAAGCCTTAGACCTCAGTCTGGGCATTGTGGACATCTTGGCCCAGATCATTCTTTGTTGAGCAGGCTGTCCTGTGTACCTACAGCATGCTTAGCAGTAATCCTGGCCTCTACCCACTAGATGGCAGTAGCACCCCTTCCCCCGGTTATGACAACCAAAAATGTTCCCCATGGCCCCTGGTAGAGAACCAGTGTCTTCGAGGAAGGGATGTGAAAGCTGATATTCTCAAGAATAAGGACAAGTTACCCAGGCAAAGAGGGTCTGCGCCTCTCTGAGAGAGGAAGAATAGACCATCACCGGGAAGTATATTTATAATAGAGGCCATCTTCCAAGTGGACACATATTTCCACCTTTCACGTTCATTATTCTGAATCCTAAAAGCAAGAACATTCTGCAATTGCAACAGCAATAATATAAAGAACAACAGCAACCATAGCTGGTGTATTTGAGGTCTTCATGCTGTCGATCACTAGCCCTCAGTAAGAGAAGGAAGTGGATTTACACATTGGCTGTCTGAATCCAGAATGCGTGCTCTTAATTACAACACTGTAATTATCAGTTGGATCCAACAGGAAAAAAGATAAAGTAACGCATCCTTGGTCACAGAGTTAGAAAGTGACCATGTTGCGATTCAAAATCTAGTGGGGGGCTTCCCTGGTGGCGCAGTGGTTGAGAGTCCGCCTGCCGATGCAGGGGACACGGGTTCGTGTCCTGGTCCGGGAAGATCCCACATGCCGCGGAGCGGCTGGGCCCGTGAGCCATGGCCGCTGAGCCTGCGCGTCCGGAGCCTGTGCTCCGCAACGGGAGAGGCCACAGCAGTGAGAGGCCCGCGTACCGGAAAAAAAAAAAAAAACAGAAACAGAGTCACAGACATAGAAAACAAATTTATGGTTACCAAAGGCAAAAGGAGGGAGAGGGATAAATTAGGAGTTTGGGATTAACAGATACACACTACTATATATATAATAGATAAACAACAAGGACCTACTGTATAGCACAAGGAACTATATTCAACATCTTGTAATAACCTATAATGGAAAAGAATCTGAAAAAGAATAGATATATGAACATATATATACACATATATATGAACATATATATATATATATACATATATATATATGAATAACTGAATCACTTTGTTTTACACCATAAACTAACACAACTTTGTAAATCAACTACAGGTCAATTTTTTTTAAATGGTGCTCTCTCTATTGTAATATTATAAGACCACTTGACCAAAGGGAACCATTGTATTCTTTGTCTCTTTCTTAATTTTTTAAATCAATAGGGAAAAAAGAAACAGTATAAAAGAAAAGGGATTTGAGAGATTCTGTTTATGTTTTCTCAAAGCCAAGACACTTGATCATTATATGACTTCTATTTTTTGTGCACAGGACAAAAGACATTTAGTTTGTTTTAACCAATATCCTACTGTTGGGTATTTAAATTGTTCCTGCTAGTATCCAGCTTTTGCATATTTAGGATTTACTTTTCCCTGGTATCACTGTCTTTCATTCTCTTAGATCAATGCCCCCCCCCCTTTTATAATAAATATAACATCCTTTTTACTCCCCTGAAATGAAATTTATAAATAACATTACCTATGTACATTCATCATTTCAAAACAATGAACATACTTCTTAACTGTAATATAAGACAGAAATAAAATGAAGGAAATTGATACTAAAGTAATAAGCATGCATGACCATAAATAACCTAAAGGACATTAAAAAGTGGCCACAGGATTGTATCTCTAAGCAGAATCTCTTTGATTACACGAGCTAAAATGACTACAAGGACTTCCCTGGTGGTCCAGTGGTTGAGACTCTGCACTTCCATTGCCCGGGGTAGGGGTTCCGTCTCTGGCCAGGGAACTGAGATCCCACAAGCCGTGTGGCGTGGCCCAAAAACAAAACAAACAAAAAACAAAAACAAAATGAAAACAAACAAAACAAAACCTGGAAGTTATTACAAGTATACCTCAGAGATATTGTGGGTTCCGTTCCACACCACTGTAGTAAAGTGAGTCACATGAATTTTTTGGTTTCCCAGTACATATAAAAGGTATGTTTACACTATACTGTAGTCTGTTATGTGTGCCATGGCATTATGTCTAAAAAAAAGTACATACCTTAATTTAAAAATACTTTATGGCTAAAAAATGCTAACCATCATCTGAGCTTTCAAGGAGTTGTCATCTTTTTTGCTGGTGGATGTCTCGCTTGATGTTGATGATTGCTGATTGATCAGGGTGGTGGTTGCTGAAGGTTGGGGTGACTGGCAGTTTCTTCAAATAAGACAGCAATGAAATTTGCCATATCAATCGATTCGTCCTTTCATGAAAGAGTTCTCTGTAGCCTGTAGTGCTGTTTGATAGCATTTGACTCAAAGTAATGTAGAACTTCTTTCAAAATTGGAGTCAATCCTCTCAAACCCTGCTGCTGCTTTATTAACTAATTTCATATACTATTCTGTATCTTGTGTTGTCATTTCAACAACCTTCACAGCATCTTCCCCAGGAGTATTTTCCATCTCAAGAAACCATTTTCTTTGCTCATCCATAGGAAGCAACTCCTTATCCAGAGCTTGTGCATTTCAGGTTGCCCCAAAACAATTATAATTGTCACGTCAAAAATCTCTGATCACAGATCACCATAACAAATACAATAATAGTTTAAAAGTTTGGAATATTTCAAGAATTACCAAAATGTAACACAGAGACACACAGTGAGCAAATGCTGTTGAAAAAATGATGCCAACAGACTTGCTCAATGCAGGGTTGCCACAAACCTTCAATTTGTTAAAAACGCAATATCTGTAAAGCACACTAAAGCAAAGTGCAATAAAACAAGGTAAGCCTGTACTGCCTCTGTTGAAAACTTCCACTCCGGTTCAAACAAATCAGGATCAACTGGTTGAAATTGAATTAGAAAATTAAAAATAGACATTTTTTTAAAATGCTGGAAAAGAGGTCCCCAGGGAATTCCTTGGTGGTCCAGTGGTTAGGACTCTGCGTTTCCACTGCAGGGGACATGGGTTCAATCCCTGGTTGGGGAAGTAAGATCCCACAATCTGCCTGGTGTGGCCAAAAAAAAAAAAAAAAAAAAAGAATTAAAAAAAAAAAGTCCCCAAACATGCTTAAGACATATAAATGGGGGCAAAATTCTGCCAAAAGTACATATAAAGACACAATCAGGGCCGAGAGATATTTAATTCCATATCACTGTTTTGAACAAAGTAAGGAATGCAACCCCTGCTTTTTTTTTTTAATTAATTAATTAATTTATTTATTTATGGCTGCATTGGGTCTTTGTAGCGGTGCACGGGCTTCTCATTGTGGTGGCTTCTCTTGTTGCAGAGCACGGGCTCTAGGTGTGCGGGCTTCAGTAGTCGTGGCTCGCGGGCTCTAGAGTGCAGGCTCAGTAGTTGTGGCGCAGGGGCTTAGTTGCTGCGTGGCATGTGGGATCTTTCCGGACCAGGGCTCGAACCCGTGTCCCCTGCGTTGGCAGGCGGATTCTTAACCACTGCGCCACCAGGGGGAAGCCCTCGTTCCACTTGTTTAAATGTAAATTAAAATTTTAGAAAAGGAGGCTATTGAACCAGGTGACCCATTCTCTACGTCTACTTAATGGACTTCAAAAGTGAGAAAAACTCAGAGGAAGGTGTCAAATGAACTCTTTATTTGGAGGACCTTTGAGTTACTGAAGTGTCCTGCTAGCAGGCAGAGGTAAGGAGGAACATATCCTTCCAGTTTCCCAGCACAGATCAGGGTCGGGAGGTGAGGGATGGAATCCAACAGAGGGAACCTCCCCGAGCAGCCCAGGGCAGAGCCACGCGGAGGCAGGGGGCTTCCAGGAATGGCTTTGCGGAGACCCGGCTGAGCCGAGGATTTGGAAGAACCCATCTTCTCTCTCTTTGCATGATGTCATTTCGAGGGGGATTAATTCTCTGGGGGATCAGCTTGCTCTAAACCTTGATAATCCAGATTTGTGATTTAATTCAGTGGTCTGAGTATCTGACACAAGGAGAAGGAAGTAGGAGGCTAGAGAGATAAAAACAGACTGTGCTTCCAAGAAATCAAGGGTGGGGGTGCGGTCATCTCATTTGGATGCCTCTTTAATTAACCAGTTCCATGCCCAGTCTTCTCAAGAACGCTGTTTCTACCCTCATGATTGATCCATGCCTCCTTCTACTGAAAGAAAGAAACTGAGGAGATTTGAAGCAGTTGAAGCAAGAAGGGGGAAGGGTAAACTCTGTGCTGAACTCTTTGAGTCTAACAGGGGAAAAGACTACTTTAACCCAGAGGAACTGCGGGAAGAGACTCTGGCAGGTCATAGGGATTTAGGATTACGAGAAGTCAAAAGATGTCATTAGTCTTTGGAACTTGGGGAGCAGCAACTAGACTGTTCTGTTCACATTTTCACACGCAGACTCTTCCTTCTTAAACTAGTTCCAGAGATGTAACCCCTACCCCATCTAACCCCTACCATAACCAAAGCTATCGTTTCTAGTCTAACCTCAATCCATAGCACTGCCGTACCAGTCTCCCACCCTCTCTCCTTTGAGGGCCCTTGGGGATGTGGTCCTCCACTAGGGCTTGATCCATGTTGACCAGGTGGAGAGTGACGGGGGATTCCAGAACCTCCTCAACGAGACATCATCTTCACAAACTCTGCAAAAACAAAATTTCTGGTGAGGCACCTCTTTGTTTTTTTTTTTTTTTCTTTATTTGATTTTTAAAATAATTTTTTTATTGGAGTATAGTTGATTTACAGTGTTGTGTTAGTTTCAGGTGTACAGCAAAGTGATTCACTTATACATAGAGATATAATCATTCTTTTTCAGATTCTTTTCCCTTTAGATTATTACAGAATATTGAGTAGAGTTCCCTGTGCTATGCAGTAGGTCCTTGTTGTTTATCTCTTTTATATATAGTAGTGTGTGTGTATGTTAATCCCAAGCTCCTAATTTATCCCTCCCCCCTCAGTGAGGTACCTATTTGTAAGAGTAGCTGCCATTATTTTTTCCAGCCTTTACTATGTGTCAGGAACCACCGGTGATCTTTGGGAAATTAATAACTTGACCCTCTATGCCTTGATTTCTTCATCTACAAAACGGGAATCATAGGATTGCTATTTACCTTCTATGATTTTTAAGATGGTTAAACAATATAATGCTTAGAAGACACACTCAGTGTTCAACAAATAGTCATTATGAGTCTCTGATTTCAACTTTTCAACCCATCTTGGAGGGGTAAGTACCGTTTTACAGGTAAGCAAACTGAGGCTGGTGAGGTTGACCAACATGGCTGAGATCACGTGGATGGTGAATGGAGAACCCTGGAATGAACCCAGGCGGTACTTGACTTTGCTGGGACTCAATGTCAGGTGGACTTATTGGTCCCACCCAGGTCTCGAGGCCCCTCTGTCCTTCCCTGGCCTGTGATTGGCCTGAGGAACTATTTCCTCAAACCACTGTACCTCTCCCAGATATTCATTGATACCTACTCTGCACCTGAGCCTGGCTAGATCCAGCAGGCATCCAGCAAACATTTGCTATGTCACAGCCATGCAACAAACATCTATACTAAGTTTCTACGCTGGGAATTGCACAGCAGAGATGGGTTAGAGAAGCTCCCTCTGCCCCACAGGAATTTACAACCCAGGTGGCAAATGTAACTCAAGGCCTGCAGTCATAACTTCCTTTGGAGAGGAAGAGAAATATCCTTGTATGTCTTTACAGCTGGGTCTACTACACCAGATAAGGACAAAGGGAAGCTTCTTAGCAGAGGCTGCACTGGCATGAACTCCTGAGAGATGCATAGGATTTGAAAATGCATTGATAACACGGGAAAGGTGTGGTAAGTGGAAGGAACATCAGGGAGAAAGGAACAGAAGTTGGAGAACACAGAGCAGTACCAAGTGTGCACCAGAGCATAAAAATTCAGAGTGGTTGTAGAAGATAGAGTCTGGGTGGGTGGGTAACTGGAGCAGCATCATGGATGCACTTGAATATCAGACTAAGAGTTTGAACCAGAGAATGTCACGACGCGAACTTGATGTGCCCTATTGATGTCTCCCACAGAAATGATCCCCCCTCCCATCCGCTATTTCTCATTTATCCAATCACTCAAGACACATGTGCTGAGCTCTCTGCTAGGAATTGGGGTATAATGATAAAAGATTTAGTCTGTGGCCTCAGAAGGAAACAGGCAATCAACGATTGGAAGCTACTGTGATGTCATGTGCCAGTATCACTGCAGAGGCATGCGTGGGTGTTACGGGAGCACCGAGGGATGCCGAGCCTGGTAAGAAAGATGGGGCCCCAGCCAGGGGCATAACTAAGACTTAGGAGAGAGGAAAGGGTTTTACGGACAGGACATGAGCAATGACAGCAAGGGGTCCTTAGCGCATGATTTCTTTTAGTTTTTCTCTGAAATTGGGGAGAAAGGTATCATCTTTACTCCCATTTTGCAGGTGTGAAAACTGACACTAAAAGAGAGGAAGTGACTAGGATAAGGCCACATAGTTACTAAGAGGCGATCCTGAATTTGAAACCCATGAATCTGACCCCAGCATCCCAGCGGCTAACTAATCCACTCTCCTTCTGATGGGACATTTTTTTCCTATGACAAAGGCATCCAGGGAACAAAGAAGGGATGGGAGAGGTGGAGTAGGAATGGGCTTCTGGGCAGGGTGTTCCAAGGAGTGGCCAAGACAGAAACCAGGAGAGGTGAGAGGCACCGAGCTCTTGGAAATGACATGGGCAGAAAGGGATGAAACAAACACCTCCAAAATCTAACTCCCCTCCTCCAACCTCAAACTGGGGGAAGGGTGAGAAGGAATGGCCGACTTGCGAAAAGATCACACTGGGGAGATGGAGGTGGCTGCCCCACACAACATCACCTTCAAAGTCGACGGTGCCATCTCCGTTAATGTCGGCTTCCTGGACAACCTCAGAGATCTCCTGGGGAGTGAGCTTGTCTCCCAGGAGCCTCTGCATGGCCTGCTGCAGCTCCCCCAGGGTGATCTCCCCGTCTCCGTTGGCATCAAACTGAATTGGAGCACAGGGGATGATATTAGCAACAATGACCACAATAATAATAATTAATAATAGCACTGTTTATTGATCACTTACTGTGAGTCAAGAACTCAGCTAAAGATAACCAACAAGGACCTACTGTACAGCACAGGGAACTATACTCAGTATCTTGTGATGAACTATAATGGAAGGGAATGCAAAAAAAAAGAATATATACATTTATATATATATATATATATATATATAATGGAATACATACAGTTTTATATATATATGTATAACTGAATCACTTTACTGTATACCTGAAACTAACATGACATTGTAAATCATTGTAAATTTCACTACTGTGGCCCTGGGTCCAATCCCGGTTGGGGAACTACAATCCCACAAGCCACGTGGTGTGGCCAAAACAAACAAACAAAACTCAGCTGAGAGCTTTTGCACATTATCCTCTAAAAGTCAGCTCCTTGAAGGCAGGTTCAAGGAGTCTTGTTCCTTGTTCCATGCTTAGCCCTCCCTATGCTGCACACCTTTAACTAATCCACTAGAAAGTCTTAGAACATAAGTTCTATGTCCAAACACATCTGGGAGCCAACTGCCTTTCTACAGCTACATTGATGCTAACTAACCTGGTTCAAACCACAATCATCTTGCGCCTGATTATGGCGACAGCCTCCTAATTGGTCTTCCAGCTCCCACTGTGGTCCTACATAATCTGTCCTCCACACATTGGGACTTGACATTCGTGTTCATTTAAAACACCAATCAGATCTTGTCCCTCCCTGGCTTAAAGTCCCCCGATGGCTTCCTATCCCACTCAGAAGAAAATCCTGACACCGCTCCGTGACACGCAAACTCCTATGGGACGGGGTCCTGCCTTCAGCAACTCTTGTTTATTTCATGCTACTCTCTATGGCTCATGCCTCTCCAAGTACTCCAGGCTTGCTCTTCCTCAGACATGCCTTCCTGCCTTTCAGTGTTTGTACCTGCTGCTTTCTAATCCTGGGATGTGATTTCCCCTAAAGCAGTGCACTGCCCAAAGGAAATACAGTGTGAACCTCATGGGTAATTAAAATTTTTCTAACAGCCTCCTACCGCACATACACAAATTTTAAGGGAACAAGTGAAATTAATTTTTTATAATTGATTTTACTTAATCTATCTAATATATCATTTAAACAATTTTAAATGTAAGCAATTTAAAAATTGATTTAACCATGTAATCAATTTAAAAATTATTAATGAACTATGCTACATTCTCTTTTTTTTTCTGGCATCAAACCATTTTATTTACCCAACGTCCTTCTCCTGGCCGGGATCTCTCCAGCTTCACAGTCACTGAAAAGCTGTTATATTCTTTTTATGCATACTGGATTTCATAAGACTTAGTATAATACCATGCTAAGGACTTACTTAGTATGTCTTTAGCATGGTTAGTTAACACACCTACCCTCCAAAGATACTTAAACTAAGCTACTAAATCTTAATCCAGCGTGTATTTTATACTCACAGCACGTCTCAATTCAGACACTAAATGTTATCAGAAATACTTGATCTGCATGTAGGTTTCATGAAGTATATAGTTGGAAAGGTGGATTTGCATACCCAAGTTGTTCCAAATGAAAGTTTTCCAATAATTGCATTGAGTATTCATTTTTAGATTCAAATGAATTGAAATTATATTCAATTGAATACAAATGGAAATTTAATTGAAACTAATCAAAATTAAATACAATTATGTGTATGCAATGGAATATTACTCAGCCATAAAAATGAATGAAATAATGCCATTTGCAGCAACATGGATGGACCTAGAGATTATCATACTAAGTGAAGTAAGTCAGAAAGAGAAAGACAAATATCATATGATATCACTTATATGTGGAATCTAAAATATGACACTAATGAACATATCTATGAAACAAAAACAGACTCGCAGACATAGAGAACAGACTTGTGGTTGCCAAGGGGGAGGGGGTGGGGGAGGGAAGGATTGGGAGTTTGGGATTAGCAGATGCAAACTGTTATATAAAGGATGGATAAACAAGGTCCTACTGTATAGCATGGGGAACAATATTCAATATTCTGTGATAAACCATAATGGAAAAGAATAGGAAAAGGAATGTCTATATATGTACAACTGAATCGTTGTGCTGTACAGCAGAAATTAACACAACATTGTAAATCAACTATACTTCAATAAAATTTTTAAAAATTAAATACAATTAAAAATTCAGTTCCTCAGTCACACAAGACACATTTCAGGCCAGTGGCTACCACTGTGGACAGAGCATTTTCATGATCACAGGAAGTTCTATTGGGCGATGCAGCTCTAGATCTTTACATGAAGCTGAGACAGAAAACCACACAGCTAGTAGGTAGAGATCTTCCTGGGATTTGGACCCATGTTTGCCTGACTCCAGGGTGTCCCCTTCCGAACACTATACACTTCTTTATTTCTGCCTCACATAGTTGAAAGCTCTCTGAGAGAGAAGAGCATTTTATCAAGGAATCTAAGTGAATTTCAGCAAGCCCCTTACCCTCCCTGGATCTCATCTTTTTAAAGCATCCCTACAACAAGTAGTTTCAGCCAGATGATGTCTTGCAGCTTCTTTCTGGGATCTCAAATTCTTGGATTCCCTCTTCCCATTACAGGCATGAGGATTAGAGGTTCTAGCATGTGTTTTGTAGATTGCAGGATCTTGGATAAAGTATGCAATGTCCATGAGCCTCAGTTTCCTCATATGTAGTATTGGGATACATGACTACTTACTCCTAATGTTATTTGTGAGGACAAAACTAGATGAAATAGGTAGAGGACCTTGTGTATTGCAAGTGCTTGAAATATGTTATTTTCCTTCCCTATAAATCCCACCATAGTTAGAAAAATAACTGGTTTTGGTGGGTTCTGTCCATGGTTAATGGCTAATCATTAGACCTCTTGGGTCTCCCTCAACCACCTCCAACATTATGAAACTTACTTCCTTGAAAGCATCTCGCATCTCCTGGACACCAATCATCCCAGCTGTTTCTGCAAGCAATTTGGGGGCCATCAGCTCCACAAAATCGTCAAAATCTACACGGCCACCCACTGAGGACAGAAGAGGCAGGTCTAGTGAGATTCCATATGCCCCCAACCCTCCATTACCTCACTTTGCCCTTCAACTCTGTTCAAGAAATAGATCTGCTCCAATCTCTCTGCCTTCTAAGAGCTTCCTTTCTTAGCCAGCTCATGCCCTCTTGTCCCTCTCATCTGAACAGGAGTGGATGGGGTGCCGTATGGTGGAAGTAACTAACTGTTGGTGTGACCTTGAGAAAATCTCTTAATTGGTTCAGATCTAGGTTCCCTCATCTGAAGATCTGGAGAAGGGAGAATATGAATTAAGTGGGCACTCAATCCCTTCCAGATATGAATACTATCACCTCCTTGAATTCAGCATTGTTTACTCAGTAACATGCCCAGAAGCAAACCCCGTAGCAATTTTATCCCAGCTTCGATGACAAAATCAGCTTGTCTCCATCTAAAAACCCATCTTTTTTGTAACATTATTCACCAACATTAGGCTCCAACTCCAAGTTTGTTTCCAGCATCAAATACAGCTCCAATGTTGCCCTCCACTGACAAATCTTAGTGGGGATAGTAATAACTTACGTTTAATAAGCATTTACTAGAGGCTAAGCCTTTACCTGTATTAACATCTTTATCCCTTCCTTTCTACAATCCCACAAGGTAAGGAGTGATATCATCTTCACTGGGTGGATGGGGAAACTGAGACTCAAGAGTGGGGGCCAACTCCACTTCTTATATGACTACAGTTAGTAAATAACAGAACTGGGACTTGAACCCAAATCTATCCCTAAAAGTCACGCTTTTAACCACTTCAAATGCTGCCTCCCTAAGTAGAGTCTGAACTGTTTCCTTCCAGACTTCTAGCCCCTCTTCCCTCCTCCTTATCTCCAACTCTACTCTCAACCTCCATATATCCTTCCTAGTTCCACCCTTAGCCCTCCCCTAAGCCCAGTCATTCCTTCCACCCCCTGGCCTCACAGTTCATGCGGATTTGCTGGCCCAGTTCAATCAGTTCCATCTCCGTGGGCATGTAACCCATTGTCCTCATGAGATTCCCCAAATCCTTACAAGAGATGAACCCATCTCGGTCCTTGTCAAACTCAAGAAATGCTTCCCGGAGCTCTGAAAGTTAAGAGAGAAGAACTTTGGGGAAGTTGAAACAGTCACTGGGGAAGAGTAGCATGCCTTGAAACTATCAATGAGGTACTGACAAAAGACTCCTCGAAAAAGAATACATTATAAAAATTTTTTAAAGGAGTGATGTATGAAATGTGTTAGCAAAAAGACTAGTTCCTGAGACCACTAAATGATAGCACTGAAGTCCTTCACATTTTTGGGTGAAGTTATGGGAAACTTCGAAACTACCAAGAGAAAAAAACAAGTTTGGACTCATCCTAAAACTCAGGCATCATTTGTGGGTCTCTGAGACCCTTGGGCATGGGGATGGTTTCTAAACACTTGGGGAAGTATTTAAACTGCCACAAAATCACAGTTGAGTGGGAAGAGAGGGTGTTGTAAAATTTTCATGTCAAGGGGTTTACATTGAAATGCACAAGGGAACAGAGAGCAGGTAAGTGGGTGGATGGCAAAGTGGGGGCATTTAGGGGAGAGAGCTTTACCTTCAATCTCATCTGGTCCCAGTGGTCTTTCCTAGAAAGGAATGCAGGGGGCAGGGGATTTGGAGAGAGGATCAGGGATCCACATTCACTTCTTGAAACACATCTCATCCTCATCCTTTCCTGTTTCTCTTCCCTTCTTGCTCCCGTCTCCCCCTCTCACCTTCTTTCTCCCATCTCCCCCTCTCACCTTCTTTCTCCCATCTGCTGACTCCCATTCCATGGCTATTTGTTCCTCCTGTTCTTCCTCACCCCTTCTCATTTCCTCTCTCCCATCCTTGAATCTTGGTCTCTCTCCTCCTGCCTTTCCCAAATAGACATCCATCCTGTTGTGCCGAAATGTGTCCTGGAGGCCATGGAATCCAATCCCCTTCTTCTCCAGATGAAGAAAGCCAGACTTAGAATCACAGCTCACATACTCAGTTTGCTGACTGTGCCAGGCTTCCACAGTCATTTCATTTAAACGTCTTTGAGGTAGAGCCAAATATCACTCCCATCTTATTTAAGAGGAAGTCGAGGGACAGAGAGGTTAAGGAAACTGCCTGAGGTCACACAGCACCTAAGTGGCAGATCCCCTCCCAAAGCAGGGAGACGTTAAATCATTCCTTTGAGGTCATGCAGAAATTCAGGTGCATTGAGAGCTGGGATTTGAATGCAGGTCTACTGGCTGCCAGGTCAGAATTCTTTCCACTATACCCCACTGGCTGTTTTTTCCACCTGCCTCCATGCTTTCTCTCAAGGGTTAGAATCCCCTGGCTGTGGAAGCTGTGTTCAGTGGCACCCAGGCAGGATGATCATTGCCAGCATGACCAATTGCTAAAACCTTTCATGTTGCCACCACCCACTCCTGGACATAACTGAAGGGTCAGGCTTGGGTACATGGCACATCATCTGGAAAATTCCATCAACCCCTGGCCTCTTTCACCCCCTTTTCTCCCTTTATCCTTGGAGATTTTCCCCCAGCTTCTCTTTCTTACTATCCCCTTCTCCCCAAATCTCTCTCAATCTTTCTCTCTCTCATGATCTTAAAAACTAACAATTAAAATCATGACCGTTGGAACCAAACAGACCTGACTCTGCCATTTACTAATTGTATAAGCTTAAAGCAAGGGACTTCATGACTCAGAGCCTTAGTATCCACGTCTGTAAAATAGGAATGAAAGTATTATGGACCTCATGAGTCATTCCGAGGATTAAATGACATCAGGAATGCAAAGCCCTTTGCACAAGTCTGGGCACACAGCGATGACTTAATGAGTGGCATCTATTGTTATCACCACCTCCGTCATCATCACCACCGTCATCACTATGGGTGTCAAAGAAAAGAATGAGGATGATCACCAACAATGACATCATCGTAGTTCCCCTTTCCTTTTTCTTTTTCTTCTCCTTCATCTTCCACCTTTTGGTCCTGACTTCTGACTTCACCCTCACGCATCTTGCTGACCCACGTGTCCCCACGATGCTCCCTGGAATTCTCCTACCTTCTCAGTTCATGCTCTCCCCACCGGCTCCCCTCTCGTCCCTTCTCTTCCCCGCATCCCAGCTCCCTTTGCCCTGCCCACCATCCTCCCTCATTGTCCCCAGACTCACCCGCTGTTTCTCAGCAATGCCTTTTCTTAGGAAGATGCAGGCGGGGCCCATGGGAAACTGCATGGAGGGGGCAGGGCAGAGCTCGCCAGGCGCCAATCTCAAGACGGCTCCCCCCCTTCCTGTCCCCCGTCGTGGCTGACTCCTTGTCTTCTCTACCACTCCTTTGCCAACTCTTCCTGCCTCTCTTGGCCTCTCCCTCGGTCACCTTGGCCCCCTTAGAGCTGTGACAGCTGGGTCAGAGATCTCTACTCGGGTTGGGGAGGGATCACAGTTGTTCCTGCCTCCCCATCTGGCTTGAGAATGGAGGCGGAGCCAGTGTCAGGCTCTGACCTTTTATCCCCAGAATAGAATTGGAAGGATAGTTTTGAAAATGAGGATTAGAGCAGAGGGCATCGATTCGCACAATGTTTCAACAGGCACGTTGAGGGATCAGTCTAAGCCTGGCCTCTGCTGGCCTTTGTGTGTGTGAAGATGGAGAGGACATCTGGCCTCCAGGAGCTCTAGGGTAACTCAGGAATGTGTGTAAACGAGCAGAATGCAAAAATTGCGTGACAACCTGACTTCAGGAATAGACATGCACAGTGGCTCAGAGGGGGATATTTGCCCTTCCTGTTGCTCCTCTCGTCCCTTCCTTTCTTCCTGAATAGTTCAGGGGGGAGGGGCGAGGTAGCCATCCAGGCTGGTGGGGGTGGTCAGAGCCCAAGGAGGCCATGAGGGTGCCTGCACGGAATGGGGAGGGGACTGGGGGCCATCGGTGTGGGGAACGAGACCTTAAATAGGAGAGTGGAGCAAGGGGTAGTCGCCACAATTCTTTCCACTATCCCCCCTCAGGCAGGGGGGTGGGGGGGTGGAGGTGGCGTGCAGTCCCGCCCAGAGCGTCAGGGCCTGGGAAGGTGAGGAGGAACCCATGGAAGAGCAGCCTGGTGTGGAATACTGGAGCGTGAGCTGGGTGATGAGGATGTCTACACGCAAGTCTCACATCACGTAGGGGAAGGGTTTGCACCATGAGCAGAGTGAAGGCAGCGCTGTGTAGGGTGTTGAAGCCAGATCATGGCGAGAGGCAGCCCCACAGGGGTGGGATGGCAACGGAGAAGGGAGGTTGGTTACATGTGGGATTGTATGGAGGCTAATGGGAATCGGGTTGCTCGCTGCTGGAAAAGGGAGTTCCTAATGCAGTCTAGAAAGGGGAAAAGGTAGAATGAGCTCTGTGGTGTTGGCTTGGAACGGGAGGCACTGGTATATACTCATGGATTTCAACTTACAGAGAGGGACATACAAAGAAACACAGACGTCACTGTGTGTGTGACACGGGAACATATATTCTCTAGCTAAGAGGGTACAGAAGCAGTGACACCGCAGCATTACTGAACACCTCTACCCTCCAGATCCTGACTTCTAAATACCATTCTCCACTACGTAGGAACCAAGTCTCCTAGAAGCAATGGCTGATTTCATGTCTGGAGCAGGACAAGTGTTAATATTAGAAGATGAGCCTGAAATTTACATCTTCTTGTGCCATAAAGCAAGAATGTGCTCAGAGTTATGGAGGCATGTCAAAAGGACACAGAGGTCAGCTTGAAGAAGCTCCACTGGCCATTTGAAAAGTAAAACAAATTATATAGGATATATAGGAAACCAGGAGTCCATACAAATATAGATAAGGGGAAAGTTTGATATTTACACAGCTCAAAGTACCTCCTCACAAAATACTAATCTCAAAGGAGAGTCCCTTTATAGTGGGGAAACCTGGCAGACACTTTTTCCTTTTTTAAAATATTTCTTTATTTATTTGGCTGTGCCAGGTCCCAGTTGCGGCACTCGGGATCCTCGCTGCCGCATGCAGGATCTTCGTTGAGGGCGTGCGGGATCCAGTTCCCTGACCAGGGATCGAACCGGGGCCCCCTGCATTGGGAGTGTGGAGTCTTAACCACTGGACCACCACGGAAGTCCCTGGCAGACAGTTTCTTAAATGATTAAAATGAACATCATCAGTAACATAACAAACCAAGACGACACATTCCAATTCATATGCAATTATGAATTTTTGCTCCTGCAAACCTCCCTGCCTCCCCTCCTGCAGACTCTTCCCAGAGCCCAGCTCCAAGAATCATCTCCCCTTGATTGGTTCCAACAATTTTTAGAAGGAGGAACAGGATTTCACCAGGGGGAACATGGTCTCCGCTGCTCCCCTCAGCTCCAGGCTCATCTCTTCAGGGTCTGCAAAATCCAGCCGTCAGCATGATCTTTTCACCCCTAGACCGTACTGTGTCGCTTCTCTGACTGCAGGATAAGGTCACACCCTCCCAGGGGCACACAGGCCGGGCTTGCCACGAGGCACTTTATTTAGGTGGGGTCTGAGTGCAGGGTCTCTTGCAGACTGCCCAGACCAAACCCTGGCCCTCCATTGCCTAGATGGTAGACCTGGGGAAAGTAACTTACATCCCTGTGCCTGTGTCCTCATCTGCTTAATGGGGACAATAAAAGCACCTACCTAGCAGGGTTGTCATGAGGGTCACTGATGAGTGAGGACATCCCTGCCCAGCCCTGGCAGAGGGACATGGCAGCCCTGGCTGGTTGTGTTCACAGGGGCCCTGCAGGGGCATGGGGAGGAAGGGCTTGTCCCTGCCCCCTCTTTCCTCAGGAAGACCCCAGTCCACGCCTAAGGGAGCCGTGGGGATCCATGCAGAGCCGGACTGTCACTGGAATCCCCAGACATACAGTACTTAACACCTAATCAAACATTTTGCCTTAAATGTTTTATTTGAACTTGATAAATACGGATGCACATTAATTGCCAATCCTTTAAGGAAGAGATCTTTCAACTATGAGAAACAAACCCCATTTTTACAGTGGTGTGATCACAACAGGATTTTGTTATTTTTTTCTCCCACCTCCACCCCACCCCCAGGACAAGAAGCTCAGTTAGGCAGCTGCTGCCCTTGGTTCATTGGTTAAGGGTTGTCAGGGTGGCTTTCTCTTGTGACTCTCCTGGTTCGTTCCTTATGATCACAAGGTGGCAGCCCCAGCACCAACCATCACATCCACAGTCAGGGCAGGAAGGAAGGGCTGCCACAACC
The DNA here is from genome assembly GCF_964341445.2 of Mesoplodon mirus. Taxonomy (NCBI): domain Eukaryota; kingdom Metazoa; phylum Chordata; class Mammalia; order Artiodactyla; family Ziphiidae; genus Mesoplodon; species Mesoplodon mirus. The sequence goes on from NC_138995.1 coordinate 57,733,611, forward strand.
AGGTCTTCTTTCTGATCAGGAAAAGTAGCACTGACTATACTCCAGGCACTGTGCTATGGGCTGGGGGATGTAAGGATGGGGAAAACAGGTCCACTGCCTGCCCTCACAGGTCGGGTCTGGAAAGCTGTGCTGAGGATTCAGAGGCCAGGCGTGGTCACTAGATGGCGGGTGGCAGAGCTGGGAGTCTCACACACAAGTCACCGCACTTAACAGTCTCCCAACAGGATGGGGACCATCCTGGAAAGGTGTGGGGCCTGAAGCCAGACTGCTGAGTCAGAAGCCTGGTGTGGTCCTCCCAGCAGCAGCCCTGGGGAAGCTACTTCCCCTCTCTGTGCTTCCTCATCTGTGAAACAGGCTCTCGACGTGCCTACCTGGTAGGACTGCTGGGAGGTTAAAGGAATTAATATAGAGAGTTTGGATGGCCCCTGTCCAACAAAATAGCCATTCGGTACATGTGGCTATTTAAATGAAAATTAAAAATTGAGTCCTCAGTCATACTGGCCCCATTTCAAGTGCTCACCAGCCACATGTGGCTGGTGACTCTCACACCGCCCAGTGCAGACGTGGCACATTTCCATCACTGCAGAGAGTTCTACTGCAAGGCCCTGGTTTCGACAGTTGAGACACACTGTTACACGCTATCAAAGGGTGAGCTGTTATGGCTGTAGCCCCAGAGCCCAGCACGGACACAGAGCAGGTGTTCAACAATTATTTATTGAAAAGAATGATAGAACCCCAGACCCCGGCTGAAACCATCCCCTCCCACACGCACACCTGACTATCAAAACCCGCACCCAGCAACACCAGATTGCTGAGCACCTGAGGCGACACCCCTGGGCCCCCTCCGCCCCCAGCCCCCGGGGAGAGCAGGGGGCCTAGTAGAAATCTTCCAGGTCGGAGTCTGCCTCTGCGCCTTGCTGGTTCTGAATCTGACTTTGCTTCCGGTACAGACAGGCCACCTGAAGCGAGAGGGTGGGTGGTGGGAGGGTCAGAAGCCCTGGGGCTGCCCCACCCCCTTCCATGCCAAGCCAGGCCAGAGCCCACCTTCTCCAAAAAGTAGGCCTGGCCAGGCAAGCCCACCCCTGAGCCAACCACCCACCCTCTACCGCGGGCCTCACCTGGGCACTGGTGGTGGCCTCCTCCGGCTTCTTGTCCTCACGGACGCAGATAAACCGAGGGAAGCGGAGGGAGATTCCCTTCTCGCTATCCACCTGCGGAGGCGAGGCGCGGTGGGTGGAGTGGTGATGGGGACCAAGCAGCAGTCCAGCCTGCTCCTGGCAGCAATTCCCCATCCAAAGTCTCCTCCCCACTCCTACGCCTCTGGCCTGTTTCCTGATCCATAAGCGATGGATCATTGTAAAAACTAAATAAGGTCATTTAGTGCTTGGGGCCGCTCCGCGGAGCAGGAGGCTGCAGTAACTGTGCTTTATGCTGTTGTTGTTATTATTGGGGCCAAGGGGTGGATTCTAGAACCAGACTGTGAGGTTCAAATCCCAGCTCCCACTCTCGAGAGCCTCGTGACCCTGGGCCAGTTACGCTCCCTGGGGCTCTATTTTCCCATCTGTAAAATGGGATGGTCAGTGTCTTGGTGAAGATGAGTGTGAACAAGTGACATGCCTGCTTCACCTAAATGCTCGATAAATGTTGTTCCCATCTCTTTATTACCAGGGGCCCCCGACTTCCCGAGACGGTGCAAGAGTGAGAAATTTCAAGAAGGGAACTAGATAAAAAGTATGAGTTTTGCCTTTACATGGAAGTCAGCTGCTAAGCAGAAAAGCACATGCTAGCTTTTGAAGGATCAGAAAAAATCCCAAAGGGAGTATGCACTTTAAGATTTCGTGTTCCTCAGTCAACTATACTTTAATTAAAACAAAAAACAAAAAACAAAAAACCTCCAAATTGATGTTTCTAAGAATGCATAAAGAGAAAACAATATAATTTGCATTTTAACAATGTTATTAAGATTTGGGATCTCTGTGGATTTGAGGGTTGAACACTTTGGTTGACAATAAGCTGAATTTTTGTGCTAATAAAAGACATATCTGTAACAGTAAAAAAAAAAAAAAAAATTTCCTGATCTTCGGAAGGAGGATGCTAAGAGCTGTCCTAGTGACTTGACGGTGGGGGAGTGTTTCCCTGGGGACGCTGATCCTCTAGCAGATGTGGAGGACAGAACCACTATGAGAGAAATTAGCCAAGGAATGTTAAAACTCGGTAGCGTGAAAATTAACTACAGTTGAGAAAGAAACACAGTAGTGGACCTAAATGCTCAGCAGGAGGTATCCTAAATTTTTACTGAAAAGAACTGTTCTCAAAAATTACTTAAGAGCGGAATGTGAGATTATGATATTTAAGAAAGAGATTTAAAAAAAATGATACCAATGAACTTTTATATACAAAACAGAAATAGACCCACAGACACAGAAAACAAACTTATGGTTTACCAAAGGGGGAAGGGGTGGTGAGGGATAAATTAGGAGTTTGAGATTAACAGATATACACTACTATATATAAAGTAGATAAACAATAAGAACGTACTATATAGCACAGAGAACTACTCAATATTTTGTAGTAACAAAGGGAAAATAATCTGAAAAAGAATATATATATGTATGTATGTGTGTATATATATATATAAAACTGAATTACTTTGCTGTACACCTGAAACTAACACAACATGGTAAATCAACTATACTCCAATAAGAACATAAAATTTAAAAAATAAAAATAAAAAAATTTTTTTAAATCAAAGAAAGCAATTTCACGGTTTTCTTTCTACTCCTGGGGAATTTCTTTTTTTTTTTTTTTAATGAGACTTTGACCTCATTATCTGAAACCCAAATAAAACGCAAGCTCCAGTCTTCCTAAGCATCACCCAGGAAGCTCAGACCTGGGCTCAAGATCCCCTCCCCCCGTTTCCCCACCCTCCCAGCTGGGGTTCCTAAGGAGGGTCTATTCCAGGGTCCCCCAGTTACTCACCAGGCCCCGGGCAGCCGGATAGATGGGAGAGAGGGAGAGGTCTGCGCACTTCACCTCCCACACGGTGCTGGGGTCCAGCCAGTGGTCGGGGGCCACGGCGCCGTCGGCCCGGACATAGGAGCGTGGGGCGGGCAGCACCAGGGCCTGCAGCCAGTGGCGGGAATAAGGGAGAGAGGGTCTTGGATCTCAAAGTCAAGGCTGAGGGAAGGGTTGTGGAGGGCGGGACTGGAGAGTGAGGAAAGAGGGAGGAAGATGGGGAAGGGGATAGATACAGATGCCCCTCCAAGTAAAAAGCTGGTGGTAGGTGGAGCCGGGGGGTGATGGGGGAAACGGGAGAAAGGAAGAAACGACAGAGACCCTGGGAGCTGAGACAAGAAATTAAAGGCAGAGAGAGCCAGAGAGAGGAACCGAGACCCAGAGACGGGGAGTCAGAGACCCGGGTGGGGGGACACCAAGAATGGGACAGACAGGGCCAGAGACACCAACACACAGGAAAGCCAGAGCACGCCCCAAATGCCTGGGACCAGGACAGCAAACTCCGCGACGACTAGGGGCTCCACTGGCATCCTAAGAGCGAACTCAGGGAACGAGCAACACGCCCTCCCTGAGCCTGTCTCGGGTGCGGCCGAGGCACTGAGCCTGGGGAGATGAGGCTCCCTGACCGGAGGCTCTGGCCGGTAGCTGGCAGGGCTGGGACGGGAACTTGGACGTGCTGCACTCGGAAGCCAGCTCTGCAGCGCCGGGCCCGCGCCCCGAGCCTCCCAGCGAGAGCCCCAAGCGCACACGTTGGTTGGGGGGGGGCCTCACCTGGAGCCTCTGGTGATGCTCCTCTAGCTCCTCGTCGCTGAAGCCCGTTCCGAGCTGCGAGGAGGACGGGGGTCAGAGGCTCCACGTCCTCCCAGCACCCGGCCCCCGAGGTTGAGCCACACCCACTCCCTTCCCGCTTCTGCGGCCCCCCAGCTCTGGGCACCTTGCATATGGCCTGCAGTTCCTCGCTCTCCTCGTCGTAGGCAGCCAGCAGGAAGCCCCCGTACCGGCCGGCCCGCTTTCCCCGGCCCAGGTAGGCGCCGATCACCACGAGGTCCAGGGTGTCGCCCACGCCGTCCAGGTAGTCCTTCTTCAGCTGGGAGGAGGGAAGGTGGGGGATGAGGGTGGGACGCTCGAGTGTGGCTACGCCGCTGGAGCTTAAGCACCGCGCGAGGAGGGGCTGGGTGAGAAGACCCATGACAGTCACCGTGTGAGACTGGACGTGCAACAGGTTTCTAGGCTGCAAGGGTTGATGAGACAGAGGGGACGCAAATGCAAAGAGGAGGCGGGATCGAGGGGACAGGTCAGGCGGGGCGACCTCGGGGGTCACCCCGGAACCCCCCTCCGTTCGATATGGAGGCACATTCCACTCCTTCACACAGAGAACATTTATCCATTCATTCCAAAAACGTTAATTAAGTGCCAACTGTGTGCCAGGCAGGAGCTCAGCTGTGGGGATACAACAGCGAATATTTCTTGAGACTGGCAAGGTTTGTACCTGCACAGCCGCTTACAGCTTAGTGGGGGCAGGACGGACCATAAACGACTAAAAAACACACGGGGAGGGATTTCCCTGGTGGTCCAGTGATAAGACTCCACACTCCCAATGCAGGGGGCCCAGGTTCGATCCCCGGTCGGGGAACTAGATCCCGCAGGCAGGCTGCACCGAAGATACCATGTGCCGCAACTGAGACCCGAGCAGCCAAAATAAGTAAATATTTAAAAAAACAAACAAACAAACACACACACATAGGGAAACCCTGTCCACAGGCTCCGCCAGCTCAGCGCCCGGCTATCTCCCGCTTGGGTCTCCCGGCCCCCTCCTCACTGCTGCCTATCTGCTCAAGCTCCCATCACCTCTTACTGGACAGCTGCCTTCGCCTGCCTGCTCCCACTTCTGCCCAGCACCCCCGCACCCGCCCACCACCCACAGAGCGGCCGGAGGACTTGTGCCAAACGACAATCAGACCAGGTGACTTCCCCCTTAAAACCTCCGCTGGCTTCCTGAAACCCTTGGAGGAAAACCCAGTTTTCTTTTACCACCCACTGCTGGGTGATGTGGGATCCACTCTCTGCCCTGACCTCACCTCATGCCTCGATGGTCCTCGACTCCTGCACACACTGAGCTTGTTCCTACCCCAGGGCCTTTGCACTTGCTGCCCACCCCCAACCCCCACCTACATGCTCAGCCCCTGATCTTCACATGACCGACCACTTCCTGTCATCCATGTCTCGACCCAAACACTGCCTCTGGAAAGGCTTTTCCCAATCACCCAAAGTACTGCAGACCCTCCCTGGCCCCAAGTGGACTTGCTTTCTTCACAGCAGTCATCACTCCCCGACTTTATCCCGTTTGCATGCTGGCTGACTTCCTGGCGGAAGGCAAGCTCAGAGGGAACAGAAAGCTCCTTGAGCTCCCTCACCCCCACATCTGGGGTGCCTAGCCGGGGGGCTCTCCACCAGTCCTTGGTGAATTTGCTCATGGCGACTCACTAAGGGAACAGAGCCAAGGCTGGCTGCAGTGGGACGTGGGAGGGACTGAGCAAAGGGCTGCGGGGCTCAAATGGGGTGACTGTGGGGACTGGGCATGGCCCACCCAGCAGGGGCAGGCTTCTGGTCCCCAGCTCAGCAAGAAAGGGGGTCGGGGGCAGGCTGCACCTTGAGCCAGTTGTGCGACCTCTTGGCGATCTCGTAGGTGGCATCCACATCCAGGGTCTTCACCATCAGCCCCTCGCAGGAGTCTGGGGGACATATGAGAGCCCTGTGAAGCCCCGGCTCACAGCCTCACAACAGACGCAGGCAGGGTTCTGGTCCAGTCGTCCAGGGTGGGGCTGGGATGGGTGCAGATCTTGGGGGGTGGGCGGAGGGGGCGCAGACCTCGGCGGATGCCCTCACCTTTCACCGACTGCTCCAAGAACTCGGCGATCTGGTCCGTGTCCTTGGTGTCCAGAGAGGTGGCAAAGACAAACTCGCCCTCCGTCTCCACGAAGTTCTCCCGGAGCAGCTGCCGGCGTCGGGAAAGGGGCTCACGTACCAGGGACTGTGGGGCAGATGAGAGAGATGGGACAGCATCGTGGAAATAAAAAGAAACCCCGACCTTGGGAGAAGCAGGAAGCGGATGGGTCACAAGTCATCATGTGGCTTATGGAAATGAGTGTGAAGAGGGGCATTATTTTATATTTTTGCCAATTCTCTAATGTCTGGTTTAACAGAGGTTGGATTCTCACATCTGCTTCTGCATTTGGACGGCTACAAAATGTCGTTCAGGTTGCAGGACAGGAAGGAAATCTCCCTCACACAGATGTTGGGAAAGGGAGGGCCTCACGGTCCACATTTTGAGAACCACTGCCCGAGTGCGGCCTCCGGGCTCAGTGATGAAACTCTAACCGCTGGTTCCCAAGCTCTCCCCCCACCACCTCAAGTCATGCCCCAGCTGACCCGGACACGATGCCAGAACTCACCTCTCCATTGAGGTAGATGAGGTCGAAGGCGTACAGACACACCTGCACCTGGATCTCTGCCGCGTCCACCTCCTGGGTCAGGGCAGGATGGAGACCAGGAGCGGGGGAAGGTGAGATGGGGCCCAGTGGGGTCCCTTCCCATCATGCCTGAGGCAGACACCCCAGTCACCTGCCATGCCCCCCTTCTCCCCAGCCAACAGGCCGCACACCTGTGAGGGCAGCAGTGCTGCCAGCCACACGCACTGAACTGTGATGGCTCTTGGCTAATCCCAGCCACCTCATTCACCACTGCTAGGTATTTGCTCTCCCAGCCTCCCTCGCAGCTAATGGGGGTGACATGACACAACTCTGGCCAATGAGAGTAAAGAAGATTGCTGGGGTGCAGGTTGTGGGAGCTCCTAGAACAGATCTTTCACAATAAAACAGATGTTGGAAAAGAGGCCTTCCCTCCTTCCAACTTGGCACGCTGGGATAAGAATGCAATGGCTGGAGCTGTGGCAGCCACACTGCAAAAGGCTGCGAGAACTACAACCCAACTGATAGCTCTGTCTCTGGGATTGCACAGGACTGGGTGGAAGATGAGGGCAGGCGGTGGAGGGGGCGCAGAGGCTACCTTGCGTTTGCGGGTGGTGAGCACTTGGAATGGCTGGATCTGCTTCTTTTCCCGGTCCCAAGCCACGGCTTCCGTGTCCAGGATGAAGGATGTGACTGACGGGAGTTTAATCTGAAAGGTGAAGAGGGGGACCCAGGGCTGGTGAGAGGTGGCGGATGAGGCCAAAAGACAGACGCAGGGAAACAAATATCTTTTTCCTTCCGCAGCTCTGAAGATCCACTGACAAACTGACGTCAACCTTAAAGAGACACATGTGAACACAGACCCCTTCTCTTGTTCCCCACCGAGAGGGGAAAAAAACTATGTTTTCTGAGGACTTACTATTTGGTCCCCTATGCTGGAGTCAGCCAGGGGTGGTAGGAGGTACCCAGAAAAGCACTAACTTTCTCTGTGGGAAGGGATAGAAGCTGGAACCCCTTTCCTGTCTGTCTGGAAGCGTGGTGGCTACTTGGAGACCATAGGGGACAGGCATTGGGATGAAATGGAACCAGCCAAGGACAGTAGAGGGCAGAGGACCAAGCTGGGTTTGGGGGACCCTGGTGCTCAGCTGAGCTAGCCTAGGGCCACCCGCCTTCAGATTTGAGAACAGAACATCTGCAGTTGTTCCGTTATTTGCAGCCCAACGCACTCCAATCTCCTTCCCATCAACCCCTGCTGTGCCGAGCTGGCCTGGCTGGGCCTCAGTTCCCTGCACCCGTAAGTGCAGCCCCGGCCCCCATCTGAGTGAGAGGCAGCGGCAGGTGCCCACCTTGTGGATGCGGCTGATGATATCGGGGTACCTTCCGGTATTGTCCTCCTGATTCCTGCTGAAGATCTTCACCTCCCCGCCTTCCAGAACATGGATCTGCCACGGGGGGGAGAGGAGAGGGACTCAGGGCCAGGTCCGCCCCCGGGGCCCCCTCCTTTCTCTTCTTGACTCCACTTTCATTGGCAGACGGTTCCAGAAGCTCTGGAGGATGTACTGGTGCAGAGATCTGAGTGAATCCTCTCCTTGGTTCAAACAGCACCTCCCAGCCGTGTGTGTGGAAGCCCCCGCCACCTCCGCTTCATCTCCAATCCCTACCCTCCTCCCCATGCAAGCACAGGTACTTGGCTCTGCGCGTATGTATGACCTGTCTGGATGTTGTTAGGCCGTAAACATCATTCTGGCTTTTATGATTTTAATTTATTCATTTTACTACGTCTGGGCCCCAGTCCTTGAGTAGTGCTACACATGTGCCACCCAACACGTATATTATCCCAAGAAATAGTAGTGTGTGTGTATGACGTAATATGTGACTTTACATATGTATTTTAAAAAATCACTGCCACTGTGGTAACTCATTTTGTTCATCTTCTTCTCAGCACTGTATTTCAAAGATCCATCTGTGTTGTTAAGCGTCTACTGAACCCACTGTGTGTAGCCTCCTCAAGGCACCACAGGGTGGCGCCCACCAAGCTCGCGTATCCATCCCCAGGTGAGGAGCAGGGCGGAGCCGGCCCCAACTCCCCCCAGGACAGAAGAGCCGCAAGGAGCATCCTTACAGCCCAGACCAAGGCCATCTCCGGCCCTGGGAGGCACCCGTTACATTAATACGCCCACCAGCAGGGCACGAGTGCAGCCGATGCTGCTTGAGCTCCCACTGCCGAGGGTCAGGACTGTGACGATATTATCAAAACTGATTCTCAGAGAAGCCAGTCAGGTGGCTATGATCGCGGATTGCCCGGAGGTGGGAACTACAGCCCCGAGAGATGCGCACGACCGGACGGGTAGTCGTGGCAGAGGCCGGCCGGCCTGGAACTCAGGTCTGAGGGACCCCACGGCCCTGCTCGACGGCGTACCCCTTTCTGCAGAAGGGACGTGTCCACGCCCTTACCTGTGCCCTCTGCCCATCGTATTTGTACTCGCAGGTGAAAGCTGCCTCCTCAAAGCGCCTCAGGACCTCGCTGACGCCCCGGGTTGGATGGGCCAACATTGGTTTCAGGGGGACCCCTGGGGGGGTTGCGATGAGAGTGAGGTCAGGTAGACGGGGTGGGGGGGCACATTAGGGTGACAACCTCAGGATGACGAAGTGACGAGACAGAAGGAACCTGGGTGGCTGAGCCCTGGAGTGCCGTGCAGCCCCTCCCTGGCCTCCTGCCTCCCTCTGGACTCTTATGTACAAGAAAGTGAGAGTCTGTCTGTCTGCCTGCCTCACCTTTTGGGGTATCTCATGAGAGTCTGTCTGTCTGCCTGCCTCGCCTTTTGGGGTATCTCTGGTGTAGCAGCTCTAATACAGAAGCGGGAAGTCCGAGCAGAAAAGCAATGGCTTTTGGCACAGGGGACAGGACTGACTTTGGAGGAGAGGGTCCTGGGCTTCTGAGACGGGTGCTCTCTGGGCAGCGGGCCCTCCCACGGCCGCCCTGGAGGGCAGAAGCCAAGGCCAGGTGGAGGGAGCGGAGCTGGAAGGCGGCCAGCCCAGCGCCTGGGGCCCAGGGTGAGGCTGTAGACCACGGCAGAGGGGCCCGTGGGGCTGGTACCTGGGCTCAGCCTGCAGTGCTCCGGGAGCCGCTCCAGACTGTGCTCCAGCAACACGGGGATGATCCGGTCCAGGTCGGGCACCTCGCTGGGGTGGGAGGTGAGAACAAGGTGGGGCACGTGTTTCTAGAACCCTGCTCTCGGGCTGCAAGATCCACCTCTGCGGGCCACCTGGCCCCAGGTCTACTCCAGCCTATCCCCGACTCCCCTTGTCGCCCCGTCTCTGTCGTAGTCCTCCCTCAGCGTCACTATATATCACTCTGACTCTGGCTCCCTTGAGCCGGGCCCGCCATCGCTCCCCAGTCTGTCATCATGAGACGAGCGATTCTCTACCTGGGCTACATGTCACAGCCACTCAAGGACGTGTTCAAAAAAGTGTTTCTTCAAGGCCAGCCTCCACCTGCAGAGATTCTGATTTAACTGGCCTGGGCAGGCCTGAGAGTGACAGTCTGTAGGTGCCCACACAGGGGCAGAATTAAGGCTGCCATCCTGGCCCCAGAGGCTCTGCAGGGCTTGTCTGCCTTGTGTACCCAGCACCCAAGGGGCCTGGCCCAGAGCAGGTGCCCCGTGGGCATTTGTGGAATGGCTCGTTTGCCCTCCTGCTGCTGACACTCCCTCTGGGCTATCACCGTCCCGCTGGGGCCAGCCCTGGGTCGGTAGCTAGCCAGGTCCCTCCATGTGGTTCTCTCTGGAGCCCTCACCATCACTCCACAGATGTCCTCTCCGTGACTGTCACGACCCCTCATTGTGCGTCAGTCCCCAGCCCCCATCTGGGGCTCTCGTGGCCTCTCCACATGCGCAGTCCTGTCTGGAACTTGCAAACCTCTTGATACCTCCTCCTCTGCTCTGTGTCAGCATCTCTCCCTGTCCCTGTGTCACTGACCCTTCACTGCTGGCCCTCTTCCCGACCTCTGTCATCACCCCTGTGCCCAGCACCAGCCTCGTCTGGATCGCCACCCAGTGCTCTGTCACTAGCCCTGTGATGGGCACGGATGCTTGCTGGCTGCTGGCCCCTCCCACCTCACCCATGACCCCTCGGGCCCTGCCCACCGCCCCCCTCTGGCTCCCCCCACCCCTCTCGCTCTGCCCAGGGCCCCTGGAACTCACCAGAACGTCTGCTTCAGGATCATGCCTTGCTCCTCCAGCCATGTCTTTCTGGCCTCTGCTGTCTTGCCCTTCCCAGCATCCACCACGGCTGGGGGGAATTCTAAGACAAGCCCCAGCAGAAGAGGCTTTGGGATGGGCCCAACCCCGCTCAGCCACCCGAGTCCACAGTGGGTGGTGGTGCCAGGAACAGTGTCCGCAGGGGAGAGAAGCCTGGAGTGGCAGTGGGAGGTGGGAACCACGTGTAGGGGTGGGCGTGGGCGTGGACTTCTGACAAGGAGAAGGGCAGCCAGGTTAACTCGAGTGCTGGGCACGGGGCCGGCCACGGGGGCTCACCTTGACCTGGCGGGGTGAGGCTCACGGCCTGGGCGAGGGCCGCCAGCACCGAGTGCTCTGCCAGCCCGAGGCGCAGCCGTCCACTCAGGGCTCTGGGGAGACAGCAGGTAACGGGGAGTGGGCTTGTCCGTATCTGTCCGACCCCGCCCTCTACCCCTTGCTCCTCTCTCCTCCAGTCTCCCCTACCTCGACCCTCTCCTCAAAACCAGAGCCAGAAGTGACCTGAGATCGCACAGCCCCACTTAACAGAGGAGGAAACTGAGGCCGGCCAGTAACCACCGCGACCGCTGGCAGCGCCTGCGGACAGAACTAGGGGCCTTGCAGGCGTCTCCGCCTCTCTCCTCAGCTGCCCTCTGAGAAACTGGAGTGGCTCGGGGAAGGTGGGACAGGGCCAGAGCTGGGCCTGGAACTGGAAGGCAGCCTGCCCCAGGGATGCCAGAGTGTGATGGTCAGGAACCTGTCCCCGCCACAGGCCTTGCTTTGAGCCAGCGACCTCAGGCAGGAAGCTTCACCTCCCTGGGCCTCCATCTCCCCTTCTGTAAACTGGGGTGAGGCTAACAGGGCCCACCTCCAAGAGCTGCAGGGAGGAAGAAAGCACGTGGCATGGGGCAGGGTACCCAAGAAACACTCCAACGACTATGTCGGACAAATACTTCAAGGACGGCTACCGCTTGGCTACCTTGCTTACCGTCCCCACTCAGGCCAAGGCAGACATCACTAATCAAGCGCGGCACTCTTCACCCACGAGCCCCCACCCTTCTCCAGGCAGTGCTACTGAGAAGAGGCGGCGGCTGCGAAAGGAAACCTATGTTCCCATCCCGCCCCCTCAGGGCCCAGGCTCCTCTCTCACGCTGTTCTCATCCAAGGGCGGTCGCGGCACCAGCAGTGAAGCAGCTGCCAGTCCCTCTCCACCGTCACCTCTCCCCACCCTCACAGGCCCCCATACTCACCTGGCGATGAATCGTGCTTCTGAGTGGCGGCAGGCCACAAAGAGGCCTTTGATGACGTCCATCTTCTTGGCTGTGGACTGAAGATACGGGGGAAGGGCAGCCAGTGCCTGGGGTGAAGGGAGGGGAGGGGACCACACCTCCCCGCCAACCATGCTGCCTGGGGAGCTGCCACCCTTGGAATACCTGCCCCCCACCCCCCCCCTCGCTCCCCCATCCCACGGCCGCGTGCTCACAGCGCGGTGAAAAGCTCGCTCTCTTCTTGCCTCCCACCCTAGCTTTGCTCAGCACATGTCTGTGGAGCCGTGACCCACGGCCCGCACTAGATCAGGGCTAGACTCTCAGGAAGAGGTTCCCTCGGTCTTGAGAGCAGCAGAAGGAAAGGAAGCTCTGATCCCACAGGCAGGACCAAGGCGATCCAGCCCTGAACAGTCTAACCAGAGCCTTTTGGGTCCCCAGGGGAAAAGGGTCTGGAGAGGGGGTGAGCCGCCTGCCTACTCACAGCGCTGCCGGCCAGCTGCGCGATGTCCCGGAACTTGGTGAAGACGCCGGCGGCGGTGAGGGCGGGCGGGGGCAGCACGAGCCTCTGGGTGCTGCGGCTGCTCTCGGCCACCAGCCCCACGTCGCCCTTCTCGGCCGCCTCGGCCCGGACCGACTCGAGCTGCCGGCCTTGGGGGACGGAGAGAGAGGGTGCTGAGGGCAAGGAGAGGTGTGGCCACATGGCTCCTGGCTCCAGGCGGCCTGGATGATGAACCCGTCTACACCAGAGGGGATGTCTGGGGTGGTGTCATCAGTGTGTAGACGGGATTTAAAGCCTTGGGGTGGAATGCAATCACCAGGGGAGCAAGTGAGAAGGCGGCCAAATGCAATCACCAGGGGAGCAAGTGAGAAGGCGGCCAAGGGACCCTGTGCCTGCCCTCCAGTCGCTCACTAACGTCCTCCAATGGGCCTTTGCTTGTTTTCTGTCACCTTATCCTTTTGAAGTCATCAATTTAAATACAGTGGAGGTGTTCTGGCCTTACTTATTGTCTAGGCTGGGTCCCATGGGTGCCCCTTGCTGTAAGAGTACACGGCTGGACCCCTATGTTCATGGCAGCACTATTCACAATAACCGAAACATGGTAACAACCTAAATGTCCATCAACAGATGAACGGATAAAGATGTGGTATATACATACAGTGGAGTGCTACTCAACCACATAAAAAGAAAGAAATAATGCCCTTTGCAGCAACGTGGATGCAACTAGAAATTATCATACCAAGTGAAGTCAGACAGAGAAAGACAAATACCATATGATATCACCTATATGTGGAATCTAAAATATGACACAAATGAACTTATCTACAAAACAGAAACAGACTCACAGACACAGAGAACAGACTTGTGGTTGCCAATGGGAAGTGGGGGTGGGGTAGGGAAGGACTGGGAGTTTGAGATTAGCAGATGCAAACGATTATATATAGGATGGATAAACAAGGTCCTACTGTATAGCACAGGGAACTATATTCAATATCCTGTGATAAACCATATGGAAAAGAATAAGAAAGAGAATGTATATATATTGGGTTGGCCAAAAAGTTTGTTTGGTTAGTGAATACACTGTTCAATAAAATTCCTGGTGAAAATGAAAAATGTCTTTTATTTTTACTTAAAACCGAACGAACTTTTTGGCCAGACCAACATATGTATAACTGAGCCACTGCTGTACAGCGGAAATTAACACAACATTGTAAATCAACTACACTGCAATAAAATACATTTTTAAAAGAGCAGGAGGCTGGGAAGGTGGAGGCAAGTTATCACAACAGCTCTGCCTAGCAGTTCTCAACCTATCAGAACCACAGGCCCTTGCCAGGACAGGCATTTTGTGTCACTCCTCTCTACTCCGGAAGAAATGCAGAGATGACACAACTTACCCACACATATCAGGTCAGCACAATGCCCCAACTCATGTACAAAGGAAACAGAGGGAAAGCAATTCACAATGAAACAGCAGGCATTTCAATCTCTGGCCGCTTGGCCAGAGATTTTTTTTTTTTTTTTTTTGACAACGACCTACACTTATCTATTCCATAGCATCGCTGATACGCAAAATACAAAGCAGGTTCTGGTGTCTGGATCTACCCCAACTCACTTCCAAAACAATTATATTCCAAAGCTTTATCTGGAAGCCACGAGGACACATGACCGAGTTGCCAGGCCCCGTGCCTGTAAGTGGTATCGCCTGACCAACTCTCCACACCCCCTTGGGCCAGGCAGCCGAGGGGGGCCTGAGGAGACACGTGTGAGCGTGAACACGGAAGGGCGGAAACCGCCTCGGCCCCGCGGTCCCGTCTGGCAGGGAGGCCGGGCGGCACTGGCTGCCGCCTACTCTCTGCTCCTCACTATGTCGGAAGGAGAAATCTTCCTTCCTTTGCGCCAGCGTGGCTGGGTTTTGTGTCACTGGCAGAGGGAAGTATTCTAGTGGACACAGTCTGCAGCGGGTCTGGTGCGATGTCAGCACCTAAGGAATGTGTCTTGAGTGAACGCGTGGGAGTGTTCTGATCTCAGCTCCTCTGGCTCCGACGACCCCATGACTCTCTTCCATTCCCAGCCAATCTTCCTAAGGCACCTTGTCCTCTCATGAAACCCTCAAACCTCTTCTTCCTTAAGCGCTGGTGCTGCGCAAGGTGTGACTCAAAGCCCCGCCCCTCTCCTCCCCAGAGACCCTCTCCCTGGGCACAAGAACGGGCCATCACGTAACCAGGCCTCCGAAGCTCAGGGCTCTGTGACCCAGAACTCCTGAGCTTCGTTTCCTCGATTGTTAGGTGGCCCACAGATACAGGTTGGTCCCAAGCTGAATTTAGTAACTTCCCCTGAACCGGCCTGCCCCTCAAGGTGTCCTGTCCTGGTGGCGGGTCCATCATGATGGACCCGGGGGTATTCTTCTCACCTCCCCCACCCCTGACCCCCGCAGGCAGTCCCCTCCTGGCCCCGGTCTCCCCTCTCTTGCCCTCTCCCCTGCTGCCCACAGCTCCCCTGGACTCAGCTCCTCTTCCCCCAGACCTCTGCCCCACCTCCTCCCCGGCCTCCTGGTTTCCTGTCCATCCTCCACACGGGCCCAGAACCGACCCTGCCCTTTGCCTGCTCAGGACCTTTCCACAGCTCCCCAACGCCGTCACAATGAACATGGAGCATTCCAGGCCCTTGGCGGGCAGGAGGCCCCGTCCACACGGCCAGCCAGCCTCTCCTAAGCACCGAGGGCTTGGCCCTTGGAGCCTGCCGGCCCCGCCCACAGCCTGCTCTTTCCTCATCTGCCCTCGTGACTCCGCTGGTCAAAGCCCTGCTACGTCCACAAGCCCCAGCCCTCAGCCCCGGCCCCCGGCCCGCTCTGGGCCTGCAGCACCTCCTCCCACCCCGACTGGTCTCGGAGCAGACCTGGTCCTGCTCTCCCCCCGCACCCCGCTCGCTGCCCTCGCTCTCCCCGTCTCTCCACCTTCCCAGTCCCCCTCCATCGTCTCCCAGGGGCTCCCGGCCTCTCCACTCCCTCCCTCGAAGCTCCCCCCCGCTACCACTGGGGCTTCCACCACAGCCACCCCCCTCACCTGTGGCCTGGGCCACCGCCTTGAGGAGGATGCCATCGCCAATGCCAAGCTCCAGGCCCTGCTGGGGCGGCCCCAGGCGGTTGAGGCTGAGGTAGAGGACGGGGAGGAGGTCAGCAGGTGACAGGGCCGCCACGGAGCGCAGGAGGTTGCTCAGCGTCTCCACCATCCGGAGCCTGCAGGAGGGGATGGGGAGGGGGTGGGGGGTGACCACTTGGCGTTTCAGGACCAAAGTGGGGCGGCGGGGGCAAGATAAAAGGAATCCGGGCACCGAGACGAGGAGAGGGCTCACGACCAGCGCCCGGTGTGTGACCCAAGCCACAGGCACCATCACAGGCTGCTGGGGGAAAAGGACCTCCATTTGACCGTCATCTATAGAGAAGTAACAGCTGACGCGTATGGACTGTTTTCTAGGTGCCGGGCACTGGTGTTAAGCCCTCTGCATTCTCTAACTCCCTGAACTCTCACAGCTCCCCTGAGCTAGATATTATTTGATTTTATTTGATTTTACAGGCAAAGAAACGGAGGCGTGGAAAGATCGTGTAACTTGCCCAAGGTCACAGAGCTAGCTAGCATCAGGCTGAGATGGGGTTCTCGCTACAAACAAGACCTGGATTTCCTCTAACGTCGAGGCATGTCAGCCACGTGGCAGCTACTTCTGACTACTTAGGCTAGACTCCGTTCCTGCCACCAGGAGGTGGGGGCTGTTTCCTCACGCCAGGGGTCTGGGCTGACCCTCACATCTTGCTCTGACCAACAAATGAGGCAGAAATGATGGCTGGGCCTCCTGAGCCTGGGCCTCCGGAGGGCCTGCAGCCACTCTCGTGGCCATGGCCGTGGCCTGTGATCTCGGGTGTCAGGGTGAAGCTGAGAGAGGAGAGGTTAAAAGGATTAAGCAGCTGGAGGCGCAGAGGCTTCCAGAGAGACAGAGACGGAAGGGCCTTCACCCAGCGGCCCCGGCCAGGCCGGCCTGGTTAATTACCGCGCAGAAACCTCCTCGATCTTCTCAAACGTCCGGGCCACAGCCAGGTAAGGGACTCTGCGGGAGGAAAAGAGAAAACAAGAGCTGTGCGTACACCCACGCTGCCCCTCCAGCCACCTTCCTCCCCACACCTCCCTGGGGACAGCCTTGCTAAATCCCCAGGTGCACGCAACCCCGCCCAGCCACTGCCTGGGGCTTTCTCTCCGTCCCCTTCAGAGCTGCCGATGGTCTCCCCAAAACACAGAGGGGAGAGATTTGCCAGTTTTCTCCCACTGAAGCTTCCGGAGACAGGGCCTCCCGCAGTGCCAGGGACTGGAGAAGGACAGTCTGGGGAGGGCCAAGCCTCACCTCTGGCCCACCTTCCAGCAAGCATCTTCAATGGGATGGTAGTTGTTCTTGGCAGGATTGTAGCTGGATGGGTCCAGGTGTCTGTGGAGGGAAAAGAGAGACTGTAGGGTAGATGCCTGGGTCGAAGGGAAGTCATTCCTCCCGCTAATATTTACTGAGCACCTACTAAGTGCCAGGTACTATTCCAGGCACAAGGGCACAGAAGTGAATGAAAACAAGTTTGCTAACCTGGAGCTCACATTCCAGAGGGAGAGTCGGGGGAAAAAACAAACAAACAAAAAAACGTAAGTGAATAAGTCATTTTAGATAAAAAATATTTTAGAAAACCAAGTAGGGGGAGGAATCGGGATGGTAGGTGCTACTTCAGAGGGCGGTAGGGGAAGGCCAGAGGAGACATTTGGGCAGAATGATGTGAGGAGTGAGCAGTGTGGGTACCAGAGAGAAGAGCATTCCAAGTGGGGGGAACAGTGAGTGCAAAGGCCCTGCGGCAGACACACACCTGGCATGTTTGAGGAAAAGAAAAGGAGTCAGCGTGGCTAGAGTGGAGCAGCGTGATCTGAATGTTTTTCAAAGTCCACTCCAAGAGGCAAGGACCTCCCCCGGCCTCTTGGCCAATCCCTCCCTCACGCTCTGGCTGGAACAGCAGGAGGAGGGTACAGTCCCTGGGTGCCACAAAGAGCCAGGCACCGTGCTAAGAGCACGTCATCTGCTAGCAATCAGCCCTGTAGGCAGGGACTCTTCTACCCTCCGTATCCAGATAAGGAAACTGGGCACAGAGTGGTTAAGTAGCTCACCTGAGGTCACACAGCTAGTAAGCAGCACAGTTCCAGAGACTGTTCTAAACCTCTACATTATACATGCCTCTAGAAATGCCTCACACTGACCCCATTAGAGCCACCGCAGTCACACTCATTTGGGTTAAAATCCCTGCTCCATCACTGACCAGCTGTGTCGTGGTGAGGAAGCAGCTTCCCTCTCTGAACCACAGTGTCTCCATCTATACGATGGAGCCACCAGGAGTCCCTACCCTGACACGTTGTCATGAGGTTAAGGAAGAAATTATGGTGAGGGTTCCCACTCCTTGGTGCAGTCTGCGGGGAGCATTTTTAGAACAACACTGACTCCCCAGCCTCAGGCCTATTTCTCTACCGAATGTGGGGGCACAGAAGGGCGAGGGAGAAGACTTCAAATTTTTTTCAGCTCTTCAGCTGATCCTGATGCACAGACTGGGTTGAAGATGGCTGAGCTGGACGGAGCATGCTCAGTGAGTTGTAAGGACTCAGCGTTTGATAAGCGGTAGCCCTCCTGGCCCTTCCTATCATTACAACGAGAGAGACGGCAGAGCGCGGTGGGTAAGAAATTCTACAGCCACATTGCCTGGCTCAAATCCCAGCTCTATCATACACCCCGTCTGTGACCTCAGCAAGGCAATCAAAACAATAACAACAATAATAATAATAATAATAGCAGCCACAACTTGCTGAGCTTGGGCATGGCCAGGCCCTAGTCTAAATGCTTCAAACCCTCAGGACGAAACTGGCCCAAAAAGGCTAAGTCACTTGGCCAAGGTCACACAGCTGACAAATGTAGAGCTGGGATTTCTAACCTCTCCACAATACTGTCCTGCCTCCAAGCCTCACTTTTCTCACCTGTGAAATGGAGATACCAACAGAAACGATGCACAAATTTGCTGTGAGGCTTCGATGCATTAGGATATGGAAGGCACACTGCCTGCTGCCTGGCACACCGTTAACAGTGGATAAAAGAGTGTGTTTTTGCCACTGATAAGTCCCCATTTTAAAAGCAAGGAAATTGGAGGCCCTGAAAGTTTGTCTCCTGGAGGCAGCCATCAGCGATCAGACTGGGAATATGGTGTAAGCAAAACCATCACAGGGCGTCCCTGGTGGCACAGGGGCTGAGAATCCGCCTGCCAACACAGGGGACACGGGTTCAAGCCCTGGTCCAGGAAGATCCCACATGCCGCAGAGCAACTAAGCCCGTGCGCCACAACTACTGAGCCCATGTGCCACAACTACTGAAGCCTGCGCGCCTAGAGCCTGTGCTCCGCAACAAGAGAAGCCACCGCGATAGAAGCCCGCACACCGCAATGAAGAGTAGCCCCCACTCACAGCAACTAGAGAAAGCCCACATGCAGCAACGCAGATCCAACGCAGCCAAAACTAAATATAAAGTAATTAATTAATTAATTTAAAAAAAAACAGAAAACGATCATAGTATCACATGAAATAAAAATCAGGACATAAAACTTCATGTCAGGCAACGACATAAGCATGGACACAGGCCCAGAAGGCAAGATGGGGCAGTGGTGAAAAAGAGGCCAGGCTTAGGAACCAAGTGGACCCAGGTTTCAGGCCTGGCCCCACCCCTGCCTCCCTGTGTGACTCAGGGAAGATGACCTAACTTCTCTGGGCTACTAGTCTCAATGTCTGTGCAATGGCTAAAATACCTGCTTCCTCCACAGGACTACTGCAGAGATGAAGTAAAAAGGCATAACAGAAACCTTTAACACCGGATCTGACACATAGTAGGCATCCAAGAAAAGGAGCCGACCGTTCCTACAGCGCAGTCACATGCTGAAATGGGGCCATGTAATCTCAGTAATCAGGTCTCAACTGGGGTACAAAATTGCCATTAAGAATCTCCCCCAAATTTTTATTAGAATAATTAAACCCTAATCACAAAATTTTAAGGCTGAAAGAGTGTTTTTGGTGACTACCGGTCTCATTTTCGGAGGCCTACCTACAATCAGGTCAGAGAGATCTTGGACTCACTGCCTTATTCTGTTTAATCTGCTGTCGTCTCTACAATAGATCCTGACTCACCCCTTGGTCTCATCCTTTCTCAGAGCGCTGGGTCCCTCTTCTTTCGCTTCTTTCTTGATTGCTGGCTTCCGGGGAGCTGGGAATGAAGCAGGGAAATGGTGGGTCCTTTCTCCTTCTGACAGCCCCTGCCTGCCAACCACTCTCCAGCCAGCATTGCGAGAGGCGAGTTAGACTTTCTAACCAAGTTAGACTTTTTAACCCACGGGAAAGCCGCAGTCTCTGGAGAAAGATCCACCCACCTCTCCCCAGTGCAACCCTGCAAGGTGGGGGGGAGAAACTCACAGAAGAAACTGCTGAGCGTCTTGGGAGCTTTGGGGGGAGGCTTAGCCTGGCCGTCCTCCTGTGGTCCCTGCTTCACGGCCGCCTTGGGCTCTGAAACGCTTTCTGTTGGGGGCTTTGCTTTGAAAGCGAGAGAGGTCAGATGGTGATGCAAACTATTTTGACTAAATTTTTTAACCTCAAGGTCATTCTGACCCTGAAGATGGAAGACATAATCAATTCTGCCCTTTTCCTTTCCATAGTTTCATTTTGGAGCCTCTCAGGCCTGATGCTTCAGGACTAACTAGTGGAATTCTAGCATCTGGCCTGAGATTGGAGATTTACGGATGGTGGGAAAAAAATCTCAGTACGATAAGAAGAAAATATTCCCACTTCTGCAGGTGCAGAAAATCAGATACGATCCTGCATCCCAAAAATATCCTCACAGCGTTTTTTCTACCATGGGAGGCTTCTGGACACCTCACTGCAGGAGCTGTTCTATGGCCTGGGAGGGTAACTTCAACCTCTAAAATCTTGTAACTCACCCTGGTTATCTAACTTAAAAAAATTATTGCTCGGGACTTCCCTGGTGGTCCAGTGGTTAGGATTCTGCACTTCTACCGCAGGAGAAGCAAGTTCGATCCCTGGTTGGGGAACTAAGATCCCACATGCCGTGTGGTGTGGCCAAAAAAAATTTTTTTAATTAAAAATTTTAAAATTATTGCTCAATTAATAACATACAGTGCCTATAATTTCTGAAAGATATTTTGTTGGAGGATGACTGGCTCTTTTTTTCCTCACATGCACGGAGGAAAAATAACAATAAAAATAATAATAGCGGACTTCCCTGGTGGTCCAGTGGTTAAGACTCTGCAATCCCAACTCAGGGGGCCCGGGTTCGATCCCTGGTCAGGGAACTAGATCCTGCATGAAGGAACTAAAAGATCCTGCACTCGGCAATGAAGATCCTGCATGCCACAACTAAGACCCAGCACAGCCAAATAAATAAATAAATATTTAAAAAAATAATAATAGCAATAGAACCTATAATTTCCCCTAGAATTTGCATTTAGACAACACACTGGAGAACCTTATTTAAGTCTTATCTCATCTGAGCCTTATTTAAATTAACTGTCCTCCAAAGTCATCTGACCCCCAAAACCAGAGAGGTGGGGCTTCAGGGAGGAAGAGGACCAGAAACTCACTGGAGGTCTTCAGGGGCTCAGGGGGTGACCTGGGCTGGTCTCCTTCTTCTGCTTCCTTCTTCTTGCCCCCTTCAGGC
The DNA here is from genome assembly GCF_964341445.2 of Mesoplodon mirus. Classification (NCBI taxonomy): domain Eukaryota; kingdom Metazoa; phylum Chordata; class Mammalia; order Artiodactyla; family Ziphiidae; genus Mesoplodon; species Mesoplodon mirus. The sequence continues at coordinate 57,754,870 of NC_138995.1, forward strand.
TCTGTGAGGCTTTCTGTTGGTGTCTCTAATTCTGAGGACCGATTAAAAAAAAAGCCAGGTGGCAAAAAGTCACTATGACCGCTCCCCACAAAGGGCATTTCGATTCCCAAGACACTCTGCCCCCGTTTTTTCTCCGCTGTGCTGACTGAACATCTGTGAAGTGATGGGAGGTGTGAGAGCCTGCTCCTGGTCAGCCCTGAACCAGGCAGGGACCTTGAGGGAAACCAACCCCGATGCTCACCTGGGCAGCTAAGAAACAGAGAGGGCCAGTCTTTTCTTATAAACCATTATTTTAGAATTATTCACTGCAAAATAGAACTGGAAAGGGTTCAAAATGCCAACAGTAACTTGTTAGAGATAAAAATAAAGGTGCTGTTTTTTTTTAAGCTGACTGGAAAAAAAAAAAAACCCACATCCAGGGTAATAATAAAAACTGCATCAACTATCTTGGGAAAAATCTGCCTCAGTAGAAAGAAGCCCCACCTCACCCCCCAAAATCCCCAGACACAGACAATGGCTAAAACTGCATGATTTTTAGTAAAATTTGTTACTGACTAAAAATTGCCAACTGGAAATCAAATCTCCACCAAACTCAGATCTTCCCTGGGAAAGATAAACCTAATAAGGACCTTATATTAAACAAACAAATTGACAGTAGCAAAGGCTATGATTATTATAATCTCGTATAGGCCCCAAATGATCAATGGATCAGGTCTTTATGGTTGTGCTTACCACGGAGCACATTTTATATTTTCAAGGGAAATTGGTGACATCTGCTGGACACCGTGTGACCTACTGGCTCAGGGTATTTTGCTTGTCAGTATTAGATCACATTATTGGCAATTCCTGACGTTAGCTTTCTGCAAGGCTGGGTACTCACTGGTGGCGTGATAAAAACCAAGTACTGCACAAAAATCAACAAGGAAAGCGGCAGTGTTCAACTGGATTCCAAAGTCTGAGCAATTGTGCAGTGCCCAGGAGACATCACAACTAGTAACTAATTATGATTATTTAACAGTGAAATTAAATATTATTTTTCCTTTCAACGTTATATGTATTATTTTCTCAAATGCCCAAGCTGCTAGAACATAAATAAACAGTTGTTCAGACATAACAACTTAACAAACCGAACAGTAAAGGTACTGGCCTTGAGGCACCGTGAAAAAGTTACTAAGGCACCATGGGCCCTGGAAGTTTTCGAACCTCTCTGCCTTCTGGTAAGATTTACAACAAAAAACAAACCATTTAGAGGAAAATATATTCCATATGAGAAACATAAAAATAGAAGAGAAAAATGAGAAGCTGTATATGAATTCATACTGAATTAAGATGGCCAAACGAATGTATTCCAGAATGTTTTCATGGCAAAATTCCCCGGTTGGGGCTGTGGGATTCTGACGGACTCATGTGGATTCTCTGACAGAGGTGTCAAATCAGTGGGGTCCTCACACCCTGCCCTCTCAGACAGGCTTCCGCCCCTCCAGATCACACTCTCACACACACACACAGACACAGTCAGTCCCACAGGCCCCTGCCTCTCCAGATCACACACACACACACACACACACACACACAGTCAGTCCCACAGGCCCCCACCCCTCCAGATCACTCTCTCTCTCTCTCTCTCTCTCTCTCTCACACACACACACACACACACACACAGAGTCAGTCCCCACCCCCCAACCCCAGGGCCTTACCTTCCTCCTCCTCCTCCTCCTCCTCCTTCTTCTTCTTCTTGGCTCCTCCGTCCTCGTCCTTGCCCTGCTCTTGCAGGACATCCTGAAATGTCCGTTTGGAAAGCTGCTTCCGGGCTGGGAAGGCAAAGAGCTCAGTGTGGCCTCCTTGCCGGCCCTCCTGCCCCACGCCGGTGAGCTCAGACCCCGCGACAATGGGGCCCTGAGAAGGCTCTGGGCTCCTGCCCTCCTCCGCCTGCCCACAGCCACGGCTCCCGTGCAGGTCTCTGCTGCTTCCTGGCTGTGTGACCCCGAGCAGGTTCCTTCACCTTAGGAGCCAGCAGCCATCCTCCTCTCTGCCTCACCTCTCGCCACACACTATCCTCAAACCCTTCCTGCTCCCCAAATCGCGCCTTATTGCCCAGAGACGCCAAGGTGTATGGGATTCCCCCATGTGCCATGCTGTTCCCACCTCGAGGCCTTTGCACGGCTGTCTTGGCTGCAACACTTCCCAACCGCCCTTTCTCAGCACAGCCAACCCTAACCCATCTTCCAAGACTCAGGCCAGATGGCACCTCCTCTGGGCCACCTCAATCCAGAGCTCCCCTAGCATCCAGCGTTACCACTATTTTTCCTTATACCAGCACCATCAGTGGAAATATACAGTGAGCCACGTACATCATCTTTAACTTTCTAGTGGCTACACTGAGAAAAGGAAAAAGAATCAGGAGAATTGTTTGAATAATATTGTTTACTTAACCCGATAAATCCAAAATATGATGATTCCAACATGTTTTGAATATTAAAAGAAATGAGTAACATTCTTTTTTCTATGCTAAGTCTTCAAAATCCGATGCACTTGAAAGCACATCTCAACTGGGCGCTAAATTTCCATCAGAAATACTCGATGTGTTTAGATTTCATGGACTTTACCGTTGAGAAAGTAGCTTCACATATCCGAGTTGATCAAATTATTGCAAAGCTTCAATAATTGAAACTAGAGTCAGCTTTCCAATTTAAGTTGAATTAAAGTAGCATTAAAAATTCAATTCCTCTACTGTGCAGCACAGGGAACTCCACTCAATACTCTGTAATGACCTACACAGGAAAAGAGTCTAAAAATGAGTGAATATACATATATGTATAACTGACTCACTTTGCTGTACAGCAGAAACTAACAATATTGTAAATCAATTATACTCCTATAAGAAAAAAAATTTTAGTTCCTCAGTCACCACGGTTCAGGGTCTCAGCAGGCCGTATCATCCTGCATCATGTGTGTGGGGGGGTCTCTCCCCTTCCCATCCCTGTGTAAAAATCTTCCCAACCCCCCTGGCGACAGAGGCTCCGCTCCTCAGACGGGCTTTCCATGGACCTGCTCTAGTCTCTTTGCTCACTGTCCCCAACCCCACGCTCTGAGCACCAACACACCTAGCCATCAGTGCCCCCAGGGCCTTTTCCACTCACACTCGCCCAGCCTAGAACCCTCTCCCCTCCTCAGTCCCTGCTCACTCTTCTGTCCCTCAGGGCTCAGCTTGGTTAAGCTCTCTTCTAGAAGTCTCCCTCGAGTCAGGGGCCCTCCCCTGGGCTCCCACAGTGAGCTGTGTGGCCTCCAGCACTGCACGCATCACAGTGACAATAACCAACATTTACTGAGCGCTTCCCAGTTCCAAGCACTTACACGTACTCACTTTTAATCCTCCCAAGATCTCTGGGTGGGGGGTACTGTAATTATCATTCGTTTTACGGAAAAAGTCCAGAGAAGGGAAGTCATTTGCCCAAGGTCACACAGCCAGTGGATGGTGGAGCCGTGCTCTTAACCACAACGCTATCGGAGCTGTCACGAGGATGGCTGAATGACGCAGAAATCCAAGTGTGGACAAAGACAGGCAACTGAAAGGGCGAGGCCAGGGGGTCCTTACCCGTGCGACGCTTCGGGATCCCTGATGGGGAGACGACCGTGGGAGAGGTGCTGGAGTGGGAAGGGCTGCTCTCAGGCAGTGTGCCAGGACTGCGAGGGGAGACTTGTGGGGAATCTGGAGCAGGCTTCTGGAAGGGGAGAGAAAGCAATTCCTGAGTGAGAGGAAGAAGGAGGGAGCACCCAGCTACGTCATTTTCCAAGCACTTGAGAGTACAGAGGGACTCAGCCCCACTTAGGCCTCATCCCCTCTTACCTGGGCCATCCCTCCACCATCCTGCGTAGTTTCATGGTCCCAGACTGTCCCTATCATGGACCCCAATAACAATTCTTTTTTTTCTAAAGTAAAAGAATCTTTGATTTTTAGCTAGGCATAATACAGCCCAACTAAAAACTATACTTCCCAGGGTCCCCTGCAGCTAGGTGTGGTCAGGAGACTGAGGACTACACTTCCCAGCCTCCCTTACATCTAGGTGTGGTCAGAAGCCCCAGGTCTACACAATGCAATGTAAGGATATACAGGTCCCTTGGTTCAAATAACATTCACCTAAAGGCAAGTGGAGTGCCCTGCTCTTCCCACTGGCTGAATGTGGGCATTCACTTGGACAAGGGCATCTAGGGATGGCAAGCAACAGTATAGAAGCACCCTGGGGCAGAGTTAGCCAAGGAAAAGACGAAGACGACAAGGAAGAAGCGGCTTCTGAGGGGCCTTGGAGGCTCTGTAAGGACCAGCTTTGGCCTGCGCTGGCAATGCCAGGGGGTTTGAGCAGAGAATCTCACTTCACCATCGACAGACTGAGAAGTGCTGCACTTCAGACGTTATCCTCAGAGCAGCCAACAGGCATGAAATGACTTAAATGAGAGGAGCGAGTGAGCCGATGCACTTGAAGATGGAAAGCCCTCCCACAACAGGAGAGACTGGACGGATTTCCAAGCCCTTCCTCCTCCGTAGCAGGCATTCTTCTCCGATCCGGATGTGAACCGACTCACTGCACCTTCAGGGCCACCCTACGAGGCTAGGGCTATCTATCGGGAGCTGCTCGTGCCAGCTGAGGCTGCCCAGGCACCCCAGGCCAGGGAGCCAAGCCCAGCCCCCGGGCAGAGGTGGGGTTAGGAGCACAGAGACCAGGCAGGACCACTCAACTCCTCCACCCGCTGGGGCATCATCTCCAGAATTCTCCCGAGCAGCCACTGCACTCAGCTCCAAAGGCCAATGGGAATGATGGTTTCTTCTGGTAAATGTGGGCAGGCTGCTGGGGCCCTACCTGGCTTTTGGGGGGTTTGGGGGCGTCCTCCTCCTCGTCCTCCCCTTCGCTGCCCAGGACCCGGGCCGCCTTCCTCCCTGGCCTCTTCACTGGAGAGTCGCCCTCAGGTACCACTCTATTCCGCTCCTTCAGCGCCACCCTGGAGGATGAGAAAATGGAGGGTTTTTTTCCAGCAGATAGAGTGGGGACGCTACTCCCAAATTCTCCAGGCCCTTCATTATGTTTCATTCCCTTCCTTGCCTTTCAAGCATTCAATGAACATTTTCTAGGGGCCTCCTCAGCATATACTCTTAGTCACCCATCCACCCATCCCGCTCTCTGGAGGCCTCCTGTGTGCCCACCCTGTGATGGGTGATGCTGAGGAGCACGTGAAGTCCCTACTGAGGGCAGAGACTGGCCTCCAACATCCCTTTGGAGACGCTCTTTCAGTCATGTAAGCCCCTGAGCCCCCTACTGCTTGTCCTCACTGCTCTCTTATCCCTAGAACTTCAACTTGCTGACCCCCTTTGACAATGCAGATGAGGGCAGGACAGAGCAGAGAGAGAGGGAGAGAAAGAACCTGGGTCCCAGGACCACCAAGTGGTACAGAGTCGCCTAGCTGCCCCGAACTGCTTAAACAGCTCAGAATCTTTCAAGTGAGAAAGAGGCAATTTTAACTTTAACCAAGTCACCATGACTTTGGTTACTGGTAAAGCAGCCCAACGACTCCCCCGACACCAGCTCTGAGGCACTCCCAGTCTAGTGAGGAACACAGACACGGCTGTCAAAATACAGCCAATATGCTTGCTGATGGAGGTCACTTAAGGGGCTGAGAACACAGCTGATTCCTACCGGTTTCTGCACTCATAAAGCTCGCGGTCTGGACAAAGACCAAGATGTACACAAACACCTCCCTACTTAGGTCAATGACGGCACGCTTTTGTCATGGAACATTAAAGAGAATAAAGTAAGTTTAGATGAAGTGCATAGCTCTAAGACATTTTTTTGTGGGGAGAGAAAGTAGACCGTCAAATCTGCGAGAGGAGTTGCTGTTGATTTTATTCACTGCTAAACCCACAGGGTCTAGGTGCCCGGCACATAGTAGATTCTCAGTGGATATTTGTTGACTAAATGAATCTATACAGTATGATTCCATGAATGTAAAAGATACATGAATGTTTGCCCATATGTACCTGCAACTTGCATACAGAATAATCCTGCTTTTCCTATTTAAAAATAAATTAAAAGTGTGTATTATTGGGCTTCCCTGGTGGTGCAGTGGTTGAGAGCCCACCTGCCGATGCAGGGGACACGGGTTTGTGCCCCGGTCCGGGAAGATCCCACATGCCATGGAGCGGCTGGGCCCGTGAGCCATGGCCGCTGAGCCTGCGCGTCCGGAGCCTGTGCTCCGCAACGGGAGAGGCCACAACAGTGAGAGGCCCGCGTGCCGCAAAAAAAAAAGAAAAAAAAATGTGTATTATTATCTGTTGTATGTCAGGTATGGGCCAGCTACTTGAGATATAACAGTGACCAAAATGAGAGTCCCTGCCATCCAATATATAAGTGTGGGAAACACTTATTCACTCAGCAATTACCTATTGAGCACCTACTATGTGTCATAACTAACTGTATTAGGCGCACGTATGTTTAATGCATAGAAAAAGGTATGGAAGGATACACCTCAAAGTGGTAACAGAAGTTCCTCTGGAGAGTAAACACTGGAAGCACTTCAAATTTTTACTTACCTACTTCTGAGTTGATGTATTAATAATTACCGTGTGTAATTCCACATGTGGGTATCTATGCTAGAAAAAAAAATCTGCATGTGTGCCCAAGAAGTCACACATACAGACTCAACTGCAGCATGGATTGTTTCAGCCAAAAAGCAGAAACAACCTAAATATCCATCGGTAAGGGGATGTTAAATAATTTCTACAGTACATCCATAAAATGGAACACAAAGCAGAAGGTAAAAGGGATCCGATGGTCCTTTGTGTTCAGGAGTGGAAAAAATCTCTAAGTCATACTGTCACTGAAGAAAGCAAGTTCAGGAACCATATACACAGTATGATCTCTATTTTCCAAGACATTAAAACATGCCACAGAAAATAAAACCACACACAATAAGTGTGTATATATAGCAGTGCAAACACAAAAGGGGCAGATCTAAAAGTCGAGAGGGTTGATAAATTATGACCTCATTCTTACCACTTACTGAGCGTCTTTTATGAACCAGGCACTGTTCTATAAGTTGTTAGTGTGTTAAGGCATCAAATCCACAAAGAAAGCCTGATATAGATCATGATACCCTGCTACCCGTGAGGAAACTGGGGTACAGGAAGTGAAGTTACTTGCCCAGGCTCCCAAAATGGGGATGTGAGCTAAATCTACCCTGAGTGCATGCTTTGGAAAGCTGACCAGTCCAGGGGCAGGGTCTTCCCAAGAATCTGTGACAAGGACGCTGGAGGAAAGAACATTGTTCTCTTCTATTTAGATGCGGCCAGTGGCAGGGTCTCTGCCTTGTGGCGTCTGCTCCAGAATGAAGTCAAGACACTGGGACGGAGCCCTGAAGACAACTCTGAGGCCCTGGATCCAGCTGTGCCTGAAGATGACCCTACCTTTGGCTTGTCCAGTTACCGGAGTCAAAAATTCCCGTGGGGCCCTGAGATATTCTGAGCCAGGTCCCGACTGATAAAAGGAACAGATTCACCACATCCCAGCCCCAGAACATACTTTGGAGGGGACTCTGTTTCTCTGGTGCTGTTGGATATCTCCTTCTCTGGCTTCTTCACTTTGCCCTCTTTCTTGGGCTGGAAAAATGACCTGGAGGAGCAGAGGGGGGGGCGGAAAAGGGAATGATAACAGAACCAATAACCCCTCTAACACACGCCACATTCCACAGCTTCCGATGCCCGTCCCTGTCCCAGGACGCAACAGAAGACTTCAAACAACCCCCTTAGACCAATAAGGAAAACTGAGGCTCATCAGACGGAGGAGGCAACGCTCTGCTTATTTTCTGCCCCAACTTGCCACTCACCTGAGAGACAGGACACATCCCGATTTCCATTCCACAGGGATTAACTATGCACTTACTATGTGCCAAGGCCTGTCCTTGGAAGCTTGGGGCAGGGGAATGACCCAGACACATATGCCCCTGCCCTGGAGGGGCTGACACTCTAGTGGGGTAGGCAGACGTTAGCAAGTAGCTAAATATAAAATGTCCAAAGGCATTACGTGCTCTGAAAAAGATAAAGGTGCCCTCCCCTCTACCTGAGCCTGGTTAGGCTGAGTGGCTTGCCCCAGAGGGCAGAGTACTGAGAGGGGAAAAACAGGGGCTTGACAGCGCAGGGACCTGGCCAAGCGAGGAAGGTAAGCATTGCCTACGATGTCTTGGGGATGTCGTGCACCCCCAATATGAGGCAATGAGAGGGCACCTCACCTCAGTGCCCCAAACCCCAGGCTAATTATGAGAATATCGGACAAACCAAACCGGGGGTAAGGCTACAGGTGACAAAGGAAGCCTGAGAAAATGTCACCCAGAGGAGGCATGAGAGGTAAATGCAACATGGCTCCAAATCAGATCCTGGAACAGAAAAGGACATTAACAGATAAACTGGTGAAATGCAGCTTAGTTAAAAGGAATGTATCCCTGTTGGTTCCTTATTGTGACCAATGGACCACAGTGATGTAAAGTGTCAGCAATGGAAACCGGGTGAAGGGTATACAGGGACTCTCTGTCCTATCTTTACAACTTCTTGGTACATCTAAAATAATTCCAAAATTAAAAGTTTACTTAATCTTTAAAAAGTAAAATAGGGACTTCCTTGATGGTTCAGTGGTTAACATTCTGTACTCCCAATGCAGGGGGCATGGGTTTGATCCCTGGTCAGGGAACTAAGATCCCACATGCCATGCGGCATGGCCAAAAAAGGAAAAAATTAAAAACTAAAATAAAATAAAGCAAGGTGACAGAAAGCAATCAAAAGTGCTATCATCCCAGGAGACACTGTCCCCAGATTTCTCATCACCTGAGAAAAATGCAGCCTGGGATCTGTGTAAGCCACCAACTCCCAGGTCTGTGTGGGTGACATCCAGGTCTGGATCTGTCTAGAATCCATCCCCTCCTTCTGGGAATAGCCCTCCACGTTCCTCTTGTGATGCCCGTTCCCCCACATTCTCTCAGTCCCTATGGTTCGCGTGGGTCTGCATTTTCACCCACAACCAGGGCACAGGCCCCGGACCTGGCCACTCAAGGCCCTGCATCCCTGGGGCTACGACAGTGGCTGCTTCAGGGACCAGCATGCGGCCCAAGGTGGGCCAATGAAACTTAACTCTAGATATTGTTGTGACAGCTGGGAGAGAGACCACCTCTTTCCACCGGGATTGCTGACTCTAGGGTACTAAAAGCCTAAGGAAGACAGCCTGCCAGAGTGATACAACATCCAAGAAAGCAGAGCTGAACGGTGGAGACAGAGTCCCAGTGAGAAAGTCTGGACAACTGGATCTAACTATTAAAGCCAAGTTTCAGGCTTCCCTGGTGGCGCAGTGGTTGAGAATCTGCCTGCCAATGCAGGGGACACGGGTTTGAGCCCTGGTCTGGGAGGATCCCACATGCCGCAGAGCAACTAGGCCCATGAGCCACAACTACTGACCCTGCGTGTCTGGAGCCTGTGCTACGCAACAAGAGAGGCAGCGACAGTGAGAGGCCCGCGCAACACGATGAGGAGTGGCCCCCGCTCGCCGCAACTGGAGAAAGCCCTCGCACAGAAACGAAGACCCAGCACAGCCATAAATTAATTAATTAATTAATTTTTTTAAAAGCCAAGTTTCCACTACACAAGCCAAAGAATTCCTTTTCTGCTTTTCCTGAAGCCAGCGTGACTGAGTACTGGGTTCCTCAAGCCGGGCATTACCGACCGGCATTTCAGGCCAGATCACTCTTCGTTGTGGAGGGCTACCCGGGGCATTGTAGGATGTTTAGCAGCCTGCCTGGCCTTTATCCACTAGATGCTAGTGGGAAATTCCCTCTCCCCCCAGGTGGTGACAACCAAAAATGTCTGTTGTTCCCTGGGGGACAAAACTGCCCCTGATTGAGAACCAGGGGTCAGGGTCTCTGAACCTTGCAACTAAAAATTTTGGTTACTACACCACCCATTTTTCCGATCCCCCTTCCCACTTCCCGTACTGCTCAACTCCTGGAAATCCCTACGTGAAGACTAACCCGAGCTCTTCTAAGACAAGGCGCAGAGTCAGAGAGGCGAGCAGAGACCTTGGAGTACGTAAGCCGGTGGCAGGGGTGTGGGGAGGGTACTTACATAATACTTCGCTGCATGATGGCGTCAGAATCCTCCCCTCCCCTCTCCTCCTCCTCCTCTTCTGCAATGGGCAGTTCCTGAAGTAGACATCCAAATACTTGGTGAGGATACTGATGGTGCAGAGATCAAAACAGAAACTTTCACACGTTGAGGTTTGGGGAAATCACCCTGAAATCTACATCCATCACCTGGCTTGAACTTGACACTCACTGAACAGCCCATCATATGGCCTGTCAAACGTACAACGTGCAGCTGCTTTAACCAACTAAAGAAGAGAATGCATTTACCAGAAATAAAGAACGTCCACTCTGAAGATAGGGATAAATGTCTCCCTTCCTATGACAGCCGGGCTAGTAGCCCTTCAAAGACAAGGTTCCCTTCCCAGGTGCCACGGCCATACTGACTCACTGTGTCTGCATGCTAATCTTTTTTTTTTCCCTCTTTTTTTTTTTTTTTTTTTTTTTTTGCGGTACGCAGGCCTCTCACTGTTGTGGCCTCTCCCGCTGCGGAGCACAGGCTCCAGACGCGCGGGCTCAGCGGCCATGGCTCACGGGCCCAGCCACTCCGCGGCATGTGGGATCTTCCCAGACCGGGGCACGAACCCGTGTCCCCTGCGTTGGCAGGCAGACTCTCAACCACTGTGCCACCAGGGAAGCCCTTTTCCTCTTTTTGAAACCTTGAAGGAATGTACTCCCGGTCGTGTCTGATGTACGTTCTTTGTTCTAACAAGACGTAGAACTGTGCTGAAAACCATGCTTCTCTGGAGCAGTTCCTCAGAACTGAGAGGCTGTCTCCTGAACTACAGTCCTCCGTTTGGTTCGAATAAAACTCTTTTTTTTCTATTCCCATTATAGATCGTTTCTCAATTATTTACATTGACACTTCTTTTCAGAAAGAAAAAAATCCCACAAAATCAGAAACACGAGTTTCCCCATCAAGAAGAAACTCCAGTTTTTACAGACCAAAATGATTTGCTGGTGAGATTTATTAGTGAAGAAAAGGGGTCTGAGTCAGAGAACAGGCGCTTCCTTTACCATATGGAGCCTGCTTTGTGTCTAATACAGTGACATAATGAAGACCAAAAGGTTTTGTTCAGTTGGGTTTTTTTTTAGCTAAGTTTTCAGGTTAGTGAAAAAAATTTTTGCAGTGATTATATAATGTGCTCCAATGGCTGTGAGACATGGCAGTTCATTAAGTCATACCCACAGGGCTAAATAAATCAGCTGCTGAGCAGTTTCTAAGGTATACTGTTAACGAAAACAAAGGGCAGACCCTCGTGGGGGGCACACCAACCTCAAAAGGGTGCGGACTGCATGATTCCATTTACATGACACTCTCCAAAGGACAAAACTCACGTGGAGATGAGCAATTACCAGGGGGCGGGGGCTATGAAGGGGTAGGTAGCACAGGGATTTCCTCTGGGGAGACAGCACTGTTCTGTATCTCAACTGTGGTGGTGCGTCCACAGATCTCTGCATGGGATCAAACTGCATAGACACAGACAGTCACACACACACAGGAGCACATGTAAAAACTGAACAAGGGCTAGAATCCGGCTAACAGTACTGTCCAAGGCTAATCTCCTGGTTTTAATATTGGATTACACTAATATAAGATGTCACGGGCTTCCCTGATGGTGCAGTGGTTAAGAACCCACCTGCCAATGCAGGGGACGCAGGTTCGAGCCCTGGTCCGGGAAGATCCCACATGCCGCGGAGCAACTAAGACCATGCGTCGCAACTGCTGAGCCCACGAGCCACAACTACTGAAGCCCGTGCGCCTAGAGCCCGTGCTCTGCAACAAGAGAAGCCACCGCAATGAGAAGCCCGCGCACTGCAACAAACAGTAGCCCCTGCTCGCCGCAACTAGAGAAAGCCCGCGTGCAGCAATGAAGACCCAATGCAGCCAAAAATAAAATTAAAAATAAATTTTAAAAAAATGATGTCACCTCTGGGGGAAGATGGGTGCACTATTTTTACAACTTCCTGTGAGTCTCTAATTATTTCAAAATAAAAAGTAAAAAACAAAACAGAATGAAGGTACTATTACTGCTATAGAAAGAAGGCCTAGATCTAGTAACATTTTAACCAATAACAATAAATAATAAAGGAGCAGAACAGTGGATATAATATGCTATTGATTTTGCAAGACAAGGGAAAATAAGAATATACATATTCGTTAGTACTGCTTATTTCAGCCAATCAGAAACTCTGGAAAGATAACCAAGAAAGCAACAGAAGTGGCTGGGGCCGACAAGGTGACGGGCTGTGAGCCGAACTGGTCACTGTGTACCTCTGTCCTGATTTTATTTTGAACCATACATATTTATTACCTGTTCAGCTTTTTTTTTAAATAGTAAATCTAAGCCCCAGATAACTTTTCTAATTGTCTTTCTCAGCCCCCCACGGGCTCTTCCCTCTGGTGAGGCCCTGCCCCCCCCTCCAAGGGCCAGTCCCCTTCGGCCCAGCTCCGAGCTGTTGGGCCGCCAGGAAGCCTCCTGGGGGCACCTGCTAGAAGAGCAGCTCACTTTCCTGGCCTCTCATGGTGGTTAATTAGTACTTCTCTCATCACACTTATTGCATCCACCCCGTGGTCCCCAGATTACGTTCAGCTTAACTTTCCAAACAGATGTGGGGCTCTGGAGCCATGGAGCTGTGCCTGGTTCACTCCCATCTCCTCCAAAAATGATTTCCCAACCTTCAGACATTCTTCATACCACCCTGGCAATTTCCACCATATCTAGGGAAACCCTGAATTTTTTTTCACTGAATTATTTTTTCTGTGAAAGAATCAACTTCTTATGAACTGAGGTGCTTAGTGGGCGGTAGGCACTCTTCCGAAACTTTATATGAATTAATTCATGCAAAAGCTATTACAATTCATCATTGTCCTGATTTTACAAATGAGGTGACGGAAGCACAGAGAGGTCGAGTAACCTGCTCAAGGTCACACAGCCTAATGAGTTGCAGAGCCAGGATCCAAAGCCAGATGTCTGGCTCCAGAGTCCATGTCCTTAACCACTAACATTCTGAGGGTGAGGAAGGAAGGGGTCCCTCCATATTGGGATCAAGGGAGATGGAGGTGGCCCTAGAACTGGGGGCTGTTGAGATAACAACTGTACCAACAATAATGTGACCCCATACTACCCAACCACCCACTCAAGCATTTCCAACTGTTATCCCCATGTCACCGATGAGAAAAGTGAGGCACAGAAAGGTTAAATCACTTGTCCTGAATCACAGAGCTCGTAAGCAGCAAACGGGGGATCCAAATTCAGACAACCTGGCTCCAGATCCTAGGCCCCCTGCACTCCCATTTGTGTCACTCCCACAGACAGAACAGCATCGCTTGTCACAAATAGGAGACAGCCGCAAAAATAAAAGGAACAAAACCAGATGATCAGGTTCTAGTTAAAAGCACCGGCTGCTGGAGGCTCCAAGCCCAGACCTGCTGCTTTCTGTTTGTTCAGAGCGGTAATTAGCCAAGTGCTAGAGGGGGCTGTGAAAGGCACCCTGCACCAAACGGAGCCTTTCTAAGAAAGAGAATATAAAGGGATTAACTTTCTCCTTATGAGCGTTAGTGTTATTTAATGTCATACCCATACACCACTTCAAGTTTCCTTAAGTAATTCTGTTAATTTTTTAATGTGTGAAACTCAAATCAGAAAAAGCCTTTACTGCTTAAAGAAGCATGCTGAAATAAACAGGGACAAAATGTCATGACGTCTGTAAACTAGTTCAAATATTTCAGCAAATGCCTGAAGTTTGTTTTAAAATAATTCAGGTGTTTTGGGGGGAATTAAGGAACATACAGATGCAATAAGAATGAACATATTTTGATAATTCCTGGGGCTGGGTAATGGGTACACAGGGATTCATGACACTACTCTCTACTTCTGTGTATGTTTGAAACTTCTACAATAAACGTTAATTTTTTTTTTTTTTTTTTTGCGTTACGCGGGCATCTCACTGTTGTGGCCTCTCCCATTGCGGAGCACAGGCTCCGGACGCGCAGGCTCAGCGGCCATGGCTCACGGGCCCAGCCGCTCCACAGCATGTGGGATCTTCCCGGACCGGGGCACGAACCCGTGTCCCCTGCATCGGCAGGCGGACTCTCAACCACTGCGCCACCAGGGAAGCCCTGTTAAATTTTTTTATTCAGAAAATTAGACGGTGCAAACATAGCAAAATGTTAACAGCTGTAAAATCGAGGCGGTGGCACATTATCCTAGTTGCTCTACTTTTCTGTCTGAAAGTTTTTATGAGTCAAAGGCGAAAAAGTAACCTAAAATTGGGAATAAAAATATAATTTGCGTATACAGCCCAAAGCTCAGAATTCATGAAAATCAATAAGGTAGTGAATAACCCAGCCCCTTTGCCCCTCAAAAAACACTAGTATTGGTACGAGTCCCTCACTTGAGAAAGTTCTAATCTATCCTGGACATGAATTATCTGTCAAAGTCAAGATATTTTCTTCCCAACCAGCCAGGGAGCCCCTAAATTCCCTTCCACACAAGGAAGAACAGAGCCTCACGCAGAAGTCACTGCAGGGCTCCCAAGACTTTCAGTCTCTGGGACAATACAGGAAAGGAAACCCAGGCCCTGCTCTTGAAAAACCTCACGGGCCCCACTGTCAAAGATATGCAAAGTACGGGACGTCCCTGGTGGTCCAGTGGTTAATGCTCCACGCTAACAATGCAGGGAGCAAGGGGTTCGATCCCTGCTGGGGGAACTAAGATCCCCACATGCCGGCGTGGCCAAAAAAAAAAAAAAAAAAGTACAAAGTAAATAAGGGTGAAATAGGACTCAGCGCTCCAACAAGGAGACTGGAAAAAATGAAGGAACGAACAAACAAATTAACGAACTCGACTAAAACCCAACTTCTTGATTCGAGGCTCAGGGCTCAGGGCCCTGGCGATAAATACCATTTATATGCTGATTTATATCTCAAACAGCCTATTTATTCTCCAACCACCACCCCTAAGTTGCCAGCCAACTTCCTTTAGGAACCCAACTCCAAAAGTTTCCCAGTCCTTCCCTAAGTCTACAAACCAGTCAATCCTCCTCCTTTTCACTTTCCTTCTGCATCACGTCCTCCCTTCCTGCCTTGACTCGGGTGGATTCCGGTGCACCATTACCGTCTTTCGTCGCTCTCTTGCTCGACTCCGGCCCTCCGTCTCACCGTGCAAAACCCCAAAGCTGCTGATTCCAGCCAACTTTCCACCTACCCTGTGCCTGCACCCGCGGAACGGACCTGGACTGGTCCCCAGTGGTCCTTCGGACTCCGGTCCAAGTCTCTCCATTCCCCCAGACCCTTCAACCCTCCTGCTCTCCCAGACCGTGTTTCACACCAGCTTCTCCAGCCGCCAGCACCGCCTCCACTCTCCTCCTCGGCGGAGGAAATGGCAGCAATCGGGAGAAAGACAAGTTCCCACCACCTTATCTGCCTCCGCAACTGCGTCTGCGCGCAGGCGCTCCGACTCCCAGCTGTAGGTACTGGGACCACCCAGCTGTGCCCTCATTGAAGGCCAGACCCTCGACCAGCACACGCAGATCTTATGCCCTCTCACCTCCTCAAACCCCATGCTCCAGCACGCCTCTCCCTTCTCTCCTGCGTCATCTTTTCTCTCTCTACTAGACCATCCCTATCGGTTTACAATTCTGCTGTGACTCCTCCCACCTAAACAAACAAACAAACAAAAACCCCACGTGCTCGTGGCAGCTATCGCCCCATTTCTCTGCTCCCCTTTTCAGAGAAGTCATAGAAAGAACTGTCCCAAGGCACCACCTCCAGTGTCTCTCCTCCCATCCCCGCTTGAACCTTTAAGTTTTCCCACATCACTCCGCTGGACCTTGCTCATCAAGGGGACTGAGGACCTCTGGGCTGCTAAATCCAAAAGTCATTTCTTGTTCCTCATCTTGGCCCATCAGCAGCAGTAGAAACATCTGACTCCTTGCTCCATTGAAATTCTTCCTTCAAACCACACCCTCACCGATTTCCTGGATTCCTGTGATGGGTCTTCCTTAGCCACTGCGGTGAGAAGAATAAGTGCTCCCAAAGATGTCCCCACGCTAATCCTGGACCTGTGGATATGTTACCTTACGTGGCAAGAGACTGCAGATGTGATTAAGCATTCTGAGGTGGGGAGAGTACTGTGGATTATACAGGTGGGCCCAGTGCGATCACTTAAAAATGATTACAGGGGCCTCCCTGGTGGCGCAGTGGTTGAGAGTCCGCCTGCCAATGCAGGGGACATGGGTTCGTGCCCCGGTCCGGGAAGATCCCACATGCCGCGGGGCGGCTGGGCCCGTGAGCCATGGCCGCTGAGCCTGCGTGTCCGGAGCCTGTGCTCCGCAACGGGAGAGGCCACAACAGTGAGAGGCCCGCGTACCGCAAAAAAAAAAAAAAAAAAAAAAAGATTACAAGTGATCCTTGTAAGTGGAAGGAGGGGCTTAGAGTCAGAGATTGGAGATGCTAACTTGCTGGCTTTGAAGATGGAGGAAGGGGCCACCAGTCAAGGAATGCAGGTGGCTTCTAAAAGCTGGAAAAAGCAAGGAAATGATTTTCCCTAAAGCCCCCAGAAGGTATGTAGCCCTGCCAACACCTCGATTTTAGGGAAACCAATTTTAGACTTCTGGCCTCGGAAACTGTAGGAGAATAAACATGTGTGCTCTTTTTTTTTTTTTTGCTGTACGCGGGCCTCTCACTGTTGTGGCCTCTCCCGTTGCGGAGCACAGGCTCCGGACGCGCAAGCTCAGCGGCCATGGCTCACGGGCCCAGCCGCTCCGCGGCATGTGGGATCTTCCCGGACCTGGGCACGAACCCGTGTCCCCTGCATCGGCAGGCGGACTCTCAACCGCTGCGCCACCAGGGAAGCCCCCATGTGTGCTCTTTTAAGCCACTCAGTTCCTGGTAATATGTTACAGCAGCAACAGAAAATGTAGCAACTCACTTTTCTAACGGGTGCAGTGCCCAAGGCCCAATCCCTCCTCTCTGTCCTATTTACACCCACTCCGTTGGAGACCTTATCCAGTTTGATGGCTTAAACATACTCTGGGATGATGACGACCCCAAAATGTCTACCTCTAGCTGTGACTTCCCCTCTAGACTCCAGGACGCATATTTCTAGTTTTCTGTGCTATCTCCATCTGGATATCTAACCAACATCTCAGACTCAATGGGACCAAATCCAAACTCTTAGAAAAGACACACACACGCACGCGTACACACACTTTTATCCCTCCTCCAACCAATGTTCTCCATCTCAGCATTGGTAGCTTTTTTCACCCAGCTGCACAGGTCAAAAACCTTGGAGTCCACTACATACCTATTATTTAATTATCAAACAAGTGACAATACCAAGGGCTGGGGAAGATGTGGAGCAACTGGAACTCTCATATATTTCTGGTGGGAATGCAAAATGGTCCAGTCACTTTTGGAAAAGTTTGGCAGTTTCTCAAACCGTTAAGTATACATTTACCGTATTGACCCAGCAATCCCACTTCTGGATATCTACCCAGTGAAATCCTATGTTCACACAAAAACCTGTAATCTAACGTTTACAGCAACAGGTCTGTTTATAATCGCCAAAAACTGTAAAAAACCCAAATGTCCTTCAGTGGGTGAATGGATGAACAAATTGTGGTACATCATACAATGCAGTTAATTGCTGGCTAGTATTCCATCGTAGAATATTCTAAACTTTGTTTACGCTTACTCGGCAATAAAAAGGAGTGATGATCTACTGATACACTACAGGAATGGAGAGGAATCAGTGGTTGCCAGACGGAGGGCTTAAAGGGAGGCCCAGAATCATTTTTAGGGGTGATGGAACGGTTCTGTACCTTGATTGTGGTGGTGGTGACATAACTCTAAATGTTTCAAAATTAACAGAATTATACACCGAAGAGAGTAAATTTTACTATATGTAATTTTTTTTATTATTAAAAAAAAATCAATGGAGTTACCAATGATTCAGGTCCGGCTACCGCCACCCCTGGCCTGCTGTACTGTCCCCTCCCTCTTTTTCTTCACAGCACATAGCACAACCTGACCTTATAAATTAGAATTTGTCTCACCCTCTAGAGCAGTGCTTCAAACAGGGACTTTCTGCCTGATAGAAATGTTCTCTATCTGCACTGTCCAGAAAGGGAACTCTAGCCATATGTGGCTTCAGAGCATTTGAAAGGCAGCAAGTGCGACTGAGGCACTGAGGTTTTTTTTGTTTTTTTTTGTTTTTTTTTTTTGTTTGTTTGTTTTTTGCTGTACGCGGGCCTCTCACTGCCGCGGCCTCTCCCGCTGCGGAGCACAGGCTCCGGACACACAGGCTCCGCGGCCATGGCTCGCGGGCCCAGCCGCTCCGCAGCACGCGGGATCCTCCGGGATCGGGGCACGAACCCGCGTCCCCTGCATCGGCAGGCGGACTCCCAACCACTGCGCCACCAGGGAAGCCCGAGGCACTGAGTTTTTCATTTGTTTCTAATTAATTTGAATTTCAATAGCTACTGCTATGTATAAAATAGATAATCAACAAGGACCTACTGTATAGCACAGGGAACTCTACTCAATATTCTGTAATAATCTATATGGGAAAAGAATCTGAAAAAGAATGGATATATGTATATGTATAAGTGAATCACTTTGCTGTACACCTGCAACTAACACAATATTATAAATCAGCTATACCCCAGTATAAAATAAAAATTAAATTAAAAAAAATAATAAAAGTAATACCTACTCATAAAAAAAATTCAATAGCTACACGTGGCTAATGGCTACTGTATTAAGCAGTGCAGGGCTCAAATGTAAGTTCCATAAAGATAGGGATTTTGTCTATTTGTTCAAAGATATGGCCACGGGACCTAAAACAGTGCTGGCACTGAATGCACTGGCCCACACACACCCCTTTGATTACTAAAACTTGGGATAACAAAAACATTACTGAAGAATTTAGGGTTTATAAGCAAGATCTTTCAAACCTGGAGACCATGGTAACAAGGGGGAGGTAAAAGGGTGTTTAGGGGTGAATGGTCTGAGGATGACAGGCCAGAAGGCTCAAGTCTGCATTTCTTCTATTTAGTAAAAGCTCACATTTCCTGACCTGTCCCCTATCCTCACCCGACCCCTGCGGAATATTTTACACCTTTCCCATAAACATGCTACTCTCCCTCCTGCTCTGAGGTTTAAAACAGCTCAGCATTCCCCCAAAAGACAACTCAGGAAGCTGAGACAGGAGAGGGAAACTGCCTTGTCCAGGGCCACACAGCTGGTCAATGACGCATACTATAAACGAAGGGTGCCAGTTCTGAGAACCGCCAGGGATTCACGTTTAAAATATCCCCACCGCACTCCCAGACCTACTGAATCAGAATCCTGGGAATGGAGGGGGAAAATCTGCAGGCCAACCGAGCTCCCAGGGAATCCTAAGATAAGATGAAATTAAGGAGGTCTTACTTAACACGTCCTTCCTGCCTTTTCCTCGTGCCTTCTTCTCAGGCTGCCTAATAAGTCAGAGATTCAAACGGGCTGAAAAGGGGATGGTGGCCAAGGAGTTAAGTCCTTAATCCCATTTTCTGCTGGCTCCCCTCACTGATTCTCCTCAGCCTTCAGATGCCAGCTCTCCTTTCCAAACGCCCCCTCTTCCTCCCAAGTACCCTCCCCCTTACTCTTGAAGCTTCCCCCTCACTTAAGGGCCTCAAGATCCTTCTCTCTTCCCTCCCCAAGCTCTTCTGGCCCTCCCTCCACCATCTCAGGTAACAATTAGCCCAGACCTTTCAGCTAACCTCCTCTATGGCCCCACCCCCTCCCAGGCCTTAGCCTCCCCCTCGCTGTCCAGCCTCCCCTTCACTGCTCTTCCCTTGGCCCCGCCCCCTCATCAGGCATACACAAGGCCAGACCTCCCCCCGTCCAGAAGGTTCGAGACCTTTCATAAGGCCTTTGCCTAGGCCTAGCTCTTACCACTGACCTTCCTCTGGCCCCACCTCCATCTACCTGGTCTCACCCCTTAAAGCTGACCCCTCGCCTTCAACCTTTCCCCCGGCCCCGCCCACTGTTAAACTTTTCCCTAGCCCCACCCCTTCCAGGTGGGCACACCTCCCCCGGCCCGTCCAACTTCCGGATGGCCTCGCCCACCGACAGCCTTTTCCCCGCCCCTCATCCCTATGTAACCACGCCCCTTCCTGGTAGTCCGCCCCTCCAGGCCTCTCTTCGGACCCTGTCCCGTACAAGGGTTTCGGCCCTCGTCTACCTTCTACCCGGCCCTGAACCTCCAGCGGACGCAGCCCCGCCCCCTCCAGCGGCCTGCTGCCCGCGCTCTCCCCTCCGCAGCGCGCTCCCCGCCTCCTCAGCGACCCCTACGTCCACTCTCTGCAGCCGATCGACCAGGCGAAGGCATGAGCCCCGAGTTTACGACACGCGTGCCGTTCCCCAACCCTGAAACCCCTCACGGCCGGCGCCACTTGCCTCGCGCCGAGCCCGCGTGCCGCTGTCCAGAACGCCACACCCGGAACCGCTCGGCGCTACACTGCAGTCCCAAATTCGCGCCACGGACTTCGCGCGCAGACTTCGGCGGGCGGGGGCGGGGCCGAGCCGAGGGGCGGGGCCGGGCGACGTCCGCGCCACCGCCGCGCGGAGGACGCTGGGAGTTGTAGTTTCCCAGACGCGGTAGAGCCAGGAAAGGGGGTGAAGTGGGGCAAGCCCTCCCGCAGAGCACGCTGGGAAACAGCCCCAGGCCTTCTGTTGCTCTGGATGAGTGGGTGTGGCTGAGGGTCTGCGGAGCGACCGGCGGGAAAAGGGAGATTCGGTGGAAGTCGCTGCGCGACGCACGGCGGGAAGAGAGGCGGGAGGCCGCGCAGGGCACCCCGGGAGCAAGGGCCGGGCCGGGCCTCGGCGCGGGGCATTGTGGGATGTGGACGCCGCTCCGGGGCGGGTAGGTGAGTGGGGAGGGGCGGGAAGGGTGCACATCTGGGGGAGGGGAGAGGCACAGCTGGGTGGGACAGCCGGGATGGGAGGTGCCAAGGCAGGCGGGGCTGGGAGGGGTTGCGGAGGCTGGAGCCGGTTGGGAGAGGCTTCATGAGGAGGGAGGCGCAGCTGGACGTGGGGGAGTATCTGGGGTGATGAAGCCCATCTAAGGACGACGGGCCATGTTTAGGACGAGGACCCATATCTCGGGGAGGATGATAGATGTAGATGGGAGGAGGGGGCCACAGCTGGGCTGGGCGGTGCATCTGGGCAGGTGGGGACCACAGATGAATATTGGTGACACTTCTGAGAATTGGCCGCAAGTGAATGGGGCACACACCTGTACGCGAAGGGGCCATACTAGATGTGGGGAGTAAGTCTGGATATGGGAGCATCTCTGGGAAGCAGAGGCACAGCTGGATGTGGCAACCCATATAGGGGTCACATGTTGGAGAGGAGCAACAGCTGCCCAGTATCTGAGACACATCTGGGGAGGAGCGAGCCACAGGTGCATGAAGAATATGACTGGGGGTGAGGGGTCCATGACTGGATGTGCAGAGCACATCCGGAGATGGAGCATCTTTAGAGGCGGGCACAGCTGGATGTGGGTTATAGCCCCTGTGTACGCTCATGGAAGGGGGAGTTCCAGACGAATGGAGGCACTAGAGGTTACCGCCAAATGTAGGAGGCACATCTGGAAGGGGAGGAGGTCCTACCTGGAAGCCGGGAACACATTCGAGGAGGTGTCCACAACTGAGTTTAAGAATCATATATTGGGAGAGGGACCCCAACTGTGCCTAGGGATCACATTTATGGAGGAGGTGACCAGAACTGGAGTTAGAGATCAGGATGACAGGTTCCAGCTGTCCCAGGAATAAAGCAGGGGGGTAGAAGGAGGCCAAAGATGGGCTAGAGGTTCATGTATAGAGATTAACGGGTATATCCCGCCCCAGGCCCCACCTGGATAGAGGCATCAGCACCGAAGAGGCAGCCCGAGAATGGAGGAAGCAGGACGCCTTGGGAGGGGATGGATCTGATATCCACGTGTCCTCCCCACCCCTCCCACCCAGGCGCCCCAGGATGGAGCCCCCACCCGGCACGGCAACGGGGCAGGAGGAACAGGAGCTGCGGGAGAGGGCCTTCTTCTCGTGGGCCGAGTTCAGCCGCTTTTTCGACGCGTGGTGCCAGCAGCGGCTGGCGCTCTTCTTCGTCAAGAGCTCCATGCACCTGGCGCGCTGCCGCTGGGCCAGCGCGCCCCCGCTCTACACTCTCATCGATGTGCTGAAGTACAGCTACGTGCGGCTGGTGTGCAAGGACGTGCGCGCGCCCAGCCGGCCCGCCGTGGGGTGCGTGAGCTGAGCCTCCTGTCCTGCTGGGGGCTGGGGGGGAAGGGCGGCCCGGGGGAGGGGGAGGCAGTGAGCCCTCACCCCAGAGACTGGGAGGGGAGAGGTGCCAACTAAAACCGCTAAATACACCTTGAAGAGAAGCCGAGAGGGTCAAGGAGGGAAGCTTCCTGAGATGGAGACAGAGCCAGTTTGCTGGAGGGACCGAGGCACAGACAGAGGGTGGGCTCCACTTAGAGATTTTAACAGAGACCCGTGCAGAGGCAGGGAGTGAGATAGACACACACAACCAAGAGACATTAAAAAAGAAAATTCCAGAAACATGGAGACGTGGCACCAGAGACACCAGCCAGCCAGAAAAACAGGTGAGAGCCAGATTTGGGACACCTACAAAGAGATCAGAGGCTGAGCTGCAGAGAAAGCCACAGGACAAAAATAGAAAAAAAAAAAAAATCCATCCATTCAGTAAATACAGGGCCAGGTCCCATGCTGGGAACTAGGGATATTTCACTTGGGGGAGTGGGGAGTTTAGCAAGACAGACAAATTCCCCGCCCTTCTGGAACTTTCATACCGGACAGAAGACTGACGTGATATGAAAAAGCTCACAAATAGTTCCCTCCAACTGTAATGCTACAAAGGGCTTGAGGAATCCAGGAGGGCTAGGAAACATACCCAAGTGGCCAGGGGTGTTTTAATTGACCCCAATTTTAAACCCTAAACATTCCCCATACAATGTTGGGTTTCCAGCTTCCCTTCAAGCTCGGGAAGAGGCTGAGACCTTGTTCTCATGTGGCAGATGGCCACCCCAATTAAACGGGGCATTGGCGCTCAGGTTTGCCCCAGACTCCACTCCTCTCTGCCACCTCATCCTTTGCT
The DNA here is from genome assembly GCF_964341445.2 of Mesoplodon mirus. Lineage (NCBI taxonomy): Eukaryota > Metazoa > Chordata > Mammalia > Artiodactyla > Ziphiidae > Mesoplodon > Mesoplodon mirus. The sequence continues at coordinate 57,778,199 of NC_138995.1, forward strand.
ACATCCTTGTTTTGCCTATCTGGCCCCTGTCTGTGTGTGAGTTGGAGACCCTTGGATGGGAGCCATGGACAGAGGGGTGCACTTAAGAACACAGGCTCTGCCTGCTGGCTGCTTGAGACCGGCTCCACAGCTTCCTGGGTGGGTCTCTTTGGGCAACGGACTTCACATCTCCAAGCCTCAGTTTTCTCATCTCTGAAAGGGGGTTAGCACAGTACCTGCCTCGTGGGGCTGTTAAGAGGTTACCGTGAGCAGGAAGGCATTTACCCAGTGCCTGGAACACGGGGCGGCTGGGTGCAGGAGAGCTGTTACAGGAGCCAAGAGCACAGACCAGGGAGCCGGCAGCCTGGGTGCCCACCATGGCTCCACTGATGATCAGCCTGTGACACTGAGCTCGTGACGTCCCCTCTCTGGGCCTCAGCTGCCTCCCTGGGAAAAGGCGAGAAGTCATAGTATTGATCGCGTAGGTTTTGTGAGGATTAAATGAGCGAATACATGCCAGTCATTCAGAAGAGAGCCCAGGTGAGCACTCGGTACCAGTGATGCTCACTCACAGTTAATTAAACATTTATTGTGAGAATTACGGTTCTCAGTAGCTTACTCACTGTTTATTCTGGAAACAGACTTGGAGATCTGGAAGCAGAACAGGATCAAACACCCATCATCACCCAGATACCTAGGACACGAGAGCTTGCTGGAAGCTTAGGCCCAATCTGGAATCTCTGCTTGTTAACAGAACCCAATGCAAAACAACAGACACTGAGCCCCTACTGTGGGCATGCTCTTCGAGGGGTGTGTGGAACCCAGAGAGCAGGTCTCTGCCCTTGAGCAGCTCAGGATCTAATGTAGGAGACAAAGACACACTCCCCCCAAAAAGTGGCCCGAAGTAGTGAGAAAGATGTTGAAGAGGGAGATGGAGGAGGATAAAAGAGGAATGGTCAGCTCTACTGAGAGTCTCCAGGGTGGATCTAGAAGGCTTCCTGGAAGAGGTGACCAGTAAGTGGAGCCTTGAAGGATTTTCTTTGTTTATATATTTGTGTATGTCAGTATTTGACTTAAACACATGGCACATATTACATGCAGGCACTGTCCCTCTACAAATATCGGAGGGGAACCAGGGGGCAGAAGGGATGGGAGGGAGTGACAGGCCAGCCAGGAGGCAAGGACAGTGCCTTGGGCTTGGGCCTGGTGACTGGGTGGACAGTGGGATGTTCCCTGGATGGGGAGCCCATCACTTCTGAGCCCCTCCATCCCTCTAGCTGCTCAGGCAGGGCCTGACCAGTGTCACAGCCCAGGGACCGAGGACAGTCTGGAGAATTAGTATATTAGAAAAGGCAGGACATGTGGCTGGCATGGTGTCAGGCCCAGACCTGCGGGGCTGAGTCCAAGGGCTGGGACTTTATCCTAGGGCACTGGGGACCCCTGGGAGGGCTGTGAGCAGGGTCAGCTCTGGGGGTAGGAAGACCCTCTGGGGTCTCATGGGGGATGGACTGGAGGAGAGAAACCAGAGGCCAGGCAGGTGGCTGGAGATAGGGTCCAGGGAACTCACAGAAGGGCCATCTTTCCGGCCACTCCTTCCGCCTTTCCTGGAGGTTGCACAGTGATCTCCAAATCACCGTCCCTGCCTCTTACCCCCTCCAGCTCCGGCGCTCTCCCACTCTCCCCCAGCCTCTCACGGCACTTCCGTTGCTAGAACAGGATTGCCAAACTTTCCCAACACACACCAGCCTTTGGAAACACAAAGATCTTGAGAACCTGAAAGATCCAGAAGAAATGGACAAGTGGAGTGCAAAACAAAGCAATGGTACTTTTAAAATCTTTTTGGCTGCACCGTGTGGCTTGCGGGATCTTCCCGGACCAGGGATTGAACCCAGGCCACAGCAGTGAAAGCCCGGAATCCTCACCACTGGGCCACCAGGGAAGTCCTAGCAATGGTACTTTTAGAAGAAAAAAAGATGTTTGAAAATAGCAGCGACTTTTTTAACTAACTGTTTACCAGGCGCCAGCCCCTTTTCTAACCATATACATAATTTAATCCTCTTATTGAATCCTTCAACAACCCTGCAAGGTCAGTATTATTATTAGCCCCAATTTCCAGAAAACTGAGGCACAAAGAGGTTAAAGGATTTTCCCAAGATAACACAGCTGCTAAGAGGGAAAACCAGGATTTGGACCCACACAGTTTGACCACAAAACCCATGTTTTTAATTACCATTCTATCTCCCTCTTCCTCTCTCCCTCCCTCTCCTCTCTTTATTTCAATCATGGATCGTTAATATGAGAGTTGAATGTGCCGACACCCTAAGTATATTTTGGTCCTAGGTACCATGTGTTTGTTCATTCATCCAAGAGGTTCGTTTTGAGCACCTACTATGTGCAGGATGTATATGTTTTAGATGCTGGGATTTCAGTGGGAGTACTCCACATTCATTGGGGAGCATTCATTACAGGTGGGCATCAACCAAACCATCACCCCAATATGTGATGGAATCTGCCTGGGGATGGTCAGGGAAGGCTTCCTGGAGGAGTGATGGTGTGAAGGATGAGTAGGAGTTAACTAGATGAAGGGAAAAGGATGTTTCGTGAAGAGGGAAAGAACTTACAGTAAGTTGGTGGCAATGGAAATGTGAAAAAAGTGGACGATTTGGAGAGTTTAATAGGCATGATAGGACTTGTGATGGGTGGTTTTGGTGGGATGGGTGATGAGTGGTGTGTCTGGGCACCTGGGATTCAGACAGGGGGATACAGTCATTCACTCATCGTTCGTTTACTGAACTGAGCACCTCCCAAGGGCCAGGAGCTGTTCTAGGTGCTGAGGATACAGCAGTAAACAAAACAGACTAAAATTCCTGCCCATGTGGAGTTTACAGTTACGGGGGTGGGGGGGCGGGTATTATTCCCCCAGATAGATGGAGAGAAATGGCCTATTGAGGCTGCCGTAGACCATTGTGTGGGATACTGGGAACCCGCAGAGGGGACATGCCATTCTCTGGTAAGATGCATGGCTTCCCAGAAGAAGTAACCTCCCCTGAGCAGGGCGTTTGTTCTACGGCCAAAAGAGGTCAAACCAGAGAGTTTCCCCAAAGCCCGTGAATTTTTCTAGACAAATGTACTGGGTAGAACCCCATGAACTTGCCATTTTGGTAGGTCAGAAATGGCTGTGTGTTGGAAATTTGTTTGAGTTGCATCTGATACCATTATGGTGGCTCCACATTTGTATTTTATTTAGAATGATTTTACACTTTCAATTTTTCTGAATTTGCATTATTTTTCTTACTTTAAGTTAGGCAAAATATCTTAAATGCTTATGTAGATTTTTAAAATCTGTCAGCCTCCAGGGTTTTACTTCGTGCATAGAGGAGAAAAGGGGTGTGTCAAGGATCCCCTTCTGATTTAACAAAGACAATTCCTAAGTATTTAGACTGGAGGTTCTCAGGGTGGATCCTAAGAAGGATCTCCCTCCTCAGAGACTGTTTAGAAAGAACGTAGGAGCATTTTGGGTGTGGGGTGTGCTACTGGCATTTACCCCCTGGGAGCCAGGTTTCTTAACTATATGCCAGGCCCCAGATGGTCTATGTTACAAGGGTTGGCAAACTAGGAGCCCTTGGGCCAAATGCAACCTGCAGCCAGCTCATCTTTGTAAATAAAGATTTAATGACACACAGCCACACCCATTCATTTACATATCACCCATGGCTGTGACTGCAGTATAGCAACAGGACATATCTACCGTCTGGCCCTTGGCACAACAAGTTTGCTGACCCCTGCTCTATAAACGTGAAATCTACCAAAAATGCTGATATCACCTCCCCTTGAAGAAACATGGACCTGCTTTCAGACAGCAGATGCCAATTTAAATATTATCAGGGAAATATACTCTGATTTTCTTTTCCCCTATTCTCTTTTTTTTGTTTTGTTTTGTTTTTGTTTTTTAAATATTTATTTATTTGGCTGCATTGGGTCTTGGTTGCAGGTCTTAGCTGTGGCACGCAGGATCTTTCGTTGCAGTGCACGGGCTTCTCTCTGTTTGTGGCACGTGGGCTCAGTAGTTGCGGTACTCTTTCATTTTCTACCATGCTGGATGTCACTCCCTAAATTGATGTTAGGTGATGGGCCATGCCCTTCAGTTTGAGAAACACTGTTTGGGACAGACTCTTGCTCACACACAAAGAGATGTATAAGAGAGTGTTCGCTCAAGTGTTGTTTGTAAGAAGGGAGAACTGGAGACAACGTAACAGTTGGCGGAGTTGCAGAGAGGAATATCAGGCTGCAAGTAATGAAACGTAAAAGTCTTGAAGAGCTGAGGAGTGAAAAAGCAACCTACAAAAGGATATATAGAGTGGGATGCTTATATTTGTTTTCTGTTGCTGCTGTAACAAATAACTACAAATGTAGCGGCTTAAAATAATACAAACGTGTGACTTAACACCTCTGAAGGTCAGAAGTCCAACATGGGTCTCACTGGGCTAAATCAAGGTGTCTGCAGGACTGTGTTTCTTCTGGAAGCTTGAGGGGATAATCCGTTTTGCTGCCTTGTCCAGCTTCTAGAGGCCACCCACTTTCCTTGGTTTGCAGCCTGTTCCTCCACTTTTAAAGCCAAGAGCGTAGCATCTTTCAATCTTTCTCTGACTCTGATGTTTGTGCTTCCCTCTTCCCCTTATAAGGACCCTGTGATTACTTTGGGCCCAGTATCTTCTCCTCATCTCAAGATCCGAATTTAATCATGTCTGCAAAGTCCATTTGCCATGTACAGTAACATTGCCCAGCTCCTGCGACTAGGATGTGAATATCCTTGAGGGGGCTATCATTCCGCCCGACATCATGCTAGAAAACAAAAATTTCCCAAGTAAATTTCTACTTATTTATTTTTAAATATTTATTTATTTATTTGGCTGCGCCAGGTCTTAGTTGCGGCATGCAGGATCTTGTTCCCTGACCGGGGGTCAAACCCAAGCCCCCTGCTTTGGGAGCATGGAATCTTAACCACTGGACCACCAGGGAAGTCCCCCAAGTATACTTTTAAAAACACACATTCAGAAAAGTGCACACATCCTGCGTGTACAACTTGATGAATTTTCCCCAAGTAAAATGCACATGTAACCAGCACCCAGTACAAGAGACAGAATACATCCAGTGCCAAGAAGCTCCCCCCTCCACCACGCCCCCCATAACCACTCAGGGTAACTACTGTCCACTCTTTGGCCAGCAGAGGTTAGCTTTGCCTGTTGTTGAACTTTCTATAAACTACAACCATGTGGTGGGTCTTCTTTTGTGTCAGACTTCTTTCATCCAGCAAGTTTGTGAGATCATCCATGTTTGGGGGGAGAGTAATGGTTTGTTGATTCTTATTGTTGATTAGTATGTTATTTTTAGGAATATATCACAACTTGTTTTCCTATTCTATTCTGTGTTTGGGTTGTTTCAAGTATTTGGCTAATATGAATGGTGCCGTTATGAACATTCTAGTACACATCTTTCGGTGCTCATCTGCAGGCATTTATCTTTTTTTTTTTTTTTTTTCTTTTTGCGGTATGCGGGCCTCTCACTGTTGTGGCCTCTCCCGTTGCGGAGCACAGGCTCCGGATGCGCAGGCCCAGCGGCCATGGCTCACGGGCCCAGCCGCTCCGCGACATATGGGATCCTCCCAGACCGGGGCACGAACCCGTATCCCCTGCATCGGCAGGCGGACTCTCAACCACTGCGCCACCAGGGAGGCCCTGCAGGCATTTATCTTGAGTGGAAATGCTATTCACAGAGGAGGCACATGCTCAGCTTCAGTAGATACTGCCACTCAGTTTTTCAAAAGTGACTGTACCATTTCACACTCCCATCAATGACATCTGAGAGTTCCAGTTGCTCCACGTCCTCACCAACAGTGGATGTTATCAGTCTCTTTTAACTGCTGGTGTAAAGTGGCCTCTCCCTAGGGTTGTTTTTTTTTTAATGAAATATACTTGATTTATAATGTTGTGTTAGTTTCAGGTGTGCAGCAAAGTAATTCAGTTACCCACACATATATATATTCTTTTTCAGATTCTTTTCCATTATAGGTTATCACAAGATACTGAGTATAGTTCCCTGAGCTATACAGTAGGTCCTTGTTGGTTATCTATTTTATGTATAGTAGCGTGTATATTTAATCCCAAACTCCTAATTTATCCCTCTCCCCCCTTTTGCCTTTGGTAACCATAACTTTTTTTTTTTTTTGCGGTACGTGGGCCTCTCACTGTTGTGGCCTCTCCCGTTGCGGAGCACAGGCTCCAGACGTGCAGGCTCAGCGGCCATGGCTCACAGACCTAGCCACTCCGCGGCATGTGGGATCTTCCCAGACCGGGGCACGAACCCGTGTCCCCTGCATCGGCAGGCGGACTCTCAACCACTGTGCCATAACTTTGTTTTTTATGTCTGTGAGTCTATTTCTGTTTCACGAATAAGTTCATTTGTATCATTTTTTTAGATTCCACATATAAGCAATATCATATGATATTTATCTTTCTCTGTCTGACTTACTTCACTTAGTATGATCATCTCTAGGTCTATCTGTGTTGCTGCAAATGGCATTATTTCATTCTTTTTTGTGACTGAGTAATATTCCATTGTGTATATATACCACCCTAGGGTTTTGATTTGTGTTCCCTTGATGCCTAATGAGTTTGAGCCCCTTTTCATGTGTACAAAGTTTTAAAACCTGGTAACATACCTTCCACTGTTTTTTTTTTAAAACGTGTATTTTAAATTATTTATTTATTTATTTATTTATTTATTTTTGGGTGCATTAGGTCTTCGTTGCTGCACACAGGCTTTCTCTAGTTGTGGTGAGCGGGGGCTACTCTTCGTTGCAGTGTGTGGGCTTCTCATTGCGGTGGCTTCTCTTGTTGCGGAGCACGGGCTCTAGGTGCGCAAGCTTCAGTAGTTGTGACTCGCGGGCTCTAGAGCGCAGGCTCGGTAGCTGTGGTACACGGGCTTAGTTGCTCCGTGGCATGTGTTTATAGATACATTAAAACATATGTGGGAATGCTCAATACCTAATTTGGGTAGCGGCTACTTCTGGGGTCAAAAGGAGGGAGGGGACTTTGTTGGGACAGGGTTCACAGAAGGCCTCAGCTTGCAATGTTGTTATCACTAAATCAAAAGCAGATACAGGAGTATATGAAATGTTTCATTTCTTAAAGTTGATTGAGGTAAGTATAATAAACTATGCATTCACTTTTAATAGAGCTGGGGGTGGTGGGTGCAGAATTCTAGCAAACGTACAGCGCTCCCCCATGTTCCAGACAGTGTTTTTCAGTGCTTTCCAGGTATCAATTCTTTTAATCCTCGCAACAACCCTATGAGAAAGGTATGATGATTATTACTCCCTTTTAAGAGGAAACTGAGGTCCAGAGACCTGAAGGGACCTGCCCAAGGTCACAGAGCTGGCATATTCTTAAGGCCCTCTATTCTTCTCTATGTTTGAAACAAATTTTTTTAAATTTTTATTGAAATATAATTGATTTACAATGTTGTGTTAGTTTCAGGTGTGCAGCAAAGTGATTCAGTTATATATGTATTCTTTCTTTTAGATTCTTTTCCATGATAGGTTATTACAAGATATTGAGTATAGTTCCTTGTTGGTTATCTATTTTATATATGGTACTGTGTATATTTTAATCCCAAACTCCTAATGAATCCCTTCCCCTCCTTGAAACAATTCTTTTTTTTTAAATCAATTTATTTATTTATTTAGGGCTGTGTTGGGTCTTCATTTCTGTGCGAGGGCTTTCTCTAGTTGTGGCAAGTGGGGGCCACTCTTCATCGCGGTGCACGGGCCTCTCACTATCGCGGCCTCTCCTGTTGCGGAGCACAGGCTCCAGACGCGCAGGCTCAGTAGTTGTGGCTCACGGGCCTAGTTGCTCCGCGGCATGTGGGATCTTCCCAGACCAGGGCTCGAACCCCTGTCCCCTGCATTAGCAGTCAGATTCTCAACCACTGCGCCACCAGGGAAGCCCCTGAAACAATTCTTAATGTCAAAGAGTCAAAATAAGAATAAAGGAGAGAGAGGAGAGAAGGCAGAAGAGGGCAGGCAGCAGGGTGATGTGACTGGCGGCCGTGGTCGTTCCTCCCGCAGGTCCCCCCAGCCCGGCTGCCCGGCCTTCATCATCGTCAAGCTGAGCCCGCTGCGGGACCGCCTCGTGGTGACAGAGTGCCAGCTGACCCACTCACACCCGGCCTGCCCGCTCGAGTTCGCCTACTACTTCCGCCCGGGCCACCTGCTGGCCAACGCCTGCCTTCCCGTGCGCACCACCAACAAGATCTCCAAGCAGTTCGTGGCCCCGGCCGACGTGCGCCGCCTGCTCTCCTACTGCAAGGGCCGCGACCACGGCGTCCTGGACGCCCTGCACGTGCTCGAGGGGCTCTTCCGCACCGACCCCGAGGCCAAGGTGGGGTCTCGGGATAGGCAGGCGGGGGCGGGGGGGGCGGGGGGGGCGCGGCTGCGGAGAGGCACGCCCAAGACTCGCGTGGGCCGTTCATTCATTCATCCATCCACCCACTCATCCATTCACGCCTTTCATTCATTCCTTCGCGTATTCATTCAAGATTTATCGAGGCATGGGGTGGTGGTCGGGGGCGGCCGCCTGCAAGATATGGCCCCGTCCCTACCCTCAGAGAACTCATCCCCTAAGGCAGCGCCCTCCACTAGAACTTTCTGCGGTGATGCGAATGCCTTGTGATTCCGCACTGTCCAGTATGGTAGCTCCGAAGCCACACGTGGTTATTGGGCGCTTGCCCTGCGGCCAGTAGGACTGAGGAACAGAATTTTTAAATGGTATTTCATTTTCACGAATTGAAATGTAAATAGCCACTTGCAGTGATTGGCTACTACAACCTTGCAGTTGTCCGGGGAGAAACCAATCATAGACGCATCCAAATATGATATCAGGTCATTAGGGTTGGGGCTAGGAGGAAGAGGATCCAGAGTGATGGAAAGTGCTACTTAAAAAAAAAATTGTTTTTAACTGAAACGACACACATAGAATATGCACAAATGATAAGTATAGAGTTTGGTGAGTGTTCACAAAGTTAAAAACACCCCTGTGCCCACCCCCCAGATCACATCTTAGTAGGGAGGGTGCTACATGACATAATACGATGGATTGGAGAGGAGAATGGTAAAGAAGAATGGGCGAGGGCGTGGACAATTGTAAGGGTGCTATTTTAATGTGAGTGGTCAGGGAAGGCCTCTGTGAGGACATGATGGTGAAGCAAAGGAGACAGACTGGAGGGAGGGGGTCCCCCATTCTGTCTTCAGAAGGAAGTGAGTTCCAGACAGAAGGAACAGCCAGTGCGAAGGCTCAGAGGCTGGAGCGAGATCCATGTGCTGGAGGAATGGTGAGGCTCCTCCACGAGGAATCTTTCTGCTTCTTTAATCCAACTTCAGGGCTAGGGTGGGCTTGGAGGGAAGGGAAGAAGGAAGGAAGGAAGGAAGGGAAGGAAAGAAAGAAAATCGGTTTCTCCTTCAGGCTGTGCTTTTCTCTCATGCATGGAAGAGGTCCCAACTCAGGGTAGAGATGAGGCGTGAACCCACTCTCCAGAATCAAGTCCAGAGCACTCCCCCCATCTACACCTCATACCCAGTAACCAGCCCTCTTTCAAGCCACCAACAGAAACCCAGCCCTCTATCCATACATAGTATTGATAATAATTTAGGAAACGTTTATCAGGCACTTACTATGTGCTGGGCACTACCCTAAGTGCTTTATAAATTGTAATCCATTTAAATACCACTAGCACACTATGAGAAAGGAATCCACCATTCTCATCTTCACTTTACAAATAAGGAAACTGAAGCACAGAGAGGGCAAGTAACTGGCCCGAGGTCACACAGCTACTTAACCACAGAGCTGGACTTCAGACCCACACAGTCTGGATCCAAGGCCATGCTCTTCACCACTCAGCTATTCCCCAGTTTGGAAATGAGGTTCAGGCCCCTCCCGGTCAGTTCTAGCTGTACCCTGGAAACACCCTATGTAGGGTCGCCCTTGCAAGAAGCAGCATATTCATAATGGAAAGCCTTCAATGTCAAGGGATCATCCTTTTAACGCCCAGTTTGCACGCTGTCATGAAATCTAGCCTAAACCAAGTTTGACTCCTGGATCTGTGATTTGCCCCACCTTAATTTTTTTTAATTGCATTATAGTTGATTTACAATATTGTGTTAGTTTCAGGTGTACAGCAAAGTGATTCAGTTATACATATAAACATTATCTATTCTTTTTCAGATTCTTTTCCCTTATAGGTTATTACAAACTGTTGAGTATAGTTCCCTGTGCTATACAGTAGGTCCTTGTTGGTTATCTATTTTATATATAGTCATGTGTATATGTTAATCCCAACCTCCTAATTTATTCCTCCCCCTGCCTTTCCCCTTTGGTAACCATAAGTTTGTTTTCTATGTCGGTGGGTCTATTTCTGTTTTTGTTTTGTTGTGTTTTGTTTTGTTTTGTTTGCAGTACGCAGGCCTCTCACTGTTGTGGCCTCTCCCGTTGCGGAGCACAGGCTCCGGACGCGCAGGCTCAGTGGCCATGGCTCACAGGCCTAGCCGCTCCGCGGCACGTGGGATCTTCCTGGACCAGGGCACGAACCCGTGTCCCCCGCATCGGCAGGCGGACCCTCAACCACTGTGCCACCAGGGAAGCCCTATTTCTGTTTTGTATATAAGTTCATTTGTATCATTTTTTTAAGATTCCACATATAAGTATCATATGGTATTTGTCTTTCTCTGTCTGGCTTACTTCACTTAGTATGATAATCTCTTGGTCCATCCATGTTGCTGCAAATGGCATTATTTCATTCTTTTTTTTGGCTGAGTAGCATTCCATTGCATATACATACCACATCTTCTTTATCCATTCCTCTGTCGATGGACATTTAGGTTGCTTCCACATCTTGGCTATTGTGAATAGTGCTGCTATGAACATCGGGGTGCATGTATCTTTTCAAACTAGAGTTTTCTTAGGATATATGCCCAGGAGTGGGATTGTAGAGTCATATGTTGGCCCACCTTAATATTTTTAAAAGAAATGAAGAAGTTCTAGAAAACCAAGAGACAGACCAGTGAAAGGGTTATTCCTTTTTTAAAAAATTTAAATTGGCTTTTTGAATATGTAAGACATTCACATGGTCCTAAATTCAAAAGGTACAAAAGGGTATGTAGTGAAAAGTACCCTTGTCACCTCCTGACCCTCAGGGCCCCTCCTCAGAGGCTGCTGGAGTATCAGTGGCTTATCCATCTTTTATATATCTTTCTGTTCTATGGCCCAGTGCTGTCCAGTAAAACTTTCTGTGATGCTAGAAATGATGTGTGTCTGCGCTGTCCAGTAGGGTAGCTGGTGTGGCTATTGAGTGCTTGAAATATGGCCAGTATGACTGAGGAACTGAATTCTTAATTTTTTTTTTGTCACAATGGACGGCATGTGGGATCCTAGTTCCCCAACCAGGGATTGAACCCACACCCCCTGCAGTGGAAGCGTGGCGTCTTAACCACTGGACCGCCAGGGAAGTCCCCTGAATTATTAATTTAACTTAATTAATGGAAATTTCGACAGTCCCATGTGGCTAGTGGCTTCTGGATGGAACGGCACAGCTTTATACACAGATACATTTGCTTGTCTTTATTTTTAACCTTATTTCCCCTTGTCCCCTCCCCCAGCAAGGTAGCACGTTATACCCACTTTTTTTGCATCTTGCTTTGTATACTGGGGCGTGCCAGATGGTAGCATCTTTTGTTCTTCCTCTGGGGCCGATCAAATCCCCCTGAGAAAACTCCAACCACTTGGCTGGCTGGCAGGTAAAGAACAGGCTGCTGGCTTCTGGGAGCCATGTTGGGGAAGAGAGCTGGGGAGCTGGCCCTCCATCAGCAAGATGCACAGAACTACCACTCCCCCATGCCCCGCCAGCAGATGGGCCCGATGTCCCGAGGGCCAGCAACCCTTTCTGTTTTACCGCCTCCACAGAATAAATCTCCAGCCACCTGGGGGTGAGAAAAAGCATGAGCTTAACAGATCTAACTGCTTCTAAAACAGCCCTCACATCCTTTGTTTTAACCTCCCCGCACTGCCGGGATTTGCCAGTTCCTTTTGAGGACTCTGCTATTGGTCCCAACTGATGGGGGTTTTGGGGGAGGTTGCTTTTGTTTTCTTTTTTGTTGGGGGGAGCGGTGGTCAGCTTGTTCACCTGCTTTCCAACTTCTGAAGTTTGGGTCCTGTTGTCTCCTTTCCTAATGCCTCTATAACTTTTTAAAAAAAGTTTCTATAGAGGTACTTGAAGGTCAGGAAGGAGTGAAATTAGCAGGATGTGTTCAGTCTGTCACCTTTACAGGGAAGTTTCACCTGGCTTTTTTCACTTATAAGATATAGCAAAAGAGTTCTGGATATTATTCTCTCTGCTTCCAGCAGTTTCCTGAAGGAGCGATTATATTTGAGAAGCTGAATGCCGGGGACCCCCTGTGTTGAGGTCGTTCACTTGGTCTTGGGAGGGGATCAGACAAGAAGAGTGTACCCCAAAGCCACAACCACCGTTTGTGGGCAAGACTGAGTAGCTGCTTCAACTAAGGAGGTGTTAAAACCTTTTATAATCTGCCCTGAGGCCGTGATGATGGGCTGAGGCATCTAATCCCATCTCCTTTGTGGCAGGCTCCAGAGTAACCAGCAAGCAAGCTGGCTTTCTGGGTGAAGATGGATCTTGCACAGAAACGTTGCAGCCCTCTCTCATGTGTACACTTTGCCTTCTGAGAAAGGTGAAAGTTGTTCTGAGTGTGCTACTTTTAAGAATACTAACTGGTCAGCTGGTACAATCTCAGCAGAGGACTCTGTCAATATCTGTCAAAATGACCAAGTCACTCACCCTTTGACCACTCCCTCTCCCACTGCTGGGAATTTATCCTGCAGATGTAGTTGCACAGATGCCGAATGATTTCCATGCAAGGTTAATCATTGGGGTTCGTGAAAGTAAGATTGGAAACAACCAAACCCCACCCATGGGTAATGGTTACATAACTGGAATACTATGTAGCTTTAAACAAGAGTGAGAACAATTCTAGGAACTGATCTGAACAGATCTCTCAGTTACAAAAAAAAAAAAAAAAAAAGGAGCAAAACAATGTACATGGTATATCGTATGTGTAAAACGGAGAAAATAAGAATATAAAGGTGGCTTGCTTGTATTCACATAAAGAAAATCTAGAAGAACAGCAAGAGATGTGGATGGACATAAGAATAGCGAATGGCAACAGAGTGGTTAGAAAATAGAAGTAGGAAGAGGACCCAGTGCTGGATAGCTTTCTATTATTTGGCTTTGGGACCTTGTGAATTTTGGCACATTTGAATAATTCATTTTAAAAGAGAAGATAAAAAATAGACAATAGTCCCAATGTGCCACACTGATCTGTTTCTCTCTAGAAAAAAAAGATTTGGGATGAGCAATGAGTGTCCTAAGACGTGACAGTCAGGATGGCCTGGGTTTTGCCTTAGTAACAACCAGCCCTGGAATCTCAGTGGCTTACCTCACTGAACTTTATTTCTTGCTCACTGGCCAAAGCTAGTCACGTGACCGTGGAGAACTGCAGGGGGGCAGAGAGATGCAGTCCTGCCAAGTGCCCAGGACAGGAGAAACCCACCATTACTTGGCACAAGGAAAAAGACAACCACAGGCTTATAGAACTGTTTCACTGAGGGTCTCCCAGAGCCCTATCTGAATCTGGGGCTTGTGTTTCCCCTGCTCTGTAGTTACCCTGGACTCTTGTGGCTCAGTCTCAGCCTTTCTGCCTCTTCCTGGCTCCCCAAGGGAATCTTCTCTGTGTCCAGTAGCCTATTTTTACATCAGGCCAGCCACTTTGGGGGTGATACAGTAACAGCTAAAAACTTGATTTTATTTGTACAGATATACACTAAAAACTTTACATACATTCTAGCTGTGCCATTTCCTGGCTGGGGAACATCCAGTAAGTTGTGAACAAGTTATGTAACTTCTCCAGACCTTGGTTTGTTCATCTATAGAATGGGGATAGTAATAGACACTACCTCATAGTTGTTAGGGTTGTTGTGTGAGGGTGTGTGTGTGTGTGTATGTGTGTGTGTGTGTGTAAGGAACAGTGCCTGGAAAGTAGGAAGCTCTATATGGTTTAGCTATTTAGCTATTATTTTTATTCCCTCATTTTTTGCGGGGGAACAGTCTAGAGAGTAGTAGTATCCTGTTCACATGAAAAAGGAGGCTGTGTGCCTGAATATAGGAAGAGGTGTGGGTAGGGAGTGTTGTGTGGCATGGTTTCTGATGTCCACATTTGTGGAATCTGGTCTATAGTTAATGCATCCCTGTGCCACCGATTTGTGTGTCTAAGACGGTACCCACGATCATTCCCATCCTCCAGTCGGCTCCTCCCTGGGCTGCTCCATCCCCGCTTGTGCCCCACCATCCACTCTACGCCTCAACCCAGAAGCCTGTGTGTCAGGCCCATGCAATCACTTTTGTGAAGAGTCTGGTGGTCAGCTGCACAGGCCCTGGGCCCAAACTGCCTGGATTCAAATCCCAGCTCTGCCGTTTACTACGCGTGTGACCCCAGGCAAGCAACTGAACCTCTCTGTGCCTCAGTTTCCCCATCTGAAAAATGGGGGTAGTAATAACAGGACCTGTTGTGCCTGATTGTTGTGGAGGTTGAAAGAGTTAATGCCTTGGAACTGGGGGGTTAGTTCTCCCCAGCACTTTACACACGTGAAATCTCCTGTTCATATTTATTCATCTTTGGTTTGCAGGCTCTCTCTTCCCACTCAGAGGTGTCTTATTGGCCCTCCTCAGTGCTTGAGCAGCACTTGGCATGTCTGATTTGCTCAGTAAATATTTGGTAGAGAAATTCATTCTTTTTTTTTTTTTTTTTTTTTTTTTGCGGTACGCAGGCCTCTCACTGTTGTGGCCTCTCATGTTGCGGAGCACAGGCTCCGGACGCACAGGCTCAGCGGCCATGGCTCACGGGCCCAGCCGCTCCGTGGCATGTGGGATCTTCCTGGACTGGGGCACGAACCTGTGTCCCCTGCATAGGCAGGCGGACTCTCAACCACTGCGCCACCAGGGAAGCCCAAGAAATTCATTCATTTATGTATCCCCCTCCCACCTTCATCACATGTCACCACACCCCTCCAGTGTCACCCACACATCTCCGTCCACACCTTGTCTTTTCCCCCCACCACCATCCTTTATGACCTGGACTTGAATCCCAGCCCTATTGCTTGTTAGCACCATGATCTGGAGAAAGTCACTTCCCTGGTGTAGTCAGGGACCCTAGGACCACCCTCAGGTTCAATGGGGACTCACAGAACTCAGCAAAGCCATTATACTCACAGTTACAGTTTATTACAGTGAAAGGATACAGAGTACAATCAGCAAAGGGGCGCATGGGGTGGGGTCCAGGAGAGACCAGTGGTCTCTTCCAGTGGAGGTATATGGACAGTGCTTATTTCTCCCGGCAACAGTGTGTGACAACACTCACGGAGTATTGCCCACCAGGGAAGCTCACACGAGCCTCGAGTCCAGGGTTTTTATTGGGGTTTGGTCATGTAGATATGACTGCCTGAGTGGCTGACCTCAGTCTCCAGCCCCTCTGGAGGTCAAGCCCAAGGCCCCCACTATAAACCAGTTGTTAGCAAGAGACTATTTAGAGTGGCCCAAGCCCCCCAAGTGAACAAAGACGCTCTATTGGGCAGGACATTCCAAGGGCTTAGAAGCTGTCTCCTAGGAGTCAGGAAAGAACCAGACCTTCCTTTGGAAGGTGTGGGGTTTGGACAACCCAGACCTGCTGAGTTAATCTTTTACAGCAAACCTGGAATCTCTCAGCCTCAGTTTCCCTATCTGCAATATAAGGAAAATAATGGTCCCCTCTCAGCAATCACCCTCTCTCAGTCAGAGGACCCCACGCTGGGAATTCCCTGGCAGTCCAGTGGTTAAGACTTGGTGCTTTCACTGCCCCGTGGGCCTGGGTTTGATGCCTGGTCGGGGAACTAAGATCCCACAAGCAACCACACGCCAACCTCTGTCCCATTAGCCTTTCTCTTTAGCATGTCCTCCACACTTGGATGATAATAATAATAATAATAACAGCTATCACTCAATACACACTGACCTCGTGCCAGGCACTCATCTCCATGCTTCATGCAGATTAACCCATTTAATCCTCAGAGCAACTTTATAAGGTCAATGCAGTTACACTCCCCACCTTTGTGGATGGGAACAGCTCAGGCACAGAGAAGTTCAGACGCTTTCCCTAAGTCACACAGCTGATGCATAAATCCGCACAGTTAGTAAGAGGAAGAACCTGGATCTGGATCCCTACGGTCTGGCTCCAGGGTCCAGGAACCCTTAACTATCCGATAGTCATTGGGCCTCTCGGCTGAAAGCAACATTAGTTGTGTTATTGTTCATGGAGACTTGGCCAGTCCAACAGGACAGGACTTGCACCTGCCTCATTCAGTCCCTTCTGTCTCCTCAAGGCTAACACAGTGTCAAGCACATAGTAGGTGCTTAGTAAATGCCGTTTAATGAGCAAATGGCTGTGCAAGAAAAGCTTATGTGCCCTCTTTAGAAAGAAAACTCAAGATCAGAAATCTAAGTTTTCTCTTTAAGAATGAAAGTCAGCTTCTAATTAGGCAAGTGCTGGCCAGCTCCAGGAAAGTCTCAAGGCAAATACATTTTGGTGTTTTTACTTTTCTCTTATTCCTTTTCCCAAGGAGAAAAAGGTAAGAACTTACCTAATACTATAGAAACATGTAAGGTTTTTTTTTAAAACCCATTATGCCTATTAAATTTTTTTTTTCAAATTGAAGTATAGTTGATTTACAATGCTGTATTAATTTCTGCTGTACAGCACAGTGATTCTGTTATACACACATATACATTCCTTTTTATATTCTTTTCCATTATGGTTTATCACGGGATGTTGAATATAATTTCCTATGCTACACAGTAGGACTTTTTTTTTTGGAGATGTAATTGACCTATGACATTCTATTAGCTTCAGGTGTACAACATAATGATTTGATATTTGTATATATTGTGAAATGATCGCCCCAGTAAGTCTAGTTAACATACGATGACTTTTATCTTTACGTTAGTTTCTAGGCCAGCACCGTCGAATAGAACTTTCTGTGGTGATGGAAATGTCCTCTATCTGCACTGCCCAATAGAGTAGACACTAGCCTCACGTGGCTATTGAGCAGTGAAATATGACCAGTGTGACTGAGCAAGTGAATTTTTATATCTTTTTAAATCTTAATTTAAATGTAAATCGCTACTGTATTGGACAGAACCATCCTAGATGGAAACATCTGCTAAGATAAATTAAATCATAAAGTAATAGTAGGTGTAAAAATTAATGATGGTTGAAAAAAACGATAGTGGTATTGTAACCAATTCAGTGGTAAGCTGACTAGGCTTTTCTATAAAATTTATTGAATGCCTCTTCTATTTAAGATGCTGAATGTATAATTTTAGGGTGAGGAAAGCAATTTTCTTGCTCTTTTTAGACTCCACTAGACTTTTTTTTTTTTTCTTAATAGAGTTGTTTTGTTGTTGTTGACTTTTTGGGTTTTGTTTTTTGTTTTTGTTTTCTTTTGGTCTTGAAAGTGGAGAACTGTGCCTTGCATTTTAACTGGTTTCATAGGACGAGGTCCGATTATGGCAGAATGGTTTGTGGAGAGATCTGTGTTTAAACTGTATTCCAATCCTGGTTCTGCAGCTGTGGGCCAGCTCTGCAGCGCCTGGCTGAAACAGTCTAGCCATCTGCCTGGTGTAGGGGACCCTAGCTCATCGCTGCTAATCTCCCTACCCCATTAAGTGGCTTTTGTGCAAAAATAATGAGGCCAGAGTGGCTGAGGCCAAGGCAGACGAGAGGGACAGAGATGAGGCCCAAGGGCCTGATCGCCCAGTGCACAGCTGTGGCCTGAACTCTGGATTTGACTTGAGGGTGATGGGAAATTCTGGGAAAGGTTTTTAAGGAGTGGAGGGGTTGATCTGGTCAGAGTCTTGAAAATGCCCCCCAGCAGCCGTGTGGGGGACATGGAGAGACAGGGAGCCCAGGCAGAAGCAACTACAATAATCCAGGTGACAGATGGTGATGGCTCTGACCAGTGGCCGTGGGGGTGGGGAGAAGGGGTCAGATTCTGAACGTCGCTGCTAGGATTTGGGGATGGACTGCATGCAGAGGAGCTAAGAATCAGCCCTGAGTGCCGGGGCCTGAGCTATAAAGTGGGTGGTGGAGCCATTGAGGAAGAGACGGCCGACCAAGGAGGGGCAGGTTGGTGGGGAGTGAGAATCAAGGGTGCCTTCGGGCCATCAGTCTCAAGGGACACGTGAGCTGTCTAAGGGTCCATGTTGCTGCAGAGACAGGTTAGTAGGTGGGTCTGGAGCCTGGAGATACAGAACTGAGAGTTATCAGCTTAGAGATGCTAAAGGCCATGTAACTGGATGAGATCACCTTGGCTGAGCCTAGAGACACGAGAGAGGAGAGGAGAGGGACTGGACAAGCTCTGCAGCGCAGCAACATTTAGAGGTGGATCAGAGGAAGAGGGGCAAGCAAAGGAGACTGCAGAGGAGATGGCTGGGAAGAAGGAGGAAAGCCAGGAGTTTTTCAGGGTGACAGAAGCCAAAAGAGACCGACATTCCAGAAAGGGGACAGGGTCACTGTACTGAATGCTGCTGAGAACTCAAGGGAGATGATGATGATAGCTGGGATTTGATACATGCCAGGCATCATTCCAAGCTTTGGACATGGATAATCTCTATTTAGCCTCACCACAAGCGTTAAATAGACATATATTCCCATTTTGCATAAAAGGAAACTGAAGCTAAAATGCCAGAGGAGGGAATTCCCTAGCGGTCCAGTGGTTAGGACTCCACGCTTCAACTGCCAGGGGCCTGGGTTTGATCCCTGGTTGGGGAACTAAGATCCCACAAGCCAGCTCGGCGCGGCCAAAAAAAAATGCCAGGGGAAGTGACTTGCCGGAGGTCTCACAGCTGGGAAGAGACAAAACCAGGATCCAGAACTAGGATTCAAAGCCAGGATTCCCTGAACTTCCACTTCAGAGACACGGCCAGTGGATATCACCGCACATTCACACATTCACACACTCATTCGGGATGTATTGAGCTGTGGCTCAGGCCAGGAGCCATTCAAAGCATCAAGGGATGCAAACGTTAAATGAAGCAATATCCTTGTGGGGCTTACATCTTAGGGAGGGCAAACAGGCAATAAGCAAAGCAGCAGATAACGATGTAACATGCTTCAGGGTGGTAAGTGCCAGGGCCGGAAGCATCCAGAGAGAGCTGTGGTGTCCGCTTAGATGGGATGGTCAGAGAAGACCTTTACAAGCACGTGGTCTTTAAGCAGGGATGATAATTATGGTAATAAGGAACACTTCAAGAGCACTTACTATTTGTTGGGTGAGTATTGTTCAATAATAGTAATATTATTTGTGCCAATGTTCCAAATGCTTTAATTCATTTCATCCGTCCAATCACACTCTCATCATCATCACTTTGCAAGTGAGACAGAGGTCAGGGAAGTTGCGGAAAGCCACACAGCCAGGAAATGGGGGCTCCAGGGTCTCAGCCCAGGCCGACTGGCTCCAGACGCTATGCTGGACCCGACACTCCATGCATGAAAGAATGACTGTTCAGTTCCCAGAAGGGGAAAGTGGGAAACGAGGAGGTTAAGGAGGAAGCTGAGGCACAGAGAGCTCAAGTCACGTAGTTAAAAGCGCCGGTGAGGCCGGGACTCAAACCCAAGCAATCTGGCTCCAGTCTATGCGCTTTACTTCTAGACCAGTGTCTCTCAAACTTGAGCGTGCGTGGGAATCCCCGGGAGGGCTTGTCAAAGCAGATTGCTGGGCCCCTCCCCGGGAACTTCTGACTCAGCAGGGCTGCGGCGGGCCTGGGAATATATGCATTTCTGTCAAGGTCCCAGCAGGCGATGCTGACGCTGCTGCTCCACAGAACCTATACTTTGAGAACCACTGCCCTAGAGTGCCTCTGACCGCAGGAAGGAATGAATACCCAGTTCCCAGTAGGGGGAACTGAGGCTCAGAGAGGCTGTCTAGTGGGCAAAACCACACAGCTCTTAGGTGGTGGTGCCGGCATGGGAAACCCAGGCAATCCGGAATCCGCGTTTTTAATCATTCCCCTGCACTGCCTCCTGCTGGTCAAAAATGCACGCACGTAAGAAAGAATGAATGACCGGAGTCCCGTTTCCCCCGAGTGGGAAGTCGTGGGCGGGGCGACCCCGGACACCTCCTGACCTCTTTCCCCGCCTCTCCGCCCCCGCCCGCAGGTGAAGCTGGTGTTCGTGGAGGACCAGGCGGTGGTGGAGACCGTGTTCTTCCTGACATCGCGCACCCGGGCGATGCTGCGGCGCTTCCCGCGCATGCTCCTGGTGGACCGGCTGCCGGGACTGCAGGGCGCGCTGGATCTGCTGGCGGTGCTGTGCGTGGACGGCGCGGGCCGCGCGCGTCAGGCCGCCTGCTGCGTGGCGCGGCCCGGCACTCCGAGCCTGCTGCGCTTCGCGCTGGCCTCGCTGCTGCAGAGCGCGCCCGACGTCAAGGGCCGTGTGCGCTGCCTCACGGCCGGGCCCGAAGTGGCGGCACAGCTGCCCGCCGTGCGCCAGCTGCTGCCGGGCGCGCGCGTGCAGATCTGCCGGGCGCAGGGCCTGGAGACGCTCTTCAGCAAGGCGCAGGAGCTGGGCGGCGCCGGCCGAGAGGACCCGGGCCTGTGGCCGCGCCTGTGTCGCCTGGCGGGCGCGTTGTCGCCCGCCGCCTACGCCGAGGCGCTGGCCGAGCTGCGCGCCCACGGCCCGGCCGCCTTCGTCGATTACTTCGAGCGCAACTGGGCGCCGCGCCGGGACATGTGGGTGCGTTTCCGCGCCTTCGAGGCGGCCCGCGACCTGGACGCGTGCGCCCTGGTGCGCGGCCACCGCCGACGCCTGCTGCGCCGCCTGAGCCCCTCGCGCAGCGTGGCGCAGTGCCTTCGCGACCTGGTGGCCATGCAGTGGGCCGACGCGGCTGGGGAGGCGGCGCCGGATGTGTCCGACGATGGGGGCCCTTGGCTGGAGGGTGAGCTGGGGAGGGGAGCCCAAGTGGAGGACGAGAGGATGAAGGGCGTGGAAACCGGAAACTGGGGCGGGGCGCGGAAGGAAGGAAGTTTTCGGAGAGAAGCCCAGTTAGAGAAGGAATGGGCCAGAGGGTTGGAGACCAGAGACCGGGAAGGGGCTCAGGTAGAAAATGAGAAGGGGAGAGGGTTGCAAATCCGAGACTGGAGAGGGGTCCACTTGGAGAACCAGAAGGTGAGAGGGCTACAGGGGAGTGTCTGGAGAGGGTCCCAGTTGGAGAACGAGCACTTGAGAGGGCCCGCGATCAGAGACTGGAGGGGGGGGCCGTTGGAGGGTGAGAAAGACTGGGGACTGGAAGGTTATATCTGGAGGGGGGCCCAGGTGGAGGACCAGAGGTTGAGAGGATTGGAAGAGTATACCTGGAGGCTGGCCCAGCTGGAGGATGGAAGGATTAGGCTGCTGGAGACCCCAGACGGGAGGGGGACCCTGTTTGATTATGAGAGAACCAGCAGTCTTGACGGGAGCCCCTGGAGGGGGGCCCAGGTGCACGATGAGAGGGTAAGTGGACCGAAAACCAGAGACTGGAAGGGGCCGCATTTGGAAGCAGAGAAGGAAAGGGGGCTGGAGGTCAGAAACTGGAGGAGGGTCCATGTGGAGAAGCCCCCGGAATTGGTCCCCGAGAACGGAGACCTAAGGGGGCCCCAATGGGGAGATGGGAGGCAGAGAGGGCCAGAGACTAGAGAAGAGCGAGCAGTGAGGTTGGATGTCAAAAGAAGAAGGGACCTGGAGGATGTAGTT
This sequence comes from Mesoplodon mirus, assembly GCF_964341445.2. Classification (NCBI taxonomy): domain Eukaryota; kingdom Metazoa; phylum Chordata; class Mammalia; order Artiodactyla; family Ziphiidae; genus Mesoplodon; species Mesoplodon mirus. Next base: position 57,800,115 of record NC_138995.1, read on the forward strand.
CTGGTCCAGCTGGGGGACACAAGGGTGACAGGCCTGGAGAATGGAGATGGAGAGGGAGCCCAGGCTGGGGGCCCCAGGAGCAGAGGAGGGCAGGGGATGGAGTGTGGGGACACAGCAGGGGGCCGTCTAGGGCTGGGGAATGGAGTCACGTGCAGCACTCCCGTGGGGACTGTGTTGGAGGGTGACCCAGAGTGGGCAGTGACAAGGAGGATGTACCTGGCGGCCGGAGAGAGCGCACAGGAAGGAAGCGGAGGAGAAGGCCCCAGGGAATCAAAGAGGCCTTGCTGCCCCTCGGAGGAGGAGGAAGTGGACTGGGAGCCCCTGGCCAAGTTCCGAGCGGCCTGCGGGCCAGAGCTGGCAGAGCTGGTGGCCGAAGAGCTGGCCTTCGCCCGGCAGCACGGGACCCGCGGTTTCCATTGGACAGGAGCTGGCTTTGCCCTGAAGGACGGCACCTCGGACTTCTTCCTGGACGGAGCCCTGACGCGCTGCAGCTGCTCCATCCATGCCGCCCGGCGTCTGCCCTGCCGCCACCTCTTCGCCGCGCGCCTGCTCACGGGGGCAGCCTTATTCCACATGGACCTGCTCAGGGATTGCTGGGGGAGAGCCCCCGAGCCCTGAGCCTGCTCGCGCCTGCCCGTCACCCTCCACGGTGGGGGCGGGAGGGCATTCTTCTATCCCAAAGATAACAGGGCTGAGCCCAAGGAGGCCACCTCAGTCCCCCCCGGCCACCTCCTGGGGCATCCAGCGACTTCATCTGGGCAGTTTGCCTCTCTGGGTCCGAGGGGAAGCAGACGGTGTGGTCTCGGAGGTCCTGGAGCCGCAGCTGTGTCAGATGGTGGTGGCCAGGGTGAATTCTGAGGGCTTCCCTCCAGAGAGGAAATGTGTGGTGAGAGGGTGTAGACAGGGTCAGGTCCGGCCAGGAGAAGGAAGGGAATAAAGCTGGGGGAGGGGAGGACACCAGGATGTGGGGAGAGCCTGGCAGGAGGAGGGAAAAACGGGGGGTAATGAAAAAGAGGGAAGGGGAGGAAAGACAAAGGGGACACAGACATGGAGGAGAGAGGACAAGAAAAGAGGCAGAAATGGAGAAGAAATGGGGACAAACGGGAAGGGAGGAAAGGAGAAGGGGGTGGGGGAGGGGAGGAGGAGACAAGGATGGAGCAGAGGGAAGAAAAAAGGGAGATGGGAAAGGAAAGGAATGGTGGGGGAGAGAAGAAACGAGAGGGGAATGACTTGGGGATTTCTCTAAGGCCTGGAGTCTTGGACCCCCTTCACCTTCTGGTTGGTCATTCCTGGAAGAGGCAGAATAAGAGGGGGCCCTCGGAGTCTGGTGGGATGGGCTGGAGGCTCTCCAGTAGGGGAGGGGAACCCTCTGGACTTCTGTGCTTCAAGATTAGAATAAAACAGTATTATTTTTGTTTCTGTGCTGAGTTCTTGGCTTGTGGGGGAGGGTGGGAGGCCCAGACCCAGAGGGCAACTGAGATGGTCCAGCATTCCTTGACTTTTTCTATCAATAGGCCCTACTGTTGATGGAATGCAGGGACCCAACATGAATCCATCTTCATGGCAGCTCAGGCCTCATCCTCCCTTGCCTGGACCAGTATGCCATGGGAACAGCTTGCCAACATCCGTGGATCCTCCAATGACTAGTCCATGCCAATCTTGGCCACTATGCCAGTGATTGGTTTAAGAATGAGCGTGGGGGCTTCCCTGGTGGCGCAGTGGTTGAGAGTCCGCCTGCCGATGCGGGGGACGTGGGTTCGTGCCCCGGTCCGGGAAGATCCCACATGTCGTGGAGTGGCTGGGCCCGTGAGCCATGGCCGCTGAGCCTGCGCGTCCGGAGCCTGTGCTCCGCAACGGGAGAGGCCACAATGGTGAGAGGCCCGCGTACCGGAAAAAAAAAAAAAAAAAAAGAATGAGCGTGGAGCCTGATCCTGCCCAGTGGGTCTGCTTAGGGCGGGAGGCTTCTAAAGTTTCTCTCAATCCTAAGGAGAAGCCCCAGAATGAGATGGTTAGGCCTAAACCTGCTTGCAAGCCTCTTGATAGAATGTGAGAATGAAGGATGTCATTGAGGATGACAGAGCTAAGAGATGAAGAAAATCTGGGGAGCCCCCTGGTGGTCCAGTAGTTAGGACTCTGCGCTCTCACTGCCAAGGGCCCAGGTTCGATCCCTAGTCGGGGAACTAAGATCCCATAAGCCGCGCTGCAAAAAAATAAAATAAAAAGAAAGAAAAAAGAATATCTGCATCTGGTTGAGTCCCTAAAGTCTGCCCTCTGAGGGGGGGGCTTCCTAAGTAAGATAAAAGATATTTTAATACTCACGGCAGTTTGAGTTGGGATTTCTGTTATCTCAACTGGTGCGGGGGACTGCAGGTGATAGAAATTCAGGTGGAAATAGCTCGGCACTTCTTAAACTTTATGAACAGATGAATCACCAATCGGTCTGCGGTGGGGCCCAAGATGGTGGAAGGTTCTCCGATGATGTGGTTGCTGCTGGATTGTGGAGCACACTTTGAGTAGCAACGAAGGAGCTTAATGTAAAAGGTCATCCAGCCATTCACGTCGCTGGGAAATTAGTCTTCAAGTGCAGCTGAATCCAGGGGCTCAAATAATGTCAGGTTTCTCCCTTGTGCTTCTGCCCTTTATGTCATGGCTTCCTTCAAAAGAAGGCTATCCCCTTTGACCGAGAAAGATAGCGACTTGAAGCCGTAATCTCATATCCTGAGATCTTGATCCCCAAAGACCTTTGTACCAGCATCCCAGCATCAAATCTCAAAGAAGAAGCTGATTGGGTTTACTAAGTGTATCAGTATCAGTTATCTATGGTTACATTGATGCTGTGTAACAACCATGACACTTCAAAAGTATTTAGTGATAAGCATTTATTGTTTGTGCCTTTTATTGTTTCTTGTTTATGTGCTCAAACTTGAGCAGGCCTCAGGAAATTGATTACCCAGAGACATGTTAAAACACAGACATCCCTCCCACCCCGAGTTTCTGATTGAGTAGGTCTGAGGTAGGGCCTGAGAATTTGCATGTCTAATCAGTTCCCAAATAATGCTGATGCTTCTGCTTCAAAGACCATCCTTGGAGGGTCTGCTCTGAGCCATCACCCTGGATACCTGCCCATTCTTGTAGCAGACTGACAGGGCAGACAGAATGTACAGGGTCACAGAGAGTGAGGAGAGGGGTTGTTAAAGAAAGTGAGGCAGGAGATAGATGGGTCCCAGGCTAAGCAGGTGCAGTTTGTCCCCTGTGGACAGATACTCCAAGATGAAGATAATAGCAGGATAATAGGAGAGGCTGAGCCCTGCCCAGATAAAAGAGACCACATATTTCTCATTCTCAAAGTCAAGGAGACCTTCCCAACAATGCATGCACAGAAAGGTTCCTTGGAGGTCAAAAAGGGAGTGATGTCAACCTACCCATAGGCCTCTTTGCTGGAATCCATCTTGGCTAAGAGATGCGCGTGTACACAGGGGAGGACCCTGAGATAAACCAAATACAGATCCAAAACCAGGCAAAGCAAGATGATTGGCCAAAGGAAACCCGGAAGAAATGTTCCATATAAGTGATTCAAACTGCCACAAGGGCGCGACTCTCTGAGCCCGCCAGTTTGTGCCTATTCACACATACTCTTTTTCCTCCTAATAAACACTTTACTTGTTTCACTACTTTCCGTTTCTCTGTGGGAATACATTTCTACAAAGCTGACGGGGCAGGGGCCTTGTCAGTGGCCACTGGTCTAGTGGCTAGGATTCAGTGCTCTCACTGCAGTGGCCTTCAATCTCTGGCTGGGAACCAAAATCCTGCTTCAAGCCGCTGAAGGCGGAAGCCACCTAAGATCAAAAGGAGGCAGGAGGAATCCTGGGCAGGCAAACCCAATAGCAGTCCAGTGCAGACCGATGTCCCAAACTTCCCCACGTGACTCTTTTATCCTTAGACTCTTGGATGTGGGTTAGGGAGAGTCCTAGGGAGGGAAAGAGCTCGAGCCATACCATAAATTGAAAAAGGGTTAGTAGAGGGGGGTCAGGGTGTGAAAAAGGGAGAGATGTTAATAGTGACCATCAGGGCCTTGTAGGTACAGGAAGAGGTGACTCTTTATACTGGGAGCAGTGGGAAGCCATTCAAAAATTTTCAAGCAGGAACATGGCTTGATTGGATGCACAAAAATAAAATTACCCCTGGCAGCTTTATTGTGACAAATGGATAGGTTGTGAGTCCAGAGAAGGAAGAGATTTATGGTTAGCAAAACGGGACAGAGAAGTAGTTTCTTCACAGAACCGGATCTTTTTTTTTTTTTTTTTTTTTGGCTGCGCTGGGTCTTTGTTGTGGCACGGGCTTAGTTGGCCCGCAGCATGTGGGATCTTAGTTCCCCGACCAGGGATCGAACCCACCTCCCCTGCACTGGAAGATGGATCCTGAACCACTGGACCACCAGGGAAGTCCCTCAGAACCGGCTCTTGAAGGATGCATTTGACAGGGAAAGAACGGGGAAGTGCATTCTCAGCAGAGGGAACAGCGTGTGTAACAGTCTGCCTTTGGGGAAGGCAAGAGAAAAATCCAAACGTCAGTGACCCTTGGACCTCTACATGCCCCACGTGCCCAGCACAATCCCTCAGGCCTCTACTCAAATGTCACCTGCTCCTAAAAGCCATCCCTGAACAGTCCATTTAGAGTCATCTCATCCCTTTTCTCCGCTTTATTCTTCACAACAATTAACACTGCCTGAAATTATGCCACACATGTCTACCAGTTTAGCACTGTAGTTAAGCTTACAGAGTATGAATCCAGATGGTCCTGGTTCACATCCCAGCTCTACTCCTTGCTATGTGCCCTTCTGTTGCTTAATCTCTGTTTGTTACAGTTTGGCGATAATAACAGTGCCTGTCTCACAGGGCTTTGTGAGACAGATGAATTCGGGTGTGTACCAATGTTCTCACATGATCCGCATTTCCACTTCTCCCGAAGCACCTCAATAACCTATTAACATACCGTTTTCTCTACCGATTTGTGTTCATCATTGTTATTAATAGTCACTCTTCCCCCATCAAATTATAAGCTCTATTTTGTTTCCCATTGAATCGCCAGTGCCTAGAACAGTGTCCGGTGCAAAGTAAGCCCTGAGCAAGAAAGATGAAAGAATAAAAATGGCAGACTGGCTACTAGGGCTGGTGCTTCATCACGCTTCATTGTTGCTGTGGTGACAGTGGAGCCTGCCCGACGATTCTCAGCTTCAGTAACCTTGTTTCCATCCGGCTCACCCATTGGCCACCTGTGTCTCCAGCTGTGGCAGCCAGAGAACTACAACTCCCGGCAGGCTGAGCGCCTCCAAACGCGGTCCGCTAAGCGTGGGCGCCTGCGCAGTAGAATCTGCCACCAGCCATTCCCCCGGAGTGTGTACCTGCTGCAGGGCGCTTAGTCGGATGGGGGCAGAAGAATGCGGAGGACGCTTTGCTCTCGCTGAGCATTGTGGGGCCCCCTAGTCTCTCCCGGCTCTCTCGGGTCCGAAGGGTCTGGGTCCCAGAACAGCCATCTCAGCGTGGGGTGGTGGCGTGGAGGAGACCTCTCCGGTTTCCATGGTGATGGGCCAGGCTAGGCGCGCGTGATTGCTGCGGGTGTGTTGCCATGGTAACCCTGGAGCGGAAGGGGGCGGGGTGAGATGAAAGTGTTTAAGGGCTGTCTTGGGAGGAAATAGAGTAGCAGCAGAGGAACTGAGGTGCTCATGGAGGAACGGAGCGTGTGATGGGGGAATCGGTGTGACACAGGCGGAGTTGGGGAGATACTAAGGGATTGGGAGTGTTTGGGTGAATTCATATGTAAAAGGAAACGAGAATTGGGTTGTTTGAACATTTGTACAGTTGTTACAGGATTCTTATAGGGGCGAGTGGAGGCGTGTAGGGAACACAGATGTTTTGGGAGAGTGGGGGAATTATAAGAAGAGTTTGATGTTTTGAGGTGTGATGGGAAGTTGTATAACTATGTTGCCCAATACCCTAGCATGTAGCCACATGTGGCTAAAGTAAATTAATTAAAGTGAAATATAGTTAAAAATTCAGTTCCTCAGTCACACTCACTCCATTTCAAATACTCAATGGCTCCACTGTATTGGACACTGAAGATCTACAACATTTCCATCATGGGAGAAAGTTCTGTTGGCCAGTGCTGGTATATAGAGTGAATTGGGATGTTTTGGCGAATGTGGAGTTTCCCGGTTCCTAACTGTCCAGCCATATCTCTTATCACTTGCCCTCCTGCCTCACCTACAGTGGGCTCCACCCCGTTCCCCAAACAGGACCAGCTTAATCCAATTTTTGCTCCTGCCGTTCCCTGCCTGGATTGCCCATCCAACTCTTTACCTTTCAGACTTAAATGTCACCTCCCAGAAGAGGATCCCCTGGACAGCCCTATTTAAAGTAGCCACCACCCCATTCCCACCACCAGCAACTATTCCATTCCCCTTTCAGAAACTTTATCAGGATCTAAAATTATCTTGTCCATCATTTGTCATTTAATTGTCCATCTTCCCCACTAGGGGGAGGTCTTGTGCTGTTTACCATGAAAAATTCCAGGGCCCGGAAGTGTGCCTGGCACAGAGGGGACACTCCATAAATTATGTTGATGAAATGAATAGAGGCGATTCAGAATTTGGAAGCAGTGATATTACAGGGGAGATTGGGGGTATTAGAGAAACAGAGTCATAGTGGAGCTGCGGGACATAGAAGGGGAATAGATACCAGGAATTCAGGTGATAAAAGAGGAACTGGGGTGCAAGGGTTACATTAGAAAACAAATGAGGGGGTGGTAGAGGAGGACTTGGGATGTTCCATGGAATACACTGTTGTTTGCAGAATTATTAAACGCCCAGTGCCTCAGTCTCCTCATCTGTAAAATGGAAATAATAGTAGTATCCATCTCTTAAGTTTCTTGGAGGAATAACTGAGGTAACACATGGGATGTGTTTGGAAGACTGTCATGATCAAAATTATTACTGAAGTTAAAGCAGGAGTTGGGATACAAAGGGTCCTGCCTCCCTGCCCCACCCCATCCCCCAACTTGGCCTCACGCACCTGGGAAGAACTCTGGGGTTCCAAACAAATGGTTTGAATTCCAGACTGCTGAAGCACGCCATCTCAGACTATGGGCCTGTGTTTTTGTAGCAACAATTGGCAGGAGACGGGTAGCAGTAACTCTTCTCTGTGTGGATAGAAAAGAACTCTCTTTGGGGCTTCCCTGGTGGCGCAGTGGTTGAGAGTCCGCCTGCCGATGCAGGGGACACGGGTTCGTGCCCCGGTCCGGGAAGATCCCACATGCCGCGGAGCGGCTGGGCCCGCGAGCCATGGCCGCTGAGCCTGCGCGTCCGGAGCCTGTGCTCCGCAACGGGAGAGGCCACAACTGTGAGAGGCCCGCATACCAAAAAAAAAAAAAAAAAAAAAATATATATATATATATATATATATATATAGGCTAATAACATTATCTCTAACACCATCCCCAAATTCACAGATGAGTATGGGTTTGTGAGGGCTGCTTTAGTGTTACTTTCCAGATTCAAATCTTGACTCTTCCACTCCCAAGCTCTGTGACCTCGGGCAAGTGACTCACCTTCTCTGTGCCTCAGTCTCCCTGCAGAAGACTGGGTTATTGTGAGCACTCAGTCTGGTGCTTAGTATCCAGAAGGTGCTGAATAAACGCCAAATAAAAGGTGTTGTTTTTTTTTTTAGCTGTGTCCCCTCTGTGGAGTCTTGGCTGCAAATGGCATGTATTGGTTTCCCATGAAACCAATTACCACAAATTTGGTGACTTAAAACTACACACATTTATTCACTTACAGTCTGGAGATCAGAAGTTCAGAATAGATTTCACTGAGCCACAATCAAGGTGTCAGCAGGGCTGTGCTCCCTCGGAGACGTTAGAGGAGAAACCACTTCCTTGCCTTTTCTATCTTCTAGAGCGGCATTCCTTGGTTCCTGACCCCTTCTTCCATCTTCACAGCCAGCAGCTTAGTATTTTGGTTCAGTGGTCACATCACCTTCTTCTGCATCAAATCTCCCTTTGCTTCCCTCTTATAAGGACACTTATGATGACATTCACGGTCACCCAGATAATCCAGGGTAATCTCTCCATCTCAAGATCCTGAATTGAATCACATCTGCAAAGTCCCTATTACCATTTAAGGCAACATTCACAAGTTCTAGATATTTAGGACCTGGATATATTTAGAGGCCATTATTCAGCCTACCATATGACAGAAAACCCCAACTCAAACTTGCTTAAGCAACAAAAGGTAATTTATTGCCTCACCTAACCAAAGAGTGGAGGAAAGGATGCTTCAGGTGAAGCTAGATCTAGGTGCTGTCTAGATCTAGGAAGCTAGATTTAGGAAGCTGTCTCTCTCTTTTCTTGGGACTGTTTTCCTCTATGGATATTTCATTGCCAGGCTGACTCTTCCCACAGGGTGCAAAAGATGGACAGGCAGTTCCAGGCTCACATCCAAAGATAAGTGCTATGGAGAAAAGTAAAGCCAGGGAGCAGGTAGGAAGAATCGGAGGGGTAGCATGAGTTTCAATTTCAGATAGAGTGGTAAGGAGAGGCCTCAGGGAAAAGTGACATTGGACCAAAGACCTGACCAAGGTGAGGGAGGAACTGTGCGGCTGTGGAGGGGAAGAGGGTTCCAGGCACCAAGTCCGTTGAGGAGGCCTTGAGTGTGGCCAGAGCCTAGTGAGCAAGAGGAGAAGGCGAGGGATGAGGTCAAAGAGGGAACACAGGTGGGTCATGCAGGGCCTCCTGGGTCGTGAGGACCCCCTGGGTCGTGAGGACTTGGGCTTTTCCCTGAGTTAGAGGGGAACCAGGGGAGGCCTCTGAGCTGAGAAGGGACCTGAGCTGACTTATGTGTTAACCGGCGCCTCCTGGCGGCTGCGTGGGGAACAGACCTGAGGGGTGGAGGGCTGAGGCAGGGAACCCAGAGAAGAGGCCACAGCAATAGCCCGGGCGACAGATGATTTTGGCTCACAGAAGGGTGCTGGCTGTGGAGATGGTGAGAAGTGGCCCGATTCTGGCTGTATTTTCAAGTTAGAGCCAACAGGCTTGATGAGAGATTAGATGAAGGTGTGTGAAAAAGGGGTGTCAGGTTTTCACCCCGAGCACTTGGAAGGAAAGAAGGAGCTGCCTTTTGCTGAAATGAAGGCGTCAGGAGGGACGGGGGTCGGGGGGAGCAGAATTTCAATCTTAACCCACTTAATCCGCGTTGCCGCTCCAGGAGGGCGGTCCCGTTATCTGCCCATTTTACAGATGAGGCGGCTGCAGCCCCAAATCCACAGTCATGTCTGGGCAGGGGTGGGATGGGGGGGATGATGACCCGAGAATTGAGCCCATTCTTCTCTTCCAGGCGCCCGGAGGAGACGAGGCGGAGGCTCCGGCCCTGGTGCAGCTCATCGATGAGCACGGGACGTACTCGACTGCACGCCTGGTTCCCGACGGTTCTGCGGAGGAACGCTCCGGTAAGGAGGAGCCAGGCTCGCTTCGCAGCGGCTCCGAGGGCCGGTGGGGGGGGCGCGCTGGCGCGGCCCAGGCAGTTCTGCTGCGCGGCCTGCGGGAGGGCCTTCAAGCGCGCGTGGGAGCTGCTGAGCCACGAGGTGGTGCACACGGCGGCGCGGCCCTTTAGCTGCGGCCTGTGTGCGGCCGCCTTCAAACGCCACTCGGACCGCAAGAGCCACCGGCTGGTGCACAGCGACGAGCGGCCGCATGGTTGCGAGGCCTGCGGCAAGCGCTTCAAGCGAGCCAGCAACCGGCAGGTGCGGAGAGGGGGGCGGGGCCGACGAGAGGCCGGGGTACGCGAAAGGGGCAGGGGAGAGCGGGGGACCCGAGGTGGGCGGGGCCTGTTGCGAGGGGCGGGGCCTGCGGGGGAAAGGCAGGGCAAGGCAATGGACCTAAGGTAGGGCCAGGTATGAAGGGAGGGGTGGAGCTTTCTGGGACCAGGGTGAGCAGGGCCTTGGACTGGAGGTGAGCGGGAGCCGGTGGGGAGAGGCAGAGCCCGCCGGAAGAGGGAGAGCATAGCTGGGCCTGAAGGGAAAGTGGGCGGGGTGACCGGAGGCCGAGGTGGGGAGGGGTTCAATGTATGTGGAGGTGAGCTAGAAGGTAGAAGAATCCCAGGGAAGAAGTGAGGGGAGAGGCTTAGAGAAAGTGGTCTTGGCACTCAGGGAGGTAGCATCTGGGATGATCATGAGATGATAGGAAACTGGGGATGGGTTTTCGAGGAAGGTAAGAAGGAGAGAGGGGTCAGATTTGGAGGAGAAGGTACTGGAAAAGGAGGCTTCCATGGCTCGGGAGGGGTGGGGGAGGAGGGAGCTGTGTTGAGGGCCATGATGGAAGAAAGGAGAGGCTGGGAGTTAGCCTGGAGGCAGCCCAGCTCTCAGAGCCCACCCTGGATCTCTCCTGTGACTGGATGCTGCCCTGACCCTCTCCTGCTGCCCCTCCGTGTGTGGACAAGGGGACAAGAGACCCTGGGACTCCCTACCCAAGGGGCCCAAAGTCTGCTTCCAGGGCTCTCTGGATCCACCATCCCCAGGGTGCACCTTGCCCCGCCTGTATGCACAACCTCTAGGCTGGACGGGTGGAAGGGAGGCTTGGGCATGTGGACTGGGCTCTCCTTCTGTGGGTGCGATATCCCCCGAGGCCTGGGAAACCCCAGCCAGCTCTCATGGGCCACCAAGTTCCAGTGTGGAACTCTGAGGATTCCAAAGAATATAAATTTGAACCTGGCCTTCTGGGTCATTGTGAAGGTCTATTTGTCAAGCGGGGAGGAAGAACGTATTTTATTTAATAGTTTGGTTTGTAATTTTAAAAATTTTAGACAATTGGTATGTGTGTCTTCATTTGGTCTCTCTCTCGGAGACCTGCAAGGAGTAGGGGTGAACCTACCTGGAGAGGCATGTCCTGCAGAGGTGAGCCACTGTTCCTCACTCCCGGTGCTGGCCTCTTCCCCAGGAGCACTGCCGCCTCCACTTGGGCGAGCGCCCCTTCCCCTGCCTGTCCTGCCCGAAGCGCTTCAAGACCCCCTACGAGCTGCACCGCCACGAGCCTCTGCACGCCCCTTCGCGGCCCTTCCCCTGCCGGGGCTGCAGCAAGGTCTTCGCGGCCGGGCCGGCCCTGCTTCTGCACCGGCGGCAGCACTGCGAGGACAAGCCGCACGCCTGCAGGGTGTGCAGCAAGCGCTTCACCCACCGCCACAGGCTGCGGGCACACGAGCGCGTGCCAATGGGCGATCGGCCCTTCGTCTGCCCGCTGTGCACCAAGGCCTTCAGGCAGTCCAACGCGCTGGTCTCTTACCTCCGCGTGCATTCGGGCGAGCGGCCCTACCCCTGCGACGGCTGCAGCAAAGCCTTCTCCAGGCCTTCGCTGCTCCTTCAGCATTGCCGTGTGCACAGCCCCGTGCGCCCTCACACCTGCCGCTTCTGCCCTAAGCACTTCAAGGACCTGAACTACCGCGCCATCCACGAGAAGGTGCACACGGGAGACACACCCTACAGGTGCAGCCTCTGCGGCAAGGGCTTCGCGCGTCCCAGCAACCTGCTGTAACATCAGAGGGTGCATCGCGATGGGTGAGGGCGGGGTGCCAGGCAGTGGGGGTCCAAGGAGGGCTCAGTGTCCCCAGAGCTGGAATGGGGGGTAACCATGTCCAATGGAGGCCTGATTTAGGACAGCGCCGTCCAATAGCATCTCTGCAGAGAGAGAGAAACATTCTGCATCTGCGCCGTCCAGTATCTTAGCCACCAGGCACATGTGGTCCTCTGAGCGTTTGAAATACGGCTAGTGCCCCTGTGGAAGTGATGTTTTTTGTGGGGAGGGTAACTTTCTAGTTTGAAATCGTTTAAGACTCACAAGGAGTTGCAAAAATAGCACAGAGTCTTCCCATGTACCTTTTACCTAGCTCCCCCCATGAATACTATCTTAAATAACCTTAGAATATTGTCAAAAACCAGGAAATCAATTCCGGTACAATTCTGTTAACTCAGGTGCAGATCTGATTTAGAGCTCACCAAAACATAAATGAATATTTAAACTCACTAAATTTGAATCAACTTCCATTTAAACAGCCACAGATGGCTAGCTGCTGCCATCCTGGACAGCACAGGTCTAAGGTATGAAGGCATGAGGGGTGCCCGGTAGTGGCTGTGACATTTGGAGGATTGCCACTGATGCCCATGTAAGCCACTTAATATACTTAATATTCTTGAGAAGGACTTTGCAGAGGGCCTTTAACAAAACCTTTTTTTTTTCCCCCCTGCAAAGCCAAGAGGAAAGTTTATAAATCTCATTCCAGGGTAGCAAGTGCACACACCCAACCGAGCACACTGGTTATGTGGTATAAATGTACATGGTAATAACTTTAATCAAATCAGAGCTGCTGGTCTTCCCTGGTGGCGCAGTGGTTGAGAGTCCGCCTGCCGATGCAGGGGACACTGGTTCGTGCCCCGGTCCGGGAAGACCCCACATGCCGCGGAGCGGCTGGGCCCGTGAGCCATGGCCGCTGAGCCTGCGCGTCCAGAGCCTGTGCTCCGCAACGGGAGAGGCCACAACTGTGAGAGGCCCGTGTACCGCAAAAAAAAAAAAAAAAAAAAAAATCAGAGCTGCTACCATGTGTAACCTGTTAGGTGGCCCTGTAGCTGTGTCAGTGTTCCTCATTTACTAAAACGTCGATGTGGTAATGAGGTCATCTGGTGGTGAGGATGTCCCATTGGTGGCTTGTGGCATAAAGAATATCAGGGTAGCCACAAATGCAGGTAGCAGCTGTAGGAGCCTTTCTCGAATGTGAGCACTTCTGGATCCTCCTCCACCACCTGTACGTAGACCTTTGGTACTAAGGCCTTGCTGGTGACTCTTGTCAAATTTGAAGAAGTTCACGGATGGATGGATAACTCTTCACTGTGGACACCCTGGGTTATGTCCTTGCAGGCATAACACAGCAAAACCATTGGTGCTGAGATCTTCTAGTTGGTGATGTATGGCATTTTAGGAACAATCATTTTGCCAGACATTGGCGTGACCTGCACTTCAGGTGGGCGTCCCATCTCTGTTGGCTGCTTCTTGGTCCCCACCTGTCAGATCAACGTGTGATGGTTGGAGGCCTTTCCACACCATCCACAATGTTCCCTTTGACCCTAGCATCAGCTCCATGAGCCCTACCTTTGGATGGACGTCCACTCTCATAGACCTTGCCTTGCAGGTGGTTGGAAGTGTGATAAGATGGCTTATGGGATGGTGGCCTCAGTGGTGTCCAGAATATCTGAGTCGTCCCATCCCAGCTCTGAGATCAGCTCTACAGATAGTATTTTTTGTTGTTGTTGTTTTGTTTTGTTTTTGCGGTACGCGGGCCTCTCACTGTTGTGGCCTCTCCCGTTGCGGAGCACAGGCTCCGGACACATAGGCTCAGCGGCCATGGCTCACGGGCCCAGCCACTCCGCAGTATGTGGGATCTTCCTGGACCGGGGCACGAACCCGTGTCCCCTGCATCGGCAGGCAGACTCTCAACCACTGCGCCACCAGGGAAGCCCCGAGATATTCTTCTTTTGATTATTTTTTTCCAACCGTTTAAAAATGTAAAACCTTAGGGAATTCCCTGGCAGTCCAGTGGTTAGGACTCTGCTTTCACTGCTGAGGGCCCGGGTTCAATCCCTGGTCGGGGAATTATGATTTTGTAAGCCGCGGGGTGCAGCCAAAAAAATATTTTTAAATTAAAAAAAAAGAGCAGGGCTTTCCTGGTGGCGCAGTGGTTGAGAGTCTGCCTGCCGATGCAGGGGATACGGGTTCGTGCCCCGGTCCGGGAAGATCCCACATGCCGCGGAGCGGCTGGGCCCGTGAGCCATGGCCGCTGAGCCTGCGCATCTGGAGCCTGTGCTCTGCAACGGGAGAGGCCACAACAGTGAGAGGCCCGCGTACCGCAAACAAAACAAAACAAAACAAACAAACAAAAAAAGAGCAGATCAGTGGGTGCCTGGGGTTGGAGGTGGGACAGGAAATTGACTGCAAGCTGGCAAGAAAGAACTCTGGGGGGTTCACGGGAATGATCTAAAACTGGATGGTGGTGATGATTGCACAGCTCTGTAAATTTGTGAAAAACCATTGACTTGTACACTGGCAATGGGTGGATTTTTTAAATTATTAATTAATTTATTTTTGGCTGTGTTGGGTCTTCGTTGCTGTGTGCAGGCTTTCTGTAGTTGCGACGAGCGAGGGCTACTCTTCGTTGCGGTGCGTGGGCTTCTCATTGCGGTGGCTTCTCTTGTTGTGGACCACGGGCGAGGGCTTCAGTTGTTGCAGCACGCGGACTCAGTAGTTGTGGCACACGGGCTTAGTTGCTCTGCAGCATGTGGGATCTTCCCAGACCAGGACTCGAACCCGTGTCTCCTGCATTGGCAGGCAGATTCTTAATCACTGAGCCACCAGGGAAGTCCCAGTGGGTGGATGTTATAGTCTGTAAATCATACCTTAATGAACCTGTGGAGGAAGAAAGGAAGGAGAGAAAAAAAGTCATAGGTCCTCTTGGGAGTCAACAGCTGCGTGGCGCCCAAAAGCTCTACTAAATTCAGCTTTTGGTGTTTTGGGGAAAATCTGGAGGCAAAGGATTCCCCCCTCCCCCCCGGCCTGAGCAAAAAGACTCTCTAGCTTGGTGCTTTCTCCCTCATGCCGGTGGACTGTGTTTCCCAGACTCACTGCTTTTGTCCTAGAATCTGGGTGCATTCAGGCCCCTCCCCATCATCCCCAGACCGTGCAGAAGGAATTGGGGCACTCCCATCCCAAGGGAGCGCTGTGCAGAGGAAAAGGACCCTGGCTGGGAGTCAGAATCCCTGGACTCAACTCTGAGGGGGAAAAAATATGGCTTTGGGGATTCCCTTCCCCGCCCCATGCCCAGATCCTCAGTTCCTACAGCTGTCAAATGAGAATTTTAAACACTGGGTTTAACAGACATAGGCCCCTTCTAAGTACTTTACAAATATTAACTCATTTAATGCTCACGACAACCCTATGACGTGGGTGCTATTAGTCCCATTTTGTAGCAGGGGAAACTGAGGCACAGGGACTAAGCAAGCTGCCCAAGGTCACAGCCGGCTGGGGGCGGGCGAGATTCTACCTCGTGCCGTCCTGCACCGGACTAGGTGGGTAGGCTTCCCTGTACTGGTGGGGTCTTGAATTTGGGATCCTGTCCGTCCTCCCCCACCAGGATGTAAGCTCTGGGATGGGGGAGCTCGTCTGGTGCACACAGGCATTTAATGAACATTGTGGAATCAAGAAGGGATGAGTGGATATCTTAGGATGGCCACATCCCTTCGTGACCGCCTGCGCCCTCCTGCCGTGCTCTGCTCGGGGAATTCTATTCGTGGTCAAGACGTTTAGTCCCAGTAAACTCGATCCTCGGGGCGAGGGGTGACCCCAAGGAAATCACCAGCTTGGGCTGAGTCAGGACGGAGAAGAATCCGCTCACAGCGGGGCACGGGCGCCACCTGGCGGCGGAGTTCTGCTAAGACAGAGCCGCTGGGAGACCCGGAACGTTTGCTTCGGGTGAAGTGGAATCAACATGTGAAAGGGAGTTGATATCGGGTGTCATTAGTGGGCAGTTGTCTGAAAATCAGTGTATGATGATGGGTGCCATCTACCAGTGGCTTCCAAACTTTTCTGACCGTGACGCACAGTAAGAAATCATTTCACATCAACATGGTTTCCTCAAATACCACCCTGTACTACAGGATGTTTTTTATTCTACTGTATTCCTGTTTTTAAATGTTGGTCAGATCCCCTGATCACGCCTCCAGGGATTCCCCCTCTGACTTCAAGATGAACGGAGCTCAGAGGTGAAGACACTTGTCCAAGTCTACACAGGTTGTATGCGACAGTGCCAGTTTCTGCCTCAGTCCTAAAGCAGAGAAATCACTAAATGCTCCAAATTGCACTGCTATTGAGTACAATTTAATTTAGTCCTTTCTCCATTTTGCCAATAAGATTGAGCTGCACTGGTCTGCTGTTTTCTTATTACTGTATAATGTAAATGAATGACATTCCCGAGCTCAGGCTTAAAAAATGCAAGTCTTCTTATGTTACAAAATGAATCTGAGACAGCAATAAAGAATCTGCACTGAGGTGGCACTCGCAGCATCATTGCCATCACCACCATCACCATCGTCACCACGGTCATCATCGTCATCAGCACATCCCCTTCTCTGTCACCATCAGCATCACTCGCGATCATCATCATCACTGTCACCACCTTCATCCACCATCATTATCGCCATCCCCATTAGGGCCATCGCCGACATCACCACTGTCACCACCGTCACCGCCACAAAAATCACCCCCACTTGAAAGCACGTATCAGCAGCCCACTCTTTTTGTCTCCTAGCTACAGCCTTGGCCCAGCAAGCCTGCGTCCTCCATCCCTCTCTCCACCCTGAGCCGCAGGGGATGTGACTATGACCCCGAGGGTAGTGCTGTCTTACTTGGGAACCAAGAGGACTCTGGGTTTGATGCTCTGACTTTTTTTGGGGGGGGTACGCGGGCCTCTCACTGTTGTGGCCTCTCCCGTTGTGGAGCACAGGCTCCGGACTCGCAGGCTCAGCGGCCATGGCCCACGGGCCCAGCCGCTCCACGGCATGTGGGATCTTCCCGGACCGGGGCACGAACCCGCGTCCCCTGCATCGGCAGGCGGACTCTCAACCACTGCGCCACCAGGGAAGCCCCTCTCTGACTTCTCTTTAAGTGGCCTCAGTTCTATTCTGAGCCTGTTGCCACAAGGTTGACCATCCATATATGGTGAGCCCAGCCCCTGGACCAGGGGATGCTCTGCTCAGTGAAGCTCTAGGACCCTTGAGGTGGCTGAGACTCAGGGTGGGGTGTTTAAGGCTGAATGCCTCCTGCTATAGGGGTTTGAGACCACTTTGGGGAGGGGAGACCTGCGGGTCTGGGTTCTCTGTGCTCATTGTCCTGTCTTAGGAGAGAAGAGGAAGTCCCTCTGGGATGGCAAATAGGGCCGGTGGTCATGACTGCCCCCCTCCAAGATGAGACTTCCCAGGTCCCAAAGGAGAAAGTAACAATGACAGCCTAACTTCCAGAAGTCACATTCTAGGGAGTTGCCATTTCCATCGCCTTCCTGAAATACCCGTTTTTAAATTTCTTGTTCACTGTTATATCCCCAGAGCCTAGTACCCTGTATGGCACATAGTAAGTACTCAATAAATGTTTGTCAAATCAATGGGAAAAGAGATGGAGAGTCCCCCTCCCCTGCAACTGTTAGGGAAGAGATGGGATTCTGCATATCGTTAATTCAAAGGATCTGATTTGATGCGGTGTGAAGGGGAGAAGTTTTACAAAATTATTAACTTTGTACTGTGCACTAAAGAGACTGTGAAAATTAATAATTCATTCCAACATCTCCTGTTCCTTATGAATATTTCTCAGAAGTGATTTCAACAAAAATGTTTTCTAGCATGCCCCAAACTGTAGGAGTTGTGGTCAGGTCCAGTGACTATTCCCTCCAGAAGAAGGCTTTCACCCTGCTGGGTTGTCTTGATCATTTGCTGCCCTGCTTTTAACATCCTGCCTGTAAACTGAATAAATACAGGTAAGCTTTCTCATCAGATCACATGATGGATAGCCCTTTCCCTCACGATGGGAAATTAAATCCCATGACTCTGATGGATTAATTATTTTACAAACAAAACTAGTGAGCCCACGTTTGCACTAAATTAGCAAACGGTGCCAGGCCCACCGATGACTGAACTTCCGGGATGGCTGACAGTAGAAGGTGGCGACCCCTGCTCGCAGCCCCGACACACACAGGCGAGAGTCACTTCCAATTTTGTCCAATTTTTTGAGTCCAATTTTGAAGATTGTTTTGTGTTCTTAAAGCACTCTTATAAAGCCTGTGTGTTGAACTGCATTTGTGAGAACAGAATGTGTTTCAGGTCCCTTATTTTTAATACTTTCTTTCTGTTGTCACTATTTATATTCTTTATATGTCTTGATTAAAGCTAATTAATCAACGACGTGATGGGCAATTTGGGGGCAATTTGGAGTTTTCTTTCCTGTGCAATTTTGAGGTAGCAAGGTTGACATGCTGCTTTCAGTCCCCTCTCTTGAGATATGAAGAATTCCAAAATATAAATTAAAAAATGTTAAAGGTACACACCGAGATTCTGGGGTTGCTTCTTACTGCAGCATAACCCAGCCTATCCTGACTGATACAGTTCCTGGTTCTCAGTAGAGCCTGAGATGTGCAAGTCTCAAAAAAAAAAAAAAAAAAAAAAAGAGCAAATGAATGAATGGCAGGGAATAGGGACAGGGTCATACATTTTCTCCTGGGCCAAAGGTAGAGGAAACAGCCATGTCTTACGCTCACTCACTCACATATATGCTTGTAACCAGGCTGGGGTAAAAATCAGACTCTGACCTTTATTTCCTATGGTCACAGCTCATGCTGACCCTGATGTCTTTGCCCCTATTCTTCCCCCACTGGTCAGTACTGGGGACTCTTGAGGAGGACAAGGAATGAGGAGCTACAGAGACAGGGGCATGAGATGCAAGGAGAGGAGAGGGAGTTAGAAGTGGGGAAGCCGAAACAGGAGGTGGGGGGGATAATCAGAGAGGTCAGAGCAGAGATGGGGAGACAAACATGGAGACGGGACAGAGACACACTGAACGGGAAGCCTAGAGAACAGAAGATTGGGGAACTGAAAGGGAAGGGCAGGTTGGAAACACAGAGGGGGACCAGGCGACCGATGAGGGGGAGCTGATGGGAGGAGATGCAGAGACAGAGTGAAGGGGAATTGCAGACAGGTGTGCAGGCAGTTCACCCAGAGCTGGGTGAGAAAGATGGAGAGGCACAGGGGAAACTGAGAGGCAGAGACCCAGAGAAGGCCCTGCAAGGAGCCAGGGGCAGGGTGGGGGCTGGGTGCCCCTACTAGTTGCTCTGGGAATCTTTGCTGGTGGTGGAGACCCGGCTGCTGCTAGAGGCAGGGCCAGTGCTTGAGACTTGGCCTCTGCTGGACTCGAGGCCTCCACTCGATTCTGACTCAGGGCTTTTTCTCTCCGGGCCCCCAAAGCTCTCGTGGTCTCTGTTGGACCCCAGGTAGCTGCTAGAGTTGGGGGGTGTGACAATCACTCGGCCCGCAGTCGAGCCCTGGCTGGACATAGGTCTCCCGGTGACGGCGCTGGTGGAGCCGAAGGTCGTGTGGCCTGCGCCGGAGCTGGGGTCCCCAAAGGGGACGCGGCCGACATTGGAGCCGGTGGCGCGGCCTCCGCTGGACGCCAGGATGCCGCTAGCCCTGGGGCTCATGAGGGAGCCGGAGACAGCGCTGGGGCTCTTGGGCAGCAGGGGCAGGCCGGAGCTGGCCTGGGTGCTGGAGAGGGTCACGCTCAGGGTGCTGTCCACCTTCGTGACGGCCTCCGCCAGCTGCTTCAGGTGCTGCCGCGTCGCCTGCTCCCGGGCCTCCAGCTGCGGGGGAGGCGAGTTAGGGCCCCAGAGGAGGAAGAACCGCCCCGCAGCCGCGGGCACCCGTCCTCACCGACTTCACCACGTGGCTCAGCAGTTCCTCCTTGCTCAGCGGATAGTCGTCGTTGGCCTCAAAGCCTGGGGGGTCCTCACTAAAGTGGGTGGAAGACAGGAAGGGACGCTACTCCTCGACCTTCAGAAGGCCGATGGCGCCTCATTGCCAGGCCCTGAGACCCTCAGCCGTGCGCCGGGTTCTGAGCGCCCTTCACCTTCGGGTCCACCCAGGGCCCCATCGAATGTCCCTGGAGCCCTTACTCCTTCCGATTCCCCCGAAGTACCCACTTCATCTACTCCCCCGCCCCCGAGCCCCACTCACCCTCCAGTCCCAGGGGCCCGCCCACGCCTGAAAACCCTCCCTTCCCGTGTCTCCTCTGCCCCCGTGGAAGCTCCCTGACCCTTGCCCTCTGGCTCACAGATCGTCAGGGGGCTGAGGTGGGGCCACTTCCTTGGGAAGATCCTCGGGGCTCTGGCCCAGCACCAGGAGGGCTGCGTTAGGTGAGCTGGCAGAGAGGTTGTTCTGGAGGGTGGAGAAGCCAGTGGTCCGCTCAGGCCCGTCTCCAAGGCCCCGGCACCCTGTCCCCACTCCGCACCGTCTGCACCCCAACCTGGGTTTCGAGGAAGGCCTGCACCGTCAAGAGCTCCACCAGCCGCTTCTCGATGACGCCCAGGAAGAGACCTATGTCCCGGTCTCTCATGTGGATCTTGACCCCTAGGAGGTCATTGGCGACGGTTCTGTCACACTGGGCCCTGGTGAGGAGGCGCTGGATATCTGGGGTCAGAGGGGACAGGCCATCATGGATCCGGTGCCCATGGGGGGCCACCCTCTCCTCTCCTCAAGGCCCTGCTGCCCAAGCGAGGCTCAAAGATGCAAAGGGACTTGCCCAAGTTCAGACAGCCAGGCGGGGGGAGGGCATCGCGGTGTGCCCGGCCACCGGACTCCAGATGACAGAGGGCAAAAAGCGAGGGAAGTCCAAGGGAAACGTGACAAGGGCACCTCCACACAGCCAGTCCTCTGCTCACGGCTCGGAACCACCCAGCTTCCACCCAGCCCAGCGAGTGCACGGCTCAGGATGTGCTTCTCCCACAGAAACACACACACGTGCTCCACGGGAGAAAGCAGAGGAAATTCACAGCTGCACCAAGGCTGTGACCCGCTCTCACAATTGGCCCGCTTGTATTTAGTTAACTGGTTATTGTGAATGAAATAAGATGCACCCATGACCTTGACAGAAATCTGCACCCAGCCTGTGGCATCCCTACCACCCTCCCCTGCCTCCCCCACCTGAACTGCAGGCTCGTATTCAGTTTCCTCCGGGGGTCCCTCTCCGAACAGTCCGCAATACCACTCACACTGAGATCAGGCTCATCCCCCAGAGCAGTTCCTCCTCCCAGGTTCTGCATTGCACCCGCACCGGGCCAGACCCCTGGTGCCTCAGCCCTCATCCCCCCATAGCCCCTCAGCCCGACACCTCTGTGCTCCATCTCTCCCTCTCCATCCTCATCCCCCTCCCTCCTATCCACCCCCCTCTCCTGCTCACAACCCTCCCATGGCTCCCCAGCACCCCCAGGAAAAAGCCTCAGCCTGGCATCCGTTTAGGATCTGACCCTCTTCAACTCCCACCCACGCCCTCTCTGCACGAAGAACCTGCCTTCCTTGGATGCACCTCCGAGCCTTGGCCCTGCCTGCTGGGAGCATCCCGTCTCCCCAGTTTTTCGGTTAAATACTCATCCTTCAAAATCAGCCTCAAGCATCATGGCTCCCAGGAGACCTCCCCTGTGACCCCAGCAGAGCCAATGTCATGGGCACAGGGCCCGTGCTGAGAAGGGCCCCACGTTTGGTTTGATGCTGTGCTATTGCCACTTGAAATTCTTGCCAGTTTGTAAACAAGGGGCCCCGCATTTTCATTCTGCAGTGGGCCCCCAAAATCCTGGCCCTGCACTCCACTCTGAGTTAAGGCATACCCTTCCTCCTGCAGAGCCCAAGGTGTCCTCCTTCCCAGCCCCTGGGTTACGAGTATCCAGAGCCCGTGTCAGTCTCTTCCCCGCCCTCCCCCTGCCCGGTCCTCAGCACCTAGCACAGGGCTTGTCACCGCAGTCCCTACAACAGAGGGAGAGAGGGTCTGCCAATACTTGAGCTCCGACCGCGCAGCGCGAGGTGGCCCTCCTGCTTGCTCCCCACCACCGCTGCCACCTCCCAGTCTCTCCCTGTCCCTCATCCCATCTAATTCTCATGCCGACCCTACAACCTAGGCACTGCTATTCCACTTCCGGAGGGGCTCCAACAGAGGAAACCACACACCAAAGTTCACAAATGGTGGAGCTGGGATTCAAACCCAGGGCTGCCTGACTCTCATGGACTCCACACTGGAAGGGTGAATGGATGATGGATGCAGGATAGATGGATGGATGCAGGATGGCTGGATGAAGGCTGGCTGGCTGGCTGGATGCAGAATGATGATGGATGAGTGAATGGATGGTTGGATGGATATAGGATATGGGATATGTTCTGGAGGGTGGAGAAGCCAGTGGAGAAGCCAGTGGAGAAGCCAGATGACAAGGGAGTGCACAGAGTGGTCCGTGGAATGTCTCTGCGTGGCCGGCCCGGGCAGGGCTCTCCGCCTGCTCATCGCATCCTTCCAGATGAAGAAGCCGGGGCGGGTGCTCACCGGTCTTGAGCTTCTCCAGCTGCCCGCGAAACTTCTGGAAGCGGGCCTCCAGGTTCTCGGCCTCCGTGTGCACCTCGTCCACGCGCTGCTGCAACTCGGCCCGCTGCTGCTCCTGCCTCGAGCGGCGGTCCTCCTCGCTGCGGCGCAGGCTCTCCAAGGCCTCCTGCAGCTACAGGGGCAGGGGCGCGACGCTGCGCCCAGCTCGGGAGGGGGCGCCAACGCGGGTGGAGGAGGGGAGGGGGAGGGGCGGGGGCGGGAGCGGGGGAGGGCGGGGGAGGGGGAGGGGCGGGTCTCGCTCACCCCCTTGATCTCCTCCTGCAGATGCCCCAGCTCTGAGTTCTGCTCACTGATGAAACTGAACTCCGCCAAGTTCCGCTCCTCCACTGGGGGCGAGTCGGGAAAGGCAGGGTCCAGAGAGACAGAGACCAGCAAACAGAGACACACACAGAAGGGCAGAGAAAGAGATGTTGAGAAAGGCAACAAAGATACAGAGACAAAGAGAGACAGAGACGGAGAGATATAGGCAAAGAAATAGACACAGGGGACACACAGAGAAACACAGGGCAAGGCAGAGCGACAGAAAGCGATAGCGACCGAGGGAAAGTCACAGAAATGCCGAGAGAGACACAGAGAAACAGGGAAGTGAGGGAGAGAAAACGGTGAAGGTGGGTAAAGAGAGAACATTAGACCCCGGGAGAAAGACAGCAACAGGGACACGGAGATAGGCACACAGAGGTTGGGGGGAAGATTCCCAGGGAGACCCGCAGGCCCAGGAATGAGGGAGGCAGAGGAGGGAGGGAACGGGGAAGGGGAGACGGATGGGGGAGGCGGGAAGGCAGACACGCCAGGGAAACTGGACAGAAAGAAAAAGACGGAGATACACTCAGTGAGAACAGAGAGATGCTGACGGGTGGAGACACACAGAGAAGGAAGGGGTCAGAAGGCCCGAGACGGGGGTAGGAGAGAGGTTGGGGAGATGCGGGGGAGAGAGAGGGGCGGAGGCAGGGCGGACGGGAAGAGGCGAGTAGGGCGGAGCCTGATTCCTGGTCCCTCCAGCGCAGGTGGAGGAGTCCCCAGGGCCGAAGCGGAGGCCCTCGGAGACCGAGACGGAGCACAGTCTGCACTGGTTTCCGGGGGGCTGGGCGCCGTGCTCCTGCCCCCCCTCCTCCCCGCCCCTTCCATCCCCACCCCCTACCCCCAGGGACTCACACTCCAGGTACTTCTCCACCAGCAAGTCCAGGTCGCTCTCCCCGGTCAGCTGGAACAGTTTCTTCAGGGCGTCCTCGTAGCTCAGCACCAGCTTCTCATAGGAGGTCTTCCGGAGGCCTTCGGCCACCGCCCGGGCTGGGGGGTGAGGCGTCAGTGATGTCGGCGTCCGGGGCGGCCACCAGGGCGGAGGGGCCTGGCTGGGCACGCTGGTGGGGAGGGGCAACAACACCACAGCCGCGCAGACCCCGCCCCTCCAGCGCCGCCCTCCGGCCGGCCCCGCCCCGCGGCGAGACCAGGAGCGAGCCGCTCCGCCCCTCCCCTGGCCCGGCCTGCTGCAGGCAGAGGTGGCGGCCCCAGCCTCACCCCGTTGCTCGCGCTTCTCCACGACGGCGGGATCCGGCTGCCGATCGACGTTCTTGAGTTTGAGGAAGCGGCGCAGCTGCTCCAACTGCGCGATCTGCCGCTCCAAGCTCTGCACCTTCGTGTCGTTCTGGGCCACCTCCTTCTCCGCCGTCTCCCGCAGCGCGCCTAACTTGGTCTTCGTCTTCTCCCTGGGAGGGGTGGGGAGTTAGACCCGGGTCAGGGAGATCGGAGGTTGGATTTGGGTTCAGACTGGGGCCCAGGGAGGGGCGGGGTCAGCCTGGGGTTGGAGGGTGAGTGGGGCAGGGTCAGTCTTGAGTCACAGGGATGCGCGGGGTCATCCTGGGGCTGGGGGGGTGGATGGGGTACAGTCAGCCGGGGGTCTCAGGGACGGGTGAGGTCAGCCTGGAGTCACAGGGATGGGGCAGCATCAGGTTGCCGTTACCCTGCAGTCACAAAAGGCAGAAGATTGTCTAGGTTCCTAGAGGTGGGTCAGGATGGGGTTATGGGGCAGAGTCGGGGGCTCACTCACTGAGACTCCTCTGGCCTGCTTGGCCGAAGGTGGAGCTTTTAAGCTTTTAAACGTAGTGCAGCCAACTGTAAACTCAAGAGTGCCCCAAGCCTACTTCACAGGTCATAGGATCAAAGGTCAGAGGGTTGTTAAGTTGGGAGAACAGCAGGTCAGTCGCCTCAGGTCCCTGCCCGTGGACCATTCTAGCTCCCCTTTCCGCACCTTTGCCAACCTTGGTTGCCTCGACTCAGGGCACTAGCTTCTTACTCTGTTTAAATTCCTCTGAGGCTTACTCAGGTCAGTCCTCCTTGGTGGGAGTCCTCTCCTGGCACCCAGCAGCCCTGGCCCCCGGCGACCCCTCTAGCAGCCCCTCAGGGATTAGGACTCAGAGTTCTTTCTGTGCCTTGGGCTTCAGGCCAACAGAAGGGCCAGGAAGAGGGAACCCAACTTCCCAAGAGCCTGGCCCCGCAGGAGATGCTCTAAAGCAGCATGCCATAAGTCCCCACAGCAGCCCATGAGGTAGATACCATTACTGTTGCCATGTCACAGTAGAGGAAACTGAGGCTCAGAGAGGGGAAGTGACCTGCCCAGGTCAGCCAGCAAGGAAGCACTGGAGACACTGGCTGCTCTGACAGAAGTGTTGGTCCTGACAGCTGCCCCCTGCCTTCTAATGGAAGCCACCCTATCTTCGCACCCAGCTAGGCTGCCCACTGCAGTCAACTGGAGGAGTGTTGGCAGAGGCTAGATCCTGGTGATGCAAAGACAGGCCAGCAGGCCATCACTTGTGGGATGTGGCAGAAAAGATGAGCGGGGCCAGATTCTCTCCTCAGAATTTGAATTGGGAAATGTTAAGAAGGGGACAGCGGGAAGCCGAAGCTAAAAGGATGTATAGAGAGAAGCCACAAAAGGTCATGTTATGAAGGCCAAGTTAGGAAGAAGCCAGAGCTATGCGTGAACAGAAGCCATGAGTCAAGGCTCTGAAGAGGTCATGGAGGACCACAGGTAACAAATTACAGAATCAGCCATAAAAAGGCATGACGTACTGAGAGATGCTACAACGTGGGTGAACCTTGAAAGCATTGCACTGAGTGAAAGGAACCAGATACAAAAGGACACGTTGTATGATTCCATTTGCATGAAACAGAAAGGTAAATTTACGGAAAGGCAGATGTATATCGTCGAGACAGGAAGGAGACTAGTGGTTGCCAGGACGCTGGGGAAAAGGGAAAGAGAGAAGAACTGCTTAATGGTTACAGGTCTCCTTTGGGGGTGATGAAAACAGAAGTGATGATTGGACAACATTATCAATGTACTAAATGCCACTGAATGGTACATTTTAAAATGGTGAATTTTGGGACTTCCCTGGTGGCGCAATGGTTAGGAATCCGCCAGCCAATGCAGGGGACACGGGTTCAAGCCCTGGTCCAGGAAGATGCCGCATGCTGCAGAGCAACTAAGCTCGTGTGCCACAACTACTGAGCCTGCGCTCTAGAGCTCGCACGGCACAGCTACTGAAGCCCGTGCGCCTAAAGCCCATGCTCCACAACAAGAGAAGCCACCGCATTGAGAAGCCTGCGCACCGCAATGAGGAGTAGCCCCCGCTCGCCACAACTAGAGAAAGCCCGCGCAGCAAAGAAGACCCAATGCAGCCAAAATTAGATAAATAAATAAATAAATAAATAAATAATTTAAAGGTGCATTTTATGTGCATCTTAACTCAAAGGAAGGAAGGAAGAAGGAAAGAAAGACAGAAGAAGGGAAGGAAAGACGGAAAGAGAGAGAGGAAGAAGGAAGGAAAGAAGGAAGGGAGGGAGGGAGGAAGGGGAAGGGAAGGGAAGAGAGAGAGAAAGAAAAGAAAGAAAGAAAGAAAGGAGGAAGGACGGAAAGAAAGAAAGAAAAGAAAGGAGGAGGGCTTCCCTGGTGGCGCAGTGGTTGAGAGTCCGCCTGCTGATGCAGGGGACACGGGTTCGTGTCCCGGTCCGGGAAGATCCCACATGCCGTGGAGCGGCTGGGCCCGTGAGCCATGGCCGCTGAGCCTGCGCGTCCGGAGCCTGTGCTCCGCAATGGGAGAGGCCACAACAGTGAGATGCCCGCGTACCGCAAAAAAAAAAAAAAGAAAGAAAGGAGGAACAAAGAAAGAAAGATCACAGAAACCATAAGGTAGATTTGGACTATAACCAATGTCATGAGGAATCATGAACCATGATAAGCAGAAGTCATGTGGTAGAAACAAGACACTGAATAGAAGGTAAGAAACCACTTGGAGCAAGAGAACAGGGCTGAAGCTCAGCGAGGAGCAGAGATGGGATAAGAGAGAGAGCATGGAACCCAGGAGAGCCCCGAGGCAGAGAGAGGCGTCCGTGAGCAGAGCAGCTGGGGCTTCTAGACTCCCCACAGCATGATCCTGTATCTGAAGGTGGCTTGAGAGAATCTCTGTCCCTTTCAACCAGTACTGACAAATATCAATCTAATTACAGTCATTCACTGATGCTTCCTACATCCTGGCCCCCTGCTATGTGCACTTACTTAAGTCTCTATTTTTTTTTTAATATTTGTTTATTTTTGCCGGCGTTGGGCCTTAGGTGCAGCACACGGGCTTCTCTCTAGCTGTG
Source organism: Mesoplodon mirus (assembly GCF_964341445.2). Lineage (NCBI taxonomy): Eukaryota > Metazoa > Chordata > Mammalia > Artiodactyla > Ziphiidae > Mesoplodon > Mesoplodon mirus. Next base: position 57,827,010 of record NC_138995.1, read on the forward strand.
GTGCTCGGGCTTAGTTGCCCCGAGGCATGTGGGATCTTAGTTCCTCGACCAGAGATCGAACCCGCGTCCCCTGCATTGGGAGGCAGATTCTCAACTACTGGACCACCCGGGAAGTCCCTTACGTCTCTTTATTTATTTATTTGGCCACGCCCTGTGGCTTCTGGGATCTCAGTGCCCGGACCAGGGATTGAACCTGGGCCATGGCAGTGAAAGTGCAGAATCCTAACCATTGGACCGCCAGGGAATTCCCCTTAAGCCTTTCTACATCCCTATGTGCTACATGCCATTAACAGACTGGGGCTAAAGAGGTTGATTCATACACCCAAGGAGAGGGACCTTGCCCGAGAAGCTGGGAAATCAGTGGAGGGGGGAGAGAAAGGGGCACCTTAAAAAAAAAAAAAAAAAAAAAAAAAAGGATGTTCTGACAATCTATTTCTTGAGTTTGGAACCTTCCCACCACTTCCTTAAGAAAATGCATGGACTGAGTCATCTAGGATGCCTCCAGGGGTCCTACCTGATGGTGTAGGCAGAGGTGCAGGAGACCATAAGGGTCCTGACCGTGTCCTGCAGGAGATGCATCTCCTGCCAAGAGAACAAAACAGATGCCACTTCTAACACCCTCATCACTGGAGGACCCTCCTTTAAGCCCCACGTTTCCCCAATAAGAAGTGAGGCTCCTGGGCCTTAGACACTTGGACCTTCCTAATTAGCAGCAATCGGTGAAAGGGATTTTAAACAGGTACCAAGTGAAAGGAAAGCCAGATTGATGAGCAGGAATGCAGTGAAACGTTGGGCTGCCCTGGTGGCGCAGTGGTTAAGAATCTGCCTGCCAATGCAGGGAACACAGGTTCGAGCCCTGGTCCAGGAAAATCTCACATGCTGCGGGGCAACTAGCCCATGCACCACAACTACTGAGCCTGTGCTCTAGAGCCCACGAGCCACAACTACTGAGCCCGTGCGCCTAGAGCCTGTGCTCTGCAACAAGAGAAGCCACTGCAACGAGAAGCCCACGCACGGCAAAGAAGAGGAGCCCCCACTCGCCGCAACTAGAGAAAGCCCGCGCGAAGCAACAAAGACCCAACACAGCCAAAAATAAATAATAAATAAATAAATAAATAAGGAATGCAGTGAAACATCCAACCCAGAATATTCCTAAGAGTGCTGACCTAACTTTGTGGTGGGGGTCAGAAATGTGTGTGAATTTCATGATTGTGACCACGCTAATCTGTTTTCTAGTTCTATGGAAGTGTCTTTGCAGAGTTATGCGTAAAAAGGGTTATTTCAGGAGAAAGACAAGAGGAAAGTATACATATATTTTTATACATATACATAATGTGTATATATGTATTAATGTATATAAACATATATACACACATACACATACATATACATATATGTGTGTATATATTAATGTAATACACACATACATATATATGTATGTATAAATACATGTGCATGCGTATGTGTGCACGTGCACACACACAACACACAAACACATACACTTTTGTAACAAGAAACCTAGGATGGATAACCAGAAACTATGGGGGCTGAATGGGAACGAAGTGGAAGAGATGGTGAGGAAATGATGTTTCTGTGGCTTACCTTTTGGCATAGTTTTGATTTGGGAACCCTTGTCAATGGTTTACATATTCATAAGGAAAATTAACTCAACAAGGATAGGGGAGAGAACTAAAACCAAATACAAACAGAAGCAAGTGAACCTAACTGTATTTCAAACAAAGAACAGAACCACAAAGAAGACCAAAAAAATAGGAACGAATCCCAGTGACTTCTGAATACAATAATGTGAGATAGATAAATAGATAGATAGATACCCATGCCCTCAGAGAACAAAACAATCTGCAAACAAATCTTGAACGCTCAGGTTCAGGGGGTGTTAGTACAGCTATAGCAATTCTGAACCTCTCTTATGTGTTTTGTAGGATTGAACAAGTGAGTACGTATATAAACGCTGTTGGGGGCCAAGGTTCCCACTGTGGGGAAGAAAAAGATAAAATAGGGAAGGTTCAAGAATAACCCAGTGGTGATGGATTGGAATGAGAGGCACCGACATGAACTCACAATTTTAAAATATGTGCGTGGGGGGCTTCCCTGGTGGCACAGTGGTTGAGAGTCTGCCTGCCGATGCAGGGGACACGGGTTCGTGCCCCGGTCTGGGAAGATCCCACATGCCGCGGAGCGGCTGGGCCCGTGAGCCATGGCCGCTGAGCCTGCGCGTCCGGAGCCTGTGCTCCGCAACGGGAGAGGCCACAACGGTGAGACGCCCTCGTACCGCAAAAAAAAAAAAAAAAAAAAAATGTGCGTGTGTTTCCTAGCTCTCTCCAGAGAAAGGGCGTCAAGGCAGGGACACCCCAGTAGCAGCGAGGACTCCTAGTCCCTGTAATTTGGTTTCTCAGCACCAAGAGAAGAAGAAGCAGGACTCCCCACTAGGAAGAACCAGGACTCCATGGAGAAATGCTAACTTGAGAGTTAAGGCTGATCAAGTACAAGAAAATCTGGACTATCTTCCTGTGCCAGAAAGTAAGGAAGTGTTCAAAAAAAAAAAAAAAAAAAAAAGATGGGCTTGTCAAAAGGACAGAGAAGCCAGCTTGAGGGGGCTCCCACCAGCCAAATCTGAGACAATCTGAACATCATGATGAGCTCTATGGATTATAACCCATAGAATAAAGTAAGAATACATGAATGCTTACTGATAACCCATAAATATACTTAAGAAGTTCTTCCTTAAGTAAAGTGCCATCTTATAAATGAAGAAGAAATTAGAGAGAAGAATCACCATTTGGTAGCCATTACAATAGTAATTATGCAGGCAAAAATCATTAAGGGATGCTAGAACAATTGGGTGAAAATGTATCAGGGAACAGGATATTTACATAGTCTCAAAGAACCTCCCTGGACTCAGTCATTACAAAGAGGAAAACTCTATGTTGGAGAAACCTGGCTGAGCAAGCAATCAAGGTCAACGTTACTAGTTATGGGACAAACTTACATTACGTGCCTACTGATATAATGCCCGCAAATGACACAATACCACCTCTGTGATATTCCATCAAAAATGCACAACTTGAATCTAATCATGGAGAAAGATCAGATAAATCCACATTGAGGGACGTCGCACAGCACAACTGGCCTGGATGCTTCCAAAATGTCAAAGTCATGGAGACAAAGAAGGGCCGAGGGGGACTTCCCTAGTGGCGCAGTGGTTAGGAACCCGCCTGCCAATGCAGGGGACACGGGTTTGATCTCTGGTCTGGGAAGATCCCACACGCCGCGGAGCAACTAAGCCAGCAACCCACAACTACTGAGCCTGTGCGCCACAACTACTGAAGCCTGCGTGCCTAGAGCCCATGCTCCACAACAAGAGAACCCACCACAATGAGAAGCCTGCACGCTGCAACGAAGACCCAATGCAGCCAAAAAAAAAAAAAAAAAAAAAAAAAAAGGGCCGAGAGACTGTTCCAGATGAATGAGGCCAGGACAACCAAATGCAATGTGGGATCCTGGCCCAGAGCCTGGAGCAGGATAATTAAATTAGCTATAAAAGACATTGTTGGAACAATCATGAACTTTAAATATGGGCTACTTAGAATTGTAACAATCTTCAGTGCCCTTGGGTAAGGGCACTTTGTTTATATAAGAAAATGGTCTTGTGCTTAGGAAATACACACTGAAGTTCTTAGGACCGTAATGTCTGCATCGTACTCTCAAATAGTTCAGCAGTTGTGATAATAAATTATTTTCAGCAAAACTAATTACACACACACAGAGACAGAGAGAGAGTAAATTTGGCAAATTATCAATCTTGGTGAAGGATATATAGTTCTTTGTACTATTCCTGCACCTTTTCTGCAAATTTGAAATTATTTCAAAGTAAAACTTAAAGAAAGAGAGAGGGAGAGAATAAAGGAAGGAAGGGAGGTGGACGGAGGGAGGGAGGATTCTTCAAAGGACTTCAAAGGTTATTGAGAAACCCACGGAATGTAAATGGTCCTGCCTGCGCCTTGGTTGCCCTGGGTGATAATACTCAAAGTGACATCTCTGCTTTCTGCAAATCTCTATGAGGCTGCTTTCTTTGCTGGGGGCAGCCCGGAACATTCTCAGGTTTCCATTCCCTCCGGACTAAAGTAAACCTATGGCTCCGGGTGATTCCGTACTTGAGGCCTGAGTGTTGGAGAAAGTAGGGTGACTCTTGCATCCTCCCCTCCACTCCAGCTGGGCCAAGGGGTCCTGGGCTTCAGGGCCACTGACCTTCTGCAGCTTGCGGTCCACATTCAGAGAGCGGTTCCTCTCGATCTGCAGGAGGTCCAGCTCCTCCCTCAGGGTTGCATTCCGAACCAGCTGGTTGTCAAAGCGACAGGTGACCTGGGATGGGGGGTGGGGGGCGCGGTGCAGGAGAGGATGCCAAGAGTCTGTCTGAGGCCTGGCCTTCCTCCCTCTTCCACTCTCAGCTGAGAAGGGGGCACTTGTCAGGCAGGGGGCCCATTCCCAATTTGGGGGCTCTGAGAGCATCGCCACCCGCCCAAGACCCAAGCATCAGTCTCCTTTCCTGGGGGACCCTCCACCCCTCCAGGATCTTGTCTCCTAATCCCACTTAGGGAACCCACTATTTTAGGCCACTCTGCATTCAGGAATCTGGTCCACCGTTTCTGAAACTTGACTCCCATGCTCAGTTCTTCCCCCAAGAGTTCAGGTCGGGAGACAGCCAAGAGGCTGACCCTCACCCTGTCCAACTGGTCTTCAAGGATCTTGATCCTTCGCTGGTTCTTAACCTTCTGATCCAGGATGCATCCCGGGGCCTTGACATCCTTACAATGGGCAAAGATCCGGCTCTCCCATTCCTGAATCTGGAAGAAAGAACATGGTGCCTATTTGTTGACTGAATGTGGGAGAGACTGAGGGAATGAGGGAGATGAGGGGGAGGATGACTGGCTGAGTGTGGTTGACAGTTGCGGTCCTCGTGGCCCCAGCCATCTGCTGTACCCCTCTTCTGAGGTGACTACCCAAACTTCCATGTGGATCTGACTTCCAACCATAACGAGCTGCCCTGCCGGCCACATGACCCAGGTCCAAACAATCCATTTAGAGATGGACGTGTGACCCAAGCTGAGCCAGCCTGAATCCTTTCCTGGTATTTTGGGAGAAATGTGTGATCTGGATTGATGGGATGCCACACACAGTAGACAAAGTGGAGACAAGAGCCTGAGAGTGAGACAGGCTGGGACCTGGGACACTTTGCTGCAGTGCCTGCACCTGGACAAACGTCTCCTCGGGCAACAAAAAACAAAGGAACTATAAGGGACTAAAAATAACTGCGTGCATGCGCAGTTAGGGCAAATTCTGGACAAGAATGTACAAAAAGACCAAAAAACCCAGCTGCCACTCCTGAAGAGTCAGGAGCAAAAACAGGGGCTCGGGAGCAAAAGCAAGGTACCACGCGTGCCCCCTGCAGTACACCACCAGAGGGGTGGGCAAAACACCTAAGCCACTGCTCTGGCCCAACCTGTGGACACACCCCTACCGTCACCCCATAGAAGGGACAAGCTCGCCCCACCTCTGGGAGCAAGCAAGGGAACCTGTTACTTGTTTTCGCTCCCTGCTGCTGCAGCAAGGGCCCCAGTAAAGGCCTGCCTGAATTTCTTGTCTGGCCTCTAATCAATTTCTATTGACTGGGGAAGGACAAGAATCCTGGTCAATACCAAGAGGAGGGGAGGATGAGCCCTGATGCCTGAAAGCAACTTCCAACCTGCCCTTCTCACTCCCGTATTCATCTTGACTTGTTTGGGGTATGCTGTCTTCCCAACTAGATTGGAAACTCCACGAGGGCAGATTTTTATCTTTTCTGTGCTTGACACAGAGTTGGCATGCAACAGAACATGCAGACTAAATGAATAAATGAATTGCTTGATGCTGTGTTTCCCAATTTGTGCACCACTATGGGTTGAATTGAGTCCCCTGTAAATCCGTATGTTGAAGTGCTAGTCCCCAGAACCTCAGAATGTGACCTTATTTGGAGACAGGGTTTTTACAGAAGTAATCAAGTTAAAATGAGGTCACTGGGTTGGGCCCTAATTCTACACGACTGGCGTCTTTATAAAAAAGGGGAGGGGCTTCCCTGGTGGCGCAGTGGTTGAGAGTCCGCCTGCCGATGCAGGGGACGCGGGTTCGTGCCCCTGTCCGGGAGGATCCCACATGCCGCGGAGCGGCTGGGCCCGTGAGCCATGGCCGCTGGGCCTGCGTGTCCAGAGCCTGTGCTCCGCAACGGGAGAGGCCACAACAGTGAGAGGCCCGCGTAATGCAAAAAAAAAAAAAAAAAAAAAGGGGAAATTTGCACACACGGACATGCCAACAGGGAGAATGCCAGATGAAGATGAAGGCAGATGTGGAATCTTAAAAATATAACAAATTAGTGAAAATAACAAAAAGAAGCAGACTCACAGATATAGAGAACAAACTAGTGGTTACCAGTGCAGGGGGAGAGGTAATATAGGGGTGGGGAGTGGGGGGTACAAACTATTGGGTGTGAAATAGGCTATAAGGATGTATTGTACAACACAGGGGATAGAGCCAATATTTTGTAATAACTGTAAGTTGAGTATAACCTTTAAAATTGTATTACAATTTTTTTTTTTTTTTTTTTTTGGCGGTACGCAGGCCTCTCACTGTTGTGGCCTCTCCCGTTGCGGAGCACAAGCGCTGGACGCGCAGGCTCAGCGGCCATGGCTCACGGGCCCAGCCGCTCCACAGCATGTGGGATCTTCCCAGACCGGGGCATGAACCCGTGTCCCCTGCATCGGCAGGCGGACTCTCAACCACTGGACCACCAGGGAAGCCCACAGAATTTTTTAAAAGGAATAAAAGATGAAGGCAGAGATTGGAGTGATGCTTCTACACACAAAGGAATGCCAAAGATTGCCAGCAAACCACCAGAAGTTAGGCAAGATGCACAGAACAGATTCTCACAGCCCTTAAAAGGAACCAACCCTGCCGACATCATGCTTTTGGACTTCTGGCCTCCAGAACTGTGTGACAATAAATTTCTGTAGTATAAGCCACCCAAGGAAACCAATACATGCGCCAAGGCACCCCAGAGCATTGCAGCAAACTCAAAGGGGCAACCACAGGGATATTTTAAAGTTTGAGGGAGACACATTGACAGTGGTCAGGCACCACATGAACCTGGAGCTCAAGGTAGTTCCCAGGTTCAACGTGAGACGGTGCTACATTCCTTTTGATGACGTCCCATCTTTCTTTGTTGTTGTTGTTTTGTTTTGTTTTGTTTTTTGGGTTTTTTTTTTAACCATGCCACATAGCATACGGGATTTTAATTCCCCGACCAAGGATTGAACCAGTGCCCCTTGCAGTGGAGGCGCAGAGTTGTAACCACTGGACCACCAGGGAAGTCCAATGTCACATCTTTCTTTCTTCTTTTTTTTTTTTAATATTTATTTAGGCTGCCCCGGGTCAGTTTCAGCACGCGGGATCTTCGCAGTGGCATGTTTTTAGTTGCGAGATGTGGACTCTTAGTTGCAGCATGCGTTGTGGGATCTAGTTCCCCGACCAGGGTTCGAACCCAGCCCCCCTGCATTGGGAGTGCGGAGTCTTACCCACTGAACCACCAGGGAAGTCCAATGTCACATCTTTCTGAAACTGAGTTTTTAGCAGTTGCTGTGATAAAAATCAAACACCCCAAAACGGTACCATTGTGGGAAACTAAGCAAAGCGTACAAGGGCTCTCTCTGTATCATTTCTTCAAACCACAGGTGACTCTACAGTTACCCCAGTAAAAGTTTCAATTAAAAAAAAAAGCAAGTACTGCACAGAAATCAGTGTGGAATGAGAGTGGTGAGTCCACTCTGACTCCAAGATCTGAAAAGTTGCGAAGTGGCCAATGGGCACAAACGTGCCACGGGTAACTGTGGTTTTGAAGAACGAAACACAATTTTTTTCAATTTATGTCTATTATTTTCTCAAATGGTTTCTAGGTTGTCAGCATGCAGACATTTATTGGGTTGTTTGGTCCAAACTGCTATAACAGAGATGTCAGCAGTGCAATATTGGGGCCCCCTTGGATAGCTCTTGAGAGCTGATTGTTACATTTTCAGGAATTACATGAGTTAAATCGTTGGTAGTTTGAAATTGACCATCATATTAGTTTTCCATTTCTGCAGAAAAATTACAGTCGCCCTTCAGTATCCACAGGGGATTAGTTCCAGGACTCCCCTCAGATACCAAAATCCAAAGATGCTCAAGTCCCTTGTATAAAATGGCATAGTGGGAGAGGCCACAAGAGTGAGAGGCCCACGTACCGCAAAAAAAAAAAGGGTAGCTCCCGCTCGCCACAACTAGAGAAAGCCCATGTGCAGCAACGAAGACCCAACACAGCTAAAAATATATAAATAAATAAATAGCGTAACCTCATCAAGGGAGGGACAACCCATCACCTGTGCCAAATTCTGCCGTCATGAGTTCTGCTGCCACTGAAGGGGAGGGGATTCTATAAGGGTGTGACTCACTGGGGGTCATGATAGGGTATATTCACCTCAGCCTAGATGAGAACATTGACGTTATGAAAATCAGAAAATGCTCATTGTAAATCAACTATACTTAATATAAAATTATTTGAAAAAGAAAAGAAAATGCTACAAATCAGGGTGCTTTCCCCCACTAATTGCTGGTTTCCCAGTGCACCCCTGTTAGACATTTCTTTGGGGGCTAAAAAATTTACTAAGAAATTAAGGGCTCCAGGAACAAAGAAAGTTTAGGTGAGATAGGCTGGGACCTGGGACCCTTTACTAGAGTGCTTGTACTTGGACCTGGACAAACGTCTCCTCCAGCAACAGAATACAAAGAAACTATAAGGGACTAAAAATAACTGCGTGCATGTACCATCAGTGGGGCAATTATGAACAATAAGACAAAAAATGGCCACAAACCAACTGCCACTTCTGAGGTGCTGGGAGAAAAAGCAGGGTACAGCTCATGATGCCCGTACACAGCACGACCAAGGGGGTGGGCAGACCGCCTAAGCTTCGCCTCCTGCCCAACCTACCCATTCACCCTACCCTCACTCCACCCTTCGGGGAGCAAGCAAGGGAACCTGTCACTTGTTTTCGCTCCCTCATCGCAGCAAAGCCTTGCCTGAATTCCTGGTCTGGCCTCTTATCAATTTCTATCGATTAAAGGGTCCAGTCTTGAGAATTCCCTGGCGGTCCAGTGGTTAGGACTCAGTACTTTCACTGCCGTGGCCTGGGTTCAATCCTTGGTCGGGGAACTAAGATCCCGCAAGCCGCGTGGCACGGCTTAAACAAAAAAGCAAACAGATAATATGCATTTTAAAAAATAAATAAATAATGAAGATTCCAATATTTGGCCACTGAAAAAGCTTGTGCAGTGTTGGGGGAAAAAAAGAGTCCAAGGATCCGAGTCAATAACATAGGTAGGGCTTCCCTGGTGGCGCAGTGGTTGAGAGTCCACCTGCCGATGCAGGGGACACAGGTTCGTGCCCCGGTCCGGGAAGATCCCACATGCCACGGAGCAGCTGGGCCCGTGGTGAGCCATGGCCGCTGAGCCTGCGCGTCCGGAGCCTGTGCTCCGCAACGGGAGAGGCCACAACAGTGAGAGGCCCGCGTACCCCAAAAACAAAACAAACAAACAAAAAATAATAACATAGGTAGTTCAAGAAATTCTTCCCAAGATTAGAAAACATTCTCCTTCAATTTTTAAAAGTATTCAAATTCTGGTCTTTCCATTTAAGTATGTAATCTAACTAGACTTGATGTTTTCAGATGATGTGAGGTAGGAAATTTTTTTCTCAGCTTTGTTGAGGTATAAATGACACAATAAAACTGCACATATTTAAAGCAGACAATTTGGTAAGTTTGACATAATCGTAGGAGTGACATACCAATCACCCCCAAAGTCTCCTCTTTGTCATTCCCCCTGCCACTTCCTTCCTGCAGCCCCCACTCCCATGCAGTAACCCAGTTAGGCCAGTTTGCATTTTCTAGAGCTTTAGATTAATGGGATCACATAGTATATACTCTAGTTTTGAGGGGAGGGGTTTGGCTTCTTTCACTCATAACAATTATTTTGAGATTCATCCAAGTCTTTGGGTATATCAATAGCCCATTCCTTTTTTTTCTTTAAATTTATTTTATTTATTTATTTTTGGCTGCGTTGGGTCTTCGTCGCTGCACACGGGCTTTCTCTAGTTGTGGCGAGCAAGGGCTACTCTTTGTTGAGGTGCACGGGCTTCTCATTGCGGTGGCTTCTCTTGTTGCAGAGCACGGGCTCTAGGCGCGCGGGCTTCAGTAGTTGCGGCATGTGGGCTCAGTAGTTGTGGCTCATGGGCTCTAGAATGCAGGCCCAGTAGTTGTGGTGCATGGGCTTAGTTGCTCCGTAGAGTGTGGGATCTTCCCGGACCAGGGCTCAAACCCGTGTCCCCTGCCCTGGCAGGCAGATTCTTAACCACTACACCACCAGGGAAGCCCTAGCCCATTCCTTTTGATTGCTGAGTAGTATTCCACTGTATGGATGTACCACAATTTGTTTATCCATTCACCTGTTGGTGGACATTTGGGTTGTTTCTGTTTTGAATTTTACAAATAAAACTGTTATGAATATTCACATACAATTTGCTGTAGGAACATGAGCTTTCTTTTTCCTAGGGTAAATACTTAGGAGTGGAAATGGCTGAATCATACGGTAGGTGGATGTTTAGTTCTTTAGAAACTGCCAAACTATTTTCCAAATTGGTTGTCCCATTTACATTCCCACCAGCAGGGTGTGAAAGTTCCAGTTTCTCCACATCCTCACCAACAGTTGGTAAGGTCAGTCTTTTAAATTTTAGCCATTCTAATAAGTGTGTAGAAGTAGCTTGTGATTTTAATTTGCATTCCCCTAATGACTAATATTTCTACGTGCTTGCTTCCACCTTATATATATTTGGTGAAGTGTGTGTTCAAGTCTTTTCGCCCATTTTTCCTATTAGGTCGTCTGTTTTCTTTTTTTTTTTTTTTTTTTTCTGTACGTGGGCCTCTCACTGTCGCGGCCTCTCCCGTTGCGGAGCACAGGCTCCGGACGCACAGGCTCAGCGGCCATGGCTCACGGGCCCAGCCGCCCCGCGGCATATGGGATCCTCCCAGACCGGGGCACGAACCCGTATCCCCTGCATCGGCAGGCGGACTCTCAACCACTGCGCCACCAGGGAGGCCCTAGGTCGTCTGTTTTCTTATTGAGTTTAAAACTACTTAATATATTCTGGATATAAGTTCTTTGTCAGGTACTGGCTTTGCAAATATTTTCTCCCCATGTAAGACTTGTCTTTTCATTCTCTGAACAGAACCTTTTAAGGAGGAGAAGTTTTAAAATTTTATGAAATCCAATTTATCAATTTTTCCTTCTATGGATCATGCTTTTGGTGTTGCATCTAAGAAATCTTTGCCTAACCCAAGCTCACAAAGATTTTCCCCTACACTTCTTTCTAGAAGTTTTATAGTTTTAGGTTTTACATTTACGTCTATGATGGGTAACATCTTTTTTTCCTTAAAAAAATGTTATTGTGCACAGAAAAGTGCATAGATCACATACGTACAGTTTATTATATATTTTAAAAGTGAACATCCCTGAACCACCGCCCAGGTCAAGAAATAGAATACTGACAGCAATCTAATCACTACCATCTTCCCCTCCACAGAGGTACCACTCTCCTGTCTGTGTTAGTTTCCACTGCTGCTGTAACAAAATACCACAAATTTACTGCCTTAAAACAAAACAAATTTATTATCTTACAGTTCTGGAGATCAGAAGTCGGAAATCAGTCTTACTGGGTTAAAAATCAAGGTGTCAGCTGGGCTGTATTTCTCCTGAAGCCTCCAGGGGAGAATTCATTCCTTGCCTTTTCCAGTTTCTAGAGGTTGGATTCCTTGGCTTACGGCCACTCCAACCTCTGCTTCTGTTGTTACAACTCCTCTCTCCATAATCACATCGTCTCCTCTGACTCTGACCTTCCTGTCTCTCTCTTATAAGGACCCTTGTGAGTAAATTGGGCCCATTCAGATAATCCAGGATAACCTACCCAACTCAAAATCTGCAATCACATCTGCAACGTCTCTTGCCATGTAAACTAACATAGTCACAGGGTCCAGAGATGATGACATGGACATCTTCGGGGAGTCATTATTCTGTTTGCCATACTTCCTTAACTGAAATTCTTTATAGTTTTATCACCCAGGCATAAACCCCCTAAACAAAAGTTTGGCTTGGCCTGGTTTTGAATTTTATGTAAATGAAATAATGCTGTCTGTATATTTTATGCCTTGCTTCCTTCAAATGTTTGTGCGATTCATCCACAAACATTTAATTGTAATTTTTTATTGTTGTATACTATGTCATTATAAGAATATACTACATGGGGCTTCCATGGTGGTCCAGTGGTAGGACTCCGGGCTCCTAATGCAGGGGGCCCAGGTTCGATCACTGGTGAGGGAACTAGATCCCGCAGGCAGGCCGCAACTAAGAGTCCACATGCCACAACTAAAAAAAGATCCTGCATGCTGCAACTAAGACCCGGCTCAGCGAAAATAAATAAATAAATATTTTTTAAAAAGAGAATATACTACAATTTATTCATTCAAATATTCATGAACATTTGTGTTATTTCCAATTTGGAGCTAGATGATATGAATAATGCATCTATCAACATTGTTTTCATGAGTCCTGTTTCCAGGGTATAGACTCAGAAGTGGAATTGTTGGGTGGGAGATGGGTTACTGACAAATCTAAACCATTTTCTACTGGGAAATGACTTTGGTTTACTTCCTTCTAACACCATTTCCATGGAAACATACTGGGCTAATGTAAATACGGCATGCCAGCTGTGTTCCCAGGCAACAATGCTGATTACAAAAATGGCCCCTGATTGGTGAACTATATCAGATTGGAAGGATTATGAGTGGACTCATAGACCCCAAAGGCCTACATGACCAGGACTAAATAGAAAACTGGTTTCTCTGTGGGGTGTTTCTTACAATGGAATACGTTCCTCGTGGGGTCTTAGAAGCTGCCCCGATGATCTGTTACAAGAGGTGGCTCATGTTGTATATAAAACTTCCCTATGCCAGGGCGAGCAACACCCACCCATACAGTATCATCCAACTGAAGATGCTGAGAAGCAGCCCCTGGACGCTCAAGGAAGATGTACTGGATGCTGTTGTGCAAAGATGCTGTTGTTTCTTGTCCTCTTTCCTTCTACAGAGTTAAGTGAACCTGGTGCCAAGTGACAGCCTATTGGATCCTGTGAGTGTGATGGTTTGGTACAGCCCAAGACTGCTTCTGGTGAGCATCCATGTGGAGTGGATGCAACTCCAGATCGCAGGGTATGTCTCTCTTCAAATTTAATAGATAATGGAGGAAAAAAACTTTTCAGGATACTCATGACAATTTAGACTCCCACTAACTGGTGGGGTCTTAGCAACCAACACTTCATAAGAGTTTCCACCATTCCTCCTTTCCCCAGCACTTGGTATTTTTGGACACTAATTTTTGAAAATCTGGTGAGTGTGTAATGATATCTCCTTATGGCTTTCATTTGCCTTTCTCTGAATACTGACGAGTGATAATTCTTACATTCATTGGACACCTGAATTTCTTATTTGGTGATGTGCCCACTCAAGTCCTTCGACTGTTTTTATTTCTTTAATTTTTAATTTTTAGTTTTTAAATTAATTAATTTATTTATTTTTGGCTGCGTTGGGTCTTCGTTGCTGCACGCGGGCCTTCTCTAGTTGCGGTGAGCGGGGCTACTCTTCGTTGCGGTGCACAGGCTTCTCATTGCAGTGGCCGCTCTTGCTGCGGAGCACAGGCTCTAGTGTGCGGGCTTCAGTAGTCGCAGCATGCGTGCTCAGTAGTCGTGGCACACGGGCTTAGTTGCTTCCCAGACCAGGGCTTGAACCCATGTCTCCTGCATTGGCAGGCGGATTCTTAATCACTGTGCCACCAGGGAAGTCCCTTTCTTTGGCTTTTATTTGGCTTATTGTCTATCTCCCCAGTAGAATGTAAACTACATGAGAGCAGACTCCTGTCTGTTTTGTTCACTACTGTGTCTTCAACACCTAGAACAGCACCTGGCACTTAGTAGGCACTCAACAAATATTTGTTGAATGAATGACTATCACCAGACAACTACATCCTTCCTTGAGCTCATGTGGAACTTTACAGAGCTCTATTCAGAGGAGCCACCTGACTACAGTTCTCCATAATCAAGTTTCTTAGGGCAAAGGAATCCATGGAGTCAAGATAATAAGATCATCCCGGTTGGACCTGTCTCTGGTGAGTTCCCATGAAAGACTAAGGAAAGCCAGCTCCGGCAGCCAACACACACTAAGCCACTGTGCTACCATGAAACAGCCAAAATTTTGAGGTGTGTAAGTCAGACAGAATTCAGCTTCCAAAAGGCAGCTCAGGGTGATATTGAAAGCTGAACAAACGGACTGATTGAAAGTCAAATGTAATAAAACTATACAACATGTAGTAGACAGAAAAATGCCCCTCACCCTCCTGCCCAGATGTCCACATCCAAATCCCTGGAACTTGTGAATGTGTCACTTGAAGTGGCAAAAAGGGCTGTATCTGTGTGTTTATGAACTGTGTCACAATGAGTCATGGTCCTAAAAACTGAAAAGAACACTGGCCTAGAAAAGTCACATTATTTGCAGGGCCAAATAACAAGGTCTTGAAGCAAATAGGATGGAAAATCTGTCTAGGGAATTCCCTGGCGGCCCAGTGGTTAGGACTCCGTGCTTCCACTGCAGGGGGCACGGGTTCGATCCCTGGTCAGGGAACTAAGGTCCCACATGCCACATGGCACGGCCAGGGGAAAAAAAATCTGTCTAGACTCTGCTGAGTTACCCACATCCTCTTTTTGCAGATGAAGAAACTACGGCCCAGAGAGGTGAAGACATGCCCATGGTCACACAGTGCTGATGTGCCAGGACCAGGATTCGAATGCAGGTTTCACTGACTCCAGAAAGTGAATCTTTCCCCCTTAACCACCTTTTTTGAAGGTGTGGGGCTTTGCTAAGCACTAAATACTCA
This sequence comes from Mesoplodon mirus, assembly GCF_964341445.2. Classification (NCBI taxonomy): domain Eukaryota; kingdom Metazoa; phylum Chordata; class Mammalia; order Artiodactyla; family Ziphiidae; genus Mesoplodon; species Mesoplodon mirus. The sequence continues at coordinate 57,842,124 of NC_138995.1, forward strand.
TATTCCTACCGGAGCCTGAACACAACTCCCCCAGGGAGATGTTTTCAATAACCCCATTTTTCAGATGAGGAAGGTAAGGCTCAAAGAGGTTATGACACATGCTCCTAAGTAAGATCCACCAAGTCTGGTCTCAGAACCCACCTGCCTGTCCAGGGCTCTGGTCTGCTCCTGCAGCTCCTTGACTTCAGCCTGCGCCCGGACCCGGCACTTGAGCAGGTGACCCATGTTTTCCAGCCTCTTGCTGTCCCACAGCCGCTTGACCTGGCTCTGGGTGATGCTGATCTGGACCTGCAGTTTGTCCCGCACCCCTTCCAGGCGCTGGATCGCCTCACTGCCCAGGCAGGGAAGTGGAGGGGAAGCCAGAAAGGGTCAGAGCTCGGCCTCACTAAAGTCCAGACACACTGGGCCTTCCCTCCCCCGTCAGCCCCAGGAGGAGGCCAGCACCCACCTCCTCAACAGCCCCGCCCCAGCCCCAGGGACCCAGGTGCTTGGCTCACAGCTGCTTGTTGATGCGCTGGTGGACTTCCTTGCCGTAGGCTCGCCTTTCATCCTCCATCACTTTGCATTGCCGCTGCAGTCTGCTCAGCTCCCAATCCACTGAGGTGGGACCAGGCCAGGGAGGGACTCCATAGGAATCCAGGTTCCAGCCCCTCCCTCCCCAGCACCTAGGAATTCTGGCTCCCTGAGGGTCTCACAAACTGCAACTGAACTGCAGACCCCGTTCCCAACACCACTCTAGGGCTGCACCTCAGTTCCTGTACCCTCAAGCTTCCTCATCCCTTCACACTTCCTGTACCCCAAGCCGACCTTTGCATTTTTCCCCTAAACCCACTCCTACCCGGGGCTTGGGCACACATGTTTCCCCACTAGAGGGCACTCCTGGGGGGACTCACAGTCCTCAGGGACCAGAAGCACAGGACCTGGAACTTGGGAAAGCTGAGGACAGGTGCCAAGACCCCCCGGGGCACCATGGCTGTTCCCTCCCTCTCCTTCAGCCCACTGCCCAGCCTTCCTCAGCCCCACCTCTCACCTCCTCGCTCTCAGCCCATCCCCCTGGCTCAGGCCTCATCCTCCCCTTTCTGGACCGTCACCCCATCACCCCAGCCTCCTCCCTAACCTCCTGGCCTCCCCTCACAGCTCCAGAGGGTCTTTCTATACCTAGAGCTGTCACAGGCTTCCCTGGCGCGCCAGCATCTCCAGGACAAAGTCCCAGCTCTTCACCCTGGTGTTCGAGGGCCCACAAACCCGACCCTACCCACCTCTCCGGTCTCGTCCACTAGCTCCCCATCTCTCACGGCCCAGTGGTTCTCAACCAGGAGCAATTGTGCCCCCTTAAAGACATATGGCCATGTCTAAAGACACTTTTGATTGTCATGGTGCGGGGGCAGGCTGGGGGGTGCTACTGACATGAAGTGGGTAGAGGCCAGGGATGCACTGAGCATCCTCCAACACAGAGGACTGTCCCCCCGATAGCAAGGAATGATCTGATATCTGATCCCAAGGGTCAACAGTGTGGAGACTGAGAAAGCTTGCTCTAGTCATATGCTGTTCTCTCTGCGGAAACACTCTTCCCTTCCTTCTCCTGTTGGTAATTCCTAAGAGAAGTCCTGGGCCCCGCTCAAACTTCTGCAGTCTTCCCAGCCATTCCACTCCCCAGCCTTGGCCCGCCCATCTGCCCGGCTCCACCTCCATTCTGGAGCCTGTGCGTTTCCCCACTAGAGGGCGCTCCTGAAGGCCCTCCCTGTCCCCAGTGCCCTGCTGCACAGGACCTGAAACATGGGAAAACCGGGAAAAGAATGAATGAAATAAAGAATGTATGAATTACCCATTCCCTCCAGGAGGGCCTTGCTTCCATCCTCGGAACGAGCGCTCCTAGCAGAGAGTCCCAAAGGCATCTTGGCCAAAGAGGGTGGGGCTCCTGTAGGGGTGGCACAGGATCCCTTCAGACGGCGAGCAGGAGAGGGCTATAGGAGGAGGGCGGGCGATGAACAGCGAGGGACTAGGAATTGGAAAAGAACTAGCTCTGGCCTTTCTTTGAGCCTCAATTCCTCCAGTGGGTTGGAGTGGGTGACCTCTAGGGTCCCTTCCCATGCCTCTCCCGACCTTCCACCTCTCACATTCTCTGTCTTGCGTCGCGGCTCTGACTCTGGCGGGGGGTCTTCTAGGCTCTCGGTATCTCCGAGGCGGGGCTGTTTGGGGAGGGGGCACAGAGGAGGGGGAAATCCCCCCAACCCCGTCGCCTGAGGGGAGCGAGGCCTGGTCCCTACCTGCTGGGCTGGAGTGCCTGATACGTCCTGGATGTTCCAAGCTTGGAACCAGACCAAGTTCCAAGCTTGGTTCCAACCAGACCACTGTTGTGGTCTGGTTACTGGGGAGATGAGGGGCCAATGAGGCCTGAGGACAGCAGCCGAGGAGGAACCAAGGCCACCGAAGAAAGCAGTGGGAGGGGAGACTGGGGAGGAGAGGCCGAGGAGGCCACGAGGAGACTTGCGGGGAGCTCGGGTGCTATGAGAAGATGAGTTAGGGGAGCCCTGCGATGGGCGGGGCTTCGGGGTCCCGCCAGGGGCGGGACCTGTGGGGGCGGGACTGTAGGCCTTGTGAGGGGCAGGGTTGGGAGGGCCTGTGAGGGCGGAACTGTAGCCCTTGCGAGGGGCGGAGCTGTAGAGGACTATGAAGGGCGGGACTGAAAAGGCCTCTGAGGAGAGGGCCTGGGTGGGCCTGAGGGGCGGGGCTTCAGGGGAGGGCAGAGCTGCCGGGGCCGGAGAGGGCTGGGGCTGGCGAGCCTCGGCAGGGAGTCAGAAACCCGTCCAGTCCGGGGCTTCGGAACCTTGAGAGGGGAGGGGCAAGGATACCTGTAGAGGGCGGGGCTGAGGGCCTTGTGAGGGGTGGGGCTTCGAGGGCTGAAATGGGCGTGGCTGGAAGAACACGGGAGGGGTCGGGTGGGAGGGCGCCAGAAGAGTGCGGATTCCCAAGACTTGTGGCGGGGGGACGACTAACCCGGAGGCACTCAGGCTCAGAGAGCCTGGGGAGGGAGGTCGAGATGGTCTATTTGGGGAGCACAGGGTTGTGAGGGCTGGGCTGTGTGTTTCCAGGAGGGAGAGGCAGTAGCTAAAAGAGCCTGTGGAGGCAGGGCTGGGGGGGAAACGTCTGAAAGGCTTTGGAACTGGGCCAAGGTCCTTCGGGACGGGGCGTGAGAGATGCATGTCTTAAGCTGATTAAGACCACGTTGTTCTGAGGATTCATCAGCAGGCACGCGGTGCCGATGCCGGGAATTGTGGGGGGGGGAGGAGCGCTCACCGCCGCCTCAGGTCCTCGAAGCGGCTGACTACGCATGCGCGGCCAGCGGCCGCCAGAGAGGCAGCCAAAAACCCACAGCCGCCTTAGAGGTCCGCACACTGAGAGGCGGAAGCGGGCGGGGCCTAGGGCTCTCCGTGCCGCCCCTGCTTTCCGGCCACGCCCCCATGGCGGCGCCCCTAGCCCCGCAGGGCACGCCCCGCAGGGCACGCCCCGTTGACGGCAGGCTGTTGCCCCCTTGACGGCAGGCGGCTGCCCCCATGACGGCAGGCGGCTGCCCCCGTGGGCCTCTACAGAGCGGGCTGGAAGTAGGCACCGCTCCCTGCAGGCTGGGTGTGCCCGATGCCTGCGGTTTCCTGTGGGAGGAAGCGGCCCGCGGGCGCTCAGCTCGTAGCTTTGGAGGCCCAGGAGGGGGAGATCCCCCCACCGCCCTCGCGTCCCCTGATTCTCCCCCTTCTATAGAGCCCTAGCATGGGGGACCCCCTGCCCCGAACACCCCCGGGGTACCCAACTCTGGCGCTGATTCCGCTCTGGGAGCTTGATTCAGAGTCCTAGCCTCCTGTTCCCCACCTCCCGCCCTCAATTCCATCTCCCTAGACCCTAGATCCCAGGACCCAGGTCCAGTCCCCTTGCCTCCTTGAAGAGCATACGATCTCCAGTCCCTCATTTTTCCCCCAGTGACCCAGGCTTTCTAACTTACCTGGGGAACTGATTTCAGACCTCCAGTCCCTTGTCCTTCTCAAAGATGTAAACTGGAACTACTTTATTCCCCACCCCCAGGGACCTTCATTTTGTACTCCCAACTTTGTAGTCTTGGGACCCAATGGACCCAAGATTTTGCCCCTTCCCCAAATCCTAGAGACCTTGACCTTGGGTCTCCCAGTACTGAATCCACTCAGGGCCCCAATGTCTGGTATGACAAGCACATACCACAGTGCTTACTTGGTGCCGGGCACTCCTCTAAGAACTGCTCCATGATGTATTTACTATTATTATTTCGATTTTACAGATAAAGAAACTGCGGCATAAAGAGATTAGTAACTTGTCCCAAATCACAGCTCATGAGTAAAGCAGTTTCAATTTGAATCCAGCCAGCATATCTCTATACAGTCTGTGCTATAGTGATACCCAGCTTCCAGGTCTCCCGAGTACCCACCCAGTCACAGAACTGCCCTTCCCTCACCCCCTCAGGGAGCCCAGATGACCAGCCATTCTCTAGCTAAGTACCTCTAGCTCTGGCCCAAACAGATACCCAGACATCCCATCGTCCAGTTCCCTTCCCTTGTAGGGACCCAGGATTTCAGTTCTCCAGCTCTCAATTCCATATTCCAGACATCTGGTTCCCTGTCCCTCACTTTTCACCAAGCACCCAACCCTGCCAAGAGACCCAGGTACTTAGTGGTGATCACCCCCCACCCTAATTCAGTAACCCAAGAATTAAATAACAATGATAATAATAGTTGACATTAAGTCCCTGGTACCGCACTTCTGTTTAAAACTCTCCAATGGTTTCCAACTGCACTTAGAATAAAATCCAAACTCCTCCTCGAGGCTTCAAGGGCCCTCTTTGATTTCCCTTCCTACCACTCTCTCTCGTTCCCTATGTTCTGGCCACACTGGCCCTTCTGTCTGCTTCTCAAACAACCTGACTTGTTCTCAAAGGCCTGTGCACGTCCTCTCCCTGCCCCGCATTCAGATGACTCCCGTCTGCAAGTCTCAGCTCAGATGTCACCTCCTAAGAGAGGCCTGGCCAGATCACCCTTTTAAAGTAGCCTCCCATCATTAGCAGTGTCATTCTATTTTACTTCCTTCAAAGCCTTTATCACTATCTGAAATCTATCTTCTTCACTGATGTTTTGTCTTTATTGTCCCTCTCCCTCAACTAGAAGGGAAACTCCATAAGAGCAGCAGGGCTCCCATCTGTTTTTTTCATTATTAACTCCGGGTTCATAATAGATGTCCAATGAATGTTTCATGAGGAAGGAATAAACATGTTAGGTGTGTTAGTGTACTGGTATTACCTTATTCGTTTAGAATAAGTATCAGAATTGTTATTATCAGTATTAGTATATTGTCAGTATTATGAGTAGTATTGTACCCACCTCATAGATTAGGAAACTGAGGCTCAGAGAGTTGAAATAATTGGTCAAGTTCCCCCGGGCAGGAAACAGTAGCCCTGGGTTCTGAACTTCCACCTCCTGCCCCCTTCTGGAGTTCCACACTTCCCCATTTCCCATCCCCTGACCCCCACCGTGGTACCAACGCCACCAGCCCTCAGCTCACTCCATGCTGCAGGAATCTGGCCTCATGCCCCAGTCTCCCATCCCTCTGAGGATTCATTCCTAAGCCCCATCAAGGAAAGCAGACATTAGGGCTTCCCTGGTGGCGCTGTGGTTGAGAGTCCGCCTCCCGATGCAGGCGACACGGGTTCGAGCCCCGGTCCGGGAAGATCCCACGTGCCGCAGAGCGGTTGGGCCCGTGAGCCACGGCCGCTGAGCCTGCGCATCCGGAGCCTGTGCTCCGCAATGGGAGAGGCCACAACAGTGAGAGGCCCGCGTACCGAAAAAAAAAAGGAAAGCAGACATCAGTCCCAGGACCAGTCCCAGAGCAGACGCCTGAGAATCAAATCCTCCCACCCCTGATGCTTGCCCCACCTGAGGGCCCCAGCTCTGTTCCCTTCCTGCCAAGGACGCATCATCTCAACCGCAGGAGGGAGCCCCAGAAGATGCCTGTCTGGGGGCAGTGGGTGGGGGCCCAGAGAATGAGGAACCCGAGTGCCTGGGCCCTCCCTCTGGCTGCAGACCTCAGCTGGGTGTGGTGAGGGTGGGTATAAAAGGGTCAGTATATATTGAGAGGAGCAGAGAAAGAGAAACCAGGAGAGTGAGGAGAGAGAGGAGGAAGGAGGTACAGACAGTGAGGACAGGACCGAGAGAGACAAAAGGCAGAAGGAGAGAGAAAGGGAGAGAGGGAGAGAGGGAGGGGGGAGAGGGGGAGAGGGATAGAGGGAGAAGGGGAGAGAGAGAGAGTTCCGGGATTGGAGGGGAGAAGGAGGGAGAGAGCAAGAGGGGAGAGGGAGGGAGGGAGGGAGAAAGGCGGCGAGAGGCGGGGGCCTCGACAGGGTGGAAGGAGGGAGGAGAAGGGCGGGGCACGGAGGCCCAAGCGAGGGACCAGACTGACTCAACTCTGACTTTTTCCGCCGCGCTCGGTAAGTTTCCAATCCGTTATTCAGACTGGGATTTGTTTCTTTACCTGGGTGTGCAGCAGTTTGGAAGGGAGACCCCCAGCTTGGGAGAAGCTTGGAAATCCTTGTAGTTTAAGAAGTGATCTCTTTGCACTTGGGGTGGAGACTTGGGCAGGGGTGGAGCCCGGCAGAGTTTGAGGGTTCCCAGCAGAGCCTCCCCACCCGAAAACTTCCTGCCGTTTTTATCCTGTGGCTGTCCACTCCCCCCCGAGGACCCTGAGGTCAGGGCTTCTCGTGAGAACAAGCAGAGTCGGGGGACCCTTCAGCCACCTCCCCCCACCCCTCTCCCGCCCTTTCTGGACACTTGAAGGGTCATGGGAAGCTGGCGCCTCCTTCTCGGGCCTCTCCCCACTCCCAACACGGATCTTGTCCACTTTCCCTACAAGGTGTCCAGTAGACACTAGTCTGGCAGCAGGGTGGGGTGGGGACCTCATGGGCATAGCCAGGGGCTGGGGTTTCCCTGGTGTTTGGGAGGCAAAGGGGCGAGATGAGTCACCGACCAGCTGACTCACCAGGTCCCCCTTCCTCCCCCCACCCCAGGAGAGGAGTGTGGTGACTCAAGGATGCCTGTTTCTGGGGGCAGACCCCAGCTTCTGATGAATCTGAACAGGCGGCAATATGAATTTTCAGAACCTGGCCCATATGTGCCCAGGGACAGGGCTCTGAGGAGATGGGGGCCACATTGCTAGTCCTACTCATTCCCGGACCCGAGTGTCCATCCCTGGCCCCCTGCAGGCCCTGGGGAGTTCAGGAGTCCGGGCCCCGGGCCCCCAGCCCCGTCCTGCTTCAAACCCAGGAGTCTGGAGCGCAGCCTCCTCCTCTCTCAGACCGGGAGTCCGGGGCTCCTAGCCCCCTTTTCCATTAGACCTGGGAGTCTGGACTCAGCCCCCTTCTCCACCAGAATTCAGACATGTCCCCCGCCCCTGTGCCAACCTCTTGATGTGATGGTCTCCTGACGTCCCCACCCAGGCTTCCAAAGCAGCCATGTCACTCCTCCTGCTGGTGGTCTCTGCCCTTCACATCCTCATTCTCATCCTGCTTTTCGTGGCCACTTTGGACAAGGTAAGCTTACTTGGAGTAGGAGTCTCCTGCTCTCCTGCAGACTCCTGCCACGCCCCTCCACTAAAGGCACTCGGGCCCCGCCCCCTTTCCCTAGCACTCACCCTTCTGAGCTCTGCCTCCACCCTACGTGCCTCCCCGCGGCCCCACTTTCCTACTAAATCCATGCTTTCCCATGGCACCTTGCCCTTTTCCTAACCCTTCCTAGTCTCCCTAACTTTGTCCTTGTTCCTCTGTCCATCCCAGTCCTGGTGGGCCCTCCCCGGGAAGGAGTCCCTGAATCTCTGGTACGACTGCACATGGAACAGTGACAACAAAACGTGGGCCTGCAGTAATGTCAGCGAGAATGGTGAGGGGTGAGGGGCATTGGAAACTGGTCTGTGAAAGGGAGGGGTAACCCCAAGTCTCCTGCTGGGACCAAGCATTGGGAACCCCCCAAGGTTTGAGTGGGCGGGTCTGGGTCCCCATGCTGAGTGACTGAAGCTGATGTATGATGACCCATCTATCTGGATGCTAGGGGGAAGTATACTCATATTCTAAAGAGGATGGGCTAAAAGCCCCACTCCCTATGATTCAGAAGGAATGGAGGTCACATGCTATAGGTTTAAAGAAAGGGGGAAAAGCTCCCAAGATTCTGAGAAGATATGATTATGTTTCCAAAGTTCTAAGGAGACAGGTGTTCTGAAGGGGTGGCTGGGACCAGTCTGTCCAAGTTCCAATGGGGTGGACCACAGTAAGTTTCTAAAGAGGTGAGGCTGAATCCTTCTAAGGTTCTAAAGAAGTGGGACCAGGTGCATCTGAGTTCTAAAGGAGCGGAGCTGCATCCATAGAAATTTTGAAGTCAAGGTGGAAGATTAAATGCTTTTTGCCTAAGAGCAAGTAAGAATTTCTGCTCTCCTTCTATACAACATTGTACTAGAGGTAGCCAAAGCAACAAGGCAAGAAAAAGAAATAAAAGGCATAAAGATGGGAAAGGAAGAAGTAAAAACGTCTTGATTCCCAGTGAACATCTTTATATAGAAAATCCTAAAGAATCTGCAAACAGCTTCTAGAACTGATAAGGGAATTTAGGAAAGTTACAGGAATTGAGGTCGATATAAGTGATACTACTAAGTATCTAAGGTATGTCTCTAAATGGAAGAAGGGTTGGTGGGGGCAATGACGAGCAAGCAGGTGGAGCTGGAACTCTGGACCTGCTGTGACTTCCACCTCTGTCTCCTATTGCAGGCTGGCTGAAGGCAGTACAGGTCCTCATGGTGCTTTCCCTCATCCTCTGCTGTCTGTCCTTCATCCTGTTCATGTTCCAGCTCTACACCATGCGGCGAGGAGGGCTCTTCTATGCCACTGGCCTCTGCCAGCTTTGCACCAGTGAGCACTGTTCCCTGGGAATTGAAGGGAAGGGAGGAGGCCTGTGAGGATGTGTGTGTGTGTGGTGGGGGGGAGCTGAGAATAGACATCTGATGAATGAAAACAATTCTCAACAACCCAAAGACCACCTGAGCTTCCTCCCTTGGCTACCTCTCTGCCCCAGGGCCTTAGGGGAGTTGTAGTTTTCAGTGACTTGGTGGTTTGTGGTGTGCAGCTCTGAGTTATGGGGGAACTGGCACTTAGGGCTTCAAGGAGCCAGGGCTGGGGAAGGGGGTGTGGACAAATAACTTAGATCCCAGGGATGAAGGGGGGCCAGCAGGGATAGGTAGCTAATTAATTCGCCAGGAGAGAACTCTGAATCATAATAGTAGTGGTTTTATAATGTCAGCCAGCTGCTGTTTCTTGTGGACCTACTAAGTATCAGACACTTCAGGGAGTTTTATGTACTTTTCAGTTTTTTGACTTCAGGTGCAAAGGACTAAGTTAATCATAGTCATCAGTTTTTGGGAACATTATCTTTCTAGGTTCCCTCTCGTTCTATTAATTCACTATCTGTGCGCTTGGCTTGTAGAAAGGTGCTCAAAAGTATTCCTTGAATGGATGGATGGATGAGTAGGTATCTTCGTCCCATTTAATAGATGAGTAAGGGGGGCCCGAAAAAATTAACTAAATTGCCCAAGGCCAGTCTGCAGTGGCCCCGAGGCACGGCACTGGGGGAGCGAACCACAACTCCCAGCAGGCAGCGGTGCTGCGCACTCGCCTTCCCGCGGCTTCTTTGGCCCGTGGGTTGTTGGGAAATGCAGTCTTCTTGTGCGGGTCCTGCGTGACGCGTGGTTCCCATCTCCCCACAGGCGTGGCGGTGTTTACCGGGGCGCTGATCTACGCCATTCACGCCGAGGAGATCCTGGCGGAGCGCCCATCAGGGGGCAGCTTCGGTTACTGCTTCGCCCTGGCCTGGGTGGCCTTCCCCCTCGCCCTGGCCAGCGGCATCATCTACATCCACTTGCGGAAACGGGAGTGAGGGCCGCGCGTCCCCTCGGCTCCCCAGCCGGATCCCGGCCCCTCCATCTCACCCCGAAACCCCCACCCCGCCTCCAGAAAATAAAACCATTTAACCGCTCGTTCTACCTTTGCCTCCTTCCTTCCTTCCTTCCTTCTTCTGGGACCCAGGCTGCTCGTGCCTGATCTTTCCTGAATGGGGACAGCCCCCATCAGCAGCAGCTTGGTCTTCAGAACGTCTAGCTCCAGGCCCCCATCTCTCTCTAACTTGGGATACAGGAGCCCGCGGTCCCAGCAGCCTTTCTTCCCCTTCCACAGACCCGAGGCCCCCGGGCCCTCCGGTCTCAAAACTCAGGATTCCTCCCAAGACTAGACCTTCAGGCACTTCTAGGTAAGAGCCAGGAATCTGTGTTTCCAGTTCTCTCTCTTTGGCCAAGGGTCTCTCTCTCTCAACCAGCAAGGCTGTGTGTCTTGTTCTAGATTGCTGTTAGACAGGCTGGGACCTGGGACCCTTTGCTACCTTGCTTGCACCTGGACAAACATTTCCTCCAGCTACAAAATACAAAGAAACTATAGGGGACTAACTGCGTGCATGTGCACTTGGGGCAAATTCTGGACAACAAGATACGAAGAGATCAAAAAGCCCAATTGCCACTTCTGAAGAACCAGGAGCAAAAGCAGGGTACTGCGCATGCCCACTGCACACACCACTGAAGGGGTGGGCAAGCCACCTAAGCCACTCCTCTGGCCCAACCCCTGGACACACCCCTACCCTCACCCCATAGAAGGGACTAGCTCACCCCACTTCAAGGGAAACTGTCGTTTGTTCTCGCTCCCCCCTGCTGCAGCAGGGACCCCAATAAAGCCTTGCCTGAATTTCTTATCTGGCCTCTGATCAATTTCTATTGATTAAGGAGGCCAAGAACCCTGGTTGGTAACAGTTGGTCTCTTTTTTTTCTCCCTCTGACACTTCCTCTGAGAAGACGCTTTTCCATTTCCCTCTTGGAACCCAACCCCTCTTCTTCCCCCACCCTCTCCAAATGCTGCCTCTAATCCATATGACACCTTAGTAAAAATTAGATGACACCCCCCCCTTCTCCAGGCTTACTCAACCCCACATCAAGACACAAGTGGGACGGGGAGAGGCTGGCTTTTACACCAACCCGCCTCCTGGCTGTGTGTCTTTGTGCAGTGAACAATCTGCCCTATCTTCTGTGTTCAGAAGACTCGGTCTTTTGGGGAACCAGGGCTCTGCTCAGGAGTCAGGTCCTCCCTAAGATCCTCTTCTGTGACCCACAGCCACTCTATTTCACCAACTCCAAGCCCAGTCTCTCTCTAGTACTACAGCTTTCTTTGCCCGGGACCCACCCAAAATGCATTCCCCCAAGACCCAGAGTCTCTTCTTTCCAGGATTCCAATGCCTTCCTTCTCTCCAACCCCTGCGGCTACCCCACTCATCCAGATTTATGAAACATGATTTATTCCTTTGGGAGACGGGACAGGGGAGACATTGATAGACCAGTAAATATTGCACAGGCCACTGGTGGAGGCAAGATCCAGGCTGAGGTAGTTTCTGTAGAAAGGGTGAGGGATCTGGGCAGGGAAGGCGCCTGAGTTTCGTTGTTGGGGCCTGAGTGGACGTGAGCCTTGGGGTGAGGATGGTTTCTGGTTCCTCCTGGCCCAGCTTTCTGCCTGGCACAAAGCTCCCAACCCCTTCCGCCTGGACAAGCTGATCGACACTTGACGAAATGGCCTGCCTTATAAGAAGCTGCAATTGATAGAAAGATCGGGTCTCCTCTAAACATTCTGATTGGTTGCTTCCACGCAGGGACAACTGGCTGCCCTAGGTTGGTTGCGCCCAACAGCTGTCATTGGCGGTTTGCCAGAGAACCGGGCTAAAAGGTTCTCATTGGACTTGGGCTGGAGCTCCGCCTCGGTGAACACGATGGGCAGTTTGCCCGGTACAGGCTAAAAAGACAGTGATATATAGCCTCGGGAGAACACAGTTGAACAACTGTGCCTGGTGGTTTGTAGCGTTGCACAGCTCTGATTGGCTGGCACCACGTTTAAATGTTTGCGGGCGGGGGTCGGGGGAACCAAGATGGAATAGAAGCAGAGCCAAAAAGCCTTGATTGGCTGTTCATCCGAAGAGGGGGCCTAGCAACAGCAGGCTGCCTTGATGGGCGACTTTAAGAAAACAGAGTAAGTAGTAATGAGTAACTGGAGGTTGTGGAGTGGTGAAGCATCGTAGCCATGATTGACGGCTTGTCGGGGAGGAGGCGGAGCTTAGTTACCAACCAGCTGGCTGGGCGGGGCCGGGCTGAGAGGTTTCGATGAGGGCTCGTCAGTGCTGGGTGGTGCGGCCTTGGGGGAGGTGACAGTAGCCAGCGGGCCTAGTTTGGGGAAACCCGGGGGCGGGTACATCCCGATGCTGGGGGTCAGGGCTTGCAGGTGGGCCAGGGCCCGAGTTCCGTTGAAGGCCACGTCACAGCCTGACTGGGCTAGAAGCCAGTTCTCCACCTCCGACTGGAGCCACTGGGAGGTCTCTGCAGAGGGAGAGGCAGGTGTTGTGAGGAGGTCAGACAGACCCGGAAGGACTGAGAGCGGGCAGCAGGGAGGGCGCAGCACAACGAATAAGAGGGGTCTGGGTTTGGGAGAAGCCTAGGAGGCCCAGCTTTGTGGCTCTCATCTGGGGACAAGCCAGGGACTCTTGCTCAGGGCGCTTACACAGGTAACGGATACGGGTGTCTTGTAGGAAGTGTTCGGGTTCACGTATAGGACGTAGCGGGCGGGGAGTGGGGAGCATGCCACAACAGGAGCCTGATCCAAGACTCCTATCGAGGTTGAGGTTAGGAGAGGGAGGTCACCCCAGGGAAGAGCAGAAGCTGGGTCAGAGGTCCCGACTGCTGAATCGGGTTCACCAGCTCGAGCCGGGACTGGGAGGTGGGCATCGTGGGGATGGTGTCTCACTGGGGCAGGGCCACTTGGGACTAACGGTAGTCTCAACCCGGTAGGGGCAGGGTGGAGTTTGTTCCAGGTGGGGCCACGTCTGAGCCAGGCAGCGTTGGGATGGGGCGGGGCCTCGCGGGGGCGGGGCTGAAAGGGGCGGGGCAGTGTGGGGCCACCTGGCACTCGCAGTCCTACCTTCCGGCTGGCCCCGCGCTCCCCGGGGCCGCCGGGCCAGGAAGCTGTGCGCCAGCAGCACCTCCTTGGTGTGCTCGTCCTGCGCGCGCAGGGCCAGGGCGCTGAGCAGCTCCGAGTTGTTGGACGTGCTGCGGTAGTAGAGCATGTGCGCCAGCTCCAGCGCCTGCACGCTGCGCCGCTGTCCGAACATCTGCAGGCCAGACGAGATCCGGGAGGGTCAGGGCCGTGCTGGGGCTCCACACCCCCATCCAAACACACCCCCCCCCACCCAGCACGCACCCTCACCCATATACACACCCCTGGGTCACTTACGCTGGTACAGCCCTTCACGAGGGCTCCAGAGACCTCCCCAGACGTCTTCGGTTCAGGTCCCCAGGACTGGGGCCTGGGTATTTGTATGTTTAATCCACATGCTCTCGCCCCTGGTTTGCTCATCTGAGCCACGTATTAATGGATGTGTTCGAGGATTTCCGGACCATAGGAGTTTTAGTCTGGGCACTTTTTGTTACAATGATTTTTTTTTTTTTTTAATCCATCATCTGAAGTGTTCCCAGATGATGCGTGTAGGATCTGCTTCAAAATAATCCAGTGGTCGGGGAGGCGGTCTTTAGGTGAAACCTGATTGACTGTTGCTAACTGTTGACGCTGGTGCTGGCTACAAGGGAGCTTATTATACTATTCTATTTCTGCATCTGTTTGAACTTTTCCATAATTAAAAAAAAGGTTTTAAATGTTAAATTGTCAAAGAGAAGTGTTAACGGACAACAAATACTTGATGAGCTGTTTTCAGAGAAGGGAGGGAGGGAGGACCACGTCTGAGGCCCAGCTGTCTATTGGCTACCCCCCTTCCCCGCCTTTGGCCCCGCCTCACCTGGACCCCTTTCCCCATCCTTGTTGGCCCTAAGGAGGGAAATGAGAGCCCACCAGTGCCCTCTGGGGCTCACACTCAGAACCTCCACCCAGATTTCTCTTCTCATCCACCAAATGAGTTCAAGGCTGCTGGGTCCTGCAGCCCACAGGCCTGGATGCCAGTCCCATCTCTGCCCCCCTCCAGCCGTGAGGCTGTGGCTAAGACCTAAGTCCTCGGGTAGCGCTGTCTGTGAACCAAGGCAGATGACAGGAAGTGCTCCGTAAGTTAATAAAACACTTGGCACAGAGGCTGGCCAGTCACAAGCATTTAAACATTAGCTACACATCTTCGTCCACACCCCTTGCTGGATGCTGGTCCTTGAAACACAAGTATCTTCTGCCCATAGAGTGTTGCCCACCTTACCCGGAGACCTGAGGTGAAATGCCTCTGAACTGAACACAGCCCTGGAAGATCGCTGAAATAGCCAGCACAGTTGGTTTACGTCCCCACATTGGACCAAATCTCCATTTCTTTGGTTGGAGGCAAGATGCAGGAATTGCGTGCGTTCGGGACTGTCTGGTATGAAAAACACGTTGGGTTGTGTGCCTGTTTCTGCCAAGCTTATGGAGTAGAATTCTCGCAGGTTAAGTGAGCAGGTCGTGCCACTCCGTGGCACGCAGGTGAGGCCAGACCTCTCCCTGGAGAGGGCTCACCGCTGGCCACCTGGATGTTCCCTTCAACGCGGCCCGCGCTGAGTGTGGTGTCTCCTCTCACCCAGCTCCTCGCGCAGCTTCTTCCTCCCCTGGGGTCCCTATCTGGGGTGGCCCCACCATCTACCCCATCTCAGGCCAGACCTCTGGCACCAGCCTCGCCTCCTCCTTGCCAGCCTGTCAGGATCTGGCTCCATCCTCCTGCCTGGACTCTCTCTGCTGGGTCCCCTCCCCTCCAGCCCACTTAATGCACAGCCCTGGCCTCCTCCCTGGCCTCAGTCTTCTTCACTCCAGCCTGTCTCCGCACAGCCCCAGAACTGACCCTGCTCCTCCCCTGCTCACAGACCTCCCATGGCTCCCTTGTGCCCTCAGAGAGTCCAAACTCCATGGCCTGGCCCCTGAGGCTTTCTCCCACTCACCTCCTGCTTCTCCCCTCTGAACGCAGCCCACATTGAATTAGTCAATTTACCCCGAGCATTGCCCTGAGCACACCGTGCTCTCTCAGGCTTCTGGGCCTCGGAACAGGTCAAGCCAGCTCTAGCTGTTCTTGGGAAACACTCACTGCCTCATTGTCAAGGTTCAGGATGGTCATCGCTTCCCACAGATGAGCAGATACATCCTTGGGTTCCTGCAGGGCCCGCTGCGACCTCCGTCAGGCACGTGGCTGTCTGTCCGTGTGCCCCGCACCTCTCCCTCCAGGGCAGGCCCGGCCCTGAGGCATCTCTGGGATGCCAGCTCAATAACCCTTCTCAGGCTGCCTCATGGGCCTCCCCTGTGCTGGGCTGAGGGGGCCCCCAGTGAACCAGAGTACAGCAGGAGCCTTCTCAGCCCAGGAAGTCTGGGAGGGCTTTCTGGGGCCTCTGAGCTGAGGGTAAGGGCTGAGGCAGGGTTGGTCAGCCCAATAACAGGGATAGGACATTTCAGAAGGAGGAACAGCATATGCGAAGGGAGAGAAGACAAGAGAAGCAGGGGGAGGAGCTACAATTATATTTTGGTAGAGCTGAAGCTTAGAATTGTGTCAGATGAGGCTGGGGAAGCAAGGTCTCCGATGCCAAGTTGTGAGCAAGGGAGAAGCAGGGCCAGCCCCGGGGCCAATGGGGATGGGCTGGAGGGGACCAACAGGGGGGCTAGGAAGAGGGTCTGAGCTGGAGCCAGGATAGAGAGGAGATGGGCACAGAGACTTGGAGTGGGGGGGCAGGAAGGACGGGCTGAGGACTGCCGGGTTGGGGGGCAGGGCCAGGGCGACTTCCAGGGGTCTAGCCAGTGACTGGGGGACAACGGGGTCAACCACAGATGGAGAACCAGGAGGAAGAGCAGGTGTGGGAGAGATGCTGCCCTCCGCCTGGCCAACGTGGCTGCTTCAGGCTGAGCACAGAGCACCCCGATCTAGGAGATGCTGGGGAGCTGCTTGTGGGAAACACGTAAGTGGACAAGGTCTTTCGTGGGGGGAGGGGCGGTGGAAGGAGAAAGAGGGACGTGTATCCTGCGGCAAAATCAGCCTCCCGGGTGTTTGATCTGAGCATCTGTCCCAAGACGGGGAACTCGGGAGGACAAGGGGGTTTAGGGGAAGATGGATGCTGTGCGGGCAGCTGGACAGAGGCCAGGGAGGCCCACGTGTAAGGCATGGAGGGAGTTCCCTGGTGGTCTAGTGGCTAGGATTCGGTGCTTTCGGTGCCATGGCCCAGGCTGAATCCCTGGTTGAGGAACTGAGATCCCACAAGCCAAATTTAAAAATAAATAAATAATGGGCCTCCCTGGTGGCGCAGTGGTTGAGAGTCCGCCTGCCGATGCAGGGGATACGGGTTCGTGCCCCGGTCTGGGAGGATCCCATATGCCGCGGAGCAGCTGGGCCCGTGAGCCATGGCCGCTGGGCCTGCGCATCCGGAGCCTGTGCTCCGCAACGGGAGAGGCCACAACAGTGAGAGGCCCGCATACCGCAAAAAGAAAAAAAAATAAAAATAAAAAAATAAATAAAAATAAAAATAAAAATAAATAAATAAATAAATGATAAAGTTAAGGCATGGGGGCCCAGCCTGGGGCATGGGAAATGTCTAAAGGATGCAGTAAATTAACTAGTGAACTGGGCTTTAAACTGGGTGCTTCAGAGCCCAAGAGGCTCAGGACCCTCCATCCCCACGGGCCACTGAGAGGTAGCATGGATGGTCCTCCCTGGGCTAGAACTGTGTATGTCCTGTCCTCCCCAGAGCAGCTCGGCACCCTCCCCACTGTTGTCCGTGGTTGCCACACGCCCTCTATGCTTACAGCCCTTCCATAGCCCCCTGCCCTGAGGATGAAGTCCAGGGCCCCTGCCTTGGCATTCAAGGCCTTCACCACTCCCTCTGGGGCCTCGCTTCACCATGCTGCACCCCAGACTCCATCACTGTGAGATCCCCCCAAGCTGTGCTCACCCAGCCCCCTGAAAGGCTCAATCCCCGCCTTTCAGAGCTTCCCTCCAATCCCACCTGACCCTTGGTTCTAGGTAGGAAGTGCTCCCCCCTACCCCTGCAACCCTCTCAGCCAGCGCAGGCTGCTGATTATCTGTGGGATTTATTAACCAGGCTTCCTACCAGCCCACTGGGATGGTTGAAAACGGCTTGAAAACCAATGAACCAGCAAGTGAATGATCGGGTACAACAGACACTTCATGCCAGTCCACATTCCTGGGGCCAGTGCCAACCCTGGGGAGAATCAGTAAAAGGCAGCCCCTTGAGGCCACCTCAGCCTCGAGACAGAGCTCGCGGCTCAGCAAGCAAAGCACAAGTTGGATTCCAGCCCCCAACCGTCCCTTCGGCCACGCATCCTTGGATGGTGAACAACCTGCACAACTGGATGAGGCGGCCCTGTGCTCACATGTAGCGGAATCAGGAAGGGAGCTTGTTAATAATACAGGCCCTGTTCCCAGAGTTTCCAATTCAGTCCATATGGGCTAGAACACAGGAGGCTGCATTTATAAAATAGCTCCCCTGCTGATAGTGACACCTGGCCAGGATGGGGAAGCCCAGACTCAGGAGACAAGAGCCCAGTCAGTAATAATTACAGTAATAATGGTAATGGCGAACTCTCATATAATACCTTCTGTACTATATGCCAGGCTGTTTTCTGCACTGTATGCGTATTAATTCATTTACTCCTCACAACAACCCCCACTGTCATCTCCACTTTAAAGAGGCACAGAGAGGTTAAGCAGCTTGTTCAAGGTCACACAGCTAGAGACTTCCCTGGAGGTTCAGTGGTTAGGACTCCACGCTTCCACTACAGAGGAATGGGTTCGATCTCTGGTCGGGGAACTAAGATCCCACATGCCATGCGGTGTGGCCACCAAAAAAAAAAAAAAAAAAAAAAAGCTAAAAATAAAAGGTCACACAGCTAGAACATGGTAGAACTAGATTCAAACCCAGGCAGTCTGGTTCTAAAACACACACCCTTCCCACGTCACTAAGTGTGCAGTGAGTGGCTGTGAACACTTGTGTCCCACTAGCCACATGCCAGCCCTGTATCCAGTGTTCCTCACAGATTCACTCATTTCCTCCTCACAACAGCCTTACCAGGCGGGTCTTGCTATTACACCCATTTTCCAGATGAGGAAATCGAGGCACAGAGAGATCAAGAAACCTGCCCAAGGTTGGATTGAGTAAATAAGGAAAGGAAAGGAAGCACAGCATGAGGCAGGAATAATCCACAAAAAGAGAAACAAAACGATAGGGTGGCCTGACCTGGCTGAACACCAAGGAGCAGGCTTGGCGGCATGGGCCGCTTACCTTGGAGGCCCGCAGGCCCATGAAGGCAGCGAAGAGCAGCAGCAGCAGGGAGGTGGCCATCTTGAGGTCGGAGAGCACCACCATGCCCACATTGACGAAGAACACCACACCCGAGACGACCAACGTGAAATTGAGCAGGGCCCGCTGTAGGGTGGGCGTGCGCACCTTCAGCTCGGGCAGCAGCTGCTCCAGGCCCTCCAACGGCATGTCCTTGAAGCTCTTCAGCACCAAGTGCCCCCGCTTCGTTCTGGCTGCTAGCACCACCCGCTTAAAGTATCTCCTGATGGGCAGAGATGAAGGGGCAAGGATGGTCAGGGCCACCCCAGGGAGCCCCACTCCAACCCTAGGACACTCTCTCTGGCTCTGTAGTCACATTATCATTTTAAAAGCTAATTAACAATGGTGGGAGGAAAGTCAGACGTAAGTGTCCAACAATAAGGCATCAGTGACATGATACAATCCCTTATTATTGGACACATAGGTTGCTTCTGATTTTAAGAACTTGATAAATGAGAGCTAAGATTCTTTAGTTAATTATCTTTTTTATTATTTGTTAATTGAAGTATAGTTGATTTACAATATTGTGTTAGTTTCCTGTGTACAGCGAAGTGATTTAGTTACACAGGTATATATGCATGTACCTCTACTCTTTTTTTTTTTTCCATTATAGTTTATTACTTTAGTTAATTTTCAAATTCAAATGCTATATATATTTCAGAGTATCTGCTAGGTGCCGGGGAGTGCTATTTAGCTCTGGAGAGACAACGCTGAATTTGTGGAGCTGCCTTTGTAGAGCTTATAGTCCAGCATGAGAGACAGATAATTAAACACAGAGTCTGCACGTATAAGTATGTCCTCGGAATAGATTCCTGGAAGTGGAATTACTGGTTTAAGGGATATAAGAGACGTTTTGTCTTTGGTGTTTGTTGTGTTTTGTTTTTGGATTCGTAGCCGTATTTGATACACTGATTTCCAGAAGGACTGGGTGACTGACAGGTCCACTGGCCGACTGTGACTCCTGTGACTCCACTGGCTCTCCTGACCCTGCTCTGTATTTGAATATCTGTTAAAAACATAATATTCATCAGAATCCTGGCGGTACCACTTTTTCAGAATGTGGTCTTCCCTCTCTGAGCCTCAGTTTTCCTCATTTGGAAAATGGAGAAAAATGTCCTTACCCTTTCTCTTCCCCTGGGAATTGTAGTTCTTACTTCTCCTTGGAAAGAAAAGGCAGTATTTGATTCACCTCTCCCCCTTTCTTGACTTCCCACCCGGGTCCCAGACACCCAAATCCAGACACTGACCTGTCAGTCCCCTCTCGACTCTAACCTTGCTCCCTCTCGCTGCAGCTGGGAAACCAAGGGCCGCCTCACCTCTCTGCAGGCGACGACTTGAAGAAGCCATGCTTGAAGCCCACGCTGGACTTACGGGGCATCTGCCCGACTCGCTGGCCCAGGACCCAGAAATGCATGTAGATATACTGGTCCAAATTTATCGTCACCTGCCAAGGGGGAAGAAGGAAACAGGGGCAGCTGAGCATAAGCTGGGCTGTGAGTGCAGGATACTCGAATTAGATGCCCCTGCCCTCGATGATCCCCTGCCCCCCACTTCCCAGGCTTATCATCACCCAGTGTGTAGGCAGAACAGTCATGTATGGCTGTTCATGTTGTATACTGCACAAGGGCACACCACCCAAGATGGTGCCATTCACATCACAGTCATCTTTATTACCGTATTTCCTAGAATCTAAGATGCCACTGATTTTAAGATACTCTATAATTTATTATTTTATGAAGCAACTAAAAGGGAAAATATATTGCCAATTAAACTATTTCACACTACCCCTTGTAAGTCACATCCCAATTTCAGAGACAGTAAAGTATGACTTCAGAAAAAAAGCACATCTTAAAAATCACTGAAATGTGGAAATCTGGAAGATTTTAGTATTTTTATTATAATTTTGTTGACTTTTTTTTTTCTTTTGGCCACACCACATGGCTTATGGGATCTTCTTAGTTTCCTGACCAGGGGTGGAACTTCCAGAACGTTCCAGAAAGCAAAACTGGAATTTTCTGTGTACCACCAACTACTTTACATAGCATTTACATTGTATTAGGTATTATAAGTAATCAGAGATGACAAAGTATGCAGGAGAATGTGCATATATATATGCAAATACTATGCCATTTTACATAAGGGACTTGAGCATCCGGGGATTTTTATATCCACAGGGGTCCTGGAACCAATCTCCCCCATACCAAAGGACAGCTGTATTGGTTTTCTCACAGATGGTGATAAAGTCTCTAGTCCTAAGAAGACCTGTATCTTATGATACTTTTCCAACAGATGGCAGTGAAGTGACCTGAGAAACAGGAGCCTTTTTCTAATTCACCAAAGGTGCCACAAGGGCTGGTGCCCTGTGTTCAGGACTACAACTCCCAGCAGCCTCTGCTTCCCAAAGGCTTCACCCCTACCCCAAGGCGTCCTGGGAGTTTTGGTTCTCCTCTGGAAGACAAGCACCTGGACCTCATCCTGAGGGTGATGGACCACCAGAGCATAGGCCAGGGTGTCCTCTGAGAGCGGGGAGAAGTTGGCCTGGGCCAGCAGGGGCTCCAGAGCCCGAAGCACCTCCTGTTCATTGGACAGACGCTGGGGGTCTGTAAGTGAAGGCTGGTCAAGGGTGTCCCTGTCAGGGTTGATGGGGTCATACAAGGCCTGAGGAGAGAGCCAGAGAGAAGAAAAATGAGCTAGGTCACTGCGTGAGGGATTGTGGGTACACATAAGGATGTTCCTGGCCCCATCCTTTAAATGATGGGGTACCCCACGGCTTGATTCTAGGCCCTCTTCCCTTCTCTTCCCTCAAGCTCGCTCTAAGTCGCCTTGCCATCCCCTTGCCCTTAAACAGCACCTCTGCACAGATAACTACCTAACCCACATCTCCATTTCGGACCTCTCCTCCAAGTTCCAGACCTAATACCCATTTCCAGTGCATGAGCTCTGTCCTCCCCTTCTGCCACAGTAATAGAGGTGAAGGCGGCCATGGGGCTGCCCAGATAGACTACATTTCTCATCTTCCTCTGAGAGGCTAGGTGTGGCTAGGAGAATTCATCAATAGAACGTGAGCAGAAGTGACAGGTACACCTTCTCCCTCACTTCTTGCTCCCCCTGCACTTTACACTCTTGCCTTGTTCTACCAGCTTAGAATGCTCTTCTGCCTACAACCCAGTTCTGAGCCCACAGAGATGAAGACAGTGCCCTAAGGGGATGACAGAACAACAAGATGGAAGGAACTTGGATCCCGGCATCATCTCACGTGGAACAGAGCTGCCTATCCACCCTGGCCCACTTACCACAAGGCTGTTAAGTGGGAGACAAAGAATCCTTCACTTCCTTTAAACTATTGCCTTATGGGGTCTGCTTGTTACAGCAGCTAAGGCTTTATAGGAACTAATACAAACTCTCCACTTGACATTTCTTTAGGAATGTCACAGTTGCCTCAAATCCAACAACAAGCCCACAAAATAACATCCTCTAATCCCTATCTTCCAGCAAAATAACCATTCTAGATGTCCCCTCCCAAAGGTACCAGACCTAAATTGTACCATTGTAGATGCTGCAGACCTAGACATTTATCATCTTTTCATAAAGAAATAAAGGGTATAGAACAGCACCACCCAATAGAACTTCCTGCAATGATGGAAACATCTCCATGTGCACCATCCAATAGGTTGAAGCTGGCCACATATGGCCACTGGGCACTTGAAATGTGGTGGATGTAATTGAGGAATGGGATTTTAAATTGTTATTTAATTTCAGTTATTTCAAATTTACACAGCCACGTGTACATAGTGACTATCATATTAGACAGCCCCAGGCTAGGGTAAGGGGTGCTTTCTTCTAATTTGCACACAGACCCTGGTACAGACATCAAGGTCAGTGTGGACATCCACTCACACAGACCCTCGCCTTCATAGTCTGAATTCATCCCTGCACAGGGGGGGAGAGTGTCTGACTCATGACCGTCCCCACCACCCGCCTCTCAGGCCCTCTATGTCCCACACTGGGGTCCTGAAACTCCTCCCCAAACCTGCTCCCTCCCCAATTCCCCCCCCCACTCTACCCCACGGTGCCCCCCATCTTCTCCATCTCAGTAGAGGCCAAGCCCATCCTTCCAGGTGCTCAGGCCCAAAGCCTTGGGTCATCCTGGACTCCTCTCTTTCTCCAGCCCATAAGTAAATCCTGATGGCAACACATTCAGAATATTGATAGATCCAGAATCTGACCACTTCTCACCCCCTGGACTCCCAGCTCCCAGCTCCCATCTCCCATCCTCACCCCCAGTCTGTTCCCGGTACGGCCACCAGAGGGCGCCTGTTGTCATCTAAATCTGCTCACGCCTATTCTCTGCACAGAACCCTCCCCTGGCTTCCACCTCACCTAGAGTCAAAGCAAAGTCCTCACTGTGTCCCACAAGGCCCTGCAGGATCTGGCCCCGGGTCCCCTCTTTGACTTCATCTTCAGCCCTGTCCCCCTTGGGCACTCAGCTCTAGCCCCACCAGCCACCTTGCTGTTCCTCCTTACACGCCATGCACACCCCTGCCACAGGGCCTTTGCACTTACCATTCCCACAGATCTCCATATGGCTCACTCTGGCCTCCTTCAGGTCGCTGCTCAAATGTCACCCCCTCACTGAGGCCTTCCCTGACTACCCTACCTAAAATTGCAAAAATACCTCTGATTTCTTTTTCTTCTTAATTAGGGTTACCAGATTTAGCCAAAAAGAAATAAAATGCAGGACATCAAGTTAAATTGGATTTTCAGATCAACAACAAATAATTTTTTAGTTTAAGTATGTCCTATGCAATATATAAGGATTATATTACATGGACATAATTATACTTAAAAAAAAACTATTCATATCTTATCTGAAATTCAAATTTAAATGGGTATAGAAGGTTGAATAGCGTCCCCTAAATATTCATGTCCCCTTGGAACCTCAGAATACGACCTCGAGCTTCCCTGGTGGCGCAGTGGTTGAGAATCCACCTGCCAGTGCAGGGGACACGGGTTTGAGCCCTGGTCTGGGAAGATCCCACATGCTGCAGAGCAACTAATCCCGTGTGTCACAACTACTGAGCCTGTGCTCCAGAGCCCACGAGCCACAACAACTGAGCCCGCATACCACAACTACTGAAGCCCACATGCCTAGAGCCCATGCTCTGTAACAAGAGAAGCCACAGCAATGAGAAGCCCACGCACCACAATGAAGAGTAGCCCCCGCTCGCCACAGCTAGAGATAGCCCGCGTGCGGCAACAAAGACCAAATGCAGCCAAAAATTTAAAAAATAAAATAAAATAAATTAAAAAAAAAAGAATACGACCTCATTTGGAAATAGGGTCTTTGCAGGTATAATTAAGGTAAGGATCAAAGTGAGATCATACTGGATCAGGGTGGGCCCTAAATCCAATGAGAGTGTCCTTATAAGAGACAGAAAAGGACACACAGAGAAGAAGGCAATGTGAAGATGGAGACAGAGATTGGAGTGATGTGTCCACAAGCCAAGGATTGCCGGCACCCACCAGAAGCTGGGAGAGAAGCATAGGATGGTTCCCTTCCTCCGAGCCTCCAGAAGAAACCAACCCTGCCAACAACGTGATTTTGGACTTCCAGCCTCCTGAGCTCTGAGAGAATAAACCTCTTGTTTTACTCCACCCAGTTGATGGTAATTTGCTATGCCAGCAGTAGGAAATGAGTAAACTGGGTGTTCTGTACTTTATCTGGCACCCCTATCCATGGTACTTAGCACCTCTTAACATATTTTACTTCTTTACCTTGTCAAGGGTCTGTCTCCCTCACTAGAACATGACGCCATGAGGCAGATACACACATCTCAGGCTCACCGCTGTGTCCTGGGGGCTGGAACCATTCGGGGGACACAGTAGGTGCTCAGTAAATATCTAGTGAGTGAATTCAATGAATAAATGCGTAGGAGAAAGGAGGAGCAGAGAGAGGTCACCTACCAAGGTCACCCGCACGCCTAGTGAACGACAAAGCTGGCGCCTGAACTGGGCTCTTCTTGTTCTTTGCCTGGTTCCTCAACGGACTGAGGTCACCAGCAAATGGTCACCCAGTGTGTCTCCCTCACCTTTGGTGCTTCTACCCAACCCTCTCAGCGTCTCCGTTTAAAATCTGCTGCGTCAGTGAGAATGTCTGTCTGCACTGTATATTCTTTCTGCTTCAATATATTTAAATGTTTATATAATAATATATTTTTAAATAACTTTTTAAAAAAGTGCCCCAAAGAAGAGCTTGGAGGCCAGGAGACAGGGGTGCAAATCCTAGCTCTGCCACTTGGGACCTGTATGATCTTGGGCACATCTGGGCCCTCTTGGAGCTTCAGTTTCTGCTTCTGCAAATGGGGCTGATGGCAGCTGCTCCTTGGTTCTGCAGGAAGGAGTTGATGAGCCTGACACAGAGGGGCCTATGTTGCCCCTCATCGAAGCAAAGAGGAGAGCTATAGGGGGGCAGGAGCGGTAAAGGGTTAACTCGGCAGGACTGCGTCGTCCAAACCCTGCACATTCCAAAGAACTGGTGGGCTCCTGGGAGGGAACCTGTAAGCCCTTGGACTATCCTGCCTGATGGGAGTATCTTGGTTTACCAGGGGCTTGGGCCACACCCGATAGTCTATGCTAACAATGTGATTCATGGTGGGGCCATGAAGTAGCCATGTGACCTCTGGAGGGGCTGGAGACTAAGTAACTAAGATCAGCCACGTAGATGGTCAACCACGCCTGCCTGACCAACCACCATTAAAAACCCTGGACACCAAGGCTCAGGTGAGCTTCCCTGTGTGTTGTCATGCATCACTGATGAGAGAATTAAGCACTGTTCCGGTGACTCTGCTGGGAGAGGACAACCGGAAGCTCTTGCCTGGTCTCTCCTGGACCCCTTCCCCTTGCCTTTTTCCTTTGTGATTTTGTCTGTTCTCCTTTTGCTGTAATAAACTAGTACTGGGAGCATAACAGCTTTTCTGAGCTCTGTGAGCCCCTTGTGAAAATCAGTGAATCTGAGGGTGGTCTTGGAGACGCCCAACACAAGACCCTAGAGAAGGAGGAGGAGGATGCTGAGAATTTGGCTTCCACTGTTTCCTGGAGTTCTACTTCTCTATGACGGCTCCTTGTCCAGCCCCCTCACTGCTTCCAGTTCCCCTTCCCGACCTCAGGACTGGCACTCACTCCTCAGGACTAATCCCCCTGGTGGTTGCATGTAGTACCATCTAGATACTTCCAGGGTGATTTCTTAGCCCAGCCCCTTCCCTTGACCTCCAGCCTGTGCGCATTCAAGTCCCTCTCTCTACCGAGCTGTCCAACAGGCAGCTCAAATTTCTGAGTCCAAAACTGAGCTCTCAATCTTCCCCACAGACCCGTCTCCTGCCCCCAACTCTGTCTCCCACGTCGCAGTAAGTGGCAGCTGCATCCTTCGGGAGAAGCAGGCCTGAACCCCTGGAGGCCCCCTTGACTCCTCTCTCTTTCAAGGCCCCGCCCACACAGCCGAATGCTGATGCCTTCGGACCATTAGCAGTGTCTGACCACTTTTCACCACTTCCACTGCTATTACCCTTGTGGGAGCTGCCATTATCTCTCACTTGGACAAACATAATAGACTCTTTAATAGATCTCCCTGCCTCTGACCGTCTGTTCCCTACATGGCAGCCAGAAGGATCCTATTGACACCTGAATCAGCTCATGACCCTCCTCTGCTCAGAGCCCACCTGCGGCGGCTCCCAGCTCACTTAGAATAAAAGCCAAGTCCTCTGCATGGCCCACAAGGCCAGGCACAATTTTCCCCCACTCCCTCTCTGCTCTCACCTCCTGCCCTCTCTCCCTCCAGCCAGTGGTCCCATTGCCATTCCCCCAACACTCCAGGCCCTCTCTCACCTCAGGGCCTTTGCACTTGCTTTGCGCTCTGCCTGGAATGTCCTTCCCCAGACACCCATCGGGCTTGCTGCATCGCTTCACTCAGGTCTTAGCTCACCTGTCACCTCCTCAGAGAAGGCTTCCTTGACCACCCTGTCTAAAACAGGTGCCCTCCTCGTCCCTCTCTATTCCACCTTCAATAGCACTTACAACTCCTGGGTATCATATTTTACAATTATTGATTTATCATCTCCCCAGTTGGAATGTCACCTCCACAAGGGCACGGCTTCATCTCTTCTGCTTACTGCTGTATTGCCGGTGCTTAGAACAGGGCCAGGCTCCAAGTAAGTGCTCAGAGAATTTTTGTTTAATGAATGGATAAGCAAACAAGGATGACAGGGCCAGAGGGGCCCTGTCCTCACCTGCAGCTGGTCCAGGATGTGATTGTAGTGGAACAAGGTGCAAAAGTTCACGTGGGTCACAAACTCCTCCAAAGCCGCCTTCTCCGCAGGACTGGAATGGAACTCCTGTTACCTCGGGAAGCAAAACTTCTCTTTAGGCCTCTCCCTACTTCCTCATGGGGAGGAATTCTTTCCTGGGCAACTCAGAAAGACAATCAGAGCTCTGGCTCTTTAAAATTTGGGCGTTTTTTAGAAGGGACAAGGGTTGATCAATTTCACTGGCCAAGAAACTGAGGTAGCTCCAGAGAGTGAAAAACAGATGACTTGAAGAGCTAGATGTTCAGGTTCCTGCTTTGACACTTACTGGCCAGGAGTCACTCCTTATTTGTGTGCCAGGCACTGTTTGCTGGCATGATATAATCCTCTAGAGGATGCAAGGAGGTTGATGGAATTATAACACTCATTATTCAGAAGGGACCCTTAGATTCAGAGAAGTCACTTGCTGAGGGCTACACTGTCTGTATAAAGAAAAGCTGAGACTACAATCCAGGCCTATCTGACTCCAGAGCACACATATTTAACCACTTTTTTATGCTTCCTATCTCGGTGCCCAGGGTGAATGTCATCACTTCTCTGAGCCTGTTGCCTTATCAGCAACAGAGGATCATACCCTTTTTCTCAAAAAAGCAATGGTGAGAATGTGATGTGATTATGTGTATCCGTATATATACACGTGTGTTTATGTGCGTGTATATATACTTTTGTGTATGGATAAAGCCCAGCACAGGACTTAGTCCATATAGGTGTTTAATCAATAATTATTAAATGAATGAATGATAATACAGAATAATCACAAGTATGATGGCAATAGTGGGGTAAGCTGTTAGGGTCAAGCAAGTGCCTACTTGCCTCACCCTTGTCCCAGCCCTGCTGTGGAGTCAGACCACTTTGGTTCAAATCTGGGCCACTAGTCAGGACCTTGGGTGAGTCACTGCCCTTTTCCTGATTCAGTTACCTCATTTGTAAAGTGGGAATGATGGTGGTACTTCTCTTATTGGGTTGTCCAATAATTGAATAATATGTGGGAAATGTTTAGCACAGTGCCATATAATAAGAGCTCTGTGTGATATCATTATAATTATAGCTTCGTGGGTATAATAATTATTATTAGGCAGTAGTAATAGTAATGATGAGGATGATTATTATCCCATTTTGTAGAGGGAAAAACCATGCCCCAGTGAGTGCTTGTTCCAGCCCCCAGAACAAGCTAAAGTCTGGAACTGCTGCTGCATCTATCTGCATCTCAAAGGTCAGTCCCCTGCATTCCAACTCACTCCACGCCCACCTGGGCCTATAAAGGGAACAGGAACTACAACTCCCAGGGGGCACCAAGGCAGCCCTCTATAGCATGAAGGGCTGTACCGCCGCGAGGCCTGCCGGGATTCGTAGTTCCCAGGCTCTCGGACCCGGGACGGGCGGTACCTTTATCAGGAGGCGGAGCAGCTGCTCTTTGGAGAACGGGATGAACCGCTCGCGGTACTGCTGGGCCCAGTCGCGGGGCTCCGTGGGGTTCCACATCTTGCGGTACTCCCCCATCTTGGCCGCCAGCGATGACAGGGCCCGGGGGTGGCCAAGGAGCGCGGGCAGCAGAGGCCATACTCGGACCTTGGATCCCCAGACCCTTCGGGTCACATGCAGCATGGCCAGACCCTTTCCCCGCAGCCTAAACGAGGGAAATGGGCATAAGTCAAAGGTCATCTGGGGGTAAAGGCGCCCTCTCCACCTCCGTGTCCCAACTTCCAGGGTCCGTTTCTACCCCAGGAAGGGCGCAGAGCCCATCCGCCCGCCTCGTAGGCCCTGCTGTCCGTCCCCTCCCACAGTGCTCAGTTGGCCTGAGTCCTAGGCAGGGGTCAGAGGTCTTCAAGTCCTGGAGCGTATTGCGGGCCCAGAAGCCCTGTGGTGGCACAACTAGTCTCTGAGGGGTCTAGGCGGCAGGTGGATTTTAAGCGCATAGGATATGCTCGGAAGGCTACATAGGGGTGCAGGGCCGCCCACCCCCGGCCAGGCAATCCTTCACCCTTTCCCTCACCTTAGCCAATGTTCGACTGTCATTGAGCCTCCTGCGCATGTGCAGAAAAGCGTCCTGGTCCTTCGAGGTTCGGCTTCAGTCCGCAGTAAGACGCATGCGCAATGCCTAGGTCATTGAGCGGGGTCCATTTCCTTCTTCTAATGCCCTGTGTCGACTGCGCACGCGCAATCTGCCTGCCTTGTTCCACAACTCTTTCCTTGGACTCGGCGCATGCGCCGCAGAAGTATCTCCTTGTCCAAGAGCTTCAAAGGGAAAGGGGCGGGGCGGGCGCCAGACTCCCGGGATTTCCGGGACCATGCAGGGCTTCCGCGCGCAGCCTGCCAACGGCGGGCGGCACAACGTCCGCTGAGGCCACGCCCCTGCTCCTGTCAGCTCCAGAGTAGGCGGGGAAAGAGAGGGGCGGGGCTTTGGCGCAGCCAATCAGCTCCAGCAGAGGAGGAGCGAAAAGGCGGGAAAAAGAGGAACCAAAGGACGGTTGAGGTGGTGCTAGGACCAGGAGGGGAAGGTGGGCGGAAGGAAGAGCGGGCCTCCAGGTGACGTTGACCCGGCCTCCAGAGTAGGGGTGACCCTTTGTCAGTCAGCCTCACCCCCAAGTGTCACCACCCCCATTCCACGTCCTTAGAGGGAAAACCCCGATTCTCTGAAGGTAGCTTACTGCCGGGGGCATGGCCTCCTCATTCTGAGGGGACAGCTGAGTTCCGAGCCCATGTTCCCTACACATCTGAGGTCCAGACCCCCGACTTGAGGAAATGCACTTTTATGAAGATGGACCTGAACTCTAAGGGGAGGCCCTGATTCTAAGGCAATCACCCGCAATCAGGAGGACAGCCTAAAATCTACCCTGAGCTGCTTGGGGTCTCCACTACGGGTGCGGTTACCCCAAAGCCTGAAAGGTATCCCCCTGTTTCAGACCTCCCCGGGGTTCTGATCGCCATTCCAGCACCCGTAGTCCCTCGAAAATCCCATTAACACAGTCCTTAAAATGGGCCCTCTGGCTCCTGTGTCAGGGCATCACCCCAGTATCCTGCCTTCTCCCCGCTTATTCTGCCTGGCCTGGCATCTCCCCACACTGCAACTCCACCTCTGGGGCCCTCCTCAGCCTGCATTCCTGACTTCTGAGACCCCAGCAGCTCCCTCACCCTGTGCCCCTACCTCTGGAATTCTCAGAAGCCCCCTCCCCCCACACCCTAATTCATGGGACCATCAGCCACCCTCTCACCCTGCGCCCCCATCTCTAGGACCCCTACCCCAGCATCTCCTTCACCCAGGCACCGACTCCCAAGAACCCTCACCCTATATAACCCCATCCTGGGACTACAAGGACCCTCCCATCCCCTTCCCCCTACTCCTGGGACCCCTGGCAGCCCCTTTACCCCGCACCTTGGACTCTAACCATCCCCACACCAT
The DNA here is from genome assembly GCF_964341445.2 of Mesoplodon mirus. Classification (NCBI taxonomy): domain Eukaryota; kingdom Metazoa; phylum Chordata; class Mammalia; order Artiodactyla; family Ziphiidae; genus Mesoplodon; species Mesoplodon mirus. Next base: position 57,872,361 of record NC_138995.1, read on the forward strand.
CCCTCTTGTCTTGTAGCAGCTGAGCCCCCGGGGTGGGCCTGGAGCTTCCGAACAGCAGTGCCCAGCAGGCAGCGCCCAGCATCCCTGCTCCGGCCTCCCAGGGCCTGGGCAGCAGAACAGCAGGCATGCACATCCCAGAAAGCCTCCAGGACCTGGCCGACAGTGAAGCCGTTCAGTTTCTCAAGAGGCCAAAGACGATCGTGCGGATCTTTGCAGGGGTGAGGCCCTCCTGTGGCCCGGCTGCCCCGTGGGTGACAGGAAGCAGGTGTCTCACCTCCCAGACCCAGTGCAGAGAGAGTGGGGGGGAAAGAAGGGGTCAGATGGGGAAAATGAAGCCAAAGGGAGCTCATAACGGAAGTCACCCTTTACTGAGCATCTAACTATAGGCCCTGCGCTATTCTGAGCACTTATTAACTCTCCTGGGGAGAAACAACCCTGCAAAGTGGGTGCTATGGAGCCCCATGTTTGAGAGAAGAAAACTGAGGATCAGAGAAAGTTAAATAATTTTTTTAAGGTTGTGCTGTCCAATTTGGTAACCACAAGCCACATGTGGCTATTCTAATCTAAACTAAATAAAATAAAATATTCAGGGAATTCCCTGGCAGTCCAGTGGTTAGGACTCCACACTTCCACTGCAGGCAGCCTGGGTTCGATCCCTGGTGGAGAAACTAAGATCCCATAAGCTGCATGGTACGGCCAAAAAAAAAAAAAAAAATAGAATTCAGTCACAGTGGCCACATTTCAGCCTGGCGGCTCTCATATTGGACAGTAAGGATCTAGAACATTTCCATCATGGTGGAAGGTTCCATTGGACAGTGTTGGCTAAGGTCACACTGTAAGAGGCAGGGAATCAGACTGGGGTCTGTGAGATGCCAGAGCCCATTCATTTCCACCTCTCAGACAAGGGACCAGGAGAGGAGCAGGGGCTGGGGCCTCTGTGGGGAAAGATGCACAGAGGTAGGAAGAGAATAAGAATATGTAATGTAGACCTAGGATGCCAGAGGGTAGGCGGTCACTATGTGCCAGGCACAGTGCCAAGCAAGGGATTTACCTGCATTCGTTTCATCATTACCGCATTCGCTAAGAGTCAAGACACCTGGGGTCAGATCCTCATTCAGCCCCCGACTTTGCTGTGTGACCTTGAGCCGATCACTGCTCCTCTCTGGACCTCAGTGCTTGAGGAGTTAAAGCTGTGACTGTGGGCTTTACGCTGTGCAGCCTCCACGGCACTCCTCTGACAGAGTTGGGAACCGAGGCCCAGGGAGATGATGAGATTTGATCAGGGTCAGGGGAGTAAGTGGGATGCCTGGGATTGAATGCAGGGTCCTATTCCAGAAGGATCGATCCAGCCTGACTGAGAATCCTGGTTCGGCCACATGATCTCCATGTAGAGTGACATCCTCCCCTGCTTGCCTGGGTTGGTCCTGGCGTAATTATCAGCAGCACCTCCTTTGATTCTCAAAAGTGCCCCATTTCATTTGATAACTTCCCTGGTCACCCCAGGTCTGTGTGACCTTGAGCAAGTGACTTGATTTGTCTGAACCTCCACACCCTCCTACGTATAGTCCTTCCCGCTCACCAGGAAAGACTGTGTGTGAAAATGAAATCAAGGCCCCTAAACTGATCAGCGTGCGCCTGGCAAGTAGCCATCCTTCCTTCGATAGTGATTATTATTGGGACCAACTTGTGATCGGGGAGAGAGGGATGGGTTTGGGGGCCGTAGGGTGGTGGGGACTCGTGTCCATCGTCGTTCTCACCCAAAGGAAGGGGTGAAAAACGCACTCCGCATCCCAGTTCCAAGTCCCTCGCTGGCCTTCGCTCTTTCGCCCCTCACCACGACCCTATGTCGTGAGCGTCATTACACCTGTTGGACCCAAGGGGAAACTGAGGCTCACAGAGGTTGAGCGACTTGCCCAAGGACGTCACCCAGCTGGAGAGCGAGTCAGAAGGATGCACGGGCTTGGGCTTGGCTCTGATGCTTCAGAAGAAAGGGCGGGTGGCGAGGGAGAAGGGGGTGGGGAAGGGCTGGGGGGAAGGGCCTCCGACTGTGCCAGACGTTTCAGTCACAGACTTTGCCTGCCACCTCCCTCCTCCCTCCCGCCCGCCCTCTCCTCCTTCCCCCCTGGCCCAGCTCCTCGGCAGGGAGTCTCCGGGCAGCTGGTCCTCCCGTCCTTCGTCCTTCTCACGGCTGCCTGCCAGCTGGTGCCATAACTAATGAATCTTTGCTCCCTCCCTGGGGACAGGCCAGGAGGGGTGTGGAAGGAGGTCTGCCTCGGGCTTCAGAGGCTTAGGGTCCCTCCGGCCCAGCCAAGCCCCCTTCTTGCGTGTCCAAGGTTTTTGAGGTCAGTGGACAGACAGACCGCGGGCCTGGAAGTCAGGGGGGCTGGATTCCAACCCCCTCCCCCCATGACTAACCTTGAGAGGATGCTTCCCCTCTCTGGCCAGTCATGAGAATTACCATCAGGGCCGGGTGTCCACGTCTTTGCAGCACAGAGACAGACTGGGAAACTGAGGCTCCAAGAGGTGAGCAATTTGCCCAAGGCCAGCCACCCAGCTGTCGGAGTCAGACGCGGCTGGCTCTTTCCACTGCACAGTCACGGCTTTCAATTTATCACCTGTGAAAGGGCAATGGATTAGTAACCGCGACCACGCGGGGCCCCCGGGGCTGCAGGGGGGGGCGCGCAGGTAAAATGAATCCAGGCTCGAAAATGATCAATGGGCCTTCCCGTCCTTGACCTGGTTCTGCCTCGGCCCAGCAGGGCAAGACGCTCCCCTTCTGCGGACTCAGTGCGGCAGCCCTGAAACAGGACGGATGTGAATACCCTCCCTTAATGCTAAAGTGCTGGACAGAAAGAGGGACTAGTCATTATTATTATTATTATCTGTTCTTTTCATTCAGAGAAGGCAATTAAGGCAAAGGGGAGAGGAGAATGGACAGAGGCTGAAGGGTTTAGGGGGTCCCTCCTCTGCCTCTCCCGTCCCCACTCTGAAGGACAGGGCAGGAGCAAAAAAGAAAGGCCAGAGTCATTCACTCAACACATTTGCAGAGGTCCAGTCTGGTGCTGGGTGCTGGGTGTAGAGAGAAGGGGCCCACGTGCACCCTGTCCAGGAGGAGTTCCAACTCTAATGAATTACCTTCCCCTTGTCTCCTCCCTCCCTCCTGCCCCCAACACTACCACATCCAATCAATCACCAAGTCCAGTGTTGCGTCCTAAATATCACTGGCTTCCCCAGAGCCCTGGCCTCAGCCTTTCTTCCTGGGCCCTCCCATCCATCATGACCAGGGAGATTTTCTCTAACTCCCTGTCTGACGCTGGCCATCCTCTGCTCAGAACCCTTCCATGCATAAAATTAAGTCCAAGCTAGAAAATTAATTTTTGCCAGGGCTCCCAAGTCCAGGCCCCTCGGTGTGGTGCTCAAGGCCTCAGGGGGTCTGGTCCCTGCCTGTGTTTCCAGCCTCACCTCACACCACATCCTTCAGATGAGATTTGTCTCCAACCCCTGCAGGAACTTCGCTCTGCAGCATCTGGCTTTTGCACACATGGTTTGGCCTGCCTGGAATGCCCTTCCTCCTGTCTGCCTGCAAAACTCCTCATTCTTTTTTTTTTTTTAAGTTTTATTGGAGTATAGTTGATTATAGTTGATGTTGTGTTAGTTTCAGGTGTACAGCAAAATGAATCAGTTACACCTATACATATATCCACTCTTTTTTAGATTCTTTTCCCATATAGGCCATTACAGTCTATTGAGTAGAGTTCCCTGTGCTATACAATAGGTCCTTATTATCTCTTTTATATATAGTAGTGTGTATATGCCAATCCCAAACTCCCAATTTATCACTCCCCAAAACTCCCCATTCTTTAAGGTGCAGTTCAGGTCTCACCTTACTTCTTCCTAAATCCGGCCCCCTGACTTCAGTTCCTGCTCAAACCTTGACTCTCTCCCTGAGCGTAGGCCCCAGCCTCCTCCCCAGACTCGCAGCCTCCGGTCTCACTCACCCCAGTCCACCTCTGCGTGGCCCCACAGGGCTCTTCATACACCCGGAGCTGACCCTGCCTCTCCCCTGCTCTCAGCCATTTCATGGCTCCCTACTGACCCCCAGACAAGATCCCACTCCGTAGCCTTTCTCACCCTGCAGCGTTCCTTACAGGCCTCACCGCATCCAGAAAGCCCTCCTGGACCAGCTCCCACCCCCATCACATACACACACTGGTTCCTTCCAAATCTGGTGTGGCCCCTGCCACGCTGCATTGTGACCATCTGGGACAAATCACTGGGCCTTCAGATCGTCACTGAATCTCATTGATGGGAGCCCCTGCCCTCGGGGCTTCTGGTCCAGCCGGTGGCAGCATATACAGCAGGGGCTAAAGCAGATTCGGGGGCCAGACAACTTGGGTTCAAATCCAGGCACTGCCTCTCATAGCTGACTGACTTTGGGCCACTCTTCACCCTTTCTGTGCCTCAGCTCCATTATCTAAAAAAACGAGGGTGTTAATAGTGCCCACATCCTAGGGTGGTTGTAAGGATGACACAGGCTAGTGCTTGTGGAGTACATCGGTGGTTTCATAAATGAACAGGGTTAGGTGGACAGTGGTACCCCAGTGTGCTATGTGCCGTGTGTGCACAGACAAAGGTGACAGGGCTAGCGTATCGGTGAGGCTGCATTTGCTTTTTTTTTTAAAATTAATTTATTTATTTATTTTTGGCTGTGTTGGGTCTTCGTTGCTGCGTGCAAAGACCTAGTTCCTCTAGTTGTGGAGAGCGGGGGCTGCTCTTTGTTGCGGTCGCAGGCTTCTCATTGCGGCATCCTCTCTTGTTGTGGAGCCCAGGCTCTAGGCGCACAGCCTTCAGTAGTTGTGGCACACGGGCTCAGTAGTTGTGGCACACAGGCTTAGTTGCTCCACGGCATGTGGGATCTTCCCGGACCAGGGCTCGAGCCCGTGTCCCCTGCGTTGGCAGGCGGATTCTTAACCACTGTGCCACCAGGGAAGCCCTGCATTTGTTTTTTTTTTCTTTTTTTTTGGCTGCGCCATGTGGCATGTGGGATCCTAGTTCCCCAACCTGGGATCGAACCCGTGCCCCCTGCAATGGAAGTGTGGAGTCACCACAGGACTGCCAGGGAAGTCCCAGGCTGTATTTGCTTTAAAAAAAAAAAAAAAAAAAAAAGCCTTGGGAGTTCCCTGGTGGCCTAGTGGTTAGAATTCAGCTCTTTCACTGCCGTGGCCCAGGTTTGATCCCTGGTCGGGGAACTGAGATCCCACAAGCTGTGTGGTGTGGCCAAAATGTATTAAAAAAAAAAAAAAGCCTTGAAGCAAAAGGTGAATGTTTATTAGGTACTGAGTGTTTATTACACTTCTCTCTGTACGTTTCTGTGTCTTTGGAATATTTCACAAATTCCTTTTTTAAAATGGAGAGGAATTAGTGGAGCCGGGAGAGAGGAGGAAGAAGTGGCGGCCAGAGGGAAAGACTTGAAGGCAGAGAGAATCAACAGGATAGCAGATACTTATTGCCCTCTCTTCCCGAATCCCGGGCACGGTGCATTTCATATTGGTACTTGGGTTTGGGGGCAGAAGGCGAGCATGAGCGAGGCAGGGGTGAATCGGGGGAGATGAGGGACTGGGACTCTGTCCTGGGGGTGCTAGGTAGGGAGCCATGGGGGTGCGGGGCTGGGAGCTGGGAGGGGCAGGGTGTGGAAAGAGCCCCTGGGGGACCGTGTGGGGAGACTTGGAGGCAGGGAGGCTGGAGAAGAGGCTGGGGCAAGGGCCCAGCAGAGAGGACGAGGCCTGAGCTGGGATGGAGGAGAGGGGCCGAGGGGCAGCAGGAGGATGGCTCTGGGAAGCTCTGAGGATGTGACCGGGAGGGAGGGGTCAGAACCACCGGGAGGGTGTACGGCGGGGCCCCCACGCCCAGTGATGGGGACCCGCCCGGGAGGATGAGCCGGTCTGGGGAGACGCTGAGCCCTGCTCCGGCCCCTGGGACCCCGCGTCCCGCACCCACAGGTCCTCTCCCTCATCGTCTTCTCCTGCCTGCTGACTGACGGCTACCAGAACAAGACCAACTCTTCGCAGCTCCACTGCGTCCTCAACAGCAACAACGCGGCCTGCAGCTTCGCCGTGGGAGCCGGCCTCCTGGCCTTCCTCAGCTGCCTGGCCTTCCTCGCCCTGGACGCCCATGAGGGCCGCATCGCCAGCAGCCGCTTCAACACGGCCTTCCAGCTCCTGGACTTCTTCCTGGCCGGTGAGCCCCCCGGGCACTGCCCTTGACCACCCAGCCGGCTCTGACCGTCCTCCACACATGACCCAAAGCTTTGTCCCTCACTTTTCAAAGCTCTTCTGCGCCTGCTGTTTCCTCCCGGGGAATCATTGCCCATCCCTCAGACTCAGGGTAAGGGTCATCTCTTCTGACCCTCAGACTAATTCTAGAAGCCTCTCTCCTGCCCAGCTTTTTCCTCGCATTCACCTCCCTTCTTCACAACCTTTCTTGAAAAGCCACCGGTGGCAGTGGCCAGAGGTAGGGTGCAGGGCGCAGAGTCAGACCCAGGTTTGAAATCTCACCTCGGGCGCCTCCTCAGTGTGTGGGTTTTCTCCCCTCTCTGAGCTTCTGTGGAAGCTGGGATGAAAACTCCCACGTTCAGGGTTTTTCTGAGGATGAAATTCGAGAAAGGACTCCTGCGGTGATGTTGATATTTATCGGGCACATCCCCTGTGTCAGGCACCGCTTCAGGAGCTCCCCATGCCTGCCTCATTTCTTCCTCAGAACCACCCAAGGAGGGAAGTCCTGTTCAGATTCCTATTTCACAGAGGAGGAAACTGAGGCTTGAGGAGGTTGTGTAATGGCTGCCGAGTGGCAGATCCAGGCTTCCAAGCCAGGCCTGGCCTCCTAACCAATGCCGAGCACCCTAGATGGAGCCCGGCACACAGTAAGCGCCAAATAAATGCTCGTTCCTTTTCCTCAGGCCCCAGGCTCCTTCCTCTCCTTTTCTGCACCTGCCCAGTTCCAGCCACTTAGGGCTGGGAGGGCCCCTGAAGGTCACTGAGTCCAGCGCTGTCCAAGAGAAGTTTCTGTGAGGACGGGAATGTTCTGTGCCTGGACTCCCCAACACGGGAGCCACGGGCCACGTGTGGCCGCCGAGCACTTGGAGTGTGGCCAGTGTCACCAAGGGGTGGAATGTTTTTTACTTCTATTTTAATCGATTGGAATTTTTGATTGAGTGAAACATAAAAAGCCACAAGTGGCTGGCGAGCCCCGTAGTGGACGGCACACCCCACTCCAGGAGGTGTTTTGCGGCCGGCTGGGAGGGAGAGGCCGTAGCAAGACCCGAGGCCCCAGCCCCAGCCATCCTTCCTGAGCCCTCTCTCCCCAACTCACGCCCCACCCCGCCCCTCTTCTCTCCCTCGACCCCCCAGTCCTCTGGGCAGTCATTTGGTTCGTGGGATTCTGCTTCCTGGCCAACCAGTGGCAGCATTCGCCGCCCAGACAGTTTCTCCTGGGGAGCAGCAGCGTCAAGGCCGCCATCTCCTTCGCTTTCTTCTCCATCCTCATCTGGGTGAGGAGGCTCCTCCCTGCAGGGTGGGGTGGTGTGAGTTAAGAGGGCTAGAACCTACCACCCAGCTCCCCAGGACCTCCGCAAGCCCCTTTTGTGACTTTGGGCAAAGCGGGAAGAAGGCGCCCCTTCCTCCCAGCAGACGCAGCCCAGTGTGGGCATCATCCAGTGAGCTGTGGCACAGCTCCCGCCTGGGCCAACCTCACCCAAGCCAGCCTCCAGCTCGCCCTCCTCTGCCTGCAGATACTCCAGGCCTACTTGGCCCTCCAGGACCTCCGAAATGATGCTCCAGTCCCCTACAAGCGCTCCCTGGACGATGGCGACGTGGTGCTGACCTCTCTCTCCCCGCTGTCCGCCGCCAGCCCTGTCAACACGCGCATCACCCGTCTCCACAGCCTGAGCTACACCAGCTCCACCCTGTCCCTCCATCTGCCCACTCCGAAGGCCCCCCACCTCACTACGATGCCCGACACCTAGACAGCCTCATCCACACCAGTAAAGAGAGACTCCTCCCTCCAGAAGGGTTTCTGAAAACTGCCCTCTGTCCTTCTCATATCTGTTTCTCTCCGGTCCCTCGAGTGGCCAGGGGAGGGGGGAAATCCTATGGGGTCTCCTCTGGGGTCTCTGTAGCAGGTCCCACTTCCAGCCCCCCTCCTGGACTCTCCCTCTGGGCGCCACCTTGATAGCTAGGGGCAGCGACGGGAGGGAAACCCTTTTCTCAGGCCTGTGACACAGCGAGCCCTTTACTCCTTGCACTGGCCATGGGAGGGAGGCACGAGGTGCCCCACTGTACAGCTGAGGAGCTCAAGTTCAGAGACAAGATGCTTCCGCCCGTGGAAAGGGCTCTAAGGAGAACCAGGGCCAACACTGGGACCGGCCTTGTCTCCAGGGCCCACATCCTTTAACTCACCCCAGATGACAAGGGACCCACTCAAACCCATGCCATGGGAGGAGTGGTTAAGGGAACAGGGGATGGCAAGTCCATGACTGGGGAGATCCTTGTCTTCAAATATTTGAAAGCTTGTCTTAGGGAGCCCCAAAACTAATCGGGGACTCGGGCTTGGGCAACAAAACGCTCCTGCCTGCAGGGACCCAGCAGGTAACTCCAGTGGGTGAAGTACCCATGAATCAAGTGGTGGGGCAGGGGCCGAGTCTGGGGAGGGGCAGCCTTCACTCAGCACCCAGCGTTCAGTACCACAGCCCGGGGGTGTCCAGAGCAGCGCTGTCCAGGACTTTCCTAGTGGTCTGGCGGTTAGGACTCCACGCTTCCACTGCAGGGGCACAGTTTCGATCCCTGGCTGCAGAACTAAGATCTCACATGCCACGATGCAGCCAAAAAAAAAAAATTATAGAGCAGCGCTGTCCAATGGAAACAAAGTGTGAGCCATGGGGGACAGCATTTAAACTTGTCAGCTGGCCACGTGAAGAAAAGTAGAATGAAACAAGTGAAATGAATTTTCATGTATTTTATTTAACCCAGTATATCCAAAATATGATCATTTCAACATGTCATCAGTATAAAAAATTACTAGCCAGGTAGCTTACATTCTACTGCACTAAGTTTTTGAAATCCTTCGCCTATTTTACAAGGACAGCACATCTCAATTTGGGGTCGCCACATTTCAAGTGCTAATGGTCACCGTATTGGATAGTGCCGCTCTAGAACCTTCTAGTTTTTCTAGAACAACCGGACATCCGTTTCTTTTTATGTGGAATTAGTTGGCAAGGAATACCAAAAAAAAAGCTTACTGTTTTGCTGGCCAAACCAAACACACCCACACAGGGGTCACAGTGGCTGCAGAGCATTCATTTACAAACTGGGAAAAGCAACGTGAGTTTGTGGGGAGGCAAATGTGGGCTCCGTGGTCCCCTTTTTTGGTTTCCTGTGTGGCAGTGCTCAGTGCTGAGGGTGCAGAAGGAAGTAGGCCGTGGTCCCTGTGGGCACCTGGAGGAAACGGCAGCCATGCGGTGGAGTGGGCAGGGTTCCGGCATGGCAAACGGGAGGACCCAGAGCTCTGGCCCTCACTCTGTCACTAGCTGGATCACCTGGGACGTGTCACTTCATCTCTCTGGGCCTGAGCGGGGCTGGCTATCAAACTAGAGACTTGGACCAGATTTAGATTGATGGTTTGAGGGCTGCGTTCAAAGAGGTGCCCCCTCCCGACCCTGAATCAACCCAAGCAGCCCTGCTCCTGCATTTTCCATATGAGGCTTCTGGACAAATTCCTCTAAACAGAAGGTCCGTTGGCTTAGCTTACAAGAAAGAAAGAAAAAAACCTTTGAAAAACCCCACAGCAGTGGTTAAACATACAGGATCCAGCAGCAGGAAGCCAGGGTACCAACCCCACCTCTGCTGCTCACCCGGCTAAGCCTCGATTTCCTCCACAACAAAGCGAGGGTGCTCTGAGGGTCCCACAAGCTCACCTGTGTGACGCACATTGCCTGGCGCTTATGAAACACTCAGAAACGCCAGCTACCTGCCTCCGGAAGCTTCCAGAGCCATCCTACGGGAGAACTGGAGGCGGCTAAGGAAATTCTCAGCAGACATCTAGGGCATTTGGCGAAATCAGGGGGCAGAACTCCAAAAGGTTACAAGGGCCAAGCAAGTAAACCAAGTGAAGGAAAGGCCAGGTGTGAAGCCAATCTGGAGGGAAACATGGAAAAGATTTGACTTTCCTTTGAACTTCACAAAACCACAAAACCACAGCGTCAGCCCAGTAAGAGATGGTATCAACCCCTCAGCCAAGTCCTGGGGGCTTGGTGGTGGAGGGAGGGGAGGCTCACGTCCCAGCCATTCACTCCAGCCATCTGCCGCCACCCAGACACGAGGACCCGGCATTCTCAGACTGACGGGGTTTTTTTCAAGAGAAGCCAGAAATCCCGATTTTAATGTGAAAATCTGTTTTTTAAAGGCTGGCAACCAATTCCTTTTTTTTTTTTTTTTTTTTTTAAGAAAACATAAAGCAGTTCAATACAAAATGATGGGGGGACGGGGGCTGTCCCTTGGTGACTTCCAAATCACAGGCTTTTGGAGGCTGTCCTCTGCAACCCTTAGATTAGGGAGAATTGTCAGGGAAGTTCTGTGCCAAGATAAGAAGAATCTTTGAGATTTTTTTTCCTCCACAACCTCTTCCCTGGTGGAGTCATGAGGAGTCAAGGTGCAGCTCAGAGTCTCAGGAAGCTCAGTTTCTAATCTCCCTGCTCCTCTCAGGCCTGGATCGCCTGCGGATGGCAGACGGGATAAAGCAGAAGCAGAGAGAGGGGCTGGGGTGCTGGGCGGACCCCACAAACGCCAGAGAGAGGGCAAGGAGTAGCCAAAGAGAGGCATCGTTTTCCTCAGTTTATTTCAAGAGAACAAAGAATCAACCATCAGTTCTGTACAAAAACGTGGCCATAGAGCCATGGTGACCCTTGGGCCAACCCCCTTCCCATGCGCCCCTAAATTGCCAAAACACAAGGACATGACCAAAAAACCCAAACGCTGGAAAAAATTATTATGAAAAATCAGGGGAGAACTTCCCTCCCCTTTTCCCTCTCCCCAGTGCAGAAGTTTTTTTGGGGGGGATGGGGGGTTGTGTCCATGGCAACGGTGGGAGGTCTGGCAGGCGGGTGTCGGCAGATTTAGTGTTTGGCAACCGGTGGGGCTGAGGGGTTAGGATCCAGAAGGAAGCCAGGGGGCTCGGGGGAGGGAAAAGATCTCCAACCCCGCCGTGCCCCACAGGACACTCGAAAACAGTTTATAAAAATTGGGGCCAGAAAGTAGAAAAGAAAGGAGTCATCAGAATCAAAACCTAAATAGTGGAAAGATTTTTTTTTTTCTTCTCTAAAAGGCAAAAAAACTACAAACAGCCCAGGTCCTGAGCTCCCCCAAGACTTGGGTCCTCCACTGCCCCCTGAAACCCGGCAGGAGCAGGGCTGGGGAGTACCGAGAGGTGGGTTCTTAAAAAAGTTCCCCTGGATGGGAAGGCTCTTCGTCTTTCGTCGCCTTCCTCTGCCTCTCGCAGCTGCCCCGGAGAGGGATGGCAAAGACCAGGGCTACGCCGGCAAACTCAGCTTCTTCCCCTTGAGGACTGGGAGGAGAGAAAGGGGGGCGGGCATGACCAAGGGGTCCCTCGCGGAGGGGACAGCCCCCCACGCCCACAGCAGGGGCTTGGATGCTGGGCTGGGCAGAGATGCAGGAGGGGCAGCCCCAGGACTCCGGATTATCAGCTGGGGGTGGGGCCGGGGACCAGGCTCCCGGCCTAGGGGCTGAGCCATGGAGCCCCGGACGAGGCCCCATTTCTCCTAATGCTGGCTGCTCCTCTTCCATCCTGGAAGGGCTGGAGGCCTTGGTTCTTGGTGGGGGTGGGGAGCGGGCGGCGCTGGGGTCAGAGGGCCTGGCAGGGCTGGCTGGGCGAGACCACCCGCTTTGGCCCTCCAAGCCTTAATCCTCAGGGGGCGTGGCTGCCTTCAGGCCTCTGTCCTCCTGTCTCCTCTTCCCTTCACACTCACTGACTGAACTTCGAAGGTCTTTGCTTTAATCATCATCTCTAAAAGGCCTCCCCCGACCACACCCCCTCCATGTAAAGTAACCCCCTCACCCTCCACCGTTGTCCACCAACACACCCCTGGTTTCTTTCTGTCACTGCCCTTCTCCCTGTCGGCAATCATCTCTCTTGTTTATTCACCACCTCCCCCGACTACAGTACAAAGGGAGCGGAGGGCCTTGTCCATCTTTTCTCCTAAGGTTGTATCCCCAGAGCCTAGCCCCGGCCAGGGACATAGAGAGGGCTCCATAAATTTGTTGGTTGAATGAATGAATGAATCTTGGTGGGCCTGAGTCCCTGAGGGTAAGGACAGAGGTCCATGAGCAGAGAGGAGGCCCTCCCTTCTCTGAGCGCTGCTGGGGCCTGGGAGACGGGAATTCTGGATCTGTTACGGGTGTGAGACTGAAAGACTTTGGATCTGGAAACTTGGGGCAGGAGGAGGGCTTAGGACACATTCCAAGAGAGGAAACGTCAGAGGCCACCCCTGCCCCTCTCTTTGTCCTATCTTCCCTCGAGGGATCCAGGGCTGGGGAGATGAAGCTGGGGCCCCAGGGAGGGTGGGAGCTGGGGAAGGAGCAGGCTCCCTACCAGCCGGCCCCCCACGCTGGCTACCTTTGGTGATGTAGAGGTAGAAGAAATCACAGTAGAGGACCGTCTGGACCAGGCCTGCCACGATGGCGATGAGGTCGAAGAAGCCTTCGAAGTGGTAGCGCCAGATCCAGTTGAAGAGATAGAGCGTGCGGTAGACACCCAGCGCAAACAGGTAGTGGCTGGTGATGGTCTCCGCCTCGCCTGTCTTGCTCACCATGAACAGCTGCGGCAGGATGGCCACGGACTCCAGGTAGATGGAGAAGGTCCAGAGGATCTGCGGGGAGGCCGGGGCGTGGGAGCAGAGGGCAGGACGAGGCGGGAGGGGAGACAGGGCAGAAGAGAAGGGTGAGGATGGCAGACATCGTGGTTACAGGTGCAGTGATGTTGGACAGTGGATGACAGGTACCACGACGCCTGCCGGTCACTCACTGTGTGCCAGACACCACTTTCCTGCCCCACCTGTATTCTCTCGTTTAATCCCCATGATGACCCCATGAGGGAGGTACTATTATCAGCATCCCCTTCTTTTTTGGTTGTTGTTTCTTGGTTGTGCCGCAAGGCTTGAGGGATCTTAGTTCCCCGACCAGGGAGGGAACCTGGGCCCCGGCAGTGAAAACACCAAGTCCTAACCACTGGACCACCAGGGAATTCCCAGCATCCCCTTCTACCGATGAGGAAACTGAGGCCCAGAGAGGGTAAGAGACTTGCCCAGGACGTGGCTAGGAAGCGGCAGAGCTGGGATTTGAACCAAGGGTTCTGAGCCGGTGTTTGTGAGCACTTTGAAATTACACCTCTCCCAAGGGCAGCCCAGGTTGGGATCTTGGCTGTGAGATGTCCCTTCTATGAGATCTTGGGCAAGAGACCCAGATTCTCGGAGCCTCTGCTTCCTCACCTCTAAAATGGGGATGATTTTGGGAATTCCTTGGCGGTCCAGTGGTGAGGGATCCGTATTTTCACTGCTGGGGGCCCAGGTTCAATCCCTGTTTGGGGAACTAAGATCCCACAAACCACGTGGCACAGCTCCCCCCACCCCCAAAAAGGGGATGATTTTCCTGCCCTGGTAGGGGTGACATTCAATGTGCAATCTTTAGAGACATAAATCAGACTGACTCCCTGGCTTAAAACCCTCTTGTAGCTACTTCTTATCACATCCAGAATAAAACCCAAGGTCCTAACCTGGGCCTTCAAGGCCCTCCTCGATCCAGCTTCATCTTCTACTCCCTCCCCTTGCCCTCCAGGCTACAACTACCTGGGCCTTCCATCTGGTCCTCCAACACACCATGCTCCTTCCTGCCCCAGGGCCTTTGCACTTGCTGTTCCTTCAGCTCTTCCCCCAGACAGTCACATTCTGCCTTTTCCACCTCCTTCCAACCTCAGCTCATCAGTCGCCTCCTGAGAGAGGTGCTCCCTGACCATCCTTCCCCCTGGATGGTCACATCCCCTGTCTTATCTTCTTCCTGGCAGCTCTGACCAGACTGTGAGCTCCATGAGGCCGAGGAGCCTACATCTTGGGCACCCTGTGGGCCCAGCACCTGGCACAGTGCCTGGCACATATTCGATGCCTGGATGAATGCATGAGCGATTGGAAGCAAGGTCCCCAAGTGCTTGTCACAGGCCACCA